>NC_057863.1:561019953-562454120 GCF_019393635.1 Dromiciops gliroides | reverse complement strand
GACAGTGCGCGAGGTTGATTCAAACTACTACTTATAAGGTGAGAATCCTCTTTTATAAAACAGTATTCTACTATACTTAAGCCTCATTATAATACAATAATTGGGGTCTTTCCTGCAGTACAGTCTTAGAGTAAGCATATTTCCTCAGCCAATAGTCAGGAAATAAAATCTGACAAAGGATATTGCTTTTGTAAAGCTACAATAAAAGTACATTTCTTCTTTTGAAATCAGGACAGTCCCAGAAGATCCAGTAGATAAAGTCACTATATGAGGCTTGATGGTTGCAAAGCTGTTTACTACTTTAGAAACTATACACACAAAAATTCTGTTTTAATCCATAAGAACTGCTTATCTGGTTGAAACCATACTATTGTCATGGGGTGCAGAGCACCCCAGAAGTTCTCTGGGGCACATCAAGGAAACTTCTCCTTGAGAAACTAAACCAGAGGACAGATAAGCAGAACCAAATCTGACTGAGCTAGCTTGGGATTCCCACCCTTCATTCTGGTCTCCCTTACCCTGGGGAGATAAATTTGGGTGTGGCTGGAGCCTTTGTGTCCTGAAGAGGGATCCATAGCCATCCCTCACCCAATTCCTCTAGTCACTACCAGTGGGGGATGGTCCTCCACTCCTCACCCAATTCTCACAGTTACCCCCAGAGGGGGATGGTCCTCCCTCACTAAAGGAACTTTTCACAGGCAGATGGTCCACTCCCATCAGTCCTCCATAAAAGTACCTTCCAGTCTCCTGTTTGAGGAGATTGGTACCTCTGAGCCACGTGCTTTGTGCCTATCTCCCCATGAGAAGTCCAAGGATTTCTTTCATGGTTTTTTTCCCTCCCCCCTTCCCTTCCCTTGCTCCTAAATAAACTACCACCTTATTCTAACAACTTTTTGGGTGCAAGAGAGTGTAATTCTTTAAAGAGGAATTCCTAAGAACCCCAACCTGGTATCCCAACCCCTTACCATTTCCCCCCATTACACTATGCATTTTCATTATCAAGTAAAAATAATTCATTTAAAAATAATTAACTTAGTTTACCCACGCTACACAGAATGTATTTCATACACTATGACTACACACAATGAGGCAAGAAAAGCAGAGAAGTAGGACACACACATACACGTACAATACACACACAACACAAATACACAGTACATACACATATGAATATATGGATCACCTGGATTTGTTAGAGGTACCTTATTATCCAAGGGGAGTTTTATGAAACCCTGGATTAATAGGATTAATAGGAGCAAAATGTCCTTCAACTGAACTCCAAACTGAACCCGGATAGCTAGCAGATAAAAAACCTTACCTAGTGACTTTTCCCTCAGGATAGTAAGTCCCTATCTTATGGTCACATCTGGGGATCCTCATCCTTGCCAAACCCTTTTTTGGAATCCTCTAGTCTTATCATGATGCTTCTGTATTTCCTTCATACTTGGTATAACTGAAACTGTTAAACTATTTTTGCTTCTGGGTTGATTTCTGTAGCATACTATTGAAACTGACAACGCCCTGTAATTAGTGGACTAAAGCCCTATATACCCTCAGAAATGGGGAGTTCCCGAGCTTCTCTCTTAGGAGGGAAGTATCCACATGATTATGTGTTGTGTTATCTTTCTTCTTGGGACAATCAAATATTAAATTGATATTTATATTTTTTCTGTCTCTGATCTGTTTTCATGGGAGGACAGGTATGTTTTTCTGTCTGTTTCTGATTTGTAGGAGAAATTAAACATTATTTCTCTGATCTGTTTGTAGGAGACAGGCAGATATATCATGTTCTCTGATCTGATTCACTGTAGGAGATATAAGATGTAATTTCTCTCATCTGTTTATTAATTTGTAGGAGAGATTAAACATTATTTCTCTGATCTATTTGTAGGAGACAGGCAAATACAAAAGTTATATTTTAATATTCAACAATACATACACACACATGCATACACATACATGCATACACACATACACACATACACAGTGGAACAGTCGAAATATTAGCATAAAAAAAGATCCTAGCAAACTCAACTTTTCCCTTAAGGTAGGATTTCTATATCACAATGAAAACTTATAATTGGGTAACCTGTGAGTAAGAGTGGAGAGGTGAGCAAGAGGTCTATTGATAGGAATATAGAAAAGCAGGAAGGTGATTAGAAGATTATCTGGGAACAAAATATGTTTTGGTAAGCCACAGTTAAAAGATAGCAATTTATCTTGGTAGAATCCTGAATAAAGGATTCTGACAAGTCACTCCAGATTTGTGACCTTAAACAATGAATTTAATTGCTGTTCAAGACATCAAAAAGTAGCTTTCAAAAATAAAAAGGGCATCTACAAATGAATTTGCAATTTCATTATAATGGAAGCTTGGTTCCTTTTACAGGACCCTGTGGGAAGTGCTTCATATTGGGAATGTCTGAGGACTTTCAAAGGGGGCTATTCTTCTTTCCATTCATGTGCATAATGTCCCTTAATGTAATTGAGGGTCAGATGTCTTTAGTCCAAGAGAACAAAAAAAGTAATTATTCCTACAAAAAGAAATTTAAATTGTATATGGCTCTAGTTCTGACTTTAGGAGTAACTTCTGATCTCATAAGTGATGTGGTAAAACTTTGAAGTTAAACCTAAAGTTAAAATAAGTATATTAGATGTAAGATTTATTACTATACTGCAAAAGGCCTTGAATGCAATAGATTTGAAATGAAATGAAATGAAATGCCTTGCAATGCAATAAATTTAGTTATATTTGATTTAAACCGATTTTTCTATATTAGCACAATGCTGTATAGTGCACCTCTCTCTCCAAACTCTATAACCTGAAAGGCTATAAGAATGTCTTTCCCCTACATCAATTTTATAATTAAATATATTGTATAGACAATTTTTAAAATATGCAAAAACCCCAACACTGACTCTCAATCTTAATCACATTAGAATCACATTTCAATTTTTAAGTACGAACATGAAAAAACCCACCATAAAACATCTACCAAGGATAAAACCCAGTAAAACGTGAATTAATTTAAACTCTCTAGCCTTCCTTCCTTCCTGCCCTCATTTGTTCGGGAAATATTTATTCAGTGTCTCAAAAATCATGGGACCATTCTACTGTCAAACAGCATAATAAAGTGAAAGCACAGGAAATAGTGGGAAAGAGGTTTGCTTTAAGTACTGAATAGAAGAGAGACATAATATTAAAGCTAAAAGCACAATTTAAGCAGGTAGTTCATGAGTATAAACAGGCAAAAAAATTATTAAGAATATTGAAAGGAAAGATTAGATTTGACCAAAAATAATACTTTGGGAGCAAATAACAGTAAAAAGAAATCAAGTATTTTAGGGAAAGAGACATAAAATGAGTCTCAGAGAAATATTACTACAAAAGAATTTTTCCCATATTTAATATCCACAAATTCATAAAATACAACATGTCCCCAGTAGATGTCCCCAGTAAACTATTATTGAAAGCATACATAGTTCTAATTCCAAATAAAAAAAAAGAAAACAGAAGAGACCTTTTCTGTAGACTTTTCCTTCAAAAGGTAAATCCCAAATCATTGTAAATGTTGTTATACTGAATCAAATCACTTAAGTTTCTGAAAAATACAGATCTCAATTAAATCCATAAGATGGAATATAAAAATTTCTAGATTTCTTTTTCACAAAGTAATAATGCTCAAAAACAGTGATTCTTAACCTGGAGTCTATTAACTTTTTTTTTGGGGGGGGGAGATATTTTGTTAATTGTATTTTAATAAGTGATTGGATTGCTTTGTAATCCTATGTATTTTATATATTTAAAAGCATTATTCTGAGGAGTCCATAAGAAAAACAAACAAAAAAAGTTAAGAATTCCTGCATCATGATGTAAGTTTCAGCATATCTTTACCCAAAAGTTGAGATAATATTCAATGTAATACTTTACTGTACTACCATCACTAGACAGAAGATTTTCTCAAAACATCTTCTTACGTGACATATTATAAAATGTTAAGAACATAAGATTTAGAGCAGGAAAGGAACTTAGAGGTTGTCTAGTCCAGTTCCCTTATCTTACAGATGAGAAAACATGGAACAGCAAAGTGAAAAGACTTGCCCAAGATTACACACACACACACACACACACACACACAGTCATAAGTAGCAGAACTGGAATTTGAACCCAGGTCCTATGACTCCAAATCCAGCTATCTTTTCACTAAGCCACATTTGCCTGCCTCTCATCCCTTCTCACTTTATATTAATTTGGCACAAAATGCATATGGTGGCATGCATCTTTTACAAGGCAACCAGTCTATTTCTTTCTGAAGTGGTGTAAAACACCTGTAGGGGGGCAGCTAGGTGGCGCAGTGGATAGAGCACCGGCCCTGGAGTCAGGAGGACCTGAGTTCAAATCCAGCCTCAGACACTTAACACTTACTAGCTGTGTGACCCTGGGCAACTCACTTAACCCCAATTGCCTTACTAAAAAAGAGAGAGAGAGAGAGAGAGAGAGAGAGAGAGAGAGAGAGAGAGAGAGAGAAAAGAAAGAAAAAAAGAGTTGATGGACTATGTGACCCTGGGCAACTCACTTAATCCTCATTGCCCTGCCTGCCCCCCCTCCCCACTCCTGAAAAAAAGAGTTGATGGAAAAATCATTGAGAATTTAGCAGTTCCTTCTATTCACCATCTCAAGAAAAATATCCATAAAAATCTGAAGTCTGAATAAATGATCTGTTGAAGGAGAGGAGCAGGGTGGTGTAATGGGAAAGAGTAGTGATGATGGGAAATTAAGTTCTCAAATCCATTCCCAATTATACTAATTAATTCTAAGCTGTGTCATTCAGGTCAGGCCACTTAACCTTTATGGTCCTCAATTTTCTCATCTTTAAGATGAAGTGACAATTAAATGATCTCTTGGGTCCGTTCCTGCTGGAAAGATCTATGACCTATGCATGGAAAATGTCATAACAAAATTTGCTAATATATTGTTGATAACCAGGACAAGTAAGGAATTACTAAGAGAGCACCCAGCTAGTAGCCACAGATGTATCCTATGAATAAATCACATTCCTGAAGTAGTGAAAATACTGACAGCTGTAACTACCTAGCCACTGGGAGTGGTTTCTGCTTATGGGAAAAGACAGTGATACTGAAGGGTTGGGAGAAGGGTAAATCTTGTCCCCATTTTTGAAATGAGGAAGAGAGACTAAGCCTTGGTGATGATTTGCCTTATAAAGTAATTATTGGATATTCAAAATAACTTACTTCAGAATCTGGTTCTTTAAATGATGGCCTCCTCTAATATAGTCGCAATATAGTTTGCACTTTGATGAATCTTTTCATTCAGGACCACATCAACCTGATGAAGAAAGGTCCCCTTGTGTGTGGTTTTGTCCTCTATGTCCCAAGAAAAAGAGTTGAAATAGGTAGTTATGTCTAATCTAGCATGATTGTAAGACTTCAGATGACTACTATGCTCATTTTCCGGTGTTCTCTAAATTATAAATTGGAAACATTTGGGCCTGAAGTTGTAGTAACCATTCCTATAGAATCAGATTCCTATTTAAACTTTGAAAAGCTGGAATTACTTTTGCTTTAAAACCCAAATTGAAAAAGGTCATGCTTCAAGCTGTTTTCAATTGCTGGGGAACTGAAAAATCACCTTTAGACCATTTTCTGAAAAATACAGATTAATTATGATGATGTCTTTCCCTCAAAATGAACTGGTAATGGCAATATTATTATAAATTAAAATACATGTAAAAGAATCGTCTTAGCCTTGTGAGAAAATAATGGATTTTGGGGATGCCCAGAGGCCCCCCATTGGAGAGAATAATATTAAGACTGATTGGATTGACTTTGCTGATTAACTCACTTAAAGTTAACTTAATTAAAACCACATCCACCTGAAAGCCCTGTTCCCACTAGAGGATCTGTTCTCCAGGCTATGACATCAGCATGCACTGTGCCAAACCACCCTCAAATCAAGTAAGTCAATAGATTTGAATGATGCTAGCCAATTAGCTTTAAGCACTATGTAAGGGCCACCCCTCTGCCTTCCCTCAGAGAGCTTACACTGGCTGAACAGTCTCTTGACCCAGAAACTTGGAGAAAGCAGATGCAGTCCATTTTCTCTCTCCTCCTCTAGATCCTAGCTAGGCTTTCCTATCTTTCAGAGCTACGTGGGCTCTCTTTACCAATATTTAATATGCTTTAATAAATGCTTAATGTCCCAAAACTCATACAGTAGCCTATAATTTATAAGTAGCACTATATTAGAAACCCCAGCTAATTTTCCCCAAACTTGGGACAGAAATAAGGTGACCACATTTAATTTTACACGACACACGACACGACACATTCTTGAATGTAAGTTGAAAAGAATTGTTCTCAGTCAATAAAAAATGAACAAGATTAGACTTCATAAATGTTCCAAACCACAATTGATTAAGGTCAAAATAACCTTTTGTGTGAGTACAAAGAAAATCTTAGAGTCAGGAAGATTTGAATTCAAATCCTGCCTCAGACATTTACTAGCTGTGTGACCCTGGGCAAGTCACTTAACCTCTGTCTCAGTTTCTTCATTTGGAAACTAGGGATAATAATAGCACCCTACCTCTCAGGGTTGTTGTGAGGATTAAATCAGATAATATTTGTAAAGCAGTGAGCACAGTATCTGACACTTAGCAGACACTTCCTTCCTACCTTCTTCCTTCCTTCATCAATGTTCTCATCTGTACAATCACTCTCCTCATTCTCAGTCTTTGCTAAATCACCATCCAATTCCCTAAATGCAAGTGTCCTCCAGGATTTTGTCCAAGATTCTGTTTTGTTCTCTTATTTCTTTCTAGGTGACCCCATCTACTTCTGGGGTGTAAGTCTCTCCATATCAATTTTGATTTATCCCCTGAGTTATCACCAAGCACCCATGCTGTACAACTCCACCTGAATGTTTTACAGGCAAATCAAATTCAAGAAATTTTTTTTACTTTCACCCTAACTAAACATGCCTCTCTTCCTAACTTTCCTTTTTCAGTTGAGGGTACTATTATGCTTTCATCACCCAAGTTCATAGCCTTGGAAACATGAAATTAATAAGCATTTATTGAGTAACTATCTTGTAAGTGTGCTGGGCAAAAGGGGTACAAATTAATCAATCAACAAGTATTTATTAAGCATCTATTATGTGCTAGATATTGTACTAGGTACTGGAAATACAAGTATGAAGAATGAAATTATCCCTACTCACAAGGAGCTCACAATCTAATAGGTAAGTCATCAAGTAGATATAAATAAATATATGTAGGATAAACTTAAAGTTAAATGCAAATAGATACAAAGGAAGTTAAACACAAGATAGTTTGTGAGGTAGGGCATTCACAGTTACATGGATCAGAAAAGGCTTCTTGCAGAAGATGGTGTTGCATGTCAAAAGGAAGGCAGGTACTCAAGCAGAGGTAAGGAGAAAGGCATATGAAATGGAAGTGTAAAGGATAAAACTATAGAGGGAGTGTCTCTGCTGAGAACCACCTAACTAGCCAGTGTAGCTAGCACTCAGAGTATTCAAGGGAGAGTAATGTCCACTAAGGCAGGAAAAACAGGGTGGCACCAGGTTGGAGAAGGCTTTTACCAGTTAAACAGAGAACTTTCTATTGTATCTTAGAAATAACAGGAAACAAGAGTCAACTGAATATGGAAGTCATGTGGTCATATCTTTGATAAAGGAAAATTACCTTGGGAGCAATATGTGAGATGGACCCTAGTAGGGGAAAATGAGGCAGGGAGACTGATCTGTTGCAACAATCAGGTAAGAGATGAGAAGGACCTGGACTAAGGTGGTAGCTTTGTACATGGAGAGAAAGGGTCAGAGGTGAGAGATGTGGAGGCAGAAATGGCAGGACTTGGCAACTAAATATCAAGTGGAAGTGAGGGAGAGTTAAGGAGACAAGGATACTGGAAGGATACTGGTGCCTTCAACAAAAATACAGAAGTTTGAATGAAGGTAAAGTTTTGAGGGAATGATAATGAGCTCAGTTTTGGATTTGCAGAGTTTGACATCCAGTTTGCAATGTTCAATAATGTTAAGGGATACTGTAGCATCCTTGGCACACCAAGGACCCAGGGCAGGGCAAAACCCCTCAGTTGCTGTCAGAATAACTTCAGTGTATGAGAAGCAACAAGCCTCCAATTCACCTGCAAATAAATCCATACCACATGTGAACCTCGACTTGACATGCCTACTCCAACCTCCCTCCTCTCTGCTTCCAATGTCTTATCCTGGTTGTACGTGCCGGATCCCAATGGATGACTCTGTGTCCACCTTCTCTGACTGCCCTTCATTCTGTGGGTGTCTGCCCTCAATAAAGCTTGCTGATTTCCCTCCAATCCATCTTCCACATAGCTGAGAAAATCATTTTAAAGTATAGGTGTATCTAATGCTGTTGAATCAGCTACTTTTTTTTTTTTTTAATTTTCAGCTACTTCTTTAGTTGGCATTTAAAGCCTTTCAACTTTCTCTCTAGCCTTCTCTGTTAAGAACATTCTGACTTATTTAGCCATGCCTGACATCCTATCTTCCTCCTCCATGTTGATTCTCTGTCAGCAAGCTCTCCTTCTTCACCTCTACTCCACAGAACTGCTAGTTTTCTTCACATTTCAGCTCAGGCTCCACCTTGTCTGGAAGCCTTTTGAGAATCTTCATGATTGCTGCCTGTTCTCTTTCAAACCAAAAGTAGATTTGTATGCACTTCCCATGTACCTCTCTGCTTCTATGTTGCATTCACCTCTCCCCTTAGGACAACCCAAGTTTCTTGAAGGTAGGCACTGTTCTCTTTTTGTCTTTGTATCGCCAGTACACAAATAGAGGGCTCATTAATTGCTGTTGACTGCAATGGATTGAACAAGGCTCCATTCTTCTGCAACCTGTGGGCTCTTCTGAAGTGTGGGATATAGGGCTTGGAACAGGGACTAGGTCCTAGAACTAGGAAGGAATTAGGAAGTATCTCCTGTGTTTAGCTGATAGACCAATTGTACATTACTAAAGTCTCTAAGAATAAAGACTGAAAGGCCAAGCGCATATCTGTTAAGGATCAAATGGACTTATTTCATACTTTTTTTTTTTTAAGGGCAATGAGGGTTAAATGACTTGCCCAGGGTCACACAGCTAGTGTTAAGTGTCTGAGGCCATATGTGAACTCAGGTACTCCTGAATCCAGGGCCGGCGCTTTATCCACTGCACCACCTACCTGCCCTATTTCATACTTCCATTTTTATTCCTAAAATCCCACCATCTGTTAATGGTTCCCACAATAAACTTCAGTCATGCAGTTTAAGCGGGTTAAATTATAAAAATTTTTCTTCATATTAGTTTCAGGAATAGGATTACACACATTGCATATGTGTATTTGTAACTTTGGATATGTGTAGTTAAATTCAGAGCTCAATCTTATTATTTTCATTAATAGTGACTTCTATTTCTATCAATTTCGACTGGGGTAGAAAATGGAAATTATGTGTATGCCACAGCAATTATGTTCATTTTGAGCAAAGTTTCTTAAGTGAAGTTTATTTTTAAAGAAAAAAAATGAAAATTTATGTAGCAGAGTTCTAAACAAATTTGTTTTTAATGTACTATATATCAGTATTTGTAAGGTATTCCAGTGGTTATCTGGGGGAGGGGAAAGGGCAATGAGGGTTAAGTGACTTGCCCAGCATCACATAGCTAGTAAGAATTATCAAGTGTCTGAGGTCATATTTGAACTCAGGTCCTCCTGACTCCAGGGCCGGTGCTCTATCCACTGCGCCACCTAGCTGCCCCTCCAGTGGTTATTTTTAATGTAATTTATATTTATTTTTCCTTTGTACTAGTATTTGTAGTAAATTTACACAGAGATATAGCTACCTACATTAACACCAAGGTGACCCAAAGCTTTCCAATGAGAGAAGCTGCTTTTCATTTCCCAAAGGTTTTAAGAAAACAACCTGACTCTACTTGTCTTGACCAGGGGGCAAACAAATGGGAGGGTTGAGTGAATTCACATAGGGAAGATTGAGTGGACAATATTTGGACAAGATGATAAGCATTCTCGGAGGTACTATGTCTCTGGGTGTTTACCATTCATTGGGGGAGAAGAGTCTAGCAAGAAATATTAATAATTAATACTACAAAGAAAAAATTATACGTACCATCTCCAAATCATTATTGTTTTCCTTAGGTCCCTATGAAAAATACATCTTTACTCCATGCCAGGGTTAATCTTTTTTTTTTTTTTTGGGTGAGGCAGTTGGGGTTAAGTGACTTGCCCAGGGTCACACAGCTAGTAAGTGTCAAGTGTCTGAGGCTGGATTTGAACTCAGGTCCTCCTGAATCCAGGGCCAGTGCTCTATCCACTGCGCCATCTAGCTGCCCCCAGGGTTAATCTTGCAACTTGCATTTTTGATCTAAGACCTTGCTACACAGCAACATTATATTTCTTTCATTTATCTTAACTCCATCATATCCATTGGCTCCTTTACAACTACCTACTGTGGTAAAAAAAAATGGAAGTTTTAGCTGAATCATTTGAGAGTTGAGCGCATGCTACTGAAGTGGCTTTTGAAGGCCCTCCTTTTTGGGGAGGAGTCTGCGATGGACTTCTGGCACATCAGCTTAAAACTGAGGGTGGAACGGAAGTTCTCTCTCTCTCTCTGGCTTTTCAGCTTAGCTGTGGCGGTGTACGTGTTTGGTGTTCGGTGCTGGTTCTTGGCCTGGCAGGCAGTTTGGCATTCTGTGAGTTTTATAAAGGAATATAGACTAAGCTTAGATCTAAGATTATTCATTTGTATTTCTACTTTCCTATTTCCCTAACTGGTATCACCTTTTGTTGTCTAATTAATTCCCAAGCAATAAAAACTAATCTCTCACAGATTTAAGCTCAGAGGCTTCTTTTTCTTAGTGGTCTGGGAGACATTGAGGGAAAAGTTAAAAGGGGGAGTTTAATGCTCGTATACCCAATTTTAAATCTCACATTACAAACCCTACTCAGATCTTTTCAAATCCCAAGAAGTCCTTCCTTAACCTTCTATACTATTCAGCTACCATTCCATCTCTCTTCTCCCTTTGGGGAAAAGTTTGTATATATTTGATGTCTCTACTTCTATACCACTAACTCTACCCAATACCTTAAAATCACATTTCCATCAGGTCACTCACTGAAAAATTTCCTCTAAGATCAAGGACTATTAGGTCAAATCCACTAGTCTTTGTTTTCAGTCCTCATCCTACTTGATAGCTATACAGCAAGCAGATCACCTCTCTTACCCCTCCCCTTCTCCACCTTTACTTTTTTGTTTTGTTTTGTTTTGTTTTGTTTTGGTTTTTTGTGGGGCAATGGGGGTTAAGTGACTTGCCCAAGGTCACACAGCTAGTAAGTGTCAACACCTTTACTTTTTAAAAATTTTTTTACCTTTTCTCCCTTTCTTGGCTTCAGAGAGACATCACCTTCTCCTGATTTCATCACCCTCATCTTATCACCCTTACTGTTTTCCTTTACTTATTATCCTTTAAGAACCTGTCCTTGCCTTGCTTTTATTTTCTTTCTACATCTTTCTTGGTTATTTCATTGACTTGGAATTTCAATTACTGCCCCTACAAAGATGACTCCCAAATCTATATACCGGGGCCATGCCTCTTTCCTGAGCTATACACCTGCTTTTCCAACTTACTATAAGGCTCTACTAGTAAAGACAGACAGCAAGGTGGCACAATGGATAGAATTCCAGGCCTGGAGGTGGGAAGACCTGAGTTCAAATCCAGTATCAGACTTACTAACTATGTAAGACTCTGGGCAAGACTCTGTGACCCTGGGCAAATCACTTAACCCTGTTTGCCTCACTTTCCTCATCTGTAAAATGATTTGGAAAGGGAAATGGCAAACTATTCCAGTATCTTTTCCAAGAAAACCACAAAATGGGGTCATAAGAGTCAAACACAACTGAAATGACTCAACAACACCAATAAAGATGTCAGTTCAGCATTACTAATTTAATCAGTTCAAAACCTTAATTATTTTTCCATCAAATCTAATATCCAGGGGCAGCTAGGTGGCACAGTGGATAGAGCACCGGCCCTGGAGTCAGGAGGACCTGAGTTCAAATCCAGCCTCAGACACTTAACACTTACCAGCTGTGTGACCCTAGGCAAGTCACTTAACCCCAATTGCCTCACCAAAAAAGAAAGAAAGAAAGAAAGAAAGAAAGAAAGAAAGAAAGAAAGAAAGAAAGAAAGAAAGAAAGAAAGAAAGAAAGAAAGAAAATCTGATATCTATCTAACTTCATTATTTCTATAAATAATGCTAATATTCACCTGGTCTTTCATGTTTAAAACCACAAAACTATTTTGCCTTCTTCCCCTCTATTAATAGATAACATTCAAATTTATCACTCCTCTAATCAGAGTAAATCATTCTAGCAAATAGGACCTCATTACCACCCATATGGGTCAAATACAACCTCTTAAAACATTGCTCTGCTTTGACTTCACTTCTATCAATACATTCTTCATTGGCTGCCAGATTAATTTTCTTAGTTCATAGATCTAGTGATAGGACTCTGCTGAAAAATCCTCAATGAATTTCTAACACCTTTTCTCAGTAATTAAGAGTTGTCTAGAATTTGGCACCATTCTCTATTTCCAGTTATATCTCGTATTACTATTACTCACTTCAGTACACACAATGTAGTCCTTGAAACTTTTATTCATCACCTCCTCATCCATGAAGTCTTCATTTAGCAAAAGAGATAACATTTCCTCCTTTCAATCTCACAAGGCACAAAGTTGTGCAATTTTACAGAGTATTGCTCATGTACTATTGTGAACTATAGCTATCTATGTAAAATCATTAAAATGTCAGAATGCTTACTAGATTTTATGTTACATGAGGGGAGAGAGATCATACATTACATAACTTTTGTTTCTCCCCCAAAATTCATACAGTCACCATGATACAATTTGTTGAAATGAGTTTGGTCTCTCTGCCTTAATTTATCCTCCATGGATCCAGCAAGTTGATTTTCCTAAAGCATGGGTCTGATTATGCCATTCCCCTACTCAAAAAATGCTAGTACTTCCCCCTTGCCCCTGTGATCATATATAAAGTCCTCTGTTTGACACTGAAATGTCTTCACAAAATAGAGCTTTCTAACCCTTTTCCATCTCCTTATATATGATAAAATATTAATACTATTGTTATACAAAGTATTCATTTACATGAGTCCTTTAAGGTTGATACTGTGCTTGATAAATATTAGCTTATTTGATCCTCACAACAACCCTGTGAGGTAGGTTGCTATTATTATCCCCATTTTACAGATGAGGAAGGTGAAATAGTTAAATGATTTTCTCAAGGTCACACAGCTATGAAGTTTCTGAGGTATAATTTGAATCCAAGTCTTCTTGACCTCAGGTCTAGTACTCTATTAACTATATTACCTAGCTGTACTGACTCCATTCACTCAACAATCTAGCCTCACAAGCCTGCTTGCTTTTCTGCACACAAGACACTTCAGTATCAGTGCCTTTTCACCAGCTAGGAGGGCCTCATGCCTGCATCGTATTCTCCCCTTACTTCAAGTTGCAGAATCCTTAGTTTCCTTCAAGACTCAGTTGAAGGCCCACCTTCTACATGAAGCCTTGCCTTCCCTTCCCCTCTATACCCCGTCTCCCTAAATCAACTGCTAGTTAACTCCTCCTGCATTCATTTTTGCATTTAAGTAACTGACCCAAAGTTACTTAGCTAGCTGTGACAGGATTAGATTTCAGATATCCCCAGTACTTAAAAAAAAAAAAAAACCCAGATACTACTACCCGGGCAGGTATATTTATCAAATTTTCAGAAGTTTCAAAACTGAGAATAGCATTATTTTGGATAACAAAATCCAAATCCCAAAGTAGTTCTTTGGCTGGGATGACAGGCTGAATCTGACAGCACTAACAGAGATGTGGTTTGCTCCCCAACTTTGTCAATGCTGGCAAGCTACGCCCCTGTAGCCCTTCTACCCTGCACAGCAGATCTGACTGTTCACATGGTTTAGATAAGCAAGGAGCTTAGAATAATCCTTCCAGTAGGTAGGAGGACCAGCAGGCTTTACCTTCTGTTCTGTCACTATACCTTCTAGACTATAGAAGATATTCCCTCAGACATTGCCATCTGACCTAATGTAAAATACATTAATGTCCTCTAAAGACCCCTTGACTCCTGCATTTTTAGGACTTCTGAGCCTCTTGCTATTCACCCTACAGCTAAGACTCCTACAGGTGTCTCTCCCCAATTAGAGTATGAGCTCTCTGTGAGTAGGGACCATCTCCTTTTTCTTTTATCCAGCATTTAGCATTGATATATACTAACTTATCAAATTAGTGTTTGCTACATTGTAACGATAGGGATGAGACCTGTGATTTCCTTAATATAGGGAAATCGCTGGTGGGGAAACTCCCATGACCAATGGAAGCTGACAATTTCTCTGAAACAGCTCGGTGAGCTGTCAAGAGTACCCAGAAGTTAGACTTGTACAGGGTTACACAGGACTTGAAGCTATGTCTTTCTGGCTTCGAGGCCAATTCTCTAGCCACTATGACATGTTCCTTCTTATGTTATGTATATACACTTCTGTATGTAGAGATTGTTTTTTACACTATAAATGTAAACTTCTTGAGGACAAAACTCCTTTATTCTTGTCTCTGTATCCCAAGCGTTTTACATAGTACCTGGTAATAGTGTGTAATGAAGGTTGAACTCAGTCAAAGTGTGGTAGCCAGCAAAGTTTGAGCAGATATGGTCAAACAATGCGGAGGAGGGAGAAAAAGCAGGTAAGTAGAACTAATTGGAATTTCTATATGAATGGTTAAGTTGAAAGGGACTCTAGGCCATCTAATTCAACCCATACTTGAATTATATTCCCCTCTATAGCATGCTGGATAAGTGGTCAATTAGCTTTTACCTGAAGATGTCCATTAATAGGAAAATTCACTACTTCTCAAAAGCCCACCCATTGCACTTTTGGATAGTTTTATTGTTAGAGTTTTTTTCCTACACGAAGCCTAAATATAATTTTCTACAGTTTCTGCCCATTTCTCCTAGTTCTGCCTTCATGGGCCAAATAAAACAAATCAAATCCGTTTTCCGTGTTAACAAATAGTCTCTCAGATATTTGAGGATAGCTATCTTTTTGTTCAACTTTTTTTTCCCCTCTTATTTTTATTCTTTGTTGGTAGTTTTTTGTTTGTTTGTTTGTTTTTGTGGGGCAATGAGGGTTAAGTGACTTGCCCAGGGTCATACAGCTAGTAAGTGTCAAGTGTCTGTGGCTGCATTTGAACTCAGGTCCTCCTGAATCCAGGGCTGGTGCTTTATCCACTGCACCACCTAGCTGCCCCGATACCTATCTTTTTAACCCAAGTCTTTTCTTTTTCAGCACAATGACTACTACATAGCAAGTACTTCATAAAAGTGTATTGATAGATTAAAGATTTGGATTAGTCAATAGTCAATGAATATTTGTTAAATTCCTACTATATGCCAAGCAGTGTGCTAAGCACAGGAGACACAAAGAAAAAAGAATGGTTCTTACCCTCAAGGAGCTTACAATCAAATGAGAAAGGACAACACACAAAAAGGAAGCTGAAAATGAGTGAGACAGGGAAGAAGGTTAGGAGAAAAAGGTAGCAGGTCCAGAAAGGCAGTGGTGGATTTCAGTCAAAGGAGTATAGCTGGTGGGAAATGAGGAGCTGGCTAGTCTATGAATACTCTTTAAATGGAGGTTTGGGAAGGAGTTCTTTTCCATCCTCCAGCCTACCAGTCAGAGAGGCAGAGAGTGCTGAAGAGGTGTGGCTGATGCAATTTCTATGGGTGTTAAGTTCAATGGTGAAGAGATGTCCTGGAAGCATAATGATAGTGAAATCTAAACACAAGAAGTGAAGCTGTGGGAAATGGTTGCCCTCTTCTTCATACTCTTTAGCTGATTAATGTTCTTTCTAAAATGCAAGGCTAAGAACTGAATACAATACTTCCAATACAGTCTGACAAGGGCGGGATGAAAGAAGTCTGTTAATTCCCTGGTTCTACACACTTTTCTTATCACACTTTTGATTTATATGAGCTTTCAACCCACTAATACTTCTAGATATTTTTCAGGTGAACTGTTGTCTAGCTACATCTCCCTCACAATGTACTTCAGATTTTTTGTTTTAATCTGAGTAAAAACTATACATTTATTCCTCTAGAATTTTATCTTATACAATTTTACCTGATGTTTTAGACTGTCAAGATAATTTTTAAATCTTCTAACTCTAGCATCCATTGTGTTAGCAATCTCTCTCAACTTTCTATCATCAGCAACTTTGAAAAGCATACCATCTATACCTTTATTCACATTGTTAATTAAGCATTCCTATGATCTTCCAGTTTCGTAAACCTGACAAAAACAAACCTGTTTTTGTCAAAGCCATGCCAAATCTTTGTGATCCCTATTTTCTTTTCTTATATATTTATTAGCCATTCCTAGAATTTTGCCAGGAACCAAGTTAAGTTCACAGGCCTACAGTTTGTTGATGCAATAGTAAGAAAGTTGAATTTGGGGTCTTAGGGACTAGGGTTCAAATCTTAGATTTACCACTTATTACCTGTGTGACCTGAGTTATTTGACACTGATATGCTTCAATCTTCTGATATATGAGAGGACTGGATTAAATGACATCTATAGTCCCTTCTAGTTCTAAATCTCTGATGTTATAGCTACATGGTTCTATAACTTCTCTATTTTTGAAAACTGGAGCAACTTTTGTTCTTCTTTAAGCCGCCCCCCCCCCCAAAAGACCAAAAAATGTAGCTGGTGAATTTCTGGGCATCTACATCAATCACTTTAAACAATTCCTCTTCCTCATCAGAACTGTTCCTTCTTGTGTCTTCAAAATTTTGTTCTTTAAAGGGGCTTCCTAAGATGACTTTTCTTATAGTATTTTAGGCTATCAGACTTTTTTTTTTGAAGGCTTTGAAATATGTTCTGTCAAAATCAAGGATACGTGTCAGACTAGACTTAACTCTCCTACAGTTGTATCATAAAGTATAAGATAGTTACTGGTTCCCGTGATTTCTAATATTTCTACTCCTACAATCAATTCTTTCTTCTTCATGAGAATCAGATTTTTAAGAGATCTAATTTCCTCCACTTTTTGAGTGGTTAAACTGACATTAAGCAAATCAAAAAATTATTAATAGCATTGTTTTGGGCAGTGGGATAGAGCTATAGGAGAGTCCAGAAAATTGAAGTCCTCCATCACTACTATGTCATACCTTTGTGCCATGCTTAAGAGCAAATTATCCACTAGAAAACTAATACATTCATTCATCTCAGATCATCGCAATTGGTGTACAAATCTAAATCTAAATAAATGTTTTATTATCACTTTGCACAGGACACACACACACACACACACTTCATTTGCCCAGACCATTCTCACTATTGTCTTGTATCTCTCCTCACTTTTGTGGCTAAACTCCCTGAGAAAACTATCTATAAGCAAGACCTTCAATTTCTTTCTAACTCTCTTCCGAACACTTCAACCTGGCTCCTGATCTCATTATTTAACTGAAACTATTCTCTCCAAAGTTAATAATCATCTCTTAATTGTCAGATTTCATGGTTCATTCTCAATACTCATTCATCTTGGCCCCTCTGCAACCTTTTACACAATCACCTTCTTTCTGGATACTCTCTTCTATTTTTATGATACTGCTCAGCCCTGGTCCTTCTACCAGTTGGACCTTTCCTCAATCTCCTTTGATGGATCTTCCTCCAGGTCACAAATTGTGGGTGTCCCCTAAGTCTCCATATTTTACCTCATCTGTTGATCTCAATGTCTCCTTTCAGTCCAATTATCATCTCAATGAAGATGATTGTCAGATCTACTTATCATGTCCTAACCTCTATCTTGATCTCTAATCTTGAATAACAAACTGCCAATATCCTGTAGACATCTAAAACTCAGCACATCCAATTATAAGTCATTACTTCCCCCACAAAAAAACCCTCTGCTCTTCCAAACTTCCTTATTAATGTCAAGAGCACCACCATTCTCCCAGTTGCCCAGGCTCAAAATTTTGGTGTCACCTTTGACTCTTCCCTCACATTCTTCCATCTACTGCCAAATCTTGTCATTTCTGCCTGCACAATGTTATCTCATGTGCATTCCCTTCATTTCACTCATATCCTGATAAATACCCTCATCACTTTGGGCCTAGACAATTGCAGCCTTCTCATTGGTCACCCTGCCTCAAAAATCCCATCCATCTTTTATTTAGCTGCCAGTGATCTTCCTATAAAGCACAGATCCCACCATAGCACCTCCCTACTAAATAAACTCCAATGGCTCCCTGTGATGACATGCCCAATCTTCTTACACTTTATTCTCTTCCACTCTGATCCAGCAACACTGACCTTCTTAATACTCCATCTCCCAAATCTAGAACTTTTTCCTGGCTATCCTCCATGCCTGGAATGCCCTCCCATTCTCCCAACTGCTGGTGCTATTCCTCTGAGATTACCTCCCATTTTCTTGAGAGAGAGAGAGAGAGAGAGAGAGCAAGAGTGAGAGATACATACACACATATATCTATATGTGTGTGTATAGTTGTTTGCAAATTGTCTCCCCCTCTCTTACCCCCACCCGCCCGCCCATCTTATTTGTAGTTCCTACTTCACAGGGATTGTTATAAGGCATAATTGTAAAATGTTTGTATAGGATAGAGAGCTGAGCCTGGAGTCAGGAAGACCCTAAGTTCAAATTCGGCCACAGACACTCACTAGCTGTGTAATCCTGGGCAAATCACTTAACCTCTGTTTGCCTTAATCCACTGGAGAGAGAGAGAGCAAACCAGTTCAGTATCTTTGCCAAGAAAATTCCATGGACACTATAGTCGATGGGGCCATGAAGAGTCGGATATGATTAAATGAATTTACAGCAACAATGTGTATACACACACACACACACACATATTTATGTGAGCAGTAAATATATGTATTTTCTGTATTTTTATAGAGAGGTGGCTAGATGGTTCAGTGGATAGAGAACTGGATTAAAAGTCAAGAAGATCTGAGCTCAAATCTGGCTCAGGACATATACTAGCTATGGGACCCTTAATCTCTGTCTGTCAGTTTCCCCATCTGTAAAATTAACAACACATCTCCTACATTGCTGAAAGGATCAATTGAGAAAACATTTGTACAATGCTTAGTTAGCACAATAGGTGCTTAATAAATGTCTCTATCACTTCCTTCTTCATAGAGCCCTTTGCAAACTTTAAAATATTATATGAATACTCATTCTTTTAATCTACTTTTGATAGCTAAGTGCTACATTGGTATTTTCGAGATATCAAATGTGCCAGAGGAAGGCATAAAGTGTGTTGGCCAGATTCCCTTCACAGAATTTTTACAGAAAAACAAGAATTAGACAGGATGAAAAGCAGGAATGGTGTTAATCAGAAAGGGTTTAGTTTATGTTGGTAGAGGCTATCATCTGTACTCATGAGATTACAGATTCATTTAAGCATATTAATCAACTATGAGAAATTAATGAAGATGCTTAAGCAAGGGAGTAATTGGTCAGACTTCTAAACAAAGAAAAATTTTGTTGAATTTTGTATGAATACCCAGAGGATGGATGGAGATATACACACACACACGATGAAGGCAGAAAGAATGTAGATGGAGAAATGAGCCAGATGCCTTTATAAAAGCCCACAGAAAAGATAAAGAGAAAGTGAACTATGGTGACAAAGGTAGAAGATAGGATAGAAACAAGAGATACTACCAAGGCAGAATTTATAGACTTTGACTACCAATTAGACATGGGAACTGAAGAGAAAGAAAGAGTCAGAGAAAATTCAAAGATTTTAATACCCAGTGGCAAAGATAATGGCAGCAAGACTTATGGGATTAAATATTTGGGGGTGGGGGGCAGGGCAATGAGGGTTAAGTGACTTGCCTAGGGTCACAAAGCTAGTGTCAAGTGTCTGAGGCCGGATTTGAACTCAGGTCCTTCTGAATCCAGGGCCAGTGCTTTATCCACTGCACCACCTAGCTGCCCCCAAAGTAAATATTTTTTGATTGTTGGGAAGGTGGGGAATTCTGTTGGAAATGTTGAATTTCAAGTCCCTTTGGGAATCTAAATGGAGGCAACCGAACATGTATCAGTACAGCTCAGGATAGAGATTAGGACCTAGATTTGGGCAGTGACAAATGAAGCCATGGAACATATAAGATCATTAAAGCAAAGAGCAAAGAGGGAGTTAAGAACAGGACCTCAGGCCCCATCTACATTTACTAAGTAGAAAGAAGAAGGGAAGACAATGGAAGGAACAGAAGATCAAAGTCAAGTCAAGAAGCATTTATTAAGTGCCCACCAAGTGTCACACACTAGAGATACAAAGAAAGGCATAAACAGTCCCTGCCCTCAAGGAGCTCACCATCTAATGGGAACTCATAATAGGATGTAATGTCACTGAAACTAAGAGAGGAAATGGGAGTAGAGCAGTAAATAGTGTCAAAGGGTAGCAAGGGGCCAAAGAGAATGAGGAATAAAAAATGTCTCCTAGACAATGTGAGGAAATGGGTAATGGTCTCCTCTCAATAAGGATATAACAGTCACCATTCAAATTGCACTCTTCCAGACCTGTTTGAGGACAAAGGTCTCAGTCCCCCTCCTTCCCCTCCAGCAAACAAGATCATATAGTTCAAGGAGCCCTGAGCTGGTCTCAATTAGGTTCTCTCCTGGGCTGTATCCATATAAGGGAAGATTGAAGAAAGGTCCCTGTGTCACCTCCCCCATTGGCCAAGAACCCAAAGAATTATGGAAATTAAGGTTAGGCATACTGCCTTCCAGCTAGCTAGTTTTTTGCATGTAGATTGTAACTCTTGAGTAACTGACCAGTGATGAAAAATGGGAGGGTCCATTCATGTTAGGGACTAGGGGTTAAAATGGGGCCTGAGAGCCCCCATTCTTTGTACCCACCAGCTGCACACTGGGTTGCCCATTCTCGTGAGAATGACAATAAATGAGACTTTGACAGATTACCGCCACTGAGTTCCAGAGAATTATTGAGCAGGAATCATTTTCCTCTCAATAAGGTCATAGAAAAATCATTACTTTCCAATATCAGTTGTAGGTCAGGTAAATTATCAAAACCCTAGAGAAAAACTTTCTAGGGTAAGGAAGGCACATTCCAAGTCCTGATCAGAGAGAGAAAGCCAGAGCTTTGTCATATTAAAGAAGAATTTACCAGAATACCAACTACAAGCATTAATTCCAAAGCCATGGAATCAGAATGTCAAGGAGAAGGGGAGAAGCAGGTGTGGGAAGGATGGTGGTTTGTCTCACCCTTCCACAGCAAAGAACCCAAACACTTAGTTACATCTGAAAGAGATGTTTCGGGTACACGGGTATGGTAAAGCCAGACTGCATGGGATTAGGTAATAAATGGGTTAAGGAAGTAGAGGCAACAAGTAAGACTCTTTCTAGAAGTTTGGCAGAGAAATGGAAAGCACAGAGACAATTATAGTTTGAGAGAAAAAAAGAAGGTGCTCTGAATTTTTAGAGAAGAAGGTTCATTTTAAAATAGTAAGCATGGTGATAGAAGGGGAAAAGTCAGTAAAATGGGAGTGGGGGAAATGATTAATAGAAATGCTGAAGTCTGTAGAAATACTCTAGAAAAGAATCCCATCTCAAATGACACAATGTTTGGGCTTTTGCACTGGGGAAAAGTAGGAGGAAATAATTGTTTAAACCCTAACTAGTTTGGCTTTTCCTCTTCTGATATTATAAGTAGTTGAAAAATATACTTTGTCTTCAAACAACTTTGCATGTGTGGACTATGTTTTCAGTTTTTATTATCTTGCCAGATGAATGTTAATAGACCTTTAGTGATCTGGTTGCCTACTTTTGGAAACATTTATCAAAATCCAACATCTCAAATCCCTAAAGTTAGTCAAGTATCCTTTTTCTTAGGTAACCATATGTTCTAAGAGTTTGACAGGCAGGCCTTAGCCTCAACAAGCTTGTTATGGCTACAAGAATTTAAAAATATGATCTGCTATACGACTTCCTTGTTCTGCATCTTTGGGGGTTTTTTTTGTGAAATAAAGATAGAAATTCCAGTTCCAGAGGCATATTTTCCAAGAAGCAAGTTAGGGAGTCAAATGGAATAATAAAAATATCACTAGGGTCAAACAAAACACAAGAGTATAGAAGAGGATAACATTATTTCATTTACTTCTTTGTAATCAAGTTATACAGTAAAAGCAATACTTGATATATGTTTTATTTAAGGCTGTATTATGTAGTGGCCACAGCATCGAGACAAGAAGCCCCCCAAACATTCATTCACTTAAATAATACCCAAAAATAAAAAAGACAGGGAGGTTAGAGGTTATTTGCTCTTGAAATATAACAGATGCCTCTTAGAGACCTTGAGGGGGAAAAAAAAGTTCTTTAGACACCAGGGTACATACAAACCATATTTTGTAAATTTCTTGCTTGGCATACTTTATTCTGAGGACACTGGGCTGAAAACATGGTGTTTATTTCTCATAAGTTCATTCACTCTTGCTACTTATTACATATTGGAATCAGCTCACACTGACAAAGAATTTCAAAGCACAAAGTTTTAAGTCACTTTTTTGCCTTTATACAGTAGGAAGAAAGACAGTAAAGGTAGCAGAATCTGGGAAAAGTAAGTGCTAGAGATAGGAGAGAAGGAAAAATAGCAGCAAGAGGGTACAGACACAGTATCTAGGGACAATGTCCAGAGATTGACATAAGCTCCAATCTTCAAGACTTTGACTTGACCCCTAAAGATTTCATGAGGCATTGATTTGAAACAAGTTTTTTCTTTCTTTCTTTTCTTTTCTTTTTTTTTTTTTGCTCTGCATACCAGTAAGATGAATGGCTTGTAGAAGGGTACGGCTAAGGCCCCAAGAGAACATTCAACAGAATGGCTCAATCCATGTTCTCCAGCTGCTGTTTGACCTGGAAGTCCCTCTAACGTTTCTAGTTTGGGCAATGAGAGGTCCCTAGAGTACTGCATTCCCTACTCCTAGCCTGGAAACTAGCATTTAGTAAACACTGACTTAGAGGAGGGAAATCAAATTCATGACAGAGGTTGAATTAAATGACCTAATACCCCATGCTTCCTATAATTTATGGAATTCTTTAAATCACTCTGACTTATTTTTCAGGTGTTTGGAGAGTTCTCTCCTAGACCTATGACCTCAAGAAGTATAAAATTCAAGCTGGCAAATATAATTTACATTTTATGAGAAGTATTTTCTAGGATTCCATATTTTGAAATAAATAGTCATAAGAGTACCCATGAAGAGACTGAAGGGACACTGACCACCATTAATAGGAAGGGGAAGGAGAAAGACATGAAAAAATAATAGTGGTATAGTAGAAATAATTCATCGATTTGAAGTTAGAAGATCTGAGTTAAAATCCCAGATCTGCTATTAACTACTTATGTGATGTTGGATTAGTCACTTAATTAATGTCTCTGGACTTATGAGGGAATTGGAGTAAATAAGATAACCTCTAGGGTTTCTTACTGCTCTGCAACTTATGAACCTATGAGTATGCAAAAAGGCATAACGAATCCTTGGCAAACAGTGTGTCTATGGAATCAAAAGTCTAGTATTCAAAGAGAAACATCAGAAAAAATGTATTTGGGGCGGCTAGGTGGCGCAGTAGATAAAGCACTGGCCCTGGATTCAGGAGTACCTGAGTTCAAATCAGGTCTCAGACACTTGACACTTACTAGCTGTGTGACCCTGGGCAAGTCACTTAACCCCCATTGCCCCGCAAAAAAAAAAAAAATGTATTTGGCTTTTAAAGTCTTAGTATTAGACTGATAAATGCAGAAGTCACACTATGAAGATTTAAGGTAAGCATCAGTGGTAAAGAAAGGGAGGCATTCATTATACATTGATCGTTTAAGAATTTAGCAATAAAGGCAGCTAGATGGTATAGTAGATAGAGTGCTAGACCTAGAGTCAGGAAATGCTAAGTTTAAATCTGGCCTGAGACACTTAATTAGCTATGTGACTTTGGGCAAATCACTTAACCTGTCTGTCTCAGTTTCCTCATCTGGGAAAATGGGAATAATAATAATACCTACTTCTCAGGATCATAGTGAGGATAAAGAGAGATGATATTTGTAAAGTGCTTTGCAAACTATAAAGCACTATATAAAGGCCAGCTAGCTAATAATAAATTAAGAGATCAGAGAATCATAACTTTAGAGTTTAAAGGGGCATTAGAAATCTTATAGTCCATATTTGTATTCTTTTATATAGAGAAATGTAGGTCCAGGGTTATAGGTACTTCTACAAGTTTATAGAGTGAGTGGAAAATAAGTTGAACCTTTTTTCCTTCACTGATATGGAAAGATTTTATATAGTGCAAAGAGTGCTACACTTCAGTTATATTCTGGTTCTGTTCACTTAGCTCTGATCTTTGGAAAGTTAATGCATTGCTACAGGCTTCAATTTCCTTATTTGTAAAATGGTGGAGGGAGAGAAATGGACTAGATGATCTGTAAGTGATTCAACCTCCATCATCCTAATTAATGAGCCAAATAAGGTAATAGTTAAATTGATCAAACTAAAACCATTCATTCTATGACCAAATGTCTCGTAACTGGTGAAAAGCGGTGTATAACTGTAAAAAGTTTTGTTTCTTTTGGTGCAGTAAAAAAGAAACATGACTTCTAATAGAAAACTGCTAAATAACCTGATATGGTAAATTTCTTGTATGGTTCACAAAACAAAAACTATCTGGGCATTTTTATAAATGTTCCTTCAAGCACATATAGAAATGAAACCCAAATAGGCTGGCTGCTTTTCAAATCAGAATCATGGGGCCCAGCCAAGGTAAATATAGGGTCTGAGGAAAATGATGGCTTATATATAAGAACAGAAGAATTTTGGAAGTGTTACTCTTGCACAAAAGTGCAAAGAAAATGGATTGACAGTACTTGTAATAATAAAAAATAGAAGCTTAAGGAAAAATATGGGGCAGAATTATTACAATGTGAAACTCTCACATTTGAGTGAATATAAGAACAAGGCAAGGATTCATGGCAAGACTTAAGAGGTGACAAAGTGTGGACCTATGAATAGGATCTTTCTTCATGTCAACAGAGGTTGTAATTTTGGAATAAGAAGCACCAAGGGCACATTCTTTTGTCAGCTATTTCAAGACTTTTTCTGGACCGACAGAGCACAGAATGTTACTAAATTGACTGCCCTAGTAAAATGTGAAAACTTACTACTAGTTTTTGTAGCTACATATAATCTTTAAAAGAAAAAGTTAGACATCTTATTCTGACTTTAAAAATAGTACTATGAAAGCACTGTTAGGAGAATATGTACTTTTGGAATATATGAGCCCTAAAACAGAATATCAAAGTAAGTTTAAGTGGTCATTGTTAAAATACTGTACAAAATTGAGCAACTGTCTACATTATTATGAAACAACAGAAATGAAGTAGTTTTTAAAACTCTCCTAAATGGGAATCCTAAATACCATTGTCTTGCCACTCTAGATGTTATCTGAAACTCAAGACCTCAAGAGGGGGGAAAAACCCTCACACAGCTGGAATCCAGTTTAGATACACAAAATAAATCAGTTCTGACTGAATCTACCCTCAAAAAGCTCTAATCAGAACCCACAAGCCGTGAAACAAACAAAACATCGAAGGAATATTAACATCCCTGGTAAACAAGGCTTACTAATTCTACTTCGTGAGGGAAATCAATAGGAAAGAGAAAGAATGGAATCTTCTGTTAAATCCGCAATTCTCACACAGTGCACACAATATCCATGACCTCCTAAGGTCATAAACTTTGCTCTCCAATCACTCTCCCCAAAAGGGTACAGAAGGTTGCCTCATTGGTACAAACTAATTACTTGTCAGGATCTTAAGTCACTTAAGGTTGTATATACTCTGATAATAAACTGATATGGTAAATGTGGGTTTAAAGATAAAGTAACAATTTTCTAAAACTAAAACAATGCTTTTCCCTCAAATCATAGGACTTTTTTTTTTAAGTGAGGCAATTGGGGTTAAGTGACTTGCCCAGGGTCACACAGCTAGTAAGTGTTAAGTGTCTAAGGCCGGATTTGAACTCAGGTACTCCTGACTCCAGGGCTGGTGCTCTATCCACTGCGCCACCTAGCTGCCCCAAATCATAGGACTTTTATTTATTAGTACTATCTACCATTACACATCCCCACATGTACTATCTTAAATTTTTTAAATTTATCTTTATTTGTATAAAACTAATTCCAATATTTTATTTCTACATAAAGGTAATGCATAAATACCTATTTAATTTTTAAAATTTTGTTTGAACCAAAAATTCAACTAAGGTGCCCAGGCAATGCGACTAAAACCAGAAGCCAGTTGAAATAAACTTGTAGGTCACTCATTACTTTTCAAATTTAATTATTTTCATAAAACATCAACAAACTTCTTAAAATTTTTGAAAAGAAAATCTGCTTCCCCTCCAATTGTGTTAACTAAGTCAAGTCAAGAAGCATTTTTAAAGTGACTACAGGGGCAGCTAGGTGGCACAGTGGATAGAGCACCGGCCCTGGATTCAGGAGGACCTGAGTTCAAATCTGACCTTAGACACTTAACAATTACTAGCTGTGTGACCCTAGGCAAGTCACTTAACCCCAATTGCCTCACACACACACAAAAAAGTGACTACAATGTGTCAGGTACTGTGCTAAATGCTTGGCATACAAAGAAAGACAAAACCAGTGCTTACTCTAAAGGAGAAAATATGCAGACAATTAAGTACAAAAAAGACTCATCCAAGAAAACATCTCAGAGGGAAAGCCCTAAGATTTTGGTTGAGCCTTGAAGCCAGGGAAGCCAGGAGGTGAAAATGAGGAAGGAAAGCGTTCAAAAGAGAGGAGGACAGCCCATGAAAACTCTAGGATGGAGGGTCCTGTGCAAAGAATAGCAAGGAGGCCACTGCTGCTGGTCAGTTATGTGGAAGGGAATAAGGTATATAAGACTGGGAAGATAGGAAAGGGCCAGGTTTTGAAGGGCTATAAATAGCTAAACAGGATTTTGTTATTTGCTTCTGGAGGTGATAGAGAGCACCTTTTGTAGATGGCCTTCTCAAAGAGTTTAGCTGTAAAAGACAGGAAAGGCATGGGGACAATAGTTAATGGGAATGGATGGATCAAGTACAAGTTTTCTGGGGATAGGGGAGACATGGGCATGTTTGTATGTAATAGGTAAGAAGCCAGATGACAGAGACAGATTGAAGATAAGTGAGAGTGGAGATGAGAGGAGGCAATCTGACGGAGAAGATGAAATGCAATGGAATCAATTCTTTATGCAGAGGAGTTAGCCTTGGCAAAGAAGAGCTCTTCAGGTAAGATGGGGTGAAGGAGGAGAAAGTGGTAGGTAGAAGGCATTTTGGTGATGTGAGATAAGGAAGAAGGGAGAGAGGAAGCTCTTAATGGATGATCTCAATTTTGTCAGTCTAACATGGCAATGTTCTCAGCTGAGAGGGTAAAGGGAGAGAAACAATGGGAAGTTTGAGGAGGGGTGAAAATGTTTGGGAGTGTAGCTGTAGTGAATGGGAAATTAAATTAATTAAGGAGATGTAAAAGGACTACCTTGGAGCTGTGAGGGCCCAGTTGTATAAATCATAATAATCACAGATTGTGTTTACAATCTCTTTTTTTACTACTGTCCACAAGGGGACAGATTTTACTCTGACTTAGAGTAGATACATATGTCATAATAAAGCCATTTTTAAAAGATCCAGCTTCTAAGGAGTAAATGGGAAACAGAGTAGACAAAGTATCTTATTCTAGTTCATCAAGCTTTCCCAACAAATCAGCTACATTTGAAGTATTCATTACACGTTTTGTTTTTTTGTTTTTTTCCCACTGTTAAATATACTCAAGAAAGTTGATCGGCTTAAGGAAAATGTCTTAAAGTATATAATATCCAACACTTTAACAAAATAATTATATATTGCCAATATTCACAAATTGTAGCCAAAAATATCTGTTAAATTAAAATGAGGTAAAATAATGGGAAAAGATAAATACAGTAATTTCATATCATTTGAGAAATGACATTTTTCATCTCATCTCAAGACAAATTAATTTTTTTAAAAGGAGTTATTTTTATTTTTAAGGGGAGTCTATTTTCTTTTCTTTTTTTTTTTTTGTGAGGCAATTGGGGTTAAGTGACTTGCCCAGGGTCACACAGCTAGTAAGTGTTAAGTGTCTGAGGCCGGATTTGAACACAGGTACTCCTGACTCCAGGGCCGGTGCTCAATCCACTGTGCCACCTAGCCGCCCCTAATGATTTAATTTTGATAATGTCACATATTATTGTTACCCTGATGAACCTGAAAAAGAGAATTCCCTCAAATTATTAGAGCTCAAAGAACTGTAAGTTCAAATTATGAGGACAAAAAGAAATAAAATCACATATATCATATATAGACATATATAAATGCACAAAGAAAGACTTTTATTTTAATTTACTGTGAAAATTACTCCACAAGGAATTACTAGAGACCAACATAATTGTCTGACTGATGAGCTTTTACTACATCACTATTCAAAAATCTATAACAATTCAATTTGTGATAGTATTTAACAGATTTTTTTTGGCAAGGGGAAAGAAATAGGAAATTTTAAAAAATAAGAGGTGTGTTTATTTTGTGCACACTTATATGTTTACAAAGAATTTTTGCTAATAGAAAGTAAGTTCTTCAAAGGCAGGGGTTGCTTCATTTCTGTCTCTGCATCCCTAGCACACAGTATCTGACACCTAGTAGACCTGGGATAAATGTTTGTTAATGGAAAAAGGGGGAGGAGGGAGGAATTGTGTATAAGTCTTTTTAGACACAAAGTATTTTAGATGGAGCAAAGACAGCTCCAATCTGTCATGAGCATTTTTAGGTTTAAGATACATAACCATAAACAGTAGGCTTCAGGCTTGGGTGGTCTGTGATAGGTCCAAAAATATATAAATGGGCTTATTCTCAAAGTAAATATTTTGATTTTATGTACTTTGAGTCACAGAAATAATTCAATCTTTGTTCAAAACAGAAAAAGTTACAATAAAATCCCTCTAATCACCTTTCTACATATTCAATAGATTTTTTCTGCATAATTCCTCAAGATTAAACACATGGGTAACTGAATATATTGGGCAGCCTCTCAATTGAACATAAGTTCTCAGTGTATTCAATAGTTTCTAATGTTTTTTTCAATGAAGAGATATCTATTTCCTCTCCATCCACTGGTTTCTGGATAATGGACAATGCTCTCAAACTTTCCCAGTCACCAATGGAGTGAAACAAGGCTGTGTGCTTGCACCCATGATATATTCAGCCATGTTGTCAGACTCCTTCAGTGGAACGAACACAGCATCAGGGTCAGCTACCAAACTGGTGGTAAATTGTTCAACTTGAAAAAGCTACAAGACAAGACTAAAGTGGAGGGAATATTTGTTCATGATTTTTTTGTTTGCAGATAATTGTGAATTCAGTGCAGCCTCCAAAGCTGAGATGCAACAAAGCATGGATCAATTCTCTGCTGCTTCTGGCCTAACAATTAACACCAAGAAAACACAGGTGTCTCCATCAGCCAGCACCACACCATTCATACATAGAATCATTACTTACAGCAAATGGAAAATTTTGGACACGGAATAAGTTCACTTATCTTGGCAGCATACTTTCCAGGGATGTACACATTGATAATGAGGTTGATGCATGCATTCTCAGCATTTAGAAGACTCCAAAGGACAACAAGGGAGAGAAGAGTATAGACTGACTACTAAACTGAAGTTCTAGAGAGCCGTTCTGCTGCCCTCATTGTTGTATGCCTGTGAAAGCTGAATGGTACATTGGTGCCACACCAGGAAACTGAATCACTTCCATTTGAATTGTCTTAAGAAGATTCAGAAGATCACCTGGCAGAATAAGATGCCAGATACTGAGGGCCTCTCTTGAGCTAAATTGCCAAGCATTCAAAATCTACTGAAGAGTGTAACTCTGATGGATTGGCCACATTGTTCAAATGCCAAACTTATGCTTGTGTAAAAGACTATTTTATGGAATAATTTAAAAGAATGCAAGCACTCACATGGTGGTCAGAAAAAGTGATATAAGGACACTCTTAAGGTCTCTCTTAAGAACTCTGGAATTGATCGCATGATATGGGAGACATTGGCACAGAACCACCCAGCATGGTGTGCACATATCAGAAAAGGTGCTGTGTTCTATGAGCAAAGCAGAATTGAAGCAGCTCAAAAGAATCATAAGATACACAAATTTAGAGAAACCAACCCAAATGTTCACTTGTATTATTTGTGCCCAACCTGTGGTAGAACATTCTGAGCTCAAATTGGTCTGATCAGCTACAGTCAGACACACTGTAACTTGACTGTAACATAGTAATGTCATTTTGGTCCTCTTCAAGAAGGAAGGTCAACCACCACCATCAGGGAGGGGGAGAAATCCTTGAAACAAATATAACAAATATAAATAGTCAAGCAAAATAAATTCTCTCATTGGCCAAAAAATATGTGTCTTACACTGTACCTTAAGACCATCATCTCTCTGTCAGGAAGTGGATAGTATGCTTTGTCACTGGTCCTCTGGAATTGTAATTAGTCATTCATTGCATTGATCAGAGTCCTTAAATTTCTTAAAGTTGTTTGTCTTTACAATGTTATTATTGCATTCTCATTATGCTCACTTTATTCTACATTAAATCACACACATCTTCCCAGGTTTCTCTGAAACCATCACTTCCATTATTACCTAAAGAAAATAGTATTCTATTATATTTCCATACTAAAATCTTTTCAGTCATGTTCCAACTGATAGGTACCTTTTAAATTTCTATTTCCTTGCCACCACAAAAAGAGCATCTATAAATCTTTTTATATGTAGGTTACTTCTTGCTTTGATCTCTTTGGTGCACCATAAATGCAAGTTGTTTTCTAGAACAATATGCAACTCTATTAATTGCATTATTTTGTCTTTTCTCACAATTCCTCCAGTATCTATAGTGTTTTAGTGAAAACTATGACCCATGGTCCAAATAAATTAAAATATCCTGTATTTCTATTTTTACTTTCGTTGCAATTTGGTACTGAGTATCTGGCATGCTATCCAAACCATCTAATTTTCATATCATCATCATCATCATCATCATTGACACCTCCACCACTGCCCCACCAGCACCATCATCATTCATCAGTTGTTTTTTTTATCACTTTTTTTTTAGTGAGGCAATTAGGGTTAAGTGACTTGCCCAGGGTCACACAGCTAGTAAGTGTTATGTGTCTGAGGCCGGATTTGAACTCAGGTACTCCTGACTCCAGGGCCAGTGCTCTATCCACTGCGCCACCTAGCTGCCCCTCATTCATCAGTTTTAAAGAGGTATCAACCTATTAGCTACTGTGGCGAGTAAAACTATATGTAGTTGCCTTATTTCTGTCCCAAGTTTGGGGAAAATTAGCTGGGGTTTCTAATATAGCGCTACTTATAAATTAGAAGCTACTGCACCAGTTTTGGGCATTAAGCATTTATTAAAGCATATTAAATTTTAGTAAAGTGAGTGCACGTGGGTCTGAAAGATAGAAAAGCCTAGCTAAGATCCAGGGGGAGAGAGAGAGAGAGAGAGAGAGAGAGAGAGAGAGAGAGAGAGAGAGAGAGCGCAATGGGCAGCATTGCTCCCCTTCCGTGTTCCCAGGCCAAGAGATTGAGTACCTTTGCAAGCTTGCTGTGGGCAGGAGCTGAGCCCGCCCATACACACTCTTCAAAGCTAATTGGCTACCATCATTCAACTTTATTGGTTCACTGGATTTGAGGGTAGTTCTGTGCAGTTGTGCTGATGTCAGAGCCCACAGAACAGATCCTCTGGCGGGAACAAGACTTTCAGGTGGGTGTGGTTTTGAATGAGGTAACTTCCTTACTCCGAGCTGACCTTAAGAAAGGTCAGGGGGCAGCTAGGTGGTGCAGTGGATAGAGCACTGGCCCTGGAGTCAGGAGTACCTGAGTTCAAATCCGCCTCAAACACTTAACACTTACTAGCTGTGTGACCCGGGGCAAGTCACTTAACCCCAATTGCCTCACTTTAAAAAAAAAAAGAAAGATCAGGCCAGGCTCTCTCAGTGGGGGCCCTGGCTAGTCCCAAAACCCCTATTATTAATAATTTTCTCACACTACTGGTGTGGTAAACTACAGGTGTAAAAAACCTTTTCCACCAAGGAAGATTCAAGAACTCATATATTATAGCCTTAAAAAGTTGTTTAGACACTAAGAGACTCGACTATTTGCTCACATTTTGACATGTACAGCTAGCAGATGTAAGAGTCAGGCCTTAAACCTAGCTTTTCCTAATAACTTTAAGACTGGCTTTTTCTTTCTTTTTTTTTTTTAAAGTGAGGCAATTGGGGTTAAGTGATTTGCCCAGGGTCACACAGCTAGTAAGTGTTAAGTGTCTGAGGCTGAAGACTGGTTTTTTATCCGCTATGTAATACTGCCATCAAACATTCTTACTTTGAAGAACATTTTATTTAACAACATATCAACCACTTAAATATTGTTCTTTTTGGAATTCTTCAAGCCCCTTTTTGATTTTATCTAAGAACAGAGTAGCTACAATCAAGCCAAAGAAAATAAATTTTTATAAAGAGTAGTGGTGAGGAAGAAGAATTCTGGGGAGGAAATACTGAGGAGTAATTTACTCCATTAGCAGGCAGACATGACAAAGATGGCTTCCTGGAAAATAATTCATGAAATCAACCAAAGCAGTTTCTCAGGTTCAGGAAGTCCATAGTCCAGTATCTTTTACAGATGGCAGAGATACTTTGTTTCTTCTCAACTCAGAATTTACTTCTATACCTGCTTAATGAGTCTGCCAGAAAATTTTCTGAACCATTAACAAAGACAGGCTGTCAGAGAGAAAGGATTCCAAAATCATCACCTCCAGATGTGTAGAGCTAAAAATCTTGGATCCTAACTGACTTTTTCGTTACTGGTTTACATAATGAGCATTAAATATTATTTGTTCTACCTCTGAATTTCCTCCTTCCAAAAAGGCTGAGATAAGTGTGAAACACTTTTTCTAAAGAAAGTTAATACGACATTTATGAGGAATTGCGTTAGCTCCAACTGGCTATTTTCCAGAGACTACACATTGATTCAGATGTTTGGTCAACCCCTAGAGGATTTTATTCTTAGGATTACCTGCAGCTGGTTGGATGTCACAGCTATACCTTCTTTTCCAAACAGAATAATAGTTTTATTTTATTACCTAATTTTAAAAATTCCAAGGTAAAATAAATCCAAGGTTCATAAATGAATTGGAGATTCTTTTTATAAAGCAAATAAGACAGAAGTAGTGTGACCATAAAATCAAATTAGTCCACTGATAGAAACAAAGATTTAAGTTAATACATTCAATCAAAAGGAAAACAAATTTTAGTTTAGGTTCAAAAACTATATTAATTTACAATGAATAACAACAATAATAATAGCTGACATTTTAAAAGATTTTGTATAATGCTATGCTTATACTATCTACTTAGATGCTCACAACAATCTTATGAGGTAGGTGCTATTATCATCCCATTTTACTGAGGAAGAAACTGAGGCACAGAGACATTAAATGACCTGACCAGGGTCAGGCAATTCATGTCTAAAGAGGGCTTCCAACCCAAATCTTTTAGAATCCAATGCAGAGAAAAAATGTATGTGCTTTTCTAGAAAAACAGAGCACATACTCTCCTTTTAAAATTATTTTAGTAAAAAAATTGTTAAATTCAATATGCCTATTTTCCCCCTTCTTTCTGAAGAATATTTTTTTTAATTAAAAAAATGGTGGGGGGGCTGAGCAATGAGGTTTAAGTGACTTGCCCAAGGTCACATAGCTAGTAAGTGTCAAGTGTCTGAGGCTGGATTTGAACTCAGGTCCTCCTGAATCCAGGATAAAGCACTGCCCCTCTGAAGAATAATTAACTACAAAAATAAGTAACTTAATTGCTCTGGATCATCAAAAGTATAACATGGGTTGGGGGTGAGGGTTGGAACAGATAAATAGCAATTTGTGAGAGAGAAATGTACCATGAGTCCACAGTATGATAAAGAGGCCCAGATAATTATTGCCATCTTAGACTTCATTAAAAAATCCCAGTATTAGGGGCAACTAGATGGCGCAGTGGATAGAGCACCGGCCCTGGAGTCAGGAGTACCTGAGTTCAAATCCGGCCTCAGACACTTAACACTTACTAGCTGTGTGACCCTGGGCAAGTCACTTAACCCCAATTGCCTCACTAAAAAAAAAAAAAAAAATCCCAGTATTCAGAAACAGGGATCTGGTAGTCCTGGCCTTTCCCTGTGCTGATGACATCCTAACTTGAATATTGTTTACAATTCTGAGCACCACATTTCAGGAAGCATGATGATAAATTGGAGATTGTCCAAAGAAAGAAATCAGAATGATGAAGAGCCTCAAGTTCATGCTATGTTAAGATCAGCTAAAACAAATGGGAACATTTAGCCTAGAGAAGACAAGATATAGAAAGTCATGACAGCTATCTTCAAGTATTTAGAGGCTTGTCACATGAAAGAAAGATAGGGCTTGTTGTATTTGGGCTACAGAAAGTACAACCTGAAGAAACAGGTAGAAGCTATAAATGTAGTCTTGATATAGGAAAAAAGTCATAGCAGAGCTATCCACAAGGGGAATATTGTTTAATCAGTTAGTGGTGTCCAACTCTTCATGACCCCATTTAGGGTCTTCTTGGCAAAGGCACAGGAGTGATTTGCCAGTTCCTTCTCCAGCTCATGTTACAGATGAGGAAACTGAGGCAAACAAGGTTAAGTGACTTGCCCAGGGTCACAAAACTAATAAGTATCTAAAGGAGGATTTGAACTCAGGTCCTCCTGACTCCAGGGTCAGTACTCTATCCACTATGTCATCTAGCAGCCCTGTCAAGGGTAATAGATTTCTTTGGAAATTAGTAGGTTCCCCGTCATTGGAAGTTTTGTGGCATATGCTGTAGAATAAATTATTTTTAAAATTTAGGTTAGACAAGTTGTCCTAACTCTAAAATCCTGTGATTTTATGATTTTTGAAATGAATTTTGGACTAGATATTCTCTAGGATTCTTAATACCTTGATTCTTATACCTTTTTTTCAAAATCAATTTTATTTCATTTTCAGTTCCAAGTCTCTCCTTTCCTCTTCTTCTACCCATTGAGAAGGCAAGAAAAACAAAATCCATTATAAATTTCTGATTCTTATGCTTTTTAAGCCATGAGTACTTAATGTTGGAAAACTTCTGGATACAAAATGATTCATTATTATATCTAACCAAAGAGCTGGTAATTATGTACTTCTTCAAGTCTTGCAAATCTAAATCTTATTGATGGGTTTTAAACTTAAGGAAGAGTAAAAAAAAATCCTGTCTACATATTGTGACTAACAATGGAGAAAGAATAGCAGATGAGAAATTCATAGGCTACCAAAATGAAAAAAAGGAATCAGCAAAAAAACCCATGTACTCAAATGTCTACAGATAAATGTACAAAGTATGGCAAATAAGCAAAGTGAACTAGAAATCAACAAAGAAAATTTTCAGACTTAGTAGTATGGGACCAATAAGAATAATATAGATCTGGAAGACAGGATATCTAAAAGAGGGTAGAAGAAGTGAAATTTTATATTAAAAAGATATTCATGTGAATAAATCCAGGAACTAGAGGTAGGAAACAGGATGGAGGAACATATGCTCAATGTATAAATGAAAGGAAGTAAAAACAGAATGGAAGAGAAAAAGCATTTACAAAATACCTACAATGTGTCAGAGTACTGTACTAAATGAATTATCTTACGTGATCCTCCCAAAGATGCTATGAGGTAGGTGCTATTATTATCTCTATTCCACAAATTTAAAAAAAGCATAGAGAGAGGTTAAGTGGCTTGCCCATGGTCAAACAGTTGGGAAGTGTCTGAGACCAGATTTGAACTAAGGTCTTCCTGATTCTAGGCTCAGCTGTTTATCCAAAATTATTATTGGAGTATATTACTGACCAACTAGACAGCAAAAGAAAATAAATGAATGTAATAAAGTTAACCCAAGCCTGAATTACTCAGAAATTTTCTCTAATCCCTTTCTCTTTCAGAAGTAGAAAGCCCAGTAATTTCTAAGCTTTTTTTTTTTTTTTTCAGATAAATCCGATGGATAAAGCGAAAAAGGAAACTGCTACTATGGAACTTACTCACACCAAAAATAAACAAATAAAATGGTTGCTGAATAAGAAGTAATGGGTATCTTGGGGGAAAGAAATATGTCATTTTGGAATCTGCAACAGCAAAGGAGAAGCATTGTGCGATATGCTCACATCTTTGGAAAGCAGTTTTCCAAATGATTCTGTTCAGATATGAGCTGGAATAATTAACCTCTAAATTTTGAACTCTCAGATTCAATGGTTCAGAGAGAAGATAAGCGGGACATCATGGACTGAAATTATAGACAAGAAGTCAATTCCAGAAAGATCTGAACCTCTTAAGAAAGTTCTGAAGACAAAAAGACAAAAGATTCAAATGCACAGAAAATGGGAGGCAAGTCTAATTTCTAAAAAAGACTCCTGAATGTACAGGGAACTCACCAATTAACTTAAGACTTTGATAAAAGATGGAAGCAAAGATAAATAACAGAAGAGGAATACAAAAGAAAAGCATGATTTGCTAAGAATAATTTCAGGGATACCATTACTCAGCAAGCTAAGTCTGAGGGGGAAAAATGGTACAAATCATCAAAAGGGCTTTTCTTTTGAAAATTAAAAGTAGGGTCAGATTTATGGGAAGAGGAAGAATTTGTGACCAAAGAAGATATAGAGAGTAAAACAAATGTAAAATAGATTATTTTGATTATATAAATTTTTTTTTAATTTTGCACAAACAAAACTAATGTAACCAAGATAACAAGGGAAGCAGAAAGCTGGGGAAGAATTTTGAAAACAAGTATCTCTGATAAAGGCCTCATTTCTTAAATAAATAGAGAACTAAGTCAAATTTATAAAAATACAAGTCATGCCCCAATTGATAAATGGCCAAAGGATATAAACTGGCAATTTTCAAACAAAGAAGTCAAAGCTATCTATAATCATATGTAAAAATGCTCCAGATCACTACTGATCAAAGAAATGCAAATTAAAACAACTCTGAGGTATCACCTCATACCTATCAGAGTGGCAAATATAACAAAAGCTGAAACTATTAGATATTGGAGGGGATGTGGGAAAGCTGGGATGCTAATCCACTGTTGGCAGAGTTGTGAACAGATCCAACCATTCTGGAGAGCAATTTGGAACTATGCCCAAAGGGCTACAAAACTGTGCATATCCTTTGATTCAGCAATACCGTGGCTAGGTTTATATCCCAAAGACATGCCCCCCAAAAAGACAAAGACCTATTTGTACAAAAATATTTATAGCAGCTCTTTGTGGTGGTTAAGAATTGGAAACCAAAGGAATGCCCATCAATTGGGGAATGGATAAACAAGCTGTGGTATATGATGGTGATGGAATATTATTGTGCTAAAAGAAATGATAAGTAGGATGATTTCAGAAAGGCTTGGAAAGACTTGTATGAACTGATGTATAGGGAAGTGAGCAGAACCAAAAGAATGTTGTGCATAGACAGCAATATTGTTTGATGAAGAACTGTGAAAGACTTAACTATTCTCGACAATAAAATGTTCAAAGACAATCCCAAAAGATGAAACATACCATTCACCTCCAAAGAAAGAATTTATATTGATTGAACACAGAGTGAAGCATGTTATTTTTCACTTTCATTTTTTCTTTTATTCAAGTTGACTTATACAAAATGACTAATATGGTAATGTCTTATATAATCTTACATGTATAACCTAAATCTGATTGCTTACTGCCTCAAGAAGGGGGAGGGAAGGGAAGGAAGGAGGGATAAAAATTGGAACCCCAAACAATACTTAAAAAAATTAAATTAAATTAAAAGCAAGAGAAGAAAATATATATCTTGTATGTACATTTTTTTTCACATGTTAGAATTTGAGCTCTATCCTGGTATACAGTAAGTTGCTTAAGAAAGGTTTGTTGACTAACTAGCTAAATAGGGCTGTCAGTCTAGGTAGTTTATACAACCATAAATGACAAAAAACAGGCAGCAATGGTGCCTAATTTTAATTTTGCTCCCCCCTCCCCTCCCCGCCAAGGAGAAGTATCTCTGTACTTGAGGGGATGGAATAAAAATGGCTACTTAGGAAGCTGAAATGCAACTAAGCAGTAAGATGATAAGGGAATATACAGATGACCTCAGTGAGTTTAAGGCAACAAACATGAAGGAATTCATCCTCAAAATTGACTGGTTTGATCCCTGAATCACTGACAGTAATCTTTGAAAGATCATGGAGAGTAGGAGAGGTGCTATAGGTTAGGAAAAGAACAAATATTGATTCAATTTTCAAAAACGTAATAAAAAATACAGTGGCTGAAATGTACAGGACAGTGATCTTGAATTTAAGTACCATTAAAATTCTGGAATATATTATTAAAAAGAACATATAGAAAGTGAACATATAGAAATAGAGGTGGTAATCACAAAGAGCCAGCATGGCTTTATTAAGAGCAGAGGGGGAACCATGACTATTCAGTTGAACAGGGGTCCAACTTCACAGGAGAACTGTTTGTTTTGAGAACTGAGAATATATTACCATTATTGTTAATAATGATGACAATAATAACCCAAAGAACAAGAAATAACTCTCCTTCCGCATTCCTGCCTTTTATAATTCTTCCAAGACTCAGCATAAGTGCTACTTCCTAGGTCAATCTTTTACTGACTCCTCTAGTTGCTACTGTATTTCTCCACTGAAATTACTATGCATATTTTATATATTCTTTTCTGTTTAAAAATTATATCACTTCAATAGAATGTAAATTCCTTGAGGGCAGAACTGTTTTATTTATGTCTTTGTATCTTCAGTGCCTAGTATAGTACCTTTTTTTGGGGGGGGGGGGGTGAGGTAATTGGGGTTAAGTGACTTGCCCAGGGTCACACAGCTAGTAAGTGTTAAGTGTCTGAGGCCAGATTTGAACTCAGGTACTTCTGACTCCAGGGCCGGTGGTCTATCCACTATGCCACCTAGCTGCCCCCCTAGTATAGTACCTTAAACAGAAGAGTTTAATACTTGCTGAATTGAATAATCATTTTTTTCATATTTCTGATAGTATAACTAAAGTGATAGATATGAGCAATGCCATAAGGGATTAAAAATATTGTAGAAGTAGCATTCAAATTACACAAAGAAGGATGTAACAATTGGAATGATGCCACCTGCTGGAGACTTACTGTAAGAAAGCTCCACCATGAGGAGAAGCCCTCTGAGGGCAAGGCCATGAGGCTTTTCTTTGGCGTCAGGAAATGATGTTTGCTTGTGGGAGGAAGAGGGGGTGAGGCTGACGCTCTGGGGCTCTTTCTCCAGGACTCTCATGGAGAGTGGAGCAGAACTGTAGCTCCCCGAAATAGATAGATGAATCCAGGTCTTTCTCTCTCTCTTTACAAAATTCTTATTCTCCTTAATAAATGTTTAAAAGTCTAAACTCTTGTTAAAGCTTATAATTTATTGGTGACCACTCATTAGATTTTAGATAGTATAGCTAGAATTTTAGCCCCTTACAAGGATAAGGAAATAAATACTGTGGTTCTCTGAACCACCTGAATTTCTGGCTAGCTATTTTGGTTTTATGACTAAGGCTGTAACACCTACAGTCTTTATGTCAACATTTCCAATTTCAAATATATTTCATTATTATAGTTGTTTGTTTAATACACTTAATAAGCCTGAAATAATTAAATCTAGCTTTCTATAACACATTTTCAAATTTATTTTGTTGAATTCTATATAAATATTATAGTGGAAAAGAAAAAACAAACCATTTACAAATGACTAACAATTTGAGTAATTTTCTTCCCCAACAAAATAAAAAATTAAAGTAAAAAACCACAAGTCTATTTAAAAAGGTACAATTTCCTTTAGGTATTTACTTATCCTATTTTTTCATTTTATGCTTAGGTAAGAACTAATTTTGCCTTGTTAATTTGAATTATTATGGCCATCATTAAAATATCTGCTATACTGGCATAACTATCCAAACATATAAATATACATGAAGTTAATTAGATTAATAAAAATAATTATTTATATTTTGCATAAGCAAATTCTCCCAAATCATTATACTAAATAACTATAATTCTATATCAATGTACAAAAAAGATCCATATATGCTAATCTTTACTTTTATACATATTCTTTTTTTTAAAAATATACTTAGGAAAAAGTAAATAAAATTTAATTTTTTTTCTGAAATGGCAGTGATTCAACCATTTAGTATGATTGCAACAATAACAACAGATAAGCTGCAATAGATATGATCACCCATTACTAAGTTGTTTCCTCAAAATTTTATCTTTTGGAAGAAAACCAAAAAAAGAGACCCCAACCATCTAATCACAAAGTAGTTTTATTCTCTTGATTTAGTTGGCAATTTGGTCACAGGGAAAGAATTCCAAAGATTCCCAATATTAAGACCATAAATACTTCAAAATTAAAATATAAATTGATCTTAATATATGATCTTAATGCCTCATATGAGACACATTTCACTGAAAGAAAATGCATCCAAGCCATTTTGCTCTCCAAGTTAAAAAGCTTAAACGATCAACCTATAATAAATATACCAGGATAATGTATACCTTCCTGTCAACTGTCGCTATGGAAAAGCATTTGTGAAACCCTCTCTATTCCCTTTTCATACTGAATGAGATTCCCTTTGCTAAGGAGATGACTGTGCTGATTTCATCAAATGCCAGAATTTTACAGAAATAGACATTGTTTCATTTGAGTCTCACATCAATCTTGTGAGGTACAGATGCTACCAGTATCTGTACCCCCATTTTACAGCTAAAGAGACTGAAAGATTAAATGACTTGTTTATATGTGGCCAAATATGAACAAATAACTTTTTAGTGACTTCTTAAATGACATAGTCATAGAGCTAATATCAGGATTAAGACTAGAACTCAGTGTGTGACCCTGAGCAAGTCACTTAACCCCAATTGCCTCACAAAAAAAAAAAAAAAAAAGACTAGAACTCAGAAATTCGAGATGCCAAGTCCAATCACCTTTCTACTTTGCCATGACCATTGGCTTTGCTTCAATGACCACTTCTCTCAGTTATCCTCATCATCACTAGGCTTTTCCTATGGTAACAATCACATCCAATTATTACAACTCTTACAAGTCTATTAGGATATATACCTGCAGATATCAAATATTTACTCCTTAGTTTGACTCAACTGAGAGTTGGAAAACTTGGATTTTAGGCGTGGATTTACTATTAACTTACATGTAACCTTGGGCAAATCACTTCACTTCTCTACATTTTAGTTTTGTTTTTTTTTTCATTTTAAAAATGAGTATGTTACAACTACCAATTTCTAAAGTCTCATCTTCTCATCTTACTTCATAAGTATATGATTCTATGCATTAATAGAGGTATTCTTCATTTGAAGTAAATTGGTTTTATAGAATTTTCAGACTTAAAGAACTGTTTAAATAATTTTTCAGTACCTGGAGCCTTGAACTCAAGTCATTTTCAAGTTGCAAAATTATGTTATGTAGTAGCTCAGATAGCAGAAAAAACAAAAGTGAGATACCTGGAGCTAAGTGGAGAAATATTCAAGAGTAGAATTAGGGGATTTCCAGACAAAGAAGAAATTCCAAAGGATAGAGAAGAGAGGTATGAAGTGGGCTGAAATGGCAGGGAATCAAACGCAACAAAAGGGGAGAATCAAGAATAAGTAACACATTCTATTTTCCCCAATGTTGCCATCAAGCAGAGCAATTTGCTTTACCATTAGTTTTTAACTTCTGAAAAATTTCATTTGGAAAAGTATATATCCAACTGTATATACTTTTTGCTAGGTCAGTGAGGGTCTGCTTTAGAAATTACACTGAAAGAGAGTTGCTTTATTAAAAAAAAGGATTCCAATATTAACCATAAAAATCACTGGAATCCTTAAGCAAATGTTTGGCCATTTAAAGTCAAGTTTATGTATCATATTTTAGGCTTTAGAAAGGACCACTTCTTTCATCTAGCAATTAATGTTAAATAGTAATACACTTAATAAATGTCCTTTAATATTGATGGGGATAAAAGACCTTTCACAACTTGACCTTTCTTCCTTTATAATTGTCAATATCAGTTTTATTTGCAGTCAATTATGACCTAGACTATATAAAAATTATTCATTCAAAGCAATATGATCCTTCTAACACTTAGTGTTCTTGTTTCCTTGCCTAGAAATGTGTACACTAATATAAACTAGGAGCTTGTATATTAAAAACATTCATGGTCAGCAATTTAAAATTTGAGAATTAGTCCTCATGGAACTATTAAAAGCAAATTTGTATATGATACTGGAATAGCACATTATCAGCCTTTATGATGAAAAGCTGAAGGAAGCTGACTTAGAAAAGACTACCAGGAATTAGTAACAACCTTCAAGCACCTGAAGAAAGATTGTGTGAACAGCTGTTTTCTGTTCCCAGTGAGGATAAGAAAAGATGTAATCAGCTTACACTGCAGTAACAGAAACTTAGGGTAGATGACAGAAAGAATGTCTTGACTCTTTAAGAGCTGTGAGCCACTGGAATGTATTACTAAGTGAGTAGGTACAGTCAAATTCTCTGACTACAAAATTTCTTAACACCACTACTATGCTATATTTTCAAGTAATAAACATTTTATGTAGCTGTACATGAGTGACCTGGGAAAAAGAAAGAAATACCTCATCTAATAAACAAAAACTTGCTTTTCCTTTCTCATTAGGCCTCTTTTATTTCAGATTTTACAAGTATCTAAAAAGAACAGCAAAAAAATTTCATTGAAACTTGGGCCTGCCTTCTTTTAAAAGATATTGAAAAGCTTTGTGTAAAAATAAAGAACTAGAAAAACTTTATATATCCCTAAAGGAAAGAGAAGAGGACTTTCCCAAACTCCAGCCAAGGGGAGACAAACAGAAATAGACAAAAGTGAAGAGAAAAATGATCAAACACTTCTATGCCTACACTAACAAACCTCTCTCCAAAGTCTGACAAGTCACTTTTTCTTAAGAGACAGAAATAGCTGATAGTTTTAAGACCTTTGGAGCAAGAGGACAATATCACTTCTTTTATAAATATTAATAAGAACCAACCATATCAAAAACATCTTAGAAATATAATAAAATAGAATGACCAAATCCAAGTTGTTCTTCCCAATAATGACAGAAAATAGCTGGAAGTTAAGGCTGAAACTGTTTCCAACCTAAGAGCTTAGAGCTTTTGTGACAGGATCAAAGGGAGAAATCAAATCCGTGAAGCTCGATTGCTTTTCCATCATCTGATTTGTAATATCAGCCTTGTTCTGAATAGTGCCTTAGGAGCTCAAAATCATAAGGGTTATGTACCACATTGTTGGTGATCAAATCACTTCAGAAAGCATTCCAGAGCAGCTGGGATACAGAGGTCCCACACAACTACAAGCAACTTATTCTCCAAGGCCTGAGAACCAAAAGCTATTCTCCCCCTCCCCCTTTTATTCTGCATTTTAAGGATGACAGGAACATGATAAACAGCCAAAGTGCAGTCCCCATCAATGCCCTACCAGGACAAAGAGGCTTTGTGATTGACAGAGGAAACTTTAAAAAAGGGAAGAGACCCACTTTTCCTTCCTCCAGGGATGGCTCTGGATAGAGACAGCTGAAATTTTAGAACTTAAAAGCTTCTCCCATTTCTCCTAGCTCACCTTGCAGGTAAACACCTCTGGTTCACTGACTCAGTCACATATCTGAAATAGAATCTATGCTGAAAACTGATAATGGTGGAAAATATATTCTCGGTCTGCTTTACTGCTATAATTTCTGCTTCTCTGAGGATGGTGAGCATCTTCTCTGGCTTAAGCCATGGAAAAGAACATGTAGGTATGCTACTTAGAGCACTATGGCTGGTCCTTTCCTTTGCATTTATCACCGTGGCTTCATAGCACCATCATCTGTATGTCTATCTTCTCCCTCCACTACTAGATTATATATTACCTGAGAGCAGCCAGGTTGCTGTTAAGAGTTTTTAAAAAATAGCTATCACCTAGCATAGTGCCTTCAACATAGAAGATATCTAATAAATGCTTGTTGAATTGAACTGAGAATTATAAATTGGGAGACAATGTACATTAAATTAAGGGGAAATTTCAATACATTTCAGGTACTTGAAATCTATAACATATCTTCTATTCCTAGAGATATCTGGATATAACACATATATTGAAAATCTACTTTTATTACAATGTCCCAGTATATGAAAGAAAACTAGTGAAATGATAAATTCAATGACTTTCCCAAAAAAGTACCAAAATATTAACACAAAAATATCACAAAACAGGGTAAAAGAAAATATTGCTTTAAAATATTTAGATTGTCACACAGATATCATCTAAATAACAATATTCAAAGAACACCAACTATTTGCATATCAGAGTTTAGTTGAGCAGGGAGGAGGAGGAGAAGACCCAGTGTCTTGAGATCTGGCTTTTCATTTCCAGTCTGCCATTAAATTGCTATGTCATAAAATGTCACGTAATTTCTTTGTACCCACTTCTTCATCTATAAATGATAACAATGTAAAAGGCAACCTTAAAAGATAGCACAACTTATATCAAGTGCAATGCTCAATATTGGCTCCAGATGACTAATGAGCAGACATACAACTTTTCTTTCAGTACAGTGATGGCTGGTGTGGTACAGTATATATTCTGTTACTCCTATTTACTCTATCAGGCAGTTTTTGGTTTTTTCTGTTAAAAAAGGCAGTGTAAGTACTGGGTTTGATTTCAGAAGTCCTGGGTTCAAATTCTGACTAACACTACCTGTGTGGAATTGAGAAAATCACAACACCTATATAGCAGCCAATTCTCAAAGCCTTATTACTAACAGTGGTATCTGACTACATTGGGAGAGGGAGTTCCTGGATGAGGAAATTTTAGATTCCACATTTCTGTAAGAGAGAAGACTATGGTCAGAAGTGGGAGAGCTACTAGAAAGTAAATACAGCATAAATGCATTAATAAAATATTTTTAAATGCAACAATCATCTTAATTATGGATTATTAAATATAAAAGATGTAATTGTTAATCAGAACAAAGTAATAACAAGACAATATTGTTTCTATGACACCTGAACTTATCTTCTGGAAATCTAGTCATGTTCTGAGGGTCTTGTCTTTACATAATTGTGGTCATTCTTGTTTATTTTTTCCCACTGCATTACTACATGTAAGTATACCTATATTTCTTTAAATTCTTTATATTATTATATTATATATTATATTATTCCTTGCAGTACAATTACATTCAATTATATTAATGTAATATCTATTTCAGCTATTCCCCAGTTGTTTAACAATTTGTTTAACAGTCTGTTGAGCAATCTATTTTTACCATTACAAATAGTGTAGCTTAGAGTATTTTTTATATACATAGGTCTTTTAACTTTTATCTAGTATAATCCAGCAGTGGGTTCATTGGTTGTAGAATATGAACAATTTTATACCTCATGGTGTAGTTCTACATTGATTTTCAGAAAGACAGACCCAATTCACAGCTTGAACAACAGCTTAAGCTAGTGTAAAGCAAGGAACTACCTTACTCGTGAGAATACCTTTATTACATGAGTCAATTAATCAAGCAAAGGCATTAAACAGTGCAAAAAGTCACTAATCAATCTGAAAGGCATAAAAACCAATGACTGGAATCAAATAACTACAGAGGAAATAAGTGGGGGTTAGTTAAGGAGATTCAGTTATGCCCTATAGGGCTTTGTATAAAATAGCAAGCCAGTTCAGAACCTGAGCATCTTAGTTAAAGGCTAGACTAAAGGAGAGAGCAGTCTAGCACTTCCTGAGAGGGAAACACTTGGTGGGGAAAATGATGGTGGGAAGTGAGGAGAGAAAGAGTTCCTTTTCTCCTCTCCATCCTTTGTAATCAGAAAAGGACCATGTGAATTTCAAAAGGTAAAAAGATTTTAGATTTCCCTCAGGTATCCTAGCAGTATTCCTGGAAAAGCTGAGAGCAAAGCCAAGGAAAAGGAAAACTAAGACATATTGAGGAAAGGTAGCTTGGGGACTCTACAGGAATTTCATCAGAAAGCTACACTATGCTTTAGGGGAACTTCATGAGAATTCCACAAAGGACTTCCAGAGCTAAGTTACCCTTTTCTTTACCACATATACTCTCTGAACTTGAGTGTATATACTTGGGGGAAAGCAAGCTCCCACTTTAGTAGAATGTTTTGTACCAAATGTTTTTTACTATAGCATCATAGTAAATATCCTTTTCTAAAAGTTAATAAAATCTGTCTGATTAAATGATATCAACTGATAATCAATGGAGAAAGCATACCTGGAGGCTTGTGTGCTATATTGAAATGGGAAAATCATAGCCCAAGACTTAAACATTATCCCTAAAACACTGAGAGAAGCAGCCAGTTGTCCTCAGAGGACTTTACTCCACAGTTTAAGGAGGCATTGGGCAAGTGAGCCCAGAGTTACACTAGTTTCAAGGACTTTAAAATGTTTTCAAAAATATAAAAGCACTCTATAGGTCAAATTTTTTTTTTTCAAATTGTTGCCAGTCACAGAAAATCTAACCCTAAAACCTTTTTGTAGCCTCTAGGCTCCAGAGATTATCTTAATAAGATTTCCCAAAATTCAAATATCAATATAAAGATGCTTGTTATATCAAGTCTTAGAATAATCTAAATAATTTTCTGTTATGAAACAAATCAAAAGGCTTTCCTCTTGAACCCAAGGTAGTAAGAAAGCAAGACCTTTCTCAAAATTTCTTTATTTCTATTACATTGAGTTTTTAAAACTCTAAAAATACTAAGGCATCCATTAATGGTTATCCCAATTGCAAAGATGTCAAGCTCTCTGACCAGATAATTACTGTAGTTTTCTTAAATGTGCACCCTGCAACAACAACAACAACAACAACAACAACAAAAAACATAAAATCTATTTCCTGGACTTGATCCAATGAAAAGATTGCTAAATATATCCCTTCCCCCTGAAAGTCTATCACAATAGAGCAAATAATTTTAAAATTTGGACTGGTTTGTACCTTTAAATGCAGCTTTTCCAATGTTTAGATCCAATGAATTAAGACATGTCTTTTGTGAAACAACACTATATAGTGTTAGGATTAATTACCTTGACAACCAGTTTAGGGCTTTAACTATATAACTGAACAAATTGTTGGATTTTCAAGAGCTATGTGAAGAGAGTTTCTATCTGGACTTATGGTAATTACACTGAATGTATTATCACACTTTGTAATGTCACTTATCTTCTTTTATTTTTCCAATTAATGTTTACTTTTATCATTAACATCAGAATAATTTCCCAATATATCGCCGCCCCTCTCCATTTAAGTTTTCCTGGAAAACAAAAAAAATTTTAAGACCCACAAAAATAAAATCAAACAAAAACCTTAAACAAAGTAAAAGTAAGTATCAACAGGCAAACCTAAACAGTATGTGCAAAATACCACACGTAAAGCCCCCATCTTTACTGAGAGATTGGAACTGTGCTGCTTCCTCTTTTCTCAAGAACTAGAACTGATCACTGTAATTAACTAATGCTTTAACAAGCTCTAGATGTACTGGTCTATAATTCAACTTAATAGGGCCAGAGGTTCTGACACAAGGCAAAATCAGTACCTTGTACACTCTATGATTACTAGATGCACAGTTGCTCAAAATAAACATACCAAGTTTAAAATGGTCTAATATACCCCCTTTCTCAGGATAACTATGAAAGCTTATTTCCATGAAATATTTGTTTTACATATCAATGGAAATAAAGTGATTCTGATATATTAACATTTGAAAACTGTTAGATGGTCTCCATTTTTTTCTAGGGCAATGAGGGTTAAGTGACTTGCCTGGGGTCACACAGCTAGTAAGTGTCAAGTGTCTGAGGCTAGATTTGAACTCAGGTCCTCCTGAATCCAGGGCTGGTGCTTTATCCACTGCACCACCTAGCTGCCCCTGTTGGTCTCCATTTTTAATGAAAAAAAATTTAAGACTACATAAGAAGAATCTGTGGTTTCATCAGGGTAGGAGACTCTAACCACCAATTGCAGCTATGGACTATCTATGACTTAGTAGATAAGTCCAATGGAGTTGCCTGATGCACTGAAAAGTGAAATGCCCTTATTCATATAGCTAATAAGAGGCAGAGGCGGATTTGGAACCCAAATCTTATTGACTCTTATCCTATCCCTTTCCTATTCCTTATTTTCCCTAAAATGTTTTTTATTACTATTCTCCACATAAAATATCTTTCTCTAAAACCAAAAATAAAACCCAAATAAACAACACTGCTTGTAGGTATCTTTCCAGTTTTTTTTCTAGCCATGGCTTATGTCTGGTTTTAATTATTTAACAGCAAACAATGTCCCATGCTCAGCTGTCAATTATGACATTTCTGTACACATTGATAAAGTAACTAAATAGAGAATCTGGGATTATTACGGAGAATGTGTAAATCAGGAGTGGCGAGAGGAGGGGTTTGGACATAGCCTCCACTCGTCATACTGAAAACAGAAACCCAACGACATAGCCATATTCTTCCCATTGTTTGTAAAATCTTTCCCTGTTTGTAGAAATCTGTGGAAGGATTTCCTCAGAAGCATTATACAATCCTAGATACTGACCCATGAGTTGAAACTCAAAATACTGATTATTGTACTTTGTAGGTAAGTTAATAACCTTCATGATCTGTCAGTTTTAGAAAATCATTTGGGGACACTACCTTCCTTTCTTTTTCAGAAGTAGTGATAAACTATTTATAGCACTGGAGATACCGTGAGATAGCTAATGTATTGGTTAGTTCTATTAAAAACTAGGTTTTTCCCCTTTTTAATTCTTTCCTCAATGGAAAGCTCCTTTTGGAGAGTCAGAAGTATACATTTGGAAATGAAGGTGATATACAAAAAGATATCAACAACTTTTTAAAGGAAAGAAAATAGTTTTGAAACTAGTATTTCAAAAGTTGTTCTTTCAGAAAAATAACCTATCTCCAAATTTCTCTTCAATAAAACTAGTTTTCACTTCCCTTCCTTTTCTGACAGTAAATTTTGCTGCTGTAGTAGAATCCCTCTCACTACATGTAAACCTTTTCATTTACCTCTCCCCAAAGCAGGCTGCAAAGCTAGGTATAAATGCCATTTGGTACTTAGCTCATATCTTCCCCTACTTAAGCAATTGAATTTCTAAAATATTTTTGAACAAATATTGTGTCAAATTCCTGCACTTACTCTGAAGTACAACCATAAGGATCAACTGTTCTGCCAGACTTTGCCTGGCCAAGTGGTGTGAACTATCCTCAAGGGTAACAGTGTCCTTTTTCACAGCAGGATCTGGCCTACACATCATAGCACTTTGGGGATGGCGACACTCTTATAAATGGCTTTATTTTTTGCAAAAATCTTTCTCTAGGCTTTATTTAAACCAAACTCTGTCAAGGACATTAGCAATTTAGCAAAAGTGTTAGGTTCCTTAAAGAAGCAATCCAGCAAGCTAAGTATGAAGTATAGAAAGACAAATGAAACAGTGCTTGGCCCTAAAAGCTTAGATTTTATCAAACGATTCATGAACTTTGAGGTCCCTTCCAACCCACAACCTTGTCCCCAAGGACTGGCAACATTTTAGGGGCCCTGGACTATAAGATTCCCCTTGGGACAACAGTCACAAGATTGGGGAACTTGATCCAAGGCCCGTTCCAGTTAATGCTTCATTTTAGGACTCAGTTGGCCATGCTTGAGCTCCCTCCCCCTAGAACTCTGTCTCTAGGATCTGTTGGCCAGAACCCTAAAATATGAACAAAGATCACAACTGCCAAGAGCTCATCAACCACAACCCAATGCCCAGTGTAGATATATCTGAGGACCCCCTCCTGGTGCCAAGTCATAACCTTGGAGCTCTGAGATTCCCTAGGGCTCTCTCCATCATAAGTCAAAGAACTTCCTAACCCTAAGTGCTAGGATGAGAGCTGTTACCTTCTAATGGAGCCCTTAACCACAAAGACAAATGAAATATGAGCACCAAGTCAACTAATCAATAAGTATTTATTAAATACCTATTATATCACAGGCACTGCGCTAAATGCCAGGGATGTAAGGCAAAAACAGACCCTGCATTCAAGGAGCTCACAATCTAGGTGAAGGAGATAAGAGTCAAACAATTATGTACAAACACAGTATTCTGTAGTGGGCCTTCTGAAAAACATTTTGAAGTTATTATTGTGAAGAAGCATTTTTGTGACTGTAACAAGAAAACAACTTCCAGCAAGATGGGTAAATATTCTGTAGCTTTGCATCAGAACATATTTGTTGTAGGTTTGGTTCTGTTTCTACATTTTTACTCATACTAGGTTCGTGTTTCCTAATCTCCTGTAGTGATCTATTGTCTATCTTCTTTCTTCACAGATCACATTAGTTATATCTATCTAGTTTTTATCTTACTTACATAGGAACCCTCTATAAGATAATAAATTCTTTGATGTCAAGAGATTCTAAGATCATTTTTCCTCTATAAGCTCAACTTCTATCATGGTCACTTTCTCATAGCAAGTGATTAAATGTGTTCACTACATTGCATTAAACACATGATAAATACTCAAAATCCAAAACCCAGAAGAGCTAGATTAATGTCAGTCACATAAAGGCAATGTAGTATAGTGACAGTAGCAGCAGATTTGGAATTCAAGGACCTGGGTTCAAATCTACTTGTCATTATTTTAGACAAAAGAATTGGCTAGATGATATGATCTATAAGATCATTCCAGTTCTAAATAATTTGACTCTGTAAAGACATGCTATAAAAATAACGGCAGTAAACAACACATTTAATTTACTGTCCTTGGTATTATGAACTCTACTCTTTAATAACTTAAAGTACAGTAAACATATGACATGATCTAACTTTCCATCACCTCCAAAGTAAAATCTTCCTTTCCTGACCTTTTAAAAAATAATCCTGATGAGAAAAAACACAAATTCAAATAATGAGAACATTTTCAATATTATCTCAACAAAGTTCCTGGGTCTGACTGGCATAGAGACTCTTAAAGATAGCTGAGACCAAAGGGTCATTTTATTCCTGACCTTGTCTTCTATAATTGAAAATGCAAGGGCAGTAATAATCTATTTTGTAATAGAGACATATTCATTAAGAGGAGATAGACTATAAAATTTCAGAGACCACTAAACAGCTGCAATGATGTTCAGTCACTACTGACTGACATAAAATACTTACAATCCCTTTATCACCCCTCTGAGTTTAAGATCCCATGTATCTTAAAACTTTATATATTATTTTTGGTTTAGTCTATTTCTTTATCAGAAAAAACCCGCCCCACATCCACTTCATTTATATTTGCACAAAATCCTTCTTCCAAAAGGCAAACTAATTGAAAATTGAATCAAGCAACTTCAACAAGCATTGTAACCTCTTAAAAGGTAGGCTGGTGTAAGGAGGGGAGAGGTGTTCAAAAGGTAAACACCAAATGTAGTAACTGAATTAATGCCTTTGTTGCAAATATATTTATTCCCATTTCTTAGGGAAAACCAAACCACCTGAAGATTGAGCTCTAGTAAATGATGATTCCTTCTCAAATCTATGAATGCACTTTGGGGAACAATGCAGTAAGTACCATGTATGGAAACCCATACATGGGTTATATACTCTTCTAATTAACAATTGCTTCCCCACATTTAGCAGCTGATGATAATGAGCTCCCCTTCATTATTTACAAAAGTAAACATTCTTTTTTTTTTTTTTGAGGGGCAATGGGGGTTAAGTGACTTGCCCAGGGTCACACAGCTAGTAAGTGTCAAGTGTCTGAGGCCGGATTTGAACTCAGGTACTCCTGAATCCAGGGCCGGTGCTTTATCCACTGCGCCACCTAGCCGCCCCAAAAGTAAACTTTCTTAACAGCATTTAATAGATAATCCCCAACTGCCTTCTCCACCTATTCTTTTTAGGTAATTAGAATTGACACAATCCAGCATATGTTAATGTTTTTCTTAAAATATGTTACCCCAGAACCAACTCCAGTGTTGTTCTAGACATGTTCGGACTATGGTAGTGTGAAGCAGTACCCTCACCTCTCTTTAGACTATGTTAACTCCCTCCCTTTTCTTTTCCTCACCCACAAACTCTAGTACTCTAAGCCCACTCCCACACAATTGTTTAGAAAGTAAGATACTTGAGGGAAGGGATCTTTTAACATTTTTATCCCAAGCACTGGTTAATGTGAAATACTTCCCTCTTTCCTCTTAAAGCATCCATAAATCCTTATTAAAACTAATTCCTCTATTTAATCCTTATCTCCTTTCCTCCTTAGACCTTGCTCTAGCAGAGACCCTTTCTCTCTCAGGTATCTTCAATATCTTCTTCACAGTCCTCTTCTCATATGCCTATCGATATGCTCACTTTGCCCCCATACTAAATAAACTTTCATTGGTTTTTTCCAATTTTTCTAGCTATCATGTCATCCCATTCCTCCCATTCACTGACAAACATCTTTTAAAAGTGAAATATCTCTGAAGTCAACACTTCCTTCCCACCCATTTTCCTCACAAACTTCTGTAATCTGTCTTCCTTGCCACCATTACACTAAAATCACTCTCAAAAATCACCAGTGCCCAATTCCATAGCTAATGGCCTCTTCAATTTTTCATTCCCCTTGCTCTTTCTCAACATGTGACACAGCTAAATACCTAACTCCCCTTTCCTGGAATCATTCCTCCTTTGAACTCTGAGATATTATAACCCTATCTTCTACCTCCCCTTTCTCTAAATTTTCATCTTTTTCCATAAGATTTAATTATCATCCTTTCTCTCTTCTCCCAAACTATAACTTTTCTCTCTGACTTCTCATTTTCTGTCTGTCTCAGTCTGTCTGTCTCTTTCACAGGCACGCACGCGCGCATGTGCACACACACACACACACACACACACACACACACACACTATCAAGTTCCGTTTATTCTACCTCCACAATATATCTCATATCTGGCCCATTCTCTCTATTCTAATTGACTTTTTCCCAAGTATGGAGCCCTCATTACATCTACCTGGACTCTTCCTATAACCTCCTAAGTCTTCCTGCCTATACCTCTTCCACCTTTCCAAAACTATTCTTTATACTTTTGTAGATTAATCTTCCTTATATGCATACAGCTGGTCTTAAAATTTTGTTCAAAATGCTTCTCTAGTTTTCAATTATCTTCTACATAGAGTACAAAGTCCATAGCCTGGCACCCAAAGCATTTGACAATCTGGTGCTACCAGACTGTGTCTGTGTTTCAATCGTAGCTCATATTACTCTTTTGCATCTAACTCTAAATTGCAGCCAAACTGGACTATTCATTCATCACCATTTAGTTTCTAACTCTATGACTTTGCTCATGTTATTCTTTGTGCCTCAAATGACTTCCTTCCACTATGCCTATTAAATTCTTTCCTATCTTTTTTTTTTTTGGGGGGGGGGGGCTGGGCAATGAGGGTTGTGACTTGCCTAGGGTCATACAGCTAGTGAGTGTCAAGTGTCAGAGGCCAGATTTGAACTCAGGTCCTCCTGAATCCAGGACCAGTGCTCTATCCACTGCACCACCTAGCTGCTCACCCCCCTATCTTTTTTTAAAGTCCAACTCATATGCCACCTACATTAAGCAATTCATGACTGTATTTCCCTGCTACCCCACTCACTGAAACCCTCCACTACCAGTTGGGAATCACACCCCCCCCAGCTCAGAGTTCACATAGTACTTTTATTAATTTATCATATATTATTTCACATTATAGTTATTTATATGTGACATATCCCTGCAGTAGATTGTTAGCTACAAGAAGGAAAAGGCCATGTCTTATTTAGACTACATATTTACCCCCAAATACCTAATGTAACATATGGTTATATACAGACTAATTAAATGTTTACTGCACTATTCTTTTGTTTGTTTTTGTTTTGTTTTTGGTGAGGCAATTGTGGTTAAGTGACTTGCCCAGGGTCACACAGCTAGTGTCAAATGTTTGAGGCCAGATTTGAACTCAGGTCCTCCTGACTCCAGGGCCAGTGCGCTATCCTCTGCACCACCCAACTGCCCTTACTGGACTATTTTTAAGAGCCATTTATAACATCTGAAAACAGGTTTGCCAGTTTCATGGGGGACAATTTCATTTCTAAGGTTTGAGGGGTGTTAAACCAAATACTTAATGTTCCAAGAATAGCAACTCTGCTTACAATCTTTAAGAAAAAAAGCTGCTGAGACATTCAACTGATCACCCATTTCTTCCACCCCCAAATTAAGACAGTGTTTCTTTATCTGTTGTAACAGTTCTTTACTCTTACACGTTACGCTATTTCAGCTTTTCAAAGGGTTTCATTTAGATCATGGAAGAGGTAAAAATAATCCTTCATTAAATTATTCTTTGCAATTCTTACTTTTATTTTATAAAAAATAGGGATTTACCTTATTTTGCTCCGTAAGAGAAAAAACAAGCCATATACATATTAAAGAGGCATAAGAGTGCAGAGAATTACTTGGGGAAACTAAACTTTTTGCTGTTTTGTTTTCTTCTCAAATGTGTGTGTAATACACAGGGGAGCAAATAAATTAATAGGAAAGGACAAAGAACACATTTGCATATGCTTTATCTAAAACTTCTCCTAAAAGCACTTTGGACTAATATATATCTACATACTAATGAACATAAAAAATAAATAGGATCATAGACTTTACAACTGGAATGGAACTTAAGAGATTATCAAATATATTCTTACCCTTTGAAAGATGGCAGTTAAATCACTTGCCCCACATCACAAAAGGATTAAGTAATAGCCAAAATTCAAACTCACGAACTGTAGCTTGAAATCCCATAAAAATATGCTTTCCATTCTATCATGCTACCTCTCCGATAGTGCTAATAATTGACATGCTTTAAAAATTCAATACGAGTTACCAAGCTTTTCATATTAAGGAAAAATTGGTATACAGTATCTTCTGAACAAAAGATAATCATAGCTTATATAAAAGTTTAAATTGTACTAAGTTCTTATTTTTTTTCAAACTAATTTTGGTCTTATTTGAGTGAAATGTTTTTATTTTACAAATCAATATAAAGTTACAAAACGAGCTACAATATGTCGGTATCTTAAAGTATTATACATGCCAATATTTATTATAAATGAAACCTACCTGAAAAAGAACATGTACATGGCAGCTGTGATGCAGAACAAAAGCACCTATAATCAGAACAAAATAAATTATTTTACATACTGTTCAGACGTGAACATGATCATTTATTTATATATCTCTCCAAAACTGAGTAAGCTAAGTATTTTTAGGTAGAGAGTTACTTCTATATTTTATCACTGACTACAGTTATTTTAAAACATGTAATTTTTTCCTATTATCTATTCAAGCTAAAAAATATATAGAAAATAGTGAGTAAAAGAAAAGCAATCAGGTGAAGTTAAGTCTGGTAATTCACTAAGCCAAGATAGCAATGTAACAATTATAAAGAAGGCCCAATAAGTGATATTCATTCGGCTCAAAAGCACCATTCTGTTCGCCAAATATATGAAGGAAATGATGAATTTATAATACATTGTTTCATGCAATGGTGTTTGTATAACTCTCAGGAAATACAGTGCTACTGCTGTCAGCACCATAGCATGTAAGAATTACATAAAAAACATAAGTCTCACCCAGTCCAATAACAAAGAACTGGAGTCATACCATATGAATACCTTTTAACTTCTTATCACAATCACACACATTCATGTGAATATGGAATACTACTAACTCTGGACCAACATTTGCCAAAACAATTAAAACATAGATCTCAATCCATTTTTAAGTTAAAAAAAAAAAAGACCAAGTTATCGATACTAGTTACACAATTTAAAGTTAACAAAGACCTTAGAGATAACGAAGCACAACATTTTCATTTTAAGAGAAAAGAGAGGTTCAAGGAAATTAGGCAATTTGTCCATGGTTGCATAGGTAATGAGTAGAGGTGACCACATTGGAACTAGGTCCTCTGCCTCCAAATCCAAGACTCTTTCCATTATGCCAACATGGGTCTGCTACCCAACTCCTAGATTGCTCAGCCCACTCTGACATCTAGTTCTTTTTTCCTTGCAAAGCACACCTCAAAAAGTTATTATGCCTTTTCCCCAATTCATCACTCTATTTTCCTTTATTCAAGTAGCTTACCATTTCTCTCCTTAATTGGAAGATCCTGGGATGATAGCACTTAGAACTAAGAAGGGACCTTATACATCCCTTAGAGTAGAGTTTCTTAACATGGGGTTCACGAAGTTGTTTAATACTTTGATAACTGTATTTGTATTTTAATATGGTTGGTTTCCTTTCTAATCATATAAATATATATGAATATAAATTATTTTGTGCATTTAAAAAAACATTATTTTAAGAAGGGACCCATAGGTTTCACCAGATTGCCAAAGAGGGCCATGATATAAAAGTTTAAGAACTCCTGCCTTGGAACAACCCACTCATTTTGCAGATAAAGAAACTAAAACCCAACAGATTAAGAAAGTTGCCCCAAATTCAGAAAGGCAGTACAGTAGAAGGGCCAGTATTTGAATAAGGAACTTCTTGATTTCTGTGTTACCAACTCAGTATGAACTTTCCATTTTATTGCTATAAAGAATTCCTAGGGAAAACCCTCTAGCAATGCAAGTTTATAAATGCCCAGAAATCTGAAGTCTTAAAAAGTTGCCTGGGGCACTGAAAGTGAAGAGACTAAGCCAGAACCATGTAGCCAGTATCCACATCTGTTTACTCTGAGGCCTGATCTCTATCCACTATCGAATACTTGCACAAATTATTCATATATTGTTTAATGTACAAAATCCAGTGTTTGTTCCCTTGTCATTATTTAGGTTTGGCTGAGTCACTACAGAGTATAGTAGGCCCTGAATTGCCAGAGAGAAAGGAAGTAACTTTATTCAGAACTTGGTTATCTAAATAGATTAAGATCTTGATGTAAAAAAAAAAAGTGGTGGTGATGATGATGATATGAAGTTATAGTATTTCAATATGAATTCAAGGTGGAAGAGAATTTTCGACCATACCTTAAGACATTAAACTATCCTGCAAATTCCCAGACACTGTGCCAGGTGGTAAGAATACAAAGATAAAAATTAAACCAGGCCTGCCATCAAGGAGCTAAATATTGTACATGCCTGCAGATAAAATACATAGAGGATATATCTTAAATAAATTCAAGTGATATTTTGAAGGGAAGGGACATTTATAACTGGGAGAATCAAGGACAGGGCTCTCAAGAGAATGGCCTGTGAGCTGAGCCTTGATGAGTTTACAAGAGATGAAGGTGAGGAAAGTAAACAATTGAGGGTAGGAGATGGATTGTGCAAAGGCACAAAAGAGGGAGAAAGAACATTTTGCACAAGGAGCAGGAGTGCAGTTTGGTAGAACAATAGTTTGTGGAGAGGAGAAATGTGAAATTAATCTGGAAAGATAACCAGGGGACAGTCTGTGAAGGTCTCTAAATGTCCCCATGGAGGTATCCCAAGAGCAATGGGAAGCCACTGAAGCTTCTTAATCAGAGGAGTGACCCAGTCAAAGACAAGCATTAAGAATAGCAATTTGGGAATTGTGTTGAAGATAGATTGGTGAGGGGAGAGACTGGAGCCAGGAAGAACAATTAGGAGACCATTAAAATAGCTCAAGAGAAAGATGATGAGTATCTTAATTAGGGTGATTATGGCATAAATAGGGAGAAAAGGATATGAAAGATGCTGAAACCATAGAATCAAAAAGATGTGGTAACTGACAGCATGGAGGTAGGGAGAAAGAGTGAAGAGTCTTATGAACCTGTGTGAATAGAATAGTAGCGCCCTCAAAAGAAAAAGGGAAATTCAGGAGAAGACATGGGTTTAAGCAGATAATGAGTTCTGTTATGCATGCTGAGGAGATACCAAATATCTACGTGATTATGTTCAGTTGGAGATTTGGGATTGGAGCACAAGAAAGATAAGAGCTGAATATATAGATTTGGGAGTAATCAGAAAAGATGTCAATTAATTGCACATCAGAAAAAATGATGAAAAAAATCAGTGAAATTTAGATTGTGTATTACAAGTCATATTACACACCAGAAAACTTTATTAGGTCTGTATTTATTTGTTTCAGACCATGTATAATCAGACCAATGGCTATTCTCAAGCTAATTAATATCCAAACCTAGTCAAAATAAAGTCTGGGGTTGTTTTTTTTTCAGATCCTTACATTTCATGTTAGGAAAGCTTTGCTAGAATTGAAATTCTTTTATCTCCTTATATTCAAAATAATAATAATAGTAAACAAAAAGGGGAAAAGCATGCTTTACAGCCAGTTTTTCAATAAGTAATAGAATTATATTAAAGAAATATTAGGCCTTGTGAAAATCAGATGAAGAAAAATGGTCATTTTAACTGAATGAAAAGTGCTCCCACAATCTTTTCCTTATATGGTTGACCTTTCTTGATTTATGCCAAAAGGCCAACAAGCAGAGCTTGGCAAAGTATTAACCTTGAAGTTTTTTCCAGTTGTAGAAATAGCAATGTCAGGTAAATGATGAAAAGGTTGTGTATTCAAGATCCTGCCCTTTTATGGAAAGTAGTTAAGCAATATCAGAGCCACTTTAAATTAAATAACTGAAAGGTAAATAGCCACTGACAGACACCAAGGTTATGTAAATGCCTAGTAATTAATGCATATAACATGGAACCTAGACTCTTTATACAATTTCAACTCCTGAGGGTAGATTTTGTAAAAAATCATTTAAATACCTTAAAATGACTTCTCAAGGAAAGGAAAATAGATAAGAAGGTAGATGGAAAATCTAGTATTAATAATTTTTAAAAAGGCAAAGCCAAAACCAAAATATAGTCAAGTAAAACACAAAGCAGACAGGAGTTGAAGTTTATTGAAATTAAAGGTTAGTCAAGGACCTGTATTTAAAAGTTGCAGTAATGTTCAGCTACATTTTTTTCCTTTGTTCCTCTTCCTTTGCCATTTCTTTTGTTTATTTTGGACAAGTCATTAAAATACATCTCAAAAAACTGAAGGAGGAGGTAACTCTATAAAGAGAAAGTAAGAGCCAAGAAAAGTTGGGAAAAGGAATCATTGCTTGGGGGAGGAACTGAAGGGGGATATGGAAAGGGACTAAGAACAAAAAAAGGGAATGGAAAAGCTGGAGAAAGATAAAAGGACCCTGGAAGCTTTTATTATTGTTAAATTTGGGTCCAATCCTCAGTGCTTATTTAAGGAGGGTATAATCTCTATAGCACCCTCCACTTTATCCTTTAATCTTTCCTACAACCTAGGAAAGGCCTAACCAATGGATCAGTTCAAAAGCAACGAAGACATTCCAACTAATGATTCAGAGACTGAAATAGATCTTGTTGATTTAAAGGGTCAGGATACAAGCAAGCATGAACCCTAATGTAGTGATGGGAAAATTAAGTAGCCTTGAGAATATCTATAGAATTTTAGTCAATTGAGAAAAGGCATATCCAACTTTAAAAAAAATAAGGTATCAAACAAGTTAGCTAACAAACATAATTACCTAACGGTCCTATATGAATGTGGCTTTCTTAGCTCACTACCAAAATATGAAAAGAGTTTACTGTGGTCCAATTTGGAAATGTGCTTACATAACTGGTGGGGGGAGGGGGAATCCTTTATTTAATGCAGCAAAATGCAATTCAGCAAAAACTTGCATGACATTTAGCAGCTGGGGGAGGTGGTGAAGAAAGTTACATAAAATTCAGAGCACAGAGAAGCTGAAAAAATATTGTGTTTTCAGCAGGGCAAAGTAGTTAAGTCGTCTAGATGGAGCATTCCAGCTATATACAGATAAATGATGGGGAACCTTATCCTCACCCGAACAGTGACATTCGTATTAACCCCAAGGAGGAATGAGAAGCAGGCCTAAGACAGTACTCCCCAGCCCAGATGCCTCTTTTAAAATGTTACCTAAAGTAATTTCAATAGGCAACAGCAGTACCACTACAAACGCAGCACAGTTTACTGAATAGCTTTATATTTTAAGAAAGCCATATTGTTTCTTACTACATTTGACTAGTGAAACAGCATTCACTATTTCAGGAAGCTACTGTCAGGAAGCTAACAGCTGCCATCCAGCTGAGTTCCACATGTTTAAGGATCCATTCAGACTTAGTAAAAAGCCTGGAGAAAAAGAACCTTGGCAATTCAGACACACTATCCATACTGAAAATATTTTCAACACTATTTGAAAGGCAGCATATATGGGTGATTCACTCATGTAATAGCATCATATGTCATTCACACGCACACAGGTGGGACTAATTCTAACAAGTGATATGTCTTATGCCCATACCCAGGCCATCTGCCAGGTCCTTATGCATCTGCTCATTCCAGAATTCATTCAGAGAAAATCCTTTTCCTGATTATGTATGGTGTAACTCATATTTGGCCTAGTTCTCACTCCTCCCATACAGCTGTGCATTTCTTTCCACAAATTCATATTTCATTGCTAGCAAAAATTTCCTTAGATAAAGATGAGTAGTAATTCTCACCAAAAAAAAAAAAAAAAATCTACCAGAATCAGAGTTGGAAGATACTTGAGCAATTACTGTCACTCAACAAGCATGTATTGAGCACTGTCACTGTATTACAAAGAAAAAAAAATTAGTCCTTGCCCTCACAAAACATACAACATTTACACATAAGAAAATACAAAGATAAATACAAAGCAACTGGGACACTAGTAGCTGGGGATATTTTTTTTTAATTGATCTTATGTAATAGGAGACACAGCTAAGCACTGAAAGCAGCTAGAGCATTTTAAAAGATAAAGATGTGGAGAGAGTGCATTCTAGATATGGGGCAAAGTTTGGGCAAAGGCAGAGGCAAGAGATAGTATGCCATGTACAAAGACCAGCAAGTAGGTCAGTTTCACTTTCCCACAGAGTGTGTAAAGGAGAATAAAATATAAGAAGACAGGAAAAGTAGGCTGGAACAAGGCTGTGAAGGATGTAAAATGCCAAAGAAAAGAATTTGTGTTTTATTCTAACAACGTGAAGGGACAAACTCAGACATGTCCTTTAGGAATATCACTTGGACAGCTGTGGAGGGGGGGGGGGGGGAGAAGAGCTGAGATTGGAAGGATACCAATTAAGAATTTACTACAACAGACTACATGAAAGATTATGAGGTCCTGAATGAGGACCATAAAGAGACAGAATGGGACTGATTCAAGAGATGTTACAGAACAGAGGTATCACACTCACAGCCTGCTAGCTACATGTAGCCTACAATACTCCCACATGTGGCCCAAACTAGATTAAAACATAACTGAAAAAATATTTAAAATAAATTAAAATACTATAAAACATAAATAATATTATATTTTAAGATAAAGTCAATATGTGGTCCACAAGGATATGTATATAATGGATTAGTGGCCCCCATTTCCATTTGAGTTTGACACAACTGATATAGAAGTTTTAAAATGACAAGACTTGAAACTGATTGGATATGAGCAGTTAAGAAAAGGGAAGACTTGAGGATGACTCCATGGTTACAAACTTTTGTGCCATCAAAGAAAAACAATGAAGGTAAGTCGGATTGGCATCTGGAAGTTGTATCTAACACCTGTGGGTCATGTCAATCAGTGCTACCAGCCAAATAACTTGGAGCTGTGTGTGAGGATGGCCCTGCTTCCTGTTTCACAGGGGGCTTCTGGGAGAAGCTGCTGAGAAGCAGTCTCTTTTCATCTGGGATTTTGGCATGGTGGCAGAACTTCCCGTGGACTGCTAGGAAAAGCAAAGGTTTCTCTCTGGCTATACCAAATAGATCTAAGCTAGGGTTTTCCAAGGTATAAGGGATCTGTTCTCAACCTCTCTCTCTTCACTAACTTCTAATACACTTTAATAAATACTTAAAAGCCTAAACTCTTGAATTGATCAGTAAATCTTAGCTAGTTTCTCCCGGACACTGGGTGTCAGGTAACCACACTTTAGATTTTAAACATCACAGCTAGAATTTTAGGCTTTACAATTTATAGGATATAAACTGGAAATGGCCAATCGACAGTTAGTAATGAAGAAGAAACAAAGAGAAATATTAGGGCTAGGTGTATAGGTCTGGGAGTCAACAGCACAGAAATTATAACTGAATACAAAGTAAGAAGAAGGCTTAGGACAGAGTCTTGAGGCACAACCCCAGTTGAAGGGGACAGGATGAAGATGATGAACCAGTAAAGGATATGGATAAAGACAAACCAGAAAGGTTCATTTCATTGATAGCTTTAATATTTTATTTTATTTTTAAATTAATAACCATTTTTTTTCTCCTCACACTTCCCAAAAGAAATCTATTGTAAGAAATATGTATAGCAAAACAAATTCCTACACTGGTCATATCTACATTCTATATTTTGAGTGCATCATCTCACTTCTCCAGCAAGAAGTGGGTAGTGTAATTCATCATCATTTCTAATGAAATATGTTTCAGCATTATGCAGATCAGAGTTCTTAGGTCTTTTGAAGTTTTGTCTTTTCTACATTGTAGTAATATAATAAATTGTTCTTTTGCTTCTGCTCATCTCACTCTTTATACAAGTCTTCACAAGTATCTATATCTAAACCAAACCTTTTGTCATTTCTTATCTTAAAATGGTATTCTATTACATTGAAATACCATAATTTGTTCCATTATTCCCCCACTGATGGACACCCTTCTTAATTTTTCAATTCTTTGTCACTATATAAAGTTCCTATACTCTTTTGTATATAAGAGTCCTTAGGCCTACTAGAGGAAATTGCTTGGTCAAAAGCTATACATAGTTTAGTGACTGTTGGGGCATAGTTCCAAATTGTTTCCCAGAATTACTGTACCAATTCATAGGTGTTTTTGTTTTATAGTATAGTCATTTCAATTCTCCTGCCTAAAGCTTCCCTTATAAAAAGTAATTAAGCAAAAACATCCAATAAAGTCATGGAATCTGTCAATATATATATGATATTCTATCCTAATAGTCCTCTACCTCTCTGAAGGAAAAAGGTTGCATCAACTACCTTCCAGGAGTTTCATTGTTTTTCAGTTACTTCAGAGTTCAAATCCTTTCAATGATCTTTAAATTTATATTTTTGTCATTAACTATATTGTTCTTTTGGTTTTGCTTAGTTTGCTCTGCAACAGTTAAAAAAATCTCATGTTTCTCTGAAATCCTCATATTTTTCTTATCTTACTGCTCAATATTATCCCATTAAATTCGTAAAAGGGTTTTTTTTTTCCCCCAGACTTTCTCAACAACAGGAACCCAATTAAAGTGCTGCTATGGTTAGTCTGGTATATACTGAATGTTGACCTGACTTTGAATTCTTTGAGATATATGTCCACTAAAACCACTAAGTCAAAGGGAATTGAAAGCACTTAATCATTTTTCAAGCATAATTCCAAACTAAAACTCAGAATGGCAGGCACACTTGACAGATCCACGAGCACTATATCAGTTTGCCTATCATCCTCCAGCTTCCCCAACATTTTCAGTCATTAAATAAATGGGAATTTATTAAGAACTACCACATGCTAGTCACTGTGCTAAATGCTAGGGTTACAAAGAAAAGCAACAACAAAAAAGTATGTTCTCAAAGAGTTTAGTCTAATCAGGAAACAACATGCAAACAGCTACATACAAACAAGCTATATGCAGAATAAGTTGGAGGTAATCTTAGAAAGAAAGCACTACCATTACAGGTGACTCGGGAAAGTTTTTTACAGAAGGTGTGAATTTAACTGGGACCTAAAGAAAGTCAGGGAAGATGGGAGATAGAGGTGGGAGGGAATTTCAAGCATGGAACAAAGTCAGGGAAAATGCACAGAGCTGAAAACTGTTGGAAAACTAGAAAGTATGGCAGAAACCTGGTAGAGGACCAACATCTCTGATAACCTATACCAAGACAAACACCAAATAGGTACGTATTTAGACATGAAGGATTAATACCATAAACAAATTAGAGGTGCATGGAAAAATTATCTATCATATTTATAGATAAGAAGAAAAGTTCATGACCAAACAAGAGGTTCACAGGTGATAAAATGGACAACTGATTATATATAAAATTTTAAAGTTTGTATGCAGGCAAAACTAAAGCAACTAAAAAGAGAAGTAGGAAATTAGGAAAAAGTCTCTACAGCAAGTTTTGCTGACATAGGTATCATTTCTAAGATATATAGGGAACTGATTCATATTTATAATAATAAGTCATTCCCCTACTGATATGGTCAAAGGATATAACAGGAAGTTGTCAGAGGAAGAAATCAAAGCTAGCAATATAGATATTTTTTAAATCCCTCTAAATCACTAATAATTAAAGAAATGCAAATTAAAACAACTCTGAACTATGATCTCAAATCTAGCAGATTGGCAAAATTAACCTCCCCCCCCCAAAAAAAAGGAAAATGACAAATGTTGGAGGAGTTGTAAGAAAACAGGTGCATAAATGGCCTGTTGGGGGAACCATGAAGTAGCCCAGCTATCCTGGAAAACAATTTGGAACTATGCCCAAAAAGCTATTAAACAGTGAATACCCTTTCAAAGAGCAATACCACTATTAGATCTATACCCTAAAGAGATCAAATAAAGAGAAAAGGGACCCATATGTACAAAAATATTCATAGCAGATCTTTTAGTGGTGGTAAATGATTGGAAATTGAGGTGGTACCCATTAATTAGGAAATAGCTAAGCAAGTTATGGGATATGAATACAATGTAATAATTTTATGGTAAGAAACTATGAAGGGGGTGGTTTCAGAGAAGCCTGAGAAGTCTCATAAGAAATGATACAAAGTAAAATAAGCAAAGGAACAATTTACATAATAACAATGATGTTTTAAAGGGAAAGAGGGAAAGCATTTATTAAGTACCTACTACGTGCAAGGCACATGCTAATTAGGCACTTTACAAATGTTATCTCATTTAATCCTTGCAACAACCCTGGGGGGTGTTATTATGATCCTCACTGGCAACTGAGGAAACTGAGGCAGACAGAGGTTATGACTTGCTTAGGGTCACATGGCTATTAAGTTTCTGAGGCATGAATTGAACTTAGGTCTTCCAGAATTCAGGCCCAGAGCTAAATCCACTGTGTCATCTAGCTGAAAAAACTAATTATCAAACAATCTGGAAAAACTTAGGAAATATACACGACTAATCTAATAAGCACAATAACCAATCACAGTTAAAGAGAACTTAGGAGAAAAAATGCTACCCATATCCAGATAGAGAGGCAAAGTATTTAGAGTGAAAACTAAAGGGTGTGTATGTATGTATATATGTATGACATGTTATATACATGTATAAGTGTGTATCTGCATTTTAAAACATGGCTAATGCAGGAATTTGTTCTGCTTGACTGTGCATGTTTGCAACAAGTATGTTTTTCTCACATTCTTAATGGTGGGAGGTGAGAGGGAGAGAATTGAGAACTGGAAATAAAACCAAATTTTAAAAAAACACAAATAAACTATAATACATATAGTTTACTCTTAAAAGGAGTAAAAAAGATAGATAAAGAGTTTTCTAGGGTGTAACTGCAGGAAAGCTAATGAGCATGTTTGCAGCCATGTGGTATTGATACTTAAAGCATTAAATAAATAAAAGCATTTATCATATAAAGAGCAAGGACCCAATAGACAGGAAGAAGCTGAAGATCCCTGAAAGATAAGGGATAATTGTTGGATCACTCCCCTGAAACAGTTAAGAGGAGATGGGGTCAAGAGCACAGGAATAGGAGTTTGCCTTGGAAAGGAGAAAGTACATTTTCTCCTGTAAAGCAGAGTACAAAGATATCTGATGAACTTCTGAGGTGAAGAGAATGGAAATTGAGAGAATTCCTATCAGACAGACTTCTACTTGATAAAACATAAGGTGAAGTCATCTGATACCAAGGAAGAAGGTGAAGGACACTGAAGTTGTTAACTCAGAGTGGAAATTTAGAACAATCTATGGGAAGAAAACAAGGAAGAATAAAAGAGCTGCACAGAAGTACTACTGAAAAAGAATGGTATGGAACAGTTGAAAGAGCATTCATTTAAATGAGATGGATTTAAATCCCACCTCATGCTCACTATCTATATAACCATGGGTTAAGTCACTTAACTGCACTGAGCCTCAGTTATCATATCTGTAAAATAAAGATATTGGATTAGATGGTCTCTCTGGTCTCTTCTGTGAAAGTTCAATTAAAGTTAAAGCAAGAATTTGTAGGAAACCCAATAAACATGGCTTTAGACTTTCTTCAGCAATGCTTAGATGAGCAGGACAGAGAGAACTATTTTGGTTAAGATTCTTCTGTGAAAGAACACTTGTGTGTGTTGGATGTACTCCTTATTGTTCAATTTGTAAGGTGTTAGCTCTGTCAGAATCAGAGTTAAGAAACATTTAATAAGCACTTATTATGTGCTAGCACTAAAATACAAAGAAAGGCCTGAGACAGCCCCTGCACTCAAGGAGCTCACAATGTAATGAGGGGAAGACAGAAATTTTTCAAAAGCTGAACAGGGAAAGAGGGAGGGGAGAAGGGAAGTGGGAGGCATAACTCCTCCTATTAACTACTAAATTCATAGAAAGAGTATGTATTCATTCACTTCTCAACCCCTTGAAATCTGGCTTCTGATCCCATCACTCTTGTGAAACTGCTTTCTCAAAGTTGAGATCTCTCAGCTGCTAAATCCAATGGCCTTTTCTCCAACCTCTTCCTCTGACTTTTCTACAACTTCTGACATTGCTGCCTCCCCCATGAGCCATTTAACAAAAGAGAATGTACTTGGGGTCATTTTTCCAGTGTGGTAATGGAATGTTCCATCCACATGCTACTCTTCCTTATGGTAAATATATATTCAGTTCTGAATTGTTTGGTTTAGTTTGGGGTGGGCTTTATGAATATACTTTCATCTTTGTACAAAGTTAAATCATGCATAAATGGTACAAAATCCTTGATCTTAGCCTAATTAGAAGATCAGGTACTAATCAAATAAGAGAACTTCTTTTTTAATGTATAAAAATTAAGAAAAGAGCGTTCTATCAACCAATAAAACTGATTAGGATTATTACTCTAACTGACCTGTATAAGAGACTACCCTTTCATCAAAACACATGGATACATTTACATAGTGAACATTAAAGGTGACATGTATGGGTAAATCACAGAAGGGCATTAACCTGAGATGTGTATTTGGAAAGAGGAAAAGACAGTTCTACCAACTTTGCCTCAGAAAGGAACATGTCTATGAACCTCAGAGAGCTTTTAAAAAATTTCTTTTTTAAACAATAGCTCCCAGAACCAAATCATTTTCCTATTTTAGTCCCTGCCCTAGTTATGCTACTACACAGGGCACTGTCCCAAATCATCATAGCCTAGGGATACTTCTGCCTATAGGCTTCATTTTCAATAAAGCAAACCACTAATCATCAAAAAAAAAAAAAAAGTGGTACGAGAAATCTCAAGTGGGCCAGTGCTATTTTTCGGATAGTTCTCCCTTACATGGTTATAGTTCAATTCACTTTAGTTCGACCCAACACGCGATATATTAAAACATCTACCATACAAAAGGTTGGGTACTGGGCACTTGCTTATACAAAGACCAAGAAATAAGTTTATATTCTACAGCAGTGATATAATATGTTTATATAAGTACATACAAGGCAATTTGATAATAGAGAGATAACTAAAACTAGAGATCAGGCAAGGTTTTTTTGGTAGAAGGACCTGAACTAAACCTTGAAGGAAGCTAAGGATTCCAAGAGGCAGAGATGAGGAGAGGGAGTGCATCCCTGGCATCACAGACAACCTATGCAAAGACACAGATGTGGGGGTATAATATCTACACTTTGGCGAACAATGAATAGTCCAGAACACAGTGTATGAAAGGTATAATGTGGGAAATAAAGGGGAAACTCTGCAAGTACAGGTTGTAGCCAGACTGTGAAGGGCTTTAAATGACACCATAATGAACTTTTTAAAAGATATATATCACGGGCAGCTAGGTGGCACAGTGGATAAGGCACCAGCCTTGGATTCAGGAAGACCTGAGTTCAAACCCAGCCTCAGACACTTACTAGCTGTGTGACTCTGGGCAAGTCACTTAACCCCCATTGCCCTGCAATAAATAAATAAATAAAACAAAATAAAAGACATATCCCATAGATAATAGGGAGCTACTGAAGATTATGAGGCAGAATCACAAAGCAGTGAAGACCCAGTCGACATTAGAAAACCCAGATGGAGTGAACCTAGTCAGTATGGTTATGTGACATCCTTCAGCATCATTAGTCTAACAATTATTATGAAGGCGGCAGATGAGGAAAACCCAGAATTGTTTTTAGCAAGGCAGGAACAACAACAGGACAAGGAGGTAGCGGCTGTTAAGGTTAAAGATCAGTGTATAACAGAAGTGGTCAATTTTAGTGTTAAGACTTCAAAAGGAGAAAAGATAGGTCAGAGAAGTATTGGACTATTGTAATTAGACTCCTTGCTTCCAGTCCCTCCCATCTCCAGATTATCCTTTATTCAGCTGTCAAAATAAACATACTAATGCACAGGTCTGACCATGTTATTCTGCTCCTCAGTGACTCACCCCTGACTACAAGAAAACTCACAGATTTGTCCCTCTAGCATTTAAATTTCTCCATAATTAAGCTCTAACTAAAGTAACCTTTCCACCTTAATTTCATGCTAAGCCTTGTCATGAACTATACATAATGGGAAAACTGAGATTATTAGTTATTCCTTGAATTTATCCCACTCTTTCTTCACTTCACTTCCGTGCTTTTACATGGGCTAGCTTTCCCACCTGAGAAAAACATTACTTCCCACATACTTGTCAGTTGAAATGGTTCTTTAATCAAGGCACAGCTCAGGTGCTCAGAAAGGAGAGTTTTTCTCCACAAAGCCTTCCCAGTTCTCATCTGAAACTGCTCTTCTTTAAATTTAACTAGAGCACTCTTTCTGTTCCCCTATCATATTCCACTTTGTATGTATATGCTGTATCCCTTGGGGGTAAGACCTACGTCATTTTTTCATCCTTTTGTTCTAGCACTGAGTATAACACCAGGCACAGAATAGACACTAAAATCTTTTTTGAATCACTGATGTGCATCCTAATAAATGGTAACAGAAATGTTGCCATATAATTTGAAAAAAGTCATTAGCATATAAAATATATTCTTGAATATATTTCTCTTAACATTGAAAGTAGTTCATATCTAGTATAGCGATATTATCTAATGTATAAATGGGAGTATTAAAAAGTATTTGAAAACCTTTTGGTCTCTTCAGTAGGTAAACATTCACTTTTCAACTTTGTTGAAAATATTAATTTGCTTAAAAGACTCTTCATCAGAAGAATATAAAGACTTTGACCTTGTTCACATTTGCAAAAATTATGAAAATAGTGAGATTTCACTATAGTTACGATCATAGCTTTATGTCAGTTTCTTATATGGTATAGTATGAAGACCTTTAGCAAGACGAAATAAACTCACTGCAGTTCATAAGCAGATGAAGAAAAAATTAGCTATTTCAGTCTTTAGAGAAAATAAAGCAAATAACCAAGAAAAGCTAAAATGTGCAAGAAAACAGTTAACAGCATGTTCCAACCCACCCTCAATTTATTTTTCTTTCTGTGAAGTAAATAAGAAAAATTCACTTTAAAATAACAAAAATAAAATTTACTATAAATCAGATCTTTCGATGTTGAAAAAAGAGAGGTTCTTCAACTAAGTACTCAATCTCACCATCTCTTCCTTTCCCCAGGTCTTTTCAGCATCTCAACATTTAATAACAGTAGGAGGTCTAAGACAAAGAAGATGATCCTCAGAAAATCTTTAGTCCTTAATGTGGACCAAGCTACTCACTCAAAAGTATCATGTTCGTATTATACCAAGCTTCCATTCTAATAGAACTATTCCTGAATCCAAAAATAGTCATGAAAGAAAACATAAGCCTTTTCTTTTCCTAAAAATCTTTAATTAAAAGGCACAGGAAGATTTGCAAGAATAGGCTTTTTCTAATTACTGTATTTTCAGAAAAACAGTGGAAACTTGATGCTTATATTCACTGAAGAATTGAAAATGGACAAAGCTGAAATAAATGTCTCAGTAATTAAGTTATTTAGGTATGAAGTATAAAATTTCCAGTTTCAGTGAACTGCCCATTTCCTTTTAATAAATGGGCTTTAAACTTGCACAGAACTGGATCTTTAAGCTTTTTGCAATCTTGCTTGGGAGCAAAAGGGATAGCAACAAGAAAAAGGAACTGCCTTATTAGCTTATTTCTTCTTGGGTGATTATAAAATTTACTGCTTTATGAATGCATTCGTTTTAATTATTCTTTCTCAAAAATGTAACGCCCAGGAATGAATCCAATACTATCTCGGTTACATTACAGATAACTTGTGAAAACATACGTTTTCATAATTATGAAAAAAGTTCATTTAAATAATGTTTTTTAACACAATTTTGGTTGGATTTTTAAAAACTTATTCAAGTGATTACTTTTAGGGATTTCCTACAGTTCAGGAGGCTAAAACCTCCTTATATAAAATTCTACAAAGCACTGACTATAGAAAATCCTCCCTGGGGTATTGCCAAAACACTAGTAAATCAATGTCAGTCTGACCATGGCTAAATACCAATGTTGTCTCCACCCAAAAGTTGGAATGAGATGAACAAACAGAATCTCAGCATGGCAGAACAACTCAGTAACGTCATGCTGGGAAGATGATTAGGAATGAAGTAGAGTAATACCCTCAACATGTAATCCTTCACAATATCCAGGTCACTTAGAAACTGAAATGGCTTGGCCTTCTTAGTCTTCAAGATTTAATTAGTCACAATAAACAGAACTAATTGGGGGAGGAAGTTGACAAAATTCCACAGAGCTGTGGTGTTCTCAGTGGATTTGTATGTGTGTGTGTTTTAAGTATCAAATATAGTGTATGGCAAAAATGGACTGTGTATTAGTGTGTTAGCCAAATTTTTCACTCAGAAATGTTGGGTGGAACGAGAAACAATCTAGTTCATGTTGTAATAGGAAATGCCCTTGAGGAAAGCAGGTGGTTCCTGGTAGACTGTTTAGGAACTCTATCAGACTTGAAGCTGTCATATGCCTACATTCCTTCATCTTAATCAAGTTAAGATTGAAACTGTAAAAGTGTTATGTGAGAATAATGAAGCTGGGATTTAACTAAACGGAGAAAGAAGGCAATAACTGCAATGCTACAATGAAGCATTCTTAAATCCCAAATAGAAAGAAAAAATGAAGATGACTGAATTTGAAAAGCTTCACACCTAGCTGAACAAATATTTTTAAAAGCCAAGTGGGGGTAATGGGTGATGGAAATGGCCAAGGTATTAGAACTTCCAACAGATGAATCTAAAATTAGAAAGAGGCTGTGTTTTTAATGATGATGGTTTAAATTAAAGGAAGTCTGCTACTATTACATTATAATACTCTACCATGAAAATTCCATTTTAGATTCTTGTTATGCCACAAACCACAAATCACAGAAATTGAGTGGTTTATTGACATTAGCAGTACTTCCAACATGAAGTTTTAGCTAAGTCAATAAATTTAAATGATACTGTCATTTACATGATTTTTATGCATTTTCCCTCTTTTTAGTGTATTACATAATATATTCTTTTTTCCCCTTTGGGGGGGGGGCAGGGCAATGAGGGTTAAGTGACTCACCCAGGGTCACACAGCTAGTGTCAAGTGTTTTGAGGTCGGATTTGAATTCAGGTCCTCCTGAATCCAGAGCCAGTGCTTTATACACTGAGCCACCTAGATGCCCCTGGCAAATTCTTTTCTTAAACAGATACTATAGGGTTGTCAAAAGATGCCAATTCAGATTATAGGATCATGCCCCATAATATATTCTTTTTGTGGGTTTTTTTGGGGGGGGTGCACAGGGCAATGAAGGTTAAGTGACTTGCCCAGGGTCACACAGCTAGTAAGTATCTGAGGTGAGATTTTACCTTAGGTATGAAGTATAAAATTTCCAGTTTCAGTGAACTGCCCATTTCCATGACTCCAGGGCCAGTGCTTTATCCACTGTGCCACCTACCTGCCCCTCATATTTGTACTGTGATATTGAAAAGGAAAACTAGTTCCTGCCCTCAAGAAATGTATGTTATATTAGCAGATACAAAATGCTAACAAATACATACAAGAGAATTTATGATGGAGTGTGTGTGGAACTAAGGTGATCAGGAAAGATTTCCTCTGGAAGGTGGCACCTAATGCTAAACCTTGAAGCAAGGTATGATTTCAAAAAAGCTTTCTAAAGGTGAGAAGGGTATATATTCTAAGGAATGGGAGTTAAAGAAACATTTCGGGGGGGGGGGACTGATTTAGGTGGTAAATTTTTATTATTTTACTAGCAATACTTGAAAAGGACCAGTACTTGAAGATCTAATGAGAAACAACCCAAGATTCCAACGGAGACCCACTTAAGATTCCATTGAACAATTAGGTTCCTCAAGGGTATGTGGTACTTCATTCCCCAACTAATAAACGATCAAAAGATATGAACAGTTTTTAGATTAAATAATCAAAGCTATCTATAGTCATATGAAAAAATGCTCTAATTCACTACTGATTAGAAAGATGCAAGTCAAAACAATTCTGGGGTATTACTACCTCATACCTATTGGACTGGATAATGGGACAGACAGCAGAGGAAACTGACAAATGTAGGGGATATGGGGAAAATGAGACATTAATGCACTGTTGGTGGAGTTGTAAACAGATTAAAACTTTCTGTAGAGCAATTTGGAATTATGGCCAAAGGGCTATAAAATCATACATATTTTAATGCCACTACTAAGTTGGTATCCAAAAAGAGATAAAAAAAAAAACAAAAATTAAAGGACCTATATGTACAAAATATTTATGGCCGCTCTTTTCTGATGCAAAGAATTCTAAATTGAGGGGATGTCCATCAATTAGGGAATGGCTGAACAAACTGTGGGATGTGATTATGATGAAACACTACTGTGCTATAAGAAGTGATGAGCAGGATGCTCTCAAAAAAACCTGGAAAGACTTACATGAGCTGATGCAAAGTGAAATCTACTGTATACAAAGTAACAGTAATATTGTAAAGATGATAAGCTGTGAATGATTTTGCTATATTCAGCAATACAATGACCCAACAACTCTGAAAGACTTATGAAAAATGTGATCCATCTCCAGAGAAAGAATGATGGTATCTGAATACAGACTGAAGCATAGATTTTTTTACATTATTTTTCTTTGTTTCTTTCACAACCTTACTAATATGGAATTGTTTTGCATGACTTCATATGTATAACTTATATTAAATAGCTTGCCTTTTTAATGGGGGGGGATTGAGGGAAGAAGAAAATTTGGAGCACAAAGTTTTTAAAATGAAGATTTAAATTGTTTTTACATGTAATTGGGGAAAAATAAAATTCTAAATTAAAAAAGGATATGTGGTACTCAATTGCACACGTATAACCTACATCTGATTGCTTGCTGCCTCAGAGAGGCAGGAGGGGAGGAAGGAAAGGAGGGATAGAATTTAGAACTTAAAATTTTTAAATAAAAATGTTCCATCATAATGCTTGCTTTGTTCCATATAGTAAAACAAACAAATAAATAAATGAACAAATAAACAAATAGATGGATTGTGTTTGTGTTGTTTGGTTGTTGGAAGAAAAAAAAGAGTATGTGGCACTTAGTTGCACATGTATAACCTATATGATGGCTATCATCTCAGGGAGGGAGGAGGGGATTAAGGAGGAAGGGAGGGATAGAATTTGGAACTCAAAACTTTTAGTAAAAACATCTACAAAAACAAAAAACTATATATGGCAGGCTTTATACTAAGCAGTAGATCACAACTTCTAAGAAGTTTCCTTAAATGACTTATATCCTATCACAGTCTAAAAAGGGAGCAATATACAGCCCAAGATCAGAAGCCTGGATTCCCCTATACTATAATATTCCATTTTCCAGATGGATTTACAACAACATTTGTAACTTTTCACTTAGGTTCTCATAAGTACATCCTTAGCATGTACTATCATTTTCACTGCTCTTTGACAAGTGATTTATTCATAAGTGTATATGGCAACAAGATATTGTGTCAGTTTGTAACAGTTAAATAAAAGGATGCTACCCTCAAAATAACACCAAACTTCTTTCCTGAATATGTATGTATGTATATACATATATTCATTTTAATAGTATTTTTCCAATAACATATAAGACAAATATTAATATTTGTATTTTAAAATTTTAGTTCCAAATTTTCTACCTCCATCCTTCACTTCCTCCCTCCCTAAAATGAACAATTTGATTTATGCTATATGTGTATATTTACATGAAACATATTTCCATATACATACATTTTTTAATGTAACACTGCTTATATAGATTTGCATTTAATTAACATGGGCTATTTTCAGTTGCAGATGATTTCCTTAGTGCTGGAATGAAAGGTTTTTTTAAGCGCTCATTTTAATAACTGTAAAAAACAAAAAGTAATTTTTAATTATCATTAAAATTGAGTAGAATCAACAAAAATATGTTTTTACATATATTACTTAAGAACCCTAAAGTGTCATAGCTCTAAAATACAAAATTTTAATGTATAATAATATCCTACTTTTCTTAGACAAATATGACAACTAAGAAGTAAATGAAAATTTATTCTAAGCAGAAAAATAACTGTAAAATTAAATTCCTAAAGTAAAATAGTTTTAACACTTCTCTTTGTGGTATCAAAGAGCTGAAATTGGAGGGATGCCTATCAACCAGGGAACGGCTGAACAAGTTGTGGTATATGACCATGATGGAATACTACTGTGCTATAAGAAATGATGAGCTCATTGATTTTAGAAAATATGGATAGCCTTACATGAAATAATGATGAGCAAAATTAGCAGAACAAAGAGAACGTTGTATACATTAACATATATTGTTTTAGGAACAACTTTGAAGATATAAGTCACTTGACTATTGTAAATACTCAAATTAACTACAAAGCACATGAGCGAAGATGCTATCTGCATCCAGAGAAAGAACTGATAAAGAAGTATGCATAGAATGATTTTACACACACACACACACACACACACACACACACACACACACACACACACACACACACACTTGTGTCTAAATGGCAGCCATATCAAAGGTGGGCAAGGAGAGGTGAAGTTCGCATGATATATATTTTAAAGAATAGCAAGTTATACATAACAGTTTTGCAGTTTCATGTGCAATCATCTTTTTATTATTCTACTACGTTGTGGAAATGCTTATTTTGTTTCATTAATTAAAAAAACAAAATTTTTTAAAAACCAAAATTCTGACTCTAAGAATTATTTTCTCATAATAGTCACTCAGAACCTATTTCCTTTTATCTTACACTAATTTTTATCTACTCAGAAAACTGTAAAACCCAGCATACCTTAATAAAATAGTTATTGAATCTGTGGACCAAAAGAACTTCATGTAGTAACCAAGGCCTTCGATGATCAGCCTTTATCAGTGAGCTAGGGTAGGCCTCTGAGGATAGATACAGCTCAGGGTCAGGGTCATATTTAAAGCAGTTCCAGGATAGGAGGTTCCACCAAGTATTACACTTTGCTGGAATAAATGATCAGAATACAGGTCCTCCTCCACAATTAGGCAGACTACTGCGCCACAGGCTCAGAAAACTTGTGGTTGGAAGGAACCTTAGAGATCACTTAGTCCAGTGTTTTCATTTTATAACCAGAGACTCAGGAAAGTGAGCTACATAGGGTAACTAGACTAATCAAGAGCAGAGAGCTGGGGTTTTACTAAGCTCCTTAGACAACCCTGTGCTCTTTTCAACCACACTATGTTTGTTTCTAGGTACTGTACTGTAGGGTAATTTTCACCTAATTTTAAACTGCTATTTAGCTTTCCTGCAGATTAGAGGGAATAGCTGCAGACAGAAGCAAGAAGTAATAGCTGATGGCCTGAAAAAAAGGAAAGAGGGCAGAATACATAATTAATTAATTAACTAATTAATTAATAAGAGCTAACTCAAAAAGCACAGTATTCTAGGACTTAGTGTAAAAAAAAATGGCTCAGGGGGCAGCTAGGTGGCACAGTGGATAAAGCACCAGTCTTGGGATTCAGGAGGACCGAATTCAAAGCTAGCCTCAGACACTTGACACTTACTAGCTGTGTGACCCTGGGCAAGTCACTTAACCCTCGTTACCCCTCACACACACACACACACACACACACACACACACACAAAAAAAAACAACACACAAAACAACAACAACGACAACAAAAAAAAATGGCTCTACGTAACCACAAAGCATCTTTACTGTATTATAGGATACTACAAAAATAATGTTATAGCCAGAAAATAATTTAACAAGCATTTATTAAGTGCTTACTATGTACCAGGAGCTGTGCTAAGCACATGATAAACAAAGGAAAAAGGGAATCCCTATTCTCAAGGAGCATACATTATACTACAGGGTATAATTAAATATCTAGATACCTACAAGCTCTATACAAAATAGATGAAAGCAGTTTGAAAGGAGAAGGCATTAGGAGGAGCCTCACAGGTCAAGAAAGGCCTTCTACAGGAGGTGGGATTTGAGCTGACCCTTGAATGAATCCAGGCAAATTAAAATATGGGATAAGAAAGAAAAGAATTCTAGGCATGAGGGACATTGAGTGCAAAGACATGGAAACAGGAGAGGGAAGTATTATGTTTGAAGAACTGCAAATTGGCCAGTGTCACTGAATGAGAGTGTGTGGAGGGAAATAAGGTATAACAAGAATGAAAAAAATAGGAAGAGGCCAGATTAACAGGAACTTTAAGTGTCAAATAGAGGCCTTTATGTTTGATTCTAGAGGTCATAGAGAGTCACTGGACCTCGTTTAGTAGAAACTGACATAGTCAGAGCTAAACTTGAGAAAAAACACCAAGAGACAGAGAGAGATGAATGTATGTATGTACATATGTGCGTATGTGTGTATACACATTGGAAAAGACATTGAAGGCAAAAGGAGAGAGGGACAGTAGAGGATGAGATGAATAATAATGTCATGGAAGCAATGAATATGAGCTTGGACAGACTTCAGGAGATAGTGGAAGACAGAAGGCCTGGCATGCCATGATCCATGTGTCACATGAACATGACTGAACAACACAAAATACACATTATATATTATGAATCAAAGAAATGATCATTGAACCCATGAGTTAAATGAGATCGTCAAATGGTAAATTATATGGAATACATTATTTTAAGAATCAGGAAAATAAAAAATATGTATTTCAGAGGTTTTCTATCCAAAATGGTTATTTGGGGGGTTTAAATCTGTTTGGGAATTTTAATGTATCTGAAGTGAGTCATTTCCTTAAGGGTTCTGGATAGTCCAAGTTTTTACTGTACATAATTTTCTAGTCTTAAAAATACATTTAAAATACAGTAGGCAATATAATCAAATCTATCCATTACTATACTCCATATTTTCCAATAACATTAAACGTGAAGAAAACAGTTGTGGACAACATAAATCTTTATGGACATGGATTTTAATAACCAAATAGGTATATTTTGGCTCCTCACATTCATATCACGTACTTTATATATAAAATACTGAGCCAAAAAAAGCTCTTACTAAATATGTCAATTAGCAACCATATGTATATGCAAGTGAACCATAAAATCAGGTTTTCCACTTCCGTTAACATTCCATGGTGATATGATATGGAAGGGGGGAAAAGTATGAAATAGTTGAAATGAGGCCATTTTTGCTATAATACTAACCATGTAAAACTTTTGTCTCATAAGCATTCATGGTATTCAGTTTTCTTTTGGTATAAGAAAATATTTTTTAAATGAAATCTACTTCTTTTTGTTTCTGTTTTCAAAGAAAAGCAAGCCTACACATTGTAGAAACATCTAATTATCTAATTTTATTATACTAATTCCTAATGCACAAATTGGGACACTATAAGTAGACTATACTACAACAAAAGATACAAACCTGCAGCAGGAAGTCTTTTTATAGGATATAAGATATCTGAGTGGAAAGAAAATATTATAGGAATATCATCACAATTTTGGGGGGGAAACTCCTAGCAAGAAAGAAATTAATTTATCAAAATGTTGGGATCTGGCTAATTACAATAATGCTACACACTTTACTGCCTATAGAGAAAGAAGTCCAGCAATCAGGTGAGCTAGCAGGAATTATTTAGATACCATATAGATATAGGTATACATAGAAAAAGTAAAACTTTCCTCACTTCAGGAAGCTTATATTTTAATAAGGGGAGTCCACATGTGCATATATAGTTATATTCCAAAACTCTGTCTCCTGAGTGTGTCTATTCTACACACACACATATTTATATTTATATATGTGTATGTATGTATATATGTATATGTGTGTATATATATATGCACACATTTATATTTATGTACATGTATATGTGTATACACACACACACACACACACACACACACACACACACACCTGATCCTTATATTGAGCATCATTTGCTGATCATCTTTCTATGCCTGTACATTAAATGAAGTGTACTACAGGGTTAAACCAGAGTTGCCTTTCTTCTCTTTTCTCTCTATACTTGCTTGGTAATTTCATCACTTCCCTTCAGTTCAATTATCCCCTCTATAGAGAGGACTACCAAATCTATGTTCTTTCTTGAACTCTTAGTTGCACATTGCCACCTGCCCCTGGAGCCACCTCTAACTGGATGTTCCATCAGTATGACAAACTCAACATAACAAAAATAGGATTCATTATCTTGCTTTCCCGTTCCCATATCTTCCTCTCTTCAAAACTTCTCTATTTTTTTAAATTTTTTTTTTATTTTTAGTGAGGCAATTGGGGTTAAGTGATTTGCCCAGGGTCACACAGCTAGTAAGTGTTAAGTGTCTGAGGCCAAATTTGAACTCAGGTACTCCTGACTCCAGGGCCAGTGCTTGCCTACTCCACTGCGCCACCTAGCTGCCCCAAAACTTCTCTATTTTTGTTGAGGGCCCCACTATGCTTCTAATCACCCCTGAGCCTTTTCTCTCCTTAAGCACATCTACCCAATCAGATGCCAAATCTCATCAATGCTACCTCCATAATCTGTCTAATACTATACTCAAACTTCTAATCAACCTATTCCAATCACCTCCTCAATTGGACTACTCTAATAGCCTCCTAATGGATGTTTGTTCCCTTTTCCATTTCTATGTTGGCTCATTTGATGTACCATTAACCACCAGAAAACTTTAACATTAAGATAGCGTCCACTTTAAAAAAGATTGTCTTCTTTGATCTTTGATATATGTTTTAGGTATAGAAAAATAAAAGTAACTTAGAGGATACATAGTTAACAACTTAATATTTCTAAAACACAGATCTGACCAGTTATTCCTCTGACCACAAAATCTTCAGAACTGTCTACAGATTTTTGTGGGACCAATCAATTCCCCTTTAAATCATAATTAAATCATTTCCATCACGAAGTACTTATTAAGTGTCTACTATGTGACAAGGCACTGGGATACAAAGATAAAAGCATGCCTACCCATGAGGAATTTACATGTCTTTGATTGGTACAAAGAAGAAACCCAAGATCAACAAGCAGACAAATGAACCACTTGAGCTGGAGGGTCTTAGCCTTATTTTGACACAGAATGAACTAAAGAGTGAACTAAGGAGAGAAAGACTTCACAGGAAGCCAAAAAAGTAAGACTGTGGGGCAGGAATAGAAAGTGGACTCAGGTTACTGAACAAAAAAAATATGTATGGACAAGACTTAAATTGATTATGCAATTATAGGCCTCTATAATTGTACTTTGTACTTAAAAACTGTCGTCTTGCACAGTATATACTCTAGGAAAATCATTTGTATCGAAGTACTTTTAGATATATAAATGAATAATAAACTACAAATAGTTGCTCACTAAGGTACTGGGAGCTTGTGATGGGCTTCTCTGAGAGATTCCAATCAGTGACCACCAATGTCACTAAGGGTAAATTAAAGAGGGAGAAGGTAAACAAAGAAAATAGGCATTAATTGAGATTACAGGAAAAAAATCTTCTATAAAAGTAACAAGAGTAAAAAAAATATATGCCAGATAGAGATAATGTACTTTGTTCTTTTTATCAGAAAGTCATAGTTTCCCAAAATTTCCTCCCTCTCCCAGCTGAAAGGCTTGCCTCATAATTTACTGAAAAAAATTGAGGCCATTCACTAAGAGCTCTTTTTCCTCCCCTCTTCCTCACCTCACCATCACCCAGATGCCACCTTCCACTAACTCCTCCTTCAGCCCTATTTCACATTAAGAAGCAGCCCTTCACCTGCCAAAGTAAACCCCTTTTTTTTGTACAAGTGATTCCATTCCAATCCAACTTTTCCAAAAGGACTGTTCCCACTATCATCCCTACTGTCTCATTTTGTCTTTAATCTCTCTGTTACCTGGATGCTTAACAATTGCCTACAAATTATACCCATCTATTTCCCCATTTTCAAAAGACCCTCACTTGATCTGTTCATCCCCACTAGCTATTGTCCCTAATTCTCCTACATTTTATGCTAAACTCCTCAAGAAGGGTCATCTATAATCCTTTCTTTTCACTCTTCTTAACTCTAAGTCTGGCTTTTTTTTTTTTTTTGCGGGGCAATGGGGTTAAGTGACTTGCCCAGGGTCACACAGCTAGTAAGTGTCAAGTGTCTGAGGCTGGACTTTGAACTCAGGTACTCCTGAATCCAAGGCCGATGCTTTATCCACTGCGCCACCTAGCTGCCCCTCGAGTCTGCTTTTTAATTCATCACTCAACCCACACCAGTCTCTGAAATTACCAATGACCTCTTATTTACCAAATCTAATGCTATCTTCATCCTTCTTGACCTCGCTGCAGCTTTAACATTGCTAACTTCCACCCCCTTTTCCTGAAACTCTCTAAGTTTTTCATGAAACTAATATCTCCTGCTTGTCCTCTTACCTGACTTCTTTCTCAGCCTCCTTTGCTGGATCTTTATCTAGGTTATACCCATAAATCATGGATAACCCCCAAGATTGAATCATGGACCCATTTCTTTTTCCCCTCAGTATACTATTCATTAGTGATATCACCAGTGCTCACTGATTCGATTATCATCTAATTATCCAGCCCTAACCTCTTTCCTAACCTCCAGATTCAAATTTCCAGCTGCCTATTAGATATCTCAAAGTGGATTTCCTATAGACTTCTTAAACTGGACCTCTTCAACACTGAACTCCTTAAATCTAACCACAAACCTCCTCTCCCTACCTTCCCTATTACTGTCAAAGCTACTGCCATACCTTTTAGTCATTCAGATTCACAAAGGTGTCATCCTAATTTCCTTTCTCTTACCCCACTTAGTCACTTTTTTGCCAAATCCTGTCAATTTTACTTGCAATAATATCTCTTGGATATGCCCCCCTTCTCTCTTCTGACATTTCCCCCAACTCTGGCACAGGCATTCATAACCCCATACCTAGACCATTCCAATAGTGGTGCTAGTTCATATCCTTGCCAGAAATCCTCTCCCTAGTCTTATCCATCCTCCACTCAGTGGTCAGTCATCTTCCAAAAGCCATAGGTCTAACAGCACCAACACTAGCACCAGAACCAACACCAACACCAGCAGCAGCACCTCATTTCAATAAAACTCTAGTGCCTTTTCTATCACTTGTAGGATCAAATATAAAATCCTGTTTGGGCATTCAAATCCTTCATAACCTGGCTTCTTAAACAAGACACTCCTTCCATCACCTGAACCCAGGCATTGGCTTTCTCCCATGACTGGAATTCTCTCCTTTCTCATTTCTTTAAACTAATGACAACTCAGAAACAGTTTTACCAGTAATGCTGGCATAATGATAACTTTCTGATGAAATTTACCAATAATCTGGAATAGGTTGATGGTCTTTTTCTGGAAATGTGCACCTTAATGAAATGCATAGCAGAAAAGGCTATATTTCTGTCAAACTAGGGTTTGGCAATCTGAATCATATTTCAAACACATTAGAAGACTTTTTTATTGCCAAGCACTAATCTGTATTGAATCATAATAGGGACAGTCATTGCCTCATTTATCAATTTGGTAAATGTGGACTGCCATTATGTTTGATTTTCTTAACATATCAAGTGTAACTGTACTGAAAAAACTCTAGACAAAGATGTTAGACATTAAATGTTAGAAAATAAATAGCAGAAATCTTCAGATGATATTTTATAAATAAGAAATTTCATTTTTGAAATGAAAGAGTGGCCTTAAGTAAAACACAAAGGAAAAACCCATTACAACAAGGCTTGGATTACAGATTCAGGTAACACAACAGTCACAGTTTTGTCTATCCTCACCCTCCCCTAGGTTCACTCTCAGGGACTAATTCTGTCAACAAAGATTCTCTGTGGCTGCTACCTTATCCAGGCCATTCCTACTTTATACCTAGATTACTGCAATAACCTTCCAGCCAGGATTCTTCCATTTGGTATCCCCTAATCCTATCCATCTGGCACACTAATGACAGATTAAGTTTTCCAAAGCAATGCTTTCATCATACCATTCCCCCTAATCAATTTCCTATAGTAGTCCCCCATTGCCTGTCAGATTAGAACTAAATTCCCTAGCCTAGCATTCCAGATACTTCATCAACCAATCCCATACCCTCCCACAATTTTATCACTTTTTTTTCAAAAAAAAAAAAAAAACCAAACCCAGAACCCAATCCCAAACAGGGTCCTCTTATGTGTTTTATAATTATACTTTATTAGCTTTGTATCTACTCTCCATAATGCTATTCACTAATGCCTCACAAATAGGAGATACTTGATAAATGTTTCTATAAACAACAGTGTTTTAAATATAAAGAACTTTATATACATTCTCATTTGATCCTTATTAATAACTCAAAGGATGAAATAAAGTAAGTTTTTTCAATTTATATGTGAGGAAACTGGCTCAAAGAGTTAAAATGATTTTCCCAGGTCACATATATTTTCTAAATACCAGGTTTGATTTTTTTTCACTATGGTATGCTTCCTCTTTAAATAATTAAATGATTAAGTGAGTCAATGTCTGTCTTCTTATCTTTGCTCATAGGTACTTGGAGTTAGGAAGATCTGAGTTTTAAATCTGACTGAGATACTATGTGACCCTGGGCAAGTCATTTACCTTCTGTTTGCCTCAGTTGCCTTAGCTATAAAATGGGGATTAAATAACACCTGCTTCAAAGATATTGTTCTAAGATCAAATAACAATATGTAAAGAAATCTGCAATCCTTAAATTGCTATACAAATGCTAGTTATTACTATTATATTCAGCATACAGCTGCTATCAAAGTAACTATACTTTTAAAGAGCTTTCATTATGTGAATTTATATCCTTTCCTCTTCTTTCTTTTGACTAAACTTTATTTAGCTACCAAATTAATGTTACTCCTCTGCTCAAAAGCTGAAGTTCCATAGTATAAATACAATACAAGCACCCAACCTAGCATTAAGGATTTTCCAGTTTGGCTCCAATCTACTTTCTAGTTTTCATTTCACATTCAAATTAAATTCTGCTATAATGCTCGTTTTAAAAAGTTAATTTGTTCTAACACAACTGATATATTATGAAATACAGTTTGAGCATAAAGCAAATCTTGTGTGTGTCTATCTGGGATTTCTTCTGGAGAAACTGCATCACATTAATAGGGAAAGTGATGAGGGAGTGAGGATAGGCATTTGACCTTCACTGACAGGTAGGGGGGTGTGTGTGTGTGTGTGTGTGTGTGTGTGTGTGTGTGTGTGTGTGTTTTGGGGGGATCTCTGAGTCTTCCTGGTGAAGAAGCTGGTATGGTCACCTTCTTCAACCAAGGATGACATAAGAGTTACTGGGGAGTAGAAGGGGAGGAGGTACTATAAGAATATATGAGAAGTGAAGGCCTGCAGAAGAGAACAATGAAAGAAAAGGAAGACAGGGAGGTGTCCAATGCCACTTCTTCCCCAATTAACACTAAAATGATCCAGCCCCTTTGACTCTCAACACCCAAAAATCACCTGCCCAGGAAAAAGCCTGGCCACAGATAGTTGTGGCACACCCTGGAAGTTCCAGGGCACATCATAGAGGAAGCCTCCCATCCAACATTCCTAGACAAAAGGCTAACTGGGATTCCACAGTGGAGGTTCCTCCTGTTGTAGCTGAGGTGGCTTTATGTGAGATGCCCTCTTCCACTTTTAGGTCCTTTTCAAGGTAAAATATTCTTACAGTATCTTTCGTATATATTATGCAAAAGTGAACTGTGAGTGGAAGAGGGCTGGTTCCCATCCACACACACACCATCCCTACCACATTTCCCAAAAACAGAGAACCAGCCAAGCAACAGCTTGAGATTAAGGATGCTATCATTATTCATTGTAGTATTTAGGTATTTCTTAACCATTTAACATGCATAACTGAGCTACCATCTTTATTAGGTTCCTATCGTTTTTGGGTAATTTGTCACTGATGAAGTTTTAGAGTGTTGTGCCCCAACTCAATTTTCCCCATAAGCTCTGTGGCTTTTATTGTGGCAATTTTGCATACCTCCTGATTTTTAGGAACCTATACACTGAGTTCTAGCAGAATAACTATGTTTTTAGGCAAGTTGTTTCCAACATTTTCTCCTTTTCATACATTGTTCAAGTCATCCTCCATAAATGAATGAATGAAGGAAAATGCATTATCTTTTATGTGCACACATACTGGGCTAAGCTCTGGAGCAATAAATGCAAAAATCAAGATAATCCCTGCCCTTAAGGAGTTCACATTCTAATAGGGAAAAAAAAGAGTGATGTTGTAGTGTGGTGTGTTTTAATATGGGAAATTCACAGGAAAGTCATAGATTGGTCACATCCTTTCCAGGAATGGTAAAAATGTTGATTTCATACAGTGTGCATGGGCGTAGTGTCAGGAGTCAGGGACCCTGGGATATGTGAATCTTTTTCATCTGAGTCTTGACCCAGGAGCCACAGATTGCATACTGGAGTTTAGAATGCATTCCTCTTCTCAGATTCCTTATTTTCCTTCAAGGCTCAGCTTCAGTGCTCCACCCTTCTTGTAGCCATAGTTGATCTGTTCAGTCCCCAAACTATCAGTGTTGCTTCCTTGATTAGCATGGTAGAGTGGAGAGAGTATTGGATTTAAAGCCAAGAAGAATTTGTTTTGAATTCTACCTCTACTACTGACTAGCTGAGTGACCATAGGAAAAATTCACTTCTCTATGCTTTAATTTTCCTATTTGTGAAATGGGGGTAATACCTATAGTATGTCACATTGTGGCTGTAAAGATAAAACCCGATATTGTATGTATAAATGTTAGCTGTAGTGGTGGTAGTGGCGGTGGCAGCAGTAGTAACAACTAGCATTTATATAGTATGTTAAGGTTTGCAGAGCCTCCTGGAATAATTCTATCTCCAGTTTCTTGGCATTTTTCAGGCTGCTCCCCATTCATAAATGTTCTCCCTTTTCATCTCTACCTCCTGCCTACCCTGGCTTCAAGTCCCAACTAAATCCCACCTTTTAAAATGAGCCTTTCCTCATCCTTCTTAATTGCTATTTTTTTCCCTCTATTGATTATCTCTAATTGATCCTGTATATATTTCATTTGCATATAGTTGTTTTCATGTTGTCTCTCCCCTTTTCAATTGTGAGATGCTTGAAACAGGCTTTCTTTTGACTTTATTTGTATCCCCAGAGCTTAGCACAGTGCCTGGCACATAGGAAGTACTTCATAAGTGACTGACATATTATCATCTCATTTGCTGCTCCAACAATCCTGTGAAGTCAGTGAGATCATTATCTCCATTTTACAGACAAACCAAAGTTACATAGGTAGTAAGTGTTCAAGAAAGGATCTGACCTCAGGTCAGATCCTTATAGTACCTCCTGACTTCAAGCTTTATCAACTGCATCACTAGCTATCGTTAGTGCCTCCTTTACTCTCTATCTTATGGTATGCTTATCTGTATACATCTGTTTTAACACTCAGTAGAATGTAAGCTCCCAGAAGGACAATAAATTTAATTTTAGCTTGTATGTTTCCTTCGGTGCCCAGCACAGTTACCTGTATATAGCAGGTACTTAATAAATGTTTGCAGATTATCATTATGATGTATCCCTATTGTAGTGGGCTATCCCATCGAGTCCAAAATTCTATGTTTGTCTTTTGAGGTCCTCCATTATGTTCAGCTTTATTCCAGTCTGGAACCCTCTGTTCCCACCAGAGTGGTCTTCGTCACTGGATCCCCTACACAACGCATGGCATGCTGACTTCTGCCTCTTATCTCTGCTCCAGTTATACTTCTACCCGGAAGGACAGGCTACACTCACTCCTATCTGAAGCCTTAATATCATATTATGTAAATAGTAAATATCTGATAGCTTAAAATATCCATTTTTAATTCTAAAATAAGCATTTTAGACATTAATTTTAACCAAATCAAAGCTAAAGAAGTTTTTTTTTTCCTTTCTAGCATCTATTGGCAAATATAATCAGTTAACTGATTTCATGCTGTAACCATGCATGTTAAATTATTCTTTTATAATAGTACCAAAAACTAAGTTCCTGAATGGCTTAACACAGATTTAGTTTGAATATTTTTTAGTAGACATAACTTCAACTAGGCCAGATTTTTCAATCTAATCATTAAGTATATGTAATTTTTTCAAGTATCAGTTTCCTGAGAATATGGAAGAAAAAACAAAAAGGCATGCTAAGTATGAGTCTAAATTGCTTCTCACATTTCCCAGGGCAGGAGCCTTCATAATGTACAGCTGACACTAGCTGTCATCATATGATAAAATTAACTCCTCCGGGTAATGAGGATTCTTAACAAATAACATGTTATATTCACTGACTATATCAAGATAGAGAAATAATCACAAAATTACAAAAGGTGAAAGCAAAGGAGCACTTTATGTGAGAATAAAAACTAAGCTAGTGACATTTAAGTTATAACTGAAGATACTAGTTTAAAACTAAATGAAAAGGAGTCGAATACCTTTAAACAGACACATGATGTCCCAAAAGTCATAGTGCAGTTTTAAGCTATTAATGCTTAAAAATGTTCTACTTAAAGCTTAAAACTATTAAATGTTAAGGGCTTAAAAGTTCACTAAGACTTTGAGGATACTTGTATCATCTCTCAGACAATTTATTTACAACATACATATGTAGAAAAATGTTACTGTAGCACAAAATCACAAAAATTCACACTTTGTTCTATAACTTCCATTCAATAAATATTTATTTAAGCACTTATCATGTGTGCAAAGTACTAGAGATAAAAAGCCAAAAACAAATGAGCCCTTGCTCTCTAAAGCAAAGAGAGGAGTAGAAGTTAGGAAAGAGCATAAAATACAAAATATACCTAATTAAATAAATGCAAAGTATATAAAAAGCAATTTCAAGAGGAAGAGAGTGCTGACAACCAGAAGGATTTCAGAAAGGCTCCTACATATAGGAGGAGATGACCCATAGTTGGTAAGGATTCTACAAGGAGAGGGTGAGGGGGGACTATACTGCATTCCTCAGGGGACAAGTACACAAAAATCTAGGAAAGAGAGCTGGAATTTTGTATCCAGGTGTGAGCAGCCAGCAATCCACCGAACAGTCTATACTGTCTATATTGTCTATACTGGAGAGTGCAAGAAGAAGAAGAAACAGAAGGCTAGAAAAGTAGTCCAAACTAGAGCCAGATTGTGAAGGGTTTCAAAGAAAGGCTGAGGATTTGCTATTTAATCCTTAGAGGAAGCCACAGAAAATCTGTATCCAAATTGATAGATTATGGGATATTTTAAAAGTCAGCTGTTCTAAAAAATTCTCAATTATCTTTTTACAATGAAGTAGAAATTGCTCTTCTGTTTTGCCAGACTCTTCAATAATGACTCCTCTGGGAGAGAAGAGGATGATATCTATCATGCTCCATTGAGCAGTGAGGTGAGGGGTTTCAAACAAGCAATGTGGCATCTGTGCTTGGCCTTGGAAAGTTTTTCTTAATTCTTTCTCTTTTTACATGGGGAGGAAAATCTGGGGAAGTGACTATGGTGCAAAAACACAAAGGGAATCCAAAAAGCATTTTTTAAAATAACCAAAAAGAGAGAAAGAACAATTGTGATGCAAATAAAGGTCAGCCACCAAACAATCAATGCCTACTATATAACAGGTACTGTGCTAAGCATAATAGAAAATATAGACATACAATATAATCACATATTCATTTGCATTAATATATAAACATAGTATATAATTAATAGATAACATATTTATATTAATTCTATGTGTTATACATAGAATATATTTTATTTCTGAGAGAGAGGGATAGAGAGAGACAGACAGAAGGTACTATGCTAATCACTGGGCAATTAATAAAAAGGAAAAGGAAAAAAAACCAAAAGAACTGGCCGGTTTATTGGAATTAGATCACGATTTTAGTTTTTGTTGTTGTGTATCTTTATATCTAAACACCCCTAAGAACTCTATGTATCCAGAACAAATATTTTGGTAACTAAGCCACTTCCTCTTAGAATTTTCTAGAGGAAAGAACAAAATCAGGACCAGAGATTTTCTTAGTGAGAGAACAACCACACATGTAAAGCTTTGCAACTGTTCTGCAATTGATCATTGTAGAGAAGTATTTGGAGGCATTAAGAGGGGAAGAGACTTTTCTAGGGTTTCACAGTCAGTACGTGTGAGAGACAAGGCCTGGACCCTGCTCTTCCAGACTGTGGGTCTGGTTCTCAATACACTCTGCTATGTCTCTAAAAATAATTATCATCTGACATTTCATTCTACAATTATAAAAAACATAATTTGAGTCTAATAATCAGTTTAAAAATTTTTCTATTTTGAACCTTGTAGTAGGAGAAATAATTTGCCACAAATTTTAAAGATGGTTTTGAAACAGTTGTTAAAGGAAACAGTAGAGAAGGAAACAAATCTAGCCTTAAAAATCAAACCTAACATAAATAAAAGGGCACAAAAATGTGAATTTTAATATTTGACAAGACAGTCAAATTTTCTCACATCTATTGCAAGAACAAACTATTTAAATTCACTGTATTCCCCATTAAGTCCTATCCCAAACTGCATGACAATAACTACAATTATTAATACTACCACTACCACCACTACAATTATTTATTCAAGATCCCAGTTTCTAATTTCAAAAACTATCCTTGTAGATGGAAAAGAGATCTAGGGAGGTCACAGCTTTCAGCATTTATAGCTTCCCACACAATCTTGCAGCTGCATTTGATTAGGTTTTTCTTTACATGAATGTACTTTCTCAAGTCAATACAAGGAAGTCTCCATCCTCTTGACACTCCCTCTAGCTTCCTCTATAGAGAAACATTAAACCATTTGTAATAGCACAGTTTTTTACTTAAAAGAAAATTCTATTTCTTCAGTTATGCCTGCTTTGGTCATTTGTGAATGGCTACTCAAAAGAAAGTCAAAAGGCAGATTTTTAAATCTTCTCTTACGTTTTGCTTCTGGATACAAGAGATATGAAAGAAAAGTAAGTTTACTCCATCCTTAAAATTTAAATATATTAATCAAAACAGAAAAAAATAAGAAGAAACACAAAATATTAGTTGACATATTAGAATTATCTTCAGTACCTCTGCAAAATACATATAAGATATTAAGTTTTTAAAATTAAACTTGTATAAACATGCTGAGGTTCAGAAAAAGAAGTTGCCATGCTCTTAGGCTGGCAAATCATGGAGGATCTTTTTTTTTAATTCATGTCAGTTGAACATAAACAGACTTTGGTACTGAAATTCTCTATAAGACAATGTAAAATATTCCTGATGTTCTTGTCCAAAGAAAAGTCTTGACAGAAAACCAACAAGTTCTCTATAATTGCCAAGTTAATTATAAAAATCATAAAATAATTGTATAACAATATTTATGTAAAGGCAGAGAAAATAGGATTCACACAGATATATACAAGACACTGTTAAGGTCCATTTGCAAAAGGTTAAGACTGTCAAAAAGACAATCTGATGTGGTAGATAGAGAGCTAGCTTCGAAGTGAAGACCTGGGTCCAAGCCCTGCCACTAACACATAGTGACTGTCACTCTGAGCAAGTTGTTTAACTTCTGAAGGTCCAGGCAACATTCGTTTTAAAAAATATATTTTTATTGATATCTTTTGTTTTTGCAGCACCTAGATTACCATGGTATTCTATTCTTTTACTCCTCCCAGAAAGCTATACTTTATAAAAGATTTTTTTTTAAGATGAAGGAAAAAAATCAACAAAACCAATGAACACATTGATAAAAACATCATTTTCAATGCTCTATTCCTGTGAACCCTGATTTCAGCAAAGGAATGAGGAGAAATGTCTTCTGATATCATTTCTTTGAGACTACCCTTGTTTTTTACACTTTCACAAGATTCTGTTTCAAATGTTCTGTGGACGTTCTTTCTGGTTACACTGTTGTATTCATTGTGTATAATGTTTTCCTATTTCTGATTACTGCATTTTTCATAAGTTCAAAATCATCTTTCTATGTTTCTATAAATAATATTTATAATTTCTTTTAGCATAATAATATTGCATTACACGCGTTTACCACAGTTTGGGCATTCCCCAAATGATGGGCAGTTTCTTTGTTTCTACTACTTGACTAGCACCAAAAAATGTTGCTTATCAATGTTTTAGTCTATATAAAGTCTTTCTTATTAATGACTCTTCTGGTATACATATTTTAGCAGTAGAATCTGTGGGTCAAAGGATATGGACATTTTGGTCATTCTGTTTGCATAAATTCCAAACTGTTTTCCAGAATTTGTACAGTTCACACCTCCAACAAAAATCTAGTCATTTGTCATTTTGCAATTTATTGTGTGTGAGGTAAAATATGAGGGTTTGATTTGTATTTCTTTTATATTAGCCATTCAGAACACTCTTTCATATAGCTCAACAGTGTGCAATTCCATTTCTGAGAACATCTTTGTTCATATCCTTTGACCACTCTTACTAGGAATGAGTTTTTGGACTTATATATTTCTGTTAGCCTTTCTCTAGATCTTGGTATTAAATCTTCATCACTGATGACCTGAATTTGGTGTGGAATGTGATATGTCAATCCAAGCCGAATTTCTGCCAACAGCTTTTCAATTTTTACCAGCAGTTCTTAAATAATTGGGGAATTCTCTGCTATGGGTTTTATGTTTCCTGGTTTTACCGAACACTGGGCTACTGAATTCAGTTATTTCTAATTCTTTCTTGTTTGTTCTACTGATCTACTTTTAACTTTTGACCAGTGCCCAAATGATTTCAATGACTGTTGCTTAATGATATCTGAAAACGCTATTCGTTCCAGGGAACATCTGCAAGACTTCACCCTGGAGTTGTCTATTGGAGAGAAATCACAAATTCTGACAAAAGGGGGTGTGGTGATGGGGAAGTATACCTGCAAGCTTGGAAAGGAGCCCAAGCCAACCACAAAGAAAAGCTTGACTCAAAATTTAAAGCAATGAAGTTAATTTTTTAAATATTTCTTCAGTTTGGGGGCAGCTAGGTGGCACAGTGGATAAAAGCACCAGCCCTGGATTCAGGAGGACCTGAGTTAAAATCCAGCCTCAGACACTTGACACTTATTAGTCGGGGTGACGCTGGGCAAGTCGCTTAACCGCCCCATTGCCACGCCCCCCCAAAAAATCTTCAGTTTAAAAAATAAGACTCTGAAAATACCCCATAAGTATGTTCTTTAAAAAAAATTGATTTCCAAATGGGCCTTTTTTGCATTGGAATTTTTAACATGTTAATGGCATTTATCTTTAGTATTTAAATGCAATGTGATTGCAAACTACTTTATAGGGGCAGCTAGGTGGCATAGTGGATAAAACACTGGCCCTGGATTCAGGAGGACTGAGTTCAAATCCAGCCTCAGACCCTTGACACTTACTAGCTATGTGACCCTGGGCAAGTCCCTTGACCCAATTGCCTCACCAAAAACAACAACAACAAAAAAAAAAAAAACCCTACTCTATAAAAAGGCCTCTACTCTTTTTCACAAAGAATTCACCTGCATTTTTTCTTGCCTGACCCTCATAACATTCTGTGAGATGGGAAAAGTCATTATTATCCGTATTGTCCCTATATTACAGTTAAGGAAAGTGACCTTGCATATCATATAGTGAAGAGAAGAATCTCAATCTTCACATCCCAGTGATTATCTTTCCATTCCAGTATGCAGACTTTCTTTGCAAAGTTTTTTCATTCAATTGGCAGTCTTTTTATACTTAATATTTATGAGGAAAATGTATAGAATTCATCTATTAAAACTGCTAACTTCTTAGACTTCACAGGGATTTCCAACAAAAAGATAACTACAAACAGGCTTGAGGGGGAAAAAATTCTATGCAGCTATGTAGGTAAACTGTTTCAAAGATTTGCTTTTGAAAAAAAGAAAACCATTTGGAATCTGGTCTTTTTTAACTTATGTGTCAGCACTGCCAAAATAGTTTGAAAAAAAATCTTTAAAAGTTCTTTTTGTATCATATCCTATCAGTTTTCCAAGGACAACAATATAAAGAAATAAATAATACACAAACTATGGAATTGGTTTTGAAAAGCTCTTTGAGATCTTCAGTATGCCTACAATTCATAACAGAACTTCAATCATAATAGGAATATATGCTAATCTAAAATGGCATCAATTGTCACAATTTTAAACTGCCTAGCAATGTTGGAATTTCTTTTCCGTTGGCAATGTCACTACATTGATGACTCATTACAGATTGTCACAGCTGGGTTATAAATTTACAATTTTAAGGAAAGTCAATTAGATATTATAGTTCATATTTCTATTACCAGATTTAATTATTTTCTGCCCTAAATTTTGGACAAATTTGGAACAACTATTTAAAATTCTATGTTTTAATAGATGAGACTTTTCCATTGAATACACAATGAATTTGCATTTAATTGTTAAAACTCTTTCTAAGTCCTTTTTTCTGAGATCTTCCTGGTATGTCAAAGTTCAAACAAAAGTCCTATGTCATCAAAATACTCATAATCTTGATTTGAAAGAAAAGGCTAGGCCAATGAAATGATTATCAAAGCAGATTAACAAGAAAGTAGAACTGCTACAAACACAATGTTTCTCTTCTCCTAGTTAGTCTAGTCCTTTTATAAGCACTATAAAGAAAGTCAAAATCTATATTCTGGTTCTTTAAATGAACAATATATCTCTGGTAAGGAAAACAGTAAGACAAAGGAAGAAGCTTAGAGATAGGAAAAAGCAAAACTGCACCTTCTATGGCGCAACTTGGCATTATGAAGAATAGTACTCTCCCTGATAAAATGAAACCTTTTATGCTTTAAATGAATCTTTATTGATTAAATATTTTATTATTTAATTCTGCTTCCTATTTGAGTTAATACTGTGGATGAATATAACTGCTGTTTTAACTGGACAATGAACAGGTAAGAAATAATTTGGGAGAAGTGTTTTACTACTTTGGTGTAGTTACCATAAACTAAAGATATAAAATATCCTTAAGATTAATTCTATAAAGAATTCCATTTGAAAACCTATACTAAGAAAGAAATGTAAAATGAAAAAATTTCCTTGGAAATGCCCAAAGCAATTTCCTTTATATTGAACACCTGTACTTGCCTATGGTCTTGGAATAAACGTGTAAGTATGGTACTTTCTGAGACATGCCAATAAAAAAGCAGGATATACAAAAGTATGTTTGTAGGCCTATAGGGCACTACTATGCATGATGTAACCCACATAACCTGGAGCACTATATATTAGGAACAGATTTTTCACTAGCATCAGTTTACTTCTTTGTACCATTCTTCCCTACTAACAACCTGATTACAGCCTCACCATTTGAATGCACTGGCCCGACACTCAAGGTTTTATACAATATGCTGTATTTTTGCCTTTCTTAATATTCCCAGTGCTGACCACAGGGCTTATAGATGGTAAGCACTTGATAAATTCTTCTTGACTTATTATGCCCATCCAAAGCCTTTCCCCTCCATTCAATCTGCTGTTATCTGTGTTGACAAACATACCCACTTTGCTACCACCAACCCTTTCCCCACACTATTCCTTTAGTTTTAAGTGCCCTCCACAACGATGGAGGGGAAGATCGTCCCTTTGGGGCCAATGGACTGATTCAGACAACTATAATTATCTAAACCTTTCCTATCTTTCAAGATCCACTTCAAATCCTTCCTTCTTTACCCTTCCATGAAACCTCAAACTATTCCAGTCTAATATCTCCCTGAAATGAAACCACTTTGTACCACTTATATGGTAATTACTCAATCAATGAAACAAGAAGCATTTCAGATCCTACTATGTGCCAGGCACTGGGCTAGTGTTGGAGTTACAAAGAGAGAAGTGAAACAATTCCTATCCTCAAGAAGAAAATTATGTGTGTGTATGCAAACACAATTATAAAACATACATGGTGATTTTGACAGGGAGGACATTAGCAGCTGAGACAATCTGGGAGAGACTCATAAACATGATGATATCTGAATCATAAAAACCAGAAGTTTTAATAAGTGTAGATGAGGAAAGGGTCCCTTCCTGGTATGGAGGACAGCCAGAGCAAATACCTGGAGTTGTAAAAAGGAGTACTGTGCATGAGGAACAGTAGTAATAAGAACATTTGGATTAACTATGAGAAGTATGAAGGGGGATAATATGTCATAAGGCTAGGTTGTGAAAGCTTTAAAATGCCAAATGGAGGCATTTACATTTCATCTTATTTAGAGGTAATAGGGAGCTGCTGGAGTTTAATGAGAAGGCAAGTGACATGGTCAGACCTGCAATTCTGGAAAATTTCTATGGCAGCTATATCTCAGAAAATGGATCAAAGTTTGGGAGAGCTTAGCTCAAGGCAGGGAGACTACTTAGGAGACTATTCCAATAGTTCTGGTGAGAGGCTGTTCTTGGTACAGATTTTAAGTTATTTTAAAAGTGTCATGGTTTTAAAGTGTTTATCTTAAAATTCAGTTACAAAATAAGTTCTATTGTGCTGCTAAAAAGATATTCTGGGAATTTTTGAAAACTGTACCACTTTAGCCAAGAAATAGAACTCAGAACGTTAAAAAGTACAATGAAAGTACACACACATAGATTATATTCAGACATCACAACTATATTACATACATAGAAGATTGCCAAATTTACAAATGGGATAAAGGGATTATATTCCAAAAGTTCATTTCCTAATTGGCTATTTGTACCCATCAACGATAATACCTTTCAGCGTTTTTATGAATTAAAAATAGACTTTCATGAACTGACAATATAACCACCATTTATAAATAACATTGTTTCTATGAGAAATGTATTTCCTGGTCTGGAGGAAATATAATGACTGGGGGACACCTGTCTTTATAGCCATGCCCACAAGCCAGCTTGAAGAGAATACAGAGATTTGTGAAACACTGTGCCTCTAACTATAGTTACATCAACTGTCCTCCACATAATAAAGGAACTAGTTGGTTCTGGATATTAGTTGGGCTTTCAGGCAGAACTATGACAGTTACTACCTTGCAACCTAACAAGAATGGAAAGGTGACTGGTTAGGTGAAACTTTTTGCCTATGGCTATTTAAAGAAAGTTGGATTAGAAATACATACAGACACCTGAAAGAAAACCATGACCAAGGGTCCCGAGAAAGGGATAAGATGGAAATGTGGCAATATGGCACAGTGAAAACCACATGAGTTTTGGAAGACATGGGTTCAAATCCCATTCTTGCTTGCCCTTACTAGGTGTATGATCTTCCATAAGTCAAAAAAATCTCTCAGTTCTATTCCAGTCTATAAAATATAGATAATTCTCACACTACTTACCTTACAAGGTTATCATAAAGATAAAGTGAGATATTGCTACTTTATAAACTTTAGATTTTATAAATGGTAAAGCACTATAAAAATGCTAGAAAATATTATAACTGTTAATATTTTTTTCCTGGTCTCAACTGCAGCTCCAGCAACTTTGGGATAGCACTGACTAGTAGAAGAGGATGCCAGGACTTTAGGAGTGTTTCATATACCCCAAAATTTCAGGAGAAATTACTCCACCAACAACATGGCATGGGCTGGCCATTCATATAAACAAATAGTCAAAAACGGACTGTTCACAACTCAAGAAATACCTTAATACAACTTCCAAACTGAATCATAACTCATAAGTGTAGAAGACTAAACAGTTATATAAATAATAACAGGACAAAAGCTCCTTCAGGTCAGAGACTATGTAGTTTGTTGTTGTTGTTGTTGTTGTTGTTGTTTTAGTGAGGCAATTGGGGTTAAGTGACTTGCCCAGGGTCACACAGCTAGTAAGTGTTAAGTATCTGAGGCCAGATTTGAACTCAGGTACTCCTGACTCCAGGGCCGGTGCTCTATCCACTGCGCCACCTAGCTGCCCCCTGCGCCACCTAGCTTCCCCGAGACTATGTAGTTTTAAAATTGTGCCTTCTGGAAATCTAGCATAGTACCCTACACATATTTGATTCTCTAATACATGCTACAGGTAGAAGGGAGCTCAGAGGTTCAAGGCCCTAATTTTACAGATGAAGAAACTCAGGCCCATAGAGGTTAAGTGACTTGCCCAAGGTCACAAAGATACTCAGAATCAGAAGCAAGATTTGAACCCAAATCCATTGGATACATATCTAGTAATCTTTAAACTGTGTCATGCTGTCTTTCCCATACTGCTGAATGAATTTTAATCTAATGGACCCTGATTCCCAAGTCTTTGTAAAATCATTCAAAATTCGAACAGTATTTGGCATATACAACATGATTACATCATGCTTTATTTTTAATAGACTGTTCTCCAATGTTCCAAAGCATAATCAAACAGTTTCCATAGACTATTGCATGTGCCCAGAGTATGATTGAGAAAACAATTTTAATTGAAATTAAACAATCTATTATATAAAGAAAAAAATAAGGCTGTCCTAATTTACATCACCCATTAAATAGTTAAGGATAAAAATCGGATTCCTTGAGATCCTCCAGGAACCAGATGGTCTGAGTAACAGAAAGCCCTTTTCCAATACTGGAAAAAAATAGGTTAATTTATAATTAACTAATAACAAATATACTACTATTTGTGAATTCCTTTGACTAGTTTTGAACTACTGTATAATTCTAAAGTTTAACTTGCCAATTAAATTGTACTATAATAGCCTGTGTTACAGTGATTTTTAGAGAAATTATATTAAAATTAATATAACTTTCAATATTTCAGTCATAAAAAGTTTAGTTATGGACAAACAGTATAATAGCAAAAGAAATATGTGTATACATTCTGAAACTAATTTATGCATTAACTTTTTTTCCAAAATCCTTTCCAAAGCAATGTTTCAAAATAAGAAATGAAAATTATGGAAAATCCAGAATTATTGAAGCACCCAGGAAGCATTACTTGAATGAAAAGAAAAGTTCACATCATTTTTCCAGTAATTTAGTAGCAGTTTCAACTTTAGAGTCAAATTGCATCACTAACTCATTTCTAAAAAACTATATTGCAAATAGTCATCTAGCTTCTGGAAATAAAATGCTTTCTATGTTATGAAATATCCTGAAAACTCTATTATTCTTTCTTTACTACATCACAATGCTTAGTGTGACAGTCTGTTGTGTTTTTGCCATTTTATACTTAACCTCTGATGCTGAAAACTGGTATTTCCTGCACTTAACTGAAAGAGCATATAGGACTCCTGGAGCTACTGCACCTTCTGTTTACATCAGCAAACACCCAAAAGAAGTATAAATATTTTAACAGTAAAAGTATAGGAAAAGCCTAAGCCTGAAAATTAATGAGCTTATTTTCATTGGGTCTTGAAAATAGATTCTTTCTCAACAGGTAACTGCTCCAAAATCTTTTTATTTCAATTCATAAAATGTATATGACTTCTGGAAACTATGACTCAGTGTAACATCATATATCCCTAGGAAGTTAAGAGAAGCTTAGGAGGACAAATGATTTTTAGCATCATTGAGCAAGGTTCTCAGTCATTTTCAATCAGACTTTCTATAGTATTCACCCCTCCCCTGCAAAAAAAACAAAAAACAAAAACAAACCCACGATGATTGGATCTATTAAATTGCAATGGTAAGGTATGGTAGTAAAGTAGGTAGGCATATAAATCAATATCTAAAAAGTAAGGTCATGACAAAAACTGTAGTCAATCGAAGTTTTAACTTTCAACTAAAAGTAGATTGTAAATAAGAAGGTAGTTTTTATATAATTATATTTTTCATCTGCTTCCTTACTCTTCCTGTAAAATTTAAGACTAAATTTTGGATAACCTCTGCCAAATTCCATAAAAAATAATGGTCTCAACTATGCACTATTTTTTCACCTTAAAAACAACAGCAAAGCATGCAAACCTGATATGGCCAAAGTAAAACAATTATCAGGCCAGAAAGACTGGCATATCCTAAAAGCAATAATACAACAATGGATTTAAGTGACTTCACTTTTTAATTAAGTTATTTCCATTCGCATCTGTTCCAAGATGTTACGGCTGTAAAAACAAAAGAGAATCACAGAAAAGCAATAGATAGTTCTTAATTTTTTTATATTTTTATTTAAATTAAATAAATCATAACTTAAATGAACCAATAGAACTTAGACATCAGCATCTTGAAGACCATTTCTCAAAAATGTGAAAGTGATAAAATTTTAATATGTCATTATTTATTAAAACAATTTAAGCTAAAGCAAAGATCTTCCCAGACCACAGAGCCAGTTTCAAAAAAAGCTCTTGAAAGCAGAGTTTTAGTATAATTTTATTTTTCCATTTGCAGCCTTGAGTAAGGTTTTGAGTACTTTTGTTTTTGAGTAATCCTCAGTTAAAAGCATGGTGACAGGAGACAGAAAGACTAGAACCCAAGAAAAGTTCTACTGTAACTTCAACTAATAGCCTCAGAAACTAGAATGTTCCTCAAGAAGCAGGGCATGCCTGAGTCAAATGGAGGTTCCATCCAGTGGAGGATGTCTTTTGAAGTATCTAAATATTTGGGGATTAACTAGTAAATTGCTGTCCCTATCCCACAAGAGTCCCCACCATTATCATCATACTCTAATTCCAGCTTCCTAATTATAAGAGAAAGAATACTGTACTGATTTCATCCTTTATCATCAAGTACCAAGAAAAATAAAGGAATCCAGATAACTGATATGTATGCTTCATAAATCTGTATTTACTGCTCTTTTCCCTTATATTTTCCCTATGTTTAAACTCAGCCACTCCAAAACAGAAAACCACAGAATCTGATAAGGGATATCAGTGGCCATCAAGACCAACCAATAAACCAAAGAAATCCCTTCTTTGATATAAAAAGAGAAATAAATGATCATTAAGCCTCTTTTTGAATACTTTCAAGAAGAGGAAACCTGCCATTACCTGGAATCAGGTCATTTCACTTTAGGATAGCTAACTGTTAATAATTGTTGTTGTTGTTCTTGTTCTTGTTGGGGCGGAAAGGGGTCTCCTGACATCAAGCATAAATTTACCTCTTCTACCCAGTGCTTCTTACTTCTAAGACCAAACAAAACAAATCTAGTCCCTCTTCTACTCCTAATAATTTTCAAAATCATGCCTCTATCCTGTATCTTCCCTCAGGATCTGGAGCATCCTCAGTCTGAATCATCCTATCACCCCAGTAGTTTGTTCACCATAGATTAACTCTACATGAATACACCCCCATCATATTCCATTAGTAAGTTCCTTCTGGAGTCTCCATGTTGTAAGTGTCCAGGACAGCCTGCCTTAATTCTCCTCCTAGCCCTGTTCTTATACTTCTGGGCTTCAAAACCATGCCCACATACTGAGTACTCTCTTCCCCCAACCCTTTTGGCTCCTTTTAATATATTATTTCCCTCTATAAGAATGTAAGCTGCTAAAGAGCAAGGACTGTCCTGCTTTTGTTTGTATTTGTATCCCTAGAGCTTAACACAGTGTCAGGCACACAGGAAGCAATATATAAAGATTCTTTCCTTTCCTCCTCCCTTCTTCATTACTTTCTTCCAAATACGTGAAGATAGCTCTCATGTATTCTCTAAGGCTCGCCTTCTCCAGCTTAAAGATTCTCGGTTCCCTCAGCCAATCTTTATATGACATACCATCTTGATTGCACTCCTCTGGATACGCTCCAGTTTATCAGTGTCTTTTTTTAAACTGTGGGGCCCAGAAGTAAGTACAATACTCCAGATGAGGTCTCAGAAATGCAGACTATCACCTCTTGCTTTCTAGTAGCTATGGGATTTTCTTAACAGAGTCCAAGGACCACATTAGCCTTTTTGTCTACCATATCTCACTAACTCATTTTGAAACTGAAGACCACTAAAAACCCCCAGATATTTTTCCCCCAAATAACTATCTATTTATGCCTCCTCTCATACTTCTAAAGTTGATTTTTTATACCCAAGTATAAGACTTTAAATTTATCTCTACTGAATTTCATTTTATTAAAATTCAGCCCAAGGACCAATTAAAATACAAAATTATTATTTTATAGAACTATAAAAACAACAAAATTCATCTGGATGAACAAAACAGTCAAGAATTACAAGAGTCATAATGAAAAAAATTGAAAGGGAGGGGAGGGGAGACTATCAGTACCAAGGCTCAACCAACAACATAAAACAATAATAATCAAAATGATATAGTACTAGTTAAAAATAGAGATGTTAATCATTGGGAAATATCAAGTATACAAAATACTGAAGCAAACAAATGTAGGAGGCCTAGTGTTCAATATGCACAAAATCCCCAGCTACTGGGGTAAGAACTCATTATTTGACAAAAACTAATGGAAAAACTGGATTCGTCATGAAGAAATTAGGTTTTAGGCTAACATCTCACACTCTACACTGTTATGTTCCCAACTGATACATGACTAGATATAAAAGTCAGATTGTAAACAAATTGGAAAAATAAGAAATTCCTTATAGACCAATAAAAAGGAGAAGAATTTATGATCAAACAAGGAACAGAAAGAATGACATGTGATAAAAATAATAATTTTGATTAAATTTTAAAACATTTTACACAAATAAATACAATGCTGCTAAGATAAGAAGGGAGACAGCTAACTGGAAAAAAATCTTTGCAATATGTTTCTCTGATAAAAGTCTCATGTCCAAGAGATATAGGAAATTGGTTCAAATTTCCAGTAATATAGGAGTTATACCCAAATTGATAAATGACTAAAGAATGTGAGCAGGTAGCTCTCAAGGGAAGAAATCGAAACTAAGGGTAGCTTATGGTGGGAAAAAACGTGTTTTGAATCACTAATAGAGAAATTTAAATTGAAGCAAATCTGAGGTTCTACCTCATACCCATCAAATTGGCAAAGGTGACAAAAAAGGGAAAATGACAATTTTGGGAGATTCTGAGGGAAATAAACAGGCAATTGATAAACTAAAAGTAGAGCTGTGAATAGGTATGGCCATTCTAGAAAGCAATTTAGAACTATGCCAAAAAAGTTAGTGAACTGCATAGTTTGGCATACTAATACCATTACTATGTCTATACCTCCAAAGAAATCAAAGAAAAATGAAAAATTCCTATTTGTAAAAAATATGGATAGCAACCCTTTTGAGGTGGCAAAATACTGGAAAGTAAGGATGTGATCGTCAGTAGGGATATAGACAAATAAATAAGGGGATAGGATTGTAATGCTATAAGAAATATTGAAAAATATGGTTTTACAGAGAAATTTGGGAAGACGTTTATGAAATGATTCAGAGTGAACTGAGCAGAACCAGAACAATTTATAAGAGAATAACATTATTTTTATTATTTTATTTTAACAATATAATTCTGATCAACACAATGACCAACCATGATTAGAGAGGTTCAATGACGTACCTCCTAACCAGAGATGATGTACTAAATATGTCGAATGAGAAACAATGTTGGACATGGACAATTATAGGAATCTGTTTTGTTTCATTATGCATATTTGTTACTCATATATCATTTTTGTTTTGCTTTGGTTTTTTTCAAGGATGGGAAGAGAAGCAGAGAGGGGAGAAATGCTTGATAATTGGAAAAAATAGAAGACAGTCTGATGCGCCACCTGTCAAAATCCTTTTGGATACTGATTCTGTCATCCACTATATTCAAATTCTGTGTCAACTAAATATCTAATGAACACATTTCCTACGGTATGGCATAGGGAGGGAATCAGTGCAGCAAATAGTGGACTGGGCTTCGAGTCAGGAAGACCTGAGTTCAAATTTGGCCTCATATACTTGGTAGCACTTAAACTATGTTTGCATCAGTTTTCTCAACTGTAAAATGGGGATAATAAAAGCACCTAACTCACAGGGTTGATGTAAGAATCAACTGAGGTGATACTTGTAAAGTGCTTGGCCCAGTGCCTGGCAGATATTAGGTATTATATAAATGCTTATTCCTTTATCTTCCCCCTTGATGCCTTTTCCCAAGTTATTGGTGAAAATGTTAAACAACATTAATACCTTTCTCTGGGGTTCTCAACTAGACATTGACTGCATTTGAACCAATATTAATTACCCTTTAAGTCCAGTCACCCAACCAGTTCTGAATCCATCTGACTGTAGTATTGTCAAGTCTATCCCTATCATACAATATCCTATTTTCCTTCAATACAGTAGATGCTTCTAAAATGTGGGTTAAACTGCTAGGTTTATATCCCAAAGACATCCCAGAAAAGAGAAAAAGACCTAATTGTACAAAAATATTTATAGGAGCTCTTTTTGTGGTGGCTAAGAACTGGAAATCAAAGGAAGGCCCATCAATCGGGGAATGGCTAAACAAACTGTGGCATATGATGGTGATGGAATATTATTGTGCTATAAGAAATGGCAAGCAGGGTGATTTCAGAAAGGCTTGGAAAGACATGTATGGACTGATATATAGTGAAGTGAGCAAAACAAAGAGAACATTGTGCACAGAGACAGCATTTTTGAAGAACTGTGAATGACAACTACTCTAAGCAATACAAGGACTCAAGATAATCCCAAAAGACTAATGATAAAGCATACCATCCACCTCCAAAGAAAGAACTGATTATTGATTGAACACAGACAGAAGCACGCTATTTTCACTTTCTTTCATTATTTTCTTTTATTCAAGTTCTCTTATACAAAAGATTACCATGGTAATCTTTTACATAATTGCACATGTATAACCCACATCTGATCGCTTACCACTTTAGGGAGGGAGGAGAGGAGGGAAGGAAGGAGGGACAAAATTTGGAACTCAAAACTATAAACAAAAATGTTTATTACTGAAAAAAATGTGGGTTAAACTGAATCAAATTCTCTAATAGTCATTAAGGCAGCCAAATAGAAAAAAAAAATTTAAACTATGTAACTACATTCTTCATTTCCAATGTTTTAAATTAACTTCAAATATTGTTGAGTCATAATAAACAAGCATAAGTCTAATGTGTAGTTTCAAGAAGCACTATGCAGAATCTGAAAATAACTGCTATAGCCTAAAATCTAACAATAGTTTTGTTTGCCCACAGGGTGGAAAAATTTTTTTCAGACACTAAGGAAAAATATTCAGCATTGGTAGGATTGCGTTTGAAATACACAAAGTAAACAGTCAATAAAGACCCTATGTCCAGTTAGTAGTTATAAATATTATTCACAAAGGAAGCTGTTTGCCTATATTATGCTAGATTTAAAAAAATGTTTCTAAATGAAATAGGACATTTTAAATTAACAAATCTACTTTTAAAATCATATAAGGTTTACTTTGTATTACAGCTTCGAAGGCGAAAAACTTTATAGATTATTTTGCATTAATTGATGATAATCAGTAAGAAATAAAATGTATTTCCACCAGCCCTGGATTCAGGAGGATCTGAGTTCAAATCCAGCCCCAGACACTTGACACTTACTAGCTGTGTGACCCTGGGCAAGTCACTTAACCTCAATTGCCTCACGAAAGAAAGAAAGAAAGAAAGAAAGAAAGAAAGAAAGAAAGAAAGAAAGAAAGAAAGAAAGAAAGAAAGAAAGAAAGAAAGAAAGAAAAAGGGGCATCTAGGTGGCGCAGTGGATAGAACACTGGCCCTGGAGTCAGGAGGACCTGAGTTCAAATCCTCAGACACTTGACACTTACTAGCTGTGTGACCCTAAGCAAGTCACATAACCCCAACTGTCTCACCAAAGAAAGAAAGAAAGAAAATATATTTCAAATGCTATAAAATAAATAATATAGTATATTGGTTATACAGTATATTTGCGTGGATATATGTCTATATACGTACATGTATATATACATGTGTATATGTATATATAAAACATTATATTAAATTGCTCTCATTCATATTCCTATTTTAATATAATATATAAATATAAATCAGAAACTGGAAAATGAAAAGGCAACAAGCAACTTTCTAAAAAGTTATATCACATAGTGATGCCATGTCATTGCATGGCTGTACCTTGTAGCTATTTCAGCTCTGAAAGTGAGACGCATTTGTTCACAGTGAACTGTCATCAACTCAAATGAGGGCTCTAAGTACAGTGGTTCAGGTTTTCATTTCCCTCTTCATCTTCCATGCTTATAGCTCTCAGTGACTTCAAAGAAAATTCTCTACATGGAGCAAAGAGGGTGTGAAATAGAATGGGAATCTTGCCCAAAGTGTAACATACTGGGACTAAGGAAGGAACCATGTTTTTTCCTGTATTATAGTTCCCTCAACATAGGTTTTTCTCAATAATTAAAAGTATTTTCTCTAACCTGGATTTTCTTTTCTAACAAGAATAAACAAAAGTTGAGGTAGATAAAATGATAAAAAAAAATACTCAAGTGATACAAAAATATTTGAAATAAATGCGTCACAGTACAAGTATTTTTTAATTGTCTCTGCCCCAGAAGGGGCTGCAAATTTTTATTCAAAGTCTACAGGATAATACAAAGTTTACTGAAGAAGGAAATTATAGAATTTTGGGGGACATGGGGGAGAATGTGTGTTGTAAGCTGAACCACAGCCACCAGCTGTCTTGTGTAGTAGTATTTTTATTTTGTTGATTTTAAGTATGCATACAACAAACAGACTTTGAAGCAGCTGACTTACGCTAAACCTGCATTTTCTCATTTTGAGTGGGTGGAGAAAAGAGGAGGTAATGATTTTAGCAGGAAAAAGTTACCTTTCCATAAGCCTCTAATTATTTATGAACAAAGTTTACTGAAGATAATTTTTTAAAAATAAAATTGTACCATATATATGTTTTTATATTTAGATATAATTAATTTTAAAAATCCATTTTATGGAGATTTTAAAAAAACAAATGCAAGAATTTGGCTTTTTTTCCCAAATGATTTATACTACTAAAGAGCTATTATTTTAATCTATCCTGTTAGTATATGGAGAAAGGAGTTGTGTAAAAATAGTACAGCCCCTGTTTTGAGACAACCAGCCCAATTCCCATCAAACTATCAAGTAGTATCCCCAGAGTATAGCCAGCAAACCCGTTCAGGATTCTAGGCCTTGCAAAAAGTAGCCATGAAGAAATGGAGAGTACTTAATGTTACAGTTGACAAATCCCCATTAATGACTTCCTCTAATAATTATGGATTATCAATTTACTCATCCAAAATTAAAAAGGGTATTTTACTAAGGTTCTTACAACATCAAGATTTACCCCAAGTACTCTCCTACAAGTATCCAAGGGAAAGTGAGTTCCAAGTTTTAGAAAAATGTCACAGATCTTGGACATCCCTTTGCTGGAAACTCCAGGATGTTTTCTGTAGGTCTGATGTAGTTTTCTATTAAATTTTTTGTACAACTGTGACTCTGTATCATATGTCCTTGACTCCCAAAGCTGACACTGTCATCTGTTCAGGGCAGATGTTAGGGAAAACTGGAAGTCTTCCAGACCTCAAGAGATATCAAACATGTGGCTGGTATGACACAATGGGTCCATAACACTCTAGAGTGCAGCCTGGAACAGATTAAAATGGAAGTCCTATCTAACTTTACTGCTGATTTGTGTGTGTGTGTGTAGGTAAAGACATATGTGTGTATACTTACACATATACACACATGTGGTTATTTAAGTCAATATACAGTCCATGGGCACCCTTATATACAGTATACCGTTTAGTGGCCCTCATTCTTCTTTGAGTCTGACAACTACTACTACATATACCTGAGGTTCAAAATGTCCTTTATTGTACAAGGAAGAAAGAAGAAAAATGTAGACTAAGGGCAAAAGGTCAAAGCTGAGGGACCCAGCACCCTATCCCCAAACAATTCCTTCTCAAAGGAATTTTCCCTCTCTACCACCACATGCTCACTTTAATCCAAATCTCTCTCAAGCACAAACAAGCTTGCTAAAAGGTAATATAAACAAGCAAAGAAGCAATATCAATACTAAATATATATGCACCAAATGGTATAGGATTCAAATTGTTAAAGGAAAAAGTAAATGAGTTACTGGAGGAAAAAGATGGTAAAACTGTATTAGTAGAAGACCTCAACTTTCCCTCTCAGAACTAAATAGGTCTAATTACAAAATAAACAACAAAGAGGTTAAGGAGGTGAATAGAAATTTAGATATGATAAAGACCTCTGGAGAAAACTAAATGGGGACAGAAAGAAATATACCTTTTTCTCAGCAGTACATTACACCTGCACAAAAATTAATGATGTATTAGGGGATAAAAACCTCACAATCAACTGCATCCTCTTCAGATCATAATGCAATTAAAATTACACTTAACAAAGGGGCATGGAAAATAGATTAAAAATAAATTGGAAATTTAATAATCTAATCCTAAATAATGAGTCAAGGAACAAATCATAGAAACAATCATTAATTCAACTAAAGAGAATGACACAGGGCAGCTAGATGGCGCAGTTGATAGAGCACCGGCCCTGGAGTCAGAAGTACCTGAGTTCAAATCCAGCCTCAGACACTTAACACTTACTGGCTGTGTGACCCTGGGCAAGTCACTTAACCCCAACTAACTCACAAAAAAAAAAAAAAGAGAGAGAATGACAACAATAAGCCAACATACACAAACTTATGGGATACAGCCAAAACATTACTTCAGAAAAAATCTGTATCTCTAAACACTTGAATCAATAAAATAAAGAACTCAGCAATGAATTGCGAATGCAACTAAAAAAAAAAAACTAGAAAAAGAAAAGAATTTTAAATCCATATTAAATACCAAATTGGAAATGCTAAAAATCAAAGGAGAGATTAATAAAAACAAAAGAAAGTCATCGAACTAATAAATAAAAGCAGGAACTGTTTTTATGGGGAAAAACAATAAAATTAACTATTGGTTAATTTGATGTTTTAAAAAGGAAGAAAACCAAATTATCAGTATCAAAAATGAAAAGGGTAAATCCACCATTAATGAAGAGGAAATTAAAGTCCACTTATATGCTAATAAATCTGGTGATCTAAGAGCAACAGATGAATATTTACAAAAATATAATTTGTTGAGATTAACAGAAGAGGAAATAGAATACCTAAATAATCCAATCTTGGAAAAAGTCTACAATGAACTCCCGAAGAAAGAATACCCAGGGCAAAATGGATTCACAAGTGAATTTTACCAAACGTTTAAAGAATAATTAATCCCAATGCTATAAAACTATTTAGAAAAATATGCAAGGTACTTTTACCAAATTCCTTTTATGACATAAATATAATACTGATACTTAAACCAGGAAGGGCCAAAACAGAGAAAGAAAACTACAGACCAAGTTCCCTAATGAATACTGATGCATAAATAAAATCCTAGCAAGGTGATTACAGCAATATATCAGAAAGACCATTTTTTAAAATGCAAAGGAAGATCTGTATCCCAAAGAGATTAATGGAAAAAAAAGTAAAGGACATATATGTACAAAAATATTTATAGCAGATCTTTCTGTGATGGCAAAGAATTGGAGATTGAAGGGATGACCATCAATTGGGAAATGGTTTAACAAGTTATGTTATATGATTATGATGGAACACTATTGTGCTATAAGAAATGACAAGCAGAATGACCTCAGAAAAACGTGGAGAAACTAATATGAATAGATACAAAGTGAAATGAGCACTGTACATAGTAACAGCAATACTGTATAATGATCAACTGTAAATGACACCCTCAGCAATACAATGATCCAAGCCAATTCCAAAGGACTCATGATGGAAAATGTTATCTACTTCCAGAGGTAGAACTAGAGTCTGAATAAAGATAAAAGCATACTATTTTTCACTTTATTTTTTATTTTATTTTATTTTTGCTGGGGGTAGAAGGCGGGGTGGGAGCTGTCTGTATATTCTTTCACAACATGACCAATATGGAAATATGTTTTGCATGATTACCCATGTATATCTACATCAAACTGCTTACTGTATCAGGGAGGGGGAATAGAAGGGAAAGAGGTGTTAAAGCTAAAATTCTAGCTAGTCTGTCTAAAATATCTAATGAGTGGTCACCAATAAAATATAAGCTTTAGCAAGAGTTAGACTTTTAAGCATTTATTAAGGAGAATAAGAATTTGGTAAAGAGAGAGAGAATGGCTTACATTCATCTATCTATTAAAGGGAGAGAGCATTCCTAGCTCCGCTCTCCACCAGAATCCACAGGAAAGAGAGTGAGTCAGAACACCAAGCTCCCCCTTCTTCCTCCCACAAGCAAACGTCACTTCCTGACACCAAAGAAAAGACACATGGTCTTGCCCTCAAAGACCTTCACCTCATGGCGGAGCTTTTCTACAGTAAGTCTCCAGTAGGTGGCATCATTCCAATCGTTACAGAGGAAAGAATTTGGAACTCAAAATTTGAAAAAAAGAATATTTGAAATTGTTTTGCTTTTACATGTAATTGGAAAAAATAAAATAGTATTCAAAAACAAAAAGAAAATAAAAACCAGTGAATAATTTTTTACAAAATGAAATATGTAGGAATTTTGTCTAGGCTCCAGATGGATGGCTTTATGCAAAAAGAGACTCATGGAACAGTTTTTGCCCAGGACACTTGAAAGGTAAGAAAGTAATTTGCCACTCCAGGTTTCCTAACAGAGCAGGGAGAATTTTAATGGTCTGAGATCTCAGAAGAAATTAGGCTTACTTTCTGAGACTAGAAGCTTGATTTTTCTTTTCCTTTTCAAGTTAGTCAATTCAAAATAAGTGGAGGATAAAATATCTGGCAGAAAAAGCTCTATATTCAGGGGTTACACAGAAAATATAAAAATGGATAAAAAATGAAAAATGTTAATAGTACAAATATTAGTTACAAACTAATTTTGACATTTGAATCCATTTGCATTCTGCTAATATATATCCACAGAGAACCAATAATATGTTAATAAAGCAAAGTAAGAAAAAAGTTCTGCCCTATAGACCTGAAAAGACCTGGCAGAACAATAAAACCATAAAGGAAAAAAATTAAGTCAGTAAGCATTTATTAAGTGCCTACTAAGTGCCAGACACTGTGCTCAGCACTGGGGATACTAAAAGAAGCAAAAGATAGCCCCTGTCCTTGAGAAGCTTGTTGTTGTTGTTATTGTTGTTGTTTCTCCTTTATTCTGGAAAATGACCATGATACTGGGGTGAAGTCATGACTTGCAGTAAATTGGATTTGTCAGGCAGGGCTGTGCAAAGTCATCAACCTCACTCTCCTCCAGAGCCATCTGGGTCTAGTGCCAAGATATATATCAGGACACCTGGAGACAGCCCCAGATGTTTAAGGCAATTGGGGGTAAGTGACTTGCCCAGAGTCACACAACTAGTAAGTGTCTGAGGTGAGATTTGAACTCAGATCTTCCCAACTTCAGGGTCAGTGCACTATCCACTGCCCCACCTAAGAGAAGCTTACAATCTAATGGAAAAGATGAGTAAACAATTATTTATGAATAAGTTAAATAAATATAGGAGAAATATAAAGTAATTAAGGGGGATACTAGAATTAAGAGTGATTAGGAGTTTTTGGTGCTGTTGTTTTTCTATTTTGAGGTTTTTCATCATTGCTCTGATTTTTCTCTTATACCATGACTAATGCAGAAATACGTTTAATGTTTTATATATATATAACCCATATCAGATTAGCTGCAGTCTAGGGGAGGGGGGAGGGAGGGAGAAAAATCTGAAATTGGAAAGTTTGTATAAACAAAAGTTGAGAACTATCTTTACATGTAACAGGAAAAAAATAAAATACTTTATTTAAAAAAAAAAAAAAGAGTGATTAGGAAAAAGGGCAGCTAGGTGACGCAGTGGATAGAGCCCCAGCCCTGGAGTCAAGAGTATCTGAGTTCAAATCCAGCCTCAGACCCTTAACACTTACTAGCTGTGTGACCCTGGGCAAGTCACTTAACCCCAATTGCCTCACTTTAAAAAAAAAAAAAGTGATTAGGAAAAACTTTCTGTAGAAGGTGGGATTTTAATTGGTATGTGAAGGAGGCCAGAGAAGTCAACAAGTATAGATGAAGAGAAAGAACATTAAAGGCCTGGGAGACAGAGAAAATGCCAGAAATGAGAAAAAATATCTTGCTAGTAGAATAGCCAGGAAGCTATTGTCAATGGATCTAAGAGTATACTGCTGAGAATGAGGTATAAGAAGACTGGAAAGGGAAGCAGGATAGAATGACTAGGATACGAAGAGCTGTGAATGCCAAAGAATTTTTTATTTGAGAAAGCAAAAGAAAGGTATTAAAAAGATTTGCTTATTCAATGTATCAATCAAACAAATGGAGACTCAGGACTTCCAGAAAACGCTCAGTTGATTTTCCAAGTATCTATTTGATCTGATTCTTTGACATTGGATTACTTCAAGTAATCTTGATTTATCACTTAAACGCATTAAAGCCTAATTACTTTTATTGACCCCTTTAAGGTCAAAAAGCATAGGTGCATACTAACTTCTGCTGACTATAAACAAAGGAGCATTTACTTCTCAACTAACAAAAGAGCCATTGTAATTTCAGGAGTTTCTTGTGTGTCAGAAAAATCAGGTTTAAATCTTTTACTTTTTAAAATAAACAACTTGATGCTATCTTCTTATAAAAACAACCTCAGTCTCTACCCTCACGCCCCAACTACTATTCTCTAATACAACCATATGGCTCTCCATTCCACTAAACTATCTATAAAAGCCTGCCCAGTAAGCAGTGAAAGATAGACTAGAGTTAGGCAAAATAGCAGTATTTTGTTAAGATGACAGTTGACTTTATCAGGGAATGGGTCTTTGAAGACTAGACATTATCTATAACTAAGCAAGAAAAAAATTGTGAAATGCATCAGCCTTAGTCATATTTGATAGGTTTATGAAATAATATGTGAGATTTGCAGAACAAATGCCCTGGTATTCAAGGCAGCCTCACTTTGCTATTCTAAATAATTAATTTTTCTTAATTGACTCTAAATATCTTCTTCGTTTAGTCTCTCCAAATGATTTAGTGAACTCTATTCTTCAGAGTATATAATAAGCAGTCCCAGAAATACTCTGGCATATAAGTGTTGCTAAAAGGACAATCCACATGTGAGACAGACTGTTCTTGGTGCGATCCTGGTCACTCTCCAAACTCTTAGCATGTTTATATGATTATGTTGTGGCTGAGAATTTCTGGGATTTCAAGTGGGGTTATGTGAAGAAGGTAGTGAATACAGCTGGTCTGTGAGTGATAGCTATCTCCTACACAGGATCTGGTATATCCTGAAAGAAGCATGACAGTGACTTAATGAAAGGTTCTAAAAAGGATTTCTAATGTATATAGCCAGAAAGAACTGAACGATAGCTATGTTGGATATTACAGTATTCTATATATAACATTAAGTTTTTTAAATGCTTTCACAAATTATAATATTTAGTCCTCATAAAAAACCTACACAGTTGTAAAGTATGTATTATCATAATTTTACAGGTGAGGAAACTGAGGTTCAGAGAAGTTTAAATACTTGACCAAGGTTAGAATTCACCTAGTAACTTGTGGAACCAGAACTAGAATCCATACCATACCTTCTAGTGTCTAGTTTTGTACTTCTTTATTCTTGTATGCCTTGAAAACTATTTCTAAAATTTCACTGAGAAAGATAATTTGGGGTTCTTCATAACAAGTTACAGAGAGGTAGTGTGGTACAAGGAAAAGAATACTGGAGTCAGAGAACATGAATTTAAATAACCTCTAATATTTGTTATCAGTATGACCTTTGGGAATTCACTAAACCAAAAGGACAGGAAAAGAGAGGAGATAAAGAGGAAAAGGAAGACAAAGGAGGAGAGGAAGCCAACGCTCCTACCCTCAAGAAGCTTACAGCTCTGCTAGGGAGACAAGGATCTCTGTAATACAACTAAAGAACAATATCAAACCATATAATCAAATGCTACATGGAAAGTTTCACACCATAAGTACTAAAGAAGTTCAAAAAAGGAAAAAATCAGCATGAAATGGAGTAATCAAGGAAAGACAGAGAGGAGATAGAATTTGGACTAGAAGTAACATACACAATAAAAATATCACGTAAAATATTTGAATTTTCCCTGGACCTTGTTTACAGTAAGGTTATAATCTTAATTACATATATTATTCAATATTGAGGCAAGAAGCCAATCTTAGATATTTTCATATTCCCCTCAAGGTCTAGCCAATACTTTAACATGCCAGGTGCTCAATAAATATTTGCTAAACAAAGAGATGTTTCTCTTAGGGTAGCATTAAAACCTTAGCACAAGCAAGTGGGAAAGGTTTTCAGTATTAACCTGATGATTAACTGATTATATATCATCTAAGAATTTGCCTACGCTGAGAAACACTGTCTCAAGGTAATGAATTTTTCAGCCACAGTAATTCATAAAGTATTGAGGCATGCAGGTGGACAAAAACCTCACACCAACAAAATCAAAGATCCTTGAAGTATTGAAATAGTATTAAAATCTTAGGCAAATTCTTGGACAAACAGCTATTACCAATGTAATTATACTGCACTAAATGTACACTCTTACCATAACCTTAAAGAATTTTACATCATCTCCCTTCCAGAATAGAATATAGCAAATGGATTCAACTCCCCCCCAAAAAAATTTAAAAATCACCTCTATTGTTTTAGTCATTTCAGTTGTATCCAACTCTTGGTGATGCAATATGGGTTGGGTTTTTTTGGCAAAGATATTAAATTGGTTTGCCATTTGCCATTTCCTTCTCCAGCTCACTTGACACATGAGGAACTGAGGCAAACAGGGTTAACTTGCCCAGGGACACACAGCTAGTGTCTGAGGCCAGAATGGAACTCAGAAAGAGGAGTCTTCCTGACCCAAGCACTCCATCCACCTAGCTGGTCAAAATCACCTCTACACGTTAAAAATGTGGCTATTAGGGGGCAGCTAGGTGGCGCAGTGGATAAAGTATCAGCCCTGGATTCAGGAGTACCTGAGTTCGAATCCAGCCTCAGACACTTGACACTAGCTGTGTGACCCTGGGCAAGTCACTTAACCCCCATTGCCCCGCCCAAAAAAATGGCTATTAATCAGCATAAATGTCTTGATTCATTTAATTAACATCATTTACTAAAAGAAATAGTGAAATGCACATGTCTGGGACAACAGAAAATCTACTTCCCTACTTCCAAGAGCTCAGTTAACAAATGTAAAGAACTAACGTGCTGCAGATGAAATTTCTAGTCAGCTTATCAATAAAAAGCTTTATTAAGGTACCTCCAAATATGCCTATTCTGAATTTAACCAGTAGTTCTGAATAGAACTCCTGACCTGGAAAAATGCTCTGCAGTATTAACAAAGAAGCAGTTTTTGAACAGTCAGATAAAGATATTGTTAACAATTTAGTTGTCTTTGTGTTTGTGAGGTTTAGTTGAGGGTATTGTCCTATGTAACGATTGGAATAACGCCACCTGCTGGATACTTACTGTAGAGGAGTTCTGCCCATGAAGGGAAGGTCTTTGAGGGCAAGACCAGGAGTCAGGAAGTGACGCGGGCTAGTGGGAGGAGGAAGGAAGAGACTGGCGCTCAGTCTCGCGCTCTTTCCTTTGGACTCTGGTGGAGAGCGGGGCTAGAAATGTGCTCTCCCTTTAATAGATAGGAATCTAGGCCTTTTTCTCTCTCTTTACCAAATTCTTATTTTCCTTAATAAATGCTTAAAAGTCTAACTCTTGCTAAAGCTTATAATTTATTGGCGACCACTCATTAGATATTTTAGACAGACTAGCTAGAATTTTAACCCTTAACAGATGGCTGACCACGAAGAGGAAAGCTGAACCTCACTTCTGATCTTCCGGTTGGGTAAGAAATTTCTCCTACCCTTTAAACTGCTAAGTACTGGCGCACTGGCTGTGTTTTCCCTTTAAATTTTTTCGAATGGACCTTTTAAACTCCCTAATTACCCTATTTTTGATTTTAGTCTGTTTAACCAGACAAATGGGAGATAAGATCTTGTTAATGCTTTGTTTTTGTGGATTTTCTATTTTTCTTTTTATTTTTGTTAAAAGAGCCAGCAACTTACTCACACAAGGAAATATCTCTCCCTCTCCCAACCATGCTTTTTCAGAGAAACCTGAAGAGATTCCTGCAGCTTTTCCCAGTTCTAACACTAATTGTTGCTCTAATTTTGCATGCCTGGAGGCAATGACCCACCCTCTAGAAGCTTTTAATCCCCTAGCACCTGGAGGCAAAGTGGGGGAAGAGGAATCCAGGCCTGAGTTCAAAATCCAGTCTGATTCAAATTGCTCTGGTCCCTCCCCTCCTCTCCAGACCCCACCCTCTACTCCTCCCATGGCTAAGCCCATAGCTTCCCCTGCCTGGGAAGTCCAGAGATCTAATGCTCATGCGCAACTTTCTCTAACTACATTTGCAGCTTCAGGCTCAGCCCTTCCCCAGGCTGGCTGTGCTTCTGAGACAACCTTAGAAAACCCTTTAAATTCCAGATATACTCGTTTTGTTCATAATTTTGCTAACCTGCTTTTGTCTTTAATTAGTAATCTTATAAAGCATTTGTATGGTGAAAAGACTGACAGACAATATAGAGGGGTTAAAGAAGAAAAACTTAAGCTGAATAAGAATGACAACCATCAACATAGTTCAAGACTCTGCTTCTTTTGCCATGGAAGGGTATATATTTTAGAGAAATGTAGAAGTAAGCAGCAAGGTATTGATATGAGTGTTGGGGATTTTAGATATCGGAATCAAAAGTGTTCTGAATTCACTCAGAGTATTAATGTCAGTTCAGAGGTTACATAGGATTTCTATGCTATTACACCTACATTTTGAAATTAATGGTATGGGTTTATTTTCATAGAGATTTTCATGCTTTTGAGATTGTGTTTTATACTTAGTTTTTAAAACAAGGAGAATATTTGTAAAAGCTTTTTATAGTCATGTGATCAAGTTTATATTTTATAATACTCTTATTGATATTAAGTTCATATTCATTTAGATTAACTTAGTTTGAATTTCACTGTATTTTATTGTTCCATGTGTATTTTCTTCTATTCATTTGTCTATCTAATTTTGAAACATTGCAAGATGGTTTTGATTTTATTATACAATGTTAATTCTAGGAGTATTGTGCTCCCATATTCTGAGTTGTTTGTTTTTGTTATTTTTTCTCAACTGATTATTTGATCAAACTCTTTAAAGCATTTCCCTGGCAAATTGTTTGCCATGGCAAGTGTAAATTGATTCTAGAAGTATTATTTTTGATAAGCATATTCCAAAAAAAAAAAAAGAGGGGAACATTTGTAAAAGTTTTCTTTTAAAAAAAAAAAGTTTTCTTTGAGATTCTGTTGTGCTTTAACTTGTATTTAAGTATGTTCTGATTTTTCACAAAAGTAATTGTATACTAAGTAAAAAAAAAAGGGTATTATTTGAAATTGTTGCATAATTATATATTATATTTTGAGTCAAGATGTATTCACATTTTTTGCAATCATTTATTATCCTCAATTTTAAATCCATATGAGACTTGGATTATGGGAACTTATCATTTAAGACATTAATTGCCTTTATTCTGAGTTATCAGATGCCAGTTGGCCAAGATGCCATCCAATCACAAGAGGAATACATGCAAGAGCAGACACTGAACTGTCACATGAGGGGAGACATGCATGAAGTCAAGGTATGGCCGAGGGAACGGCTTTTGACAAATGTTGAGGTTGGATTCTCTTGGTTTAATATTTTATTCTCTTTTTCCCCACAATATTGTACAGATGGCTGGAAGTATTCATCCCACCCATCTCACTTCTACACCTGGCTTCTATGCTCCCTCCTATATGCCTGATGCCATAGACATCTCAATCCCATGCATCTGATTAAGTCTGACTCAGTTTCTTCCAATATGTTCGGTGGCATGGACATATATTCCATCCACCTATTTTAAGCCTGGCATACTGTATGGGCAGTACATATTGCTCAAGTGTGGGAATGCTCATATCCCATCATTTCTCTGTTCTTTTATGGTAACCCCCATAATTATCTCAGGTGTCATGATAAATAACAGTGTTGAATTTGGCCTTGACACCTGTTACCAATTATATTAGATTTTCTAATTTCTCATAATGGCATGAGGATAATTAGGCAGATGATGCAAAAAGTGATGAAACAAAGATAAAAATTATTTTTAAAAATTAATATCGCAGCAATTGTCTTCTCAAATACCCTCCATAAGGGGGGACTATAGTAATATTATAATTTTAAAGAATGGTTCAATTTTTGTTTTATTATATGTTTCATGTGTAACAACTAAGATTCTGAATTCCCTTAGACATGTTTTTGAGAACTTTCATTGTTTGATTTGATTATTGACAAAGCTATTTTAAAGTTGTGTTAAGCTCAATTTTGTAGGAAATTTTCCTGGCTGATTACCAGCATCCACACATCAACCCCTGAAAAGACTTCCATTCCATGACTACACCTAGAGGACATCTGAGAAAAGACTTTCAGAGACTTTAAATGAACAGTTTTGATTTGTTCTTTTTGTTGGTTTTTTTCTCTTTTTGTTATAATATACACCATCTGTAACATGTATTCTCTGCAGAGGCCCTCCCTTTGCAAGACTAATGTCAAAGCGTCGGTTCATGAGGACAAAAAAAATCGCCCCTCTGGACAAAACTTTCCTCTCTTCCTTTTCTATATTGTTGTTCACATATTATTAGTTAGCAATAGTTATCATATTGTTTTTACTGTTCCGTCAAGGAAACATTTTGTTTCTTGAGGAACAACAGGGGGAACTGTAACGATTGGAATAACGCCACCTGCTGGATACTTACTGTAGAGGAGTTCTGCCCATGAAGGGAAGGTCTTTGAGGGCAAGACCAGGAGTCAGGAAGTGACGCGGGCTAGTGGGAGGAGGAAGGAAGAGACTGGCGCTCAGTCTCGCGCTCTTTCCTTTGGACTCTGGTGGAGAGCGGGGCTAGAAATGTGCTCTCCCTTTAATAGATAGGAATCTAGGCCTTTTTCTCTCTCTTTACCAAATTCTTATTTTCCTTAATAAATGCTTAAAAGTCTAACTCTTGCTAAAGCTTATAATTTATTGGCGACCACTCATTAGATATTTTAGACAGACTAGCTAGAATTTTAACCCTTAACACCTAGGACTGTTTTCCTACTTAAAGAATTATAAGAAATTTTAGATTCTTTAAAAAACCAAAAGTTTAGATATTAAAAATGTATAAATAAACCACCACAAGCCAGGAGCCATAAACAATATAAATAAATGGTAAAAGGTGTTGACTTTATTATACCTCCCTCAGAGATTGCTAGGAGGGCCTTCAAGCAAGTTATTTTTGCTGTTACTATAATTACTAGGTATCCAATTAAAGTGCCAAGACATTAGGCTTCTGAGAGTCACAAGTTTCTAATTCTCTGTACCTCCACACAACCTGACTGGCTAAAAACTTCAAAATTCAACCTTAGAAAACACTTCCAAATCATTCCCATTACAAAACTACCACATGGTCAAAGGTAAACAAAGAAATGTAAAGTGCACATTCTGTAAAAGTCTCACTGTAGCCCTTCCTGAAGGCCATATTCCTGACATGGCACAAGGGGTCAGGGAGTGATCAGAGACTCTGCTGTGGCTAAGGCTGAAGTCTGCAGGGTGAGAGCCTATTAGAGTAAGACTAAACAACGTTCAACAGGATCTCTTCTTTCTGAGAATTACACAGTTCCAACCCAACAAAAATCATAACAGACAATAACTGTTTCTCTAATCTTTGTTTTCATGTCAAGATGTACACATAAATCAGAGCCTGGACTCTGGTTCTCAGTTTCCCTTGTCTGGTCTCTAACTTCCTTATCATTCTGTTAAAATATCTGTATGAGGTACCTCTAGATAACTGTTTGCTTGTAACCTAAATCTCTGTGGGAGAAAAAAAAATGCAAGCAGTTTCTTATATAACATATAATATTCTGACATACCTCCCTAAAGGATACCACCAATCAAGTGCTGAATTTCCTTAAAATATTTCAAAATCTCTAAATATATTTATATGTATATATATATATATATATATTTCAAAATCTCAGTGTTAAAGATGATATACAGGACATGAGATAAGTGTACTTCGCCATCTATATACTTATTTTGATTATAACTCACTTAATGAGAAATAATAATGGATTTACATAATGCTTTATAATCATAACTATCTATATTTTAGCTATTTAATACATGATTGTTGATTAAATGGTGTTTTCTAATGTATTATACTTAAATTTTAATTTAATTTATTAAAAATACATACACACAATTATCATGTGTTGTCTATGACAGGCAGTACAGTGTGGCAGCCAGAGATCTGGCCTTGGAGTTCAGAAAACCCAAGTACAAGTTCTACTGGTACCATGTCCTGGCTATGTGACTATGGGCACATCACTAAACTTCTCAGTGTTTTCTTCTACCCTGAAGTGGCAGAAAAGATCTCTGTAATCTGAATTCCTAAAGAGAATTTCCTCAGCAGGGAGTTCCCTATATCAGTGCAATTGATAAACAAATACTTATTAATTAAGCACTTATTGCATGTCCATGATCTCCCCCCCGCTTCTTGTGGGGCAAAGGAACATATTACTAAAATTGTATCATTTTGGAGCTGGCAGGATCTTAGTGCTCATCTGGTCAATTCCACCATTTTGAAGATGAGTATAAATCATGGCTGATTATTGTTTTTGGAATAAAGTAAAAATCCTTGTTGACTGAGGCTTTCTGGAATTTGGAATCTCCATATCTTTCTCGCCTTATAGCATACTTTTTATTAAACTACTTTTTTTGGGGGGGGGGCAATGAGAGCTAAGTGATTTGCTCAAGCTCACAAAGCTGGTAAGTGTCAAGAGTCTGAGGCCGGATTTGAACTCAGGTCCTCCTGAATACAGGGGGCAGTGCTTTATCCACTGTACCACCTAGCTGTCCCTCTCTCTCACTTTTAAAACATTGTTAAAATAATTCATTTTATAGCACTTTGTAGACGACATCACAAAACACAGGATCTAACTGTAACAATTGGAATGACGCCACCTGCTGGAGACTTACTGTAGAAAAGCTCCCCATGAAATGAAGGTCTTTGAGGGCAAGACCAGGAGTCCTTTCTTTGGCATCAGGAAGTGACATCTGCTTGTGGAAGGAAGAAGGGAGGAGCCTGGCACTCTGACTGGGGGGCCTTTTCCTGGGGACTATGGTGGAGAGCTGAGCTAGAAATGTGCTCTCCCTTTAATAGATAGGAATCTAGGCCTTTCTCTGTCTCTTTACTAAATTCTTATTCTCCTTAATAAATGCTTAAAAGTCTAACTCTTGCTAAAGCTTATAATTTATTGGTGACCACTCATTAGATATTTTAGACAGACTAGCTAGAATTTTAGCCTTAACAAGATTATATTGCTGAACTTAAAATCTCACCAAGAGAAATGAAAAAAATAACTTTATATTTTAAATATCTGCTTTTTTCAAATATAAAATGGGGATAATCTTTTTGGTCACAAACATATTTCTAAGGTTGGATTAGTATCTACACCAAGTTTGGGGTTTTTTATTTAAAACCCCATTATATGGCAAGCAGGGTTTTTTTAATTTTTTTTTTTTTTTAGGCAGCTAGGTTGCACAGTGGATAGAGTACTGGGCCTGGAGTCAGGAAGTCATCTTCCTGTGTTCAAATCTGGTCTCATTTACTTACTAACTATGTGAACCCTGTTTTTCTAGTTTCCTTGTCTGTAAAATGAGATGGAGAAGGAAATGGCAAACCACTCCAGTATCTTTGCCAGGAAAATTCTAAATGGAGTCATAAAGAGTCAGACACCACTGAAAATGAATGAACAATATAAAAAAATCTCACTATATAGAAGAGCTGTGTTCTTGAAAAGCAAAAATTTTTAATGTATATAAGCCAAACATGTATTCTTTTAAAATTTGGAAGTGAATTCTGTTTTTTAGGGCAGCTTGAAACAGATTCTCTAAATCAAAGAGTTTTTTGCTTTTTTGCTTTTTTAAATAAAAACAGGCCCCTTAGTCTACTTAACAGATCTGGATTTTTGTATCTCAGATTCCTTTATAAAGAAGTATACTAGAACTTGACTGCTTTTTGACATGTAAACTTAACACTTTCTTTAATATGACAGTGAAAATTTTACTACTAAAATAATATTTAAAGCAACATTTATTAAGTGTCTACTATATATGAGTAAGGCCCTGGAAACAGTTCCCTCACGGGGTTTATATTCTAACAAGAATGTTAAAAGTAATGATAACATGTTTCTTAAAGTCCAACAATAAAGATTAAGAAAAATATAAGAGGGGTAGCCAATATTATGAAATGTGACCAACACTTATAAATGGTTACATCCATAGTTTCTGAAAAGCAGCAAGAAGTAGAAACTGAATTACTTGGTCTGAAACATTAAAAACAAATCCTTTGTTGTTATTCATATTTTAAACACCCTAATATATATAGGCTCTTCTTACTGTCTAAAGCTTAACCAAAACCTCTTTTTCTCACTCAAAAATGCAAATAACCATATCTGATGATGTTTTTCCCCAATAACTATTTTTTCCAACTACATTATCACTCTAATGGAATTCAAGATGGACAATTTCAATGAAGAAAATTTAAAACTTTACAGCACAAAAGCAATAGTATAATCACAAATGTTTGACTTCTACTGAATAAATGATTAAATTATGGTGGTAATTATGAGGAAAAAAACTATAATACAAAAAATATTATGTGATTTATTTTTCTTGATGTATTCCTTTCATCCAAACTATAAATAAACATTCTGCATCATAATTTGATATAACAAATAATATGTCATTATTACTTTGGAGTTGGAACTCCCTTAACTTATATACCTCTCCAAATCTTATAAACAGTTTTATTTATTTCTATGCTCAAAATTTTCCATTATCTGGTAGCCATGCTTCTCTGATCTTAGTTAGGCTATTCCTCAGATGAAAGATACAAAGTCTGTCAAAAATTGAATAGAAAATTTGGACAAGAAAGGTGGTCAACATAAGACAGTAATCATTTAATGAGAGACAAATGGACAAACAAGTTTCTTGTTTATTTCCCTTAAGTCTCTTGCTTTTTTTTCCAGGAAGAATTATCCAGGTTCAAGAAACAGACTGACAATATGGAACAAAAATACACAAAATACTAAGCCATCTCTGTAGATCCTCCCTTTAGACAATAAGGGTGTTGGACTGGTACTTTATCAGCCCTTCTAGTGCATCCTCTCTATTAGTTTCTGAATCAGTAAACTCAAGGGGGGTACATGCTGAAAAGCTCTTGGAGATGGGAATCTGAGAAGTTCTAAGGTAGTTCCATCTAGGGTTGCCAACACTGTTGCATGAATTGGTCAACTAGCCACTGCCAATAAGTCACTGGAATTCAGAGACAGATTTTACTGTAGCTTATTTGGTCAAAGAATGACACACTCCACCAGGAATAAATTGAAATGACCCTATATTCATGTCACTGATCCCATATTTAATTACTTTCCTAACTGAGAAGTAGTTGATGCTCTAAAGGTAGAATCTTCTGAGAAATGAGGGTTGAGCACTTAAGTAAAGGACTTCCCTCATACAGGGTCCAAAAAGAACAATTAGAAGTAACTATATATATATATTTTTAAATAAACTAAAAAAGTTTTTCAACAATCAACTATGGAAATTTCTCTAAATAGAAAGTATTGGGACCATGTGTTCACAAGACGTTAAAATATAAGATGGATAATGAAATTTGCAGTGATCATAAATACTGTGATTCTAGGAAGGCAACATGGCACTATATTATTAGTATTTATTACCCTATTAGAATACTAGGTTCAAGTTCTAGGTCTGGCACTTTCTAAATATGTGAGCTCAAACAAGTCACATAACTCATAAACCTGTTTCCTTATTTGCAAAAAAAAAAAAATCTAATCCTGTTATCTCAGTAACTCTAGGAGTATCTCAGTATCTGAAATATGGGAGACCCTTTAATAGATGCTATGTAATTGATTAGATATTCATAGGGCCTTCCTAAAATCTACATTCTACTCCCTTATTACCAATCTCCTAAAAATATTATCCTTCCCTTTTAGAATATAAGTACCTTGAAGGAAGGGACTATCTTACTTATTTGCTTATATGTATCCCTCGAGTTTATCACTGTACTTGATACATGTACAGTTCAGTGATTTTCATACTCTATTTCAAGGCTCCATTTGGGATTTTCTTGACAAAGATACTTGACTGGTTTGCCATTTCCTTCTATAGTTCATTTTACAGACAAGGAAACTGAGAAAAATGGGATTAAGTGACTTGCCCAGGGTCACAGACCTACTAAGTGTCTGAGGTCAAATAATTACCTTCAAATAGTAGCTTAATACACTGTCCCTATATGAAACACAACTTTGTTCTTTTAGGGTGAGGATTAAGTGAATCTTCTCCAAGATTACGGAGCCTATACTGTTTAGAGATAGCATGTGGAGCTACTTATAGGGCTGTGCTAAGTAATACAGATCAGGTTCCATAAGGTAAGAAGATGTCCTCCAGGTAAAAACTGAAAATAACAGAAAAAGAACTTATGTTTTAAAATTATTGGGGCAGCTAGATGGCGCAGTGGATAGAGCACCGGCTCTGGAGTCAGGAGTACCTGAGTTCAAATCCAGCCTCAGAAACTTAACACTTACTATCTGTGTGACCCTGGGCAAGTCACTTAACCCCAACTGCCTCACTAAAAACAAAACAAAATTATTTCTCCCACTTTTCTTCCAACTACAGCCAATTCAGTATAATAATGAAATTGTTCACAAAGCTATGTTATAGCAGACAGCTGTAAAAAATTGCAGGTATGGCAGCTAGGTGGCGCATTGGATAGAGCACCGGCTCTGGAGTCAGGAGGACCTGAGTTCAAATCCAGCCTCAAACACTTAACACTTACTAGCTGTGTAACCCTGGGCAAGTCACTTAACCCCAATTACCTCACTAAAAAAAAAGACTGCAGGTATACCTCATTTTGTTGCACTTTGATTTACTACACTTCATCGATTTGTTTTTCTTAAAATTGAAGTTTGTGGCAACCCAACATTAAGCAAGTTTATCAGTGCCATTTTTCCAAATATTATGTGCTCTCATCGTGTATCTGTGTCACATTTTGGTAATTCTCGCAATATTTCAGGGTTTTTTTTTTCATTATTATTATATCACTATAGTGATCTTTGGTGTTACTATTATAATTGTTTAGGGGTACCATGAACTGCACCCATATAAGATAGTGAACCTAAATACTGTTTGTGTTCTGACTGCTCTACCTACCGACCATTTCCCAGTCTCTATCCCTTTCCTTGGGCCTCCCTATGAAGAATATTACATAAACTTAGTTGATAAAGCATTGGTACCGTTTGAGAAGACTGACTACAACTCTGAAATAAGTTCTACTGTGGGGAAAATACTATCAATACATGCTACAGAAAACTCATTCACAAAAAAGTCAATCAGTGCAGCAAACTTTGTCTTATTTTAAGAAATGGACATAAGAAGACTAACCAAAATCATATGATTATCTCAAAAGATGCAGAGAAAGCTTTTGACAAAATACAGCACCCATTCCTAATAAAAACACTAGCGAGCATAGGAATAAGTGGAGCTTTCCTTAAAATAATAAGCAGTATCTCCATGTAATAGAGATAAATTAGAGGCATTCCCAATAAGATCAGGGGTGAAACAGGAATGTCCATTATCACCGCTATTATTTAATATCGTCCTAGAAATGTTAGCTTTAGCAATAAAAGAAAAAGGAATTAAAGGAATTAGAATATGCAAGGAAGAAACAAAACTATCACTCTTTGCAGATGATATGATGGTACACTTACAGAATTCTAGAGAATCAACTAAAAACTACTTGAAACAATTAACAACTTTAGCACAGTTGCAGGATATAAAATAAACCCACATAAATCATCAGCATTTCTATACAAGACCAACAAAGTCTAGCAGCAAGAGATAAAAAGAGAAATTTCATTTAAAGTAACAGTAGACAATATAAAATACTTGGGAGTCTACTTGCCAAGACAAACCAAGGGAACTCTATGAACACAATTACCAAACACTTTTCACACAAATCAAATCAGATCTACGTAATTGGAAAAATAGCAATTGCTCATGGATAGGCCAAACTAATATAATAAAAATGACAATTCTACCTAAATTAATTTCCTTATTCAGTGCCATACCAATAAAACTATGTAAAAATTATTTTATAGAGTTAGAAAAAATAATAACAAAATTCATCTGGAAAAACAAAAGGTCAAGAATATCAAGGGAACTAATGAAAAAAATGCACAGGAAGGTGGGCTAGCTGAACTAAATCTGAAGCTTGACTATAAAGCAGCAGTCATCAAAACTATTTGGTACTGGCTAAGAAATAGAGTGGAGGATCAATGGAATAGGTTAGGCCCAAGAGACACAGTAGTAAATGACTTTAGTAATGTACTGTTTGATAAACCCAAAGACTCCAGCTTCTGGGATAGGAACTCAGTATTTGACAAAAACTGTTGGGAAAACTGGAAGATAGTATGCCAGAAACTAGGCATAGACCAACATCTTACACCTTATACTAAAATAAGGTCAAAATGGGTACATGATTTAGACAGAAAAAGTGATACCATAGGTAAATCAGGAGAGGAAGAAATAATTTGTCTCTCAGATTTATGGAAAGGAGAATAGTTCATGACCAAACAAGAGGTAGAGAATATTATGAAATACAAAATGGATGATTTTGATTACACTAAATTAAAAAGGTTTTGTACAAACAGAAGCAATGCATCCAAAATTAGAAGGGAGGCAGAAAGCTGGGAAATAATTTTTATAGCCAGTACTTCTGATAAAGGCATCATTTCTAAAATATATCAGGAATTAAATCAAATTTATAAGAATCCAAGTCATTCTCCAATTTAGAAATGGTCAAAGAATATGAACAGGCAGTTTGCTGATGAAGAAATAAAAGCTACATATTGCCAGATGAAAAAATGCTCTAAATCACTATTGATCAGAGAAAGGCAAATTAAAACAACACTGAGCTACCATCTCACACCTATCCAATTGGCTAATATGACAAAAAAGGAAAATAATAAATGTTGGAGAAGCTGTAGAAAAACTGGAACACTAATGCATGTTTGGTGGAGCTGTGAACTGATCCAACCATTCTGGAGAGCAATTTGGAACTAGACCCAAAGGGCTATAAAGCTGTGCATACCCTTTGACCCAGCAATACCACTTTTGGGTCTTTTTCCCAAAGATATCATAAAAAAGGGAAAAGGACCCACATGTACAAAAATATTTATAGCAGCTCTTTTTGTGGTGGCAAGAAATTGGAAATTGAGGGGATGCCCATCAATTGGGGAATGGCTGAACAAGTTGTGCTATATGAATGTAATGGAATACTATTGTGCTATAAGAAACGATGAGCAGGCAGATTTCAGAGAAACCTGGAAGGACTTACATGAACTGATGCTGAGTGAGATGAGCAGAACCAGGAGAACATTGTACACAGTATCAACATTGTATGTTGATCAACTGTGATAGACATGACTCTTCTAAGCAATATAATGGTCCAAGATAAGTCCATAGGACTCATGATGGAAAATACTCTCCAGAAAAAAAGAATTATGGAATCTATGCAGATTGAACCATACTATTTTTTTGTTTGTTTTTCTTTTTTGAGGTTTTTCCTTTTTGCTCTGATTTTTCTTTCACAGCTTGACTAATACAGATATATTTTTAATGTGATTGTGTATATATATAATCTATATCAGACTGCTTGATGTCTTGGGGAAGGGGGGAGGGGAGGGAGGGAGAAAAATTTGAAATTAGAAATCTTATAAAAACAAATGTTATGGGGCAGCTAGGTGGCACAGTGGATAGAGCACCGGCACTAGATTAAGGAGGACCTTAGTTCAAATCTGGCCTCAGACACTTAACGATTACTAGCTGTGTGAACCTGGGCAAGTCACTTAACCCCAATTGCCTCACCAAAAAAAAAAAAAAAACCCACAAAACAAAACAAAATGTTGAAAACTATCTCTACATGTAACTGGAAAATAATAAAATACTTTTATGGGGAAAAAAATTGCTATAGCCACCTCAACTTTCAGTAACCATTACCCTGATTAGCCAGTATCCATCAACATCAAGGCAAGACCCTCCACCAGCAAAAAGATCATGACTCACTGCGATGATGGTTAGCATTTTTTCAGCTATAAATTGTTTTTTGTTTTTTGTTTTGTTTTCTAGGGCAATGGGAGGTTAAGTGACTTGCCCAGGGTCACATAGCTAATAAGTGTCAAGTTTCTGAGGCCGGATTTGAACTCAGGTACTCCTGAATCCAGGGCCAGTGCTTTATCCACTGCGCCACCTAGCTGCCCCCTATAAATTATTTTTAATTAAGGTATGTACAAAAGACTCATGATAGAAAATGCTCTCCACATCCAGAAAAAGAACTATGGAATCTGAATGCTGATTATAACAGTATATACTATTTTCACTTTTTTGTGGTTTTTGTTTCTTCTTTTTTGTGGTTTTCCACTTTTGTTCTGATTCTTCTCTCACAACTTGACTAATGTAGAAATATGTTTAACAAGACTGTACTGTATAACCTATATCAGATTGCTTGCTGTCTTCAGGACAGGAGAGGGAAGAAAGGGAGGGAGAAAAATTTTAAACTCAAAATCTTACAAAAATGAATGTTGAAAGGCAGCTGGTGGCGCAGTGGATAGAGCACCAGCCCTGGAGTCAGGAGGACCTGAGTTCAAATCCAGCCTCAGACACTTGACACTTACTAGCTGTGTGACCCTGGGCAAGTCACTTAACCCCAACTGCCTCAAAAAAAAAAAATGCTGAAAACTATCTTTACTTTTAATTGGGAAAAAATAAAATACTATTAAAACTAAAACAAGAAAAAATTAAAGTATGCACATTGTTTTTTTTAGACACACCACTACTGCACACAATAGAATACAGTACAGTGTCAAGATAACTTTTATATTTTTTTTTAAGTGAGGCAATTGGGGTTAAGTGACTTGCCCAGGGTCACACAGCTAGTAAGTGTGTGTTAAGTGTCTGAGGCTGGATTTGAACTCAGGTACTCCTGACTCCAGGGCCGGTGCTCTATCCACTGCGCCAACTAGCTGCCCCAAGATAACTTTTATATTTACTGGGAAACCAAAAAATGCATGTGACTCACTTGACTGTGATATTTTTTTTATGGTGCTGGTCTAAAGGGGAATTAACAATATCTCTGAGTTATGTCTATTCAGTTCCTTACTTGCAGGTCTAGAAGATAATATATATTTGTATCTGAAAAGAAGACATTAATATATGTGTATATAAATATATGTATATATACATACACATACACACACATATATATATGTATTCAAAAACTGTTGTAAACTTTTTTTTTTTTTTTTTTTTTTGGTGAGGCAATTGGGGTTAAGTGACTTGCCCAGGGTCACACAGTGAGTAAGTGTTAAGTGTCTGAGGATGGATTTGAACTCAGGTCCTCCTGAATCCAAGGCCAGTACTCTATACACTACGCCATCTAGCTGCCCCTGTAAACTTTTAACATATCTTGAAAATTGATATTAGCAGTATAGATTCAGGAAGGACCTCCTAATTTTCCTGGTTCAGTTTTTGTCTTCTTTGTTTCTAGGTAAAACATGAGAAAATGTGCTGCATGATGCCAATAAGAAGTAACAAGCAAATAAGGAGGTTTTGTACATTTAATTTCCTCTTTTATTACCAATTCTCAGGGTAGCTGATTCTAATAGTGAGGTTCATAGAAGAAATACAAACATAAATATTTCTGACTTTATAATAAAATGAAAAAAAGTAGGAAGAAAACAAAAGCCTAAATCAAACCACACCTAGATAATGGACATTGCCTTGAGGATCTTGAGGACCTTCAGAGAGTATCTTTTGCATTCTTCTCCCTGATGTCATCTGTAGAGTTCATTTTAATGTGGACCACCCTCAAGTCATGGCAACCAATGGAATTGAATGATGCTAACCAATTAGCTGTGATGAATGTATAATGACCCACCTCTATGAAAAGAGGATAAAATATCTTGGAATAGGCTAAGATCTCTCTCAGCTCATGCTCATGGCGCTCTGGCTTGTAGGTCTTCTGTACTCTCTTAGATCTCCTTGAGACCACATGCTAGAGACAGAATGGGTCTTTTGGGACTTTTCTCCTGCTCTTGCTAACCACCATGCTGAAGCTCTCTCCCTACTTTCTCTACCACACATTCTGTGACCATGAGAAGCTAGGGAGATTCACAGTCAATCCTTACTGGTATCTATAACATTAATATTAATAATAAATGCTTACTACCAGAATTGGCATCTATAGCAATAGCAATTATTTTGCAATTATTTTTTTTTTAAAACACAGAAGACAACGACAATCAAAATTCCCTAGAAAAATTCCTGAATAGTTAAATACTAGGATCCTAAAGCATCAGACTCCAGCAGGTCCTATAACAACCTAGGTTTTACTGATTGTTCTTTTGTCCACTGTGACCTCCTTTCAAAAGAATCATGAGTATCTCAAAATGGACTTTGGCAAACTTCAAGTATGCCAAAAAGTTTTAAAGTTGGCAGATGTTTCCAATCTTGATTATTCTTCACCTTGACTTGTTGGATTCTTTGGTTTAAATTTTTATTTTGTGTGTTATTTACCTAACTTAAAATCTGGACCTCTTTCCCTTTTGCTACTAAAAGTACTTAATATAACCTATTTTTTTAATCTACTTAACAAATTCTAGCTATTTTTTAAAGCCCCACATACTATAATTGGTACTTTTAAAATGGCTATCAGCTCTAAGAGGAAGAGAAGGAAGGTCGCTTAGTATGAACTTCATTTAGACATGTACTATTACTAATCTATCTTGTTTTCAATTTCACCAGACACACCCCTAATGCACCAAGGCAAAGCAATGAACAATAAACTAACTTTTTATGACATGGTGCTTTTATTTATTTTCTTCTTAATTTGAATGAACTGGGAAATAACAGAAATTGCCTGTAACCTAAACAATGTACTCAGTATACACCTTCTCTTCACAGAAAATAAAGCATATATGTTTCATTTTGGCAGGTAAACTTACAAAACCAGTTTGGATGCAAAAACACAGGCAAATGTTTCCTCTTATTACTACCCAATATCATTACATATTTAAAACTATAAAGATTAGTAAAATTGTGTTTTTGTAAGACTCCACCGACCTCTACCTTGTATATAATGATGATGATATAGCATGTATATATTCATATGGCATTTATATGCCTAAAGACTGCAGGATAAGGGAAGATCAAAAAAGTCTTCATGAGTAGGCCATGGAATTTTTGGAACAAGAAGCAAAAATCGCCAAGAACATGGCTTTATAAAGAATATAAAGAATAGCTCATTCCAGATTGACCACATTTTCTTTTGGGACAAAGTTACTAACTTTAGGGAACAGCGGAATGAAGAAAACATTTTTCCAAAATCTAGGCAACAAAGTCTCCCAGACTCCCAGAATGCTCAGTGGAAACTTAAAGGATGACATTCTAAGAAGTCCATTGGGAATCACTAAAATATTCATTTAGAAGGGACTTTAGCATCCAAGAATCTGGTGACACACTTATTGGAAAGAGTGTAGATGGGATTATGGTGCAGGATTAGGATTCACTATATAATCTCACAAATTCCTTCTAATTCCAAGTTTTCGTATGGTATGACTAGCATTCAATAGAAGTTGAAGAGGAGGGTTTTGTAAGGGAAGGCACAGGGAAAGTTAAAAGCCGATAAGTCTTGGTCAGATAAGGGAATTTCAGAATTTTTAAAAATTGAAGTGGTGGGGCAGCTAGGTGGCGCAGTGGATAGAGCACCAGCCCTGGAGTCAGGAGTACCTGAGTTCAAATCCAGCCTCAGACACTTGACACTTACTAGGTGTGTGACCCTGGGCAAGTCACTTAACCCTGTGGAAATTTATTTTGATTTGGGGACCCTACCTTTGGGCTGAGATTAGAAAGCCTTAGGCCATCAGGGTCTCTTCTGTGTGGGAGGTGCTGGTGCCCCTCCCCCTCTGCTTCACCTAAGCCAAAAAGCCCCATAGGCTCTACAAGATGCCAGGTTAGACAGCTGGGGGGAAAAGCTCCCAGCTCCCTCCAACCTGAGCAGAGCTATCCAAAAGATCTTGGATAGCCTGTGCTGAGGTACGGGATGCTCGAGCCTCCCCCCCAGCCCCAGCTGCAGCCCTGGCTGGAGGATTAGCTTGGTGTGTGGGTGCAAAAAGCCCCAAGATTTGAGTGGAGAAAAGAAAGATATATATATAGACCTGGGGGTTAGACTCAGGTGGGGGGCTGAGAAGAGGACTGGAGGCGGGCTTATGAGATTAGAAAGGTTGAAGCGCGGAAGACTAGAGACGGGGCTACAAGGATGCAGGAGAAGGCTAAAGGACTAGGAGCAAGGAGGAAAGGCTGGCGGACAAGATTAGAGGGGCAGCAAAAGAGAGGCCAAAGGGCAGACTCGGAGCAGACAGACAGAAGGTCGGTGAGGGAGAAACAAAGGGGTTCAGCAGTGGTAGTAAAGAGAGGAAAGTTAGAAGCAGGGGGATTTACAAAGTGAGAATTAGAAAGAAGGGACCTGAGAGGTGAGGGTGCAATGTGCCCTGAGGCAGGAGGCAGCTAAGGCCCTTATTGTATTAAAAAAGTTCGAGGCTCAGCAGGTGGGAAAGAGAAGCAGTGGAAAGAGATGCACCACAATGCAGTCAGGTTGTACATTTTATTTCCCTGTATTCTTAATTTTAAATAGTATCTCATGAATAAACTCTGCTTTGATTATTTAGTTAAGAGGCTTTTTAATCTTTTGCTTATCAAATTTGGGAGTGGAGCAGTATGGTGGAACTTTATAAATGGCCCAGGCTAAGTTTTGGGGGATTTTTTGTGTGTTTTTTTGTTTTGTTTTTTTTAGTGAGGCAACTGGGGTTAAGTGACTTGCCCAGGGTCACACAGCTAGTAAGTGTTAAGTGTTTGAGGCCAGATTTGAACTCAGGTACTCCCGACTCCAGGGCCAGTGCTCTATCCACTGCGCCACCTAGCTGCCCCCCATGCTAAGTTAATAGCAGTCAGATAGCCAAATAGTCAAAAGTCCCAGATTAGTCCTCCAGTCAGATTAGCCCCCCAAATCAGTCATAGTCATTTAAAATATTTCTACAACCCCAATTGCCTCACCAAAAAAAAAAAAAAATTGAAGTAGTTCATTTGTGGGTAATGGCAAGATCAAAGATATGGCTGTCTTTGTATGAGACTGAGTTGGGGTAGACAAGTGGTTCACAGGAGTTGATATGATTAAGGAATTGAGTGGTTAGGGTATTTGAAAGAGAATCAATAAGTTATTCTGAAGTCCCCTAGTATGAGGGTGGGAGTTAGGAAGAAGAGAAAAATGGTTAGGCAGGTATTGAACTCATTGAGAAAGAGAAGGGATTGACATGGGAATCTCTACACAACAACTACCAGGATTTGATTGGGTGGTAAACATAAATATCATGAACCTCAAAGGAAGAGAGGTTGCTGAGTGATGGAGGAAGAGGGAAAACCTGGAAGTGGCAATGCTGAGTAAGAAGTATTCCATCTCCTCTGCCTTGACCAATAAGCCAAGGAGAATGAGTGATGATGCAATACTGGAAAGGGTTCTCAGAGAGGCTAGGTCATCAAGGGCTCAAGTTTCAGGAAGAGCTGGTAGAAAGGAGTGGGACAAGAAAACCTTAAGATGAATGGAAATTTGTTGTCAGTGGAACAGGAACTCCAGAGAGTATAGTGGAAGGGATGGGTGGAGTTAGATTGAGACTCTGGGGTAGGAGGGTTGAGGAGAACAGAAATGAGGAAGGGGGTAAGAGAGGATGTGGAAAAAGGTTTGGTAAGAAGACTATGACCAGATATGAGACTACTGGGAGGGCTTCAGTCAAAGGGATTTCATACTTTTTGAACTAGAGACCCTATTACTTGGTTTATAAACCAAGGAAAGCATTAATAAGAAGAAAAATGCCCATATACACAAAAGTATAGGTAGCAGCATTTTCTGTGATAAGAAACAAAGTAGATATCCACCAACTGGAGAATGACTAAGCAGATTATGATCTATTAATATAATGGACTATTACTGTGCTGTAAGAAATAATGGGTGAAGAGTACAAAGACGTAGGAAAAGATTTATGAACTGAAACAGAATGAAGTCGAGCCAAGAAAATAATATACAAAATAACTACAACAATGTCAGTGGAAAAAACAACCAACTACAAGCCAAAAATTCAAAAGTAAATGCAGCAAAATTATAAAGATCCAGCAGGACTCAAATGCAGAGCTATGAGAGCTACTGATCTGTGGGGGTGGGAGGTTCATAAGTGTTGCACATATCACATGTTTTTGAACTTTTTCTATCTATTGATCAGCTTGGCTGTTTTTTCCTCTCTAAAAAAAATACTATTTATTATAAAGAATGGTTCTCAGGGAGGGGGACAGGAAGAATTACTTGGAATAACTCTGATCATATAAGAAACAAAATACATTAATAAAAACTTATTTTTTCAAAAGGTCAGTTGAGAGTTTAAGTGCCTACTATGTCCCAGGCACTATGCTAAAAGTGAAAGTGGGGGAAAAAATGAGTCATTAAAAAATAACTTTAAAAAAATTACCAAGAACTCCAGGATAGGATTTTTTTTTTTTTGCAGGGCAATGTGGGTTAAGTGACCTGCCCAGGGTCACACAGCTAGTAAGTGTCAAGTGTTTGAGGCCGGATTTGAACTCGGGTCCTCCTGAATCCAAGGCCAGTGCTTTATCCACTGCGCCACCTAGCTGCCCCAGGATAGAATTTTTAAAAAATATTCTCCGGGGCAGCTAGGTGGCACAGTGGATAGAGCACCGGCCTTGGAGTCAGGAGGACCCGAGTTCAAATCCGGCCTCAGACACTTAACACTTACTAGCTGTGTGACCCTGGGCAAGTCACCTAACCCCAATTGCCTCACTAAAAAAAAAAAAATTAAAAAAAAATTCTCCAATGTAACAAGATTGTCACAGCCATCATGTTCTAGTTATGAATAAAATTCAGAAGTGGGGTAATATATTGAATAGAAAATATTTCCATTCCCAAGGAAATTAACACAGCAACAGAAAGAAGAGAATAGAAATCAGAAATGTCAAAGCAATCTGTGGAAGTAGTTATAACACTTATTGATGACAATGGCATTCGTCACATGGATGTTAAAGAACTGGGTAGGAGATGGGTGATAGGTAATGGTATCAAATGTCCGGCATCACACATTTGTCATCTTATGGATTAGAGCTGGCAAAGTCCCTCAGCTCCAAAATGTGGGAAATAATATTTGCCTAAAATGAAACTGACTTTTGAGGCTCATATTATTTTTGCCACAGACTAAAGGCATAGTAATTCATAAAACCTGCTGGCACTTTCTCATACAACATGGATATCATATATTTTATGTCTAATTAAACACATAGAACAGAATCTCTGTGTTACCATGTCAAAGGCCAAGTTTAAAAAACAAAAGAAAAGAAAAAAGATCGTCACAACAGTTGAAATGAATGTGAAATTATGAGGTGAGAGCTTCCTCGAATGAAAAGCAAAAGGGAACAAAAGGTTCAAGTGTCCAAGCGAACAAAGTGAGACATCCTTCTTGGTCTTCATGTACAGAAAGAGTGATGTGCTTGAATTTTTCCCAGTCTTAATTAGTCCATGTGGTAAATGCTGAGAACTTTGCCTCATACTTTTCAGAACAGTCTGTTTCACTAAGCCGGAGAAAGAAGGAACAAAACGACAGAACACTTGGGTGGCAGCAGGCTTCTTAAGCAGAGGCCAAGGCATATTGAAAACCCTAACCTCTATTCTGAGTCACAGTGCTCCCAGCTTTCTCATTGACCTCTCATTTTCCACTTTACTCTTCCCCATTTCTGGGGTTCTAAAATTTGATGGCTCTTCTGGGACCCATTTTATTTCTCTTCATCTCCCTCAAAACAAGAATCACTTCTCTACACTATCCCTTCAAACAACACTGCTCCTTCTTCTTATCATCTCTCTAGCTACCATGCCATTATCACAAATAACTCTTTGATTTTCTTCTCTTTTACTGAGTCATGTTATACAGAACTATTATGCAATTAACACTACCAAATTAAATAGTTTGTTGCTGTCCTCCTAGTACTCCAATTTAGCAATATGTTCAATAAAATGGGTTAAATTAAGAGTTGGTTTTTAATATGTTCTTAGATAGTACTTTAGTCTTCTTAAACACTGAACTGTTTGCATTCTCCAAAGTTTTAGAAATAAATATCCCTTCTGGGATGCCTGAAACAATAAGGTTACATTTTCTATGTGCCCTAATGACCTGCCTGCCTTACAAAATTTAATCAGTAATACCAAGGACACTGAAACAACCACAAATGTTATTAATTTCTCTAAAGTATACAGATTTGGTTGTACAACCAAAATAGACAATGTATAGATGATAAGAGGTTAGGAGTGACATAGCCATGTGGAAATACTTGCTTTCCTAGCCCTAAAGTTCTTCCTACTTAGATCAAAACAAACTGATGTTATCTTAAGAAACCTTCCAAATTTTGAAAAATAAAACCTAAGTATTCTATGGTTAGCCAGATATTGGCCAGATATTGTTTGTTTTCCTTTAGGGACAAAATCATGGCACATTTATTTTCGTACTCAAATCAAAAGCAGACTTGCCATATAAAGGAAATAAAAACATTTCAGTAGCCATCTCTAGAAAGAAAGACATATAGTATGGTCACTGAACAGTTCTTTGGGAAAAAACAAGACAAGGAATTTTAAAACTGATTTTTAAAAATTCATACTTTTATATTATAATGGCAATATGCTGATGAAGAAAATTAGATTACCTGTTAATGGAACATCAGTAAGACCAATGAACTGAAACTATGTATACTAAAGTATGTTGACTCTGTGAGAAAAATTGCCAGGATGCTAAACTTTGAAAATAATTGTCAGGACCTAACGAATTTCTTAGAAGTAAATAATTACTGAATTAGAAAGGTATCTCAGAAAGTCATTTAATACAATCTCCTATTTTCTAGGAAGTCAAATCTATGCCACTGTACTGTCAACCATCAATCCTCTTTTTAAACATCTCCAAGAACAGATTAGAAATCAATTCAATTCAACACAATTAATGCTTATTAAGTACCTTAATATTTACCAAACACTGTGCTAGAAAGTGCTGAAAAAAATCTGAAAAATCCCCAGAGCTTAAAGAAATTAGTCTGTTATGGGGGAGATGAGGAGTAATAGACAACACATATAGACAAGTAACATATACTACAGCAGAATGTGATAGGGTAAAAATGAGAGATCCAGACAAAAAGCTCTAGGAAAATATGTGGGGAAAGAATGCTCTAAACACTAGGGAAACTAGAAAGATAAGTAGGATCAAAGATAGATTAATGTGGAGGTGGCACATGAGCTCAGTCTTGAAATAAAAGAAGGCTCAGACAAGTGAGAAAAACTTCTGTAAATTCAGAGTTGTGTAAAAGCAGGCATATCCAATATCGGTAACCAACTCAAAGAACAATTTAACGGGTATGTGGAATGCACAAAGTGGGAAAATTTGAAATAAGACTAGATAGGTAAATTAGAGCTAGACTGTAGAGGGCCTTAAATGCCAAGATTTTTCATTTTATCCCAAAAGCAACAGGGGGCCACTGACAGATTTTGAGCAGTGGAGTAATATGGTCAGATGTGTGGATTGGGAAGATTATGTGAAGATTGGATGGGAAAGGGAAAAGCCTAGAGGAAGGTTAACTCAGATTAATGTGCTTAAACCCCAAGGACAGAAATAGTAGAATAGGAACTAAAAATTGAGGCTGTGTGAAAAGGAAGACTAGAATGACAGGATTTCTACATATTGGAAAGATAACATTAAGTCAGTTTGCTGTACATAAAGGACTAATCCTGAGAGTCCACTTAGGAAAGAGTGAATAACAAAACAAGAAGAAACAAGGAAAAGAAACAAGAAGAAGATAAGGAATTTTAAAAGCTACTACAAACTAAACATCTAAGTTCTCTATGATTACTCAAATATATCCCATCACTGATAATCTAATTATAAATTACTTTATATAAAGATTTAGCTTGATTCAACCATTATATAATATATCACATTCTGATTAGGGGGCAAAGTAGTACAGAGCAAAGTGGCTAAGCATTTATGGGTACAAAACAGAAGGAGAAGAAAACTGAAGTATAAATTATCAAAATGGAAAATTTAATTGGTGGAACCAATCATCTGTAATTATTTTCTATTTCTTTCATTCATTCTACCAACTAACCAATCAATAATAATCTATTCAGCAACTACAATCTGAAATAATAGTAATACCTAATATTTATAAAGCACCTTTAGGTATGCAAATATCTCATTTGATTCTCACAAGAACCTGTAAGATGGATGTTATTTTATATTTGTAAAATGTATTGTTGAATCAATTTCTTTAATACTTAAATTAAATTAGTAAACTACCAACTTAGAGATATTGGGGCCTTACTCATCCATGAAGAAGGGCTATGCATCCGCCACCTCTTCCATAATGCCTTGCCTTTACCTCTGTTGTTGGGAGTGATCCTGTCTTCTTTTGTAATCCTAGATTATTTAATCTGTATAACTCAAATGGAATGTATCGCTTATTGCCTTGTGTTACTGATCTTTGTGGAGGCAGTGAACCTAGAACCAAGAGGCAGCTGAGTGTGAATGCAATGACCATTTGCAAATTACTTAATCCCACTACCAATCAGTTTCTCCATTTGTAAAATATGGGCACCAAACTTAGCTTTTAAATATATATACATACACAAACACATATACATACATTATGTGTGTGTGTGAGAGAGAGAGAGAGAGAGAGAGAGAGTGTGTGTGTGTGTGTGTGTGTGTGTGTGTGTGTGTGTGTAAAATGCTTTAGAAGTCTAAGAGTAAAAATCTGTTGCTGTTATGTTTTAGTCTAAAATTATGCTGCTCACCTTGGATAGTCAATCTGTTATAGCATTAAACACAGTAGTCAATTCTTAATTCGCAATCTGTAGTGAATTTTTTAAAAAATCTAAATAGGTAATAATCATAATTTTATCTTTAAACCATATAAGGCAGTATTCCTTCCTTAAAAAAATGAACTCCAAGCCATCAGTTTTTTTTTAACTCTAAAGGCCCCTAATTCAGATTTTAAGTCATTCAAAAGTTAAGTCATTTCAAAAGGTAAAGGAGTAAGGAGTCCAATGAAGCTGGATTCAAGGGCATGAGTTGAAATGCTGGTTGCAATACTAGGTAGCTTTGTGAACTAGGAAGTATCACTCTTTCTCTAAGCCTCAGGTTTCTTATCTTTAAAATGATAAAGGACCCTTTTCAACTCCAAAGTGCTCTGATTTATTATCATTCAAAAATTGAATCTGAGGGGAAAAAATCATCTAATTTGATGAGCAATGAAAAAGATAAGCAAGGAAAGTTTCCAAATCATCAAGAGGCCAGAAGCTAGTCATAATTAGAAGGATTTTTCAGTAACTGAAACTTTTAATCACCAGGGCAACTGCATCAACAGAAAATATTTAATGTAGTTCATTTTATAATATAAATCTAAGATATTCTTTGGTTATGTTTTTGTTCTCACTGTCTTGGCATATTCCTTTTTATCATAAAAGGGTATATTATTGATTAAATTATCTATTTGCTTGGTATGATGTCATACAGGCACTATACTGGAGAGGGCACTGTGTGTTTACCAAAATTTAAAGTAGAGTTAAGGTAACTATTATTGTCCATATGTCCCCTGATCAAACTGGCAAAGATGATAAAAGAAAAGGAAATCTTCAATGCTGGCAAGCTGTAAAATGAGAGGCACTTCTATACACTGTCAGTAGAACTATAATGGTTCAAACTGTCTGGAAAATAATATGAATTAGGCACATGCTCTTTTTCTCTAACCCAGAAATTCCACTATTGGGTATATAATTCAAGGAGGCCAAAGGCAGAAAAATATATTGTAAAATATGTATCGGTACTTTTAGTAAAAGCAAAAAACTAGGGGGAAAAAGTAGGTTGAAAAGGGCTCTATAAATTGTATTATATTAATGGAATGAATGGTACCATATACCCCCAGACATGTCAAAAATGAACAAATTCAGAAGAACATGGAAACTGAAGCAAAGGGTTTTGTTTTTAGAATGTATAGAAAAATATAAATGACTCTAATAAAATAAATGCAAAAATATAAAATGTAAAGGACATGAGAATAAGGATTAAATGCAGTAACCAAACTTGAGTCCAGAGAAATAAAGAGAAGGACTACTTTCCTGACCTCTACAGACTGATGCTTTACTATGGAAGCAGAATGTTGCAAGTGGTATAAGAATAACTTTCTCTGTTGGTTTTCCTTATCTGAGTCTTTCTGTTATAAAGTCTTATAGTAATATTAAGTTTTAGAGAATGTTTCAATTTTTGTTTTTATTATGTATCATGCATAACAACTAGACAATAATTATAAAATCTCTAAAAGATTCTGAATTTCCTTAGACATGTTTTTGAGAACTCTCATTGTTTGATTTGATTGACAAAGCTATTTAAAGTTGTGTTAAGCTCAATTTTGTAGTAAACTTTCCCAGTTGATTACCAGTATCTGAAACACCTGAGGGACTTTACAATCATACCGGAAACTCTACAGCTGAAACTTGTTAGTTGATCTCCAGCATTCACACCTGAAAGACTTCCTTTCTACAACTACAGCCAGAGGACATCCCAAGAATCATCTGAGAAAAGACTTCCAAAGACTTAAATGGACATTTTTCTGTTTTCCTTTTCCACACTGCATACACTGTTTATAATATCCACTTACTAAAGGGGAATGCCCCCTTTAGTTTTTTCTGTTTGTAATGTCCTCCTGCTAAAAGGGGAGTGCCCCCTTTAGCCTTTGTTAATGCATCACTCAATTTCTTTTCTCTCTTTTCATTCCCTTTACTTTGTTAGTCATAAGTATCTAATGTTATTGTTCCATTAAGGAAACAATTGTTTCTTAAGGAAGCACAGGAGGGAATGTGATAAAATAATGGGATCTGTCAGACACCCATGGGGCCCAACCTGAAGATTGATTTAGAACTGATTGAATTGGGTGAGACTGAGAAACTGACTGAGAATCTACTTAAGAATGATTAAATCGAGACCACACCTGGCTGGCCCTGAGTAGGGTGGTGTTCTCAGAGCCTGTGGACTACTATATCAACAGGAGACCACCCTCAACCAATCAGCTTGAAGCACCTCCCCTTTGGGGAAGGGAGAGAGAAAGTAGGAAGCAGAGGCTGGCTCACTGGATCTTCCTCTTTTCGTCCAGAACTGGCGGTGGCAGCAGATGGAGAAAAAAGAGAGGGCCTCTTTTTGTTCAAGGACTTCAGCTTGGTGGGAGACAGAGAAAAGGTGAACAGAGAAAAAGAAAGGAAAGTAGGTAGAAAGTAGATAGACTTTTCTGGCATTACGAGATCCCATGTGTTGTCTTTACTCTTTAATAAATCCTTAAAAGCCTAAACTCTTGCTGAATTTATCGGTAAATCTTAGCCAGTTTCTCCCCCAAAACTGGGGTTGGGGGGTGGGGGGGGTAGGACCCACATTAGATTTTAAACATCACAATCTAGTTCTATGAATGTTGGAGAGGGCAGGAGAAGGTGTTGAGAAGAACTATGGCATAAAAAATAGAAAGCATCAATAAAACATTAGAAAATAAAAGTAATCCATCCTGCTTTGTATCAAACTACGAAGCTCATTGAAAGTAGAAAAAATTTCACAAAAAACTTTCTCAGGGATTTAACAAAATCTATCCTTTAGGTTTCATTCTAATATAACCTCAGAGCTGCCAGTGACCCTACTTTGTAAGCAATTCTAACTCATGAGGAACCTGGTCTCCCCCTGTTCAAATAGGTGATTCTTATCTTCCTAGGAGGCCATCAGAAGTGTTTCCTAATTACAACTAGACTCTAACTTCCTCCTAGGAAGTCTTCTGACAAGACAGGATATATTTTAGAAACTCTAATAAAACTTATTAAATGAATATATATAATATATATATAATATATATGCATAGTATGTATATGTATATATAGTACCAATCTATCAATAAGCATTTATTAAGTGTTTGGGAATAAAAAAGACAAAATGAAACCAATCCCTGTGTTCAACATGTTAACACTGTATAAGAGAAAATATGTACACATACAAAAACAAAAAATTACCGAAATAGATACAAAATAAATACAAGGTAAATGGAGGGGAAGAACTAGTAGTTAGGGTAATTAGGAAAGGTGATGTGTGAGATGACATGTTGAAGCTAAATTTTGAAGGAAAACTAGGAATTCTAAGAGGCAAGGTTAGAAGGGATTACATTCCAGGCACAGGAGAGATTGTGTGGAAAGGCGTGGAAATGGGAGATGCAGTGGCCATGGGGAGATACAGTAAGAAGGCTAGTTTAGCTGGACAGGAGTGTGTGAAAGGAAGTGATGTCTAATCTAGATGCAAAGGGAGACCAAAGAGAGGCTGTGAATGGTTGGGTTTTTGGGGGGGGTTTTGGTGAGGCAATTGGGGTTAAGTGACTTGCCCAGGGTCACACAGCTAGTAAGTGTTAAGTGTCTGAGGCTGGATTTGAACTCAGGTACTCCTGACTCCAGGGCCAGTACTCTATCCACTGTGCCATCTAGCTGCCCCGTGAATGGTTTTAATGGCTTTTTTTGTATTGTTTTTGCAGGGCAATGAGGGTTAAGTGACTTGCCAAGGGTCACACAGCTAGTTAAGTGTCAAGTGTCTGAGGCTGGATTTGAACTCAGGTCCTCCAGAATCCAAGGCCAGTGCTTTATCTACTGCGCCACCTAGCTGCCCCTGTGAATGGTTTTAAATGCCAAACAGAGGGGTTGCTGTTTGGCTCTATGGGTAATAAGGAACCAATGGAATTTACTAAGCAAGGTAGTGGCAGAGTCAGAGCTATACTTTAGAAATATTATTTTGGCAGCTATGTATACAAACGTGCTGAGTATACATAAAACATGGGAACAGTCACTGTTGAAAAAGGTACCCTCAGGAGGAGCTGCCTCCAACTCTACCATGCAGATTAACACAGTTCTAGGAGAATCCATTCTGGAGTTAAGCAATTCTGGATTTCAATTTGGAATTATGCAAGAAAAATTACTAAATTGTCCATATTTTTCATTCTATCAATCCCACTGCTAGACATATACTCTAAAGAAATCAAAGAAACAAAGGTGTATATAGACCAAAATACTCATAGCAAAACTCTTTGCAATAAAAAATGGCTGAAAAAATATGGTACATGAATGTAATCAAATATAGCATTATTATGTCTTAAGAAATGGTCTAAGATGAGTAATTCAGAGAAATATGAGATTTGTTAAGAACTGAGGCAGAGAAAAATTATAACTAAGAAAATAACATATAAGCTGACAAAAATGTAAAAGAAAAGCTACTAAAAGAAATTCAGATTGAGTAACTGAAAAATCAATGAATGTCTGAAAGTAAAGATAATGAAATATATGCCTTTTCTCATCCTCGCTACTCCACAGAAAAAAGGAGATGGAGACTACACTGTAATGTATACACTGTCAAAAATCAGGCACTATGTTTAACTTTTTATTTGTCACAAAGGAAGAGTCAATCTAGGGTTAAAATTAAGGTGGTGTAAAGGAAAAAGGCATCAATAAAACTAATTTTAAAGCATACATGTAAGAATCACGTATATTTACAAATTTTTACAAAGTACCTTGGTTTCTATTCCTTGTTAAAGAGGAGACATATTAATGCATTATATAGTCCAAGAAATCATACTGTGACACACTCTTGATCAAGGAAAGAAAATACTACCCAATAAGCTGAGAATTTCAAAGAAAATCAGTATGTTAAACTCACTTCTCCATTTCTTAAAGTTGTGATGGTTCCTCTTGCTACGCCCATTCTAAACAATGTTTCTGTGGCCTGAAATTATAAATGAGAAGTAATATTTTAAAATATAACCTTATTAAAAATAATAACTAAGTTTTATGTCATCATAAAACACATATAAATAAAAATCATTTAGCAAAGAACCAGAAGACACTGATGTTTAGTCCATGAGTTAAGGAATGGCTAAACAAATTGTAACACATAAATTTAACAGGCTATTATTAGATGGTAAGACAGTATGAATAGAAAGAATTCAAAGAAATAGGGGAAAACTTATAAGTGATATAAAATGAAATAGATCCAGGGAAACATACACAAAGACTACACTAGTAGAAAAGGAAAAAACAAAATATAATTATTTTGACAAAAAAGTTTTACACTGGGGAAGAGATAAGAGAATGAAGCTTCCTCCTTTATTTGCAAAGATAATGTAAAAAAAATCAATACATTTCATTAAAAAATAGACATTAACCACTTCATCAACAACTTAGAAATATAATACATATATTCATCACAACTTTAATATGACATAAGAATCAGAAACTCTGGATTAAATAGTATCTCTGGTTCTAATCATACCAATTGATTGAAAGATAATTTATTTTTTTTTAATTTAAGATAAAATCTATTTTTTTATTTTTATATTATTCACAAATTCTTGTGGAGATGGAAATATGTTGGCCAGACTATAATAAAATTATGAAGATTTGGAACTGCTTGAAATTACTAGACCAAAATCAGTCATCAATTATTCCACAAAAACTTGGAAGGAGGTCTTTAGTGGAGTTTTGCTCTGTCCTCTATGATGTCAATAATTTGAATTAATGCACAGAGAGCATGTTCATTAAAGTACCATATATCATCAAAAAATTTGATAGGGGCTAATTTAACAAGCTGTAGACAAATTAAAGTAAAAGTTGATCTATCCAAAATTCTGTTAACTGGAATGAAATTTTTTAAAAACCCTATACTCCAAGCAAAGTTCTACATCATCAAAGAAAAAATTAAGGTTCTTCAGTACAGGTATAGTGTTAAAAGATATTTTATTAAAGTACATTTGAAAAGAAAATTTTATATATATATATATATATATATATATATATATGTATTTTTAGCAAGGCAATTGGGGTTAAGTGACTTGCCCAGGGTCACACAGCTAGTAAGTGTTAAGTTTCTGAGGCCGGATTTGAACTCAGGTACTCCTGACTCCAGGGCCGGTGCTCTATCCACTGCACCACCTAGCTGCCCCAAGAAAATAATATTTTACTGTAATATCCTAGTATTATTGCAATAAAGGTTTGAATTATTGTTCTGTCAATAGGGGTAGCCAAACAAGCTAGTGAGAGGTATAATAATAGAATTAGGTTAACCACAAAAAGTTTAACTTTCTTACATTTTACTACTTTATTCTTTTCTATTTCTATGATGTAATCTAAGACACTATGCAAAACCTTTAAATGAAGCCACCTCACAAAGCCAAGAGGAAATAATCATAAACTGATTCACTCATCAAGCATTTATTAAGCATCTACTCTAAGCAAAACATTATAACTCTAGTGACACAAACTAAACAGTCCCTGACCTCAAGGAACTTATTCCTGACTAGAAAGAAGCATATACCCAGAAAATAGGTACAAAATATATGCAAAGTGAATATAAAGTAAGAAACTAAAAATTTGGGGAAATCAGGGAGACGGCAGCTGGAATTGGGCTTTGAAGGAAGATGAGTGATTGCAGACATGGAAGTGACTATGATGATGTAATGGACAAAAGACATCAATAAAAACTTATTTTAAATAAGAAATTATTTTAAAATGTGAACATTCCTACAAAGGTGAAAGATCCTATATTTTTGTAAAATACATTTTGATGCCTATCTTTTGTTTTTATAACACCTGCCATTTCTCAATATATCCCTCCTATATAACATCTAAAAAAGATATAACTGACAGACTAGTCCAGAGCACTGAAAGGTTAAGTGACCGGCCTAGACTCACACTGAGGGCAGATATAAGCCACAGGGCTTGAATTCAAGTCTTTCTGATCTCAGGGAGAGGGTTTTATCCACTATTCCACATTGCCTTTGCATTTAGGTACTGTGAAATTAATACTTCTATTTCTATTTTGTTTATTCACTGGAGAGATTTCAGAGAATAGTAATTCAGCCTATCCAGTCAATACTGAGTTGATCTCTTTGCAAACAACCTAAACTTAAAACTCAGTTTGGAACTAAAATGTTCACTTCCTAATAAAAATGTACAAATTGAAAACCATGATTCAACAGTACCAGAAATGCTACATCATAAGTAGTACTGTATAATAACTCACTTGCCAGCAAACATACATCACCTCACACACTAAAGAAACCAGTGACTGGTTTGCATATTAATCAAGTAATGCTCTTATTGAGAATCTGGCGGTTTCCCAGAGTGTGAACAACTATGTTGTACTGTGTATCCCAACTGTGTCAGCACAGGAAGTATAATTTGTTAGCTAAAGCTGTTAGTTGTTAATGGTTAATGAAATCAACTTGATTTATAGAGTTTGTAAATGTCATGATCTCTTTTGATTCAGCCCACTTGAAATATGCATTACATATGGAAGCTGTGTGGAACTTAGGCAGTGGTTTTAAAGATATAGAGAATGCTACCTCTGTTTAGAGATGTGGGTTAGTAAGTTATCCAAGAACTTAAACTGTAAGCAGATGGTTTGAATATGTGTTCCCAAATGGATAACAGTCATCTGGCTCCAAACGAAATGTGTATGTTTTTATAAATCTATGTTCTGTCATGTTCTATTTGATGTGACATGACAGAGTAATATACTGTTTTATGTTCTGTGTTACTTCTAAACGTAATGAAACTTAAAGAAAATGGGGGGGGGGAGAAAAACTTTTCTACTAGTAATGTCAAACAACACCTAGATTTATTTTTTTAAAACAATATTGAATGTATAGTCAAAGTTCTATGACTCTTCTGTAGGTCTTGATAATAGTTAAATATTTAACTTCAGGAAAATCGCTTCTCTATTCAGGGTAGTTTCCCTATCTGTAAAATATAGATTGTATCAGTCAGGTGGCTTATTTATGGATATTGTGAGAACAACCTAGAATCTGTATGAGTGATTTTGACATTACAAAGAGAAAAATTTACCCCTGCATGTAAATTAAAGTTACTGGCAGCCTTAAAACATACTGTATATCTAAAGAAAATGCCAATTTAAACCAATGTTCAATACATCAGATTCTAAAAATCTATTTACTCATGATAAACCTAAAGCAGAATCTATTTCAACTGCATACTTACATATATAAAAAATATATCATTTATTTACTCATGTGTAAATAACATAAGTAATTTTTCAGTTCTCTAATTATCCATGGCCAATATTCACTTTTTTTAAAACAATCACCATAAGGGTTTTAATGAAAAGAAACATGATCTTGCCTAAGTTAAGGTAAACTCATTTTTAAAAAAGTAATAGATGCAGGCAGCTAGGTGGCTCAGTGGATAGAGCACTGGCCCTGAAGTCAGGAGGAACTGAGTTCAAATCTGGCCACAAACACTTGACACTTACTAACTGTGTGACCTTGGGCAAGTCACTTAACCCCAATTGCCTCACCCCACCACCAAAAAAAAGTAATAGATGCAAAACACAAAGCACCTGCATCTTTCTCTTATTTGCAGATCCTGGCTTCCACTTCAGAGTGTCATCTTTAACCCATAAAAAAGGTAAATATTTTATATTTTGAAAAATAAATCCGTTTATTGCTAAAAAATTTACTCACGTAAATTTAAATTATCTTTCAGATATCATGGCATCTAATGAATAGTATGAATATTTTGGTCTGTCCTTTTCTCAGCTGCATGTGAAAATGACTGATGCAAATATGTTCATAAAAATTAAAACATTCTGTTAAGTGTCAAATACACAAATATTCTGGAAACCTAAAATAATTACACAATCAAGTAACTTTTCAACGGACATTTCTCTATCAGAGCTGTGCAAGCCAGACACCTTAATGCCATTTCCAACAGTCTTGTCAAACACTTAATTAACATAATATAACAATGAAATAGTGGCATAGGTATCTCCTTTAAAGGTAACTAATAAGTAACTCAAAAAACACCTAAATATTTAACAATGTTTTAATTTTATTTTATTTCTTTACAATTGTTACATTTATTTTTTCCTCACTTCCCACCCCTCCCCAAACATACCCCCCCTGCCCCCTGCCATGGAAAACAGAAACAAAAACAAAATCATTTCAACAGGTAAACATAGGCAAAGCAATTTTCCACACTGGCCATGTCTAACACTCAGGGCTTCATTCTACATATTAGTTGATTACTTCTCTGACAGGACAGGACTAAAATTTTTTGTTATTAGTTTTCTGGAATCATGAGTTCTTAAGTCTTTCAAAATTGTTCATTTTCACAATTTAAATTGATCTACTTCGGTTTACTTCACTCTGCATCAGATCATAAAAATCTTTTCTGGTTTCTCTGAAACCACCTCTTTCATCATTTCTTATATAACAATTGTATTCCAGTTTACAAGTCATTTACAGTGTATTCAAAAATATTCTGTGAAGTATAGTATTTTTACTTAACAATAACCTACATATAGCCTATGACCAAATATTTAACCCAAATTTTACAATAAAGTACTGAAAACACCCCATAAAAGAAAAAGAAAAAAATCAGAATTTTTCTCTTGCACAAAGGGAGGGCCAAAAATTTTTACACAGATTTCCAGATTGGGGGCATATTTTATATACTGCTATAGTCTACTCTATCCTGGTCAAATCATATATGGAGTCTTAGGATGAAGACATTTTAGGAAGGATATTTGTGAGCTAGATCCTGTTCAGGAGAAAGCTGCTACCAGGATGGAAAAAACAAAACAAACAAAAACACCCTGAAAACATGCCACAAGAATGGTACTGAGGTACCAAGAATGTTTAGTGTAGAGAATAAAGGATGTGTGGAGTACGTGATCACTGTCTAGAATTATTTTCAGATTTGCCACATAGAAGTATTAGACAATATTCTATTTGGCTATCAAGAATAAAACAGCCAGCTGTAGGTGATTCCATGTTCTCTTGGTAATACACAGGGTCTCCTGCCTCATCAGGTATTGATTAATTCTTTTTCTTCCAATATTTATTTAAAGAAGTTCGAACTCTTTTCCTGATATAAAAACCTATTACATTCTGTTCTTAACCCCTTCCCTTTTGGTCTATCTGCCTATTCTCAAGGTTTTAACTGAGTTTTCTTCCTCCTGAGGGCTTTGGTTGTTATCATTATTGCTCAGTAATTTCAGTCATGTCCAACTCTTTGCCACCCATTTGAGGTTTTCTTGGCAAAGATACTGGAGTGGTTTACCATTTCCTTCTCCAGCCCATTTTACAGTTGAGGAAAACTGAGGCAAACAGGATAAGTGACTTGCACAGGGTCACAAAGCTAATAAATGTCTGAGGGTGGATTTAAACTCAGGAAGATGAGTTTTTGTGACTTGAGGCCCAGTGCTCTATCCATTTTGCCACATAGCTGGCAAATAGATTTGGCAGTTTGTCCTTTTGTTTTCCTTACTTCCCCCTATTTCTCACTTTCTGATTCCTTCCCCTTTGATGGTATTTCCCCTAGGGGCTGGATCTCAAAACACCTCAGTCTTCTTCCAGACTGAGCAATTCAGCATCAGCTTCAAATCTTAATCCTAAAAGACTTCTGAGTAGACAGAATTGGCCCCAACAAGAGGCTGTATTCTTTGTCTCAGTGGAATACCAACACATCTCCTGCCTCTTTTTTCTCTGTTCTTCCATTCTCTAGCCAAGTTTTGTAGTAAAACAGAGTACTAACACAATGACATCACAGAATATGCAAATTTCTGCAATTTAGAGCTCCATAGCCCTGGGAAGGGGAAGAGTCACAGTACAGATGAGTTCTTTTCAAGGCTACTAGTTAGCTTTGTGCATTCCTGATACTGGGATGAGTTGGGTGGTGAAAGAAAAGGTTCCCAATGAGTACATTAAAGATTAAGAATTCTCTGTTGTTATGTTTATATGGTTTATACACCGTTGGGGTACTTGCTATTCCTGAAAGAGGTTTTCCTGCCTCCCCAGACCCCACTGTTAATGCCTTCTCTCCTTTCATTGTACCTTTATGTACTCTGTACATCTTTTGTATACACCTCTTTTGTTTAAATGGATATTCCTTGAGAGCAGGGAATATATCTTGAGTTTGCTGGTCTGTTTTTGCTTTTGTCTTTCTTTGTATCCCCAGCACTTAGCATAGGGCCCGGCATAAGGTCACCATTGGATGAATGCTTGTTGACCCACTGACTGAATTCACTGAACCTTTAAAGTATTGCGCTCTCATTCCATGTTGTCAGTCACATAGCCAATACTGTAAAGTATCAAGATTTGAAGCAAGGGCTTCCTGACTCCAAGCCTAGCACAGTAATTGAGTACACCAGATGAATGATAAATTGAAAAATATGACTAAGAGTTTCTGACCTGTAGGCATAAAGAAGTGCCGCATTTATGTAATATCAAATTAAAGTATAAGTATACAGAGTATAGTATACATGAAACTCAGCAGACAGCTTCACTTTTAAAAGTAAGTTATTTTGGGGCAGCTGGGTGGCGCAGTGGATAGAGCACCAGCCCTGGAATCAGGAGTACCTGAGTTCAGATCCAGCCTCGGACACTTGACACTTACTAGTTGTGTGACCCTCGGCAAGTCACTTAACCCCAATTGCCTCACTTAAAAAAAAAAAGTAAGTTATTTTTCCCTCAGAGCTTTCAGTTACCTTTTCTTTAGAACCTTCACCAAACAATTATCTGAAGCAATGTAACCCAAATGTGGAATCAAAATTCTGATGAACAGAATATAGATCCTGTACTACAGGCAAAAACATATTTACCCATCCTTAAAAGCAATAAAGGATGAGTTAGTTGTATGTTTGTTTAAATAGAGAATTTGTAAGCCTGTTTCACTTTTTTTTCTGAGCTAAACCACCCACAAGAATGTCTGATGAGGCAACATTTTAGGACTTCTGCCAATATTAAATTAGACAATAGCTATTATGAGGGTCTTATATACAAATTAATTTCTACCTCCTTGGTTCTGATTTCTGTAGCAAGAATTTGTGGAACTTAGAAACTATGGTTTACCAGACAAAGACTACAATCCTTCCTATATGTACTATTTTCTGTCTTAAGACAATAGAAACTAACAAAAGAATATCCTGAAGAAGAAAATCAATAAGCGCAAAATAAGCTTCCAGTATAGTTAGAACAGTCACCCTCCTACACCATATATTTTATAGGCTACAGAAAGATTCCCTCTTATCGCCATCACTGGCTACCCACCAATACCTATCCCATTGCCTTTTCAAGAACCAAAAATTTTACTCTTGCATTTTAATTCTTTGGAGTTCTGAAGGCTTTTAGCAGTAACACCTTGAAATATTTAAGCTAACACTTTAGAGAAAGTCAGTTGACAAAAGGTATCAAGGGAAAGAGCTGTAAAAACAAGAAAGAAATATTGAAAAGAAAGGTAGGAAGTCACTGACTTCAACATTAATGTCTTTTTAAAAAAACAGATTTTCTCCACATGATCTAATATATTAATGTGGAAGCAAGTATTTCTAATATCAGTAGATGGCTATTAAGGCTTACTTATTTTAATAATTTTCATAGCATCCTCAACAAAATCTGAATCATTCCCAACTACCCTGGGGTATCACACATTTTCAACTACATATATGACTAAAGATGGGAAACAGACTAAAAACAGAGGCTGTACAAAAGTTAAAGGTGACATTCCAGGTTATGGAATGCCAAGGCCACAAAACCTGGAGGCCATGAATCTTGATTAGTCTCCAGAAGTACCAGCTTATGGAGACTGTGTGGCTGGTACCCATGGAGCCAGTAACTTTGAATGAATGGAAGCTTTAGTGTTTTATATTAATTGAAGTTAGGACATTTCAGAATCTGGCACTTCTTATTGGTTAGTTTTCACTAATTGAACACAATGCTAAACATTATCCTCTGACACCAAACTAAAAAATTTAACAGCCTTATAAACAGTACCTCAATATTGACTTCTTTGTCTTATTTGACTCAAAATGAACCAGCTTGCCTCATTACTGATTTTTTTGTAAATTAAGCAAGAGTTGGAATGCATCCAAAACTGTTCAGGGAGTGTCCTTTAACTAGGCCGCAACTGTTAGTAAATATATTGTAAATGAACTTGTACTTTTTTTTTTTTGGCCTACAATTGTATCTGTGTTCTTATAAAGAGATTTTAATTTCTAATCTGTTCCCTGAATTCCACAATTTCACACCATTTCTTGGTCTAGTTTACCTCTGCTGCTAACTTTTATGTGTCATAAATTACTCAACACATTTTAGTACCTTAACATAAATTTTACAAACAACACATACAGTATGTGTACCTACTTAGTAATTAAAACAACCTCCCCACTTTCAAATGTAATATTTCCTTTCTATTTCTGCTCACAATTAAAGCTATAATAATCACTGTATAGGCATGTTTGTTTGTTTTAATTTTTTCATTGGCAATTTTTAAACCCAAATTTAAAACCATGAATTGTATCTAAAAGACAAAAAAGCAATGTTCACCTTGAGATTTATCATAAATTTATGAGGCTCCTTAATTTGAAAGTAAATATATACATTTCTAAGAAATTAAACAAGACACTTGTCTTTCCATGTAGTAGTACAAACAACTTCTCACTCCAAACTCCTTTTACCAAGGGGATAAAAAAGAGGGAAAGTAAAATAATTATGTTAAATTTTATCCCAACAGAGAAGCAAAGTTACAAAGTTATTTATTAATTATTGATAATATTTTAAAATACTATTATCTTACTTCTTTATAATACTATAAACTATAAAGTGATTTCTTACTTAACCAGCAAAAGAACTCTATGGCCAGATTTATTATGTCCATGCTGCAGATGAGGAAACTGAGGCTCGATGAAGTTAATTACTTCCTCAAGATCATAAGACTAGTAAGAACAAGAGGTAGAACTCAAACTACAATTTTCTGTCTCTAATAAATAGTTTGATTTTGAAAGGAATACATCTAAGAGGAATGAGGAATGAATAAATATGTCATCACCTATATATCTGCACATGATAGTTAAGATAAATCATGACAGTCCAAGAAGCTAAAGACAGGTACATATTTGGATGACAGAATGACAAAAATAATTCATTTTAATTTATCCCTATATGATTCTATTGAGATATATGTCAGTAAATGTTTAGTAATGTTCATTTGGGAAGATTTATAGAACATTAAAATACAAACATCAAATAAAATTCTTCTCATTCTTTTCCCTAATATAATGAGAAAAAATAGGAATATACATAGCCCATGGTAAAAAAAATGGCAAGTGCTTTGTCTGAAAGTATGGTCAAAATAGCCAAAAAAATTAATTGAAAAAAAATTTAAGTTACCTAATGTATCTGTAATAATATATTTTGAAAATAAAAAGAATTATCAGAAACTACTACATACAACTGAATATTACAAAACTGATACTTTTAAATAAATTAATGACTGTACAAATACATAAAACAGCCAAATTAACAATATAAGTAATAGAGATCTTAAACAATCTAATCTTAGAGCAGAGGAAAAAAGACAAAAGGCAAAAAACACTTTGATCCAAATAAGTGAGTTCAAACAAACATTTAAAGCACAAGTCAAAATCACAACTATAAAAAATTATTGTCAATAACTAAGGTATTCTACCAATCCCTTTAAAGAAATAAATAATATATGAATATAAATAGACAAATAAATATAGTCTTGATATCCAAACCAAATTGGAAGATGGAATGAACTATGTAAAGGAGTCCTGTCTCAATATTCCCCCGACCCAGTGGGAGACACCCCACTGGATCTTGCCTTTCTATCAATCTTCTAGTCAAAGATCCCTTTTCCCCTCTTGACTGGACATCCCATCTGGAAGGAGTCCCCTCGATCCCCCTCCCCACAAAGAATCACCAGAGCATTCCACTACTGAGTTGCACGATGGTCATAACCACTCATACCACTTGGGTCAGCAGTGACACACTAATGACAATATTTCCAGTGAGATGGAGGACCAGGCCTTACCATCTACCTTGTTACTAAAAACTGAGGATAGGGGCAGCTAGATGGCACAGTGGTTAAAGCACCGGCCCTGGATTCAGGAGTACCTGAGTTCAAGTCTGGCCTCAGACACTTAACACTTACTAGCTGTGTGACCCTGGGCAAGTCACTTGACCCCAATTGCCTCACTAAAAAACAAAAACAAAAAAAAAAAAAACTGAGGATAGTCATTCTTCTTTAGGTTGCATTAATCACTACAGGATTTTATCTATCATGTCATAGAAACCTTTTTACCTGGAAGCTCACTCCACCCAAAATACTTCTAATATCCAAGTTCTTCCCAGCCTCATTCTTTGATTGGCAGGTCGCTCCCAGAATTTCAAATTTAAGGAGGAGGCCCAGGCCAATCATGTTTTCATTCCTCTGCAGACTGTACTGCTAAAATATCTAGACAGGTCTTTCTCTACATCCATGTTCCTGACCACTGCCCCACCCCAAACACACACACACACACACACACACACACACACACACACACCCCCCACTACCATTACTGTTCCCTTTGATGAACTGTCTTCTCCCATTAGAATGCAAGTGTATAAGAACAGGGGCTGTCTTTCTGCTTCTATCTGTATTCCCCAAACTTATCACAATGCCTGGCACCTTATAAGTCCATTACTATCCCTTTGATCCACCAGGCCTAAGTATCCAATGGCCCATAGTGCTTTCTGAACTATTCTGCTTTATCATCTACCATGCAGCTTTAGTCTAAGGAACTTTAGGCTTTGCTATCTGCCTAATACCCTTCCATCAACCCTGAAACTATATATAAAAATGTATGTGTGCACCCCTATATATACAGATATACACACAAATGAGTATAGTTATTAGCCATGAAACAAATCACTGACTTAAACATTTTCTTTTTTAATTAACTCATTTTGACACTCTGGTCAGCAAATATTTTAAAAGAATGGTAGCACTGTATTGCTGCATAAATAGACACAACTTTTAAAGAATTGTTTTAATGAGTTTTCATGGTAATTGATGCTCAAATAAGACTAAAATTACTATGACACTAAAACTGATACTAACAACTAGCAACTTTTTACCACCTCTATTAAGGCAGCTCAACCAAAATAAATGTCTTAATTTAATTTCAATGTTCTAATGTCTGGAACCAATTAAGTTTGTGAAAGTTTCAAGAAGGCCACCCAGTAATAAACACGAAATAATTTGTGTCTGCTGTCTTGTTTGTGATAATTTTTTATTGCTACCTCAGTTTCAGATGTCACAGTAATTACTTCCACATTCTAATTAAAATGCAAATTGAAGCCATATGTTAAAGATGAACAGGCACATCAATATCAATATATTTTCTCATTTTAAGCACAACAAAATTGAGTTTATAATGTCCATCAATTGCCATACAATATATTAATTCCATACCTACACAATGTTGACTTTTTAACTTAAATGGCTATAGGCTTAGATATAAATAATTTTGAAAACTAAGCAGACAACCGATCCCCCACCAACTGAATAGCTCTTAATTCTCATCAGATGTAGGAAAACTAAGTCATTCCACAAATCTTGAACTTTTAAATGTTGTAAAGTAGCTAAAATAATCTTTAGTCTGCATATTGTTAACTTAAAATATTACTTTTTTGTAAAAAAACAAAAACAATACACCTGGAATCAAGTCTTTGCCATGGACTATGTAAGTATTGTATTGGTTTGTTTCTATCTTAGCCTTCACTTCACTTCTCTGGGTCTCAGTTTTCTCAGGTAGAAAATGAAAGAGATGAGATAGATCTCAAAAGTGCCTTCAAACTCTAGCATTATAAATATTTAACAACTCAAATATGACTCAGAAATAATAAAAGGAGATTGCCACACTCTCTAAAGTTGCCAATGACTTCTTAATTACCAAGTCTAATGACATTTTTTCAATTCTCACCCTTTTTAACCCTTCTGCAGCATTTGAAACTATTCAACACCTTCTCCTATACACTTTTTCTTTTCTTAAGTTTTCATAAAACTGCTCTCTCCTAGTTCTGCTCCTACTTGTTTTGACCACTCCTCAGTTGCCTTTGAGGGTTCTTAATCCAAGCACCAATCATGGGTTTACTCCAGGGTTCAATCCTAATCTCTCTTCTCATTTCCTTCCATATTATCACACTTGGTGATCATCTCAAAAGATTCTAACGGTTCAACGGTCATCTCTATATGCAAATGCTTTCCAGATCTATATATCCAGTCCTAGTCTCCCTCCTGTGCTCCAGTCCCACATCATCACTTGTCTTTGGGATATCTCAAATTCAGTATGCCAAAACAAAATACATACTCTTCCTCCACCCTACCTTCCTCTTCACTCTTCCCATTTCCTAAATTACTCTCAAGAGCACCAAAAATCCTCCACAAGGCTCACAATGTCACCTTTGACAACTAACTTTCACTAACCCCACATATCCCAAATCCCTTCACAAATCAGTCATTTTTACCCATCACAATATTTTATTTTATATATATATAAAATGTATGTATATGTATATGTATGCGTATGTGTGTGTATGTGTGTATTCCTTTCTCCACTTACACTCCACAACTATGTTTAAGGCACTCATCATGTCTTGCCTGGACTACTATAATATGCACAAGTGATGTTGGGAAAAAAAAAAACCAAGAAGCTAATATACTTCTAGGGAAACTGTATCACTTCAGCACTGACATTAATGCTAAAAGTGAAGTTTGAAGGGCAGCTAGGTGGCGCAGTGGATAGAGTACTGGCCCTGGATTCAGGAGGACCTGAGTTCAAATCCGGTCTCAGACACTTGACACTTACTAGCTGTGTGACCCTGGGCAAGTCACTTAACCCAACTGCCTCACCAAAAAAAAAAAAAAAAAACAACAAAGGTGAAGCTTGAGAATATAAAGAAGTTATACCTAAATTAAGGGTGGTTCACACATTTTCCTTGAAGAGAAGAAATAATAGAAATTATTTAGGCATAGATCCAAAAAAACAACAGAAAGATGTGGCATTTGGTTATCCTGCCTTATAGCATAAACACTGAAGAAAAGAAAGCAGGGTATCATAAAAATAATAATAGTTTGTGTATCAACAAATATTAAGGTTTGAAAAGAGAATTTCAATAAAAGAAATTGGCAAGATCAATTAATCTGTCATAAGGTCCCTTACTGTTCAAAACCTATGAACTTCAATTCAGTACCTGATGACTACAATGCAAATGTGAGCACAGGGGAAAATGTGAAAAACTAAGTTGCGAGATATGGGGGGTAGAGCCAAGATGGAGGAAAAGGCCGAAGATGCTCAGACTTCCTGACATAATTACTCCCCAAAAAAGTCCAAACACAGCCAGAAAACAACTCCTGGAGCAGCAGAACCCCAAAAAGATGGCTGAGATTATTTTCCAGCCAAAGGTCAGCAGAAGGTGAAGCCAGGATGGGAGTGGAGTCTAACCCCATGATCAGGACAACAAAGATACAGCCCCAAGCTGGGTGTACCCAAGCCTCTGAATCAGCAACAATGCCAGCATCTTCTGGAACTAAGCTCACAGTCTGGGGAGAGGGCTGAACAGCTCGGGGGGAGGGGGTGGTTGTCTACAGGGTATATGCAGGAGCTAAGTGGGGATTTGGATTTCCTACCCGAGTGGGGAACCAAGAAGAAACCCTGAGCAATAGCAGCCCAGATTGAGGAGGGGTGCAGGTTTGTTGGAACTAGCAACCATGGCACATAAAGTTTTGCTGGCTGGTTGAAAGCAAGTTGGCCAGTGGTTATCTATGGACCAGAGAAAGGGCCAGACAAGTGAAGAAACTGCCCCTCATTAAATCATAACACCTGGGACTCCCTGAAAGTTAGGACAGTACATCCTGGAAGCAGGACCCCACACCAAGAAGGAGTTAAAAGTCAAGTGAGTGGAATATGGATACTGATTGAACCAAACTATTTTTTTTGTTTGTTTTTGGTGCTGTTGTTTTTCTTTTTTGAGATTTTTCCTTTTTGCTCGGATTCTTCTCTTATAACATGACTAATGCAGAAATATGTTTAATGTTATAATACATATATAACATATTAGATTACCTGCTGTCTTGGGGAGGGGGGAATGGGAGGGAGGGAGAAAAATTGGAAATTGGAAATCTTATGAAAACAAATGTTGAAAACTATCTAACTATGTAACTGGAAAATAATAAAATACATTTATTAAAAAAAAAGTCAAGTTAAAGATGGGCAGGATGAGCAGGCAGAGAAAGTTGTGAACCATAGATAGCTTCTTTAGTGATAAGGAAGATCAAAGTGCACCCCCAGAAGAAGATAGCAACATCAGGGCCTGTACATCTAAAGCTTCCAAGAAAAATATGAATTGGCCTCAGGCCGTAGTGGTGCTCAAAAAAGAACTTTGAAGATAAAGTTAGAGAGGGAGAAGAAAAAATGGAAAGAGAAATGAGGGTGATGCAGGATAGACATGAGAAAAAAGTCAATAGCTTGAAAAGCCAAATGGAAAAGCTCTCTGATGAAAATAATTGCCTAAGAATTAGGATTGAACAAATGGAAGCCAGTGACTTTATGAGAAACCAAGACACAATAAAGCAAATCCAAATGAATAAAAAAATAGAAGGCAATGTGAAATGTCTTCTTGGAAAAACTGCTGACCTGGAAAATAGATCCAGGAGAGATAATTTGAAAATTATTGGACTACCTGAAAACCATGATCAAGGAAAGAGCTTAGACATCATCTTCCAAGAAATTGTCAGGAAAAATTGCCCTGATATTCTAGAAGCAAAAGGTAAAATAGAAATTGAAAGAATCTACTGATCACCTCCTGAAAGAGATCTCAAAAGAAAAACTTCCAGTAATATTATTGCCAAATTCCAGAGCGCACAGGTCAAGGAGAAAATATTGCAAGCAGCCAAAAAGAATCAATTCAAATACTGTGGAGCCATGGTAAGGATAGCAGAGTGTGGTAAAAATTATTTGTGATAAAATTATTATTGCAGTTTTTATTATTTGGGAGGGGCCACACCTGGCCCAACCTGAAGTTACGGATGCTACTGAGGTCAGAAGGAGAACTTTCCATAGGCAGTTTTTTGAAGGACCTCCCCTTTTGGGGGAGGAAAGATTGAACACTCCCTGAAGGAAAGTGGAGGGTTCTTCCTGAATGCTATGTTCTTCCGGAACACACTCTCTCTCTCGCGTCTGCTGTCCTGGTGGCACAAGCAACTGTAGATTGTCCAGGTGAGTTAATTATGGAAAACCCTAAATTCCTTTGAACTAGCTGAATTGGAAACAATCTGGGGAATGCATAGGTTCAGTTTAGAGTTAAGAGTATTTATCTGTATTTCTTTTTTCCTATTTCCTTATCTTTGATTTTTATTAGTTTTACCCTTATTGTTTAATTAATTCCCAAGTAATAAAATCTGATCCTTTTGTGAATTAAATCTTGAAGGCTCCTTTCTTAGTGGCCTAGGAGAAATATCTAAAAAGGGCAGTTCAGAGGGGAAGGTGATCCTAAAAGGTCCCTCATTATTTCTGGGATCCCAGTATTAAGGCAAGTCACCCAAATAATGCTCCATATATCAAATTTTGGCCCTCACAACAAGATACAATAGCTTTGACATTAAAGGATCGAAAGATATGGAAAATGATATTACAGAGGGCAAAGGAATTGGGTTTACAACCAAAAATTACCTATCCAGCAAAACTATGTATAATCTTTTCAGGGGAAAAAATGGAACTTCAATAAAAAAGAGGACTTTCAGGTATTTGTGATGAAAAAACCTGAACTGAATAGAAAATTTGACTTTCAAATGCAAGACCCTAGAGAAGCATAAAAAGATAAACAGGAAAAAGAAATCATGAGATATGTTAAAAAGTTAAACTGTTTAGATTCCTACATGGGAAGATGATATGTCTAAATCAGAAGAGCTTTCTGAGTACTAGGGCAGATGATAGGAATAAATTTAGACAGAGGGCAGTGGTGGAAAATGATTATGAAGGAATGATACCTGTAAAGCATTTTGTTTCTCTCTTTGGGGGGGGGGGGGGCAGCGGGGTTAATGAGTGTCTTGCATCAAAGATCAAAGACCGAAATTGGACTCAGGTCCTCCTTGGTCCAGGGAGGGTGCTTTGTCCACTGTGTCACCTAGCTGCCCCATGATGACATCTTTGGGGTAAAAGTGAGGGGGGAGAAGAATACATCAGGGGAGGGGATAGGGGAGTGGCATAAAATGGTGAAATCTCTCATGAAAGAAACAGGAAAGAATGTATGGAGTGGGAGGAGAGATGGAGGAGGAGTAGGGTAGTGAAGGACCCTTACACACATCAGAATTAGCTCAAAGACCTTAATTTCATCACAGTTGGCTCAAGGAGGGAATAACATACATACCCCATTGGGTGGAGTAATCTATCTAACCCTACAGGAAAGTAGGAGGGAAGGGTGAAAGAAGGGAGGGCAGAGCAAGGGAGGGGGCAGTCAGAAGAAAAACACTTTTGAGGACAAATAGGATAAAAGAAGATAGCAAATAGAATAAATATCATGGGAAGGAAATAGGATGGAGGGAAATAGTTATGATGATTGATTATAATGGCAAAACATACAGTACTTTACTGGGCTATTGTGAAGAAAATTCTTTGTCAAGTTTAAGGTACTATATAAAAGTTATGATGAACAGGATGCTATCAGAAAAACCTAGAAAGACCTACATGAACTAAAGCAGAGTGAAATGTACTGTATATAAAATAACAGCAATAGCGTAAGATGATCTGCTGTAAAGGATGTAGTTATTTTCAGCAATGCAATGATCCAATATAACTCTGGAGGACTTTTGAAAATTGCAATCCGTCTACAGAGAAAGAACTGATAGTATCTGAAAACAGATTGAAGCATAATTTTTTGAGAGTTCCTTAATCTGAAGAAAAAAAAAACTGAAGTTGGAAAATAAAGTTCAGGATCAAGAAATTAATGAATCTAAAGGCTTCTAAATTGCTTGAATGGTTCATCTCTGCATATAAGGAATACTTTTTTCTAAGAAAAAAAGTCAAATGACACCCAATGTGCTGAGCACTAAACAAGATCACCCAAAAAGGAAAAAAAATAGATTAATATATTTTAAAAAGAGAGAAAGATTATTTTCAGATGTAGCAATAATTTGAGTCTTCTATATCCACACAATCAGTTTATCAATTTGCTAGAGCAAAGGTCAAAATCAATACCAAATCAAAAGGGGGGAAAAAACACACATACAGGAAAGATGGGAAGGCATTAAATGAAATTACAGTAGCTTCAATTCTACCTGTTTCAACAAACAATTCATTCCAAAAAAGAAAAAGGGAAAAGAAAAGACAATGACTATCACAAGTCACTGTGCATTGCATTTGGAGTCAGAAGACCTTCAAATCCCAGTTTTGCTACTTATTACCTACCTCTGTGACCTGGTCTGGGAAGGGAAGGAGGGAAACAACTTCTCTGAGCATCAGTTTATGTATAAAAAGAAGTAATTGAAGTAGAAAGCCTTTAAGTTTCCTCTGAGCTCCAAATCAATGATCCTCTAATCATAAGAAAAAAACTCTTCTAAACTCTCTGTAGTCTGGCTTTCAATGTCATAATTCAACTGAAATTCCTCTCTGCAAAGTTACCAGTGATCTACTAATTGCAATATCTAATGGCCTTTTCTCAATCCTCATCCTTCTTGACCTCTCTGCATTCTGACACTGTTAATCACCTTTTGGAGTCTCTTTTCTGTAGATTCCCATACTCTGCTCTCTCCTGGTTCTCATTCGATCTTTCTAGTCCCAATTTCTCATTCTCTTTTGCTGGCTCTTCATCCAAGTTAAACTGCTAATTGTGTGTGCCTATAAGGGTCTGTTCTGTCCCTCTCTACTCTGTCCCTCTTCTCTTTTCCTTCTCCTCCATCTCTTGGTGATCCACTCATCATTTCTGTGTAGATGAGTCTCAGATCTATTTATCCAGTCCTAACCTTCCTTCTAGAGCAGCTAGTTGGTGCAGTGGACAGACTGTAGGCCCAAAGGTCAGGAGCTCTCTTCCTGAGTTCAAATCTGGCCTCAGACACTGATTAGCTGTGTGACCCTGGGCAAGTTATTCAAACCTCTTTGTCTCAGTTTACTCATTTATAAAAATAAGCTGGAGAAGGAAATGGCAAACCACTCCAGTATCATTACCAAGAAAACCCTAAATGGGGTAACAAAGAGTAGAATATGACTGCAATAACTGAACAAGAAAACCTTTTACTGATCTCCAATCTCACACCTACAACTACCTAATGAGCATTTCAAAGTAGATGACCCTTACACACCCAAAACCAAACATGTCCAAAACTACACATTTCCCAAAACCATCCCCTCTTCCTAACTTCGCTATTACTGTAAAGAATACCATCACCCTCCCAGTTACAAAGCCTTACAACCTAGGTGTTTTCCTTCACTCATCATTTTCCCTTATCCTACACACATAGCCAATAATTGTCAAGTCCTGTCATTTCTACTTTCATAATGTCTCTTGTATATATGCTCTCTGCACTCCTCTGCCAATGCCAGCCCTCTGGTACAAGCCCTTATAACCTCATGCTTGGACTACCACAATAACCTGATGGTTGGTTTCTGCCTCAAGTCTTTCCCCATTTCAGTCTGTCCTCCGCTCACCTATCAAATTAATCTTCCTAAAATACAAGTCTGTTCCTGTCAACCACCTGCCTTCCCATTCAACAAATTTCAGTGGCTCCCTATTATGTCTAGGATCAAATATGAAAATCTACTGTTTCCCTTATAAAACCCTTTATAACCTGGCCCCTTACTACCTTTCCAGTCTTCTTACACTTTATTCCTCCTTTCCTCTTCCCCAAATACTCTGGGATCCAGTGACACTGCCCTCCCCATGATCAGCACTCTTTCTCCAAACTCCAGTCTCTCTCCACCCCTTCTTGATTTTTCTTCAAGTTTGAGCTAATGTTTCTCCTGCAAGAAACCTTTCCTGGTCCTTCTTAATCTTAGTGTCTTCCTTCTGACATTATGTCCACTTTACCTTGTATATATCTTGCTTGCATAAAAATGTTTGTATATTATCTGTCCCCAATAAACTGTAGGCTTCTTGAGGCCAGGGACTGTTTTTCTGCCTTTCTTTGTATATCCAAAACTTAGCATAGTACAATGACATGGAGCAGGTACATAACTGCTTGTTGCTGCCTTGCTTACTAGATTTATAGCTGGTTCCCTTGCCTCTAATTCATCCACCATATAAGCTACTAAAATCATCTGCCTAATACACAGATCTGACTGTGTTATTTCACAGATCTGACCATTGTTATTTCATTCAAAAACCTTCAACTGTTGGGCAGCTAGGTGGTGCAGTGGATAAAGCACCAGTCCTGGATTCAGAAGGACCTGAGTTCAAATCCTGCCTCAGACACTTGACAATTATTAGCTGTGTGAGCCTAGGCAAGTCACTTAACCTGCACTGCCCTGCAAAAAAAAAAAACAAAAACAAAAACAAAACAAAACAAACAAAAAACCTTAAATTGTTTCCTAATGATTATAGGGTAAAAGATAAACTCCTTGGACTCTACATAACATAGATCCAACCTTTCTGGATATTTATGTTCTACTCTGGACCCTCATAGGTCTAGCAATCTTCCACCTCTGTGTAGTTCTACATTCAAGAAATGTCTTTGTCTTTAACTCTGTGAACTGAATTTTTTCCTCTTCCTTCAAGGACTTGTTCAAATACCACTTCTTCTCTACCCTTTGCTTTCAGGCATTTCTGTTCCCTCCTCTTAAAACTGATCTTTCCTTCCTCAAATTTTCCTAATGAACTTCATTTTGTCTTTGCCATATGATATTGTGAGATTTAAAATTGGATATTAGATCATAAATCTCCCCTACTTAACTTTTCCCTTAATTTATCTCCCAGACTAGTAAATGGAAGAAGCTTCTGGTTTTCTAGATAGAGCCTTTATTGTATATAAGGTGTTGTTGATTAGAAGGATAGGAAAATAGAAATACAGTACAAATCGTCTTAAATCTAGGCTTAGTCTATATTCCTTATAAAAACTCACCAAACCAAAAAGGCCACCTTTGGAGTGAGGGAGACCGTCTGTGCCGCGCCACCAGGAGTCCCGCCAAGCCGGCAAAAAGGCTACTCTCCTTCTCTCCACCCCGGAAGTCAAAAAAAACCCCGGCAGGCAGTCTGACATGCGCAGCAGGCGGACTGTACCCGGCAGGCAGTCTGACATGCGCAGCAGGCGGACTGTTCATCTCCTCCCCAAAAGGGTGGTCCTTGAAAAACTGGCGTCTTTCAGTTATCCTAACCGACTGCTAAAAACTTTCATATTTTACCACATTTCCCCCCTTTGCTATCTCATATTACATCTATCTGTATAGATGCCTATTAGACTGTAAGCTTTAGGAGGTCAGGGATAGTATGGAGTTTTTTGTAATTCTGTAAATCTTTGTAACTCTGATACCTAGCATTTAATAAACATTTACTAATTCAAATTCAATTGAATTACAATGCATTCACTGAACTGCAGTCCCCAGGTAGAGATCACAGTCAAGTAAGCCTTACTATATGCCAGGATTTAAAAAAAAAAAAGCAGGTCTACTCTAGTCCACTCTATCCTGGTCAAATCACATATGGAATCTTAGGATGAAGACATTTTAAGAAGGATATCTATGAGCTAGATCCTGCCCAGAAGAAAGCAGAAAGGAAAAAAAAAAACAAAAACCTGGAAACATGCCACAAGAATGGTACTGAGGTACCGGGAATGTTTAGTGTAGAGAATAAAAGACATGTGGAGCATGTGATCACTGTCTAGAATGATTTTCAGATTGGCCACATAGAAGTATTAGACAAGATTCTATTTGGCTGTAGAGGACAAAACAGTGATCAATGGCTATGAGAAAATTACAATGAGAAAGACCTCAGCTCAAAAAATAAAATCAAAACAAAACAAGAAATTCTAATGACTGGGATAGACCACAAATTGAATGCAGTCATAAGTTGGTTCCCTGACACTAAAGGTTTTGAAGCATCAAGTGTATGATTAGTTTTCAGAAACACCACTGTGATGCTTAAAATCTAAATGGGTGGTTGCCTTAGCTTTAGCACCAGACTTTGGGCATTAAGCATTTGTTAAAGCATACTAGGTATTAGTAAAAAGGAAAACATGTGGAGTTCAGAAAGTTAAGAAAAGGCCTATCTAGCCTAGAGTTCCAGCCTGGTCTGGTTCTTCCTCAAGTCCCCCACCATGAGCCTGCTTCAACCATGAACTGCCCCCTGCAAACTGAGTGTGGTAGCTTTTTATAGGTATGGAATCGAGGGGGTCCTTACACACTGCTTCAAGTTGATTGGTAGGTGTCATCCAAATCCATTGGTTCAATGGACTTGAAGGTGATCTCCTGTTGAGTTCAAAGTCCTTAGCTTCTGAGAACAATACTTTCTTAAGGGCTAGGCAGGTGTGGTTACAATCTAATTAACTTGAAGTAGGCTCATCAGCAAAGTCAATCACTCTCACTTAATTCAATCAGTTTAGATTAATATCCAGGTGGGCCTTTGAGTATCTGCCAAATCCCATTATTTTCTCACATTCCCCCCTGTGCTTCATTAAGAAACACTGTTTCCTTAATGAAGCAATAAAATTACAGATACTTATGATGAACAATGTAAAGGGAATGAACAGAGAGAAAAGAAATTGAGGGACACATTGACAGTAAACTAAAGGAGGTACTCCCCTTTAGAAAGTGGACATTACAAATAGTGTAAAATGGGAAAATGTCCATTTAAGTCTTTGGAAGTCTTTTCTCAGATGATTCTTGGGATGTCCTCTGGGTGTAGTTGTGGTGTGAAAGTCTTTCAGGTTTGGATTCTGATAATCAACTAACAAGTCTCAGCTGTACAGTTTCGGGTGTGATTGTAAAGTCCCTCAGGTATTTCAGATACTGGTAATCAGCTGGTAAAGTTTCCTACAAAATTGAACTTAACACAACTTTAAATAGCTTTGTCAACAATCAAATCAAACAATGAGAGTTCTCAAAAACATGTCTACGGAAATTCAGAATCTTTTAGAGATTTTACAATTATTGTCCAGTTGTTACACATGAAACATATGATAAAAACAAAAATTGAAATATTCTCTAAAAAGTAATATTACTATACCATGGAATGAGATTCATGATAGTGTTTGAATTAGATGATATTTGAGGCCCTTTTCAACTGATTCGATGGCTCACTGTGTTGTTTTTCATATAATCAACATTTCATGTTGAAATAGTTTCATAAACCAATTAGCCTGGGTAGTTAGGAAAATGCAAGGCAATAAAAAGCACATTAAAGTACTAATTTATAGCAACTCTTTTTTTTGGGGGGGGGGGCAGGGCAATGGGGGTTAAGTGACTTGCCCAGGGTCACACAGCTAGTAAGTGTTAAGTGTCTGAGGCCAGATTTGAACTCAGATACTCCTGAATCCAGGGCTGGTGCTTTATCCACTGTACCACCTAGCTGCCCCCTAAAGTACTAATTTGCTGAAAACAATGCCTTTATTGCCAAACCTATCTTACAACAATTTTGATGGTATCACACAAAGTACTACTCTAAATACACAAAATGCTCCACAAAGTCTAATTCTGTTTGTTTGGGTTTTGTTTGGTTTTGTTTGTTTTTTTTTAGTGAGGCATTTGGGGTTAAGTGACTTGCCCAGGGTCACACAGCTAGTAAGTGTTAATTGTCTGAGGCCGGATTTGAATCCAGGGCCGGTGTTCTATCCACTGCACCACCTAGCTGCCCCCCACAAAGTCTAATTCTAAACTAAAAACAGAATACCCTAGAATACATGAAGTTTTCTTTTTCCTAAATGTGGAAAAAATCACTGATATAAAGCAACCATCACTAATTTCGAATATTAACTTCATTGACATTTAATTGAATGTACCACAGAACATTCTTTAATGTCAATTTCCCATTAAAATAAGCAAATTCTAAATACTGACAGAAAGTTAAAATCCCATCCAAGTGCTTTAAAGTAAAATCAGTCTCCAGTATTGAGTCTATTTGTTTATTTGTTTTTACATAGTAGCATGGCATCACAGAAAAGCATTGTGATAGAACAGAAAGAATACTAGACTCAGAATCAAGACAGGCTAGGTTCAAGACCTAGATTTGGGGGGCAGCTAGGTGACGCAGTGGATAAAGCACTGGCCCTGGATTCAGGAGGACCTGAGTTCAAATCCAGCCTCAGACACTTGAAACGTCCCAGCTGTGTGACCCTGGGCAAGTCACTTAACCCTCATTGCCCGGGGAGGGGGGCAGGGGGGAGAGACCTAGATTTGCCTAGCTCAAAGATCTAGAGTTGCACATTGCATTCAGCCATCCAGAAATCCACCCAGGCTCTCTATTAGCTTGTCACCATTCACCTGTTCTTCCTTACCAATACCAGTACCCTCTATTCCAGACCTGAGACCTGGACCTCAATACCTAGGTTGGTTTCCTGAATCCACATACCAATCCCTGGGGAAGTTAATCATCTTCTGGTATTGCCATGCTAAGATCCAAACCAGTTGAATGGTGACTGAATGATAAAAATTCGCCCATTATATCCAGGGGCTAGACCAAGAAAAATACTGCAAGCTTCACATCCCACCCAGATATACAGACTTGTCATCTGTTCCCTTTCCCCACTACAAAACAAAATCCCTTCCCTGCTCACCTCCTTTCAATACATTTTCTTCAATTAGAATGTAAGGCCCTTGAATAGCTTCCTTTCAATATTTGTATGTATCCCCAAAGCTAAGCACAGTGCCTGGCATATAAGCAGCATTTAATCAAGCTTTTTTTCACTGATTGAGCTGAAAGGGATCTCAGCAGCACAGGTAGATAATGTCAGAGGTATTATCAGAGGTACTATTTGAATCCAACTCTTCTAACTCCTGAGTCAGTGCTCTTTTTCACTATACCACAAAGCCTCCTCCCTCCCCAGCATGTTAATGACTAGACTAATAATCAATTAATATGGGGGCAGCTAGGTGGTGCAGTGGATAAAGCTCCGGCCCTGGATTCAGGAAGACCTGAGTTCAAATCCAGCCTCAGACACTTGACGCTAGCTGTGTGACCCTGGGCAAGTCACTTAACCTTCATTGCCCTATGCAAAAAAAAATTTTTTAATTTTAAAATTTAAATTATATATATATCAATACAGTTCCTATCAAATAGTAGACAATAAATGTTCTATGACTGATTGATCTAACATATGGGCTAAGTAAAAGATTGATGTAAAAGCTAAATATATCAAATGAGATAATGTACTAAAGCATTTTGTGAACTTTAAATCCTATACCTCAGCAAATAAGAGGCATTTAATAAATGTTAAGTCTCAAGGCTCAGACTTGGAAAACAGAACTCATCTTTTTCCCCCAAGTCTTTTTCTCTTCCCTACTACCCTATTATTATCGAGTACAATACAACCCTCCTAGTAACATAGGCTTGCAACCTCGGTGTTATCCTCTATTCTTCATTTATACTTATCCATGTATCTAATCCACTGGTATATATTATCCTTTTTACATTTACAGTTCTCATGTACACCCCCTTGTCTTCACTCATATAACCACTACCGTAGTTCACGCCCTCATATACTGTTATAGCCTTCTATTTTGTCTCCCTGCTTCAAGTCTCTCCACACTCCAATCAATCCTCCAGTTATCTAGGCAGTGGGCATATAAAGTCAAAATGAAAAGTATCCTTTGCCTTCAAAGAGCATGCAATCTCAGAGAGAATAGGAATGTATACTAATTTGAGGAAGTAGAGCATACTAACAATGCTGAGAGCAGCTGGAGGCTGGGAGAGGTTGGAGACAGGGAAGGGGGCTGGGGAGCAAACTAACTGATTTTACTGAAGTTCAATTCTGATCATGTCAGACACACCCCACATTCAATAAACTCCAATGGCTCTCTATTAATTCTAGGAGCTTTTCAGAACCTGGTCCTTTCCTAACTTTCCAATTTCTTACACATTTTCCTTCCCTCCATGAAAGCTGTGATATAGCAATTTGCTGTTGCTTATACACTGACACTCCATTTCCCATTTCCATGACTGCACTGGCAATCTGCCGTGTCTGAAATGCTCTGCCTCCTCATCTCCACATATAAGTTTCCCTGGGATCCTTCAAAACCCAGTTCAACCACAGCTCCTAAAGGAGGACTTTAAGGACTTTTCAGGTTTCTCCTATATTGCAGTACCTTGCCCTACTGAACTTCCCTCAACTCTGTATGGATCTTCAATATATATCTAATCATTTATATACTGTCTTCCTTATTAGTATGTCAGCTCCTTGAAAACGAGAGTTGTTTTTGTCTTTATCTGTATCCTGAGTGCTTATAAAAGTGCTTAGCACTTAGGAAGCATTTAATAAATGCTTGTTGGCTTACTGATGACTGGCTGAATGACCTCCCACAAGAAGACTGTCCTTATACTCAGTGTTGTTAGTGTGCTCCATCTCTTCGTGTTATCATACATCTCTATCCTCCCAGTATGTATGCCTGGCATCCAGCACCTTATACATACTAGGTACTTGATATATAATTGTTGAAGCAAAATGAGATGTTCCTAGTTTTCAATCTGGCCATTATAAGCAATGAACAATATAGTAAACAGCAAAAGTGTTCAATTATTTTTTCTTAATTATCTTCACTCATGTTGAATAGGTCTAAGAAAATGCACGACCAATCCTGTTGAATCACTCAATCAATAAACATTACTTAAACATCTACTAAAGTCCAGGAATTATAATAAGGACTAAAAATACCACATGAAAAAGCAGAACAGTCCATGCATTCAAGAAGGTTATGTTCCATCAGAGCAAACAGCAAGTACACATATAATTAAATTTTAAAATACATCTAAAGTAATATCAAGGGACACTAGCAATTTAGAGGATCCAAAAAGACCTCACGAAGAAGATACTTGAGCTGAACTTTAAAAGGATCTAGAGATGCTATGGGAAAACTTGACTAAAACAGTGGTCATAACAATGACAACTGTCTTCTATCAAAGGCGACATTTATGAGACAAGCTGGATCTTGATGTTCTCACTTGAATGACCTTATTTTCACACCAGCAAGATTACAAATGCTCCACTTCACCCTACAAGCCAAACCTTTTGGTATTTATATGGAGAATTTAAACTTTCTCCTAGCACTGTTTATCTGTTCTGGGGGGAAGTGGAACTAGAGGTCCAAAATGTTTTTAATGTTATAGGACCCTTGGGAAGTCTGGTGAAACTTATGGATGGACTCCTTAGAATAATGTTTTAAAATGCATAAAATAAAATACATAGGATCATGGGGCGGCTAGGTGGCGCAGTGGATAAAGCACCGACCCTGGACTCAGGAGACCTGAGTTCAAATCCGGCCTCTGACACTTAACACTTACTAGCTGTGTGACCCTGGGCAAGTCACTTAACCCCAATTGCCTCAGTTTAAAAAAAAAAATACAAAGGATCATAAAGGAAACCAATTATACTGATATACCATTGTCAAAACAATTGTTTTAAATTCACTGATGTCAAATTAAGTACCACTTTTACCTTAAGGAAAAAATTACTGAGCATCTCATTCACAATGCATTAGCAATTGTCATTTCATACAAGTCCACTGCTTTATTACAGTATATTCAGAATCTATTTAATGACATATGTCACCAAAAAAATACTGAGGACTATTTGCTTTTGAGAAAATAAAATTTTTTAAATGAAGAGAAAATATAAGTTTAGTATTGGTAGGTCTTAACTAATTTTCAGTACAAATCTATGATTTGGTTCTGAAAATTTGCCGCAAGTTTATCATTGAATAGTATGCAAGTTGACTAAAAAGAGAGGAAGGAAGAAAGGAAGGAAGGAAGGAAGGAAGGAAGGAAGGAAGGAAGGAAGGAAGGAAGGAAGGAAGGAAGGAAGGAAGGAAGGAAGGAAGGAAGGAAGGAAGGAAGGAAGGAAGGAAGGAAAAGGAAAGGAGGGAGGGAAGAGAAAGAGAGAGAGAGAAAGAAAGAGAGAAAGAAGGAAAGAAGGAAGAAAAGAAAGAAAGAAGGAAAGAAAGAAAGAAAGAAAGAAGGAAGGAAGGAAGGAAGGAAGGAAGGAAGGAAGGAAGGAAGGAAGGAAGGAAGGAAGGAAGGAAGGAAGGAAGGAAGGAAGGAAGGAAGGAAGGAAGGAAGGAAGGAAAGAAGGAAAGAAGGAAAGAAGGAAAGAAAGAAAGAAAGGAAGAAGAGAAAAAAAGAAAAGAAAAAAAGAAAAGAAAAGGTTACCAGTCAGCTAGTCAGTAAACATTTATTAAGTGTCTACAATGTGGAGTAAGCTCTGGGAACTCACAACACTCCAAAGTGTCTATAATGTAGGTAGGCACTGTGCTAAGCACCGGCAATACAAAGAAAAGGTAGACAGTCCTAAGGAGGATTGTATACACTGCTCATTCAAATATTCGTTTCTTTCCTGCAAAAGAAATTAATTCCAGAATCTTTTAATGACATACTTCCCTACTATGGAGCTTAGAAAATGCTTTAATGTTTATGATCTTATTTCATCCTCAAGTCTTCTAACTCCAAGTTGAATGTCTGCTCCTACATCAAGTTATGCAAACCCAAAATTAAGCTCCCAAATAAGCAAAAGTTGTTCACTCTTACCTTCATAGCTTCTTATATTAACTATGTAGATATGGCTTATTTCATCTTTTTTTTTAAATGGCAAAATAAATGCCACATTCAGAAAACCTTAATGATTAAAACTGTCTTTTTAGGATTTTTAGATAGAACACAAGATAATCCAATCAAAGGATATACTAAAGCAGAGCTATCCAAAGAAGAATAACAATAACAGCTTTGAAATCTGTATGTTTACATTTGAACTTAAGATGTTTAATTCCTTGAGTACTGGTTATGTATAATATGGAAAAGTTCCACAGGAAAATCAAAAGGTTGTTCTGGAACCTGGTTATATGTGAAAGGCTGCAGATTATGAATAGAAATCACATCTCTTAGAATGTTACAAGTCAGCTATTAACTAAACTGATTTAATTGGTTTTGTACAAAACATCCAAATAATTCAACTTCTCTAAGTTTAGTTGAGCACTTATTTTCCTGACTAAAGTGATACAAGCATGATCACCAGAGTGTGTTTAAATTTAACATTCCACGTCTCAAGCCTGAAGCATTCCCAGTTGTGTTAATTTTTTTAAACACTATAATTACATGCCAGACGTCCGGATGTAAACTTTAATTAAAGGCCATAAATGGAATGAGCGTGTTCTGCACTGCAACTGCTAATATATATTTCAATTATTTCTTGAGTACCATCTTTTATTATGATTTCTAGAACACACTCCCTTTTCTTCATCAATAAAATTGGAACAACCACATTTGAACTCTAATGAGGATAGAGAAATGGCACTAAAAACAGGACAAGCAACAGGACTAGACCAAGAATACTCAGAGGAATTCTACAACGCAAGAAACAAAATTTTGAGATCATCTCAAGACATCTGAAAAAGGGAGGATACCAAAAAATTTCATTATTATTACTCAAAGAAAATGACAGAGGAAATAACTTCCTAACTATATACTTATTATTTCTACAAAAATCTGCATAAAAATAAACATATTTGATGAAGGTATAATAGTCTACAGGTTCTTAACCTGAGGTCTGTGAACTTTTTAAAAAATATTTTGACAACTGACAACTTCCAACATAATTGCTTTTCTTTTAGAATCGTATTTATTTTATCATATGTATTTAAAAACATGATTCTGAGGAATTCACAGGCTTCACCAGACTTTTGGCCTTTCATAGGCCAAAGATATAGACAATACCATCTTAAAAGTTAACCTTCAAAAAGTTTTCTCCAAGATATATATCAAAATCACACAGGATTTCTAGAAAGATATGAGATGACTTTGTTTTACAACCTTCTAATTATTAACATCAATGGTGAGATAAAGCAGGAAGATGAAAGTTAACTGTCAAGCACAGAATGCAAATCAAAGAAGGATCTCCTGTGGATTGTAAGGTCCTCCATAGATTCCTTCAGCAGATGACAGTGTGCCAAGTCCATTAATTCCTGAATAGTGCAGTCTCCTAAGTTATATAATCAGGAAAAAAAGAAATCAGCCTAACCGTATGTAGGAGGAGAATGTTAAAAGCAAGTAGATGAAGAATCAATATTATCAAGACTATGCTGCAGATGGATGAACAATGCAGAGCTGACTGTCAAGACATATAACTTCGCAGATGTTTGTGGACAGAGCATGAAATGTGCCCAGAATTGAACAGGAGAATGACAAGATGGATTGCCTTTGGGAAACTGCCCAGTGTGTTTAATGACAGCAAGATTCTCCTTAAAACAAAGACCCATCTTATTTTTCTTCTAGATATGTTTCTTGGCTGCAAGTTACAGAATACTAGTCTCTGTAGAATTAAAGATTCAGGTCAGCCAGAGGACAATCGGGTTGGAAACTAAAAAGAAGTGGGGTAGAAGGAATAGGAATATAGCCCCTACTATGTGCCAGGAACTATACTCAATGCTTTTTTAAAAATTATCTTCTTTGAGTGATCTTCACAATAATCAGCCCTGCAAGGTAGTTGTTATTATCCTTATTATTACTGATGAGGAAATTGAGAAAAAGGTTAAGTGACTTTGAAGTCAGGTCTTCGTGACTACAGGTCTAGCACTCTATCCACTGTGCTGATGTCATAGAGAGGTATATGGCAGATGTGAGTAGGGTGTAACATATTGCCAGTGAAGACTAGCAAAAGAAAAGCAATATCAAGAATCCCTCTAGGAATCCTTGGTTTCCTTCAAAACTCAGCTCAAGCACCACCTTCTGTATGAAGCTTCTCCTGGTTCCCATAAGCTTCAAATAACCTCTCCTCAACAATCACCAAATTATCTTCTTATTTTATATAATTATTTACATGTTGTCTCCTCCACTAGAATATCAAGAACAGGGATTGTTTCCTTTTGGTCTTTTTTCACCAGTCTCTGGCACATAGACAGCACTTGATAAATGCTCTTTTTTTGTGTGTTTTTTTTGCTTTGTTTTGTTTTGTTTTTGGCGGGGCAATGAGGGTTAAGTGACTTGCCCAGGGTCATACAGCTAGTAAGTGTCAAGTGTCTGAGGCCGGATTTGAACTCAGGAACTCCTGAATCCAGGGCCAGTGCTTTAGCCACTGCGCCACCTAACTGCCCCCAGATAAATGCTCTTTTATTTGAATTGTGTATACAATCAGAGAGATATGACCAGAAAAGACAATGGGCTCATGTGTTAATATCAAATAATGAAAGCAAGGATTACAGAGGGAAGGTGATGTGTGCCATAAAATGTAGAATCCACATAACATCAAGAGATCTAAAGAAAGATCCTGAACATAAGAGATGGACCTCTTTTAAAGCAACTACAGGTACAATAACACAAGACAGGAAGGTTTGGGTAGATTAAAATCTATAACAATGATGAGAATACTACAACAATGAGGTCAGATATCCACTGGCATATCATGTTTTATGAAATATCCAGAATCTAAGCAACAAGCTAATCAGTTTATTCTATTTAGAAAGAACAAGAAAGCAAAGAAAAAGAGTATCCAGAAATGCAAATAAAATCATGGATCTTGGGCAGCTAGGTGGCACAGTGGATAAAGCACTGGCCCTGGATTCAGGAGGAGCTGAGTTCAAATTCGACCTAAGACACTTGACAGTTACTAGCTGTGTGACCCTGGGCAAATCACTTAACCCTCACTGCCCTGCAAACAAAAACCAAAAAAACAAAATAAAATAAAATCACAGATCTAGAACTAAAGAGGCCATCTAGTCCAACCCCTTCATTTATTTTAGATGAGGAAACCGAAGGCCACAGAGATTAAAAAACTTGCCCAAGGTCACACAGTAGTAGTCAGCAATAGAGGGAGGATTTGTAGCCAACTGATTCCCAAGCCAGTGCTTTTTCTCAGCTACTATATGACTGAACAAATAATTTTAAAATCCTTGAACAAATATCTTCATTTGTAAAATGAGGATGATATTATCTACCCTAGAGTAGCCATGAAGATCAAAAAGGATCATGGAGGTGAAAGTACTCTGAAAATTCCAAAGCCTTATACAAAAATGCAAGTTATTATTTTATTATTTAGATATGAAGCGCACTAGAAAGCATTGCAAAAAGTTTCAAGTTAAATAAAAGAGAAGGTCCCTGCCATTTTTATACTGTAATGGAGTTCAAAATAAAACAAAAATATATAAGGAACAAAAGGATATATTCAGAAGTAATGACAATTGTTAAATTCTTGCCCTTTAATTTCAATGATACAATTATCTTCATTTTATGTCATTTCTGATTCTCATATCACAAAATGACTTAACTTCAGATATAGAAGGGAGCCCAGTGACCATCCACAGCAACTCATACATTGAAAAGAATTCTCTTTTCAACCTACTGAACCACAGACTATTGTTTCAAGACCTACAACAAAGGGAAATTCATCCTTGGGCAGATAAGAAGTTATTCCCTAAAACAAACCTAAATGTTGCCTCTTTCCAAATGTGGTGCTAGAAACACACAGGACGTTGACTATTCCATGTAGTAACAAGAAATACATTATAATGATGGCTATTTTTCAAATTTTAATTGATGGTTGAGGACCAAGAATGGCCTCCCACACCATCTTCCAGATTTAAGTTCCTACTTGAAGCAAGGTAAGAGACAATCATTTTACAAGTTTACATTTGGAAAACCAATAAAACTGCAAAACCTATTCCTTTGTGTTTCAAAAGTTATTTAAAAATTGTCAACAGATGGGGAGTAGCATATGGGTTATGATTCAGGTATAAAACAGCCTATTTTTATATAAGCCCTATAGCACATAACAACAAAACACTATCTAGGAAGAAACCAATCCATCAGATTCTCTGGATATGGCTTTTGACCAGCTTCAAATCCCACCTAATTATAATAGTACCAAGTTCATAATTTTGAGTTTGTACATAAGAATATCTTAAAATACTTTATCAAATACCTACCAGAAATATATAATAAGGCTACACCATTCTGTGATGTACTCTATCAGAAAGGGACATGATCTTAGTTTTGAAATCACATGTTCTAATGAACTCATGGTGGCTAAAAGATATACTTTTGTTTTTTACTATGATATTATTATGATGGATCCTTAGGACCTGGGATATAATATGTCTGTGCTTTAAGACATGAATTCATCTGAAGCAGCTAGGTGCTTCCATCCTTCCTAATTTCCTCATTTTTCTCAAGCTTGAATTTCTTCTTAGCCATGACTGTTGTACCCTTTCTGGTTTGAAGATAATTCTTCTACAGAGAAGTGTTTGGATATCTATTTTAATTTACATTTGTGTCTTTCTCTAGTTAACCTTTGTTATCGAGACAAAAATTTAGGTCACCAGAAACATTAGATAAAGAAGCAGCATAGCATATTAATATGTCTGTTGGCAGACATGTCCAGGAAGGAAAGTGGAAGAGAGAGTAGACTGCTTCTTGAACCTTACAGAGTCACTGAGGAGGCCGAAATATTTTGCTATAAGGGGCCCATAAGTATCAACAACCTCCTTGGGATATCCGTTCTCTATCCCATTTGGTTCTACTTTCCCTTTCATTTTGCTGGTTGCCCCTTAGCTATCAATTCTTTCCAGCTCAGCTCTAGATGTTCTAACTTCTTCATCTCCCTTGCTAGACCTTGGAAAGCTAAAGCCCTATCATTCAGTTTTGCTGTGGTGTGTTATTTTATGATAGACTCACTGGGCATTAGTAAATTTCCTCACTCAATCCAAATACTATTCTGATCAATGGTTATTCCAGTTTATTCAAGGTCTTCTTGAGACTTATTCTCACCTTCTTAAAGTATCAGAGCATTTCTTCTCTCACTTTAACTATGTTTAGACCAAAAAATAAAGAGAACAAAGGCAAAAAACAGATCAAAATAAGAGGTTGGAACAGATTTACTATTATAAGGTACATACAAAAAAGCAAAAGTTCCAGTAAAATTGTCAAAAAAGCAGTAATCAAGACTACATTGCAACAGAAATAACAAAGAATTACAAGAAGGCGAAAACATTAGCCACCAAATAAACGAATGACCCCAACTCACTCACTATGAAAAAGAGAAATGGCCTATAATAAAGAACCCAAAATTTCACTTTACACTTAGAAAATTTGCAAAGATAGTAAAGTCAACATTGGAGGGTTATAGAAATACAGGCTCATTAATGCCCTACTACTGATGGAGCCATGTATGGATCCAATCTTTCTGAAAAACAATTTGCAATTATGTAAAAAAATTAGTAGATACCCTTTTTGGGTCCAGCGTTTCCTTAATTTTTTTTATTATAAAGGAATGGTTTATTGGAAAAGAAGGGTACAGGTGGGGAATTTTAAAAAATATATTTGCAATAAACAAAAATTAAAGAAGATGACTAAGCCCAAGTCTTATCTCTGGGCCTGGGTCACAAGGTATTAATAGTTCCATGACTGCTCGGAACCTGCAAGTCCTAGTCGCTAGAATCTGAATAAAAAGGATCCTTTCTACCTGATCTTCCCTAAATCAAAGAACTTCCTTCCCTAGATTTCAGGGCAGTCAATCAGTCAATAAATATTTATTAAGGGGCAGCTAGATCGCATAGTGGATAGAGCACCCAGCCCTGGAGTCAGGAGTACCTGAGTTCAAATCCGGCCTCAGACATTTAAACACTTACTAGCTGTGTGACCCCTGGGCAAGTCACTTAACCCCAACTGCCTCACTTAAAAAAATAAATTAATAAATAATAAATAAATAAATATTTATTTATTAAGTACTTACTATGTATCAGGCACTGTACCAAGCAATGCAGGATACATAATTTGAGTAAAAAAAAAAAGAGTACTAACAAATAGGAGAAGAGGTGCATTTTCACCAAGGAGGTAGCAACCGAACTGTTCCCTGAAGGAAGCAAGGGATTGTGAAAAGAAGACTTGAGGAGGGAGTACATTTCAGGAGAGGGGACAAACTATGGCAAAAGCACATGTTGGGACCTGGCTTATTCAATGAATCAGAAGCTGTGGCCTGCACAGCAGTCACATGCAGGTACAACCATCTCAGCAAACGAGCTAAACCACGTTGAGGGTAACCAACAGGCCTCAAAGCCATCAGTGAGTTATGGGGACGTGTACCCTCAAGCACTTGAAGATTTCCCCTAATGGAATGGGTGGAAGAGAACAATTTGTACCAGTGGCCATCAAGGCGGCTAAAGCAGGCACTGTGAGCACTTAGAGCTTAGTCAGACATCAGATATGCCAAGGTCAGCCACATCCTGGGCCATCACCAGCCACCCTGACTTTTGTCTTTTTTTTTTTGGTCAGTGGACTCTGATGACTCTGGAAGAGAAAGTGATGCTGACGACTTTGTACAACTCTGACTCACTTAAATCCAATTTACACACAAGTCAAGACATCATCCTGTGACATTGAAAACAAAGGACAAACAATTATAACATTCATAAATCGTGCAGGCAGTGGGAATACAAAGACAAAACCCAACAGTTCTAGCCTTATGAGGGATACTTTTAATGGAGGGAAACAACAAACACGTACATACACATACCCTCGCCTCAGTCAAGCTAATTTTCTCACTCTCTTCTGAGGAAACCAAGCTTACTCAAGCCTCAGATAGAAGCTTTGCTCATTCTGTCCATCAGTCATTCAACTACCATTTATTAAGCACCTACAATGTACAAGGTACTATGCTATTTCTCTCTATATTAACAATCTTCTCCCTCCTTGAGTCAAGAAGTCTTCATTCACCAGAGCTTCAGCTCAATTTCCACCTCTTCCATAGAGCCTTTCCAATGCCTCTAGCTTGCACCAAGATGTTTTCTCTATTCTGACCCCTATAATAATTACAGGACTGTTTGAAAATGTTTTAGAACAACCCCTCCATTTAAAAAATTAAGATAGCAAAGCCTAATGAGGTTAAATGATGTGCCTAAAGTCACACAAACAGTAAGAAGCAGAAATAGGAGTGAAATACTTATTCACTGACTCCAAACCAAAGCTCTAGTCTCAACTCTAAGCTTCCTTGTCTACAACACTCATTCCAGCACAACACCATAGAGTGAATTGTTTTGTTAGTTAAACTGGTTCCTGTTTCTCTTAACTAGATTCTGAGTTTCTTGAGGAAAGAGATGATGCACTATATTTCCCCTGAATCTTCCAGGCTGCATAGAGAGCACTGAGCAATAACAAAATAAATATTTGATGAACTGAAATGTGACTTTGCAAAAAAAAACAAGATAGCATATGATGATCATTTTCAAAATTTGTTTTTAAAAAAATCAAATACATATGCTTAAAAGTAATCAAAGATATATCATTTTTACAATGGCAAAGATGTATCATTTGTACTTAGACTAACAGATATATTACTTGGAAAGATGGTTTTTACAATATTGTTGAATAGAATGCTACATATATTAAAATGTGAAAATATTGATATACATGGTTTCTCAGAGACTCAGAGAGACAGGATACAAAGATTTCTTAAAGTACTGTTTCTCATAACTGTTGTAAAAATAATTTTAACCATCACTTGATTAACATAATATTTGGCATCAAATTCTAGATAACTAGTAGCAGTTTGTAATTGACTTTGAAAGACTGAAAACCCTGGGTCATTGTCATGACCAGCATAATAAATCTTTCCAGGTGATTTTTAAATGGAAAGTCATATGAACTCAAACCTTGCTTATGTCCTTCACTTTCAAATCATAAAGTAACAAAGTTCAATTGCTGGCAGCTGGTGTTCTTGTGGACTGACATGGCTAATTGGCTTTGGCATGTTAGCCCCAGGAAACTTCTTCTACCACTTAGGGCCAGACATTTGGCAAGAGCAAAGGAAAACATTTAATCTTGGTTTCTTACCTTTTCTCTAAAACCTTTACTCGTTTATTTTTATTTTTTGTAGCTAAATCCCTGAGTCTGAAATAGTATTACTATTTTAAATTTATTCATTTTTTCCAAGTATAATAAACTACATATGATAAATGATAATAGCTCTGAGCAAAGTTTAAAAGATAACAGTTACTGGTACAAATTGTTCATTTGGTTCTTTAGGAAAATATTTGCTATCATTAGGTAAAGAAAACTTTAGCTGATAACTTTACTTAAGGATGCAGGGTTATCAATGTAATAACTGAAAGCTATTACACTGGTTAGCAATCAAGACCTCCTAACATTCCAGGAGTTAGATGTAAAATCATAGGGAGCTTAGCAAGACAATCTTTACTCATGAGAAAGAAGAATCCTATACTGAATACATGTATTCTGAAGCCCCAGTATCCCAGCGTTCCCCAAAACTACCTCACCCATGAATACCCCTGACAAATGGCAACTACCCACTATCTCTCATTCTTCCTTCTTCAGGCCAATAAGCAGATATGAGGCACCATAAACAAAAAACAAACGCATCCTGAATTCAATTGAACAAGTATTTATGAAATACCTACCGTGTATCATATTTTGTGTTAGGTGCTATAAAAACAAAGGCAAAAAACTTAACAACCCTGCCCTCAAGAAGCTTACATTCTACTGGAGCAACAGGATGTACACAAATAAGTAATACAAAAAAAACATAAAGTAACTTCAGGGGGAAGAAAGAACACTAACACGTAGGGGAATCAGGAAAAAGCCTTGTGTAGTAGTAGCACTTGAGCTGAACCCACAAATGAAGTCTATTAATGAGCAGCAATTCTTCCGTGCCCCTCGAAATCAAACTCAAGTCCTATATCCCTTCATAACACCTTTTTCCAAATGCCTCAGCCCACAGTGATCTGCATCTTCTGAATCCTAAAGCACTACTGACGGTACCTTAAGCTGTCTGATAATACTAGTTATCCTTTACTTACACACACACACACACTCACCCTTACACCCTATATCCTAACTCCAAGTCAGATTTCAAATTCCTTTCTATTCCATAGCAAAGACTATTTCTTATAGATCTTTCTACCATGTACTTTTTTTTTTGTTTTTGTTTTTGTTTTTTTGTGAGGCAATTGGGGTTAGTGACTTGCCCAAGGTCAACATAGCTAGTAAGTATCCAAGTGTCTGAGGCCGACCTGAACTCAGGTGCTCCTGACTCCAGTGGCCAGTGCTCAATCCACTGCTCCATCTAGCTGCCCCCTCTACCATGTACTTTTTACAAAGTATAGACTCAATAAATGTCTATTGCTATCAATGATAAAGTTGATGAATAAAGACATAAAATATACCACTCATTTTTCTTCTATTATATATTCATTATAGGGAGTATTAATATCTTCAGGAAATGGTCTTATAATAATTAGGAATATTTCCTAGCCTAACTGGAATGAAAAGTTTTTGCTTTTACAGTTAGCACTTTTCTTCACTTTCCAAGAAAATAGAACAGCTTAGGATCAAGAAACAGATGATAAACAAAGATTTCAGACATATCAGAAGTTTCATGTCTATATATCACCAGTTTTCTGTGATGCTCATAGTAAACAATAAATATCACACAAGATATGAAACTGAATATATTTCAGCAGATATTAAATGGCAAGGTTACTAATACAGGTAATTTAAAAACAAAAGTAATAGTAAAACAAAAATACAGTAAATTTTTTAGTAGCCAATCAAAACAGCTCCAAGAAAAGTTGAACACTACTTTTTAAGAATGTTTTTTACTAATATCAAAAACTTTTCAAAAAATAAAGATTAATTTATTAAAGCTGAAATTTGTACTGCTCCAGGGCATACAAAGCACTTTGTCCATTACTTCATTTAACCACCACAATAATACTATAAGGAAGATACTGCCTATATTATCATTCCTTTTTACAGATAAAGTTAAGTAACTTGTACATGATCATATAACTAGCATATGTCAAACACAAGTCTCTCCTGACTCCAGGTCAAGGATTCTTTATATATCATATTGCCTATTATCTCAAATGATTGCATTCCACCCTGTCTCCTCCAACAGACTATTTTCTAACCTATCCTAAATCTCTCCCTGTCCACTGGCTCCTTCCCTACTGCCTATAAATATGCCAAAGGCTTCCTCATCCAGAAAAAAAAAAAACCTCATCTGATCCTTCCATCCCCACTAACTTGTTTCATATCCCTCCAGCCTTTTGTGGCTACAAAAAGGTGCCTCTACTTCCTCTCCTTGACTCTCTACAGTCTGGGTTCTGAACTCATTGTCCAATGGAAACTACTCTCTCAAAAATTACCAATAAAAATTTCTTAATTGCCAAATCCAGCTGTCTTTCCTCAATTCTCATCCTTCTTGACCTCTCTGCCACCTTTGATACTGTTGATCACCCTCTACTCCTTGATACTCTCTTTTCAGTTTTTGGGACACCACCCTCTCCTGGCTCTCTTCCTACCTATCTGACCCCTCCTCAATTTCCTTTGCTGACTTCTCCATTCAGATTATCCCACATATGTGTCCCACAAGGCTCTATCCTTAGCCATCTTCTCCTTTCCTTTTATACTATTTCATTTGGTGATGTCATTGGCTCCCACAGATTTAATTATCATCTTTATGTTTATGATTCTCAGAACTACTTATCAAGTCCTAACCTTTCAGTATCTCCAACTACCTATTAGACATCTCGAACTGGATGTAATTTAAAGAGCTTAAACTCAATATGTCCGAAACTGAACCCATTATCTTTTCCCTCTAACCCCTCCCTACTTCCAAACTGTCCTAATACTGCCAAAGGCATCCTCCTTCTCACTAGATCCTCCAGGCTTGAAACCTACATTGTTCTTCAATGGCTTTACTAGTCCCTTCCCCCCCCATATCCAAGTTATTGCACAAGGCCTGTCAATTTTACTTTTTGAATAACTTCCAAATACCCCCATACACACCCTCCTCTGATACTGCCACCAACCCTGGTACAGGCTCTTACCTCCCTGTGCCGGGGACCAACTGCAATAGCCTGTTGGTTGGCTCTTGCCTGCCAAAGCTTTTCCCCCCTTAGCCATCGTTTTCCTCAAACCCACAAAAGTAACTTTGCTAAAGTGCTGATCCAACTTATTCAATAAACTGTTGGCTCCCTTTTTCAGGATTAAATGCAAAATCTTCTGTTTGGCATTCAAACACTCATCTTTCTGGTTTTCTTAAACTCACCCTTCTCCATGTACATTTTAACCCAGTGACACCATCTCCTTGCTCTTCCTCACACAATACATTCCATCTCTCTAATCGGGGCATTTTGAATGTTTGTCCCCATGCCTGGAAGGCTCTCTCTCCTAATCTGACTCTTGGTTTCCCTGGATTTCTTCAAGGCCCAGTTTAAATTCTATCTTCTATTGGAAGTCTTTCCTAATCTCTTTTAATTCTAGTGCCTTCCCTCTGTTGATTATTTCTTTTTAATCCTCCATATAACTTGTTTGTGCATAGATGTCTGTATTTTTTCTCCATGAGAATATGAGCTCAAGGGCAGAAACTGGTTTTTGCCTTTCTTTAAATCCCACAGTGCCTGACACATAAGAGGTATTCAATAAATGTTTACTAATTAACAAACTGAATGACATTTACCATCAGGTTGTAACTTTAGCTTGATAATTCAGCTAATAGAGAATTTTATCTCACTTAATTTCCTGTAGTCAGAACAGAGCTATCGCAAAGCATGGTACGCCCCTTGGTAAATATGGTCCAATTACAGGCAAATGGTTTAGGTGAGATCCAGATCATGATCATGAAGCTCCATTTAAAAACAAATAAATAAAATGTAATCTTTTCAATAGTGCTTTACCTATATTTAAGTATAATACAAGGTAAATTCCTGAATCCTCTCCTTTTTAAATCTACTTATAGCTTTCTAAATTATAATGTGTCTTCCTATAAAATATATTGCCATATTATATCTTTTTTTAAAACTCTAAGTTTATTACAGCAGCTTAATATCAAAGTATTAGCAGTTATGGAGATATTTTAAAGAAAACAAACACAAAGTAAATTTCATAGCTTTCTCAAATATCTGTAAAATGATCTTCAGAATCTTCAGAATCTTCAGATCTTCAGCTCAATCTATCCCATGGTTTCATCTTGAGATAGTATCTATCGTTACACGTCTCATTTAAAGAATATATCAATATACCTAACTCATACTCATGAGTATGAAGCCTTCAAACTACCAATCTTCAGTCTGGTTCCCTGACCCCACATATTTCCAACAATCAACTCCGGTGCCAAGAAAACAGACAGGATCCACATATTCATTAGTCGAATATGGTTCAGCCACAAGATACTTCTAGAAGTAGTATCCTTAATATTTTTTTATAAATCAATTCCCTATATTATGCAGTTGGAACTCATCCCCCAACTTGTCTCCAATACTGGAATCCTGACCTTATTTTACCCTCACCCCCCCACTCTCCATCATGAATGGGTTCCTCTTCCATGTCCCTGCCTAATGTCTCAAGTCCTCTGGAACCAGAGGGCCACCTCTTGAAATTACCATCTGGCCAAAGGCCAGAGAACTCCTCTGTGTGACAGCCTGCATATTCAGGGCCACATTACTGGCTAGTAGACCAAGAAACACTGACTATCTGCATACCTGAACCAGAGGTACCTGCTTGGCAACCACCTTGACAACATACCCCACATGCCTGCCAGGAAACTCCCCTGCTACCCACTGTTACCTCTGCTACCTCAGTTAAGATGCCCATTGAGACTTCCAACTAATGCTTGCTGCCACACTTTTCAGATATTCCAAGCATTTGTCAAGATTTCCCTGTTGCTTCTACTACAGGGTCCCTTCTGGACTGCATGACGTTTGTTTTTGGTTTTTTGGGTTTTTTTAAATCAACTTTCTCTAGTCTCAAGGTTCTGGACACCTTCAACTGCCTATCCAACAGTCATTGAGCCATTATAGTACTAATAATGAAAAATTTATCTTAACACTAATATATGCTTCTAGGTTTTCTAGGAATAGTTCAATTCTGATTTCAAATTTCTTTCACTATCCTATGCTGGACAAAGCAATGAAAGGGGCAGGTCATTTAAGTTTCAAGTCACTGATTAAAATCATTTAACCTCTCGAGCTATGTTTCCTCATGTCAAATGAAAGAACTGAAATAGAATATTCCCACACTTTATTCTACAATTCTAATTCCAGCAACTACTTGTGATTTTTGTGACCATAAGTGATTCATCCTACTTAAACTATTAAGAGCTAACAGATAATTCTAAATCAGAAAGAGGTCACTTTATATTTTACTATATAGTGAAACATCTCCCTCAAATTTCCCATTAGTTTTTTTCACTCATTTCTAAGTTTTTTCCACTGTAATCTATAAGCAATAACTGCCTAAGATTATTGTTACTCATTTACAACTCTGATAAAATATCTCTGACAAAAGAAGTATTTTTCTGTATCTCTCTACTTACTAGCTAGCTGTTTGACTTTGGATTAATCATTTCCCTTTGATGGGGTTCAGTTTCTTCAAATAATACTTTCCCCCTGACTATTTCACAGGGTTGTAAAGATCAAATGAGATAACGCCCACAAGTACTTCACATATTATGTAAACCTACATTATTATCATCATCATTATTATTATTAAGAAACTTCACTATCCACCATGGTTTTGAGACTATATGAAATAAAATATAAAGACACTACTCACCATTTTAGAAATGAATTTTGATTACAATATATATAATCCAAACTATCTGAGGAAAGCATTGTAGGTGTGATCTCCAGGACTGGTGACTATGATAATCTCTTGTGTAGAATATTCAAGTATTAACTAATAAAATCAGCTCCAAATTCTAGCATACATGTTCAATAACCATTCTTCTTATGATCTTACTCCTGATTCATAAAGTACTTTCTTTCTTTCTTTTTTTTTTTTTGGGGGGGGGGGTGGAGGGGGGAAGAAATGCACCAGGGCAATGACTTGTCCAGGGTCACACAGCTAGTAAGTGTCAAGTGCCTGAGGTCGCATTTGAACTCAGGTCTTCCTGAATCCGGGGCCGGTGCTTTATCCACTGTGCCACCTAGCTGCCCCCCATAAAATACTTTCAATAGTCTGGCTGATTTCAGAGACGTATGAAAATTCTAAGCAACATTATCTACTTCATATTTTCTTCAACTGTTTGACCATAATGTTAGCATATTTTCTGAAGTCCTTTTTAAAAAACTGTTTATACTTTGCTCTCTCACTATAGTATCCAATTAAACAAAATTCTTAAATATATATTAGGTGGGGGGCAGCTAGGTGGCTCAGTGGATGAAGCACCAGCCCTGGATTCAAGAAGACCTGAGTTCAAATCCAGCCTCAGACATTTGGCACTTACTAGCTGTGTGACCTTAGGCAAGTCACTTAACCCTCACTGCCCTGTAAAAAAATGTGTGTATGTGTATATATACATATATATGTGTGTGTGTATACGTGTGTGTGTGTGTATACTTACATACATACATACACACACATTAGGTAATAGTACCCAGCCAATGGTCAATATATTATTGCTTAACTTGTCTTAGCAGTGATTTACTTAGTTTTAGAATTTAGATAAGTATTGTAAAAAATACCCTTAAAAGTTTTTCAATACAAAAATTTATCTTTGGCTAGTATTTTTCAGTGTATTAGACTGACAATATAAACTAGGCCAGATAAAACTACAGAATTTCAATTTAATGAAAAGTTCTTCAATTTGGACTCCCAACAGGCTGTAGTTATTAAAATGTGCTCAGTATATAATTGCCAAAGTATAAGTGTTTGGGGGTATAAAATAAATCCATCAAACAAGCTCAGCCCTCTCCATCAAGTCTAGAAAAATCAAATAGTCTATATGGAACAGAAACAAATTAAATAGTAAATCCAGAGGGTTTTTCAAGGATTATTATTTAAAGCAAAATAACTGGAAGCAAAAATGGAAAATGTTTTAAGACTTAGGTGGGGCTTTTTAACCAATTAAGGTGGATTTTAAAAAACAGATCACTTGCATCAGCCTTAATAAAAAGATTACTTACCAAGTTGGCCATATAAATTGTTAGCAGACCTCTCCTGTAAGTATAAAAAAAAGGAGAGGGAGAGTAAGATTCAGTATCAATCTGACTTCACATTAATATACATTAATACAATGTAGTGGAAAATTATGTCAAGATTAATAACAGGTGCTTGAATAAATATTCTTGACTGCCAAAAGAGTTAAATTGTTATTGCTGATTTTGGAACTCTTACAGTTAGATTAAAAGGATTTTTGAGTAAATTGTGTTTAGCAGTCATTCATATGAATTCTGAAAAATTAACTAAAAAGAACTTTTACTATTGAGAAGTACTTAAGCAATCAATCATACTAATTAAAATGCTATAGAGTATAGCATCAAATTTATTCTTGGTGTATTTTTATGCTGCAGATTTCAAAGTTTGAGAAAAAAGTCAAATAATTTATTCCTTGTCCAAAAATTCAGTTAATACAACTTAATCAGTATGTAAATAGATTCAAAAATAAAAGGAATGCTTTTATTTATTTACACTGATATGCTAAACATATAAATCTATTATACAGAGAGACCCTAGATTAAACATTCATTCAATCATTTTAATTTTCACATTCAAGTAAAAACTCAGTAACTGAGTAAATATCACAAGTACATAGGTTAAACACAATTCACTGAAGTTTCATGATCACTCAGTAGATAGAAATATAATAAATGTCCTAGGTGAAGGGAAAGCTCTGTGAATATGCAAGAGTAATGTTATAAACCCTTCAAAGAAATTTCTTGGCCCAAATAAAAGTAACGAAGGTAAAAGGCTAAAGCAAAACCTTATTTTTATACATATATATATGTATGTATGCATATACATTATTAAGTATTGAAATACCTATATTGGTTATTTCTGAATTTGAGAAATTCTATAAATAATTAATAGGAATTTAATTAAAGTCACCATTTTTCAATTTTAACCACCAATGGCTACACTAATATACTGGTGAAAAGGCTATGAATTAGAGCAACCATTATGGAAAGCAGTTTGGAATTATGCAAAGAAAGTGACTAAAAGGTCTTATGCATAAACTCCAAGTAGACCAATGATCAAAAAACAAAACAAAACACCAAACCTTACATTATGCCAAAATTTTTTATTTATAGTAGTACTTTCTGGAATGGCAATTAATTAGAAACAATGTAGAAGTCCATAAACTAGGGGGTGAATAAATAAACTGCGGTATATGAATATAATGAATATTTTATTATTACTAGTAAGAAACAATGCATGATTAACTCGGAGAAACAAGATGACTTAAATGAACAAATGCAAAGTAAAGTAGAACCAAGAAAGCAACAACAATAATCTCAGTTAGAATTAATATTAAAGTCCCAAAGGACTTTACAAATACAATGTATTTCATTTGATCTTTGCAATAACCATGGGTGGTAGATGCTATTATTATTCCCATTTTACAGATGAGGAGATTAAGGTAGAAAGAGAATGTTGCCATCCAGGTCTGAGGGCAATGGTAATCCAGATGATGGTGGTAAAGCACCTAAGGAGCTATATGGATAGAGAGCCACGCCAGAAGTCAAAATGACATGAGTTTAAAAAAAAAAAAAAAAGACGAGTTCAGATTTTACCTCAGACACTGTGTAACCCTAAATAAGTTACTTAACCTCTTTGCTTCAGGTTCCTCAATTGTAAAGTGGGGATAATAACAGAACCTACCTTGCAGTGTTGTTGGGAAAATCAAATAAGGTAATAGTTGTAAAGCACTGAGCACAGTGTCTAGCACAAAGTAGGTGTTTATCTCTTCATCCTTCATTCTCAAAGAGGACCAATGACATCATAAGGGTGATATCTTGACGTATACATGAATTAGATTTAAAGGAGGCAGGGCTGTGCAAAGTCACCAGCCTCACTCTCTCCTCCGGAGGCATCTGGGTCCAGTGTCAAGATATATATCATGATAACTGGAGGTGGCACTAAGTAGGCCCTATATAAATGCTTATTCCCTTCCTCACCCCCCCCTTCCCTTGCCCTGGTACTTTTACAGACCTTGCATAGTTCTCCTACCTCTCCCTCAGGGTAACTTGCTGTTTGGGCTATACTGGCTTGCCTGCTGGGGGGGGGGGGTAGCAACTGGTAGCTGATAGGGATGGTAAGCCCCTTCTCCACAAAGGGCTGAGCCCCTGGATGATGTACAGAAGTGGGATGAGTGGTTGTAGGACAAAACTTCTTAAAACTGTGTGTAACAAAAACTTCTTAAACTCCATATGAGGTCAAATAACTGAGTGTGGGGGTCAAGAAAATGTGGCAATAAATGTTTGATTTCTATACCTATTTTATATTGCTATTACCTGGGGTCACATTAAAATTTCTCTAGGGAAAAGAGGTCATGAGTGGAAAAAGTTTAGGAAAGCCCTAGTCTATGAGGTATTTCTTATTCCAGAGTTATCGTGTTTACATGCCCATCACCAGCATATTGCGTCAATGGTTGAGGAGAGATCACTGACAAGGGGATCAGAAAACGAACCCAAAATGGGGTATGCATGGTTAGACAACAGTTTTGAAAATGATTTGGGGATTTAGTGGACTGTAAGCTCAGTATCAACAGTGCAATACAGTGGCCAATAAAGCTAATAATTCTCTCAGGCTGCATTAATAGAAACACAGCACCTTAGGATAAGGAGTTTATATTTTCTCATTTTTTAATTTGTTTTAAACTTAAAAAACAAAACAAGAAAATTTAAGAAAAGAAAACTTTTATGTACACAGCAGAACATAAGGAGAGGATTCAAAATAAAACAATAAATTCCATTTCAAACTGTTTATTTTTTTTTTGAAAACCCATGTAATAAATACTACATTGCTTTCAAAGCAACCCAACTTTTCTGTGCTTCCTTCTAAGTTTTCTTTTGTTCTGTGCTGTGCACTTTTTTTTTTCTCTCTCCCTAGAGGCTACAATTAAACAAGAATATATATGTGTGTGTGTGTGTGTGTGTGTGTGTGTGTGTGTGTGTGTGTGTGTGTGTGTGTGTGTGTGTATAATGGGATGAAATAATGGGATATCTCAGATACTCAAGACCACCTAGAGATTAATCTAGACTGACTGAATCAAGTGAGAGTGATTGACTGCTGATTAGCCTACTTCAAGTTAATTGGACTATAATCACACCTGGCTATCCCTTAAGAAGATATTGTTCTGGGGGGCAGCTAGATGGTGCAGTGGTTAAAGTGCTGGCCCTGAGTCAGGAGTACCCGAGTTCAAATCAGCCTCAGGACACCTTAACACGTACTCTAGCTGTGTGACCCTGGGCAAGTCACTTAACCCCCATTGCCCGCAAAAAAAAAAAAAAAAAAAAAGATATTGTTCTCAGACGCTAGACTGTGAAATACTTGAGAACCACTTCAAAAACAATGGATTTGGATGATGCCAACCAATCAGTTTGAAGCAGTGTGTAAGGACTGCCTCTGTTCCAGACCTATAAAAAGCTTCCACAATCAGCTTGCTGTAGAGTTCCTGATTAAAGCAGGCTCCTGGAGGCGGACTTGAGGAAGAACCCAAACAGGCTGGAACTCTATGTGAGATAGGCTTTTTTCTTAACTTTCTGAACTCCAATTGGTTAATACTGTATGCTTTAATAAATGTTTTAATGCCCAAAGACTGGTTGCTAAAGCTTCTAATTTAAGGCGATCACACAATATAGATTTTTAAATATCACAGTTTGGCGATCACAAAGGGATGGCAGAATTTCAAAGCATGTTTGCCTTTAAACTGGGCCTGGCTTTTCTCTTTAAAGCAAGGCTTTTAGAGGTTAAAGCAAGGGAGATTAGGCAAATGAGGAAGTCAGTGGGGGGAGGTAAGGGAAAGTCACTAAATTAGCTGGGCTTGTGGCCAAACTAGGGAGGGTGGGAGGGTCTGTAAAGGTCCCTTCGTGGTCACAAACTGTGATATTTAAAATATACATATACATATATAGACAGTACATAGATATACATATAGATACACATGTACACATATGTATGGCCATACAATACATTCTTCTATTTGTCAGTTCTTTCTCTGGTGGTAGATAACATCTTTCTTCATGGGCCCAATTCTTTCCATGTTTTTCTAAAATCAACCAGCTCATCATTTCTTATATCACAGTAGTATTCCATCACAATCATATCTCACAACCCAATTGAAGGGCATCTATCATTTTAGCCAATCTGATAGATCTAAAATTATTATCTTAAAGGTATTTGAGGTAATTTACTTTACTCTCTAATCAGTAATGATTTAGAGCATTTTTCCATATAACTACATATAGTTTTGATGTCTTCATTGAAAAACTGCCTATTCCTATCCTTTGACCATTTACCAATTGGGGAATGAGAGATGATATTCTTAATATAGTTTATCCTAGACAGATGAAGCCTAGAGTGTTGTTTCCAAACTTCTGATTATGGGAGTAGCATGGTCAAGTAGCATGGTTAAGAGTGTGGTATGGGGAAGCTAGGTGGTGCAGTGGATAAAGCACTGGCCCTGGATTCAGGAGTACCTGAGTTCAAATCCAGCCTCAGACACTTGGCACTTACTAGCTGTGTGACCTTAGGCAAGTCACTTAACCCCCATTGCCCCGCCAAAAAAAAAAAAAAGGAGTAGAGTACAAAGGAAAGGAGCATGGAACCTGAATCCCAGTTTTTCTGCTTATGACCTGTGTAGAGTTGGAAGGAAACATCATCACCTAGTCCAATCCCTCAGTTTACAGATGAGGAAATTAAGGTCTAGAGAGACCACATAGTTAGGATCCAAACTCAGGGCCTCTGCATCCTAATGCAAGAAATTATTATATAATTCCACACTGGCTCTTCATAAAAGTATGTTAATAGAACATTGTTTTATAAAAAATGCAATTTCAAAAATAATCTAGTCCAACATGATTTTATAAGGAAGGAAACTAATAGCTAGAGAGGTTAAGGAACAATGTCCCACTCTAAAGCTATCCATCCCTTATTGTGCTTTCTGGAATACTTACTCTATATGTACCATTCACTCTCTTCATAAATCTTTTCCTTTCCCACTAATCATATCTTCTGTCTCTCACTAAGACCTGGCTCCCTCCTGATGACACAGACTCACTGATCACCCTCTTCATTGACTGTACTTTCACTCACTCCCTCCTCCCTGGTCAAGCAGGATATTCTTTACTTCCCACTGCCACTTCTAGGCTTTCCCTCCTCCTCTATGAATCAATAACCTTTCCTCCTTTGAAGTATCTACCACTCAATCAAAATTCTGGAAGCTGTTGCCTTCAGGCCTCCAATACACTCCTTTTATTTCCTCAACAAGTTCAGTGCCTAACTCATAGTCTTTCTCTCCTCAACTCTTACTTTGATTCTAGGGGAATTCAACATACATACTGATGCTCCCTCAAAGACCCCTTAACTCCCAATTCCCTGAATTCCAACTTCATTTATAATGTCCTACTCTACCACCACCTCTCAGCCAGTCACACACAATGATGGACAAACTCTTTATGTTTTCATATTCCATAAATGTACCACTTCCATGTTCATGAACTCTGAATTCCCTTATTCTAACCGTAATCTGCTGTTACTCTACCTGCCTTGCAACCCCAACCCTTGTTCTTCATTCACAATATTATTTGCCAATGTCAATTCATTATTTCTTTCCCAGGCCATCACCTACACAGTGGCTACACTATCTTCCCTTCCCCATCTTGGACACTTAAATGAATCAATTCAACTCTACACTGTCCTCTGCCCTTTAATCTCTTAGACCTCCCTTATCCTACTGCAGATCTTGCCTGGAAAAGCCTCAGCCCTCGATTACTCTGGCCAGCTACTGTCTTTGCTCATGTGCTGCCAAACAAAGCAGGAGAAAATCCCAAAACTGTGCTGACTGCATCCACTACAAATTTGTTACATTACCTCAATTGGCAATGCTTTTATACCTCCCTAAATGACTCATTTTCACAATTTCTAAAACATCTCTTTCAAATCTTTTCATCCCTTTTTAAACTTCCCATGGCTTCCCTTCCCGAGCCCCCTCAGCTGAAAACACTGACTCATATTTCACTGAAAAAATTGTGGTCATTTTCCAAGAGCTTCCTCTTCTCTCTTCCTCAACTCATATCTCCTAGATGCATTTTGCTACAATCTCTGCCTTTTCCCGTCACACGTAATGAGGCAGCATTTCTCCTTGCCAAGGCAAATTCCACTACACAGAAAAGCAATTTCCATTAGATCCTGTTTTCTCTAACTTTATCATCCTCATTTTCTCACTTATTTTCAATCTCTCCTTGTCTACTGGCTATTTTCCTACTATCAGTCAACAGTTAGCCAAAAGGCATTTATTAAATGCTTATCTACTATGTGCCAGGCACTGTGCTAAAGGCTTGGAGTATAAATATAAACAAAAAGAAAAACAGTTCCCTATCCTGAAGGAACTTACATTCTAATGGGTAAAAACAACACACAAAAGAAACAACACATAAAAGGAAATTAAAAGGAGGATGGAGAGAGGAAGGACACTATCATACTTACAAGTCCACATTGGAGCCAGGTGAGAAATGAAGAAATGTCTAACCTGGCACTAAAAGGAGTCATACAATCAGAGGGAGGGGCTGCAAGGATTTAGGGTACTTCTGAGATGCGAACACTGGAGCTGAAATGATCTTCCAGGATAGACTTTTCTGTGACATGATGGAGGAGATTTAAGTCTGCTAGTGCATACAAACATGCCCATGTCTGCCCTGTCCTCAAAAAACCTTCCTTTGATCCATCCATACCTGCTAGCTATCATCCCCCATCTCTGCTTTTTTGTGGAGAGTTTCCTTGAGAGTATAAATTTGAGAAGAACATCTAAAAAACGGTAGCTGTTAAAGAAGATAAAATCGACATCTTAGAAACCAATTGGATATGGGGGGAGTGAGAGAGAATGGGGAATGATGACACCTACATGGCAAGCCTGGGGGACTAGGAAGATGTTATACCCTCTACAATAAAAGCAAAGTTAGGAAGAAAGCTACAGAGTGGTCAAGAAGGAGAAAAGACCTTTAGATTTCTCAATCATTAGATTGTTGGTAACTTCGGAGAGAACAGTTTCTGTTGAATGATAAGGCCAGAAACTAGACCAAAGAGAGTTAAGATGACAGTAAGAGGAAAGAAAGTGGAAATACCTAGTGTAAACAGCTTCCTCAAGGAGTTTAGAGCACAAAATATAGGAGATGTACGGAACAAATAGCGAGAAGGAATGGATGGATCAAGTGAGAGTTTTTAGAGGATGGGGAGACATAGGCATGTTTGTAAGAAGTCATTAAACAGGAAAATATTGAAGATAAAAAACTGACAATAAAGGCAGAGATGAGAGAAAAGGCAACCCTGCTAGAAAGGGAGATTTGGGAGGCTTTTTCATCAAGGAGAGAAAGGTCTCAGGGAGGGCCAAAAATGGAAAGAGTAAGAAAAGAAAGTACTAAAGATAAAAGCAAGCTTGTTACCTATGCAAGCATTCCACAGAACACAGGGAAAGGAATGGGTAGCTTTAGAATGGGAAATTGTGATAGAATTTTTTTTTCCAGATCCTCATTTTTATTTTATGTCTTGTTTTCAAAATATGTTTTTTGTAAGCAACAGTTTGTGGGGTTTTGTTTTCTTATGGAATGGGAAATTGTGGGAGGTTGGGTAGAGGAGAATGATAATAAGGGATCAGGCAGTGAGGGACAGAGAACAGAGTTTGAATAATGACAGCTCGGGATTCAGAATCCCTGAGATGGGAAGAGTATGAACAGGGGGGAGTTTGTTAACTATTGAGCAACAGTTCAGGCAGGGGTTTTTTTGTCCTAGGGGTTTGGCCTCAGGATAGCGTTCTCTGGCTGAAGCAGTCAAAGGAAGCAAACTAGTGCTGGAAGATGAAGAAATGGCATTACTCTCTTTTCCCCAAGACAGGAAACCAGGCTGGACACTTGATGGCCCTTCTCTTCCCTAGAAGGAAGGAATCTGGTGTTCTGTGGAATGGTGCTTCTCCTCTTCCCACAGAAGGCAGGAGATCAAGCACAAGACCTGGCTCAGTGGCATAGTGTTTCTGCTCTTCCTCCAGAAGACCAGGCAGGAGACCGGGCACAACAGGATGGAATGACATTTACTTCTCTTACTGAAAAGGAAGGAGACTCATGTGGAATGAAAAGATGCTTTTCCTCTTCCAGTGGAAGGATGGGGACCCAATGGAATGGTACACTGTTTTCTCCACTTACCTCAAAGGCAGGAGATTGGTGCTATATATAGCTCATTGGTATAGTTGTCTGCACGTTATCTCCCCCAATTAGACTGTGAGTTTCTTGAGAGCAGGGACTGTCTTTTGCCTTTCTTTGTATTTCCAGCACTTAGTGGCACAGTGGATAGAGCACTGGACCTGGAGTCAGGAAAAGCTGAGTTCAAATCCTACCTCAGACAGTTACTGTGTGAGCCAAGAGCAAGTCACTTAACCTGTATCTGCCTAAGTTTCCTCATCTCTAAAATAAGGCTAACAATAGCACCTAGCTCCCAAGATTAGTGTACGGGGTCAAATGAAATTATTTGTAAAGCACTTTGCAAATCTTAAAGCACTACATAAATGCTAGCAATTAATAAATACTAACTGCACAGGCTTGATTAATTCAATTGACTAATAAATCTAATAACCTGAAAGCAAGTTTCAAATTACATGAAACAGAAACCTGCTGTCTGCCCTAACATTTTAATTAGCATTAATTGATTGAGTTTGGAGTACATGGAATTTCCTTGTAGATCAAAAGTGCCATAGGAAATTTTTCAAACCCCAATCAACATACTTCTTTACATCTGTCAGTCTGTTGATTTCACTTTGGCAGTCTCTCTCACATTTGTCCCTTCCTGTCTTCCTACTACCTTATCCCATACCTAGGTCCTTATCATCCAACTGGATCACTATAATTATTTCCTTAGAAATCTTCTCACCTTTATTCCTCTTCCCCTTCCAATTTAACCTTTATCCCTTGCCTCATTAACTGAAGTAATACACAGATTCTGTGCTCTAAAATCTTTAGAAATTTCCTACTGGAAAGGCAGCCTTATTTGGTAGAAATAACAGTGTACATGAAATGAAGAAACTACAACAATTCTTTACTTTATGACCATGGGCAAAATACTTAACCTCTCTTATTCTCATCATTTCAACAACTGCAAAAGGGGAATAAAGATAGCAGTCTGTAAATGTCAAGTATATGTAAATATGAGTTATTACCATTATCACTGCCTACCAAGTAAAACTCTCCTGGCATTCAAAGTCCTCCCCAATATGCTCCCCTTCTCTAATTCTAATTTCTCTTTTCAGGGGCAGCTAGGTGGCACAGTGGATAGAGCACTGGCCCTGGAGTCAGGAGGACCTGAGTTCAAATCTGGCTTCAGACATTTAACACTTACTAGCTGTGTGACCCTGGGCAAGTCACTTAACCCCAATTGCCTCACCCAAAAAAAAAATCTAATTTCTCTTTTCATATGCTACACTTTGGCCCAAATGAACTATTAGGTGTCCCTGAAATACATCTTGTACTTTCTTGTCTCTGTGGTATTGCTTAACCTGTTCCCTATACTTGGAATGTCTTTCCCTCATTTTTCCCTACTTTATGCCTGTTCTCTAAATCCCAACTTAGCTGCTATCTCCACTTGAGTTCCACTTTTACTCCCAATTAAAAAATGCTTCGATAACATTTCATTTGAATTTCTCTAATACACTAAAATTCTATGATTCTGTGAAATAAGAATTAATAGATACTCCTCTTTTTATGAGCAGGATGTGTTCCTACAAAAGGGGCAAGTAAATATATAGGCATTGCATTAAGGAATTCTGTCACTTAAAGAAATACTACTGCGAATATTTCTTGTAAAACAAAGTAACAGAAACTCTAACAAATAACCTCCCTAGAATTTAATTAACTAATTGTTTAATTAATAGATCTTAATAGTAATATTGCTTAAAGTAACATAATTTTCTGTCCAAAAAGAAATAACATACACCAATTTCTCAGCAGAGAAAAAAAAATTAACTTTGCCTTTAGTTATGGGCAACATTAGCTAAGAAAATTAAACAATACCTTTTTTTTTTTTTTAAAGTGAGGCAATTGGGCTTAAGTGACTTGCCCAGGGTCACACAGCTAGTAAGTGTTAAGTGTCTGAGGTCGGATTTGAACTCGGGTACTCGTGACTCCAGGGCTGGTGCTCTATCCACTGCGCCACCTAGCTGCCCCTAAACAATACCTTTTAATTGTTCTCAATATGGGTATGTGGTTGGCCATATAAGTGAAAAAAGAAAAGAGAAGAACTTTTTACCCCACTATAAAACATATAATTATAACTACAAAACTAAATCAAACATATAAATTACAAATAGCTAATTTATTATAATTAATCTAAGAGATAAGTATTTTTCTCTTCAACAAAAGTTGATCAATCCTAGATTTTAACTCTACGATTGAGTTTAAAATAAGAAAAGTACTATAATAAATATTTAGGTTACGTTTAATCTCTCACATTCACTAATTTCCAAGCAACAACTGGAACTCAACAGTAAAATACTAATGCAGAAATTCACTCAAAAAAACCCAAAAAACAAAAACAGAAGCAGTTAAAACTTTCCAAAGTGAAAAATGAAATGTACCATATTTGAGCAATGAAAATGAAACCAATGATCAAAAAGCATGTTACTTCCTAAATACTTAAAAGCTGCTTCTCTTTGGTCTTTATGTGCTACAAGGTTATTGCTTATTTTCTTTACTGAAGGTAGGTTTTAGAGCTATCTTAAGAATTAAAAAACAATTGTTTTTAAATGTCAAAAAGAATGACTCTACCTGGCTCCAAATATACTAAATGAGATAACCTACATAAAGTGCTTTGTAAACCTTAACATATTTATATGTGTGTATATATATATTTGGGGGGGGGAGGCAATTGGGGTTAAGTGACTTGCCCAGGGTCACACAGCTAGTAAGTGTCAAGTGTCTGAGGCCGGATTTGAACTCAGGTCCTCCTGAATCCAGGGCCAGTGATCCTTAACGTATTATATAAATACTATTTTATTATGCATAAAACATGTCATAAAGAGATTAACAGAACATCTCACAAAGACACAGAAAACATATTTAGCTGACTTCGGGGTGTACAGAATTTCTTGGTAAGTAAAAGATGCAAGGGGAAATTATTTAAAAACCTCCTACAAAGAGGAGTCATAGGATTAAAGGACTCTAGATTTAGAGCTAGAAGAGTCCTTTAAGGTAATGCATCATTTTATAAGTGAGTTTGAAAGACATTAAGTGCCTTGCCCAAGAGCATATAGCTAGTAAGTGCCTTAGACAGTACTTGATCCCAGTTCTTCAAAGAATATGTTGGTTAACAATTAAGATTGTTCAAAAGTGGAATATATTCCCTCAAGATGTTCTTTCTCACTAGAGATCTTCAAGCAAAAGTTGAACAAACACTTTTCAGGTATGTTTAAAGAGGGCTATTTGTTCAGGTATGGGTTGTACTAGATGGCCTCTGGGGTTCTATGATGTAACAGTAGGTAATAGGTGAAAAATTAGACTTTGTAAAGAGGAATGTCATTTTTGAGATAGAAGGGCAAAAAGAAAAATGTTTGCACACATTGAGGGGTTTAAAGGAATAGAGGAAAGGGGTTCAGGAAATTCAGCTAAAATGACCTCAAAGTTCTTAGTAAAATAGGAAATCATCCACTAAGAGTGAGGAGGAGTAGAGAGAAGTAAAACTGGAAGCCTGTGGCAAAAAGCTTCAGTACAAGCCACCATGTTAAATGAAAATGAAATCTATAATAGATGAATAAAGGGACTGCTGTGCAGTGGTAAAAAAATAAGTTTGAGAGCATAAATTTGCCCAATCAAGGCATTTTCATGACTTTCTCTAGCATGACACTTAAGAAATAAGAAAGAAGTTAAAGTTAAACATTACCCAGAATCAATAGGGTAGAAAGTTGAGACAAGGAATAACCAATGATAGGATGAAGACTGAATTGGGAAAGAAATCTGGTCCCAAAGGGTTGTTGACTAGGTTAGAACTGAGGTACTTATACTCACAAAGATGGAAAATAGGCATAGAACAATTAAGGAAGAGAGGAAGATAAAGGGGAATGCCTGAGGTATGACCACCTAATAAGCACTATTTCATCACATTAATTCTCCTCAAAAGCTTAATTGCCTATAAGTGGAAGACTAAATAAATACCTATGCCTATGATTCCAAGGGCTCCATCAACAGCAAACTCCCTAAACCTCAACTCTAACTTCTGAACAAATGTAATACCTATCAATCCAAGTCAATATTGTTACAAAATGCCAAACACAGGGCAGCTAAGTGGTGCAGTAGATAAAGCACCAGCCCTGGATTCAGGAGGACCTGAGCTCAAATCCAGCCTCAGACACTTGACACTTACTAGCTGTGTGACCTTGGGCAAGTTACTTAACCCTCATTGCCCCGCCAAAAAATCAAAACAAAAAAAGGGTCAGCTAGGTAGCACAGTGGATAGAGCACTGGCCCTGGATTCAGGAGGACCTGAGTTCAAATCGGCATCAGACACTTAACACTTACTAGCTGTGTGACCCTAGGCCAGTCAACTTAACCCCACCTGCCTCACCAAAAAAACAAAAAAAAAGCCAAACATCATTTGCTAATTTGTACCTATAGGCACTTCACATGCCACTACCAGAATCACAGAATTTTTGAGTTACAAAGGGTATTAGCAGTTATCCTGTTCAACCCCATACTCCCAACCCTGGAATGACCTTCTCTCTCCACCCCAATCATCAGTCGCCTATCTCTCAAAATTAAATTAATCTGTAATCGTTCCTCCAACAATACAGATTACAAACCCATCCATATCTGCCCCGTCCCCTGAAATTCTTGTCCATGTCTTCCCACAGTCTAGGGAGGTTCCACTCAAAATGCTTGGGACTTCCCTCACTTTCTCTCAACATTTAAAGAGTATGAATGGAATACACTGGCTGTTCACGTGTTATTCTTCATTCTTACTGAATGACCGGGCCATCTTTTCATCCGATCAACAATCCACTAATGATGTCTTTTACTCCTATTCTTCTTCAGAATTCTTAGTAGCTTATATGTTGTAGCCTGGGCCTCTCCATTGCCCTCTGTGTAATAATACATACCCATCAAACCTTGACAAAATCCTACCTGCATTCCCAAGCACTTATGAACTAATTTTATTTCTAACTTATAGTTAGGGTGTTCTATATTATACTTATATAATTTCTGGTCCTTGTTTTTCCCCAGATTTCAAGCTCCAAGGACACATCCTCTAACTGCTACTTCTTTTGTACACATATATACACATCTCATCTCCACACAATACCTACTACAGCATTCTGCACAAGAAGTTACTCCATGAAAGCTTGCTGTTTTAGACATAGAGAATAAAACAAATCATAACTGTCAATATTAGTTGGCCTCATGTTATATACAAGAGGTTTATGCATTTTATCACTTGTGCAGGATCAAAGTGTCTACTTCATACAACTTATGTATTTCTCATCCATTTTATCTGCCCTCAATTTATTCACAATTATAGTATCAGCTAATTATGAATGTATTGAAGGTGAGCATGAAAATTCATGATATGATACTTAACCTCTCATCCTATATTTGCATCAAATAGCATATTTGGGGTTTTGTTAACTAACATTCTATTTACTATATAACTTTCCCAAAGTTATGAAATATACCAAAACCCCAACCACTAAAGTTCCAAAGATCCAGAGCTAAAGCTTCACATCAAAACAGATAAATCTGAATCAAAAGGTTTATAGTATCTTCAACTCCATAAACATTTACTTCATTAATTAAAAACAAAATTTTCACAATTTGTCATGGCCATTCCTCCTGACTTTTATATTCTCAAGCAACCTTAATACCACATTCTCCACTAAAACTCCTTCACCCTAACACTGAGAGGGACTTTTAAGATCCAATAATACTATCATTTTTTAACCCATTAATGCACTTTATTTTCCATATCTATTTTTATTCCTCCCTCCCATTTACATACAACTGTTTTTTTAACATTCTTTAAAAGTTTTGAGTTTCAGATTCTATCCCTTCTTCCCTCCCCTCCCCCCCAGACATAAGTAAACAATCAGATACAGATTATACATGAGCAATCATGTAAAAACATTTCCATATCTAACTCAATCATTTTTAAAAATCAGCAAAGCAGAACAGGGATGGTCTATGCAGCGTGAGGCAAGGCAGAACTGTGTACTTTCTAACAGAGTTTTCAGTATAAATAGCACTTCAAAACAAAGAAGAAAAATGTAATCAAACTGGGCTGAGGTTAGGATGAAAGAGACTGAAAGCAGTTCAGAAAGAAAAGTAGTGGAAACTGATACAAAGACAAATATGGTTTAAGAAACTGAATCAGTCTCTTAACAAATCCAGCCCCAGGTAAAAATTTAAGGCGTATTGGGGGGGGGGGGGTCAGAGAATAAACATTAAAATTAACTTAAGCAGGTTACACTCAAATCTGCCAGTCACTAAGTAATGTCACATTCAAAAGCAGCTGACAAAAATCAGGTGTTGAACATGGTATTGTTTTGGCAATGTTATATTAAGGAAAATCCATGAGAAAAAAAATTTCTAATATACCAAAGACTTAATATTGACTTATTAACTTTATAAACTAGGTGATTTTTTTAATAAAGAAATGGGAAAGCAAATTACTTCCTATAAAGTTTAAAACAGATGGAAAAAATACAAAATTCAAACAACAAATAGCTGGGGGAGGTTTTTTGGAATAACTATGAGGAAAAGACTGAAAATGCAAAACAAAATACCCTTTGGAAGAGAAGGTACTGAACTTTTTTATATTTCAAAATATTAGGTTTTATGAGCAGAGAATTTCAAATATAAGTTAAAAGATAGAAATAGAAACAGAATATACAATATTTCCTGAATACATACACAATACTATGATCTAAAGGAAAAACAGTCCTGAGTTATTTATAATCTAGATTAAATACAGCCTATCCAATTTAACATTTGTTTAAACTCAGTTTGATTAAGCTTAGCAGTGTCCACATAGGTTTCCTTTATATTCAATTTTTAAGCTCATTTCTTTTCTTTCCTCATAGAGCTACTTCAAATATTAATACATTTTATTCCAATACATGTTCAATCTGATTTTTTATTTCAATACAAAATACTTCAATAGTAATTCAAAGATCTTTAGGTTATTCATCAGAATGATGTCAAGTATACTTAAAATGGTTTTAAAAGGGCCAGGTTAATTTCTTCTCACCGCAAACACTTAAAAGAAGTCAGCAATACTAACTGCGGGTTTATATCCTAAAGACATGCCAAAAAAAGGAAAAGAGCTACTTGTACAAAAATATTTATAGCAGTTCTTTTTGTGGTGGCTAAGAATTGGAAATCAAAGGATTGCCCATCAATTGGAAATGGCCAAAACAAGTTGTGGTTATATGATTGTGGTGGAATATAATTATGCATATAAGAAATGACAAAGAGCACATTTCAGAAAGGTTGGAAAGGACTTGTATGTTGAACCTTGTATAATGAAATAAGCAGAACCAAGAGAACGTTGTCCACAGAGACAGCAATATTGTCTGATGAAGAACTGTGAATGACAACTATTCTCAGCAATACAATGATCCAGGACAATTCCAAAAGATTAATGATAAAGCATACTATCCACATCCAAAGAAAAACTGATATGATTGAACACAGACCTGAAACTTGCCATTTTTACTTCCATTTTTTCTTTTATTCAAATTTTGTTATATAAAATACTAATATGGTATCTGTTTTACATAATTGACATGTATAACCTATGTCTGAACTACTTACTGCCTCTGGGAAGGGGAACGGGGAGGGAGGGAAGGGTAGAATTTGGAACTCAAACCTTTAAATAAATACATAAGATCAAAGAAAAAAAGTATCCAATTCCTAAGTCTGAACTTTTTCCCTAAAAATGCCAGCAAAATACACTGACTTCTAGCAAAATAATTAACATACTTCAGTTTTCCAAACTGTGAGAAGAAATGTTTTATGTGGGTATACTTAGAGTTATAATATGTTACTTTGGAGACATGTTGCAGTAGTGTCTTATATAGAAGTCATTTCTGTATGTTACTAACCAAAATTCAATGTATGGAGTCTGTTAGTACCAATAACAGGAACTAGACTTAGGACTTCATAGATAAAGTCAGCCCACAAGTATTTATTAAGTGATTTCTATGTGCCAGGCACTATACCTACTAGGTTAAAGACACAAAACAGTCGCTGTCATCAAGGAGCTCATAGTATAACTTGGGGAGACAGGCATAAAAATAACTAGGTACATACAAAATACTAAAGAGGTTGGAAAGTAATCTCAAGCGAAGGCACAAGCATGGGGAGAGGGGGGACCCAGGAAATGTCTCCTACAGAAGCTAATTTTTGAGCTTCTATCTTTGAAGGAATCCAGGGAAGTTAATTAAGAGGTGATGGTTTGGGTCCAGAGCATTCCAGGAATGTAGACAACTAGTGTAAACGATCAAAAAAAATGGAAAATGGGGGTGTGTAACAGATTGGCAAAGTTGGCAAAAGAGTAAAATAAATAAATGTTGGAGAAGTCATGGGATAATATAGGCACCACTGGAACACTAGCAGTATAGCCACAAACTGTTCCAGCCATTCTGAAAAGCAATTTGGAACCAGGTCCAATAAAAAATTAACATTCCTACCCTTTCACCCAGAGTTACTACTAGAAGGCCTGTGCCTAGTGTCTCCTAAGGCTCTGTCCTGGATCCTCTGTTCTTCCTATATACTACCAGGTTTGGGGATTACATCAGCTCCCATAGATTCAATTTATCTCTCTTTAGAGAAGACTCTTAGGTCTATTTATCCAGACCTAATCTCTCTCCCGACCCCCCTCCATTCATCTTATCTCTAACTCCTTGGGCACATGCAAACTAGATGTTTCATAGGCATCTTAAACTTAAACACATCCAAATTTGAACTCTTTATTTTTTCCCATAAACCCTCTTCCATTCTAACTTCTCTATTACCTGTCAAGAGCACTAACACCCTCCCAGTCATCCAAAACTCATATATAACCTACAGGTCATCCCTGACTCCTCCCTCGTGTAAAGAATTGTTATTTGAGGTTTTTATGCCTCCCAGCGCGCACTGGCCTGGGGCTCCGCAAACCGCACCAGTGCTCCCCCTCTGGTTGTAGCCGTTGCCAGGGCTCTGGCACCTCACGTCATCCCCACTCGCCCAACGCCTACATGGGCCTGGCAAATTATAATGATCAGAAGCCTAGTGAGGGCAGTCATGTGACTGTCAGAGCGGCCATCCCATTGGCTGGGACTGTGTGGGGAGTTTCTACGTTTGGGGAGGAGAAGATTGGACATTCTAGGTGGAAGGTGGAAAGCGACAGGCGTTGTGCTGCGTATTTTCAGCTGATTCCTGGGCAGTGGTATTTTTCAGGTATTATAATTTCCTTTCCCCATTTTATTTCCTTTCCCTTGATCCTACTGATCTGTTTGTGGTTGTTTTTTTTTAAGTTCGTTCTTGTTAAAATAAATCTTGTCTGTTTTGAGGGAGGCTGCTGGTTTCCTTCCTTGCCCCCAATATTGCAGCGAGCCGCTTAGCTAGCACTCCCCAATTAAAATTGGTCCCCACACTCTCATCTCCCATACCCATGCTGTGGCAAAAGTCCTGTCAATTCTACCTTCTGTAACAACAAAAATTGTCTACACCCTTCTCTCTTTTGGCAATGCCACCCACCCTGCTGCAGGCCCTCAACTCCTCAATCCTGGACCACCAGCCAAAGATGAAAGTAATATTTCTAAAGCACAGTCTAACTATGTCACCACCCTTCATCCATTCAATAAATTCCAGAATCAAATATCATCTTCTGTTTGGCTTTAAAATCCCTTCATCACCTTGCCCCCCTTCCTACACCCTTACCTCTTACACCTCATTTTCTCCAAACACTCTATAATCCAGTGACATTGGCCTCCTTGCTGTTTCTAGCTCAAAATACTCATATCTCTCCCAAATCTATGCAAATAGTCAGGGGTCAGTGGTTATCCCCCATGTTGTAATGGTCTCCCCCTCCTTGTCTCTGACTCCTGGATTCCTTCAAGTCAGGCCTAAAATCCTAACCTTCTAAAAGAAGACTTTCCAAATACCCCTTAATTCCAGTGCCGGCCAACTCCTAAGCTGATTTCAATTTTATTTTTCATATCTCTTGTTTGTACACAGTTGTTTTTATGTTGTCTCCCCATTAGACCGTGAGCTCCTTGAGAGTACAGACTGTTTTTTGCTCTTCTTTGTATAACATATGCTTAGTGTGATGCCTTGCATATAGTAAGCATTTAATAGACGCTTGTTAACAATCTCAAAGAGATTAATGAGAGAGGTAAAGGAACTATGGGAGTGCCTATCAACAAATAACAGTATATAAGTATAATGGAATGCTAACATACCAATTAGAAATAAGAGGACGGTTTCAAAGAAAACATGGAAAAATTGTAGGACACTAATATAGAGTGAATCCACAAAACAGGGAAATAATTTATATAATAACACTGTAAAAAATAAACTTTGAAAAGCACTAAGAATTCGATCAAGGCAATATCTCCAGAGGAGATATAATGAAATATGTTATCCACCTCCTGTCAGAAAGGAGATGTTACCATTAGGGTATGGAATGAAACGTAAACATTTTTTGACATAGCTGATGCAAAAATCTTCTTTTTTGCATAATGATGCATATTTGTTACAATAAGTTTTTTTCTTCTTTTTTTCTGTCATGGTGGGGAATTTTTGTTAATTGAAAAATAGATTTAAATGTAAAAAAGTTATTGCAATAATAAGACAACATCTGCTCATAGGCTAGTCCTACTGCAACAAGGTTTAGTCATATAGACATTCTGTAAGATATAGTGGCTTCGATACAATCACAGATGACTTTACTTAAAATATTATCTTAGTGAAATGGCTTCTTCTGATAGGTACCTGGTCAAATAATTCTCTGTGGAGATACCACTTATAGTGACACGAATTTCCTGGTAGTAAGTAGCTCATTAAAGGGATGACCTATTAATTGAGATAACTCATGATGCTGTTTTACAAATGGCGAGGGGGGCGGGAGGATTAAAAACTATTAGAAAAGACTAAGGGGGGCAACTAGGTGGCGAACGTGGATTAAGCAATGGCCTTGGATTCAGGACCTAAGTTCAAATCCAGCCTCAGACACTTGACCACTTACTAGCTGTGTGACCCTGGGCAAAATCACTTAACCCCCACTGCCCTGCAAAAAACAAAAACAAAAAGACTAAGAAAAATTTCTATCAAAGTCATTGACTCATATACTATTATTGGATTTCATACAGTAACCATTTGTGTGATACCTATGCTAAGTTGTAAGTTCCACGAGGACAGGAATAATGACTTTGCATATTTCCCAGTGCCTAGCTAAGTGCTTTTCACACAGAAAGTGCTTAATAAATGTTTATCACTTCTGGTCTTTGTGAATAAGGACTATAGTTCCAGAACCACAGTTCTGTCTTGGAACCTCATCCTGCCACATTTCAAGGATTCCTAGAAGCCAAATTTGCTTCCTTCCTTATGAATGTAGTTCAATTTGCTCATTACCATTATTTCCATATGGAAATTTGAAGCCATATGTTTTATTGTTGGCTCCTTCTTGGATGTTGTCTCCTATAAATTATTAGTTACCTCATATTGTTACTTTTTCTTTCTATACTGAACTAATCTAAAGAGTAGTTAGATTGCTATAAGTATCCAGGCAGTTCTTACTATCTCTCTTCCTTCGTCAGCTTAAAAGTCCCTTTTTAATTAAAATTTATAAAAGTTCATATAAAAACTTCTTTCACCAGCTCTCATTTGGTACATTTCATCTTTTCCCAAGGACTCATGTAAGAATGATGCTTCCCAGGGACAGCTAGGTGGCACAGTGGATAAAACACTGGCCCTGGATTCAGGAGGACCTTAGTTTAAATTTGGGCTCAGACACTTGACATTACTGGCCCGTGTGACCCTGGGCAAGTCACCTATACCCCTCATTGCCCTGCACCAAAAAAAAAACAAAAAAAAAAGGAATGATGCTTCCCCTTGAGAGATACACCCCTTACATGTCCCAAGTAAGCTATAATAGCCACCCAATGTGTGAGTATTCACCACACATACCACACACAACACACACCACAAATCAAAAAACATCCTATTGCTTCAACACCTAAATGGCTAATCTAATTATTCTGTGCAGTGCCCCCATTTGAAAGTGCCAAAATTAATGCAGCCCAAACTGAAAACTAAATATGGGGGGAAAAGTCAGAAGAGGACTACAAAGGACCTCAAGGCCAAAGGAAAGATATATGGTAAGTATAAGTATATTATCAACAAGGACTTCTACATAAGATGTAGTAGAAAAGACAGTCTATCGGCCAGGATGAGTGGAAAATATAACTAGCTTACTAAACTCATGGTACCACAGAATTACTGGTGAAAACGCCTATTACACTATCATCCAGAAATGTTTATTAAAAGACCTAAAAATAGGGACAGCTAGGTGGCACAGTGGATAGAGCACCGGCCCTGAAGTCAGGAGTACCTGAGTTCAAATCTGACCTCAGACACTTAACACTTACTAGCTGTGTGACCCTGGGCAAGTCACTTAACCCCAATTGCCTCACTAAAAAATAAAAAAAAGACCTAAAAAATCCTTACAACTCATGGAAGATATTCTCTATGGAGGATTTTTTTTCTTTTTTTTGTGGGGCAATGGGGGTTAAGTGACTTGCCCAGGGTCACACAGCTAGTAATTTTTCAAGTGGCTGAGGCTGAATTTGAACTCAAGTCCTCCTGAATCCAGGGTCGGTGCTTTATCCACTGTGCCACCCAGTTGCCCCCCTATAAAGGATTTTTAGAAAGACATGGATGCAAATTACATGAGATGAGAAGGGACTGATGGACTGTTACCTCAGTCGTGTAGGATAGTGGCACATTCATGAAATAATGAATGAATTATAGTATCAAGGCATTATATCCAATCACCTTGAAGTAAGAACTTAAGTTTTTAGATATTTTAAAACTGCATGAATAAGTCCTGGGTGACCTTGTCTGTAGGAGATGTCGTATTCAGGGTCTGTAAAATCAAAAGTGATTCAATCAGAAGTAATTTTCTAGGAATAAATCCATAACATTAATATTCATATTCAGAGCTGATGATCAATAATTTCCAGGATTATCATTCTCAAAGTACTTCATCTATTATTGATCTATTACAAAAGCGCTGAATGATAATAGGCCATATGTAATAGCTATTCTGTAAAGACAAAGTACAAAGAAGAATTACTGGGAATACATCTACATGGTAACAACACATAGAGAATAACAAGATAAGTCATAAAAATACTTAACCATAAATGAGGATTTTAATTTTATAGCATTTAAGATTAGAACAGTTTTTGATTACCTCAAATAAATTTACCAAACCTAGAGCTAAGGTGGCACATCTAAAAGCATCTCCATTACTTTAGTACATGTGGTTTTTAATTAACTAACTTTTTCTTAAGCACTTAATGAAACACTATAGACTACAACCAAACAAAAAAATAATCGATTATTAGAAGCGATAAATCTTATCCTTCCCACAATACAAACAGTCAATAACTTCAAAGAAATTATGTCATTTGGTTAATTCTCCCCTAAAAATTATCACACCACTCACAGCAACCTTAAGTGTGAGCAATTAATAAAGAACAGCACACCTAAACTTTTGATGACTAATTTCTTATGTGATTACATTATTAATAAAACATTTTAAGATCAATATTCAGAAATAGAAATGTTAGTTATCTGGAAAAAATATCCTTTATCTAGCAAGTTACAATTTTTCTAATTATTAAACTCTTATGCAATTTGCAATGGTTATTTCTTTCCAGTAATAAAGAGGTGTCTTTAAGTAAAAATAAGAGAATTACAGTGTAAGAAAAACACGATTTGGACACTAAAGGTAGTTAATAATGAGCATGATTTTCAGTAATTTTTAGCTGTGTTTTGTCATTTAAAAGATAACTTTATAGTAATTTTAGTGATACACAATGCTATCTTAACTTTCTAAAATTAAGGTTTTTTCATAGTTAAAGAACTCAAATCAGTTCTCAATAAAAACTCAATGCTGAGCATTAAGTTTTCATTATTTGTTGATTTTAAACATTTTTTTAATTTAAAACATACCCAGAGGTCAAATTTGCCTCCTTGCATAAAAAGTATAGTTCATTTTGCTTAATACCCATTATTTCTGGTGGAAATTTGAAGCCATCGCTTTTATTGCTGGCTTCTTCCTTGGATGTTGTCCCTGTAAATTAGTGGTTATCTCTTACTTTTTCTTCTATACTATAGCTACTCTTTGCAGTAGCTAGAATACTGTAGGCTTTTCATTTGAAAATACTTGTTAAAAAATGTTTTCTTATAAGACCAGCAAGCAAAGGGTTGTCTCTCTCTGAAGAAAACCTCAGAGGCCATTTAATCCAAGCCCTTCAATTTACAGCTGAAGAAAGTGAATTCTGGGAGGTTAAATGACCTGGCCAAGGTCACCCAGAAAGGATCAGATGGAGTGTAAACCTTCTGGTAGACCTACTGGTTCCAAAGCCAGTAGCTCTTGTGCCAAACTGTGGCCTCATTTAACTAATAAATGGTGTGGCAGCAGTATTCAACACTTGCAGGATTACAATTCAATCATAACATAAAACTTCACAATCAGGGAAATAAATTATATAAATCAAATTATTTCCAAGTTCATTAACTCATCCTAAACCAAAAGCAAGGCAAAAATTCAGATGTACCAAGTCTCTAATTTTTCAGGAAGCAGAGATCAGCAATTTTTAACATTCTACAATTTTACAGAAAGAAACCAAGTTGAAACTTCAAATAAATGTAATGTTGAATAAAAACATTTACAAAAGACAAAAATAATATTTTGTCAACAAAAGAAACTCATTAATATCACAATAGATAATAAACAAAAACTACTGTTAGAGAAATCAATTTTAAAATCAGCTGCTACAAAAAATATAGATAAAATATACCTGCTTTTTCTTTCAATAAGAATGGCCACATAAGAAGCTGGCCAAAGCAGCACCAAAGCCAGGGACTCCAGGAATAGAATTTTCCAAGTCTCCTCCTGAAATTCAAATGGAAAGATGACATTAAAAACTAAACCAAATCTGAAGTTATAAACTATTAACAAATATGTAAAGCCAAGATTTGACTTCTGTTGATAAGTCGTTTAACACTTAGAAATATCATTAAAGCAAGTAGCTTTTTACACATAATTTCTTTCAAGAATAACATGGGAAATATGTACATATATGCATTCATGACTGACAGAATAATGGATGAAAATAGCCTAATATGATTCAATTCAGCATTAAGTATCAATACTGTTCTAAGCACTGGAAATATAAAAATGAAACTTGCTTCAGAGTTTAGCTCAGCTAGAGCCCTTCTTTTCAGAAACTACTTTGCATATATTTGGTATTTAAGCTTCTGTGGTTTTCCTACAATATAATGTAAATTACTTAAGAAACTGTTGTTGTGTATCAAATACCTAACGATGCCTGACACATAGTACATTCTTAATGCTTATTAGATGTTGAATCATGAATGAATGAAACTGATACAATCCCTGCCCAAAGGAAATTTAAAAGCTAACAGAAGTATATATTGTATAAGAACAAGAATGACACAAGGTTGATTATGATATTGGCCACCCCACCCAAAAAATTGTTATAAAGAAAATTTGAAGAAAGAAAAATTAATCACATTCAGCTTGAAGGCAGGGAGACAGGGATGCACAAAAAGGCCTTCCGGGCTTTATGGAGATGACAGTATCTGACATTAATAGAAGGAAGAAAAGAATTCTAATGGAGAGCTGGAAGAGTGTATTCCAAGCATGGAACATAGGCAATAAGAATACAAAGAATCAGGAGAATGTAAGTCAAGCCTAAAAAAAAAAAGTTTAGTAACTAGTATAGCTACAATGTAGATAACATGAAAGATGTGAAATACAGCTAAAAACTAAGTTGGTATCGATTAGAAAGATGCAAATTAAAACAATTCTGAGGTACCAACTGACACCTATCAGATTGGCTAATACAACAACAAGGGAAAATAGTAAATGTTGGAGAAGCTGTGGAAAAATTGGAACACTAATGCATTGTTGGTGGAAGTGGTGAACTGATCCAACCATTCTGCAGAACAATTTGGAAACTATGCCCCAAAAAAGGGCTATTAAGCTGTGAGCCCTTTGAGCCAGCAATACCACTATTACGTCTTTTTCCCAAAGAGATCATAAAAAAGGGAAAGGACCCACATGTACAAAAATATTTACAGCTGCCTCTTTTTGTGGTGGCAAGGAATAGAAATTGAGGGGTTGCCCATCAATTGGGGAATGGCTGAAACAAGTTGTGGTATATGAATGTAATGGAATTGTATTGTGCTGTAAGAAATGATGAGCAGGAGAAGTTCAGAGAAACCTAGAAGGACTTGCATGAACTGATGATGAGTGAGATGAGCAGAACCAGAAGAACATTATACACAGTATCATCAGCATTATCAACTGTGATAGACTAGATTCTTCCTCAACAATACAACGGTACAAGAAAGTTCCAAAGGACTCATGATGGAAAAGGCTCTCCAAATCCGTGAAAAAAAAAAAAAAAAAGAACTGTGGAATATTGATGCTGATTGAACCGTACTATTTCTTTTGGTTTTGGTGCTGTTGTCTTTCTGTTTTGAGGTTTTTCCTTTTTTGCTCTGATTCTTCTCTTATAACATGACTAATGCAGAAATATGTTTAATTATATATATATATATATAAACATCTATCAGATTGCCTGCTGTCTGAGGGGGAGGGGAGGGACAAAAATTTGAAATTGGAAATCTTATATAAACAAATGTTGAAAACTCTCCTCTACATGTAACTGGAAAATAAATAAAATACTTTTATCAGGAAAATTAAAAAAAAAAAAAACAAGTTGGATTGTGAAAGTGAGATACCACGGTAAACTAGCTATGGTATAGGAATAATAGCAATTAGGACACCCAAAAAATCATAGGAGGCAAAAATTTGATATTCCTTTGATTGGTAAAAGCTAGGAAGAGGGGGGCAGCTAGATGGCGCAGTGGTTAAAGCACCGGCCCTGGATTCAGGAGTACCTGAGTTCAAATCCGGCCTCAGACACTTGACACTTACTAGCTGTGTGACCCTGGGCAGTCACTTAACCCCCATTGCCTAAAAAAAAAAAAAAAGCTAGGAAGAGTAATGTGTACTTTATCATGTCAAACAGTCACATCATATGTATTTATTATGCACCTACTATGGTCGCACACATACTATGTTATATGGCACTAGAGATACCAAAAGCAAAGAGTCTCAAGGAGTTTACATTTTATCAAGGCAAACAGCATGTGCACAGAAAAGTAAATACCAAAATCCCTACCAGAAAATACAAAGTAATCTAGAGTGGGAGGAAGAAGGAAGATGAGGAAAGGCCTCATCAGAGGTGACACCTAAGTCACCAGGGGTGCCATGGGGTGGTGGTGAAGAATCGAACTACTTACCTAAGTGACACGCCACTTAAAGGCCCCAGAGAAAGGATGAAATTCTTGGAATAAATTTACTAAGCTTGCCTCAAACAGAAGGCTGAGGGAAAGTAATGTATAATAATCGCTGTAAAGAAGTAGAGAGCCACAATGTGAAGGCTATAAATGCCAAACTGGGGAGTTTGAATTTTATCCTAGAAGCAACAGGGAGTCACTGGAACTTCATGAGCAGGGGAGTGACAGGACCACATGTGTACTCAGAAAGTCACTGGAGTAGCAGTACGGAGAATGGAATGGAGAGCAAAGCAACTGGATAAAGGCAGAAACAATTAGGAAAGCATATGACAATAGGAGAGGAAAGAGGGGGTATGGGCGGCAACTGAATGGATGGGGGTTGGAGGAGGAAAGACTTGATAATGATTTTTTTTTTTTGGCGGGGCTATGGGGGTTAAGTGACTTGCCCAGGGTCCCCACAGCTATAAGTGTCAAGTGTCTGAGGCTGGATTTTGAACTCAGGTACTCCTGAATCCAAGGCTGGTGCTTTATCCACTGAGCCACCTAGTTGCACCCTTGATAATGATTTTAAGGTTTCAGACCTTGGCTATAGTAAGAATGGTAGTGCCCTAAACAGAAATAGGAAAGTTGGGAAGAGAGATAGGTTTGGAAAGAATGATAATAGATTCTGTTTTGGAGATTCCTATGGGACATAGTTGGTGATATGGGATGAGAATTCAGGAAAGAGCACTATGGAAGAATCAGGCATATTTAGAGAGGCATATGGAGGGGGAAGGGAGGGAGGGGCAGGTAGAGTTGAAGGGGACAGAAAAAAGTTGGCATTTGGTATGGGGAAGAGGTTTGTACAATAGTAGCTGAGGGTAAGAACCACTGGGAAAGGGAAGAGTAAAAGGGGGTGGGAGTATGCTAACCAATGAGACTTGAGTCCAGGCAGAGTATCAATCATCAGAGAAAGGTCTGTTGAGGAAAGGAAATAACAAGAGTTGGTCTTGGCAAGGAGAAGGCCTATCTCTTAAAGGAGGGAAGAATAGGAATGATGTCAAAGTGTTTTGAGATGTAGAGCATGAGAAAAGAGAGAGCTCATAGCTAATCACCTCTCTTAGTAAAGTAAGAGGCAAGTTACTCTGTTGAAAGGGAGGGGGGGAGCTGGGCATAGTGCCACACACCTGTTAAAGATGGTGAATCACTTGAGTTCAGGATTTCTAAACTATGGTAAAGTTTATCAGGCATCCAACACTAAATCTGACCAATATGTCAAGACCCTTAGGAGAGGGAGGCCACTAAATGGCCAAGGAGGAGTGAACCAACTCAGGTAGAATGGAGCAGATCAAAGTTCTATGCCAATTAACAGTGGGACTGGGCTGGCTGCAAGTGATCGCTCTACTTCAGACTTGGTGGGATAGGGAGACCCAATTTCAAATAATACTAATAAAAAGCTGGGGGAAGGAAGAGAGAGATGCTTGTGTAGAAAGTCTAAGGGGAAAAGAAAAAGTCTAGGACAGCTGCTATAGAGAATGCACTAGAGATCAATCTTAGTTCTACTCTTTATGGAACAGGAGTACTTCTTTTGTGATGTAGTAACATGATTTATTATTTAGGAACAATGCTGCCATAGCATTATAATATACAGGCAGTGTTAGTTCAAATTCAGAAGGGTGGTATGCAAGCTCTACCTTTAAACCTAATGTATCAGTACTCATCTCACTTAATGTCTCAGTACTCATCTCATTTCCTAAAAAATGAACAAAAAACAAATAAGATCTGATCTTTAGAAAAAGTAGATACTGATAAATATTGTTAAGAGAAAGTGGTTATAATGAAGAAGAGGCACAAGATTAAAAATAATTCCAAAGAAAAGTAGGGGATAAAACTAGCAAAAGCTAGAAAATATGAGTTCCTGATTATTACAAAAGACGTCAAGATGACTATGTTAGCAGATAACATTTATGTAGTGCTTTAAGGTTTGCAAAGCACTTTACATAAATTATCTTATTTGATGTTCACAACAACCCAGAGAGTATCAGCTATTATCATCCCCATTTTATAGATGAAAAAATTAATTAAAGAGAAATTAAGTTACTCCTCCCAGGTCATATAACTACTAAGTACTTTAGCAAAGATTTGAACCCAAGCAGTATGATTCCCAAATCAACTATTCCACAATGGATTGGAAAGACTGTAAAGATTGTAAGGATCTTCTTTCAAGGTCTCTTGTAAGCATGACTGAATGGCAATTTGCATCAAAAAAATATAAGGAAGCATATGGCCAAACATCAAATACCAAATGATCTTTGGCAGGAAAAATCAACACATCCACAGGCATAAATCAAGAAGCTCAGATGAATTAATTCCCCTAAAACAGAACTCCTGAACAAAAAGCATTAGAAAAGCTTAAGAAGACAGGAGTTCAAATCCAGTCTCAGACACTTGACACTCACTAGCCATGTGACCCTGGGCAAGTCACTTAACCCCAATTGCCTCACCAAAAAAAAAAAATTTGTCAAAAACTTTTTGTCTGAGAAGATGGAAGATTCAAGGTACAGATACTAGTATCATAGTATCAAGGTACTAGTATCATAAAAACCAAGGGGTGAGTTAACAAGTCACTGCAGGATGACTGTAAATTTTAAAAGAAGAGCTGAACTCAATGAATCAGCTACAGGAACAATATGTGATGTAACATTAATTATAAGTATTCTATATTCTCATGACTTAATCAAAAGAATTTACATGATAATTCAAAATGCTGCAATAGTCATTAATATGTTTTAAAGTCTATTATTATTTAACAATGAAGTTCCAACAAGTATATTTCTATAATATAGCCTTTTTGTTACGCAGTTAGAATACACTGTTATGCAATTTCTACTTAATCCAGGGTTGATTTTAGCAATTAAATAAGAATGGGAATAACATCAACTATTCTTTAGCCTATCTCAAAACTCATAGAGCTCAATTATCTTAGCCAGCAAATCACAAAACGCTTTTGGGAAACTCAATTTTCAATTACAATTAGAATATACATGTTTTAAAAAGTACTAGTATAGGCATAAAACAAAGGTCAAAGTTCATTTATAATATCAGTTATTACTTTCCTCTAAGCCTTAATTATGTCACTTGACAGAGCTCTATATTCAACATGTATAAATATAGGAATGGAATTACTGTACTAACCTAGTGGGGAATTTCAATAATTGCAACAAATATTTTAAGACTGTTACAGTTGGGAATGGGGGAGGGGAGAAGCTATCCCTTTTTGTCATTTAAAAGAAAATGATTCCCAAGTAAATGACATTGAGTGACAAAGATGTCTACCACAGGACTCACATATGGATGCTAATTGCACTTTTTCAGCTATGCTGAATATGTCAAATAGGGTCTATCTGATCCTAAGCAAACTGAATCAAGACCAAAATATGCATCATTGGGTAATGACCAAGAGTTTGAAATCAATTTGGTTGCTTCACTAAAAACAGACGGTCTAAATCATGGATAATTGTTTTAATTTCCTCATCTGTGAAAAAGGATACTTAAAAAATGCCTGATTAGGTTCTTGGCAAATATATATATATAAGTGAATGATGTACTAGAGCATATCATTATGACTACTGGAAAGTGATTCCTATTGGCAGTTATCTAATCTCATAATTATAATCTAAATTCACATTGTACCTTCATTCAAAGTTCACAGCACCTAGCTTAAGATTTCTTTGAGATAAGTAAACAGCATTTTACTGATAAAAACTGGTTTTAAAATGACTTACACAATATCCCATGAACATTTATGCTTCATTCCAGTTTTAACACAATCATTTGCATAAACTTTCAACAGTCATTCCCAGTACCAACCTTAAAATGCAAAAGAAAGCCATATATAAGGCTCCATTAGCAGTCAGAAATGAAGAGGATTGTATGATCTCAGGTAGTAGTTTGTGTAAATAATACTCTAGTTTTCGTTTCCGGAGAATCGCTGCAATCTGAAGAAAAAAAGATTATTAATACAGTATAGATTTTCCCCGTTTTAACTAGTTTATGGGAGCATTACTAAATTACTGTAAATCATTATGTGGGGAAAAAAAGAAAGTACATGCAGATTTTACTGAAGACTTCAAAACAGTACGTTTTTCACCTTAGATGCAAAAATAATTAACTTTAACATCATTTAATTTGAAAAATATATTAAGTGATAGAATTTCCCCTAAAAGCTGAAATAAAACATCTTTAATTCACTAAGGCTTGAGTCAAATAGGCAAAATTAAAGTAACCCTAAATAAAAATATCTAAAAACTTATAAGACCAGAAACTATAGTTCAAAGTAAAACTAGATACTTTGTAATTTTGATAACAACATGGGCTCTGCCCAGAAAAAAATTATTCTTGAACCAGACACTATGGGGAAAAGATATATTAAAGAGGGGGAAAATAAGGAAAAGAAGAATCAAATAAATTTTATGAATAGTGATTAATCAGAGAAATCCCTTTATAAGAATATCAAGGGGGCGGCTAGGTGGTGCGGTGAACAAAGCACCGGCCCTGGATTCAGGAGTACCTGAGTTCAAATCCGGCCTCAGACACTTGACACTTACTAGCTGTGTGACCCTTGGCAAGTCACTTAACCCCCATTGCCCCGCAAAAAAAAAAAAAATCAAGATCTCTAATGTATTATTTGGAAATGGGGCAGCTAGGTAAATAGAGCACTAGGCTTAGAGTCAAGAAGGAAGACATGAGTTCAAATCCAGCCTCAGACACTTACTGTGTCACCCTGTGCAAGTCACTTACTCCTGTTTCCTCATCTGTAAAATGAGCTAGAGAAGGAAATGGCAAATAAGTATCTTTGCCAAGAAAATCCCAAATGGGGTCACAAAGAGTCAGACACAACCAAACGATAAAAATTATTTGTAATGAATTCCAATTCAAGTACTTGGTTTTTATGCTCTCTAAAATTAGAAGAGGTTTGTTTTGTTTGTAGTGAATGGATTATAATGATAAAAAGGTAAGCCTTATTTAAAAGAAACAGCTCTGATAAAAGAAAAGCAACATTCTATATTAAGATATATCCATCCTTAAACTATCACTACTACTCCTACTATAACCATGGCTAGACCAAAGTTATAGAATAAAATGACTTTTTTAGTAGCAAGGAAAAGGGATATAATGGTAGTAATGGACCTTTAGCAATATGGATACATTGTTGAATTCTGCTAAAACAGCTAGTTTGTAATAAATTCTTAATTTGTCTTGTTGATAACCTTGGACAAGTCACTTACCTTCTCAGGCCTCAATTTCCTCATGTGTAAAATCAGTGGCTAGCTTTCCAATTTCCTTTCAACTCTAAATTCTATGATCCTATAACTATATCACACAGAAAGTACTGGAAATAAGGCAATCTGCTAGTTATTTCTGACCTGTGAAGAACTAGTTAATGAAGAAATAAACCTTAAATGGAACCTTAAATAAAAATGACATCATCATGCTGGAGTGAAGGAAAGGAATTCTGGGATATGTAGCACAAATTAGTGATTTCACTGGTATAGTTCACTATCTGCTCAGTAACCTATATAGTGTTTGAGAACTTCCTAAAGCATTGACAGGTTAAGTAACCTGCCATAGGTTACAAAAGCAGCATATATGTCAAAGAGAGACAGAACTTGAACTCAGGTCTTCCTGACTCAAAAGCTGTCACACTATATTGAATACTGCTTCTCACTTAGAAAGGTACTTTTAGCCAGTAAACTAGAGAGCAACTAGGTCATGCAAAAGATAGAACTCTGAGTCCAAATCCTGCTTCACATTTACTATATGACTGGACAGGTGACAAACACTTGAAGCCTCAATTTCCTCATCTGTAAAATAAATGAAAGGGTTGACCTCTAAGGTCCCATTCAGCTCTAAATTCAGCTCCTACAATCCCATAAGAAAGTGGATTTCCAAAAACTCAAATCAAAGATAGGTCTAGGTCCATATACAGGGACTCTACAAGAAAATAAAGATCAAAAAGATTAGGAGGCTCTAAAAAGTTAAATTATTATTAGACATCTGTGAATAATCCCAATTAGGCAGAAAAAAAGGCAAACAGGTGAAAAAGGCAGTGAATATACAAGGAGTTATGTGGATACCTTCGTTTTGAAAAGAAAATTTAAAAATCATGAAAAGACTAGCATATAGGCAAGGGTACACAAAACAGTGGCACATATCCCTAAAAGTAGTACCAGGAAAACTAAAGTTGAAAATGGGCTAAGACTTGGGAAGATTATAAAGACAAAAAACAAAAAAGAACCTTTTGTTACATGCATCTCTAGAAAACAAAAATTACAAGTGAATACAAATTTCAGGGGAAAGACAGAATTGTCCAACAACAGAACAGACTTTCAAAGTAATAAATTTCACATATCTGATGGATGGATTCAGGATGCATTTTTCACTGGCACTCTTAAAGGGATTCATGCATCAGGTGAGAACTTGGATGAGGTGCCCTGCATTACCCCTCCAATTCTATATTACAGAATCATGGACAACAGTCTAAGAGATGAAAAAAAAAAATTTTAATCAGCTAAGACAACACAACACAAAAAAGAAGGGTCAAGGATAGAGAACAAATGTAAAAGCCAAAAAAGAATTGAAATGGACTGGATGAAGGAACAGGTGGTCAAAAATGTTGAATGGCAATAGAGGTGAAAAAGAATAAGACTGAATAAGACCACTGAACTTGATGATTGAGATATATAGTTATTGATATACGATAGTGGATAGTATGACAGCTTTTGAGGTATGAAAATAAATTCTTCCAATTTCAGTAGAGTCATGAGGGTAAAAGCCATACTCTAGAATTTTAAAATGTTGAGGAAATAGTGTTTGTATCTATACTCATAGAAGTTTGGAAGCTTAAGGTACAAGATGGCCAAAAGAAAGTTGTTGGGTTTTGTTTTGTTTTGTTTTGTTTTGACAAAGAAGAGTAAATGTTCAGAAAAGAGAAAGCCAGTGAAGAGGGAAACCCTGAAGATGCTAGAGTGGAGAGAGAACTGAAGAGGCCAAATCCCAAAGGAGGGAATAAGGTTGGTAAAGGAACTATTCCTATAAAATAAAAAACCCTCACTCCCCCTTCCTTTGTCAGGAAGGAAGAAGAAGAGGAATACAGAGTCAGAAATACTTTTAGGGGTTAAGGAAAGACATTGAAGAAAGTCAGAGGGCTGTATTTAGAAAGCTGAAGATGAAAAGCAATTTGGAGGGATAAAGAAAATTACAGATAGATGGGAGAACATAAGTAGATGAAACTTACTACAAGGAGAAAGATCTGTCTACGTACGTGTGTACATGTCGATACAGATATACAGATATAGATATAGTATGTAGAGGGAGGAGTATATATGGAAGGAGCAGACTGGGAAAATTTCTAAAGTTCCTCCTACTCTAAATTCTGAAAATTGCTAAAATATCTTTACTTTTTATGGGAGGTGGATATAACTTACTTAATTACAGTCTTCAAATATACCTGGCTTCATTAATCAGCATGAATACATTGCCTCCATCCCTATTTTAAGTCTCCCTTTCTCTCCTCAAAAGAAAAAGAGAGGAATGACCTGTAACATAATGGACTTAAAATCAGTGGAAATAGATTCAAATCCCAGCACTGGCACAGATGAATTGTGTGATATCAACCTCTCTGGGACTCAGATGACTCACCTGTTAAATGAAGCGGCTAAACTAGATAACAACTTCTGAAGTTCCTTTGAGCTCTAAACCTAGATTCCTACCAACACCATTCAACTACTCTAAATGAGATGTTAATAACATGATGATATCATCAACTGATATTTCCCAAGTGAAAAAAATGAATATTCTAAAGCACTGTTACTACAAAAAGCATATGTTCTTATTCTCAACTACTAAGATGCTCAATAATACTGTTTCTTAATCTAAATTTGCCATTAAAAAAAAAAAAAAGACACCCTATTCCACTAAGGGGACAGCTAAGTGGTTCAGTGAATAAAGCACCAGCCCTGGATTCAAGAGGACATGAGTTCAAATCCAGCCTCAGACACTTGACACTGACTAGCTGTGTGACCCTGGGCAAATTACTTAACCTTCATTGCCCCACCCCCCAAAAAAGATACCCTAAATTTGCCATAAGGAGAATTTAAATTTAATTTCATTTATTCTAAAAGCTATTTTTTTTTACAATTTCTACAATGTAATTCCAAGTATGCAGAGTTCTAAATACAAATGTCCACATTTATTTTAAGGCAAAAATAAAAGCTAATTTCATACTAAATGAATGAATGAATGAACGATCAAATAAATAAATACAAATGCCTCTGTGAGGGTGGAAAATATTTTTAAGATATAAATCTGTTTAACAATAGACAGAAATAAACGTAACACAATTATGTGGTCAAAAATGTTTAACAAAAGTCAGTACTAAATAAGCTCTTTGGGTGAATGCTCATAATGATACCTGATTCTCCAGGGTCTGAATCATCAACAAAGAAGTAGTTGCCAAAAAACACAAATGTTGCTAGGATTAAAGAAAACTAGAGATTTTCCCTTTTCAGCAGTATCCCCAGTCCACCTAGCCTTATAGCACCCAACTAATGTGGCCACAAAGCAGCTCTGACCTAGATATATATTTCTACAAAATCCATAAATGCTGCTACAGGGGCCACAAATGTTGATCAAGCAGTTAGAGTTTTGGTAGGAAGGTGTTAAAGTATCCATGCCTCTATTACATGCACAGGCTATATAGAAAACAGCTGACAAAGATTTCTGTATGGGAAGAAAGGCGTAGAGAAGTTATTACTGAAACTTGAATTTGAAAACTATACAACATCCTAGAGAAAAGTCAAAAATGAAATACCAAATGAGCCACAGCACTTTTAAATAAGTTAGAGCAATGGCCAAGTACATATATATACTACAAACTCCAGAAACTATAGCAACAAAATTGGAGAAACTCATTCTTTGGAAAATTACATACTCATGCCTCATAATTGCAAGGGAGTGACTCTGGGCTTCTGTAGAATATGCTAGTGGAGTAGAAGCTCTAGTACAACTGTTTCCTAACCAATCATATCCCTCATCAATTAAAAAAAAAAAAAACAATTTTTGATCAAAGGACCCACAAAGAAGATTGCAATGAGGCTTGAATATGGTGATCCTAAAGGCAAATGGATCTAAAATGCTGGCCATTAAGAGATGTAAGCATTCTGAACTGAAAGGAGATAAGAAAAGAAAAAAACAACCATTCTGTTCTGAGCATCGTCTTTATTTGTTTTGCTTTCATAATAAAATCTAAAATGTTGAAGCTGTAATATTGAAATGTCTTTGTTTCACATTTGCTGTCTGAGGCAGGGAAAAGCTTGAGGTAAATGATTTGATGCTTTAAGATCAATCAACAAGTAGTGATTATATACCTACTATGTGCCAGGCACTGTGTTAAGCACAGAATATACAAATGCAATTAATAAAAGAAGCCCTTCTCTGAAAGAGATAAGGACATATATAATTAAAGAATAAATTATAAAGAGAATAAATACAAATAAACACATAGTATTTCAATAGAAGGTAATCTGAAAGCGAGTGTACTCTCTGACCAGGGGAGCAGGAAGGGCTTCCTGCAGAAAGTGGTGCTTGAAGAAAAGGGATTCTATGAGGCAAAAGTGAGCAAGGTGTATTCTAGGCAAGGGGGGTAGAAGTGAAGTGCTTTGTGTGATGAACAGAGGAAAGACAGTTTAGCTGAATGGCCTGAGTGCAAAAGGAGGCGCAATGTATGCTGAGGGAATAAAGAGACTAGCCAGGTGGTAAAGGGCTCTAAAAACTAAACAGAGCACTTTTATATTTTATTCTAGAGGCCACAGGAAGCTCTGTTGAATGAATAGGGGAATAACACAATCAGATCCATCTTAAGGTTACTTTGGCAGGAGTTTGGACTATGGATTATGGACTATGGACTATGGACTATGGATTAGAATGGTGAGAAACTGAAGGTAGGGAGAGTATCTTAGGCAACTCCTGCAATTATGGAGAAAAGGAGGCGGTGAGAGCCTCAACTAAGGTGCCAGCTATGTAGATATGATGTTGTGTGAGGAACACAGAACAAGGACAGGTTGCCTGGAAATGAGAGTTTGGGGGAAAAAATTATGAGGTTTGGCTTCCAGGTATGCTGAATTTGAGATGAATATCTAGTCTGAAATGTCCAATCGGTGGTACCAATGGGCAAAGGGCAATACAGGAAGCCTGATTGTGAAAGGGGCTAGTGATACTGGCAATCAGGAAATCTAGTAAATTCATGCATTGCCTTTCCTCCAAAGTATTATTCAAATGAAATGGCTACTTACCATTGGTATTTGGGTCAAGTAATCTACTTGCCAGAGACTGAAATGCCCGGTAGTGATTCACAAAAGGCATAGTTCTGAGAGAACTACTAATGGTGTTATTTTTGTAATAATTATGTGACTTGGGATAGAAAAGATTTAAATCGAGGTCGCTGGCCTTAAGATATATTAGCTATTATTATAAGTGTCATTTTATATAATAGTAAATTGTGTTGTGCTAGCCATAACAGGCTATAAGCTTCATGAGAGCAAATTTAAAAGCCTTAAACTTTATACCTTCCCCTAATACTTAGCACAGAACTCTGGAAACAGGAGCTACTTTTAAAATATTCAAATTGAATTCATTTTTAGACAGATTATAACAGCTAGCATTTATATGATGTCTTCTGGTTTGCAAAGTATTTACAAATATTTTCTCAATTTTATCTTCACAAGAATTGTGGAAGGCAGGCAAGTGCTAGTATTTTCCCCATTTGCAGATGAAGACATAGAGGTTAAGTAACTTGCCTGGGGTCATACAACTATTAAGTATCTAAAGGTAAATTGAAACTCAGATCTTTCTGACTCCAGGTTCAGCACTCTAGCCACTGTACCACTAGCTGGCAACTTTAAAGAGAATACTTTCATTCGAGCTAGGAATCAAGGATCAGAGGAGGCTGAAAACTAGGAAGACTAGAAGGGAACACCCTCACTGAAAACTGTAACAGGGAAGAGGAAGAAAGAATGCGATCACATAACATCCATTTGGTTCATCCTGTGCTCCTCATTCTTTCCCACTGAAAAGGCAAGTGAAAGGTGTGGGGTGTTTTTACTCCAGGTTATTACCTCAAGAACCAACCATTGTGGTGACTGAAGGAAAGGACAGCAAGACATGGGGGGAGGTAGAGAGGAAACTTGTGGCACTTGGCTAGCATAGCAACTGCCCATAACTGAGTTGGGTTAAGTTATAACCTTCCTGAGAGTCCCATACTCGAGGAGGCCAGTGGTGGGAGAGGATGGAGATGAGTAAATGTGATAGGCATAAGCCTCTAAATGGCTATGGGTGGGAGACAGGGAGATGCAACCTCTCTACCTTCTGGCTGGCTGATGATACCAGTCTTTGTGGTCAATTCCATAGAGGCTCCAAGTATATGCCCCCTCTCCAGCAGCCTCCCCCACGATAAACCGAATCTGCTTTCCAAGGACCAGTGTAACTAAGTACTGAAAAGTTTATCACCAATAGGCTGGTTACATAGTGATAAATTATTGGTCATGTCCACCTATTTTGGTTCCAAAGGTTTGTCATGCCGGGGTGGGGGTGGAGATAAGCTCCCACTCTCTATAAAATGCTCCAATAGCATGTGTCTCAAATAGCCTGACAACTGAAGCCCAACTCCTGGCCTTCTCATGGTGGAACTATTTCCACTAACAGGAGAAGGGGGGAAGGCGAGTCACTGACACCTTAAAAACCAATCGCTTTGGGCAGGTGGAGCTCCTTAGCCTTGGCAGGCAACCGCCTAGGGGAAGGAAACCCTGATTTTAAACCTCCGGGGCTATACCCATATATGGGAAAGGCTTCGGAGTTAACCCAGAGATAAAATCAGGAGTCAGAGTCCCTTAGGCAGTTGGATGTTGTACATCATATCCCTCTGGCAACTCCTGCGGAGGCACTGGTGCCAAACTGTATTGGCTCTGCCTCTCCTTTGGATCCACCAGTGTCATGGAGAGGGAAAACCTGCTGCATGGGCAACAGCTTGTTTTCCATATTGATCCACCCAGGCCAGCGCCCTGGAGAGGACACTCCAGCTACTCCTCATGGGGTAGATACAACACAGGATGGGGCAGTTACCGGTTATAAGTCACTCAGGAGCTGCGGCTCCCACATTGGACTGCACAGCCACACTGTGGCCTGTGGCTCTTCAAAGCGCTGATCCATGGTCGTCAGTGACTGATGGAGGCCTACTATCCAGAAGTAGATATGAAGATCATATCAATTGTGACATTTTCACTACAAACAAAATCTGAAAAAAGAGAAGTTACAACTACTAAATGAACTGGTGGCTTACAGGTTACCACAGGTTATTTTATTTGCCTTGGAGAAGCAAACAAAGGAATTGAAAGAGTTGAATTCAGCATGTGCCTAAAGACAATAATATAATTTCATGCAATAATTGATGGGGGCAGGCAGTGAGGGTCAACAAGGGAGGTTGAATCTCACTCAAACTAGAAGTAATGTGACCACTCATAGCATGGATCCCACTGCTGACTGGCATAGAAGTCATTTCCAATTTGGTCCAGTTTACCTCTCATTAGATAGGCTGGTACCTCCACCTGCTCCAAAGGGCCCACTACACTGATGCCAGATTAAGTGTGGACATCTGACCCTCTAGCCCTACTGCACTTCAGAAGTTCCAAACATAAAAGATCCACCAGCCTCAGATTCCCCAATACTAGGGAAGACAAGTGTACACCATCATGCCTACACAGTGATATTCTACTGAATAGTGTTCATGAGTATTTGCAAAAATATCACTATGAAAATTAATACAGTTTATGTAACAAGACCTGTTGCAGAGGATGAAGGGATAGGTAAACTCTATGAAAAACTTGATAAGACCCTCAAAATTAAATCATGATATATTTCAGTGCTTTGTGACTTCAATGCCAAAGTTGGTATAAATGAGATTGGTGAAAAAATATTTTTGAAAATATGGAGCAGCTATAAGGATTAAGAGAGACCAAACACATGTAGAGTACAGAGAAACTTCACACTTATGTGCCATGCCATCTTTGAGAATAGGATCAAAAGGCACTGGAAATGGAGAACACCAAACAACAACCCCCCCAAAAAAAAGTTGTATTTTCCCAGTCTTTTAAAACATTACTTTTATTGAGTAATATGTATATTTTGCAAGTAAGAATATACTCAACAACTGGTACATTCATTAGAAGAGACTGTCCCTGAGGTACACAGAAAGGGTTATCAAAATATTAGAACTCAATAATATTTCAAACTGCTATATATTTTAAGATACAAAATAACAATATTAGTGATATGAGAATCATTACTAAATTAGCTATCTGTAGTTATCTCACCAATTTCTTTGGGGGGGCAGGGCAATGAGGGTTAAGTGACTTACCCAGGGTCACACAGCTAGTAAGTGTCAAGTGTCTGAGGCCGGATTTGAACTCAGGTCCTCCTGAATCCAGGACTGGTGTTTTATTCACTGCACCACCTAGCTGCCCCCCAGCTCACCAATTTCTGAGGGCAAAGATCAAACTTATAGAAAAGGACTATGGAAGATTATGAAAATTATGAATTAATAAAGAAAAGCAATGAAGGGAAAAGCCAGTTTAAAGAAATCTTGGTGAGAGATTCAACTAAGTAAAGTCAACCAAAGATCATCTAAGGATGAAAGTAGGACAACAGAAGAAAAATAGAAAAAAAGAAGAAAAAAACAGCAAAGGTTTTTTTGGGTTTTTTGGGTTTTGTTTTTTGGGAGTTTTGGCAGGGCAATGAGGGTTAAGTGACTTGCCCAGGGTCACACAGCTAGTAAGTGTCTGAGGCCACATTTGAACTCAGGTCCTGTGCTTTATCCACTATGCCACCTGGCTGCCCCAGCAAAGATTTTAATAACAGTTTTCACGCAAACAACTGTAAACAGTACAACCACAAGAAATCAACTCTATCATCACTATTACAGATATACTAGTAGATGAAATAGAAAGTTACAAAAGAAAACACAAAAGTGAAAAGAAGTCAAATCAAACTAAGTATACAAAAAAAGGAAATCTGTTCGCAGACAATACAATCATAAAGGCATTGAGAGATAGATTCCAAGGTATCTCAAAGAAGGGAAAATACCAAAAGGGGGGGGGGGGAACGACACAGGGGAAGGGAAGGGATCTAGGACTTTACTGATACTGAATAGATGGAGGGGATCAACAGCTACCAACTTATCTGTCCACTTTCCTGTATATTTAAAATTTGTATTAGAAAAATCAAAACATGCATTGAGGTTATCCTCTATGAGTGTAATGAGGAAAAGGGAGGCTTCCACAAACAAAATTCCAGAGTACAAAACATTTTTAAGGTCATAAAATTGACAAAGGTGTATACAATCTGTAAATCTTATACTGATAGTGAATAAAAGATCTCACTAAGCTCACTTATGTTGATTATGATTTTTTAAAATACATTTTATTTGGAAGAGTCAAACATTGTCTTAAAGGTACTTTTTCAAGGTGTCCCCCATCCATCCATACATCAAAATTATGCAGTATTTCTTTTAAGATATAACAGAAATAACCATGCTCAAAAAAATATCAGCTGAAGCATAAAAGATAAGATGCATGCTCAATGTTCAACATTTATCTTGGAGATCAAGTAAATAGTCCAAACTGAAGTGAGAGTATCCCAAATGCACCTGTTTAAAGATATTATATTGATTGCATCAAACCTTACAACATTGTACGGTTTCCTTGAAGAGAGGTAAAACCATTCCAAAGATTCTGATTTAACTACGCACAAAGAAGGGGAAAAGTTAAATAAAAAATATTTATTTTGCAGATATGCAGCTAGATGGACAAATTACAGAAAGCTTGTCAATCAAAATACAGATAGATCCCACAGCTATGGATATATATAGATAAATAGACAGACACATACAGACATAGATTATACTGATAGATATAGATCTCCTATAGGCAATGAAGATGAACAATGAGCTATACTCAGAATTAACAGGGAGAGTAAAGTAGACAGATTGCTTTTGGGAAAATGCAAAGTTCCTTTAAGAACCCCAACTTCTGCCTAAAACAAAGGCCCATCTTCCTAATATCAATATTCTACCAGTATTACTGAATGGCAGCATATCATATAACAGTAAAATCTCTGACAAATTAAGTATAAGTAACTTTCTAAAGACAATGTAGAAACACATAATGAATGTGAGCTTGCTGTGGTACACAATAAATAAGTAACTATAAGAAAAACTGAAGTTAAAGATGTCATCAAAGAAATACATGATATAAAAAGACAACAGACTGGGGTTATATCCAAAGCAAGGTATTAGTGGACAGCCCATGTACTTCCGAGTTATACCCAAAATGTCGGGAGAAAGCATGATAGACCTACTATAGCACACTGAGTAGACAAGGGTTGATGTGTAATATATCCAAAATGTAAAGAAAATGCTAGGCACATAAATGTTTCTTCAAAGATCTCATGAAAGTACTATCAAACAAAGCAATGTTAACTATCACCTACGAATCCAATTAAAATGAAGCTAATTATACTGGTGATGTTCAATTTTCTTGGGTGTTAAGCTACAGAAATTCTAAGTAAGACAGCTGGCTGCTTGGCTGCCTCAATAGGAGGCATACTACATACCCCAGCAAAAACCTGAATTTCCCACCAGACAAAATAATGATCAAGAAAGCCAATGAGAAATGACAATAGGTTACTTCTACCTCAGAAATGCACAAAACATCAGCTTAAGGATCATTGTCAATATAAAGCCAGCATCAGAGCAAACAAATAAGCCAGAAGTCCCTCAAAATGACCAGAGATACAAGTAACTAACAAGTCTCTATGTAGGCACAAAGTGTGGAAGACTCCCCCAAGAAAGCCACAGGGAACCTAAAGGGTTGTTTAGAAACCCATAATGGGTCCTTGGAAGTCTTAAGCAGTTGCAGTGACCAGTGCAACAGTAGAGCTAAAACCAGGACTGCCCAAATGACCAAAGGCTCCAAGGATTAACATTGTGTCCTGACAGACAGACCATAGAGGGATCTGGAGAGCTAGCATTCTGAACTTCAAAGATGCAGGGAGAGATGACAGAGAGAAGCCAGGAAGTTGACTGAGCTCTCCCAAGTTTCCCTCAAAAACAAAATTTAATCAAGCCTCTAAAAGTACTCTGAAACTAAAGAACCTGCAAAAAAAACAGAGAGACACAATTTTCCAAATTGAGATAATTTAGAAGACTTCAGGAAAGGTTGGTCTCACTCTGGCAAAAGGGAGCAAAGCGCAGCTCACAGCTCAGCACTGCATTGAGGGGGTCTGGGCAAGTCTGCAGAAAGCTCTTGGCCACAGTGGAGATCATGGCTCAGCAAGCCTGGCACAGCAGGGCAATGGTGAGATCCACCAGCACCAGCTGAGAGGGCAGGCTGCCAGCTGGAGGGCAACCCACTGGACAGGTGCAACCAGGTCTGGCCATCCCAGCGCACAGAGAGCAAACACAGGGAGCAAGCCCAGGGCAGTGAGAAATCCACAAGCCATAGAAACCTCAGAATAGAAAGCCAGTGACACAGTCCCTATCCCCCAGCACAAGAAGCTTGAAACAGTCACCCTTGTGCCCCAGGAGCAGACCTCAACTTTAAAAAAATAAGTTGCAATATGAGTAAGAAACAGAAGAGGGCTCTTACCATTGAGAGCTTCTGTATGGATAGGGAAGAGCAAAACAGAAACTCAGATGAGGACAATATTCTCAAATTGCCTACATGTGAAGCCTCAAGATGGAAAATGACTTGGTCTCAAGACCAAAAAGCCTTCTTGGAAGAGCTCAAACACAATTTTAAAAATCAGTTGAGAGAGGGGCAGCTAGGTGGCATAGTGGATAGAGCACCGACCCTGGATTGAGGAGGACCTGAGTTCAAATCCAGCCTCAGACCCTTGACACTTACTAGCTGTATGACCCTAGGCAAGTCACTTAACCCCAATTGCCTCACCAAAAAAACCCAAAATATTAAGAAAACTATTAGCATAATTGGTCACATTATTAGTAACAAAAAATATACATGCATATATCAACAGATCTAGAAAAGGTCTTAAGAAATGGCAAAACAGGGGCAGCTAGGTGGCACAGTGGATAGAGCACTGACCCTGGATTCAGGAGGACCTGAGTTCAAATTCAGCCTCAGACCCTTGACACTTACTAGCTGTGTGACCCAGAGCAAGTCACTTAATCCCAACTGCCTCACCAAAACAAAACAAAAAAAATGGCAAAACACAATCAAGAAAAATGGAAGGGAAATAACTTTCTTTAATGTGTTTTTGAAAATTTATATAAAACCTAGTTTATATTATTTATAATGGAGAAATTTTAGAATTTTTTTTCCAAAAAGATCAAAGTAAAGTAAGAGTGCTCAATATCTTAATTATAATTCAATACAGTACCTGAAATGAAAGCAATAAGACAAGAAAAAGAAATTATGGGGGGGGGGGCAGCTAGGTGTCACAGTGGATAAAGCACCAACCCTGGATTCAGGAGGACATGAGTTCAAATCCAGCCTCAGACACTTGACACACACTAGCTGTGTGACCTTGGGCGAGTCACTTAACTCTCACTGTCCCACAAAAAAAAAAAATCCATTATTAAGAAATTAAGGGAAAAGCATGAGCAAAGAAGAGAAAAATTATACCTACTTAAAGAAAAGAGAATAATTTACTTAGAAAATCCTTAAGAATCTATGAAAAATATAAGCAAGACAATTAAGAGTATCAGCAAAATAAAAGAAGACAATAGGCTGTATGATCACTTGTTGAATAAATTATAGAAAAGATTCTCATTCAGGCATAGGTTGGACTAGTTGGCCTCTGTACCCCCTATCAAATGGATTCCCTAAGGGTCCACAAAAATCACCAATATTTCTATATATTAATAATAAAGATTCAGGAATAAAAGACAGAAATTCTACCTAAAATAATTTCAAAATGCAAAAAGACAATGTAAGAGTTAATAACAAATATCAGAACCTATATAAGTATCATTGTAAAGCATTATTTTTTTTTAAGTGAGGCAATTGGGGTTAAGTGACTTGCCCAGGGTCACACAGCTAGTAAGTATTAAAGTGTCTGAGGCCGGATTTTGAACTCAGGTACTCTTAACTCCACGGCCAGTGCTCTATCCACTGCGCCACCTAGCCGCCCCCGTAAAGCATTATTTTTTAAAAGACAAAAGACCTACGGAGATATTTGACAATCCTAGGGGGGCAATATCAACATAATAGAAATAGAGATAACTGGAGGCAGCTAGGTGGTGCAGTAGATAAAGCACCCGCCCTGGATTCAGGAGGACATGAGTTCAAATCCAGCCTCAGACACTTGACACTTACCTGGGTGACCTGGGCAAGCCACTTAACCCTCATTGTCCCACAAAACAAATGAACAGAAAGAGAGCTAACTACACAAATGAATTTAAAGACCTAGTATTCTCCCAATCAAATTAACAGGAAAATACTTAGTAGAATTAGAAAAAAAAAATAAGAACAAAATTCAGAGGAAAGAAGGTTAGCAATATCAAGGGATATAATTAAAAACAAACAGGAATTAAGGATTGTCAGATATCAAATAATATTACAAATTAGAAATTATCAAAAGTATTTTATATCCCATATTGGAAATTATTAAAAGCATTTTATATTGGATAAAATTCTATAAATAAAAATAAAATACATTTGATAAGCAAGACCTAAACACCAATGCTTACAGAAGTCTATTGTTCCCAAGAACAAAAACTAATGGGGAAAGAACTTTTCATTTAACAAGAGCTTCCAAGGAAACCACAAAATAATTTGGTGGGAAATGAGTTCAGACTAGCACCTTATACCATATACCATTATAAATTCCAATGCAGTAAAATATCTTTCACAACTGTGACTAGGGTAAGAATTCATAACCACACACAGGATAGAAACAGTTATAAAAGACAAAATACTAATTTTCTATTACAAAAAGGGTTTAAGCAAACAAAACTGATATAACTAAAATCATTAGGAAAAAAACTGAGATGGGAGAACCTTTACATAAAAAATCTCTGATATTGGGGCAGCTAGGTGGTGCAGTGGATAAAGCACAGGCCCTCAATTCAGGAGGATCTGAGTTCAAATCCGACCTCAGACATTTGACACTTACTAGCTGTGTGACCCTGGTCAAGTCACTTAACCCTCATTGCCCCACAAAAACAAAACAAAAAAAAAAATTTTTTTTAATCTCTGATGTTTATGTAAACTTTTTCCTGACATCAAAATCTGAAGAACTGACACAAATAAATAAGAGCTATTTCCCAATACATAAATTATAAAAGTATGACATATGAACAGTTTTTAAGAGAAGAAATGTTATCCAAAACCATCTGTAAAACTCTTCAAAATCACTAGTATGAAAAATGTAATTAAAACATACCTGATGCATCATTTCATAGCTATCAAACTGATAAAATTAATAAATGAGGAAAAAATCCAATATTGGAGGAGCAATGAAAAATATGCTAATTCACTTTCTGGGAAACGATATGGAATTATCTGTAATAGTAACAAGTTGGAAACAAATCATGTAGCCAAAGACAAAGTGGGACATAGAAACAATAACTGAATATGTCATAAGGAACAATACATATGAAAAATTCAGAAAATGGGAAGACTTTCATGAACTGAAGCAAAATGAAGAGAGCAGAACTCAAAGAACAATATATACAGTGACTACAACAGTGTGACTGAAGACAACATTAAAAGGCAACAAAACTTGTTTATCCTTCATTTTCAAAGAGGGCCAGTGACATCAGAAAGTAATGCCTTGACTTGCTCCTGAACTGGATTTAAGTGAGGCAGAGTTATACAAAGTTATCATCTTCATTTTCTCCTCCAGAGTCATTGAAGCCTACAGGAAAGTGCCAGCACAACTGGCAATGGATGACCTTGGTGTCTTCCATGTCTGATCACGCTGCTCCACAATCACTGCTTCAGCCACTTTCATGCCTGTTGGAAGAAATTATTCTCATCCACTCATTCCACCAGTACAAATCTTCACTTGCTTGGATTAGACACCTCTCTAACTCACCCAACTAGTTTGTGGCCCATTGGTTACCCTCAACCTAGTATACCCATTTGCCAAGATGATTTTACCAGTGTGGCCACTGAGCACGCAACAACAGCTTCTTGGGTGGGAGCCACAGGTGAGAGTTGAGAGACAGACAGGTAGACACCAAAGATGAATGAGCAGCCCTGAAAGGGGATCAGCAAGCCCTCACACCAGAGGTAATAATCCTCACTAAACACCCCATGCATCCTGAAACAAAACTAAGGTTAAATACAAAATACAATGCTTGCGGCACATTATTAAAAAGTACACAGCTTTATGTTCTCAAACTATTAAAACTACAAAATGGAAAATGTATTTACTGTGAGTAGCAATGGCTCTAATAGATTGTACAACTGACTTTATGGAAAAGGGAGAAAAATGTGGACAAGTGTCTGCTATGTCAAAACAAAAATGTGTTCATATAAGAACTGGGGGAGGGGCAGCTAGATGGAGCAGTGGTTAAAGCACCGGCCCTGAATTCAGGAGTACCTGAGTTCAAATCCGGCCTCAGGCACTTGACACTTACTAGCTGTGTGACCCTGGGCAAGTCACTTAACCCCCATTGCCTACAAAAAAAAAAAAAAAAAGAACTGGGGGAAAAGTATAAACCACCCACAAAAGAAATATTTGAATAAACATTTAAATCTTGAAGTCTCTGGACTAAGACTTAATTATCTTTAATCATTCTGCCTTTACATTATTCAACTTCAAACTCATGGAAAAGCTAACATTAAATAAACTTATATATAAATATATATTTTTTTTTAGTGAGGCAATTGGGGTTAAGTGACTTGCCCAGGGTCACACAGCTAGCAAGTGTCAAGCGTCTGAGGCCGGATTTGAGCTCAGGTACTCCTGACTCCAGGGCCGGTGCTTTATCCACTATGCCACCTAGCTGCCCCGAAAGAATTATTTTTAAAAAATATAAGTTTGGGGCAGCTAGGTGGCGCAGTGGATAGAGCACCGGCCCGGGGGTCAGGAGTACCTGAGCTCAAATCCGGCCTCAGACACTTGACACTTGCTAGCTGTGTGACCCTGGGCAAGTCACTTAACCCCCATTGCCCCACAAAAAAAAAAAAATTTTTTTAATAATTCTTTCTATTTTGCTAGCAGTTTTAAAATACCACAGGATCTTTTTTATCAACACAACTTTCAAGGGAAAAGAACCTCCTGTGCTTTAGTCTAAAATTAAAGTGTACCCCAAAAGGAAATGACTGCCACATACACCAAAAAAAAACCCTAATTTCTTCAAGACCATGAAGAATTCTCACTCCAGAGAAATAAGATTTCTTCACCGAACTATGTGTGCGAGCCTAATAAATACTTGAAATTAAAGTTGCTTATTGCTTAAACCCTTCACAAAGTGTCAAGAACATCCAGTGCTGGGATATCAGATTCTAGGAAGGACACTAAGAAGCTGGAACACATCCAAGAGTATATTATAACAGGTAACTTGTTCTTTCTTTTAACTTTGTTATTTCTGTCAATAACCCTGTGTGTCCCATATATAAAAATTCAGTGTTACCTCTGACTTGATCTTATTTATTCCTCATCTCCCATAACCAAGCACTTTGCAAATCCTGATTCTATTACCAAAGCATTTCCTAAATCCATTCAATCTTCTCTATTTCTACTGCCACCAACTATCCTTGTAGAGACCTTTATTACTACTGTGAGAAAATAATTATTAAGAATGGGATTTGGGGGAGACCCAGTGACCCCACCCCTAATAGGGAACTCTGGCTGGTTTCTCAGGGCCAGCCCCAAAGGTACATTAGAGCTCAGACTAACTCAGTAGAGAGGATAGAAACCATACCTAGCTGAAAGCCTTTGCCCTCTGAGTGTTTGACCTGCCCTCAGCACTGTACCACCCATTTTGATATAACCACCTTCAGGTCCCATCAACCAATAGAATTGAATGATGCTAGCCAACTATCCTTGAGCAGTGTGTAAAGAACCACTTCAATTGGAAGAGGAAAAGAAACTGAGGTCTCAAGGTGAACGCCATTCTTCTCTTACTCAGGGGCTGGCTCTCCCCAGCCCCCATTCCTGGGACTCCATGCTGGGTGTATTACTAGTGGGGAAGTTTTTCAGACACACGGTGAAAATTAATAATAAATGCTTGCTGCCAAAACTGGTTCAATAGCCTCTAACTTATAAGTAGCAATACCTCAGAAACCCCAGCTTGGCTCCCCAATAATTTAGACTAAAGACAGGTTTTACCCCAATTTCAAATGACACACTACACACCTGAATCATAATCCCCGCCTTCACTTTCTCCCCTCTTCAATTTCTCTTCCAGTCAAATTGACATTATTACATCATTTTCTTGCTCAAACAGTTCCAGTGGTTTTCTGATTTCTCTTAAAACAAAATACAAAATCATTCGTTTGCATTTAAAACCTTTTGTCATCTGCCTTTAACCTATCTTTCTTAACCTGGGATCCACATATAGATTTTAAGAGATCTATAAACTTGAACAGGAAAAAATTACACCTTTATTTTCACTAATCTCTAACTGAAATTTAGCATTTTCTTCAATTATAAATGTAGGCAACAAACTACAATAAAATTAGGCTTCACCAGACTGTTGAAGACATTGTTGTGTCACCAGACTGTGACACAAAAAAAGTTAAGAACCTCTGTTTTAGGCTAGTTTCACGATATTCTCCTTCATGCATTTCATACACCAGCCAAACAGGCCTACTACTTATTGGTTTGCAACATCATATTTCCCACCTCCATGCCTCTGCACAAGCAAATATTCTCATGCCCAGACTGTTCTTCCTAATCACCTCCATGTCTTCAAATCCCTAGCTTCCTTGAAGGCTGTACTCAAGTGCCATTGTTATACCTGGTCATCCAAGAAATTAGTGCTCTCCCAATCCCCATGAAATCACTTTGTAAATATTGTGCAGAATAAATTGTCTTTGTGTTATTTCCCTTCCCCCTCAATAAAATGTCAGCTCCTTGAAAGACTGTGGTTTAGGTATTTAATAAATTCAGCTGAATTGTCCAATTTTCTCCCATTCTACCCTTGCAATACAAACAGCACAAAATCAAGTACATTTGTCATGGCTTGTTATGATCATAGCTGTTATGATTAGAGACCAGAATCATGACAAATTTTTGCTTTACATTACTTACAGAAAGATATTAACAGTCCATATGAAAACTGAACTAGGACTTCAGTTTCATTAACACCACAGTCATGGACTCATAAAATTATAAGCAGAAAGGCAATAGTTGTACAAATATTACTAGAGAGAAAATCAAACTCTCCCACTCTGAGGCTGCCTATAAGTAGCATATAAAAAGAGGGACAGGCCCAGTCCCTGGGATGGGGATCCTTAAACTGCCTCTTATGCTGTAAAGTATAAAGCTCATATGTTGGAAGGAAGGGAAGAAGGGCAGGTAAATACTCAAATCAGCAGTCTTAGTAACTCTAATAAAAATCTGGATGGCTTTCCCTAAACATCAATGATTATGTTTTCCTGTGGTGCCTATTTCCCTGGGGAAAATAATGTGAACTGGACTGCACTTTGAGAGGCTTAATATCTTGAACATCAAACATTATTCTAAAGGACTAGGGAATGACAACACTGTATTACAAAGTCAGTGATATTTATACTTTTAACAATAACTTCTGAGCCCCCCCCCCCCGCCCCCTGCAATTGTCCCCTATTCTCCAACCTCCTTAGCTGAGAGTGCAACATCCTGGAAGCAGTCAGTAGTTGCAGAACAACAGGATAGAGAAGTAGGATCATAGATTTAGAGATGAAAGAGGCTAAGAGAACAGAGTCTTCAAGTACAACCTCCTCATCTTAAAGGATTAGGTAAGTGAGGCCCAAAGAGATTTTGATATGTTGGTAGGATCATGTGGGTAGTAAATGCCTGAAGCTGCTTACTGCTAATGAGCCAGTCAGTCAATGGACAACAAGCTTTTATTAAGAGCTCACTATGTGCTAAGCACTGTGCTGGGCACTAGGGACAAAATGAAAGGCAAAAATCAGTTCCTGTACTCAAGAAGTGTATACTCTAATGGAGACAACATGCAAATAAATAAGAATATCCATGATATAAACCGAGTAGATTAAAGTGACCTGAAAAGAGAAAGCATTAACCTCAGTTGTGTTGGTGGCTGATGCTATTTGTCCTTCATTCCAAAGAGGAATGTATCATCAAAAGGTGATGTCATGACTTGCACTGAATCAGACTTAAGTGAGGGAGGGCTGTGCAAAGTCACCAGCCTCACTCTCCTTCAGAGGCATCTGGGACCACTGGCAAGATATATATCAGGATGACTGGAGATGGCCCTGGATTGGGCTTAAGTGACTTACCCATGGTCACACAGCTAGTAAATGTCTGAGGTGAGATTTGAACTCGGGTGCTTCCAACTTCAGGGCCAGTGTTCTATCTACTGTGCCGCCTAGCTGCCCCTTGGCATTAGCTGCTGGGAGGACCAGGAAAGGACTCCAGTAAAAAATATAATTTGAGTTGAGCCTTAAAAGACACCAAGAAAACTAAATGGATTTGAGGGAGCAAGATGTTGCAGAAATGGGAGACAACCACTGCAAAGGCAAGGAGACAGGAGATGGTGTGTCATGTTCATGAAACTCCAAGCTGGTCAGTAAAGCTGCTTGTAGAATTCATGGAGGGGAGTAAGATGTAAAAAGACTGGCAGAGGAGGCCAGCTTATGAGGAGCTTTAAAATCTAAATTCAGTTCTCTTTCTACATCACGGTACAACTCAGTCCCTGCAGTAATATGTTCATTTACTGGTTAACAGTTCTCAACAATACAATGATCCAAGACAATCCCAAAGGACTATTGATGAAACATACTATCCACCTCCAAAGAAAGAACTGATATTGATTGGACACAAACTGAAGCATGCTATTTTTCATTTTCTTTCATTTTTTTTCTTTTATTCAGGTTTTCCTGTATAAAATGACTAATATGGTAATGTTTTACATAACTGTACATGTATAACCCATATCTGATTACTTACCACTTCAGGGAAGGAGCAGGGAAGGGAGGGAAGGAGGGAAAAAACTGGAACTCAAAACTATAAATACAAATGTTTATTACTTTAAAAAATTAAAGTTTAATATAAAAAAAATTTTTTTTAAATATCAGCTTGGCCAGTGCTCTTTCCACCATATCATTCTGCCTCCTCTAGCAAAGAGAGTTTTCATCATTTTCAAATTACGGATGATGTTGTTAAAACACCAAGCAGGGAGCAGCTAGGTGGCCCAGTGGATAAAGCACCGGCCCTGGATTCAGGAGGACCTAAGTTCAAATCCAGCCTGAGACACTTGACACTTACTAGCTGTGTGACCCTGGGCAAGTCACTTAACCCTCACTGCCATGCAAAAAGACAAAAAAAGCACCAGGCAGCTAGAAGAGTTAAGAGGCAAGACAGTGGAGTAAATAAAAAAAACATCATTCAAGTAAGGCGTTCAAGTCCCTTCTCTAATTCATGCTGGAGTTTTTTTACCCTGAACAAGTCATTTTATTGGACACAAACTTTCCCAATAAACTTTCTTTTTTTTTTTTAATTTCCCCAAGTTACGTGTAAAAACAAATTTTCACATCAATTGTTAAAACTTTCTGTTCCAACTAATGCACTGTTGGTGGAGCTGTGAATTGATCCAACCATTCTGGAGAGCAATTTGGAATTATGCCCAAAGGGCTATAAAGCTGTGCATACCCTTTGACCCAGCAATACCACTACTGGGTCTTTTTCCCAAAGAGATCATAAAAAAGAGAAAAGAACCCACATGTACAAAAAATATTTATAGCTGCTCTTTTTGTGGTGGCAAGAAATTGGAAAGTGAGGGGCTGCCCATCAACTGGGGAATGGCTAAACAAGTTGCAGCATATGAATGTAATGGAATTCTATTGTGCTGTAAGAAACAATGAGCATGAGGATTTCAGAGAAACCTGGAAAGACTTGCATGAACTGATGCTGAATGAGATGAGCAGAACCAGGAGAACATTGTACACAGTATCATCAACATTATGTGTTGATCAACTGTGATAGACTTGATTCTTCTCAGCAATACAAGATAGTTCCAAAGGACTTATGATGGAAAATGCTCTCCAAATCCAGAAAAGAAAAAGAACTGTGGAATATGGATGCAGATTGAACCATACTATTTCCATTGTTTTTTGGTGCTGTTGTTTTTCTTTTTTGAGGTTTTTCCTTATTACTGATTTTTCTCTTATAACATGACTAATGCAGAATTATGTTTAATGTTATTGTACATATATAACCTATATCAGATTACTTGCTGTCTTGGGGAAGTGGGGGAAGGGAGGGGAGGGAGAGGGGAAAAATTTAAACTAGAAATCTTATCAAAACAAATGTTGAAAACTATCTCTACATGTAACTGGAAAATAATAAAATACCTTTATAATTTAAAAAAAGAACTGAGACAGAATTGCTAAATAAATAAAGGTTTGTATAAGAAACAAAGGAAAAAAACCTTTGTGTTCCAAATTTTCTTCCTCCCTCCCTCCCAACCCACCCCTTAAGAACTTAAGCAATTCAACATAAGTTGTACATGTACAGTCATGGAAAACATGACAAAAAACACTTTAGAAAGAGGAAGCAACAAAAACAAACCAACAAAATTAGACTTCAATCTGCATTCAGATACCATTAGGTTTTTTCTCTGTAGATGGATTGAATTTTTCATAAGTCCTTCTGATAGCATCCTGCTTTTCATTTCTTACAGCACAGTAGTGTTCCACCCTAATCTCTACTTCAAATTTTTTCACAATTACTATTGCTAACTGTATTTCCCTCCATCCTATTCCCTACCCTTGATTTACTCTATTTTCTATTTTCTTTCATCCTACCCCTCCTCAAAATTGTTTTGCTTCTGACTCCCCTCCCCAATCTGCCCTCCCTTCTTTCAACCTTCCCCCCTTATCCCTTTCCCTTCCCACTTCCCCACAGCACAAGATAGATTACTATACGAAATTGAGTGTGTATGTTAATCCCTCTTTGAGCCAATTCTGATGAGAGTAAGACTCACTCCCTCACACCTCTCCTCCATCTTCTCCTCCACTCTATATGCTTTTTCTTGCTTCTTTTATGCGAGATACTTTATGCCATTCCGCTTCTCCCTTTCCCTTCCTCCCAGTGCATTCCTCTCATCCCTTAATTTTTTTTTTTAAGATATCATCCTGGGGCAGTTTGGTGGCACAGCAGACAAAGCACCAGCCCTGGACCCAGGAGGACCCAAGCCCAAATCCAGCCTCAGACACCCGACACTCATCAGCTACACGACCCTGGCCAAACCACCCAACCCTGACTGCCCCATAAAATAAATACATACATACATACATACATACATACATACATAAATACATAAATAAGTAATAAATGCTTTAAAGACATTATCCCTTCATATTCAACCCACACCTGTGCCCTCTGTCTCAGTATACTCCATTCAGTTACACTAATAATGAGAAAGTTCATATGAGTTTGAAGTATCATCTCCCCATGTAGGAATGCAAACAGTTTAATTTTTTAATATCCCTCATGGTTTCTTTTTCCTGTTTACCTTTTTATGCTTTTCTAGAATCTTGTATTTGAAAGTCAAATTTTCTATTCAGTTCAGGTCTTTTTATCACTAATGCCTGAAAGTCCTCTTTCATTGAATTGCCATTTTTTCCCCTGAAAGATTATACTCAGTTTTGCTAGGTAGTTAATTCTTGGTTGTGATCCCAGTTCCTTTGCACTCCTGAATATCATATTCCATGCCCTCCAGTCCATTAGTGTAGAAGCTACTAGATCTTGTGTTATCCTGACTGTGGCTCCACAGTACCTGAATTGTTTCTTTCTGGCTGTTTGCAATATTTTCTCCTTGACCTGGGAGCTCTGGAATTTGGCTATAATACTCCTGGAAGTTTTCCTTTTGTGATCTCTTTCAGGAGGTGATCAGTGGATTCCTTCAATTTCTATTTTACCTCCTGTTCCGAAAATGTCAGGGCAATTTTCCCTGACCCTTTCTTGGAAGATGATATCTAAACTCTTTTTTTTGATCATGACTTTCAGGTAGTTCAATAATTTTTAAATTATCTTTCCTGCATCTATTTTCCAGATCAGCTGTTTTTCCAAGGAGTTATTTCACAGTGCCCTCTATTTTTTTAATTCATTTGGATTTGCTTTATTGTGTCTTGATTTCTCATAAAGTCATTAACTTCCATTTGCTTAATCCTATTTTTTTTGTTTTTTAGTGAGGCAATTAGGGTTAAGTGACTTGCCCAGGGTCACACAGCTAGTAAGTGTTAAGTGTCTGGAGCCGGATTTGAACTCAGGTACTCCTGACTCCAGGGCCGGTGCTCTATCCACTGCACCACCTAGCTGCCCCTTAATCCTAATTTTTAAGCAATGATTTTCTTCAGAGAGCTTTTGTACCTCATTTTCCATTTGGCTTTTCAAGCTGTTGACTTTTTTTTTCATGACTTTCCTGCACCTCTCTCATTTCTCTTTCCATTTTTTCCTCTACTTCTTTTACTTTATTTTTAAAGTCCTTTTTGAATGCTTATATGGCCCAAGACCAATTCATTTTTTTTTTGGAAGCTTTGGATGTAAAAGCTATGCCTTTGTTATCTTCTTCTGAGGGTATATTTTGATCTTCCTTGTGACCAAAGAAACTTTCTAGAGTCTGCATTTTTTTTTCTGTCTGCTCATTTTCCTAGCCTATTTCTTGGCTTTTAACTCCTTCTTAAAGTGGGGCACTGCTTCCAGGACACACTGTCCCATGCTTCAGGGGTCCCAGGTGGTATGATTTAAGGAGAGGTGCATTCCCCAATCCCCCTGGCCTGGACTCTGGTCAGCAAGCAACCACACACCTGCCTTCCCTTTAACCTGGGAACAGAATCCTTTTTCACTGTGGCTCCAGGATCCAGGCTCCAAGCTCCAGCATGCCTGCATCCGTCCCCAGCCTGGGCTGCCACTGGACCGCTTACTGGGTCCAGGCCCAGGCAAAACAACAGAGTCCTACCTCAACACTAGCAGAGACCCCTGTGATCTCCCCTGGACCAACCATTTGACCTCCTCACCATCTGTGGGCTGAGTTCCAGAAGCAGCCACAGCCACAGCTGCAGCCAAGAAGCTCCTCTGGAGCGGTCTAGCTAGGACTGGATTTACACAATGCCACTTGGGGCTGGATCTGCATGGCACAGCCTGGGGCTGTGCTCCACTTTCACACTCACAACAGACCTATCCTGCCAACCTTTTAAACCATCTTTCGCTGGAAAATGATCTCATCCATCCTTTTGTGGGTTCTGCTGCTCCAGGAATTGTCTTATGGCATTATTTGAAGGAATTTGGAGGGGTTTTGGGGAAGAGTTCTGCCTTTCTTCCACCATCTTGGCTCTGCTCCCCCCCCTTTAAACTTTCTAAAATTATATTTTGCACAAACGTTGTCAGTTTTACTGACCTGCATTAGTAGAGAAAGTTTCCTTCCTTCCCTATAGAGAAGAAATAAAAGGCATGGAACAAAAAGAAAAGGAAAGGAAAGGAAAGGCCTTTGGAGAAGATGAATAGTTAACTCATTAATTTCTCCAATGCCTCACTGGGGAATGAAAATGACACAGGGATCTTTACATGTTAGCACAGCACAAGCTTTAATAGGGTCTATAGGCCTAAAAAGCTTCAGGCATAGACTCAATATGTCTGTTGTAAGAAGACCAAACAAAGTTACTGTGTTCATAGGTTCATAAATGTGAAGTTGAAGGGGAGCTTGGGTTCTCACCCAACCTCATTTTACCAGTGTCCAGAATAGTTCATTGAATGTTGAATCATTTTGGCCACAGCATCTCATCAAATTATCTATTAAGATCTGGAGAGGCTATGATACTCATTGGTTTAAGAATATCCACCCTTATGAAAATAGTTTAAATGGGATGGAATTAGTTTATTGTCATGAAGATATCCACAATGCACTTGAAGTATTTCTTAAAGTAATCTTTGGGGGGGGGGGGCAGGGAATTAAGCATAGAACTACCTAAACCTTATCCTTTGGTTTGTTTGTTTGTTTGTTATTTTAGTGAGGCAACTGGGGTTAAGTGACTTGCCCAGAGTCACACAGCTAGTAAGTGTTAAGTGTCTGAGGCCGGATTTGAACTCAGGTACTCCTGACTCCAGGGCCAGTGCTCCATCCACTGCGCCACCTAGCTTCCCCTTATCCATTGGTTTGAAAAAAAAAAACTTGGCTATAATGTCAGGTGCAGACTCTACCCTTCCCACAAGACAGGAAACTTTATGAATAGAATATATGGGAAGAAAGAAAAAATACTTTAAAAGTTCACTCAACTACATCCTTTAGAGCCTTCATAAAATGTAAATCATATAATTCAGATTTAGCAATGGTAATGTATATAAACAGACAGACAGACATTTCCCATAATATTTTTCCAACCAACTAAATGGTCACATTTACATTTATATAAAGATTTGACTTGAAAATCCACTTAGCTAATAACAGAAAAAAACATTTACTCAAAAACAAAAGCCAGACAGCATATCATGCCTGTGCTCTAAATTCAAAACTAGTACTTGTTAAAAATCTATATATTACTGTAGGTCCAATCTTTTCAATTCATCCAACCTCTCTGCTGACCTCCAATCTCATATCTCCAACTGCCTTTCAGACATCTTAAACTGGGTGTCCAGTAGACATCTTAAACTCAATATGTTCAAAATAGAACTCATTATCTTTCCCCTAAACTGTCTGCCCCTCCCCACTTTCCTACAACTCTAGAAAGCAACACTAGTTTCCCAGTCAGGTTCACAACCAAGGAATAATCCTGGATTCCCCACTATCTCTAACCACCCCCCCCCCACATCCAATCTGTTGCCAACAGCTACCAATTCCACTTTTGCAACATCTCTCAAACAACCCTCCTTCTCTCCTCTGACACTGCCACCACTCTGGTGTAGGCCCTCATCACTAATGATTACTGCAATAGCCTGCTGGTGGATCTGTCTGCCTCAAGTCTCTCCCCACTCCAATCCACTTTCTGTTCAGCCAGTAAACTGATTTTCCTAAAGTGTAGGTCCAAGCATGTCACCTTCCTACTCAACAGACTCAACTAGCTCCCTATTGCTTCCAGGATCAAATACAAAATGCTCTGTTTGACATTCAAAGCTCTTCATAATCTAGCCCCCTCCTACCTTTCCAGTCAACTTACACCTCACTCCCTGACACATACTCTTCAAACCACTGACCTCCTGGCCTTCTGGCTGTTTCACAAACAAGACAGTTCAGCTCTCAGCTCTCAGCATTTTCTCTGATTGTCTCTCATGCCTGGAATGTTTTTCCTCAACTCCACCTACTGACTTCTCTGACTTCCATTAAGCTCCAACTAAAATTTCGTCTTTTACAAGAAGCCTTCCCAAACCCTCCTAATTCTACTGCCTTCCATCTATTAATTATTTCCTGTATATAGTTTATTGTACATATCTGCCTCTCCCATTAGAATGTGTGCTCCTTGAAAGTAGAAACTGTCTTTTGCTTCTTTTTCTATTCCCAGCACTTAATACAATGCCTGGCATACAGCAAGCACTTAAATTTTTATTGATTGACTGAATTCTTATATGCTTCTAAAGCAAATCACTATGAAATTCTATAAATGTAACTGAGCTACATATCAAATCACTGTAGTCATATAATTTGTAGTCTTTTCTACCTTCAGAGATATGAGTATAACAGAATTACTCTATTAAAAGAAAAGTTGAGTTCCAGTGACATGCTTTCTTGTGAGAAATTTCTTTGAGTTGCTAGAAATAATACAAGAATAATAAAACAATACTACTATAGATAACAATTTCACATTTTAAAACACTTCAAAATATTATATAAGTATTTCCCTTACCAGTACATTAGAGTAGTAAATATGAGCCTCATCAAACACAAGATGATCACACATACCTAGTAAGTGTTCTAGCCTAGAATCTAGCCTCGGTAGTCTGGCTCTAAGCCCATTACTTTTTCCACTATGACACACTGCCAGAGAAACATTGTAGTAGAGTAGAAAGAGTACAGGACATTGTAGTAAAGATGCCAGTGTTCATCTCTTGCAATTTCCTAAATGCAAAAGCACACATTCTTCCTCCTATTCAATTCTTGGCCAGTTCACTGATCAACTGAAATGTCTGTCCAAGACACAGGAACTGAAAGACCAATTCTTTAAGCTTTCCACTCATGAATATTAGTCTAAACAGATGGCCTCCAATGTGAGAGCCAAGGCATAACTCCAAGGAAGTATGTGATCAACGAGAAGTTGAAAAGATGGGTTGAATCCTCCTCTCCCTGTGATACTCAATCCTAGGGCTTTTCTCCAACACAACTACAGATACCTTTTACCCATTACTCCTCAATACTACTACTCCACTCTGATCTTGTGAGCTCCCAACCTCCCCTTGTTGTGTGTCTGGAGGCAGGTGGGAAGGGAGAAAATCATACACTCAGAACAGGTATCCACAGCAGCAGCTGCGACTGGGAAAATCCTCTTCCTGTCCTCCATAACCTCCTATCCTAGCATACCCAGCTCCTGCTCCAAATCACCTATGACTACAAGAGGTCTCATCTCCTTGGAGGATAAGTTCTGTACCTTGAGGCAGTGACTGGTTAGAACTCCCTTCATTTCTTTTATTTTTTTTTTTTGCTGGGCAATGAGGGTTAAGTGACTTGCCCAGGGTCACACAGCTAGTAAGTGTCAAGTGTCTGAGGCCGGATTTGAACTCAGGTCCTCCTGAATCCAGGGCCGATGCTTTATCCACTGCACCATCTAGCTGCCCCCCTTCATTTCTTTTTAATGGGACGAAATAAATTTCCCTATTTCTGTTAAGGGCCCTACTACCCTTCTAGTCATCCTCCATTCCTCACCTGCACTTACCTCACAAATAAATGCAGTTGCCAAATCATGTCTTTCTATCTCCATAACAACTCTCTCATTCACTCCCTTCTCTGCATTCAAACAGCCATTAACTTAGTTCAAACTTCATCACTTCTCACCTGGACTCATACAAATTGCTTCATGCCTCAAGTCTCACTTCACTCCAATCCATCCTCCACCCAATTAACAAAGTGCTTTGCTAAAAGCATAAGTTAACCATGTTATCTACCTACTCAATAAACTGCAATGGCTTCTCATTAACTCTAGTATCAAATATACAATCTTTTGTTTGGCACTTAGGGCCCTTCACAATATGGCTTTAACATTACCTTTCCAGCCACATTACATATTACTCCCTACCTTCATGCATGCTACAATCCAGCCAAACTGACCTTATTAGTCTGTATCACACACACATACAAAAACCACTACTGAAATATACAAGCATGAATAGGAAATTAAGGTATGTGACCCGTTAAAGATGAATAACATAGAAAAGAATGGCTTTATATTAAAAACTTTCTGTCTTGCATACCCTTTGACACACCCAGTGATAGCACTACTAGACTGATTCCCTAAAAAGATAAAAGAGGAAAAGGACTCATGTGTCCAAAAATATTTATAGCAATTCTTTTTCTAATGAGAAAGAACTAAAAATGTAAGAGGTGTCCATCAATTGAAGTATAGACAAATTATGCCATATGAATATAATGTAATACTATTATACCACAAGAAATGACAAAAGAGTTGGCTTTAGAGCAACCTGGGAAAACTGTCCAAAGTAATACAGTGAAGTGAACAGAATTAAAATAATTTTTATTAATAATAACATCTAACATTTATATAACTAAGATTTGCAAAGTGCTTTATATATGTATCATCTAGGCCTCACAACAATCCCATGAGATAAGTGCTATTACTACCCCTATTTTACACATGAGGAAACTGAAGTTAGGAAAAGCTCAAAGACTTGTCCAGGACCACAAAGTTCATCACTATGGAAGACAGAAGCTGAACTCAGGTTTTCCTGACCTAAGGATGAGCACTGTATCTACTGTGCCACCTATGGCCAATCTCCAAAATAAGGCCATTCATGTTTCCTTTTGTTTCCTTCCACATCAAGTATAAATACCTCACTTTAACTTCTCAATCAACTAGCTAACAAATATTAAGTGGATACCTATATGTAAGTATTATGGATGACATTAAAAAAAAAGAGCATAGCATGATCCTTGTCTTCAATAAGTTAGAGAGGCAAAATATACCCATGTGAAAAGTTAAACAATAAAAAAAAAGATGCCAGAAATGATCTGACCATACACTGCCTATTCAATCACATTTTCCAAAAATCCTGCATACACACCTCTTTTCTAGTTAAGCCAACCTCTCAAACCATCTCAGAAATACATGTTCATTTCCTGCCTCTGTGTCTTTGTAATGCTATTCAAATCACTTGGAATCAGGGGCAGCTAGGTGGCGCAGTGGATAGAGCACGGGCCCTGGATTCAGGAGTACCTGAGTTCAAATCTGGCCTCAGACACTAAACACTTACTAGCTGTGTGACCCTGGGCAAGTCACTTAACCCCAATTATTGCCTCACTAAAAAAACAAACAAACAAATCACTTGGAATCCCCTCATGAAATTCTATACATTCTTTGGGACTCTGTACTTATATATCCTACCTCCTTCCCATGAAGCGTCCTCTGCCCATTACTTAGTTCCCCCTTCTCTGAACTCCTATATCCCTAATTATATGCTACAATCACAAAACTAATATCTTGGATAATATGTTCACTTATACTGTATGCTAGTTGTCTGAAGTGTATTATCATCCCACTAAGACAACAAGTTTCTTGAAGATAATTACTTCTAATGCTTTTTCTATGTAATCCAAACAAACTGGTGAAAAGTCTAAGTTACAGAACATTTTAAAATAAAAATAGATTATGTTCAAGTGTACATAAAAAATTTCAGCAATGATATAAAAGATGCCATATTCCAGACCTCCAATCAAGGAGCCTTGTCTTGTATATCTCCCAGTGTCAGGAAAAAAACTTTACCAAGAGTGGTGGTGCTGGTGGAGCTGATGGTGCTGGTGGTTCAGTCTTTTCAATTGTGTCTGATTTTTTGTGACCCCATTTGGGTTGTTTGTTCATTTGCTTTGTTTTGTTTTTTGCAAAAATACTGGAGTATTTTGCCATTTTCTTCTCCAGATCATTTTACAGATGAGGAGACTGAGGCAAACAGAGTGAAGTGACTTGCCCAAAGTCTAGTAAGTGTCCGAAGTCAGATTTGAACGCATGAAGATGAGTTTTGTTGATTTTTAGAACTAAATAAGCAAACTTACATAATGCCTTAATGAGTCCTCTAACTCTATTAGAAGACTAAGAATTCCTTAAGTTCTGAAAAAACAAATGGTTCTTTTAACTAGGTTAAATCTGCTGTAGACAAAAAGTTCATCACATTGCCACCAAAATAACCACAAGTCTCTCCCAATTCAGCAACCTTGGTGCTTAGATAACACACATACCATAGTCCATCACAGTCCCTTTGGCCAAAGCCTTTCCAGTTGTTAGGCTGTACCAGAGTGCTCATTCTACTAGCATGGTCCTAAAGAACTCAGATCTACCACCACAGCACAAAGGAGAGAAAAATAATAATATTTTACCTTTGTTTAGTGCTACATGGTTTACAATGCAGTTTTATATACATTCTCTCAATGGATCTTCATAGCAAGACTGTGAGGCATGTGGAACAGTTATTTTATCCCCATTTTAAAGTAAAAAACTGAGGTTTGGGAAGGTCAAATAACTAGCTGACTCTCTAAAGCTAATATCTGGCAATAATAGGCACAAAGGCGTGAATTTACTCCAGAAGTAATGTACTCCTCTATAAACTTCGACTCCAAAGCAGATGGCCCTGAGCTTTCCAAAGATTAGTGGAGTATTGCATAAGGTCTGGCAGGTACTACTAAACTGAAAGGAATAGATACAGACCCAGCACAGGTCTATATGTCTGGTATTTACAGCCACAAGATCACCAGAGAGCTAGTAAACCACATCATACAAAAAATGTTGGCCTCTGCAACTCATAAACCCTGCAAGAAAGCATAGAGGAGTGGAAATCTGCTTTAGAGAAGGGAACATCTATACCCATAGAAATCATAAATCTTTTTTAAAAAATTAAGAACAGCATGTGAAGCACTTTCCTCACAATAACTAACTAAAGTAGGTAACACAAGCATTATCTCTATTTTCAAATATAGAGGTTAAACAAATGTTCACATGGTTAGTTGAGAGATGGAGACAGGAAACAAACCCAGGTATTTTGACTTTGAGTTCAGTGCTCTTTCTACTGCTCCATGACATAATCCTTTATTGGTATCAGCATCTGAAGGCCTGAAGTCAATGAGTTCAAAAGTGAATCATTGTCAGGAAAGGTTTAACATACAACCTTCTCTTGAACAGATTAAGAATAGAGTCTGTGGGGAAGGAAGAGACAAAAGGAGGTGGGAGGAGAGTGCCCGGCATCCATCCCTTTCTTTCCACTTGTAGCATCTCAATAGAGAGCCTTGTCTAAATTTGTAACAGAAATGAGAGGCCGTTCATTCTAACTTTCTTCTCTCCTAGTCTATACCTCATAACCCCTCATCATTATACACTATTCTTTGCTCTAACCTAGGATAATGAAATAGCCTTTATTCACACCAAGGTCAAATCCTCTACTTGTGTCCTTAATTCCATCTTCTTCCTATTATCTTTTCTTCTAATTGTCAATTTAATCTTCAACACTATCTGATAGCTGTTGCCTTGATCTCCTAAATGCCTAAAAAAAAATCTTCATTTGACCCTGTTATCCCCAAAACCTATGAGCCTATATCTCTCCTTTCCTTTCACAGTCAAATTTCTGGAGGGAAAAAAAAGCCGTCTATACCTGATGCCTACACTTGATCTCCTCTCACTTAGAACCAGTTCCAGTTTGGCTTCCAACTTCCAACATTCAATTGAAATTGCTTTTTCCAAAGACATCAATCAGTGATTTCTAAACGACTAACTCTAAAGTCATATCTCATTCTGCATCCTTCCTGACCACTCTGAAGAACAAGACCCAGGTTGACATCTCTTCCTTGGGTATGCTTTCTGCTTTCCTCCCTATTTTCCTGACCTTGATCTCTTCTTGTTCTTTTACCTGAAGAAATCAATTGTTCTACTCCAAACATGAGTTTGCCCCCAAAACTCTATCACAGGGCTCACTTTTTTCTTTATATCCCCTTTCAGTCATAACAACAGCTCCTGTGGATTCAATCATCATCTCTATGCAGATGATCCCCAAATCCACATAACTAGCCCTTATCTGCCTCCAGGCTCACAGGTCTGAACCATCAATATCATGTAGCCCCCAGTCAAACCAATAATAGTAAAGTATCTGTCAAAGTTTCTCATGTCATGGGAAGGGTGGAGAGACATGGCTATCTAAAAATGATAGTTTAATAGTACAATTAGATGGATTCAAGAACCAGTAGAATAAACCCCAAAATTAGCCATTAAATGTTTAATACCAACTTAGAAGAAGGACTCTAATATAGAACCCCAGGAATCTATGTATATACTATTTAACCTTTTTATCAATCACTTGGATAAAGGCAAATCAATCTAAAGATGACCCGAATCTAGGAGGAACAGCAAATAAACTAGATGAGAGTGAGGATACAGAAAGATTTTAATCAGCTAAATAATGGACCAAATCGAACAAGATAAAATGGGTTGAAAAATCAACTTCATAAGAACCAGAGAGAGGAAGTATAGCTACACAGCAGGTAATCTAAAAAAAAAAAAAGAAAGAAAGAAAAAAGTTACGGAGTTGTTCCAAGGTCTAAAATTCTAGCTGTGATGTCTAAAATCTAATGAGTGGTTGTCTTAAATTAGAAGCTTTAGCAAGAGTTTAGCCTTTTAAGTATTTATATTAGAAGTTACTGAAGAGAGAGAGGTAAAACAGCCTTGGTCTAGCTAAGAGCCAGCATCTGTCCTCCTGCCAAGCCCCAAGCCCAGAACAGAAAGACCCTTGCTTCTCCCAGAAGTCTCCTGTGAAACGGGAAACAGGGCCGTACACTCACACAGCTCCAAGCTAATTGGCTGGTAGCTCTGATTGACACGACCCACAGGCGGCAGATATCACTTCCTGATGCCAATCTGACCTTTGAAACCTCCAGAGGTCACCTCACGCTTTCTCCTCATGGCGGAGCTTCCCTGCAATATCTTTCTCAGCAAGTTGGTAATGCTCTAATTCTCACAGAGTTTTTAATGAATTTGAAACTCAGTCAATAAAATGATGTGGCAGTCGAGAAAACAAAGTTAATCTTAAAATGAACTAAAAAAAATTTAGTGTCCAGGACCAGAGAAATGGTAGTGCTGCTATAAGACGCACTGGTCACACTATACTGATTCCATTCTGGATACCAAATTCTAAGAAAGATGTGATAAAGCAGAAAAAGTCCAGACAAGGAAAATCAGGATGGTGACAGTTGAAAGAACCAGGGATGTTTAGCCTAGAAAAGAGAAACAGTGGAAATAGGATAGCAATCTTCCAGTATATATACTGGGACTAATAGAATACTATTAAAAACAAACAAAAAAAAAAAAAACCACTGGATGACCAATTTCATACAATGACCACAATAATGCAAAAGAAAACGCTGAAAAGCTTCACAACTCCAATCAATGCAGTACCTAATCTATAACTTTAAGGGAATTTTGAGAAAGACTATGTCCTTCCTTCCAGCCATGAGGTGGTGGACTCAGGGAAAAATTTCCAGACACTGACAATGTACTGACTTTGTTTTGCTCAACCCTATTTATCTGTTACAAGAAACAACTCTGTGGGGAGAGGGGAGACATCATAAAGAGGCAATGATGTTTTTAAAAGAAAGAAAGAAAATAAAGAGAGCATCAATAAAATCTTTTGAAAAGAAAAAAAGTAAATACTCAGAGGAACATGATAATATCTGTATAAAATGATGCAGAGTAAGGAAAGCAGAGGACAAACTTAGAGCAATGTAACTGAAGATATTAAAAGCCAGCAAACCTCAGTTCAAATATGATGAATACAATAGTTCCAAATTACCAAAGCTGACATACACATGCTTTTCTAATTTCAAAAAAAAAAAGTTTAACAACAGAGATAGAAAAGTTACATTTGCTATCCATTGCAACCACAATGTGCAAAATACACAGACAAAAGAAAGAATGTCATGTACCACCAAAAAGTAAGTTTAGCTAGAATGTAGAACGCATGAAGACAAATAACAAATAATAAGCCTAGAAAGGTAAGTAGTGGCCAAATTGTGAAGGACTTTCAGTTCCAAAGAACCTCTGAGGAACAACTAAGTAAATTTTGGTACATGAATATTATGAAATATTACTGCACCATGACATTTAATAAATATCAAGAATTTAGGGAAGCTGAACTGATGCAAAGAGAAGTCAAATCAAATCAACATATCAACAAGCAGTATGTCAGGCATATGTGTCAGGCATCAGGCTGGGGATACAAAGAAAGGCAAAAGACAGTCCCTGCCCTTGAAGAATTCACAGTTTAACAGAAAAGACAACATGTAAAGAATTTATGTACAAATAAGATTAGATAAAGATGTTGATTGTGAATTTGGAGGTGGACGCAGATATAGATATACAGATGATAAACTGGAAATAAAAGTTGAAAGAAAGTAATGGCATTAAGGAGGACTGGGGGGGGGGGTGGCGCGGGGCGGCTAGGTGGCGCAGTGGATAAAGCACCGGCCCTGGATTCAGGAGTACCTGGGTTCAAATCCAGCCTCAGACACTTGACACTTACTAGCTGTGTGACCCTGGGCAAGTCACTTAACCCCCATTGCCCCGCCAAAAAAAAAAAAAAAAAAGGAGCACTGGGAAAGGCTCCTTTAGGCAGATGGTGGGACCGATTTTATCTGGGACTTGAAAGAAACCAGGGAAGCCAGGAGACAAAGATAGAACACTACAGACATGGGGGACAGCAAATGAAAACGGCTTGTGTAAGAATCAGCAAGGAGGTCACTGGATCACAGTACGTGCTTGGGGAGTAACGTATAAAAAGGTCTGAAAAGAAGGGGGACAGGCTATGAAGGGTTTTGCAAAAACAAAGGATATTACATTTGATCCTAAAGGTAATAGGTAGTAACCACTGAAGAGAAACAGAAACCAACAAAAAGTAAACAGAACCAGGAAAACAACATGCTCCTACAAAACTATCAATAGAAAGAATGAAAAAATGAAAACAAACACTATAATTATAATGACTAAGCTACAGCCATAAAAACTTGAAACAATGCACTCTTTCCCTTCTCTGAAGAACTCTGGACATAGAATATTACATATACTAATAGTCAGTTTGATGTCTTGGTTAGTTTTGCTGAATAGCTTTTTAAAAGTTTATCTTTTTATCCTATGTTCAAGAAGTAAGAGGAAGAAAGACATTCCTAAATGAAGGTGATATGAAAAGAAAAGATTCTAATAAAAATGTAAATAAATAATGTCCAATGGGAGAGGATGCATCTTTTCCAAGAGGCAGTAATAAGAAGCTGCTGAAGCTTCTTCAGCAGAGGGCTGACACAGTCTGACCTGAGCTTTAAGAGTATCAATTAGAGGATGAATTGGAGAGGGGAAAGGTGAGACAGAGAGACCAAACAGAAGACTATTGCAACAGTCCAGGGAAAAGATAAGGAGGCCTTTAACTAGGCTGGCAGCTATATGAGTGGTGAGATAAATGGAGGTAGTCAACAAAATTACGCAACTGACAGGAAGACTCCAAGATTACAAAACTGGGCTACTGGAATGAAATATAGTCCTGTTTTGTGAAACACCAAGTGGACACCTCTTCCTTAATGGTGCTTGGACAGTGTAGAGAATGATTAAATTTAGACCTTGGGGCAGCTAGGTGGCGCAGTGGATAGAGCACCAGCCCTGGAGTCAGGAGTACCTGAGTTCAAATCCGGCCTCAGACACTTAACACTTACTAGCTGTGTGTGTGACCCTGGGCAAGTCACTTAACCCCAATTGCCTCACTTAAAAAAAAAATTAGACCTCTATTTTATTTAGACCCCTGGTTTATTTCCAATCAGTATTACTCAGTTTCCATAGGGGTAATCATTTCTGTTATACTTGTCTAGTATTATACATATAGTCAGTATGATCAACTAGTATTAATACATATTTTTTATATATATATATATATTTGTGTATAATTAAATAAGGTTAGACAGATTCTCTCTTATAATAGGCCCCAAACTTTTTTTATTTCTTTTTTTTTTTTTTTGCAGGGCAATGGGGGTTAAGTGACTTGCCCAGGGTCACACAGCCAGTAAGTATCTAAGGCCGGATTTGAACTCAGGAACTCCTGAATCCAGGGCCGGTGCTTTATCCACTGCGCCACCTAGCCACCCCCTTGGCCCCAAACTTTTAAACCACAAGATTATAAATTCACTTGCTTGTTGTGAAGTTCACTTGTATAATCTTAGGAATCTAATTAGAGGACTTCCACCCTTTCTTCTTGCTAAGTAGGTGACCAAACCCAGGATGGCAAAGATGGCCTAATGATATGGAAAGTGCCCCAGATATTTTTGATTGTCCTTCCACCATTATCATCCCTTTGTTGGGGAGACAGACCTATGAGCACTGGGCCAACAGGCCTATAAGCACCTGACCAACAGGTGACCCTGTCTTCTAATTTCCAGAGCTGCCTACGGCTCTTTATTACCCAACATGGGGTTAGTGAATGACAATTAGCTCTGCCCATTTTTTGATGTCCTCCACTAGTTATTGACCATAAACATGAACTGAAGGCTCTTCTACAAGATTAAGATGTAAGTCTATCAACCAATGAGACTCTGAATTTTATTTTGTTTCACTGTACCATTTGGGTATCAAGCACTATAAAATTATGGCCCTGGAGAAAGGGGGCATCTCAGATCACAAGGAAGATCTGAGGTCCTATTCATTAAAAGTGGGCCATGTCCCTTTAATTAATCGTTATTGGTTTGGAGCTCTGCCTTAGTGGTTTTTATTGCAGATTGGACATTTTTGCAGTCCATGATAGGCACCTCAAACTCAGTTGTTCTAAACACAGAGCTGATCTTCCCCCACAAAAAACAAAACAAAACAAAACAAAAAAACAGGAAAAGGTGAACAACAGTCCACACACATAAACTATTTGGCTACTATGAACAGTGCTTATTTCATAATGAGATATAATAAATAAAAGAGTTCACTTTTAATTATACTTTCTAACAAAAATATGTTGTTATAAACTAGGGCACATTTACATTTCTTAGCAGTCTAAGCAACCCAAGCATAACCACCAAGGCAGAAGTAATCTAAATATATTTATTAAATAATACTTTGATGTTAAAAAACACACAGGCAGATGCAGTTACGGATAGAGTGACAGAAGAGCTGCTGAAGTTCAGTAAAATGTGCACATAAAACCAAGTAAAAACAATTCTGTGGGGGCAGCTAGGTAGCACAGTGGATAAAGCACTGGCCCTGGATTCAGGAGGACCTGAGTTCAAATCCAACCTCAGACACTTGACACTTACTAGCTGTGTGACCCTGGCCAAGTCACTTAACCCTCATTGCCCTGCCCCAGCCCCCCAAAAAATTCTGACCACCACATTTCAGGAAGAATGATGATATATTGGAGATTGCCCAAGGAAAGGCAATCAGAATGGTGAAGAGCCTGAAGTTTACACTATGTTAAGATCAGTTCAAACAAATGGGAACATTTAGCCTAGAGAAGACAAGATGTAGAAAGGCATGATAGCTGTTTTCAAGTATTTAGAGGGTTGTCGCATAAAAGAAAGATAGGGCTTACTGTATCTGGGCAACAGAGAGCACAACCTGAAGCAAAAGGTGGAAGCTACAAATATAGTCTTGATGTAGGAAAAAAGTCATAGCAGAGCTATCCACAAGGGGAATGTTGTTTAATCAGTTAGTGATGCCCAACTCTTCTTGACCCCATTTGGAATTTTCTTGGCAAAGACACTGAAGTGGTTTGCCATTTCCTTCTCCAGCTCGTTTTACAGATGAACAAACAAAGGCAAACAGGGTTAAGTGACTTGCCCAGGGTCTCACAAACAGCAAGTGTCTGAAGTCAAATTTGAACTCCAGTCTTCCTGACTCCAGAGATCAGCATTCTATCCACTGAGCCATCTAACTGCCTCCTGGTACTACACTGCATGATCCAATTAATCAACATCCCTCTTAAAGTGTGACATCTAAAACTAAACAAAACATACTAAATATGACCTCACAAAGCACAGAGTATCGTAGAACTAGGACCTCCTTTTTATGGACGCTATATTCCTTAAGATTTTGTTAGCTTTTCTAGCATTCATATCAAACTATTAGCAAATACTGAAACTGGAGCAAATTAAAACCCCCTACGTATATTTCACATGAACTACTGACCAACCAGGTCTCCCAAAGCATATAATTCTGCTTTTGAATATTTATATATGTATGATCATAGAGCATATATACACATATGCCTATGGATGTATTTATACATATGCATGCATCTATGTGTTTATATCTATCCATACACACACATATACACACATATATAAAACATACATATCTATTCAAATGAACACAAAAGCATACCACATTCCAACTCTGCTACTTACTAGCTGTAACCCTGGATATCAGTTGACTTATATAAAAAGTTAGTTGGCTAAACTAGATGTCCCCTTCTGGTTCTAAATCCTATAGTTATCTATATGTAATATGGTACATACATAAGAGATAAATAACAATACAAGATAGTCTATGCTCCCAAATAAGATGATTACTCTCTTGAGAGAAGAGACTCTTATCCCCTGAGTAATCCCCAAAGCCTACAGAAGCACCTAGGGAAAAAGAGGAGCTCAATAGGGTTTGTTATTAATTATGATAAGAAAACCATGCTTCAGAAGTACCATTATCTAACTTGTACCAGACACAATTAAGTCTGAATTTTCCAGTTCCATGAATAAGAATATGCTACCTATCCTACTCTATTTGATGAAAAGATTAAAACAACAACAACAAAGAAACTTGGCAGCTCTTCTTAAGCTCAATGCTAAAAGATAACTTTTTTTCAAATTGTGCTGCAATAATGGCTCACATAAGCCAAGGCTTGTATTAAGTACATCAGTTTGCACAAGCAAACACTACCTTAGAAGGTATCTTGCAACAAAATATTTCCTATATGTATTTTATAAGCAATGCAAGGGAAGGTAACCAAGTGTCCAAGAAATGTTTCTTATTGTCTTTTGTGCAATGACAACAACATGGACAGCTCTTTTATTTGTTTTCAAGGAGAAGCTGTGAACCTTCTATTTAGTTGCAACCTCTTTATATCTTCCAGTTTGCTTTATACAAGCCTTGGGTTATGTGAGCCATCACTGCAGCACAATTTGAAAAAAGTTTTCTTTTAGCATTGTGTGTATATGTATGTATATATGTGCGTATATATACATATTGTAGAAATATGTGTGTATGTGTGTCAATATCCCCTAAGATTCCTTTAAGAAATAACTGTTCAATGACCCTCTGATTACTTGAATGGATAACTCCTCAACTTCATCTATTCACCACGGAAAAACACTCTCTTTAAAGAATTAAGCTGATAGGGCAGCTAGGTGGCGCAGTGGATAGAGCACTGGCCCTGGATTCAGGAGTACCTGAGTTCAAATCCAGCCTCAGACACTTAATACTAACTAGCTGTGTTACTGTGGGAAAGTCACTTAACCCCAATTGCCTCACTAAAAAAAATAAATAAAAGAATTAAGCTGAGCACTACCCAAAGGGCAATGGACAGGAACATGGCTAGAGCGAATAGACTGCAACATATCACCAATGAGAAACTGTACAAAAACCAATAGGAAGAAGGATGCTATCAGAGAGATATGACCAGAAAAAAAATGTGTCAGTCACTTATAAGGAATAAACAATAGGTATGGTCCACAGATATCCACAAAGTGTCAAGAGATTTAGAAGGCCCCCAATATATTGGGTAGATATGGTCAAGAATCACAAAAGATACCTCACAGAGTAGTTAGAAGGGCTCAAATAAAATTTTTTAAAAAATGTGTCAGTCACTTATAAGGAATAAACAATAGGTATGGTCCTCAGATATCCACAAAGTATCAAGAGATTTAGAAGGCCCCCAATATGTTGGGTAGATATGGTCAAGAATCACAAAAGATACCTCACAGAGTGGTTAGAAGGGCTCAAATAAAATAATATATGGAAGTCATGTTGCAAACCTATAGAAATATCCTCCATTATTGTTGTTGGTTTTGCTACAATTATTATTAGAAGGCTTGGATGGTTGTGATCTGCACCACTGAAAAGAATACTAATATCAATCGTATCATTCACCTGAACCACAAGATATCAAGACCTTCTCAAACACCTCCACTGGAGAGACACCTCTCCATATGGCTTATCTCATCTGAAGGGCTTCCCCATCTGATTTTACCCAAGGCTCTGCTCTCTGGCATAACAAGAGAGGGAACTGGAAGGGGAGGGAAGAACAATGGATGAATATTTTTGTCATTATTTCCTTTTTGTAAAACTTTGACTAAATGTCACTTTTTGAGGCAAAGGGAACTATGAACCTTTAGACACTCTTTTCTCTGTAGCAGGCTTATATCTCACTCAGTACTTTTCTTCCTCCAAAATACTAATCAAAATTTTGGTGTTTCAGCCAGTCTGTCCTCTATTCCCAGCAGCCAAATACTCCTTCTCTCAGTTTCTGTTCAAAATTTGTCCACTGGGTTGAAAAGGCTCAGTGAGCTGGCTCCTCTCCAGATAAAAGAAGGAAGCAGGGGAGAGAGAAAGTAATCCTTTTTATGCTGTTTTGAATAGTATTTATTGATTCAGAAAAAGAAAATACAAAATTCTGAATTGAATTACTTGGAAACTTCCCCTAAAAAAGGACCATTAATTTATCAAATATGTATTAAGCACCTACTAAAGGCAATATGATGGGGTACTGGGAATACAAACACGTGCTCGGTCCCTATTCTCAATGAGCTTACATTCTATTTGAAGGAAACAGCAGGTACATAGAGAAGTAACTACAAAATTATGGGAGAAGCAGCTTTGTGGAAGGCACTAGGAAATGGAAGGAACAGGATAGTCATCAAGTAGAAGGCATCATTTCAGCTGAGCTTTGAAGGGGAACTAAGGATTCTAAGGGCTAGAAGTGAGATGGGCCTGTATTCCAGATGAACAGTCTAAGCAAAGAAAGCAGAGAGAGAGTAGATGAAGTGTCATATAAAAGAAACAGTTTAGCCAAAATGCAGAGCGCATGTATGAGAGTAACACCCACCCACACACACACACACACACACACACACACACACACACACACACACTTCCCCCTCAGGTTGGAAAGGCTTTAAAAGCCAAACAGAGGAATTGGTACTTTTTTTTCCTAGTTAATGGGAAGCCACCATGGGTTCTTTTTTCTTTTTTTCGGGGCAATGAGGGTTAGTTAAGTGACTTGCCCAAGGTCACACAGCTGCCACCATGGCTTCTTGAGCAAGGGGAAAAAAACATCATCAAACCTATGCTTTAAGAATATCAAACTGGCATGCATGTAAAGGCTATAGAAGAAACTGCAGAAGAAAATGGGATCAGATTGGCCATTTAGCTCACCATAACAACAGAAGCTGGAAGTAAGGAAGGCCTGAACTCTGGTTGTTGTGGTATGAGTGGGGACAAGGGATAGAAAAATGTTGTAGAGGTAGAATCAGTAAGACTTGACAAGTAACTCTATAGAGCAGGTGAGGGAGAAGGGAAGATTCAAGGATCACCTGAAAGTTGCAAACCCACGTGACTGAAGGAAGGGATGGTGGTTTCATCATTAAGAAGAGGGGAGTTTGGAGAGAAAAGATGAAGATGAGCTCTGTTTTGGGGAAAGGGAGTCTGAAATAACCATGTACTAATAAAACTATGCAAATTCCCACGTAAAGATTAGTGTGCTAATTCTAATTCCCCTTTGCCTACTGAACAAAATACAACTCTCAACATTCAAAAACTTCTCAGAAAAATTTGACGATAGTTATTGGTTCTAACCTTAACAAAGGATCATAGATCTAGAATCTCAAGTAATCTCAAAGACCATCTAGCCTTTTGTTTTACAGATTTAAAAAAAAATCTTTGGCTGAGGGAGGCAGGTGACTAGTGCAGTCTCATAGTGAGGCAGTGTGAGAGGTTGGGGCTTGAATCCAGCATCTCAGACTCAAGAGTCAATGCTCTTGCCTCTGTACCACAATGCCTCTTTTTCCAACCTTATCTCACCTTATTCACCATTATCTTAGACTCCCATCAAGACAGACTACTTGTCATTCCCCAAATATTTTTCTTCTTCATACCTTTGCCTACTCCCCAGTGTCTGACAACTGACATCCCAAGTCAAATGCTACTTCATCCCTGAAGCCTCCCTTGATCCTCCAGAGTTAGAAATTATCCCTATAGCCTTCAATAGCATTTTATTCCTCTCTTACATATTTTCACATTCCATTTCTATTTTGTATTACACTTATTTGTGAACATGTCTTATCCGCTGTCCCACTGGATTTTAAGTCCTTAAGAACAGGAATACTGTTCTAATAAGCATACCTAAAAGACCTGGGCTTATATAAGGAGTTCACAAAGTGCTGTTGAAATGGATTATTCATGAGATTAGGAACTATAAGGATAACAAACTCATTCTGCAAATGAGAAAATCAAGGCTCAGATAAATTAAGTGACTTGTTCTAAGTCATATATGTAGTCAGTGGCAAAGATGAAGCTGAAACTTGGGTCCTTTGATTTCAAGCCCTAGTACTCTTTCCATTATACTAAGCTATCATTTATGTCTGAATTAACAGGTAGTAAGTATTTATCGACCAACCAATTGATGTTTTGCAGTACTTAAAGAATACAGGAAAAAAAAATGAATTCAAGAAGGCATTAGAAGTGCAGAAATAGGGGCAGCTAGGTGGCGCGGTGGATAAAGCACTGACCCTGGATTCAGGAGGACCTGAGTTCAAATCCGACCTCGCACACTTGACACTTACTAGCTGTGTGACCCTGGACAAATCACTTAACCCTCATTACCCCATTTGGGGGGGGGGGGGAAGAAGTGCAGAAATAACACTTGTATTTCTTTTAAAAAGAACTTTAATATTAAGACAGGTAACGTGAAAGAGAGGAAACCATGTTTGAGAGTACTTTTTAAACTGTGTTTGGTATGTGAAATTCATCTTCATTTGAATTTCTGGATATTCAGTTTTTTAAACTGGTTTGTTCATGATGAAACACTTTTGAATTTTGAATAGATCCTGCAGCAAAACTTCCTAAACAACTTTCAGGAGAAGGTACAAACTGCATAACCCAAGACAAGCTGTAGATAGCACCACTCAACCTCCCAGATACCAACTGCTCTAGTCCAAGCACCAGAAACCTGTGAGTCCACTAATAGAAGAGATTTTCCTATGATGCCTAGCAACAGTGGCCTACTGTCACTTGGGAAAAGAAAAAGCAAGAAACAAACCTAGGGCTATAGATGTAGAACTAGAAATTATCAGAGGTCAACCAGTCTAACTTCTTTTTACAGATGAGGAAAATAAGGTTCATGGAGGTGAAATGACTTGTCCAAAATCACACAGGTATTAAAGTGACAGAGCTAGAATTCAAACTTGGGTCTCCTGAGTAAGTTCAGCACTCTCCCCAACACCAACCAGACTAGGATACTTACCCCTTCTCAAAGTCCCCATGGCATCCCTTGAAAACTACCTCTCACAGGAAGCAAAAACAAAAATATGGTATGGTCCTAAACCCTCACATACACTATCTAGAAAGCATGGGCCAGCATCCCAAGGTACAACCAACACACACGGAGTATAAAGAGTCAAGGACCTCAAACACATATCTAGAAAGGTCCTCAGAGGTCATAGAATCCATCCTCCTTGTTTTCATATAGAAAACAGAGGCCCACTGAGGTGAAGTGACTTCTCCAAGGTAACACAAGTAGTAAGGTGACAAAAATAGAATTTTAATTCAAGTCTCATGACTTCAAATTCAGCACTCTTTCTGTAACAGCAACGCTGAGATTCTTAATCCTTCTCAAAGCTTCGCTGAACCCACTGAACACCACCTCTCACAACGAGCAAAAACAAAACAAAAGTACTATTTAAAAGAAACAGGATTCGAGAGTTGGTACAGCAACTGAAACTATTTAAAAGTCAAGGAGCTAAACCTTCATTTACCCAATTTAAAAGACATGGAAATGGCTAAGGGTAGTTACAGCAATTTACACTATTTAAAAAGCAAGGACTTAAACTCTCACACAATTTAAAAGCCAAGGGCTTAGATACAGCAATTGACACAATTTAAAAGATGAGACCCGAAGCCTTACTGCCAGTATTTAAAAGTCACCGACCTGAATCCCAGGATACACCCAAAGGCAAGGACTTAAACCCTCACTTTTTGACTATTTAAAAGACATGGAGCTGGCCAAGCGTAGGTTCAACAATTAACACCATTAAAAAAGCAAGGACCTAACCTTCACTTAGAGTAGGCATAGCAGCCCATACAGTTTAAAAGGCAGGCGGGCGCTCCAAGCCTCAGACTATTTAAGACACAGACCTGGATCCAGAGGTAGGTACATAGAGAAAAAACAGTAAAAGGAGAGGGCTCGAACCCTCACTGACATTATTTAAAAACACAGACCTGGACCTTGGGGTAGGTACACCAACTGACACTGTTTAAAAGGCAAGGGGTCAAGCCGTCACTTACACTTTTTAAAAGACACAGATCTGGACCCCACGATAGAGACATCAAGTCACATGATTTAAAAGGCAGGGAGCTGAACCCCCACTTTAACACTTTTTAAAAGACACAGACCTGGGTCCAAGGATTACACTATTTAAAAGGCCGGGACGCGGCCCCCCAGGCACGCACGTCATTATTAATTTTCAGCAGTTCAGAACTCAGCCCCAAACCCCCAGCCTGTCTCCCCTTCCTCATTCCCAGCTCCCGCGGATGAATGACAGCTCGGACCGGCAGCTCGCTCCCGAGCTCCGGGGCTGGGGGCGGACCCTCGGGTGAGGGGCGTCATCCCCAGCTCAGCCCCTCCAACCCCCACTAGCCCGGTCCGGCCCACCCGACCCCAGGCCAGGGGGAGGGGGGCCGGAGCGAGGTCCGGGAGCGGGGCTTTCTCACCAGGTACAGGGGCGCATAGATCTTCAAGGACTCTTCCAAGGCGCCCCTGGTGATCTGGAGGAAGGAGACCCCGCAGGACGGGTGCCAGGTATGGCCGATTTCATAGCAGTTGTGAGGGATGGACTTGCTGAACGCCGCCATGTCTGGAAGCACCGTCGGGGAAGGGGGGCGGGGTGGGGGCGGGGGTAGAGGACAGGAGAGAGGGAAGGAGGGAGGGGGAGGGGAACGAGAACTCAACGGCCGCCCTGCCCCGCCGGCTCGCGGGAGGCGCGGAATGGAGGGGAAAGGTCACGGGAGCGGGGTTACTCTGGGCCAAAGTCCTCGGATGATGAGCGCTCGGCGTATCGCAGGGCGAGAAGGAGGAACGTGCGGAGGGGGGGAGGAGGCGGAGCGTGCGCGCCTCCTCTACCAGCCCCCTTCGCGAGGGCGAGCGCGGGCGCGGGCGCGCGTTCCGCGGTCCTTACTGAGACCCCCGGCCCCGTGCCCCATGGGTCGCCCCTCCTCCACTGGGTACTGGCTGAGGTGGAGGGAGACGGAGGACGTTCGCTCGGAGAGCGCGCCCCGCGCTTCCCCCGCCCCCTGGATTGACCAGGAACGCCATGCGGAAGCGCGCCTTCCTCATTCCCCCGCACCGCCCCCCCCCATCCTCTGTCAGCTACCCCAAGCTCCAGTCTGTGTAGTTGGGGGAGGAGAGGGGAGGGGAGGGGCGGGGTTTTCGGCTTCCTTTTCAGCCTCCGGTTTGGGGGGTGGGGGGGAAGTAGCAGAAAGAGACGTGAAATAAGCTGGGTTTTGCCCCTCTCTAGTTGTGTGCCTTTGGGACAGTCAGCATTCATTAAACGCCTTCTGCGTGCCTGGCACGGTGCTACCAAGAGAGGCAACGCAGGCCCTGTCCTCAGGGAGCTCACAGTCTAATGGGGGAGACACCACACAAAGAACTATGAACTGACTCGCTATACGTAGGATAAATGAGAATTAGTCTTAGAAAGAAGGGATTAGAAATGAAAGGAGAATTAGGCTAGCCTTCTTGGAGGAGGGCGGTGAAGTAAGCCAGGAAGCAGAGATGAGGAGAGAGGGCATTCCAGGCTCGAGGGCACAGCCAATGAAAATGCCCCAGCCCTGAGTTGGACTATCTGGTGCGAGATGTCGCTAGATCCAAGGTGGGGCTGGGGGGGGGTGGGGGGAGAGTCGTCAAAGGTGAAATAAAACTGGAAGAATGGGCGGCAAGTGATGAAGGACCTTCAACACCAGAGAATTTTATATTTGGTCTTGCGGTAATAGGGAGCCACGGGAGCTTATTGAGTACAGAGGGGTGATGCTTTAGGAAAATCATTCTTGACAGCTGAATGGGTAAATTACCTTCGGTAAATCAAGTTTAACTTCCCCCTGTTTCAATTTCCTCTTCTGTTAAAAGAGGGCAGTTTGAGTATGTGACTGTTAAGCTCCCTTCCATCTCAAAAATTCAATGAGTTGGATGCCAGTATATGCAAGAAGCGTTTCGACCTTTTTTTTTTAAGTGAGGCAATTGGGGTTAAGTGACTTGCCCAGAGTCACGCAGCTAGTGTGTGTTAAGTGTCTGAGGTCGGATTTGAACTCAGGTACTCCTGACTCCAGGGCCAGTGCTCTATCCACTGCGCCACCTAGCTGCCCCCTCCCTCGACCTTTCTTTTAGGGGGTTAATTGCAGTTTCTTTGATTTAATGCCACCTCTTCCAAAAACCTCTCTCTAATTTTCCCACAGCAAATGGGCAACCCCCTCAGAGTGCAGTCAGTCAACAAGTATGTATTGAGCACTTAAGTATGTGCCAAGCACTGTGCTCAGTGCTGGGGATACCAAAAAACAAAACGAATAAACAACCCCGAAGCCCTGCCTGCAGGAGGAAGTCATATTCATCTGTAAAACGGAGATAATATAGGACCAAGGTTGTTGTGAGGATAAAATAAGATATTTGTAAAGTGCTTTGTAAACCTTTAAGTGCTGTATAAATCTTATCTATTATTAATGGAAGACGTGCAAACAGCTAAGTTCAAACTACAAATAAATCAAAGATAAAGTGGAGATAATCTTGGGGGGAGGGAGTCAGAGTTCCAGAAAGCTCAAAAACAGCTTAAATAATAGCTTGGTTTGAAACTTTTTTCCCACCCATCATGTAAATATCTTCAATGGTCTATCCAGTTCAACAGATTTAAACCCTATGAGGGTTAGCACAAGCAGTGTCTATCATAGGATCAGAGATTTTAAACTGGAAGGGGACTGAGGTCATTCATCTGTCCAACACCCTCATTTTGGATGTGAGTATATGTGCCCAAAGTCCCATACAGGTCTTTTAAGTGATAGAGCTACAATATGAACTCAGGTTCTCAACTCTAAATCTAGCACACACCTTCCCCCAGAACACACACACACACACACACACACCACCTTTCAACCGAGATAGCATTTGAGGCAGCCATTATTCCACCTCTAGTAAAAGATCTGTTTGGTGGTGGGTGGTTTTTTTGTTGTTTTTTGAAACTAAAGTTCTTGCTCATGTTGAATTGAAATCTGACTGCACACAACTTCCACCCTGTGATGCTGACTCCACAAGGCTACTTTCTGTGCCACGTAACATTTCAAATCTTTTCAGATAATAGCCGTGTACCACTGATTCCATTATTCATTTTAATAACCTTGGGGTGGAGGACAAGAGGCTGATCTCTATACCATTCTGTTTTCTCTTATCCAATCTAAATAAGCCTAGCAACCATTTCTCAACTAAGGTTAGCAGATAGGTGACTCTTACTTCACTAAGAAGATTGAGACCCTCTGATGTAAGCTGCCTACCCTCTTCCATTCTTCAAAACTTCTCAGTTTCATCACTTATTTTCTTCTTTCCTCTGGTCACAGAAGAAACATCAACTCTTTATTAAACCTAATTCCTCTGTACTTTCTATCCCATAGCATCTTGCTTCTTCCAGGACCTCATTCCAGCAATCATCGTCTCATGCATCTTCAGTTGGTTATGTTTTTCATATACCTACAAATTGATCGGGTCTCCTTAGTCCAAAAAAACAAAAGAAGGAAGGAAGAGCCTTCCCTGTGATTCTTTTAGCCCATCTGGCAACTATTCCATATCAGTGCTTTCCTAAAACTTCCAGAAAAGATGTTTATACCCACTTTTAATCCTTCCTCGCCATCTACTTTCTCCTTAGCCCACAGGATCCCCAGCATTCAACTGAAACTGCTTTTTCAGTCTTCAGCATTGTTCCCTTCCCTGAAACAGTTGTTGCTGTAGCCAGATACTGTCTCCTCTCTTGTCCTCAAACAAAATCTCCAAGATTTTTTTCCTATGTAAATGACAGCTATTCTTATTATTTGTTATTATTATAGCCAATGTCCCCCAAACCAACAGACCAGCTTCTAGCCCGGTCCCTGCAGCCATCACTGAGGGAGAAATTGTTGTAGAGGAACCTTTCCTCATCACCACAAGCATCAACTGCTGGCCAAGTGCCACCAGCTAGACACAAGTACCCCTGGGAGTGGTAGTACCACACAGATCACTAGTCCTGTTTCTATCCTAGCCCTCACTGCCATCATCTTAGGAAATAACAGTGGTGAAGAAGGCGCCGGCCCTCCCTTCCAAATACCAACTAACTGCCACCCACAGGTCAGGCAAGCCAGCCTATCTAAAACAGTGATACACTTCAGAGAAAAAACAGGAGGCAGCATATGCCAGGAAAGTCAAACCACCACCACCATCACCACCTTGACCACCATCTCCCCTTACACTCCAATGGGGACAGCCCCGACTCTGATCCCAAGAGCCCTGGGACTAACAATGCTTCCAGCACAGTATCTGCAGCCATCATCCTTGGAAGCAGCCCCTGTGGAGATGCACACAGCCTGGCAACTGCTTCTGAAGCTGCTTCAAACAGCTACTGAAGACCCAGAAAAGAAAGTTCTTGCCACCAAAGCCCTTAGCACTTTCAAATAGTTCAGCATCAGAAATTGATATGGTTTTATCAGTGGAGATGGCATTAAACAAGAGGCATTGCCATCTACTTTGCCTCTGTACCCTAAGGACCATATGACCTTTTCTTTTTGTTTGTTTTGTTTTTTGTGGGGCAATTAGGGTTAAGTGACTTGCCCAGGGTCACACAGCTAAGTAAGTGTCAAGTGTCTGAGGTCGGATTTGAACTCAGGTACTCCTGAATCCAGGGCCAATGCTTTATCCACTGCGCCACCTAGCTGCCCCTTTCTTTTTTTTGTTTGCTTGTTTGTTACCATATGACCTTTTCATCTGACTTGCAGCTGTAACCTTCCCTATGTGTCCTCTCCCCCATTAGAATGTGAGCAGTCTGAGAACATGGACTGCCTTGATTTTCTCTTTGTGTCCCCAGCCCTTAGCACATTGCTTTGCACATTGTAAGTGCTTAATAAACCCATAGCGTGTACTTAATAAATAATTTTTCATTGTATTCGTTTATTCCACACCCAGATTCATACTGGGAAATGAAGGACATGACACAGGTTCTGAGAGGGAATAAACTAGTAAATGAAATAATGTGGAAACATATATAGGGATCCCAGCTGATTCTCATTGAGGACTTAGCCCTGCATATCACCCCTTGTAGCATAAGTAACAAACTTCACTCAGGATTATTCCTTGTAAGCCAGTCCTCTTCCTCCCAGACTGTACTCACTAGAAATGAAAGTTAAATATTATCCAGGTTTCATCATAAATTTGAGCAAATATTCCAAAGGCCTGCTGGTCTTTCTAGTCAATCACTTAGTAAATACAGATGATAGGCCACATTAGCACTGGTCATACAAGAATAATTCTTATTGGATATAATCAAGTCTACTGGTTTGGATGAGACTAGTCTGAGTACTTAAAAGATGACTAAATAAAAGATAATTGATCTAAATTTTTTTAGCTGATTGTTTCTATCGGGAGAAGGAATGAGAACAGAAATTTCACCTGATGAATATGTACCCAATGGGTGATTGTTGAGAGGGAAAGACTAATTATAATAAATCGCAGTAATCCTTATGAGGACAAAATGAAAGTGTGGGAAGGAGTACATGCTCTTGAGCCTTTTGCACTAGTCACTTAAACCTTCTTGGATCAAATATGAGTATTATCTGTGTTAATATGTCTAACTCCATACCCTTTCCCTAACTTGGTTGACTCATCAAATTTTCAGGTGCCACAAAGCTAAGACATATACATAACACAGTGGATTACAAAGTCTGAATCCTTAAATAACTTGACAAGCTAAGGCATTTGGACTAAATCTAATAAAAATTGAATTCAATAGGGATAAATAGAAAGTCTTAAACGAGTTAAAAAAAAAACCTTCACAAGTATAAAATGGGAGAGGAATGGATAGGCAGTAGTCCTGGAAAAAGATCTGAGGATTTAAGTAGACTGTGAGCTCCACATGTGTTAGTAGCAGGAGTGGCAGCCAAAAAAGCTTGTGTTGTCTTGGAGTCCATTAAGAGGGGCATAGCTTCCAGGAATAGGGAAGTGCTAGTCCCATTCCATCTGGAGAATTGCATTCAGATTTGGGCACCGCAGTTAAAAAGTAAATTGATAAATTGAAGTGTCCAAAGGAGGGTAACCAAGATGGTGATGAGCCTTGAGTCCTTGGCTTATAATGATCCGTTGAAGAAAATGGGCATATTTAGCCCGAAGCCATAATGGCCATGTTGAAATATTTGAAAGACTGTCATATATAAGAGAAGACTGGACTTGGGCAGAAGACAGAACCATGAGCAATGAGTAGAAAAGAGACCAATTTGGGCTTGATGTCAGGAAAAATTTCCTAATAATTAGGGCTGTCCAAAAGTGGTTAAGTATTGCCTGAAGAGATAGTGGGCCTCCTTGGAGGTCTATAAATGGAAATTGGATGACCACTTGTCAGAGATGTCATAGCAGAAATTCCTTTCATGTATTTCTTGGATTGCATGGCCTTTGAAGCCACTTCCAACTTTTAAATTCTGTGACTCTGGATTTCAGGGAAGAAGTCATCAAAGTATTTATCCCAAGTAGTCAATACAGACAAAGAGCTGATGCCCAGGACATCCACTATGAAAGGAAGCAGATAGTAATGTAAATATTCTGGAATAGGGAGCTCCCAATGCTCAGTAAACATTGTTGTTTTTGGCAAATGCAAACAAAGGGAAACAAAAGGGCTAATCCTATTGTTTCTGTGAGTTACAGCTACACAAAAATTTCTTACTATCTTATTTGGCTGCATAATGTCTTAGAAAGAGTAATGCTTCTGGAGTTAGAAGACCTGGGTTTGAATCCAAGTTCTGCTACTTTCTAATTATAATTTCTTGAGCGAATACATAGAATATTGGACATTTCAAACTGTGTCCCAGAAACGTCTTAAACTCAATAAGTCTAAAACTGAACTCATTATCTTTTTTTCCCCTCTTCCAGGCTTTCCCATTTCTGTCAAAAGTACCACCATTCTTCCAGTGTAAGATATTTCATAAGCTTGGCATTATCCTGTACTCCTCACTCTTGCTTACCTCATGTTCCAAACAATTTCCAAATCCTTTAATTTCTCCCTTCACATCTCTCACATCTGAGCCCTTTTCTCCAACTATCCAGAAACCACCTTGGTTCAGGCCCTCCTCATCACCACTCACCTGATACTATTACAATAGTCTCCTGATTCGTCTCCTTGCCTCAAGTCTCTCTTTAGTCCATTCAACACGCTGCTGTCAAAGAAATTTTCCTTAAACATAGATCTAACCATATGATTCCCTTTCTCAGCCAATACCAGCTGAATAAAATATAAACTCCTCTATTTAGCTTTTAAAGCCCTTCAATAGCTGGTCCCAATCTACTTTTCCAGCCTCACTGGTTTTTACTTGCACTCTGTAATCCAAACTGGCATTTGTTCTGTTCCTCGCCCATGACACTTCATCTCCCACCTCTGTTTTAGCACTGGGTATCCCAATTTACTGGAATGCACTTCCTCCTTACCTTTGTCTCATAGAGTCTCTTCCTTTTGTCCCCCTAATTACTAGTGTCCTTCCCCCAAATTATTTAGTATATACCTAATTTGTTAATACATAATCTATATATGTATTAACTTTTTATTTATGGGGCATGTATTTGTTGTCTCCCCCATTAGGATGTAAACTCACTGTAAGTAGGGGTGGTTTCATTCTTTTATTTGTGTGCCTAGCTCAGTGCCTAGAACATGGTAGGCACTTAATATTCGTTAGTTGATTGTTGATCTTTAAAATTAAAGAGTTGGACTAATGACTTCTGAGGGCCCTTCCAACTATCAATCTATGATCCTATTGTTTTATTCTGGAACATGAAATGACATAAAAAATGGCTTATGGTTTTGAAGAGCCTCTTGGTGTAATACAAAGAGTGCTCTTATCGAAGTCAGGGGACCTGGGTTTCAGTCCCACCTCTTAGATCTACAAGCTTCATGTGCTTAAGTTAAGGTCATTTAACTTCTATGAACTTCAGTTGGCTCATTTGAAAATAGTGAAAATGATACTGGTACTCTGCCTTACAGGCATGTTGTAGTGAGAGGCATATTAAATAATGACTATAAAGCACTTTATAAAACTGAGATAGGAACCAGGCCTGTGATTTCATTAATATATGGAACTCCTGGGGCGGCTAGGTGGCAAAGTGGATAAAGCACCGGCCCTGGATTCAGGAGTACCTGAGTTCAAATCCGGCCTCAGACACTTAACACTTACTAGCTGTGTGACCCTGGGCAAGTCACTTAACCCCAATTGCCTCATTAAAAATATATATATATATATATATATATATATATATATGGAACTCTTAGATAAGGAAAAGCCCTTATAGTCTTAGAGAATTGTCTAGAGCAGACCTTCTTAAACTTTTTCCACTTGTGACCCCTTTTTGCCAGAGAAATTTTTACACGACCCTGGGCATATAGGTATATAAAATAGGTATACATAACTTGGAGCTTGGAACTATGTGTGGGGACCACCCCTCTTCCAGTCCTGCAGGAAGCTTCCACTGAATGGACTAAGGATCACTCTCTTTGGTTCAGGAACAAGCTCATGGTGGCAGAAGAAGGAGGAGGGAAAACAAATTTCCTAACTTTTGAAACTTCATGTGTTCTCTCTTGGATAGCTAGGTGAAGGTGGCTTTCTCTCTCTCTCTCTCTTTGCTAACCCCAAATACACTTTAATAAATGTTTAAAAGCCTAAACTGTTGCTGAATTTATCAGTAAATCTTAGCTAGTTTCCCAAAAAAAAACTATGGGGGGGCAGGTAAGGACACATTAGATTTTAAACATCACACCAAAAAGTCCAGCAACAACAGATAGAAAGAGATAACGTAGACAACATAAGTACTTGGGAGTCTACCTGCAAGACAAACCCAGGAATTATATGACCAAAACTATAAAACACTTTTCACACAAAAAAAGTCAGATCTAACCAATTGGAAAAATACTGATTGCTCATGGATAGGCTGAGACAATATAATAAAAACAACACTCCTACCTAAGTTTATTTATTGAGTGCTGTAAGGAATTAATTGTGATTTGGGGTTTTCATAACCCTATCTTTGCTTTGTTATGGTCAGACTAAAAAAAAATGTAAGCTTGAAAAGCCTAAGAGAAGATGGGTGTGTAGTTTGGGGGATAAATGAACAAACAAGAGGAACTCTGACCACAGGGAACATTTATTGAAACTAAGTAACTAAGCCTCCCCTTAATAGCTCCCCCATGCCCACATGGATCTGGCCGGATTATAATGGGGACAGCCCATGTGGGTGTGCTGAGCCAATTGGAAACTCAGCATGACTAAGAACCACCCCTTCCTGTGGGAGAGACAGTTGGAGGCAGTTAGAGAGTTTTTTCAGGGCAGAGTGTTCTGAGAGAAATGGGGGAAGGAAGGTAGAGACAGTTAGAGGAGCTGTTGGTGTTTGACCTTCTGACCAAAACAGAAGAGACTGCAAGCTAATTCTCCTTAGAGCTACAGATTTCAGGTGTTGGTGAGTTTGTGGGTTTTTTGAGGCAAAGCTAGCTCTTTGGAGCTGGCTGGGCTGGAGGCAGGTTCTGGGTGCCTGGGGCCTTTTTTACCCCAGAGATTTATACATTGTTTCTAACTCTATTAACCTCACTAATGTTTTGAACTTGTTCCCATTAATAAGCCTGTTTTGTTTTTGGAAAGAGGCTATTTCCTTTCTTACCACAATACTATGGTGAGCTGCCCACTTAACTCTTCCCATACTAAATTTGGCCCTTACAGTGCTATACCAATCAAACTTTAAAAAAATATTTTATAGATCTAGAAAAAATAATAACAAAATTCATCTGGAAGAACAAAATCTCAATAATATTAAGGGAATAGATGAAAAAATACAAAAGAACATGGTTAACACTCCCAGATCTCAAACTGTATTATAAAGCGGCAATTATCAAAACAATCTGGTACTGTCTAAGTAACAGAGAGGTAGATCAGTGGAATAGAATAGGTACAGATTACACTATAGTAAATGACTATAGTAATCTAGTATATGATAAACCTAAAGATCCAAGCTTTTGGAACAAAAAATTCATTATTTGACAAAAACTTCTGGGAAAACTGGAAAACAGTATGGAAAAAACTAGGTGTAGACCAACATCTCACACCATATGCCAAAATAAGGTCAAAATGGGTACATAATTTGCACATAAAGGATGATACCATACACATATTAAGAGAGCATGGAATAGTTAATGTCAGATTTATGGACAGAGAAAGAATTTAGGACCAAAGAAAATATAGAGAGCAATACAAAATGTAAAATGGATCATTTTGATTATGTTAAATTGAAAAGCTTTTACACAAAAAAATTACTGTAACGAAGATTTTAAGGAAACCAGAAAATTGTGAAAAAATTTTGAAACATGCATCTCTGATAAAAGCCTCATTTCTCAAATATGTAAAGAACTGAGTCAAATTTATAAAAATACAAGTCATTGCCCAATTGATAAATGGTCAAAGGATATGAATAGGCAGTTTTCAGACAAAGAAACCAAAGCTATCTATAGTCATATGAAAAAAATGCTCTAGATAACTACTGATCAGAAAAATGCAAATTCTAAAATAGCTTTGAGGTATCACCTTGCATGTATCAGAGTGGCAAATATAACCAAAAAAGGAAAATATTTGATGTTGGAGAGGATGTGGAAAAACTGGGATGCTAATCCACTATTGGTGAAGTTGTGGACTGACCTAACCATTCTGGAGAATAATTTGGAATTATGCCCAAAGGGTTATAAAACTGTGTATACCCTTTGATCCAGCAATACCACTACTAGGTTTATATCCCAAAGACACCCCCCCAAAAAAAGAAAAAGACCTATTTGCACAAAAATTTTTTAGCTAAGAATTAGAAATCAAGGGGATCGATGTCTGTGAACTGAGGAATGGCTGAAAAAGCTGTGTTATATGATTATGATGGAATATTATTGGGCATTAAGAAATGACAAGCAGGATGATTTCAGAAAAACCTGGAAAGACTTGTATGAACTGATGTATAGTAAAGTGAGCAGAACCAGGAGAACATTGTACACAGTAACAACAATATTGTACAATAAAGAACTAAGAAGGACTTAGATATTCTTAGCAATATAATAATCCAAAATAAAAAACAAAAAAGAGCAAATAAGCTATTCTGAGTTATATGAATATTCAAATCAACTACAAAGGACTTATGAAGGCAGATGCTATTCATTTCCAGAGAAAAAACTATTACCTAGAACTATGTTTCACATAGAGTTAGAGATATAGATAGAGGTAAATATAGATATAGACAGACATAGATATATAAATATATAGATATATATTTTTGGTTTTGGTTTTGGTTTTTAGGCAATGGGGGTTAAGTGACTTGCCCACGGTCACACAGCTAGTAAGTGTCAAGTGTCTGAGGCCGGATTTGAACTCAGGTACTCCTGAATCCAGGGCTGGTGCTTTAACCACTGCGCCATCTAGCTGCCCCCCAGACATAGATATAGATACAGATAGATATAGATATCTGTGTCAAAAGTTGGCCTTCTCTAGTGAGGGGTTGGGAGAGAGGGAGGGAAACAGGTTGGAACTCAAATTAACAAAAAAATTTAAATTTAAAAATTGCTTAATGGGGCAGCTAGGTGGTGCAGTGGATAGAGCACTGGCCCTGGATTCAGGAGGACTTGAGTTCAAATCCAGCCTCAGACACAACACTTACTAGCTGTGTGACCCTGGACAAGTCACTTAACCCTGATTGCCCTAAAAAAAAAAAATTGCTTGATGAGGTAGATTTTTGTCAACTGGAAATGTATTCCTGCCAACCTGTGTAGCATTCAATAATATGATGGCACTCTATCCACCATAATTATCCTGGAAGCCCATGGATTGACCCATTTCAGAGAAATGGTGTGTTACTACCATTATGACCATAAATACTCAATGTGAGGGACAAATCCCTGAAAAGGCTAGTGTTCTCAACCAAGGAGAGGGCAGTACAGATTACACCTAAGGCAAGACAATTTCTAGCCCTAGAAATAGTGCTAGGCTTAGGATCAAGAGACTTGGGTTTGAATCTTAGCTCTGGCACTATGGACAAGGCTGTGTGATCATTAGCAAAGTAGTCACTTCACCTTTCTGCCTCAGTTTCCTCCTGTATAAAATAGGAATCATATTTCCTGCAATTCCTACCTCATGGAGTTGCAGTAGGGCATAAGTGAGATAAGATGTGTAGGGTTATAGGATGTTTAAAGTGCTATATAAATGTTAACTCTTATAATGAGTATCCCCATCAATGAGATCATGGATCCAACAAAGTGTTATTATGGTGATGTCACCTAATGAGGGTCTCAGTGCCATAGCATCCAGGATGCCAGCAGCATGCTGTAATACATCTGGAAAACCTAATCACTACCTGCCCCTGGAAACATTTAAAACCCCGAAGAGAGTGAGTCAATGGGAAAGTGATGAATACCTGGGAAACAAAGAACAATTTGGCATATCCACTCTGTCTGTCACTAAGCTACAACAAAGAATAGCCACCAGTATATTTATGCCTATAGCAGTATATCATTGTCCAGACTGAAATGAGAAAAGAATAAGACTTCATGGAAATGGTAGACTTAGAGTAGTTAGACTTCACCTCTATGGAAGAGGGGAGATTCTAATAGACAGTTACTATAGTGACAAAGAAAGAGGTACCCTACAGTAAATTATATTATGTCTCCAGAGCTGCCTTATTGACTCACAGTTCCCTTAGCCATCACTGTAACTTTCTTCTCTATCGCCAACACCTCCCTGGAGCAATATGCTGTGGCAAATGTGAAACATATAAAGAACACAACATCAATAATAATTTCCATTTATGATCATTGTGAATGAAGCACATTCTGAGAGGGAAAACCCAATCCCTGTCCTTATAGTAATAATGGCTAGCATTTAAATAGTGCTTTAAGATTCACAAATCATTTTACATACATTTTCTAATTTGAGCTTGAGGTAGGTACTATTATTATCTCCATTTTATAGATGAGGAAACTGAGACTAAGAGAGGTTAATATGATTTGCCCAGGGTTGTACATTAGCTAAATGTCTGAAGTGGGAACTAATAACCCAGGCCTTCTGACTTTAAGTTTAGCAAGTTGTGACAACTGGAGTGACACCACCTGCTGGAGAGTTACTGTAGGAAAGCTCCACCATGAGGAGAAGCCATCTGAGAGAAAGCCATGTGGCTTGGAAGGTCAGTTCCTTGGCGTCAGGAAGTGATGTTTGCTCGTGGGTACTGTCGATCAAAGCTACCAGCCAATTAACTTGGAGCTGTGTATGTGTGTGGATGGGATGCTCCCGGTTTCACAGGAGGCTTGTGGGACAAAGAAGGGGCGAAGCGCTCGCTCTCTCTCTCTCTGTCTCTGTCTCTCTCTCTCACCAGGATCTCAGGGAGGAGTGGAGCAGGAGACGCTGGCTCTTTCTCTCTTCACCAAATTCTTATGCTCCTTAATAAATACTTAAAAAGTCTAAACTCTTGCTAAAGCTTCTATTTTATTGGTGACCACTCATTAGATTTTTTTAGACAGACTAGCTAGAATTTTAGCCACATTACAAAGAGCAACTTTACAAAGTGCTCTAAGAAGGTTCATGGAGGGTTTCTGCACTTCTATAAAGGCTACTTCTAATGTGCCCCTTAAAACACCCATGTCTCTATAAGATAACACAGAGGAACCAGGTCTGGAAGACTTGAAGAGACTAGAAGGGGATCTATTAAAAGTAAACTCCTTTTTTCTATACCTGATAAAGGGGCTCCTTCCATCTCAAATAATATAATAGAATGAATTGCTGATAAAAAAAAATTGTAGTTCCCAGGTACTGCTTGAGCCTTCTCAATGACTGTGGCTACACAAATCATGTGAGGCTTTGATAAAGCTTTGGTCTGTCAGCAGCCCTTTGAAGGGCCCAGAAAGAACCCTGAAAAACATATGGAATTTCTGGTTTCAGATGATGATCTCACCTAGGTCCCTTTGATACAAAGCCTCTAATTCCCTACCCTTCTTCAGTGTAGAAAACAAGAAGGCACCTGGAGATAAATTATTGGATGGCAGCAATTTGGACTTTCAGTGTAATATAGTAGAAAGAGTCCTGGACTTGGTGTCAGGAGATATAAACTTCAAGCCCAGTTCTGACACATTGTGTAGCAGCACTGAGCAAGTCAGTTAACCTCCTCTTATTTGTAATATGGGGAATGATAATACTTAGATTACCTAATTCTTGGTGCTGGTATAGGGAAGGTGCTTTGTACATCTCTTAACTTCTGGTTCATGATGTCTGTTTCAACAGACTCAGAGTTTGTGGATTCAGATCTCACCAGAACTGAATTTTTATTCCCCATCTCTCAATAGAATGTAAATTCCCCAAGGGCAAGGACTATGTCATTTTTAAACTTTGTATTCTTAGCGCCTCACTGTGAATTTGGATAGATCTGTAATATTATCAATAATTTACTTGAGCATGTTGGAACTTATCCATTATCTCCCAACATCTGTGCTTCTGGTCCATGCTTTTCTGTGGATCCTCAATAGAATATCATCCTTCATAAATGCTGTGGTGGGAATAGGCTTCATGAAGGCTGAGCACTTTCGCCTCACTGTATTATCTCCGTCAGTCTGGCATAGACATGGGCAGCAAGTTACTGCTGTTCAGCCCATTCACCACCTTATGACTTGTTAAGATAGTAAACTCGCACTGGTGTCCAATAATCTGATACAATCAAGAAGTTTATGCTAGTGTAACAAGGGACTTGCCCATAATCCCAGCTCTTATGAGCCTACCCAGAGTGCTCAGCAGATGCAAATTCCACAGGACTTTGGAGCATACAAAGACATTCTGTAACTAGTTCTGGTCTACTAACTCAAGGTGAAGAGAATCCTCTCTAATTGACTATGCAGTTCAAACTGTGTATGTAAGCAAAAGGTACAGGTTGACCTGTTCCTTCTCTTGATGTGACTTGATGTAAGCCATCAAGAGATCCAGGAGTGGACTCCAAAACAGGGTTTATAGGCAGCCAGACCAACTTTAAGGCCCTGAAGAGCAACTTTCAATCTCTGAGAACCAATCTAGTACTAGTTAAAATAGGTTCTTATCCAGCAGTGATGCTGCATTTGGACATGAACTTGATAAGACCTATGCCATAGAGAAACTGCATCAAGTCTAATCCCAACCTCCTCAGAGACTGAGACAGTCTAGACAAGAGTGTACTCTGAAGGGTCTGTACTTTTGTTCTGCCTTCATCCCTTTATAAAAGCTAATTGATATCAACTGGCTAAATGTAACTAGGGAACTGGGGGTGGGGACACCTTAGAAGGGGAGCTCAAACTGATATCATTAGAGAAGGGATCCATCTCAATGTTCAGGGGTAGCTCTAGATTCCTGAGGGTGGGGATTTAGTCAGTCTTACTCTGGGAAACTGAGGTTAGAGCCTTTGTTGCACTAAGCACCAACCAAATCATATGCAAGACACTAGGGATATAAAGGCCAAAAAAGAGTTCTTGCCATCAAGAAATTTATGTTGTATGTAATGTAATTATGTAATGTGTAATATAATGTAATGTGTAATTTATGTAAATAAGTATATACACATATACATTTGTGTGTGTATATATATGTATGTGTGTGTGTGTGTGTGTATATAAAGTATATGCATGGCAATTTTGAGGAGGAAGAGAACAGGCAACTAGGAGGGTCAAGAGGAGCTTCCCAGGGAGATGGCACAGGAGCTGAGCTTGGAATTAGGCTAAAGATACTAAATGATGATAAGGAGGAACCACATTCAAAACATGAGAAAGAGTCTGTATAAAGACAGTAACAGTAGGTGAAATGCCAACTTTAGAGAACATCAAGGAGACCAGTTTGGTGGGGATGTGAAGTACATGAATGAAGGGGACTAATACAGAATAAACCTGGAAAGGTGGGCTGGAGCCAAGTTATGGAAGATTCTAAGTATCAGGTTGAGGCATTTTTCTTTTATTCTCAAAGCAGTGAAATATTCATACATATAAAACATTATTTTTCTTTTACCTCTTTGGCATACAAAGCTAGAAGTGGTATTTTGGGGTCATAGTTTTATAGCCCTTTGGGCATACTTCCAAATTATTCTCCAGTATGGTTAGATCAGTTCACAACTCCACCAACAGTGCACTGGGGTCCCAATGTTTCCATATCCCTACCTCAGAGTTCTTAAAATGTGTATTTCTCTAAACCAATAGTAATTTGGAGCATTTTTTATATGACTAAAAAGAGCTTTAATTTTTTCTTCTAAAAACTGCCTGTTTGGGGGCAACTGGGTGGCACAGTGGACAAAACACTGGCCCTGGATTCAGGAGGACCTGAGTTCAAATCTGACCTCAGACACGTGACACTAGCTGTGTAACCCTGGGCAAGTCACTTAATTCTCATTGTCCCCTCTCCCCCCCCCCAACAAAACAGCTGGCTGTTCATGTCCTTTGAACGTTTACCAATTGGGGAATGATTAATATTCTCATAAATTTGACTCAGTTCTCTATATATTTGAGAAATGAGGCCTTTATCAGAGAAACTTGATGTAATCCCCACCCCCAGTTTCCTACTTTCCTTCTAAACTTGGCTGTATTAGGTTTATTTATGCAAAAACCTTTTAAAATTTAATGTAACCAAAATGATCCATTTTATATTCTGTAATGCTCTCAATCTCTTGTTTGGTCATAAAGTCTCCCCTTATCCATAGATCTGACAGGTAAATATTCCACACTCACCTAATTTGCCTATCATATCACCCTTTATGTCTAAATCATGTACCCATTTTGGCCTTATCTTGGAATACAGTGTGAGATGTTGGTCTATAGCTAGTTTTTGCCAAAATACTTTCCAGAGTTCTCAGCCATTTTTGTCAAATATTGCTTTTTTATACCAAAAGCTTAGATCTTTGCATTTAGAAAACACTACATTACTATGGTCATTCAATACTGTGTATTATGTACCTCATCTATTCCACTGATCCACTACTCTATTTCTTAGCCAGTGCCAGATTGTTTTGATGGTTACCACTGTGTAATACAGTTTGAGATCTGGTACTGTGACTACATTCTTTCAAAGCTGTTTCATGCTTCCTTCATACATCACGTGCTCTACTTACAAAGAGGAATAAAATATCTCTCTGGTAGTACACAGGAACCTCAATTATCTGGCTGCAGGAAGTACCTGGGGGATCTCCCTCCACACTCCCCACACAAGTGAGCATCATGTTCCATAAATGATACCACAACCAAAGAGGACCAAGGGGTTAGTTGTATACTGCAGAAGTCTTTTGATGCATTTCTCTCATTACACTAGAACACGTCCCCTGTTCCTGGTATAGTGAGCACTGAGGGAAGTCAGGGACAGACTAGAAAAGTTCTCTCTCAAAAATTTTTCTTTCTATGTGTCCTTTAAAGCTTCACAGTTTCAGTTTCCTTTGGTAAAAATGAAAAAACCTGGGAAGATGTACATGAACTGATGCAAAATGACATGAGCAGAACCAGAAGAACAGTATACACGATAACAGCAATATTGTATGATCATCAACTGTGAATAATTTAGCTATTCTCAGCAATACAATGATCCAAGATGATTCTGAAGGACTTATGAAAAATGCTATCCACCTTCAGAGATAGAAATGATGAAGTCTGGATACAAATCAAAGCTTACTTTTTTTTTTTACTTTATTTTTCTTAGGGTTTTTTGGTCTATCTTATTTTGCAACAGGGCTAATATGGAAATATATTTTGCATGACAGCACATGTATAATCTATAGTAAATTGCTTGCCTTTCCAATAATGGGGGAGGGGAAAGAAGGAGGGAGAGAATTTGGAACTCAAAATTTTAAAAACAAATGTTAAAAATTGTTTTTACATGTAATTGAGGAAAAAAAATTAAAAAAAAGAAAGAACACAGCCAAATGTTGGTCAAGGAGAGGTTTTCTTTTGCAAAAGAAGGCTTACTAATCCTCAGTGAATAGCATAGACATTCACAAAGAGAGCCAAACAGGGAGTGGACTGAAAAGCATTTGAAAGATTTACTTATATGAGTCAGAATTCCAGCCTTTTGCCCTGAATTTCTTCCTATCAGCAGGTTTCTTTTTAAGTCCCCAAGCACTTTGTTAATATTACTGAAAGCTATTTTATGTGTTCTAATTACACAAATTACTTGCTAACTTTTAAGCAAGAAATTATCTCAGAATACCCTTGTGTCTACTGACATTTCAAGGTAAGGGAATTCACTGGAATATTTCCCATTTTCCAGATGTAATACTTTCCAAAATAAATGTTGGATGAATTGTGCAATTTATGCCATGTGAACACTTTAATTTACACAGTAATATTTTGTAGTTTGTAGGAGCTTGGACTTTCTCCAGAAGTGAATATCCTTAATTAGAGAGGTTCTTAGATTTCATATGAAGGAATAAAAAAAATCACACTGTTGGCTTCCCTTTCCTAACAGAAAGCTGTTTGGGCCAATGCATATGGAAACACACATGTGCATGCACTCAGATAGACAAACCCTCTAGCTCAGTAGGAGGTTTGCAAGTCCACAAACAGGCTGTCTCTCTTTTGTAATAAAAAGGAAGAAGGCCAGAATCATAGCAAACAAGGAAAGAGATCAGTGAGATAAAGTTAAGAAGGGGATAGGACAGGGCATAGTATTGAGGGCTGGGTGCCAGTTGACCTGAACTGAGTTGAGGAATGACAGATTATAATTAAAATATTCAAAACAGGGCCTTTGAAGAAAGGGGCATTCAAAAACTCTTATAGCCTTCTGCCCCTCCTCACTCCTTAAGGTAGTCATGTCCACGTGCAGGTGGGCCTGAAAGCTCTGGCAATTGCTGAGAGCTATCCATTATATAAAAAGAAGTACCTCCAAAAAGGTTGATTGGTGCTGGGACTATGAATTCAGATATATTTAAGAGTAAATCTGGGGGGCAGCTAGCTGGCACAGGATAAAGCACCAGCCCTGGATTCAGGAGGACCTGAGTTCAAATGTGGCCTCAGACACTTGACACTTACTAGCTGTGTGACCCTGGGCAAGTCACTTAATCCCAATTGCCTTAACAAAACAAAACCCAAAAAAAGGAGTAAATCTGTAGTAGACCTAGAGTTCTGGTCCCAAATGAACCCTCTGTCCTACTTTGTGGTGAACCTTTTCCCTAAGATTGCACTGGAGCCAAACCTTCTTCCCAGTCTCCTAGGATAGGTCTATATCCTGGGATGGGCTTTGGAATCAAACCAACATTCAGTGGTAGAACTGGGGATTGTCTTCCCCACAACATAATGACCTGTTGTTTTTCCAAGAGAGCACAGACTAATGTTTTGTTATTCCTCATGGACGTTTAGTATAAAGAGGACATTAACCTGGGTGTAGCTGCAGGAATGCAAAGCAGAGGTCACCAGTGCCCCTGTGTTGCTGACTGACTGCTTAGGTTTGTTGAAACTCCAAGGTAATTTATAGAGCTGTGGTCATAGCTGCTAGGGGTTGTAATGGCAGTTGAAAAGAGATTTGCTTACCAAAACTGAAATATCAAGAGGATCTGGCGAGCAGAACCAGGATAACATTGTACACAATAACTGCAACATTGTGCAATGATCGACTATGATGGACTTAGCTTTTTTCAGCAATGCAGTGATCCAAGACAATTCCAAAGGACTCATAATGGAAAATGCTCTCCATATCCAGAGAAAGAACTATGGAGTCTGAATGCAGATAGAAGCATACTATTTTCACTTTGTTTTTTGTTTTTTTTCTTTCTTGTGGTTTTTCCCCTTTGTTCTAATTTTTCTTTCATAACAGGACTAATGTGGAAATATGTTCAACATGATTAAACTGTATAACCTATATCAGATTGCTTGTTGTCTTGGGGAAGGGGAGGGAAGAGAAGGAGGGAGAAAAATTTGGAACTCAAAATCTTACAAAAATGAATTTTGAAAACTGTATTTACATGTAATTGGGGTGGGGAAACAAAATACTATTAAGATGGGGAAAATTTTTTCAATAAAAAAACCTTCCTAACCAAAAAAAAAAAGATCTAAGGAAATTCCCAGTAAAAGGGAGCAAAGTAGTTAGAAAAGAAAGAGCTTAGCTTGAAGATCTCTTTTCAGGGCACACTGGGTGTAGCTGTAGGCCTAACTAACAAAAGAACTGAAATATGTTGATTGACCCTAGAGATGGGCAGTCTCACAAAATCTTAATAACTCTTTTTTTACTCCCTTTCAAAAAGAAAAGGCCTTAAGAACCTAATACCCTGAATATGGCAACAACTAAGCAGGGAAGAAGTAGATGATCAGTAGATGACAACAGCAGCATTGTAGGGAAACAGCAAGAAATAGCTTAGGAGGCAGAGAAGGGAGCAGCAGTGGCAGTAGAATGAAGCTGCAATGATGTTCTGATAACTTCTGTGTTGTTTTGTTTTGTTTTGGGGGGCAATGAGGGTTAAGTGACTTGCCCAGGGTTACACAGCTAGTAAGTGTCAAGTGTCTGAGGCCGGATTTGAACTCAGGTCCTCCTGAATCCAGGGCTGGTGCTCTATCCACTTCACCACCTACCTGTCCCTTGATAACTTCTGGAATATAGACCTGTGAGGTCTTCCCAAGGAGACTCAACTTTGAGTGAGCTATGCAAGGAATATTCAATCTCCAACTAACAGCATGAGAATCTTTGAGAAATTATACCCCTTGTCATATGGAATAATCTTCCTTTATTATTTACTTTACTATTCTGTCTTAATTAAAAGTTCTGCTATTTGACATATTCTGTTAGTAGAGAATGCCCTGGATTAAGGGCGTTCTATGACTACTTAACAAGTTTGAATAAAAATGAAAATTATTTGTCCCAAATTATACAGACTTTGCTTTGGCATTTCAATATTGCACAGAATTTAAAGCTCAAAGAGATTTTAAAAGATTTTGTAATCTAACATCTTTATTTTATAGATGAGGTTAAGTGGTTTATACAAATTCACATAGGTACAGTGAGTAAATAGCAGATCCAGGGCTCAGACCTCTTGATTCCCAACTCAGTGCTTTTTCCATTACCTTATACTATCCAGATGCGTAATGAGACTTATATCTGTGTACTTTCACTTTGGAAGCATACTGTTTGTTCTTCAGTATGCATCTGGATAGTATAATAGTACAATTACAATAGTAATATTAAAGATCACAAATCACCATAACGGAAGAAAAAGTTGAAATACTGAATTAAAATTTTTAATTCATATTAATGAAAAAGTTTGGAATATTGTGATAATTGCTGAAATGTGACACAGAGACATGATGTGAGTATATGTTGTTACAAAAATGGTGCACAATACAGGGTGCCACAAACCTTCAATTTGTTAAAAAAAAAAAAAAAAGCAAACCCCACAATATCAGCACAACACTATAAAGCTAAGTTCAATATAGTATGCCTGTACTCAAAGGAGAACTTTACCTAGTTAGTTAGACCATGAGACAAGGGAAGAAGGCCTTTGAACCTCTATCAATCCCTCCCTACCATCTGGTCACTAAAAATGGTCTTTGATTTTTTCATTTGTTCTTTTCTATCCTAGGAGAAGAGAGTGGAGTTTCTGATCTGGCCCCAGAGTTTGAGCCACAGGGATTCAAGAGTCCAAGAAATCCAGGCCTGGGGTTGCAGCCAGCCCAGCAGTGATATACTAGACTTCAACACAGAAGAAGCTAGCATTGATGTGAACTTGTTGAGACCAATGTGACATAGGGAGTGAGCTAAGTTGTGTTCCCCTCACACTGAATGATACAGAGAAAATTATGCTGCTGAGGTAATAAAACAAGTTTTCATATTTTTATTACATCGTTGAAATAGATATCCCTTTAAAAAGCAAATACTATTATGTTTAAATGATTAAATTAAATCAGGGTCCTAGTCACTGGGCCCATAAAAAATGGGGGGGACATGACAAATAATGGCTTGATCTGATGGCAGAAATTAGACACAACCTCAAATCAGCCTGAGAACCCTGGTGTGTGTGTGTGTGTGTGTGTGTGTGTGTGTGTGTGTGTGTGTGTGTGTGTGTGTGTGTGTAGTGGGAAGGGGGAGGAAGAGAATTTAACAGACCTGGTCCTCACATAGAGGTTGACATTAACTATATTACTCCTGTGTGCCCATGATGGTGGCACAATGTAGGTCTGCTTTGAACAGCTTAGCACTATCCCCTGCCCTAATGACATTGATGTTACCAAAATGGGATCTCATGCTCTATCCATGACTTAGCTTACTACTGTCAGCTTTTGACAAAAGAGTTGATCAAAAGAGTTAATGCCTGTAAAGTAGCATGCAACTAGATAAATGTTAGCTATTGGGTTATATTATATTTTACCATATTGCTTGTCTGTTTAAATTTGTCAATATCCTTCCAAAAGCTAGTCTCCAGAATAAAATACAGTATTCCTTATACCACTTCTTTCAGAATTCTAGATGAGTATTCTCCAAGCTTTTTTGATCACATACCCCATCAATAAAGAAATGCTTGGCTCATATTCTGAATATATGTATATTTATTTATAAATTATATACATGTATTATTATTTAACATGTAATACATATTATCAAACATATTAAAATAGAAAATTTTAAAGATGAGATAAAGATGAAATGAATAACATTAACAAATTCATGATTTTATTAATTAAAAAATATTTTTTCCTGTAATAGCCATTTATGTCAGCATTTCTACAGTTCTTTTTTCTCCACAGCAATTCATGAAAAATGGTACTTCTACACTGTTAAGAGTAGCTAAGCTACAACTTGCATCAAAGCAAATTGAAGAGATTAGTCAGGTAGAACTTAAGCTTCTCATGGATAGATTGTTTTTTGGTTTTTTGGTTTTTTGTCTTTGCATCTTTAGTGTATAGCACTGTGCCTAACACATAGCAGGTGCTTAATAAATGGTTGTTGAGTGATTGATTGATCCTAGAGTCACTTTAACAACAAATGGGAATATTAGGCTGTGTATATGTATTTATTTGATTAATGACAAACCACTGTGGTCTGTTTCTCCTTGACTCAGGGAATCTGCCCCCACAGTTTGAGTTTGCTTACAGCTCTTCAAAGAGCCAGCTTAGGAGATAAGCAGTCCCCTCCCCCCTCCCCCCACCCTACCCCAGCCTCTATCTTTGTTGATTTGTTGGCTGCTTCAGATAAAGAACCTGGAACAAGGAAGGAAATGGAATAAGCACAAGGTACACACCATGAAGCCAGAAAACTCCATTTGGCTGTTTTCTGGTCTAGCAGCACTGAATGGATGCAAGATTACACTGTTATTTTTGTCTTGCAGCTATGACTCTAGGATCAACATCGAAGAGCTGATGTGAATAGCTTGGAATGCTGGAGCTGTCCTTTAAAAATGCCTGCCTGACCAGACAGACATAGGAAAAGGACACCTCTGCCTGAAAGACTCAGATAAGATCCCAGGACAAAGAATGACCATTTAATAAACAGTTGTGAAACAAGAAAGTATTTTGTTTTGTTTTGTTTTTCTGAGGCAGAAAAAAAGACTCTAGAGTATACTGGGAACCAGGTTTGTATGCAAATTCCTATCTCTTGGAATGAAAATAAAATCGTCAGTGTATGTGACTGTCAGTCATCCACAAATACAATTTAGCTGGCCCCAAAGAATGATAAAAGCCTCTAGCTCCTCAAGATTCCTCTTCATGCTCATTGTACATAGCCAGGAAGTCAGAGGGAGGTCTAGTTCATGGAATACAGAAAGGAGATGGATGTCCCCTGAGAAAGGACTTTTATCCTAGGCCCAGTATGTGCCCTACTCTCCTCATCTGAGCATTGTACTAGAGACTCGAAGTTACAGGGAAGGTAATGGAAAAGGCACAGAATTAAAAGCGCGCCAGTTGGTCAGCGTATGGTTGACACAATTCCTGCTGCTATTGTTATCCACATAAAGAAGGGACTAACGAGGGGCAGCTAGATGGTGCAGTGGATAGAGCACTGGCCCTGGAGTCAGGAGTACCTGAGTTCAAATCCAGCCTCAGACACTTAACACTCACTAGCTGTGTGACCCTGGGCAAGTCACTTAACCCCAATTGCCTCACTAAAAAAAAAAAAAAAAAGGCATAAACTTTGGGGCAGCTAGGTGGCACAGTGGATAAAGCACTGGCCCTGGATTCAGGAGTTCCTGGGTTCAAATCCGGCCTTAGACACTTGACACTTACTAGCTGTGTGACCTTGGGCAAGTCACTTAACCCTCATTGCCCTCCCCCCCCCAAAAAAAGAAAGAAAGTAAGTCTCTTGAGGGACTTTTAGGGGCAGCTAGGTGGCACAGTAGATAGAGCACCGGCCCTGGAGTCAGGAGTACCTGAGTTCAAATCCGGCCTCAGACACTTAACACTTACTAGCTGTGTGACCCTGGGCAAGTCACTTAACCCCAACTGCCTCATTAAAAAAAAAAAAAAAAAAAAGAAGGGACTAACTACCTGGTCACAGGTGGCTGACGATTTATGTTACCCATATTGATAAATTCTGTAATTCTGAGCCCATTTATATCTCCGTAGGTGAGGTGACAGGTTGTTCATGCCATTATTCAGCCAGTATTTATTGAGTAACCAAAGGTATATAAGATGCCTTCTTGGAGTGGGTACACTGGTAAAGTTAATAATCCAGTTAGGCAGAAAAACACGCAAAGAGAAAGCAAGTAGAAAACAAGTAGAAAAGAAGCATGTTATTTAATGGGACATATTTTAAATAGTACTCTAATTGCAATTCACTTTAGGAAAATAGCAAACAGTTTTTCTCATCCATAAGACAGGTTAATAAACTCTATGCTTGACAAAAAAAGGAAAATAATAAATGTTGGAGAAGGTGTGGAAAAATTGGAACACTAATGCACTGTTGGTGGATCTGTGAACTGATCCAACCATTCTGGAAAGCAATTTGGAACTATGCCCAAAGGGCTATAAAACTGTGCATACCCTTTGACCCAGCAATACCACTATTGGGTCTTTATCCCAAAAACATCAAAAAAAGGAAAAGGACCCACATATACAAAAAATATGTATTGCTGCTCTTTTTTTTTGGTAGCAAAGAATTGAAAATTGAGGGGTTGCCCATCAATTGGGGAATGGCTAAACAAATTGTAGTATATGCAAGTAATGGAATACTATTATGCTGTAAGAAATGAGGAACAGGCAGATTTCAGAAAAACCTGGAAAGACTTACATGAACTGCTGCTTAGTGAAATGAGCAGAACCAGAAGAATATTGTGCACAAGTATCAACAACATTGTGTGATGATCAACTGTGACAGGCTTAACTCTTCTCAGTAATACAGTGATTCAAGATAATTCCCAAGGACTCATGATGGAAAATGCTCTTCACATCCAGAAAAAAAGAACTATGGAATCTAGATGCAGATTGAAGCATACTGTTTCTACTTTTTTTGTTTTTGTTTTTTCTTTTTTGAGGTTTTTCCCTTTTGCTCTGATTCTTCTTTTACAACATGACTAATGCAGAAATATGTTTAATGTGATTGTGCATATATAAACTATATAAGATTGCTTGCTCTCTTGGGGAGGGGAGAGGGAAGGGAGGGAGGGAGAAAAATTTGGAACTAGAAATCTTATAAAAACAAATGTTGAAAACTATCTCTACATGTAACTAGAAAATAATAAAATACTTTTATGGTAAAAAAAACAAATGTTGAAAACTATCTCTACATGTAAGTAGAAAATCATAATAAAATACTTTTATGATAAAAAATTAAATAAACTCTGTATTTCCTACCTCACAGGGGTATCGTAAAGTTCAAATGAGATCAGTGTAAAAGCACTTCAAAAATCGAACTTGCATTCACCTTACCTTGGTCATGCCTGTCTTTGTAGTTGAAGAATAGATCAGAAAGATTAGTTGGAGGAGCTTCTAAGCAGAGCTGTTTCAATTATTGAAAAAGGGGACAAAACTCATTGAAAAAGAGGAAGTTATTTGCAACTTTTCTGGCTACTGCATGTGCAAATCTAATAAGAAACCCAGACCTTGCATCATGTATTCCAAATAGAAGGATCCTGTTAACATGGGTTCTTTATTGCCTCTAGGATGAAATACAAACTCTTCTGCTTGGCTCCAGGCTACATTTTTTGGCTTTTTTCACATTATCTCTCTTCACCAATTCTATGTGTAATGGGGTCAGTCAGTCAGCATGCAGTACATACTCTACACCAGGCATTGTGCTAAGTGCTAGAGATAAAAAGAAAGGTTTTTTTAAAAACAGTTTTTGCTCGCATTCTTATGGGGAAGACAACATATAAATAACTAGGTACATACAAGATATATGGAGAGAGGATAGAAAGTGATTCAAAAAGGGATCTAAATTAGCATGTACTGGGGACCATGAAAGGCCTCCTCTAAAAGATGAACTTGGAGCCGAGTATTAAAGGGAGCAAAGAGGTTGAGGTGAAGGGGCAGAGCATTCCAAGAGTGGAAGACAGCCAATAATACACAGATGGAAGACGGAAGGTTCAGTTCAAAGAACTACTGGTAGTACACCAAGACAGATGAATGCTACAATGTATCAATGGAGTAAGGTGTAAGAAAAGTAAGAAAGGGATAAAGTTATAAAGAGTTTTAAATACCAAATAGAAGATTTTATATTTAATCATGTATATAACCGAATGGGCAGCTACCTGGTACAGTGGATAGAGTGCCAGTCTTTGAGTCAGGAAGACTTATCTTCCTGAGTTCAAATCTGGCCACAGAAATTTACTAGCTGTGTGACCCTGGGCAAGTCATATATCCCTGCTTGCCTCAGTTTCCTCATCTGTAAAACATTTCGTTTTACAGAAAGAAATAGCAAACTACTCCAGGATCTTTACCAGGAAAATCCCAAAATGGGTCATGAAGAGACAAACACAACTGAAAAATTATTGAACAAAGAAAATAATAATAATACAGAGTCACTGGAGATCCAAGTGTAGGAGAGTGATGTAGTCAGACCTACATTTAATTAAAATCACCTTGAAAGATGAATGGAGGATGGATTCATAGGAGGAGAGACAGGGCAAGGACACAAGTTAGAAGGCTATTGCAGTAGTCTATAAGAGAGGTGATGGGGACTGAATTAAGGTTGTAGCCATATAAATGGAGAGAAGGGAACATATATGAGAGATATTATAAAGGTAGAAACAAAATTTTGCAACAGACTAGATATGTAAGGTGAATGACATTGAGAATTCAAAGATAATAGGTCTGGGTGAATGAGAAGATTGTAGTGCCCTTGACAGTAACAGGGAAATTCAGAAGTAGGGAGGATTCAGGTGGGGTGAAGATAAGGAGTTTTGGTTTTGGTCTTGTCCACAAGCCATGTGTTTCAAGATGTCCAAGAGGTAGTGGGCGTTCATGACTATAGTTTTGGAAATATAATATGGTTGGATATATCATCTGAAAATCATTTGCATAGAGATAATTAAAACCATGGGGACTGATGAGTCATCAAGTGATATAATACAGAGCAAAAAGACAAAAAAGGGACCAGGACAGAACCATGGTGGAGGACACTCAGATGTAGTGGATATGAAAGGGATGAAGTAAAGGAGATGCAAGAAACCATTGGATAAATAGAAAGAATCAGGAGAAAGCTGTGTCATGAAAACTTAGAGAGGAAAGACTATCCAAGAGGAGAAGGTGATGAACACATTGTCAAATATCATAGATGAGTTTTGAGGGGGGAAGATGAAGATTGAGAAAAGGCCATTGGGTTTGGCAATTAAGAAATCGTTGGTAACTTTGAAAAGGGCAGTTTCTGTTGAATGGTGAAGTCAGAAGTTATATAGGTGCAAAAGGTTAAGAAGCCAATGAAGGGGGCAGCTAGGTGGCGCAGTGAATAGAGCACCGGCCCTGGAGTCAGGAGTACCTGAGTTCAAATCTGGCCTCAGACACTTAACACTTACTAGCTGTGTGACCCTGGGCAAGTCACTTAACCCCAATTGCCTCACTAAAAAAAAAAAAAAGCCAATGAAGAAAAAAGGAAGTAGAGGCACTCAGAGTAGACAAGTTTATTGATGAGGGGGAGGAGAAATAAAGGATGTTTGTAGCTAGCAGGGATGGTTGATTAAGTAATGGTTTTTTAAGGATGGGGGAGATAAAAGAATGATTTTAGGCCTGAAGGAAGTGAAAAGTGGATAGGAGAAACTAAAGATGAGAAAATAGAGGGAAGGGTAGGTGTGTTTTGCTGGACTAGTATTTCACTAACCACCAGGCGTACCAAGAAAAGCAAAAACCAAAAACACTCCCCCCAGAAAACCACCCCAACTAATCCACTTGAAATTATCAGTAATTAGGGAGCAAGTATTTACTTACAATGAAGTGGACTAGTGAAAAGCAGAATAGAAAAATGGAACACTAGCTGTGTGACCCTAGGCAAGTCACAACCTTTATTTGCTTCGGTTTCCTCATCTGTAAAATGGGGCTAATAATAGTGTCTATGTCCCACAGTTGGTGAGTGGATCAAATGAAGCAATAATTATAAAGCACTTAGCACAGTGCCTTGTACATAGTAAGCATACTATAAATGTTAGCTAATATGTATTATTGTCATCATCATCAAAATGGTACTTGAACAACATAATTTTAATCTAACAAAATGCAAGGTGAAATCCTATTTTATAAATGAGAAAAACTAATGATGAGAGGTTGCTACTTGCCTAAAGTGATAGAATTGCAATTAGAGTGCTATTTCAAATAGCCTCCATTAAATACCATGGGGCAGCTAGATAGCACAGTGGATAGAGTACTAGACTTAGAATCAGGAAGGCTCATCTTCCTGAGTTCAAATCCTGCCTCAGACATTTACAAGCTGTGTGTGACCCTGGGCAAATCACTTAACCCTGTATGCCTCAGTTTCTGCATCAGTAAAATGAGCCACAGAAGGAAATGGCAAACCACTCCAGTATCTTTGCCAAGAAAACCCCAAATGGGGTCACAAAGAGTAGAACAGAACTGAAAAACAACTGAAAAGATGAAGAAAAATAGTAGGTTTCCCTTCTTCTTGTTCTCCAGTTGCTTCCTGTTTGCATGTTTTTTCTGTCTAACTGGATTTTAAACTTCATAAGTGCACTCATTCCTCAAAGCATCTTATATACCTTTGGTTACTCAACAAAGTAATCATGTAACCATTCCAAAGCGTCATGAACTTTAAATTCCTGTAAAAAGCTATGTGTTTAATTGTATTTAGAAATGTAGGCATTCATAAACATTTAAATATGTGTTTTCACTTTTTTTTTAAAGTTGATTTTTTGTTTTTAGATAATCTACATTTTCCAAAGTATCTCTGCCCTGTCCCCTCCAAAAAGGAATCCCTTATAACAAAGAAGAAAAGAAAGGGGGGAAAGTTTAGCAACATTAAATACCACCAAAATATAAACAAAAGGTATGTGTTCCACACTCAATCCTCTTCCTCTGCAAAAGAAAAAAAAAGCTGGGTATGGTGGCCAAGTTTGGACATTAAACTTTTGCAACATTCAATTTCAATTATTTTCCCCCCCAATTACATTGTATTTGTTGATAGTTTTTGTGGTTCTGTTTACTTTAGATTGCATCAGTTCATATAAGTCTTTCTAGGTTTCTTCCTATCACGCTCATTGTTTCTTATAGTCATACATGTACTCAAATGTTTTAAGCCATTCTTCTATCAGTGGATATCTATTGTTTTGAGTTCATTTCTACAAAAAAAGTGCTGTTATAAATATTTTGTTGTCTATTGGGCCTTTCTTTTTGACATTGACTTTCTTGGGTATGTGTATAGCAATGGAATTTGGATTAAAGGGTATGGACACTTTAGTGACTTTCTTCAAACAATTTTGAATTGTGTACCAGAAAAGTTGTACCAATTTTTAGCTCCACCAACAGTGCATCAGTGTATCCATCTTTCTCTGAATGACTTTCTCATCTTTTATTATCTTTGCCAACTTTCTGGATATTAGGTAAAACCAGAGAGTTGTTTTTATGTACATTTCTTTTGTTATTAGTATTTGGAGCATCTTTCATTGGTTGGAAATAGTTTGCAAATTTAAAAAAATTGTTTATTCACATCTTTGGGTTTTTTTGTTTTGTTTTGTTTTTTTACTACTTATCTATTGAGTGACAGCTTTTAGCCTTATATCTTCTTGCTAACTGCCTACATGTTTTGAATATAAGACCATTATCAGAGATATTTGACACAAAGATTTTTTTCCCTCCAATTTATCTCTTCCCTTCTTATCCTGGATGCATTGGTTTTGGTCACATAAACACTTTTCAATTTCAGTTTGTTTGGATTAGATGACAGAGAAGATAACCAAGGTCCTGCTCAGTTTAAAGTAATTTATGTCAGAGTACTGGAGGCTTCTGATAGCCTGAATCACATAGCCCATGACCAGCAATGCCCTTAGATTTGGGGGGAATGCCTCTGAGAGAGTATTCTCAGGGAAGTAGCATTTGTTGTTCCTAGGCATATCTTGTCAAAGAATCTGAGAATGTTTGAACTGGAAAGAACTTCAGGGATCATCTCTCCAGCCCCTTCATTTTTCGGATAAGGAAACTAAGATCCTGAGGAGTTAAAATGACTTGGCCCAGATCGCACAGCAGAAAATGATAATTCTGTCTTGAATTCAACTCTTCTGACTTTAAGTCAATTATACCATGTCATCAATAATTCGATCAATAGGCATTGATAAAGTGCTTACTATGTGCCAGGCACTGTGCTAAGTTGGAGATACAGAGAAAGACAAAAAACAGTTCTGTCCTCACAGAACTCACATTAGAATGGGGGAGGCCAAATTCAAACTATGTAATCAATCATAAACATTTATTAAGCACCTACTATGTGCCAGGCAAAAGGCAGACCCTACCCTCAAAAGGCTTACAATCTAACGCAGGGACTGGTTGCTTAAGTGCAATTTTTGGATTCTGTGGATGACAATTACTTGTCCATCACTAATAATATGTGAAGCCAAGAGATATGAGTGACCTGAGTTTAACCAATATTTCTTTTCTACCAATTGATAGTACTGCAAAAAACAAAAACAAAAAAACCCAAAAAACCTGTTTCTTTACTCAAAGTATAGCCACCAAAATAAAAATCTTAATTAGAGGCACTTTCAACCTTCATTGGTTTTAATTCATCAGATACTTACTAAATCTTGCTGATAGATGCTGTGAAAGAGACAAACATAAGATCCAGGAGACATGATTTAGGAAAACTTGAGGAGAGGAAGAACATTTTCACCTGGGAGTTGTTCAGGTAATGCGTCATGGAAGAAGTGGTACCAGCAAACAAGATATATACAGGATAAATTGAAGGTAATCTCAGAGGGAAGTCACTAGAACTAATGAGACCAGGAAAGGCTTCTTGAAGAAAGTGGACTTTTAGCTAGGACTTGAAGAGAATCAGGGTACTTCACTACACAGAGGCGAGGAGGGAGAGCATTCCAGGAATGGGAGGCAATCAGTGAAAATGCCCAGAGTTTGGAGATTTAATGTCTTGTGAAAAGAAGAGCAAAGAGACCACTGTCACTGTATTGAAGAGTGCATGGAATGGGGAAATGGCGCATTGCAAATATTACCATCGCCCTTTAAATTGGAGTCCCTTAACCACATCCCTTTTGGTTTCTCCCTAGTTATGACTCTGGTTGTTTGATATTGTTTTCTGTCTTCTTTCTCCTTTAAATCATTTCAGATTTAAAATCTGATTTGAGCTCCAATTTGTGACTTTTTTCTCAGGTCTTAGAATTCATATTTAGAAAGGACTTAAAGATATAAATTGGTCAATCCACTTTGGGGATTTTTTGGATGAAGAAACTGAGACCAAGAAGAATCTTCAAGTTATCTGCCCAAGGTTAAAGGGAGAGGAAGGACGAGAACCCAGGTCTTAATTCTAGGTCAGTGTTGTCTCTGGTATGTCATACTGATGCTCATCTCACTTTCATACTAGTAACTCAAAAGAGATGCAAATTCTTTACTTTGAAATTCCCATTGGATACTAGCCCAGGAGAACCAGGTGTTCTCCTGAGCTCATTTAGATGTTGGTTACAGCTGTGTTGCCAAGAGATGGATTTTTATCTCCAGAGTAATAAGTTGCCCAGTGAACATTGCCCACAACACTGGGAAAGGGCAATAACCTAATTAGCTTCATTTAAACCAATTTGCCCTGTCTAAATAATATCTTAAGGAACGTACAGAAACTCTGTAGTTATATAATAGTACATTACTTCTCAAAATGGTTTACTGAATTATAGTCCACTTACTCTTGGAGGTTTTCAGTTATTCATACTTTTTAATTTCCCCCTTTCTCCTCCTCTTGTTGTCAGCCATTTGTACATTTTACTATCCATTGTCTGTCAGTCTGTCTGTCTGTCTCTCTCTCTTTTTGCAGGGAAATGAGGGTTAAGTGACTTGGCCAGAGTCACACAGCTAGTAAATGTCAAGTGTTGAGGCTGGATTTGAACTCAGATCCTCCTTAATCCAGGGCCAGTGCTTTATCCACTGTGCCTCAGACATTTAACAATGACTAGCTGTGTGACCATAGGCAAGTCACTTAACCCCAACTGCCTCACCAAAAAAAAGAAAATAAGAGACCTGTTAAAATAGCCCCACCAATAACAACCTAGGTAGGGAATTTGAATATATTCTATCCACCAGTTCCCCAGGAGTCAGCATGAATTCCTGAGTTCCAGGCTCCTTAATCCCCTCCCGCAGTGTATGATCCTGCTTGACCCATTTAAGAACCCTATAAAATACCCACCAAACTTTTACTGGTTGGGTATCTTAGTTCACCTGGGGGCCTCAGCAGACTTGACATGTTTCCATCCTCCTTGATCACCCTTATTTATTAGAAGTATGTCTTCTCAATAAACAGAGCTTGTTAGACATCCTCAGCTCCATGCCCCTCCTTTTACAGATGAGGAAATAAAACTGCCTCATTGTTTGCTCTAAGTTTCCTTCTACTGAAGAACTATTGGAATCCCAATGAACCTATGACAAGACACTCCCTCAAGGTAACCCTAGTGTGGTACCTAGAAAGCTGTCCTCCGAGTCAAGAAGACCTGGGTTCAAACAGAGATTGGGTGTTTTTTGTGTTTCTTTGAATCCCTCATGTTAAGTGTCATGTTAAGCTCAAATATATGGTGGGCATGTTAATTGGGGGGAAAAAACAATGGGAGAAGAGAAAGGATAAAGGAGAATCTCAAGTTAGACATGATGTATTGGAACAAGCACCAGATTTGAAATCAGAAGACCTGGGTTCAAATCTCAACTCTGTTACTACTTGACTTTAGGCAAATCACTTCACCTTCTTACACCTCAGTTTCTTCATCTGTAAAATAAGGTGTTTGGGCATGGGTTTCAGTGCAGAGGAGGTATTTGTATTACCTACTTAGAAAAAAACCATTTTTCTTCAAAGCTTAAATTATGTTGCCCAGGATTATACTTGATATTAAATGTTCTCTTTTTGCTTTTTTATATCTGGACCTGGACCTTGGGAATTCTCTGGCTTCTTCACCATGCCCAGGAAGTTCATTACTCGGAAAAAACATATCACTTCTGCCAGATCCTATTGGCCTTACTTAGTACTGCACCTTATATCACTGCCTCTGCCCCTTCTGATTGGAGGGTGGAGCAATAAACTCCATAACCTCCATTTAAGGAAGGGGCTCAGCACAGAACATCTCATTTCCCACTTGGCTTCACTACTTTGGGACTCCTATGACTTTTTCTCAGCACTCTATTAAGCAGATCTATGGGTGAAAATAGCTTATCTCTACTGCTTCATTGATTTGAGGAGCTTTGGAAAAGCACTTTAACCTATGAAGACAGTGATAAGGACCAAAAGGGGAACAACTAGCAAAGAAGTGGCTTTTTTGGGGGCAGATTGTTCTTGAAGGGATCAAGGATATCAAGGCCTGTAGTCTAAAGTTACCCAGTTACTCTGAGCACATGGGTTGCTCTATTTATGTGCTTCCCTGCTAGGGTTCTATAAATGTGTGCTCTCTCTCCTTCAGAGACACTGAGTACTTTCGTAGGAGAGTATGACCCAGAGTATAATTGCAACCTATATCTAGATTGTGATGTTTTGATGATTCCTTCTTTTGACTTATATTGACTATCTGTGGAATTTAATTATTCTTACTTTTATCATCCACTAAGTAAATGTTATGATTATTCCTCCTTTTTTGCTTTATCATTATTAAGTAAGTGTTATATGTTTAAGAGTCAATGATGGCGGCAGCTAGGCGGTGCAGTGAATAGAGCACCGGACCTGGACTCAGGGGTACCTGAGTTCAAATCTGGCCTCAGACACTTAACACTTACTAGCTGTGTGACCCTGGGCAAGTCACTTAACCCCAATTGCCTCACTTAAAAAAAAAAAAAAGATTGGTCTGAACTAGACTTATGATCAGAAAATTTGGTTTTAAATTCCTAGCTCTTCTGACCTTGAGAAATAACCTCTGTGGGCTTCAGTTTCCTCATCTGTAAAGTAAAAGAGCTGGAGGCCCTTTTCGACTCTACATTTATGATCCTACATGTACCTCTCATGTAGGCACGTGGAAGGTCAATAAATACTTGTTTTGTTTTCAGGGTGGGAAGGTAGTCTTATCAAACATATAAAAGGAAACTCTGTTGAGTTTGTGTGAACTGGATCAATCTGAATAAAGTTCTCTATTACAAACAGCTGTATTGAGACTCTAGTCTAGGAATGGAAAGAAATTCTGCTCTGTGTTTCTGAGCTAATGAGCTTCCTGCATCAAGCAATGATCAAAATGTTCCAGTCTTAGTTTTCCACAATAGCTGCATCTGGGAACTTAAGGAGGCAACATATAGGCATTGTCCCCACAGTTTTACTGAGGTTTTTAAGGAACATACAAGAAATTAGTCTTTTGGCTCCATACTGGCCTATGCTGTAAACTCCCCACCTCTTGATGTATTTTCACATTTATCTGAAAAGGATGTGCAGTATTGGAAGGCATACAGGTGAAATATAGTTATTGTGGTTTGCAGAAGGGGGAAAAGTAGAGGAGGAAAAGAAAATTGGCTGGGTTTAGACTTGTCCTAATTATAGTTATCTGTAATGAAGTGGTTGGTAATTTGATGCACGTTAACTAAATAGTGTAATCCCTTGCCTAAATTATGCTTGAGTAGTCTATTTGACACTAACAAACACATCACTAAATGGCCTTGAACAGGAATTACAGTTCAAGAAACGTGATTCTATCAAGATTATTTCTTGCACAAAAAAGACTAGGTAGGTTTATCCCCCTACCTCAAGCCTCTCCCTACTCTATTCCATTATTTACTCAGCTATCAAAATGATCTTTCTAGGGGCAGCTAGGTGGTGCAGTGGATAAAGCACCATCCCTGGATTCAGGAGGACCTGAGTTCAAAAATGGCCTCAGACACTTGATACTTACTAGCTGTGTGACGCTGGGCAAGTCACTTCACCCTCATTGCCCTGGGGGGAAAAACCCCAATCTTTATAAAATGTAGGTTTGACCATGTCACCCTTCTCTACCTCTATTCTAGTCAGTGGTTTCCTATTTACCATCATGATCAAACACAAAATCCTCTGACTTTTAAAGTTCTTCATAGCCTAGACCCTACCTTCCTTTTCAATCTTTTTCTAAGTTATTCTCCTCCACATACTCTGTGATTCAGTAACACTGACTTCCTTGCTATTCATTGCACAAAACACTCCATGCCTTTCTGCTGGCTGTCCCCCATTCCCAGAATGCTCTTCCTCCTCATTTTCATCTTCTGACTTATCTGACTTCCTTTAAGTTCTAGTTAAAAGTTATTCTTCTGCAAGAAGCTCCTCCCAATCCCCTTTAATGCTAGGGCCTTCCCTCTGTGATTATCTCCAATTTATCTTCTATGTGTTTTATTTGTACATAGTTGTTTTCATGTTGTCGCCCACATTAGATTCTGAGCAATTAGAGGTTTGTTTTTGTTTTTCGCTTTTGGACTTTCTTTTTATGTTCAGTGCCTTCCTGGTATATAGTAGGCACTTAAACATGCTTGCCTAGGTGGAATAAAAAAAGTCATGATGGATAAATGTCCAAAACAGTAATGGAAAGGGCACTGCTTTGAAATCAGAAGACCTGGGTTCAAATTCTGCCTCTGATGCTTTCTATGTGTTCTTGTAAAATAGGGCATTGGGGGGCAGCTAAGTGACGCAGTGGATAAAGCACTGGCCTTGGATTCAGGAGGACCTGAGTTCAAATCTGGCCTCAGACACTTGACACTTACTAGTTGTGCGACCCTGGGCAAGTCACTTAACCCCCATTGCCCTGCAAAAATTTTTTTTAAATAGGGCATTGGACCATATAGACTCTGAGGTTCTTTCTAGGACTAAATCTCAGATTGTGGGTTTAAACTTTTTTTAAAGTTTTGTTTAAAAATATTGTTTATCAAAAAAAAAAATAGGGGCAGGTAGGTGGCACAGTGGATAAAGCACCAGCCCTGGATTCAGGAGGACCTGAATTCAAAATCAGCCTTAGACACTTGACACTTACTAGCTGTGTGACCCTGAGCAAATCACTTAACCCACATTGCCCTGCAAAAAAAAAAGTGTATATATATATATATATATATATATATATATATATATATATAATCCCAAATCCTAGTCAAAAAATGTCATTTATCTATCTAAAACAGTCTTTTATTTTTAAATTTTGAGTTCCAAATTCTCTTCTTCCCTCCCACCACTTCCTGACCCACTGAGAAGGCAGGCAAAATTATATCATTAGTTATACATGTGAAATCATGCCCAACAAATTTCTGTATTAGCTGTTTCACAAAAAAAAAAAAGAAAAGAAAAGAAAAGAAAAAAAATAAAGTTAGAAAATTATACTTCATTTGCACTCAGAGTTCATCAGTTCCATCTTTAGAGGTGGATAGCATTTTTTCATCATGAATCTTTTGAAATTGTCTTGGATCATTTTATTGATAAGAGTAGCCAAGTCTTTAATAGTTGATCATCATTACAACATTGCTGTTAACTGTGAAAAATAATCTCTTTTTCCTTTTCACTTCCCTTTCATCAGTTCATATAGGTCTTCCCATGTTTTTTTTTCTCCCTCAAACCACCCCTCATTGTCATTCCTTAAGGCAAAATAGTACTCCCTCAGAATCATATGACACAACTTATTCAGCCATTTCCCAATTGATGAGTATCCCCTCAATTAATTCCTTGCCACCACAAAAAGAACTGCTATAAATATTTTTTGTATATATAGGTTCTTTTCCTCTTCCTTTGATCTCTTTGGGGGTACCGACCTAATAATGGTATTGCTAAGTTAAAGGGTATGCACAGTTTTATAGTCCTTTGGGCATATCACAAAATTTTTCTCCAGAACGGTTGGAACAGTTCACTATTCCACCAACAGTTCATTAATGTATCTATTTTCCCTCATTCCCTCCATCATTCATCATTTCTGATACATATGAGGTGGTACCTCAGAGTCATTTTAATTTGCATTTCTCTAATCACTGGTGATTTAGGGCATTTTCCCACATAACTATGGATAGCTTTGATTTCTTTTGAAAACTGCCTCTTCATATACTTTGACCATTTATTAGTTGGGGAGCGGTTCTTATTTTTATAAATTTGATTCCATTCTCTATATATTTGCTTTATCAGAGAAACTTCCTGTAAAATGCTTTGATATCACTTTGTTGCCTGTGGTACCTTTTAGCAAAATGTAGTTTCCTTGTTTCTCCCTTTCAGTTAGGTCTGTTTTTGCTTTTACTTTGTCTGAGATCATGATTGCTACCCCTCCTTTTTTTTTTTAAACTTCAGCTGAAGCATAATAGATTCTGCTCCAGCCCTTTTATTTTAACTCTGTGTCTTTCTGTTTCAAGTGTCTCTCTTGTTAAAAACATATTGTTGGATTTTGGTTTCTTAGCTGTCTTAGTCTGGAAAAATGTCTCACTTGGACCTTTTGTTGGCTCTGCCAATATAAAATTTTATTTGAGGAGTAATTTTAAAGTTGTTTAGAGGAGAATATTAGAACTCAGCTGGATTGCTGCCTGTATCCTGCCATATTGACTCTTCCTCTGAGTTTAAATATTAGTATCAATACTTATAATCTCTTGTACCTTGGACAAATTATTTAGCCTCTCTTAGTCTTTTCTCATCTGTAAAAATATGGGGATTGGACTAGATGACCTCTAAGATCCCTTTTAGCTACAAATCTATGATTAACCAATAATTAAGTTCTTTTTACAGAACTCATTCTAATACCTTTAAGGATTCACTATTTTATTTGTTTGGGTACACTAGTCACTACTGATTCTATTGCATTTTAGGAGATGATTCAATGGGTTTCTGTGTCTGAAAAAATTAAACCCCTAGAGGCCAACCTTCTGGTTATGAGTCTCTCTCAACTTAGCCAAACTGGTCCTTGGACAAGAGACACACAATACATTCCTGGACTTGAATTCAAAGCCTCTCCATCAGAGCTACCATAAGGTTAGACCTAATAGAGCCTGCATTCTGCTGGCATGATCTTGGAGAGCCCCAGAGTCACCTCACCATGATGAGGTATTGGAAAAGGACAATAGTGAAAATTCTCAGACTTGTGAATCCCTAAATACACCATACAATCTGTAGGAAAATTTTCCTTTCTTTCCTAAGGGAGATTTGGTAATTTGGTGAATACCAGAAGCAACAGGTATTCAAAGCATTTTAGATAATTGTTGGCTCTTCCAGCTCTGAGATTCTGTGATTCTATGACTTTCAATCATTTAACCAAGATCCCTGAAAACCATTTTGATCACAGAATTATCCTTTCTGATCATACCCAACATTATCTGGGAGTTGGCAGGAAGTAAATGACTTTGGGTCAGCTCTACTGATTCATGGTTCCCATTGTGGCCTCAAGTTGGAGTTGACAAACTCATATTTCTAGAAATTTGGAGAAAGCCATGTGGGTTGTGGATAATGGGGTGTGGCAGGCAGAAGAAAATTCAGAATCATTCAGTTCTGGCCTGAAGCTAGAAAAAGAAAACAACAGGTATTTTATATCGAAACATAGACAAACCATGTTCTCTCATATATTTTTTTTATTGGCTGAAGGGATCACAAATCTTTCCCAATAATTCTAGTTAGATTGAGCTTTCTGTAATATTATGCACAGGGACATTTTAGACTTCCATTTTTCTTATCCCATATTTTTTTCATCTTGGATCCTCCTATCCTAGTGTTTTAGGACACTATTTTGTGGTACATTTGTGGAAAGACACCACCCTGAAGTTGAGGCTCTTGGCAGAATCTCATTCTCGTGGGATTGTGGTTACTACTGAGTTATTGCTTAGGAATCAAGCACTAGCTTTATCCCCAGTTGGGCTTTTGCCTGTACTTTAATGCTGTTAGTGGTTTTATTTTCTCTATCATTCCCAAATAAATATAATTAAGAGTCTTGAGAAGTATATGGTTTCCGGGGATGTTTGGTAAGACTCCAACTCACATGGAAACCATGCTTAGCATATACTAAGCTCAGTTTTGACTCTCCAAATCCCCTCACTCTACTTTGTGTCCAGTTGTCTGTGTACATATTGTAACATCTACCGAAGAATATAAGATGCTGAAGGGCAAAGATTGTTTTTTCTCTCTCCTCCAAATTACTTTGTATTACTTTATATATACTTTGTGTTTACTAATCTGTGTACATGTCTTTGTATGTACAGGTGCAGCGCATGGCATTTAGTAATTGCTTAATAAATGCTTTTTCATTCATTCGTTCATTTATTCATTCATTCATTTGTTCGTTAGTTTGTTCATATCTAATCACCCTCAGTAGAATATAAGCTATTTGAGGGCAGGGACTAATTTTGTTCTTTGTCTTTGCTTTCTTTAGCACATGAACATAGTGCTGGGCTCATAGTAGGCCCCTAATAAACATTTGTTGAATGAAATTGACTATTCAAACATTTGGTAGTGAGGGCTTTGCAGAAACCCTTTCCTTAAGTACTATTCATCTCCATTACATGATTAACATTCCCTCTCTTCCCTCTAAAAATATTTTTAATAAATACTTTCTATCTATAGAGTGCTTTATCTATTTAAAAACTTTTCACATAATCTCTATTTTGTGTTTATAAATATGAATTTTTTAAAAAAGAAAAGCACTTTAACATCTTTTATTTTATTTGCTTTTCACTACAACTCTGAGAGATCGGACATATATTGTTACCTTTATGTTAGGGGGCAGAGGATAAAACTGAGGCATAGATCGGTTGACAGGCCCAAAGGCACTGTGTGATTTAATTTCAGAGCTGGTCCTACAGACCCCATCTTTTGACTCCTGGCCTTTCCACAACAGCACAAGACCCATAACCTTGAGACCATTTGAAACAAATGTTTTCTCTCCCCCTCAAGTTCTTTCTCTCAAAGCAATCGAGAAAGGCCACTGTTTCTGAAATCCTTGAGTTAGTTACATTCCTCAAAATCAATTGTTTTTACCTCTTCTAATTACAGTGAGAAGAGGCAGCTGTTAAGTATTCAAGAACCCATAGAGGCTCTCTGAATGCCAGCAAACATTTATCTTCAAAGATAGACAGAATCTTTAACAATTCCACACTCCAAACCACATTTCCCAATAAAAATGATCCCCCACCACGAGTTCCAAAATAAGCCATAGGGTTGGATCCCAGGCCATAGTTCTTGAAGGAAAGAGTCATCCGCTTAACCAAAAGGAAAACTGGCAAGTTTCTTAGACAGCCTGTCTCTATTAGAGTGCCTTTGATAGTGTAGCCAGATTGGCCACAGTGTCCATCCACCTGGACCCTTCAAAAGAGGGGTCCTCTGCTTCAATCTTCCTACCAATCTTCTGTTAACTCCACCCACCTACTTCCCAAAGATTTCTTCTTACTCCTGGGAATATGGTGACTCAAATGATGAGATAAACATGCTAATCACTTTTCTTGGCAAAATCCAGTCTGTGTCACTTTGGGTCTCTAGAAACCAAAGCGTTTTCCTTCCAACCATTTGACAACCCTATCCTCTTACAATCAGATTTCTGAAAACCCAGATGCAGGTTTAGCCCAGATTCTAATTTCAAATCTCCGGTTGGCTGCAACTCAGGATATGTTCTGTCTTCCATCTCCAGCTGGCCCGAAACTGTGACCTTTCCTCTGGAATGAAGACCACGCCACACTGATCTCCACATTCATCACACTTGGACTGAAATATGTAGTCCTCTCTAACCCAGGCTTGTACTCCAAAAAGATCAAACAAAGAGGGATATGCTGCAGAATATGTGAGCTTTCCTGCTGGGTGGAAAATTGACACCTTTCCGTTGTCTTTTTCTTTCTTTCTTTCTTTCTTCCTCCCTTCCTTCCTTCCTTCCTTCCTTCCTTCCTTCCTTCCTTCCTTCCTTCCTTCCTTCCTTCCTTCCTTCCTTCCTCCCTCCCTCCCTCCCTCCCTTTCTTCCTTCCTTCATTTCTTTCTTCTTTTCTTTCTTTCCTTAAAGAGGTAACCTTCCTAAGGTCAGACAACTATCTCCCTTTCCTTAAGTTTGTTTAGCACCCTGTCCTCTCTTTTAATGCTCAATACCATGCAACAAGAGAGGGCCAAAAGGAAAATCATTCAGTGCTTTGACTACTGTAGAAGTAAGCTCCATGCATCTGTGAGTGGCCTTAATATTTTTAGGTTACTAGGGTATCATTTAGTAAATTGCTACCTCGTGGCACTGCATTTCAGCTTTTAAAATAACCAATAGCGTAGTATTTAGTAAATTATTACCTCTCTGTACTAAATGATACCTCAGGAGCTTCAAAGAGTTAATACTACACCTAGGTGTTCTAGAAGAATCTGGTTCAATAATGAGAGGCAGTGAGGTGTGGTGGACAGAATGCTGAATTTGCTGTGTGAGGACCTGGGTTTGAGCACTGCATCTGGTACCTACAATCAGTGTGATGTTGGTCAACTTCACTTAACTTCTCAGGTGCTCAGATGGCATACTATGCTGGTCACTGGGCTCATTATCAAAGCCTTTTGGCTTTGAAGGAGACAGAGTGATCACCATGCCAGGATGAGAGATTGGAGTAAAAATTTAGTAGCGGCAGATGCAAACAGAGACATTTCTTTTTTTTGTTTTGTTTTTTGTTTTTTTGTTTTTTTAGTGAGGCAATTGGGGTTAAGTGACTTGCCCAGGGTCACACAGCTAGTGAGTGTTAAGTGTCTGAGGCTGGATTTGAACTCAGGTCCTCCTGACTCCAGGGCCGGTGCTCTATCCACTGCGCCACCTAGCTGCCCCATAACAGAGACATTTCTTAACACTTAGAACTATTCAAATGTAGAACACATTGCTTTGAAGTAGGCTAGTTAGAGCTCTGGACCTGGAGTCAGGAAGAACTGATTTCAAACTCAGCCTCAGAAACATGTTCAGAAACATAAAACTTTTAGAGAAACCAACCTGTGTTTGCATTTTTCTTTTCTTTTTTTCTTTGTTTAATGAATGAGGAAGATCATTGTTAGAATTAATCCAATAGGGGGCAGCTGGGTTGCACAGTAGATAAAGCCCTGGATTCAGGAGGACTTGAGTTCAAATATAACCTCAGACACTTGACACTTACTATCTGTATGATCCTGGACAAGTCACTTAACCCTCACTACCCTGCAAAAAAAAAAAAAAGAAAGAAAGAAAGAAAGAAAGAAAGAAAGAAAGAAAGAAAGAAAGAAATTAATCCAACAGAATTGTTCTATTCTACTCTTTCCAATAACAAAAGGGCTTGCATTTATTAGTACTTAAAAAAAGGAATATGAGCTCCTGGAGAGGCAGATAGAGTCTTACTTTTCTATTTGTGTCCCCATGGGTACCACAGAGGTCTTTAAGTGAAAGCAATGACTGTCTTTTTCTGGCTATGGTTCTAAGAACCAAGGGGTCAAGCTAAGGTGCTCTAATTTGGGAAGTTTTTTTTCTAATAAATCATCTAGAAACAGCTACTCAGTGCATGGATAAATTTCTGGACCTGGAGTCAGAAAGAACTGATTTCAAATTCAGCCCCAGAGCTGTAAGCGACTTAATTAAGTCACATAACCTCTGCCTGCTTCAGTTTTCTAATCTTTAAAATGGGGGTGATAATAGCACCTTACTCCCCAAATTATCTGAGAATACAATGAGATATTTGTAAAGCACTTTGCAAATCTTAAAATCTTTGTAAATGTTATGATGATGAGAATGAGCATGATGAGGATGGAGAAGCTCTCTGCATGATCCAGGATTAAATAATAAATAGCAGGGTAGTGTAGTGGACACATTCAGAAGGCTTGGGTTTGAATCCCAGATTTTCTCTTTACTAGGTGAGTAACTTTGGATCAGTCACTTTACCTTTGGTCATTCGAGTTTCTCCCTCTGAAAAACCAAAGGAGTTTAACTAAATGATCTCTAAGGTCCCTTCCAGTTCTAAATTGTCATGAGATATCAATGTTCTTTAAAAACCCTCTCACGGGGAGGCTAGGTGGTGAAGTGGATAGACAACCAGCCCTGGAGTCAGGAGGACCTTAGTTCAAATCTGGACTCAGACACTTGACACTTACTAGCTGTGTGACCCTGAGCAAGTCACTTAACCCCAATTGCCTCACCAAAAAAAAGCCTTCTCACAATAGAAATTTCATTGAAGGATATTAAGGAGAAACCCTGAAAAGCTTGTTGCAAACAGGATGCATTTGAACAGTAGGGCCCGTTGTAGATTCTTCAGGCTGCTTAATAGCAATAAGGAAGTTTATGACTTCCAGTCTTTCTTTCTCAGAATGTTGGCAAGTAGGGAATCCCCATTCATAGACAGAACCCCAGTTCTGAGGAGAAAGGGTGATTCTACCTTTGCAGGTAATCAGTCTATAAAGATTTATTAAGCATTTATTATGTGCTAGGCACTCTGGTCTGGGAATACAAATACAAGCAAAAAGAAAATTAGACCCTGCCCTCAAGGAGTTTATATTCTAATGGGGAAAGGTGATACATAAAGGGAAGCTGAAAAGGAGAAAGGGAGAAGATGAAAGTGGAGGGAAGGGGGGCATGGTAGAGAAAGTCCTGTGGAAATAAGTCATGGATGAAGCCTAGGGAAGGATGAAGACATTTTTGGCTTGGGCCTCCTTAGAATGGAGTTTCTAGGAGGAACCAACCAATTAGAGGAAGAGGCCAAAAGGTCATTGGATGCTTCCAATGTGAGTAGTCTAGGGTGGAGTGAATTTCCAGAGTGAAGAGTAATCTATGGCATGGTAGACAAAGTCCTGTGGAGATGAGTTAGGATTACAGTCTGGAAAGGAATAGGATGGGTCCTTAGTTATTGACAAGGAAGAAGGTGGGAGAAAAAAAAGAATCCTCTTCCCTTAAACATATTATTCCAAACTACCATTCTACTAAAGTACTGACTGAATTTCCTTTCCTTTCCACTTAACCCTTAAATCTCTAGAGGGGCATTTGAGCAGTGAGAATACTATAATTATCACCATCAACAACAACAACAACATTAAGAGATGATGCAGAGCACTTGAAGATTGACACAGCATTTAATGAATATTATCTCACTTGATCCTCACAAACCAATAAGGTAGTTATGCCAGTATCATTATCCTTTTTAAAAAATTATTGTCTGGACCTTCAGAAAAGCAATTCCTTTTACCAAGGCATACCTGAAACTGTCATGGATATGCAAGCTGCCAAATGTCTCTGCAGGTACTCTTGCTCTGCCTCCTCAGAAGCCAAAAGTACTACAAACCCAGGAAAGCAAGTTCTTGAAACCAAATCCTTGGCACAATCAAATAGTTCAAAATCAAAAACAGATATGGGTGATAGAAATAAAAAATGACATTAAGGAAGATGCATCAGAAGACCATGCCTCTTTCTACTACACCCTAATAACTTCTGGTACTTTCCTTTTAACTTACAGCTGAAACCTCCTATGCCTGTATAGTATTATCTCCCTCTATCAAACTATGAGATCTTTGAGAGCATATACTGTCTTTTTTTTCTATTTTTGTCTTCAGAGCTTACTACAGTGTTTTACACACAGAAATCATTTAATGAACACCTTTTCCTTTCTTTCATTCATCTATTCATCTTAGGTGAGTGGCCTATGACAAGTGATTTGCCCAAAGTCATACAATCAGTATGTATCAGAGGCTGTTTGAGCCCAGGTTTTCCTGGGTCAGCTCTCTGCTACTCCACACTACTTCTTATAGATTCTCATTTTACAGATAAGAAAATTGAGTATCAGAAAGGTAAAGTGACTTGCCAGAGATTTCACACCTAGAAAGCTGAATGAGGGGGTCAGCTAGGTGGATAAAGCATTGGCCCTGGATTCATGAGGACCTGAGTTCAAATCCGATCTCAGACACTTGGCATTTACTAGCTGTGTGACCCTGGGTAAGTCACTTAACCCTCATTGCACAGCCCCCCCCTCCCAAAAAAAGTGAATGAGGAGGAATTTGAGGCAGTTAGAGGATAAAGTGCTGGACTTGAAGCCAGTTAAGACCTGGGTTCCCATCCCTTCTCTCCCATTTACAGCCTTTGTGACCCTGGGCAGTTCACTTAATTTCTCTGATACTTAGTTTCCTCATCTGTAAAATGGAGTTGGGTAATACAGCCTCTGAGCTTCCTTTCTCACATCAGTGATATCATGCCCTCTAGTTTAATGCCCTTTTTGAAATGAAGGAATCCATGTTCATTCTGGGGGCTGTTTGATCTGGTGCCCCTGTTTTTCAATTTGATATTTTGGTTTTTCATCCCTTACTAGACTATAAGATCCTTGCGGGCAAGATCCACAGCTAATCTAACTTGTCTATCTCTCCCCTACTACCATCTCCCTAGCACACTCGCCAATTGAATCCTTTTGCCTCTGTTCTTTGAACTACATTTTAAGTGTCCCTGACAGTTGTCCCATATTACCAAAGAGGTCAGAGGAAAACTAGCATAAGGATGGCAAAAATCATTCGTAGTATGCATAGTGAAAAAAAGATGCCATGCCAAGAGAAATTTTTGCCCCGGAGAGGTTTATTTTGTTTAGAAAGACTAAACCCCGGGAGGGGAGATGTTTACAGTAGAATACGCTGACGACAGGTATAGGAAAGGCTAATCAGGCAGGGCTATTTGGTTTTCCCCAAATCCAAGAACAGGACTGCTCTCCGCATTGTATAATCTACGTGTCACCTTTCACTTTGGAACTCTATCAAAGGCAGCTCTACCCTCCCTTCCTCCAGAACTGCTGAGCCAACCTCCCCCCCACACCCCCCAGTCGCAATCAGTAAACAAGACACCGGGCGAGCTGCAGTACACGTACCACTGGGAAGAAGCTGGGGGTGGGGCAGGGGCAGGGAGCGGGGGAGGGGAAGAGGATCCCGCTGCCAGATCCCTGAGGCTTCAGGATGAGTCCGAGACTGAAGGACATGTGTACGCGCCGCCCCCCCCCTCACTTTATATTTCAGGACACTTTAACCTGAAAATGGCCACTCCTGGGTCTAGAGACCTCGTTGCTACTTTGGGGCCCGACCCTCGACCCAGCAATCTTGCTAAGCCTTGGATCTTGTCCAAGTCTGTTTTTTCAGGGTGGAATGAAATGCATGTGTTTGAGCTGATATCCTTGACATTTTAGCCTGTTGCTCAAATATTTCCCAATCATCTTCAGCATTTACATTCCCAAGAGGTTTGGGGAGGGAAAAGGATGCAGCCCGGCCGGGTCTTTTTTTCCTGCCTTTGCTCTAAAGAATAGCTGTTTTCCTTTAAATTTCACCCGTCCTTGACAAAATGCACCTTCCTCCCTTCTTTGCAAAGGTGGGGAGCTGTGGGTGTCAAAAATCACATACATTCTCACGCTTAGTTGATGTGTTCATTGGTTTTGCTGAACTGCTTTTTTCCTTCTTTAAAAAAATACTACAAGGTATGGCTATATGAGTTGAGGGGGTGAGGATATTTTGGAAATCAAGTTGATATAAAAACAACCACTATCAAAAAAATTTTTTCAAAGAATTCATCAACTCTATTACCAAGTCGTTTTTTTCCCCTGCATGAAAACCCACCCAATCACCATGCGATGGACTTACTACCAAATGAGAAACATAACTACAGTACTTGTGTGTGTGTACAAGGGGCTCCTTGATGCCTCCTTCACAATCACATCCTTCCCAGGATGTTGCTGAGGGACAATATATGGCACCAGAACTAATGAATAAAAGAAGGGTGGTAAAATAAAGTGCAGGTGTTTCTAGTGCCACCTATTGGTCACAAGATAAAACTGAACCACGTCTAGTATTGTTGCCCGTTAGACTGAGATATCCTACACTGGGAACTATCCAATTAAAATGATAGGCCCATTGTTAGCATTGGAAGGGACCATTTGACAGAGTCCCAGAAAGATTATACAGCTTGCCCAAGACCATACAAAGTTACTCTGCAAGTCAAGCTCTGGTTGTTCTGTTGCTCAGAGATGTCCTGAACAGAAACTATTGCCAATGGTTCAGCTCCAGGGACCCATTACCAGGAATTTAAAGTTTCATTCATGCTTTCATCATTAAGTTACTGAATAACTTTGGACAAATAACAACCTTTCTGGGTCCTGGTTTCCTCACACGTTGACAGAGGATAATTAAAGCCAGCCACTAAATGTCAAGGTCCCCCCTGAAGCACTTAGGAACTACATGATTTACATATACTGTTAGTTTCTGGAGGGCAGGAGCTGATTGTTGTGTTCATTGTTCTTGCTGTTGTTTCTTTTTGCTTTATCTTTGTGCCTCCCAGGGCCTAGCCCTTAGTAGGTATTCAAAAATGCTTGTTGGCTTAGATTAGATAGTTCCAAATTCAGTTTCAAAGGTGTGTGTCTGTGTGTATACACACATACATACATACACACACATTCTATTAAAAAGCATTTTACAATGAGAAAAACCATGTGAATAAGATATCCCTTCTGTTGTGTGAATGTAATATTTGCAACATGCTTGGAAGGTAAGATCATAAGTTTGACAATATCCTTCGAAAAAGATGAAGCAAATCAGGTCAACAGGGGCATTGTGATGAAGGGGCAAAAAGAGACAAGGCAGGGATACAAAATATACTCATGTAATGGCACTCTGCCTAACTTTTCTGAGAAATGCGTTTGCAGTTTCAAAATAGTACATCCGTGCTGGCATTGGACCTAGTGCTCCCAAGAGTCACTGAGAAAATAACCTGGAGTTTGAGTGCTAAGGATTTTAAAACTTCAGTATTTAGCGAGGGGCTTGAATCTTCCCTTCCCTCCTCCTTCTCCCAAACTTCCTACCCTCACTCCTCCAGTGAAAACCAGGAAAAAGCAAAGATTTTTGCCCAAAGGTGACTGGAAGTCTCATAAAAATGTCTGGGCAACCAAATTTGGCTTTGCTGCTGGAGTCTTCCTGATTCCCTGGGCAGAAACCTGATATAGGATTTGATAACTAATGAATCAACTTCAAAGCCCTTGTAGATATCAAGGGCTACATAAATGTGTCATAAGCATCATGCTAACATCAGCTGAAAGTAGCTGTAACACCTGGGGGCCAACTCGGATCAGGCAGCTAGATTGTCACATCCTGTCACCTCTCAGGGGATACTAATTCCTCTGCAATGACTCACTCCTTGGACAGAGGCACAGGCTCTTAGAGGTGAAAGGGACCTGAATTGCCATCTATCTAGTCCAAGCCTAGTCCTGACCCCAAATCCCCTCTGTACCAGGACTGACAAATAGCCACCCAGGCTCTGCTGAAAGACCTCCAAGGAGATGGAACTCGTTACTTCTGAAGGCAGCTCATTCAACTTTTATTGAACTCTCATTGTTAAGAAGTCGTTTGTTTTTAAATTTTCCTCTCTTTAACTTCCTGCTCCAGCTTTTGCTACTGCCCTCTGGGGCCAACTGGAAGGAGTCTAATCTCTCTTCCACAAGAAAGTCCTTTAGATAGTTGAAACAGCTTTCAATTCCACCTGGAATCTTCTTTTCTTCAGGATAAACATTCCCAGTTCCTTGAGTGGATCTTCAGAGTGGATCTTCATATTGACTGTATTCTTTCCTGCTCATCATCCTACAAGAAGGCGAGAGAGAGAGAGAGAGAGAGAGAGAGAGAGAGAGAGAGAGAGAGAGAGAGAGAGAGAGAGAGAGAGAGAGTGAACTCCCCCCCAAAATGTCACTTCCTTGAAATCATGAAAGTCATGCTAAGGCAGAAGAGAAAATTGAAGAATCTGTGGTTTCATCATCAGGAGTTTGGGAGGACTCTCCACAAACAGTGGATCCCAAAGACTCAGGAGGAATAATCCTAGGGACTTTCCGGAGACTAAAAGAAGTTAAATGATTTGCCGAGCATCATGCCATTGGTTAGGGTCAGAGACAGAATTTGAACCTATGTGTTTTTGAGTAGAGGGTCAGCACACTAACACCACACCAAAGCTTCTTAAACTATGGGTCTAGACCCCATATGGGCTCATGTAACTGAATTTGGGGGGGGGGTCACAAAAAATTTGGCAGTAAATGGTTGGTTTGTATACCTATCTTATATACCTATACACCCAGGGTCATATAAAAATTTCTCTGCTGAAGAAATATATTTAATGTGATTCTACATATATAACCTATATCACATTGCTTGCTGTCTTGGGGGGGAGGGAAGGGAGGGAGGGAGAAAAATTTGAAACTAGAAATTTTATAAAAACAAATGTTGAAATCTGGCCTCAGACACTTAATACTTACTAGCTGTGTGACCCTGGGCAAGTCACTTAACCCCAATTGCCTCACTAAAAACAAAAAAACAAAAAGAAAAACAAATGTTGAAAACTATCTATACATATAAATAGAAAATTAATAAAATACTTTTATGAGAAAAAAATTTCTTTGCTGAAAAGTGGTCATGAGTGGAAAAAGTTTAAAAGCCCTGCACTACACCAAGCTGCTTTTACCAGGGAAGGGAAGGGTATAGGCATTTATTAAGCACCTATTATATGCCAGACACGAAGTTATTGAAGCTCTTTTTATAAATATTACCTCATTTGAGGCAACATCACTATTCATAATTTTCCCCTTTAGCACTAACAACTAATTCTTTTGTGAATCAATAAATAATCACTCAAAAAGAACCTACTATATTCCAACCCTTGTGGAGAAATCTTCTATATGGAGATAGAAGATAAAAATAAACCAGTCCCTGCTACCAAGGAGCTTCAATTTGATTGGAGAAGACAAAATATATATAAATATAAATATCTGCAAAATAAATACAAGATAATTGGGGGACAGTACTAGCAGCTGGAGGAGGGGGGCAAGAAAGGCTTTACGTAGAAATGATGTTTAAACTGAGCTTGAAAGGCAACTCAAAATTCTTTTTTTGGGGGGGGGACAAGGAGGATTAAGTGACTTGTCCAGGGTCACACAGCTAGTAAGTATCAAATGTCTGAGGTCAGATTTGAACTCAGGTCCTACGGAATCCACTGCACCACCCAGCTGCCCCCAAACTCAAGATTCTAAGAAATGAAGGTGGGGGCAGAGGGAGGGAGTGCATTCTAGGCCTGAAGGAGAACCAAGACAAAGGCTTGGAAATGGGAAATATATTCTCCTTTGTCAGGAATGGCAAGTAGAACAGTTTAGCTGTACAAGAAAAGGAGTAATGAGGTGTCACACTTGCACAAACTGCCCACAAAACTCCTGAGTATAGCAGGAACCAGAACAAAATATCATTGGGAAATATTTGACAAAATAAATAGAAATACAATACGATATAATGTCAAATTGTGGTTTTCTGAGTCAATATGTGACCCACAGGGATCTGTTTCTATTTGAGTTGAATATCACTGATGTGCAATGAGGGAGCCTTTGTTTCCCTAGCTGCAAATTGCAGATATTGATACTTAGACTACCTACTTCATGGGGCTGTTTTGAGGAAAATGCTTTATTATCATAGGTCACAGGATTTATAACTGTGTGAATTATTGTTGTTATTATTATCAAAAGAATCATACAATGTCAGTGTTGGAAGGGACCTCAGAGTTTCATTCAGTCCAACTCTTTACCTGAAACACCATTGGATCCCCTCTATAATATCCTGACACATCTTCCTCTAGTCTCCGCTGGAAGTCCTTCAATCAGAGAAAACAGTGTTTTCCAAGACATCACCAACTGAGCCCAAATCAGCCTCCTTGTAACTTCTACTCATTGTTACAGCAACAATGATGCTATAATCTCCATCCATCCCCAACAGTTACCTTGGTTTCCTTTTGGCCACAACTGCTGCTTGACAGCACAAAACTGATCAACAACTCCCTGTTTCCCTCTCTGGAAGCATAGAACCATTCATTAGAAGGTGTGACATCTCCCTTCCTAACTTGCTTAGAAACTTCAGCCCTTGAATGAAGTCTTGGACTTGACTCATGAGGACTTGTTCACTCAACTTCACAACCAGTAGAGGAAAATGAAACAGCTTTATTTTGATAGAGATTGCTGCTAGGGGGAGCCTCTCTTCTGTGTGTGTGGGAGGGGTGGTGAGGGGGAGAAAACAGACTTCTTTATTGTAAGATATTATCTATCAATCAGCAAGCAGTATTTATTCATTGATTAGGCAGCTAGGTGGTGTGGGCCTGGAGTCAGGAAGACCTAAATTCAAATTCAGCCCCAAGACACATTGTAGCTGTATGACCCCGGACAAGTCACGTAATCTCTGTCAGCCTCAGGTTCCTCATCTGTAAAATGGGGATAATAATAGCACCTTCCTCCCAGGGTTATTGTGAGTCTCCAATGAGATAATTTTAAACTTAGCACAGTACCTGGCACATGGTAAGAACTACATAAATGTTATTATTATTCACATGAACAGAGTAATAAGTAGTAGACTTTACCTGGTATGTGAACTGTTTTTTATAGTGGGCTATTTTTTTAATGTTGTCTTTGTATCACTGGGGTCCAGCACAGTATCTTTCCCAGATAAATAGTTGTTGAATAAGATTGAATTGTATTGGAAGGAACACTAAGCTTGGAATCGGGAGACATGAATTTGAATCCTGACTCCATCATTTTCCAGTTATGCCACCTTAGACAATTCCCTTACCAGTTCCAGGCTTCAGTTAACCTCATCTGTAAAATGAGGGGTCTGGGTTAGGGGGTATTTGATCTATTAGATCCCATCCAGCTCAAAAGTTAGACAAGTACCTTTTTGGACTCAAAAATTTGACCAGTAGCTGCTCTGCGGATGTGACTGACTCACACAGTGGGTGTGATATCCACAGTCACTTAGCCCTGGCTCTAGTTTCTGTCTCTGATCCAGGCCCTTCACTGGTCCCCTCATTGCCTGAGCTGAGGCAGGGCAGGAAATTAATGCAATCACCCCTGCCTGGAAACCTAAGGCTTTCTTACTGTTGAGGCCTAGGCTCCTGCCAGTAGCCATGTGACCTTTTAAGTCTCCGCTATGAATTCCTCAGCATTGTTGCTACTGCTGAAGGCCAGGGCCCTTCACAACCTATTCTTTTCCTAGATTATCCTTGGCCAAAAGTGCCTCTCCCTAGTTATACCACTTTCACCTACCATGCCACCAAATGAGATGTTCTCCTAAACCTCAGAGCCCAGGTTTTCAGTGCAACCTTAGACTGCCTTAAGACAAGAATAGTTTTCCCTATGCCTGGATATGTTCTCTCCCCACCTTCTTCTTCTTATAAGTTTTAGTGTCCTTCAAAATTCAGCTCAAGAGCCACTTCCACATTTGAGCTCTTTTTTGGGGGGGGAGGGGACAATGAGGTTTAAGTGACTTGCCCAGAGTCAAGCGTCAAGTATCTGAGGCTGGATTTGAACTCAGGTCCTCCTGAATCCAGGGCTGGTGCTTTATCCACTGTGCCACCTAGCTGACCCCTCTTGAGGTCTTTTCTAATCTTTCCAGCTTTTAATTCTTACCCCCAACTCCCCCATTACCTTATATTTATTTCTTATGTGCTTATTTTGTAGATTTAGACACGGTTGTGCTGTTGCCTTGTCTAAGTAGCTAAGTTTCTCCAGGGCAAGAATGGTTTTATTTATGGTTAGAACAATACATGGGACATAGCAGATGCTTAATGCTTATTGATTGATGATTGATAGTAGCTGGGGTAAAGTCAGAGCACATTTGGAATTCAATCTTAGTCCCACATTTCAGAAAGACTATTGAGAAATCAGAGTACATCCTGTAACTCTAAAGCCTTTTCAAACCCTGGTCTTCTTCCACCCTTGTTGTGAGGCCTTGCTTTTTTCTGTACTGTGGCTTCAAAGAATGGGCCATGACACTTTGGACTTGGTCCTATAGTAATTTGCAAATGAGATTTCTGAATGGCTGTGTGGTAAAAAGTTTTAACAGTCAGTTAGCGATAATGGAGAGACACCAGTTTTTTTAAGGACCACCCTTTCGGGGAGGAGACCAACGGCATGAGCTACGCACACCAGTCCGCCTGCTACGCACGCCAGATTGCCTGCTGAGCACTCGACTTCCAGGGTGCGAGCTTAAAAGGCAAGGAGAGAATGGAAGTGGGAGCTTTTTCCTGCTCTGCTGGTCCCCTGGCTGCGCTGCACAGACAGACGCTGACTGGAGTTCGACTCAGCCCGGCTCGGCTCGCGGTTAGCAGCACGCGCTTGACTCGGTCTCTCTCTCTCCCCAAAGGTGGCCTTGGGTTTTTGGTGAGTTTTATACGGAATATAGACTAAGCTTAGACTTAAGACTATTTGTTTTGTATTTCTACTTCCCTATCCCTCTAATCAACATCACCTGGTAACTACCACACAATAAAATCTCTAACTAGAAAACCAGAAGCTTCTTCCATTTACTAGTCTGGGAGATAAATTAAGGGAAAGGTTAAAGAGGGGAGATTTATGATCTAATATCCAATTTTAAATCTCACAGCTGTAAATTATATTTGAGGAACTTTGAAGAATGGGAGGGTGATAATAGAATGGGAGCTCTTTGCTATCAGGAACTGTTTCACTTTTGTATTTCATAGCTAATAGCTAGCACAATGCCTGGTACAGTCGTGAATCCTCATAAATGCTCTTTAGATGGACTGAAGAGTGTTGTGGGCCTGGAGAAAGGCAAATGTCCAGCTTGTAAATATGAAGAATATGGCTGCCTCAAACTAGAGATCTATAAGCTGCAAGACTATTCACTCCTCCTAAGAAAATTATAGTCTATGAACTCTTAGAAAGGAAGGTGATCAATAATTCCAAAGGACTCCTGATGAAAAAGGCGATCCCCCTCCAGAGAGAAAGAACTAATGGACTCTGGCTGCAGATTGAAGTACATAGCCGCTACCCCGCCCCCCAGCTTTATTTACTTTTCTCACTCTCCCCTCCTCTTACTTGGCTAATGTGGAAATGTTTTGCATGACTTCATGTGTATAATGGTTATCATATTTCTTGCCTTCTCAATGGGCAGTGGCAGGGGTGAAGAGAGAATTTGGAATTAAAAACAATACTGAAAAGTTTTGTTTTGTTTTGTGGGGCACTGGGGGTTAAGTGACTTGCCCAGGGTCATACAGCTAGTAAGTGTCAAGTGTCTGAGGCCAGATTTGAACTCATGTACTCCTGAATCCGGGGCTGGTGCTTTATCCACTGCACCACCTAGTTGCCCCTGAAAAGTTTTAAAATAAAAAATAAAGCTATTTAAATGTTTTTTAAAAAAGAAGGAAAAGCAGGTGATGACTAAGAATCTGCTTAAAATAGATGGTGAATTTATTAAATGTTTGACATTGCTAAACCCTAGGGTTAAATACAAGCAAACAAGATAGTCCCTTCAGGAACTTCCATTCTCATGAGGAAATATAAATCATGAATGAAATGGGAACTAGAAAGAAGGGGTAAGGTGGCTGATGGAGGAGGAGACAGGAAAGTGAGTTGAGTTGTGAGTGAAATGCAGCACAGTTCCATGGAGAGAGTCACCAGTTAGGAGAGTAGGATCTCAGGGAGTTTCTCCAGATCATATTTAATAGAGATGAATGTAAGCCCTACCCTCAGATTGAAAAAGTCAACTACAGAAGTATAAGGAAGTGAGAAGAATGCCAGGCAAGAAAGTTGCTTAAGTTAAAAATTCTGAGGGGAGGGTGGAGTTGGGGGTAGGAAGCTTGGTCAACAAACTTCAGTCTCACAATGAGTTACCAGTCAAAAAAGATTTGACTTGTATAGGTTGCATTAATAAAATTATAGTGTCCAGAACTAAGAAGATATGAGTCAATATTTTGACCTATTCAAGTCAAAGGATCTGTTTGACCATATCTGGAGTATTGTGTTAGCTCTGGAAGTCATACTACTTACAGAAATTGGAACACACTTGAACCCATCAAGAGAAGAGTGACCAGAATCATTTAACAAGGATTTAGAGAGACAATTCTATTTCCAGATTGGTCAGAGGAAATAGAGAATTTTAATGCTAAAGGACTTTGTTATGGGGGGGAAAATGGGGTACGGGGTTTGGGTTAGAGGTAGGGGTTCTTAGGAATTCCTCTTTAAAGAATTACACCCTCTTGCACACAAAGGAAGGGAAAGGGGGAGGGGAGGAAAGGGAAACCATGAAAGAATCCTTGGACTTCTCATGGGGAGATAGGTATGGAACAAAGCACATGGCTCTGAGGTACCAATCTCCGCGAGCAGGAGGCTGGTAGGTATTTTTATAGGGGACTGATGGGGGTGTGATCATTTGACTGTGGAAAGTTCCTTTAGTGAGGGAGGACCATCCCCCACTGGTAGTGACTAGAGGAATTGGGTGAGGGGTGGCTTCGGATCTCTCAAGCCATCTCTCTTTTCAGGACACAAAGGCCGCAGCCAGACCCAAATTTATCTCCCGAGGGGTAAGGGAGATCAGAATGAAGGGTGGAGGTCCTGAAACTAGCTCAGTCTGATCTGGCTTATCTCTCTAGGCATATCTGTCCTCTGGTTTAGTTTCTCAAGGACAAGATTCCTTGATGTGCCACAGAGCCCACAACAACTTGATGCATCAATCGAAGCAAGGATTTAAAAAATAATAATTTTAGTATCATTTCTCTTATCTGTAAAAATGTGATTACAAGTGGATATTATACTTTTATTTTGAAATAAAATAATTTTCATTCAACTCTATATCTTTGCCTTACGGATAAAGTAACAACAATGAACTCTGTCAATTGATATCCTGAAAGATATTTTAAAATTCTTGTCTTTAACCAAATGAAGAGAAGGAATAGGATTTGTGGAAGAGGGATTAGTCTTGTTTTGTTTGACCTTGGGGAGTAGGACTTGGAATGAAGTGTCAAAGTTTCAGAGGGGGGGCAGCTAGCTAGTGCAGTGGATAGAGCACTGGCCCTGGAGTCAGGAGTACCTGAGTTCAAATCCGACCTCAGACACTTAACACTTACTAGCTGTGTGACCCTGGGCAAGTCACTTAACCCCAATTGCCTCACTAAAAAACAACAACAACAACAACAACAACAAAGTTTCAGAGGGACAGACTTTGGCTCAGTATAAGGGAAAAAACTTTATGGCAATTAAAGTGGTCCATCCAAAAGTAGAATGGGCTGGAGGGTATATTTCTGATTGAGGAGGCCCCTAGGCACTTAGAAAAGTTCCAAAATGAGAAAAAAACAAAACCACATTATAGAATAGCTACAGTGCATATAGTCTGATCACCCAAAAGGGTGAGCAGTTGAGTTCGGATTCAAACCTATGTCTTGTATAAGATGACAATGACTTCTTGTCAGAGATATTATAGGATGTATATTCCTGTTCAAATACAGGTTAGACAAAATGCCATTTGAGTTCCCTTCCAAATCAGGTATTCTAGGACTGTATGATTTTTCTTGACTCTTACAGCCATTACCGTCCACTGTAGAGAAATAAGAAATCCCTAAATGCTGTAACATAAGAGCTAAAGGTAGGAGGGGAGACATTACCGGGATCCATAGAATTTGAAGGTACCTAGGTGGTACAGTGGATAGAGCGCTGGGCCTGGAGTCAGGAAAACTGGAGTCCAAATCAGGCTCAGACACTCACTAGCTGTGTGACCTTGGGCAACTCACCTAACCCTGTCCGCCTCAGTTTCTTCATCTGTAAAATGAACTGGAGAAGGAAATGGAAAAACCATTCCAGTATCTTTGCCAAGGAAAACCCTGAGTTGGACAGGACTGAACAACAATTAGAATCAGAGCACTCTTTGGCTAGATGAGACAACATTGCTGAACTTTTCCCTGCCTCATTGTTTTGTTGTATTAGTTCATACTAATCACCCCCTCCCAACTGGGAATGCTGGTATGAGTTTATGTCCTTGTCCCAAGACTTTGTTTTGATAGGAAGACATTCCCAATCCCCATGGGCTTTTTGTCCCAAAGATTTTTTCCTAACCAAACATGGTCATTTCTTGCATCTTATTTCAAATTAGTATTTTCTAATCAGGTCAAGGGCAGCTCTGTCTGGTGGGAGGGAGAAATTGGGGGGTTATGTCATTTTGAGATTAAAATATTCTAATGGAAATCCTAGAGGTTGCTTTTCTCCTGGGTGGTGGGAGCTAAGACTTTGCTTTGAATCTGCTGAATATGGATTAGTTGAATTGTTTCACAGGAATTAAAAAGTAGGCCCTGGGGGGTGACTACTTAAGCACCTAATTGTATAGCAAAGAGCTGCAAATGAGAGGATTTTCCATTTGATGAAAAAGAGTTTTCCTTAGATTGTTGGTTATGGATTTTAACCCAGACTCTCCCCAACCCGTCTCCTGCCTTCTCCCTTGTCCAAGGCAACACTTAATTTAGTTGTTATTACAGGAATTTATTAGAGCAGAAAATGTCAGGTTGAAAAATTAACACTGCTTACTAATAGTACTCCAGCCCACTCATATGCAAATTGAAAGCCCCTTTAAGAGTCCAAATCACCCAGCTTGAGTCAAGTTTGTTGCAGCTCCAAAGGACCATCCTTAGGATTCCGAGTGTAAAGCTCTGGCCTTCCCCGGGACACTGGTCACAGCCACCAGGTGTCCATGGCCTGACCTTTGGATTGATTGACAGCACAATTATTCTGTGCTGTCTTCTCCTCCATGGGGAGGTTGATGTGTGTTTGCTTTGTGCTATGATAGCCTATGCGTGTCATTGGGACAGACATCAATCAATTAACAAGTGTTTATTAAGTGCCTACTATGTGCCAGTCACAGCAGAAACAAATATAGAGAATGAAAACAAAGCCCTACTCACCAGACTGCTAGGACAAGTTTAGAAAAAAAGTTTTCTGCAAAATACAGACAAATTCAAGTTTTCCTCTCAAGAGGTTAACTTTCAATATCCCCTTTGGCATGAGAAATGCTGGGGGGGGGGGGGACACTTCCTGTTCATTCAAGAGACTCTTAAATGTCTTAGGCTAGGTCCTCTTTTCAAATTCAGAATGAAATGTGACTCCTGGGTCTCTTGCTTAAAAAAACAAAAATCCCAACCTCTCCCCGCCCCCCCCCCCAACTGGTTACAGGAAAGCAAAAGCTTTTTGGTAACTTCAAAGAATCTCAAGACTGTTGGAGCTGGAAGGGCACCTTCCCGGTCACTTTAGTCCAAATGAGGAAGGTGAGGTCCACAGAGGTGAGGTCATCATAGCTACCAAAGAGGTAGAGCTAGAATTTGAACTCAGCACCTTAGAATCTCAGTAGAGTGGGACCAACTGCTGTACTACTTAGTGCTGGCTGCAACTTAAATCCATCCCATCTTTGGCTTCTGAGCCCTCTCCAATTCACTTTCTTTGGTCAGCTCAAGAAAAGGGGGAAGGATAGCTGCTGCCAAGTCTAGAAGCATCCAAATGCTACCTATTAGCAGTGCCTTTCTAGGGCAGAAATTTTACCAGGAAGGGGTTGTAGGGAACCCTGATACAGATGTGGATACCAGATCCTTCTGGTTCCTTCAGTAGTACTGCCCCCAACCTTTATCTGAGATCCTAGTAGGTGCTAATTGGCCAGCATTCACACTCCTTCCCCCATAGGGGACCTGAATCTCTACACAGGAAATACATGCTCAGAGAATACCCGGGCCAACCCCCAAAGCCCACTGCTTCTGGAGAATGAATTTCTCTTTATCTAACCTTCCTTCCAGACCAGAACTGTATCTAATTTTCCTTTTCTAGTAGCCACCAATGAATTTTTCTCACCCTTGTGGACATTTATCTTAGTTCTAACTGACTTTCGCAAAGAGGAAATCACCTCCTAGTGGCCTACTCAGAGAAGGTTTGAATAATAGCCAGACTTTACCTGGAGGCCCCCTACTCTCCACAGACTCTCATTTACCATGCCAGGGCTGGCCTTAAGGAACTTATATTCTATTAGGGCAGATAAGGCATGCAAACTACAGTGTGATATATTTTTGTTGTTGTTGTTGTTTTTGTTTTTTTTAGTGAGGCAATTGGGGTTAAGCGACTTGCCCAGGGTCACACAGCTAGTAAGTGTTAAGTGTCTGAGGCTGAATTTGAACTCAGGTACTCCTGACTCCAGGGCCGATGCTCTATTCAATGGCCACCTAGCTGTCCCCATATATTTTTTAAAAATGTCATTTCTATTGTGATTCTGGTTTCCCCAAATTGAAAATTTAGAACTTGAGAATTTAGAATTCTCATTTTATAAAAACCTTGGAGACCTCAGAGTTCTTAGAAACCTCATTGTATAAAGGAAGAGCCTGAGGTCCATTGAGGTTAAATGAGAGGCATCCTGGATTGGTGGAACTACACCTAGAGTCAGGAAGGCCTGGATCTGAATTTCACTCCAGACTCTTTCTAGTGGTGTAACCCTGGGCAGGCAAACCACCAACCCCTTCTAGGCTCAGTCTCCTCATTCTCCAAATGGTCCTAACAGTAGTTCTTGCCTCACTGGTTTATTGTGAGGATCCATTGAGAGAGAGAGAGAGAGAGAGAGAGAGAGAGAGAGATGCAAACCTTAAAGATCAGCAGCTTGCTCAAAACTACATAGATTCTAAGAAGCAAGGCAGAAATTCTAGCTCTAAAGTCTGCATTCTTTCATCATACCATAGTGCTCTATAAGAAGCTTGCAGAGTAGATCATATGAGCATTGTTGTTTTTCAGTCTTGTCCAACTCTCCATGACCCCATTTGGGATTTTCTTGACAAAGATACTGAAGTGATTTGTCATTTCCTTTTCCAGCTCATTTTATAGATAAGAAAACTTAGGCAAAGTGAAGTGACTTGCCCAGGGTCACACAGCTAGTAAGTGTCTGAGGACTTATTTGAACTTAGAAGATGAGTCTTCCCACTCCAGGCCCAGGACTCTATCCACTGTGGCACCTTGCTGCCCCATATGACTATTACTATTTCCATGTTGCAGATGTGGAAATTCAATTTAAGGGAGTTTAAACAACCTCTTCAAGGTCACCTACTGGTATCAGATCTAGACTTCAGTCCAGGTCTTCTGATTCCTAAATGGAGTGTTCCCAGGACATGATAAGTATCCAAGGAGTCTTATTATACTCATTTCCCCATCCTTCCACATTCTCTGTGAGCCAGTGACACTGGCCTCCTTGTTTTTCCTCCCATACAACACTCCATCTCCAGTCTATGGACATTTTCACTGGCTGTCCCTCATGCCTGGAATATTCTTCTCATCTACATCTCCTGGTCCCTTCAAGTCCCAGCTAAAATCTTTCCTTCCACAAGACACCTTTCCTATCCTCATAATGCTATTATTGCCTTCCCTCTGGTGATTATTTCCAGTTTCTCCTTCATATATCTTGTTTGTAGATATTGTTTGCATGATGTCTCTTCCTTTAGACTATGACCTCTCTGAGATCTGGGACTTTTGCCTTTCTCTGTATCTTCAATTCTTAGCCAAGTATCTGGCACAGAATAGGTGGTTAATGAATGTTTATTGTCTGACTGACTAGTACAAGCTAAATGTAGCTCTCTATTGCTCTTATCTTTGGAAGAAGTTTAGTATAGTGGACTTGACTCAAGAACATCTAGATTCAACTCTGACCTCTGATATATGCGAGCTATGTGATTTTGAGCAAATCACTTAACCTCAGCACCCTGGAAAATTCAAGTAATAGATCCACATTAGCATAAGTTTCTCCTTTAGAGTTCCCTATACCAATGGCATCACAAGTATGGTTTTTTTTTTAAATGACATCCTGTAGGTCAGCCTACTGAATTGTCTTCCAACCATTCCAACCAAAGGGCAATAGGGCAATCCTTCAAACAATGCCTTGGGAAGTGGCTTTGGCCACTTCCCTCTCTCCTGCCCAAGACAAGCCCATTCCAAGAAGAAGCTGAACAGGATGAGTAAACTTTCACCTCCCTATTCCCTTCCTTCCTCCTCATTTGCAAAGGGCCAAAGTAGTCCCTTTTGGGGGTGGGAAGGGGAGCTGAAATGTAGATTGCCCTGGCAACACAGCTTCCATACAGTCTTCTTAATTTAAATTCTGAAAATCAAAAATTCATGAAGGGCCTCTTAATTCTTTACCAACTGCAAAATAATCAGATCTCTAACAGAAAAATCAACCCTTTCCTACCTTAAACAGTCAGGACCAAGGTGTAAACAACAGATAGAGAGGTAGCTGCCTAGGAACACAATACACTGGGATTCATTGAGGGACACTTTTTTGTTATCTTTTTGTTATTTTATTTTTACTCAATTGCATGTAAAAACAATTGAAAACATTTAAAAAATCTGAGTTTCAAATTCATTCCCTTGTCCCTGAGAAGGAAAACAATTTTATATACTATACATGTGCAGTCATACAAAACATATGTCCACATTAGCCATGTTTCGAAAGAAAACATAGGCCAAAAAAACCCCAAGAAAAAGAAAGTTTAAAATAAAGTGTGCTTCAATAAGCATTCAAACTCTATCAGTTCTTTCTCTGGAAGTGGATAGCATTTTTCATCATAAATCTTTTGGAATTGTCTAGTATCATTGTATTTCTTTTTTCTTTTTTTTTTTTGGTGAGGCAATTGGGGTTAAGTGACTTGCCCAGGGTCACACGGCTACTAAGTGTTAAGTGTCTGAGGCCAGATTTGAACTCAGGTCCTCCTGACTCCAGAGCCAGTGCTCTATCCACTGTGCCACCTAGCTGCCCCATATCATTGTATTTCTGAGACATTCACAGTTATCTTTTTTTTTCTGTTTAGAATTTAATTTTCCAAATTACATGTAAAAACAAATTTTTTTAGTTCCATTGTCTTCCACTATTATATTTTTAAAAATTTTCTTGTTTTTTTTTTGTTTGTTTTTGTTTTTGGTGAGGCAATGAGGGTTAAGTGACTTGCCTAGGGTCACACAGCTAGTAAGTGTCAAGTGTCTGAGGTCAGATTTGAACTCAGGTCCTCCCGAATCCAGGGCTGGTGCTTTATCCACTGCGCCACCTAGCTGCCCCCTAAAAACAAATTTTGACATCAATTTTTAAAAACTTTGTGTTCCAACTTCTCTTTCTCCCTCCCTCCCCACCCCCAAGAACTGTAAGGGGCTAAAATTCTAGCTAGTCTGTCTACCTAATGAGTGGTTGCCAAAAATTATAAGCTTAAGCAAGAGTTAGACTTTTAAGCATTTTTTAAGGAGAATAATAATTTGGTGAAGAGAAAGAGAATGGCTTAGATTCATCTATCTATTAAAGGGAGAGCGCATTTCTACCTCTACTCTCCACCAGTGTCCTGATGAAAAAGAGCAAGAAAGCCAACCTTGCCCCTTCTTCCTCGCACAAGCAAACGTCACTTCCTGATGCCAAAGAAAAGCCACATGTCTTGCCCTCAGGCGCCTTCTCCTCATGGCAGAGCTTTCCTACAGTAAGTCTCCAGCAGGTGGCATCATTCCAATCATTACAGAACTCAAGCAATTCAATATAAGTTATTCATGAGTACTCATACAAAACATCTCCACATTAGCCAGGTTGTAAAAGAAAACAGACAAAAACAAAACTTCAGATTAAGGAGCTATCAAAAAAATATTATGCTTCAATCTCTTTTCAGATACTATCGGTTCTTTCTCTGTAGATGGATTGCAGTTTTCATAAGTCCTTCAGTTATATTGGATCATTGCATTGCTGAAAATAACCACATCCTTCACAGCAGATCATCTTACACTATTGCTGCTATTTTGTATACAGTACATTTTACTCTGCTTCAGTTCATATAGGTCTTTCCAGGTTTTTCTGATAGCATCCTGTTCATCAACTTTTATATAGTACCTTAAACTTGACAAAACATTTTCTTCACAATACCCCAGCAAGGTAAATACCATACATTTTACCATTGTAATCAATCATCATAACTGTTTTCCTCCATCCTATTCCCTTCCCATGATATTTACTGTATTTTCTATCTTCTTTTACCTTTTTTACCAAAAGTGTTTTGCTTCTGACTATCCCCAACTTTGTTCTGCCCTCCCTTCTTTCACCCTTCCCTCCTTATCCCCTTCCTCTCCTACTTTCCTGCAGGGTTATAAGGATTACTCCACCCAATTGGGTGTGTATGTTATTCCCTCCTTGAGCCAACTTTGATGAGATTAAGGTCTTTGAGCTAATTCTGATGTGTATAAGGCTCCTTTACTTCCCCACTCCTCCCCCAATTCTCCCCCCACTCCTCCCCCAATTCTCCCCCCACTCCATCAGCCTTTTCCTGTTTCTTTCATGTGAGATTTCACCTCTTTCTGCCACTCCCCTATCCCCTTCCCCAGTGTATTCCTTTTCCCCCTCAATTTTACTCCAAAGATGTCATCATGGGACAGCTAGGTGACACAATGGACAAAGCACCCTCCTTGGACCCAAGAGGACCCAAGTCCAAATTCGGCCTCAGTTGCAAGACACTCATTAACCCCAACCACTCCTCCACCCCTGAAAAAAAAAAGAGAGAAACAAAAAAAATAAATGCTTTACAGATATCATCATAATCATTTCCCACCTGTGCGCTCTAAATTTATTCCTATCATCTGCCCTAATACTCAGAAGGTTCATATGATTTAGATATATCTTCCCATGTAGGCATGAAAACAGTTTGAACTTTTAACATCTCTCATGTTTCTCTAGGGTCTTGCATTTGAAAGTAAAATTTTCTATTCAGTTCAGGTCTTTTCACCACAAATACCTGAAAGTCCTCTTTTTCATTGAAGTCCCATTTTTCTCCTGAAAGATTATACTCAGTTTTGTTGGATAGGTGATTTTTGGTTGTAACCCAATTCCTTTGACCTCCGGAATATCATATTCCATACCCTCTGATCCTTTAATGTAGAAACTGCTAGATCCTGTGCTATCCTTACCATGGCTCCACAGTATTTGAATTGCTTCTTTCTGGATGCTTGCAATATTTTCTCCTTGACCTGGGATCTCTAGAATTTGGCTATCATATTCCTGGAAGTTTTCCTTTTGGGATCTCTTTCAGGAGGTGATCAGTGGATTCTTTCAATTTCTATTTAACCTTCTGCTTCTAGAATATCAGGGCAATTTCCCCTAACAATTTCCTGGAAGATGATGTCTAAGCTCTTTCCTTGATCATGGTTTTCAGGTGGTTCAATAATTTTCAAATGATCTCTCCTGGATCTATTTTCCTGGTCAGCACTTTTTCCAAGAAGATATTTCACATTGATCTCTATTTTTTTATTCATTGGGATTTGCTTTATTGTGTCTTGGTTTCTCATAAAGTCACTAGGTTCCATTTGTTCAATCCTAATTCTTAGGCAATTATTTTCATCAGAGAACTTTTCCATTTGGCTTTTCAAGCTGTTGACTTTTTCCTCATGTCTGTCCTGCATCACCCTCATTTCTCTTTCCATTTTTTCCTCAACCTCTCTAACTTTATCTTCAAAATCCTTTTTGAGTGCCTCTATGGCCTGAGACCAATTCATATTTTTCTTGGAAGTTTTAGATATAGGGGCCTTGATGTTGCTATCCTCTTCTGAGGGTGCACCTTGATCTTCCATGTCACTAAAGAAGCTATCTATGGTGAACAAATTCTTCTGCTTGTTCATCCTGCCTGTCTTTCACTTGACTATTTTTTTTGAGAGGCAATGGGGGTTAAGTGACTTGCCCAGGGTCACACAGCTAGTAAGTGTTAAGTGTCTGAGGCTGGCTTTGAACTCAGGTCCTCCTGAATTCAGGGCCGGTGCTTTATCCACTGTACCACCTAGCTGCCCTTTCACTTGACTTTTAACTCCTTCTTAGTGTGGGGTCCTGCTTCCAGGATATACTGTCCCAAGCTTCAGGGGGTCCCAGGTGTTATGATTTCATATGGGGCAGTTTCTTCACTCACCTGGCCCTTTCTCTGGTCCATAGATAACCCCAAGCCAACTTGCCAATCAAGCAGGCAGCAAAACTTTGTGTGCCATGGTTGCTAGCTCTGATGAGCCTATACCCCTACCCCACTTGGGCTGTCAAAACTCAAGGTTTCTTCCTGGTTCCCCATTGGGGTAGGACATCCAAATCCCCCCTTAGCTCCTGCATACACCCCCGTAGACTCACCCCGGCCAGCTGTTCAGCCCTCTCACCAGACCATAAACTTAGTTTGAGAATACACTGCTACTACAGCTGATTCAGAGGCTCGGGGATAAGTTTCTCTGGTGCAGCTTGTCTGGGGCGGTATCTGTGTTGGCTCAGTCACAGGGCTAGACTCCACTCCCAGCCTGGCTCCCCATTCTTTTGAATTTCTAAGGTGTCTTTGACTAGAAAATAATCTCAGCCATCTTTTTGTGGGTTCTGCTGCTCTAGGAGCTGCTTTCTGGCTGTGTTTGGAGTTTTTTTGGGGGGAGTAATTGTATCAGGATGTCTAAATGTTTACTGCCTTTCCTCTGCCATCTTTACACAGTTATCATCTTACAAAATTGATATTACTGTTTACACTGTTCTCCTGGTTCTGTTCACTTTATTTTGTGTCAGTTCATGGAAGTCTTTCTAGGTTTTTCTGAAAGCATTCTTCTCATCATTTCTTTTCTTTTTTTCTTTCTTTTTCTGGTGCTTTATCCACTGCGCCACCTAGCTGCCCCATCATTTCTTTTTTTTTTTTTTTGTTTTTGTTTTTGGTTTTGGTTTTTTTTGCAGGGCAATGGGGGTTAAGTGACTTGCCCAGGGTCACACAGCTAGCAAGTGTCAAGTGTCTGAGGCCGGATTTGAACTCAGGTCCTCCTGAATCCAGGGCCGGTGCTTTATCCACTGCGCCACCTAGCTGCCCCGCCCCATCATTTCTTATAGCATAATAGTATTCCATTATATGCCATCATATGCCATAACTTGTTCATTTAGTTGATGGACATCCCCTCAATTTCCAATTCTTTGTTACCACAATAAAAAACTACTATAAATATTTTTGTACATACAGGTCCTTTTCCTTTTCCTTTGATCTCTTTGGGATACAGACCTAGTAAGTGGTATTTCTGGGTCAAAGGGTATGTGTGATTTTATAGTTCTTGATTTAATGTTGTTTTTGAGGGAATCTTGGGAGAGCTCAGGCAACTTCCTGGATTCTCTCTGCCATCTTGACCCTGTCTCCCCCGATTTTATAGTTCTTTGGGCATAGTTCCAAATTGCTCTTCAGAATGGTTGGATCAGTTCATAACTCCACCAATAGTACATTAGTGTCCCAATTTTCCCACATTCCCTCCAACATTTGCCATTTTCTTTTTCTGTAAAATTAGCCTATCTTAAAGGTGTGAGGTGACACTTCAGAGTTATCTTAATTTATATCTCTCATCTATAGTGATTTAGAGAAAAGTTTCTTAAACTGTGTCAAAACCCCACATGGGGTTGCATAACTGAATGTGGGAGTTGCAAAGAAATTGGCAACAATAAAAGGTATGTGTACCTATTTTATATACCTATATACCTGGAGTCACATATAAATTTCTTGGGCAAAAAGGAGTTGTAAGTAGAAAAAGTTCAAGAAGCCCTGATTTAGAGTGTTTTTTTTTTTATGTGACTATAGATAGCTTTGATCCTTCTAAAAGCTTCCTATTCATATCCTTTGACCATTTATCAATTGGGGAATGAATGACTTGTATCCCTGTAAATTAGACTCAGTTTTCTATATGAGGCCTTTATTAGAGAAACTTGCTGTAAAAAAATTTCCTCCAAGTTTCTTGCTTTCCTTCTAATCATGGCTACATTGATTTTGTTTGTGTAAACCCTGTTTAATTTAATGCAATTAAAAATTTTCATTTTACATCCTGTAATCATTTCAATTTCTTGTTTAGTCATAAATTCTTTATCCATAGATTTGACAGGTAAAATATTCCATGCTTCCCTAATTTGCTTTATATCTAAATTGTGTACCCATTTTTTTGGGGGGGTGAGGCAATTGGGGTTAAGTGACTTGCTCAGGGTCACACAGCTAGTAAGTGTCATGTGTCTGAGGTCAGATTTGAACTCAGGTCCTCCTGAATCCAGGACCAGTGCTCTATCCACTGTGCCACCTAGGGACATTCTGTCCCTCCTTCCCCATCCCCTTTCTTGAGGTGGTAGGCAATCAGATATAGGTTATACATATGTAATTATGTAAAACAATACTATATTAGTAATAAAAGAAAAAATGAAAGAAAGAAAGTGAAAAATAGCATTCCTCAGTCTGTGTTCAATTAATATCAGTTCTTTCTGTGGAGGTGAGTAGTATGCTTCATCATTAGTCTTTTGGGATTGTCTTGGATCATTGTATTGCTGAAAATAGCTAAGTCATTCACAGTTATGTAGAACAATATTGCTGTCATTGTGCACAATATTCTCCTGGTTTTGCTCACTTCACTATATATTAGTTCACATAAGTCTTTCCAGGTCTTTCTGAAATCATCCTGCTTGTTGTTTCTTATAGCATTCCATTATAATCATATAACACAGCTTGTTTAGGCATTCCCCTCTTGATGGTCATCCCTTTTATCTCCGATTTTTAGCCACCACAAAAAAAAGCTGCTATAAATATTTTTGTACAAATAGGCCTTTCTCTCTTTTCTTGTATGTCTTTGGGATATAAACCTAGCTGCGGTATTGCTTGACCAAATGTATACATAGTATACATTTTACAGCTTTTTGGGCATCATTCCAAATTGCTCTCCAGAATAGTTGGATGAGTTCACAACTCTACCTCCAATTCTAATTTCTAAGTGATTATTTTTGTCAATGATGTTTTGTACTTTTTTTCCATTTGGCCATTATGCTTTTTTAGGAGTTCTTATCAGTGGATTTTTGTACCTCTAACTTTTGGGTAATTCTGTTTTATAAGGTATTATTTTCTTCAGTATTCTTTTAAGCCTCTTTTACCAAGTTGTTGACTCTCAAATTATAATTTTCTTGTATTACTCTCCTTTCTTTCCCTAATTTTTCCTCCTCTTCTTTGATTTTTAAAATACTTTTTGAGGTCTTTCAGGAATTCTTTTTTGAACTTGTGTCCAATTCACATTTTCCTTTGAGGATATGCATGTAGGTATTTTATCTTCATTGTCTTCTGAGTTTGTGTCTTGGGCTTCCCTGTCACCATGATAACTTTCTATGGTAATGTTCTTTTCTTGTTCATTTTCTAGCCTATTTCTTGAATTTTAACTTTATGCTAAAGTTCGAATCTCCTCCAAGAGTGGAGCTTTAGGCTTTAGGCTTTTTTCTGCTGATGTTTTCAGAGGGAATTTTAAGGGTTTATAAAGTTTTGGTTCTTTCAGTGTGCTATGCGCTGAGGATTGGTGTAGTCACTGTCCTCCTTGCTTGTGCTCTGGTCTGTGAGCGACCATAAGCACTCTTTTCTGCTCTGGAACTGTGATCAGGACCCCTGCTCCTCCTTTGGCTATAAGTACTAGTGCTCCTCTTTGCCCTGGGACTGAGACTTGGAATGGCGTATAAGTAATGCAATAGGCTTCTGTCTCTAGTGCCAGCAAAGGGTCCACTATAGTATCCTTCTGACCAACTGTCCAACGCCCTTACTGTCTGTGGCCTGAGAGCTCCTAGAGCTGCTGCTGCAATCACTTGCAAGGCCTGCTGCTGGCTTGCTTGGACTCAGCCTGCACTGCACTTTGCTTGAACCTGAACACTATCCTAGTGAGACAGAGTTTTTCTGTTAACCTCTTAAGTTGTCTTAGACTGGAAAATTGTTTCATCCCAACCTTTTATTGGGTCTGCCACCCCAGAATTTGATTTAAGGACTTATTTCAAAGTTTTTTGGAGAATTTGTGAGGGTTCAGGTAAGTTTTTGCCTTTACTTTGCCATCTTGGCTCTGTATAAACATGCATGGCAATGTAGTCTAGTAGACAGTGTATAGCCTTAGAGTCAGAAAAACTTGGGTTCAAATCATGCTTCTGACAACTACTAGCTATGTCATCATAGGTGAATTGCTCATCTTCAGCAATTTAGGAAGCTTTCACATAGTAAATTCCTTCAACTGATAAAATCACAGGTACATATTTAAAAAACAAACAAATTGAAATGCTTGCTAAGACAGTCCAATATTCAGCATCCTCAGGTATGTGTATTGTGTAGTAAGTAATATGTCACTGTCCAAAGTTTCCTTCCAGTGGAAGGCTGATGCAATTTTCAAATCTTGCCTGAGCCTACAACTGCCTCCTTCTGTCTAGAAACTTCCTGACTGCTTGAATAAGGCTCAGTCACAAGATCACAGATCACAAGATCACAGAATTTCAGAGGCCATCTAGTCTGACCCATATCTAAAAAAAATCCAAAACAACCCTCTAAAACATAGCCAAAGATATACATCTAATCTTTGCTCAAAGACCCCCATAAAGGGGAATCTACCACCTCCCAAAGCTGTCCATCCTATTTTTGGATAAATCTAATTGCTAACATTTTTTCCCTAACATCCAGCTTAAATTTGCCTTTTTGCAATGTCCACTCATTTCTCCTACTTTTGCATTCTGAAACTAAGCAGAAGACCAATCTCTCTTCCACATGAAAGCCTTTCAAATACTGTAAGATAAATGCAGGATCATAGACTATTAGAATTGGAAAGAACCTCAGAAATATTATAGAGTAACCTGTTCATTATATAGATGGGCAAACTGAAACCCAGAGAGGTACAGTGAAGTGACTTGCCCAATATCACATACAGAGTATAAAAGAACAAATATAGGTTTTTCTTTGCAAATAGTTTTATTCATTTTTTTAGTGTTAAAAAAACCAAATATTTATGTGCCCAGCATTGGGGAAAACAAAAATGTATAAACTTTGATTTTTGCCTTTAAGGGCACCTTTGTTGCTCAGAGAAGATATTCTTTCATATTTCAAGGAACTGTGATTTCCTTGGTGTGTGTATTCCCTCCACTGATGCAGATTGTAACTCCTCCATGACTTTTTTTTCTTTCTTTTTTTTTTTTTTGGTGAGGCAATTGGGGTTAAGTGACTTGCCCAGAGTCACACAGCTAGTGTCAAGTGTCTGAGGCCGGATTTGAACTCAGGTACTCCGGAATCCAGGGCTGGTGCTTTATCCACTGCACCACCTAGCTGCCCCTCCTCCATGACTTTGATGATCTTTATGCATTACTTTGACCCTTCCATCAACCTGCACATTCCTCTTCTACTTACTGGAGCTGCTCCTGGGACTACAGAAAAAACTATGCAGTCCATCACTTGACCCACACTTGGAGCTTCTTCAGCTTGGTAGTGTGTGTGAGGGCTTGCACTCTGCTGGCACAGCCCTTATCAACACAGAGGCACCTCCATATCACCATGAGGCATCAGAGGAGGATTGTAGTGAAGACATCCATGTGAAAAAAATAACCAGAAATACAAATATGCCAAATTAGCATCATAGACAGTAAGTGCTATAAAAGTTTCCTCATCTATAAAACGAGGAGTTTGACCTAGTTGACTCCTGAGGTCTATCACCCCATGGTGTTGTTGATCTTTGTAACTGAAAAGGACCAAAAGGACATCATGATGTTGGGGTCAATGTTTCTGACTGTGGCTGATCAAACCAATTTGAGCTCTGATGATTCTATCATAGGTAGGGCACAAATGGTCCCACATTTGGGAAGATGTTTCTAAATTTACACATCTCAACATGACCCCATGTATCTCAAGTTAACATCTATACTTTAGGTTTCTTTGTTCTAGTCCTAACCATCTAGGTGACCTTGGGCAAGTTATGTTAGTATTGTGGGTCTCAGCTTGTTCTTCTGTAAAATGAGGTGGGGTTGGCTAAATGATACCAATATCAATATATTTATTAAGTGCCTGCTATGGGCCAAGCACTGTGCTAAGGATTGGGGATACAAATTAGAAAAATAAAGACAGTCCCTGCCATCAAGGATTTTATAATCCAATTTTTGATGTTGTTTAGCCCAGTGTCCGATTCTTCCTGACCCTATTCTTGGCAAAGATAGTGGAATGGTTTGTCATTTCTTTCTCTGGCTTAGTATACAGATGAGGAAACTGAGGCAAACAGGGTTAAGTGATTGATATGCCCAGGGTCACACAGTTAAGAAGTGTGACGCCAGGCAGGCAGCTCTATCCACTTGACCATCTAGAGGCTCTACAATCTAAAGAGGGAAGACAAACAAAAAGAAGTTGGGCTTGAGGGGAGGCAGACAGGACTCCGCAGAGGGATGTTGGGAGTTGAAACCAAGCTGAGGAAGTGGCAAATGAAGAAATCATTGGGATTTTGAGCCATCCACAAAAGAGAGCCTATAGGAGGAGTTTTTACTCGTCCTCCATTTATTACTTAAATGATAACTAATATTTTGCATGGGGTCTCTCCCATTACAATTTGAACTCTGCGGGCAGGGAGCTGATTTTGCTGTTCTTTATATTCTCAGCACTTAGCACATTCCCTAGCCCTTTAGGAAGCCCTATTTGACTTGACTTTAGAAGTGAGGCACAATATACATACTTATATAGCACTTTAGGTTTTATAAAGCCCGTCCCCCCCAAAAAAAACAAAAAACAAAAACCTGTGAAGTACCATGTACAAGTATTATTACTCCCCACACTGACTCTTCTGTTAAGCTTTATGCCCATGATCATGCTGCTGGTGTCAAAGCCTGTGGCAGCATTCCAAGCTAGTTAGTTTCTTGACTGCAGACATAGCATGCTTTCCATAACACCTCTCTGCTTTATGGTGCAATAAACAAAGCACTGTGTACAGCCTAAAACGCTATATAAAGGTGAGTTATTGTTGTCATTATCATTATTAACTTGAAGGGAACAATGAGAAAGAAAGAGGAGCTGACTTATTACGTTTGGGGCTCAGAGACTGGGAGATAGAGAACTGGAAGTTGGGATTTGATTTTTTCCCCCTTCCTTCTAAATGGCAACATCGCCCTCTTTGCACAGGTCAAGAATCCCCTCTCCCTCCCCCAGCCTTATTTAGAAATCATGTCCCCTAGACAGGAAGGGCGGCGGGCAGAGAAGCACAGAGCGTCCCGGTCTCATTTCCTTTTGGGTCCCCATGTGGAATTTCATTTCATATATTTAGGAAACCAGAGAGCAAGATCTTCGGCGGGTCCTGCTTCCCCAGTCTCTCTCTCTCTCTCTCTCTCTCTCTCTCTCTCTCTCTCTCTCTCTCTCTCTCTCTCTCTCCTCTCTCTCTCTCTCTCTCTCTCTCTCTCTCTCTCTCTCTCTCTCTCTCTCTCTCTCTCTCTCTCTCTCTCCTCTCTCTCTCTCTCTCTCTCTCTCTCTCTCTCTCTCTCTCTCTCTCTCTCTCTCTCTCCATCCCTCCAACTCCCCGACTTCCCACCCCTGGAGGGCTTAGGCCGTCAGTTGTGGGGAGAGGATTCAGAGCTGGGGAAGCACTGGGGAGGCAGGGACTGAGAAGGGTCTCTAGACTATCCGGACTGCCAAGGAGTTTTTTGGTTTGGGTTTTTTTTTGGGGGGGGGGAAGTGATCAGGGGGTGGAAAGAGTCAGTGGGCTAGAGTTGACAGCTGGAAGAAGCAAAGAAGGAGGTGGGGAGGAGAGACCCAAGCACTTCCCACCTGAGAGAGGAGTGGGTATCTGGGACTGGAGGGGGAGGGGCCGGTGGGGACGGAGCGACTCAGCTCCATCCCCGCCTGGTCCCTGTAGAGCCCCACGCTCCGGGTGGGAGGAAAGTGTAGGGAGGCGGAGCGGTGGGGAGAGGGTGGGAGGGAGGGGGTGGCGGGGACTGACCCTTTTACTAACAGCCCAGTCGCTCCGCCCCTCCCTCTGTCTAGCACCCCCCTCCCCCCCCGTCCTCTCCGCAGACCCCTCCTTTCCCAGATCGGCGGCGCCCTCCTATTGGAGCTGCCCGCAGTCCGTCAAGGCCCCGCCACCGCCTCGCGAAAACAGCGCCGGGCCAAGGGCTCTGGGCTGGGAGAGCCTTGTGGAGCTTGGTCCAGGGCAGGGGCGGCGCAGCGCGGAGCAGCCGGGAGCAGCCCGTAGCAGCCCGTAGCAGCCCAGCGAAACTAGACGCGGAGCGGAGCACGAGAACCCAAGAGCCCGGAGCCGGGCTGGCTGCGGCTTGCAGCCATGACCCCGGGAGTCCCCACCTCCGCCGGGGGCCGGGGCATTTGATACTTGCACAGCCGCTTGCAGCTGCCCCTGGAGGTAGCCACTGTCCTCTCGCTCCTGCTGCTCCCTCTCTCCCTCTCCCACTTCTTCCTTCGGCTCTCTTGCTCCAGACACCCCTGAGTGGGGGCCGCCTCCCCGCCCTCGCCTGCCGGCTCTTCTTGCAAACTGGGGGTGTCTGGGCCAGCGGCAGGAGCCGCTGCTGGAGCTGCCGCCGCCGCCTCCTCCTCCCCCTGGCCCTGGCCATGGCTCGGCGGGTCCTGGGACTGAGGGTCCGGAGGGCGTCCGGCGGCGTCTGCTTCAGCCTCCCGCCGCCGCCACTGCTGCTGCTGCTGTTGTTGCTGGGGCAAGCTCGAGCTTTTGGGGATGAGGAGGAGAGGCGCTGCGACCCCATTCGGATCTCGATGTGCCAGAACCTGGGGTACAACGTGACCAAGATGCCCAACTTGGTGGGGCACGAGCTGCAGACGGACGCTGAGCTGCAGCTCACCACCTTCACCCCACTCATCCAGTACGGCTGCTCCAGCCAGCTACAGGTGGGCATTGATCCTCCCCGTTCCCACTCGTGCCCTAAAACCCTTCCCCCTACCTCCCCTCCAACCCCTTTGGCACAGAACAGAGGCTAGTTCCCAAACGTTCCCACGTCGGATGTCTCGCCAGATCGAGCCCCTACCTCCTCAGCCTGAAGGGAAGGGTAAAAGTCTGGATGAAAAGTGACTCCCCCCTCACTCCCCCTTCTCAGAGACTGAAAGCCAAATATTGTGTAAGTCATCTGGCCTGTTAAAGAACCCACTCTTGCACCCCGCCCTTCCGTTTTTCTCCCCTCTCACCCCTGTCTGGCCAAGCCCCTAACCCAGGAGAAGCAGAGTGAGGGAAGGACTGGAGACTTATCTCAGGCAGAGATTAGGGGGTCACTGTTTGGTGGATTGGTGCAAGAGAGTGCCTGTCACCCTAGCCAGCTGCAACTTCCATATTTCTAGACCCCCTCCTCCATTTCTATTATACACACACACACACACACACACACACTCCTTGCAGTTCATCTGAGTCAGTTAAATAGTCACCCCCTCTTTTCTTCAAAACTAACAATAGGAGTTGATGTTCTACAGATTGCTTCGAGATACAAATCCTGTTATACTCAGATTCCCCACATTGCAAGGGACTGGCAAAGCTTAGACCTGCCTCAGTTTTAGGAAGGATTTCGTGAAAAGGTGGAAGTGGTGAAGTGGGCAGAAGAATAAGCAACAGCAAGTCATATGCTCAATTTTACTTAATATATAAGAAGACCATGTTGGGAGTCAGATCATCTGAGTTCAAATCCCATCTCTGCCACTTACTAGTTAGATCACATCCCCTAGAAAGGAAGGGTAAATTACCTTCTTTGTCTCATTTGTCAAATATGTCAGGGTAGACTGCTAAGCTCCCTCTCAACTCCAGGTCTTGTGATCCTAATAATAGGTGTTCAGGTTAAAAGTTCCAGAAATCTCTAGCCTCTGGAGTGTAACATCCACAGATAAGCTACTATCTCTTTATTGAGTTCACTTCCATAGAGCAGAAGTTCTTAACCTTTATTGTGTCATGGACACCTTTGGCAGTTTGCTGAAGCCTGTGGACCCATTTTCAGAATAATGTTTTTAAATATGTAGGATTACAAAGGAAATATAGAGACATAAAGATATGACAGAGATGTGCATTTTTTACCCATCCAAGTTGATGAGCCCCCATGGTTCCATGGACCCAAGCATAAGAACCTCTGATCACTAGCTCAGAACTAGCATCATTCTCAAGGAATGATGGGCATAATTTTTTACAGAAGTAATTTTTAAAATGAATTTAAGCCAAGATGTACATTTAAAGAGATATTGGGGTCTATTCTCTTCCCTGTTGAGTTGTCTTTACCACAGAGCAGGCTCTCTGCTTTTGGGAAATTCAAGACTTTGGAGTTGGCTTAAAAGACAATTTATATGGGCTTAAGAAGTGATCCTCCAGCACTTATTTTGGAAACAACACATAGCCTGACCTCAGTGGTGATTTTGCTGGAGGAAAACGCTTCCACAGGGATATGTATTTTTAATTACATGTATGCTGGGGAAGCAGCCAAGAGGTTTGAAGGACAGGACTGGCTCTCTGTTCATGCTGGAAAACAGTCACTTGTAACTGTAGCTTTCACAGACAACATCTGTAAGGAGCCATGGAGACTGTTTATCAGGTTTGGATGAGTTGAAGGCAGGGACTATATTTCCCTATTGGTGACCCTCAAATTTTTAGGGACTTTTGGATGGGGTTTTAAAAATACTCATTTACTAGGGGGCAACTAGGTGGCACAGTGGATAAAGCACTGGCCCTGGATTCAGGAGGACCTATGTTCAAATCTGGCCTCAGACACTTAACCACTTACTAGATGTGTGACCCTGGGCAAGTCACTTAACCCTCATTGCCCCACAAAACAAACACACACACACACACACACACACACACACACACGCAAAATACTCATTTACAGAAGAGTTCCAGTGACAGAAGTCCTGGGTTTCAATCCTACATATGGGTCTGAAAAAGTCTTAAGTTGCATAATAGTTTGAGGCTTCTATTGAAATTTCTGTTTAATTGCAAATGATTTAGGAAGAGAGGGATTTAGGATTGAAAAGTGTGGGACACAGAAGAGATCATTTCATTTTACTTGGAGGGAAATGATGTGGTAGAAAGTCAAATATCTCAAAGTCAATGGCCAACATAATTTAGACAGAGGGATATATCAATCTCTAACAAGCATCAAATGACTGGTATGTGGCAGGAGAGGAAGGGTACAGTGGCAAGAGCGATGGGCTTGGAATTGGGCTAACTGGGCTTGAAGCCCAGCTCTATGTAAACTTGGACAAGTCTGCTAACCTCTCTGAGCTCCAGTTTCTTCATTTATAAAATGGGATTCATAAATTTTGCATGGCCTCCCTTGAAGGGTAGTCATGAGAATAGTGGTTTCAAAACCATGAAGTGCTACAGAAAGATTATTGTTGACTTTCAAATGGGAGCCAAAGATGAGTTAGAGTGGCTTGGCTTTTACTTATATATTGTTCTAAAATGAATTGTGTAATCATGTCCTCCAATTTTTTTTTTGTTCTACTAGAGTAATAATAACAAAAATACCTTATGTTTATAGAGCAGTGGTAGAGTACTAGACTTGGTGTCAGGAGAGGTAGCTGGCTCTGCCATTGACTAGCCAGTCAGTCAGTTCACCTTGTTTGGCCTCAGTTTCCCCATCTGTAGAAACAGGGAGTTGGACTAACCTGATTTCTAAGGTCCCTTTCAGCTCCCAAGTTCTATGGGTTCACTTGGATGGTTTCTGTATCTGTTATCTAATTTAATCTTTGCCACAACCCTCTAAGCTAGATAGTGCAAATATTATCCCTGCTTTTCAGAGGAGGAAACTGGGGCTCACCTAAGGTAAATAATTTGCTCATGTTTGCATAAGCTAGTAAGTCACCAAGGCAGGACTCAGGGATCAGACTCCAGGTCTCTTGATTCCAAGTCCACAGTGCTATCTACTAACCCACAGTGCCTTTCTCTACTGCAAAGAAGTGCATGAGCTAAACTAGGGATGACACATTACTTTAGGAGAAGGCATTATTTTTGTGCTGTTTGGGGAAGTGGCATGGTATAGGAGGCCACTGAATTTGGAATCAAGTTCTGCCTCTGCTGTTTATGAGTCAGGGCAAGTCAACCATCTCTCTGGGACTCAACTTCCTCATCATAAAGGTGTTGAACCAGGCCATTTCTAAGGTTCCTTCTGGCTCTATTATTCTACCTTATGAGATAAAAATAGAACACAAATATGGCTCATGCTAAAAGCAAACACATACATTGTCTGAATCCTGCTCACTGGTGTTTAGGTCAAGCCAAATATAATTGTTTTCTTCTATTTCATTACTCATCTAGTTCTTCCTTTGTTCTGTGTATGTGCCAATGTGCACAGAGAAGATCAACATCCCAATTGGCCCATGTGGAGGTATGTGCCTTTCAGTGAAGAGGAGGTGTGAACCTGTTCTGAAGGAGTTTGGGTTTGCCTGGCCAGACAGCCTCAACTGCAGCAAATTCCCTCCCCAGAATGACCATAACCACATGTGCATGGAAGGCCCAGGTGATGAAGAGGTTCCCCTACCCCACAAGACACCCATTCAGCCTGGGGAAGAATGTCACACCATGGGCATGCATTCGGATCAGTACATTTGGGTGAAAAGAAGCCTGAACTGTGTCCTGAAGTGTGGCTACGATGCTGGCTTATACAGCAGGTCGGCCAAGGAGTTCACTGATATCTGGATGGCTATGTGGGCCAGCCTGTGCTTCATATCAACTGCCTTCACAGTGCTGACCTTCCTGATTGATTCATCCAGGTTTTCTTACCCTGAACGTCCCATCATCTTTCTCAGTATGTGCTATAATATTTATAGCATTGCTTATATTGTGAGACTGACCGTGGGCAGGGAAAGGATATCCTGCGATTTTGAAGAGGCAGCAGAGCCAGTTCTCATCCAAGAAGGTCTTAAGAACACAGGATGTGCTATAATTTTCTTACTGATGTACTTCTTTGGGATGGCCAGCTCCATCTGGTGGGTTATTCTGACACTCACTTGGTTCTTGGCAGCAGGACTTAAATGGGGTCATGAGGCCATTGAAATGCACAGCTCTTATTTCCACATTGCAGCCTGGGCGATCCCAGCAGTGAAAACTATTGTCATCTTGATCATGAGACTAGTAGATGCTGATGAACTTACGGGCCTGTGCTATGTTGGGAACCAGAACTTGGACGCACTCACGGGCTTTGTGGTTGCACCACTCTTCACTTACCTGGTGATTGGAACATTATTTATTGCAGCTGGCTTGGTGGCCTTATTCAAAATCCGGTCCAATCTCCAAAAGGATGGGACAAAAACGGACAAGCTGGAAAGGCTGATGGTCAAAATTGGAGTCTTCTCGGTATTATATACAGTGCCTGCCACGTGTGTGATTGCTTGCTATTTCTATGAGATATCCAACTGGACACTCTTCCTCTATTCAGCGGATGATTCTAACATGGCAGTTGAGATGCTGAAAATCTTTATGTCTTTGTTGGTGGGGATCACTTCTGGCATGTGGATCTGGTCTGCTAAGACACTTCACACATGGCAGAAATGCTCCAACAGATTGGTGAACTCAGGGAAGGTAAAACGACAGAAGAGGGGAGACAGTTGGGTAAAGCCGGGAAAAGGAAATGAAACTGTAGTATAAACACAACCAATTTGCAAGCCCCCAAGGGGGAAATGCTTGCATTTTGGTAGAAATGTGCCCCCCCCCCCATTTGATGCAATAACTCCATTTGAACAAAGTTCGTATGTATGAGTACGCAACACATGTTAAAAACAAACAGCCCCAAACACAAAACCAGAACAGCATTTGTGCTGCCAGCAGAGGCGTTTTTCCCAAATAGAAAGGCCAACGGAGGCTTTCAAAGCTGTGAAAAATCAAACCGCTGATCACTTTAGCAGGTTGCAGTCCTGACATGTACAGACCCTGCAGCTTTAGTGGCAAAGTTACTGCCCCCTGCATGGTCAGCAGTTCTCAGAGCTGTATTTTGTAACTTGCAGGGAGAAAGATTAACTTTTTAAACCTTTTAAGATTTGGAATACTAACTGGGTCTTTCAAATAGTAACCCAACCGATAAACACTGGAAATGTTGAGTTCAGAGAAGTATTACAAGGGTTTTCTAGTTTGGCTTTCTTGAAGGTGTTTACAGCATAACTTAAACATTTTCCATCGTGCCCAGTTTGCTCCTCAGAGCTGTGCCAATCACACCCCCAATGGTGATGCAAAAATACTTCATTGTCTTTGTCCATGAAAAATAGGTTTGGGCAAAGTGTAAAAGCACACAGAGGGTCCAGTGGATTTTTCTTATAGGTTAAAACAAAACAAAAAACCTTATTCTAGTATCCTTCTGTTCCAGGATGTTACTCTTTCCATTCCCTCTCCACCTCACATTTTGCAATAATGATTTAAATGCATATCTTTATGCTAATTCTAAAAAAAAATTACAGCATGACCAAGGGGGTGGGGGATGGGGAATTAAGGGTGATTCACTTTCTGACAATCACTTAATTCAGAGAAAAAATGAGATTTACCAAGTCTGCTTACCTTACACACCCCAGAGACCCATTGCATTGAGCAATTAAGACTTAATATATTTCACTTTGTGTGATTGCATCTCTGCAGACGCCAGTCTGGAAAGACTAAAATGTTAGGTTTCTTGGCAACTTTGTGTTCACACAGATTAACTGTGTAATTTGTGTGTGTCAATTACAATTAAAAGCACATTCTCCGACCATGACATAGTCCCCCGCCTGACTTGAAGCTATGGTCAGCTTGCGTTCTCAGAATGATAGCGCATTTTTTCTAAAATGTAAGAATGTTATCGGAGAGTCTGGTCTCCTCCATTCAACAATGGAGACATTTTCCCTTCTGTAAAGGGATCTAAGGCGAGCAAATCCAACTCCTTGGTGCACAATTGTTTCCTCGTAATTGGCGATGGCTCTTGCTGGCTCCCTCAGAGGCAGCATGGCCTGCACTATTTATATGGTGCTTAATGAATCTCCTGACTTCCAGCAAGGACCTTGTTTGGTTAGCAGGGGACATAGTGTAAACTATATAAACCTGCCTAGTCTTGAGAACTCACAGGTCTTAATTGCCCCATTGTTGACCGGCCCCTGCTTTGGACTGTTTGAAAACTTGCTTCACATTGAAGGAGAACCCCCTCAGCAGCTTCTGGAAAATAGCAGTTCTTTTGAAAATGTAGCTGTCCCAAGTGTTAACCTGCCTAGGGCCTTCTTTTAGGCTTCTAGTCTGCAGGAGATGAAATGTATGCCGTTACTGGGCATACTTTTGTTCCTTTCCATCCAATTCATAACCAGCCTTAGATTCAGCCCCTACTTAGCAATGGCACATCATTCATTCATCTTTTTTAAAAACAAACTGTTCTTTAGGTAGGAAAGCCCTGGCCCCTCTGCTTTGTGTAGAAGTGTATTCAGTCTCAGAATTCCAAGTAAGTGGCCAGATTTTGATGATAAGCTTCTCCTTCTACTGCTTGCTTCTGTCACATATTGAACACTGTGACTATGGTATGATCAGTCAGAATTCCAGGAGCCTGAGAAAGGATCCCTGGGAAGGCTGGCATGAATCAGCTCAGCTAAACCAGAGACCGTATTGCATGTAGAATGTAAACCTTGAACTCCCTGTTCTGCACACAGACAGTTCCCATAAATGTCCAGGGCCTCCCAATGCTTGCACAGGGGCAGATTCTGCCCTTACTCACGCTCTGCTCCAGTGCCTAGGGAGTTGTGCATCAAATCTGGCCCAGGGAAAGGAGGGAGAACCATTCAGGAAGGAGAATGACTTAACTAAGGCTTAATATGGATGCCTGGCTGTTAACAGTTCTTGATTTTATAACTCTTTAAATCCTAACGTTTGAGTGATCTTATGACTTGGGCAGTCTAATCCAGTAAGATAGAATATTTGAGTGGGAAAGTCAGGAGACCAGTTTTCACATGCTGGAGTTTTGGTCATTTGCTAGGTGCTGACATGTCACACTGCTCATCAAGTCTCTTGCCTTCTAAGGTAAAAACACCCACAATCAGTAGCGGTCACTAGCTAAGTTGAAACTGACCATATGCATCACCGTGCCAAGTTTCCCTCCTGATATCTCTCAAATGAATGACGCATTCAAGATTGAGAGTGGGAGTTCTTAACCTGTTTTGTGGCATGAATCCATCCAGAGGGCAGCAGTTTGGGGAAGCCTGTAGACCCCTTCTTAGAATAATGATTTTAAATGCAAAATGTAAAATATGCAAGATTACAGAGGAAACAAATTCTATTGCAAACAAGTTATATTGCAACACAGCTATTAAAATAAAATTTTCTTACATGTACTGACTCCAGGTTAAGAACTTCCACCAGAGGCAGAGGGATTTGGTAGAATGATGTTTGTATTTGTGTTTTCCACAGTTACTAAGTTGGCTTTTTGCTGTAGCCAGAGCTTCAGCCAGTCTATATCTGTTTTGAAGCACGTCTTTCCCATTTGGCATTTGCACCCCAAGAGTGCCTTCCATGTACAGAATCCTGTTGCCACAAAGGCTGACACATTGGTTTTTATTCTACTGCCATGGACTTTCACCACAGGATGGCTTAATACTGGCCTTGTTTGGGTCTGTTGGAGGGCTTTGTCCATTTTGTAAAGCAGAGTAGAGCCTCCCTGAAATCCCATCCATCTGTTCCATAGGATTTCAGTCCAGTAAACCCAAATGTGGATCCTTCCACTCTTGGCACTCAGTCTTATCTCCTTAAGTGATTTTTTTAAAAGGTTACTCCTTAATGTAGGAGCCAGGGCATGGTGGAGGTGGAGGTGGGGGTGGGGGAGGGAGAGGAAGCAGCAACAACTCCTCAGGGAGACCTTGTGGACTGTTATGCAAACAACCTTCCTTTTCGAAGCTGAGATCTATCTCTGCTGGTTTCAGGAAGGCCAGGTATCCTCTATACCCCCTTTTCAATTAAATTAAGCATCTTAAGGGGAGATAGAAAGTTTGGATAAGGCATGGCCTCTGGCCTCTGCTGGGGTGGGGGGAGGAGAAGAAAAATCCAGATGGCTTTAATATACAGTATTACATGGTAAATGCATCAGACAATTGCAAACAAAGTGCTTTGTGAGTGCAGGTCCGATGGGGAAGGTAATTCCACTGGCAGGCAATTCTATTTCTTTTCCTCTGCATTTGGAATTCACTGTGGCTTATCTTGGTTAATGTTGGGGCAGCGTCTCGCCTGGCAAAAAGCCAAGACTGCTTTTCTTCCTCTGGAACTTGGGAGAAGTTGTCATCTGTCACTTTGGGGAAGACTCTTTGGCAGCTGGAGAATTTAGCTATAAAAACCAAAGCATCTCCATCCACTTTCAGATGGGAATCTACTAAACCATTAAACTGGGCTATTCTCAAATCTCTGCTGAACTTCTTCCCTCTCTTTCTCCACCCCTCCCCCTTCTTAGCCCAAGATGAATTTCAGGGCAGAATAGAATGAGTTACTATAGAGTCTGTTTGGGCAAGCCAGGTGGTCTGGCTGAATTGGATTCACATCCTTTCCTTTAATGCTCACCCATTTTCTGTCCTCTTGGACTGCTGCTGGGTTAATACCTTGCTCAGGTGTCCTGAAAGAGGGAAAGTAAAAAGCTTCATTTCTATGGGTTGCCTTCCTTCTAATTTCTTCCCATTGGTTCTCTCACAGGCTAGAGATCTTGACTGTGATTTGGAAGGGAATATTAAAGGCTATAGAGTCCAACCCCCTCATTTTACAAATGTGGGAACTGAGGCACATAGAGATTAAGTTACTTGCTTAAAATTAGGTAAACGTCTAAGGCAGGAATTTAACCTAAATCTTCCACACTCCAAGTCTGGTGCCCTATTCAATATTCTTGTCACCCAGATTCTGAGACTGAGTTACTGTTATCTCTCTTTTTTTTTTCCAGGGCAATGGGGGTTAAGTGACTTGCCCAGGGTCACACAGCTAAGTAAGTGTCTGAGGCTGGGTTTGAACTCAAGTCCTCCTGAATCCAAGGCTGGTTCCTTATCCACTGCGCCACCTAGCTGGCCCCACTGAGTTACTGTTAATAGAACCATATCGAGTCCTGCCATCCTGTCTCCTCCTTCCCTTTTCTAGGCTTCAGTCCCCACATCTGTGAAATGGGGGAGATGGACTAGATCAGAGGTGTTCAACATGCAGTCCACTTTAATATGCATTTTTCTAAGCCAGTATTCAGGCCTGCAGGGATCCCAATATGGGTCTTAGTGGGTCCCCTTCCTATTTGATTTTGACACCATTAGACTAGATGATCTCTGAGAACTTTGCCAGCTCTAAATCTGTGAGCCTATAATTCTCTTTCATAGCAGCCACTGCCAAAGTAGGAAAAGATTTCACCACTACGGTGCAAACTTTGGCTGTTTGTAGAAACGGCAGCTGCAATACTTCTGTAGGGTAGAGGACCCATGATATCCAGAGCTAGAAGACTGAGGGATAAACCAAGAAGCATCTAACACAAACCTCTGTGTGCTGCGTGCATGCTGGAGTTGGAATCAGGAAAATCCAAGGTCAGATCCTGTCTTGGACACTAGCTGTTTGACTGTGATTAAGTCACTTAACCTCTCTGAGGCTCAATGTCTATATCTGCAAAATGGAAATAATAATAATAATAATAATACCTCTTGTACCTACTTCATGGGGTGGTTATGAGGTTCAAATGATATATAATGCATATATAATGCATGTAAAGTGCTTAAAATCCTATATAAATTCCAGTTATTATTATTATTCTCTGATATAGTTGGCATGTTAAAGAGGGCTTTTGATATAAACACTTATGCTTCATTGTCCCTTGGCAAATTCCTTATTCTTTTCTTCTCTTGTGTTTGGGCCTAGGCTCCTAGCTTGGGTTTGTGTCTCACCTGGAAAAGGGCCTATGCTATCTTCTCCTTAGACCCAAGATAGCCATTCTTTCCAGCTGCCAAGAGAATCCTTTGCTTGACTGGGGAGGGAACATGCTGCTCATTTTTTAAAGTAGTGGCATATATTTGATTTCACTAGAATATTTTCTCAGCCAATATGGTTAGTTCCTCTACTTCCTGCCAGCCACTTGGGTAACATAATTTACACAGCATGAAGTAGGCCCTTGAGACTAGTGTCGTAACAAAGGTCCTGCTGTAATGCTTTCTTTTGCTAAGGCTAACTGGTCCTGATGGCAGTGGCCTGGGCCTCATTTAAGCTTCTCTTTTTTCTTTTTCCTTTTCGAATCAGCAGAGTCTGCAGTGTTGATTCAAGGTAGGGCCTGAGTAGAGAGTCTTGGCTCGGAATGTTCATTTCCATTATGCTTGAATTTCTCCTTGGTTTTCCACAGTGTTCAGAATCACCATCAGCATTTAAGGTGGCATTAAGGTAGACGACTGCTTTTGGTTTCTTTATTGCTGGGTTTGTCTGTCCCCTTCTACTCTGAAGAAGAGAAGTTCTGGTCAGTGAAGCGCGCTGACATCCTTTTTTGCTTTTCTGGTGGTCTTTTTTTTCAGAAATGTTTTCATCCCAGCTCTGTTGTTGACATTCTGCTACTTGACTGTAAAGTCTATGAAGGCTGAGGTCATGTCTTCCTCAGCACCTGTCACTGGAGTCCTATAAATGGAAGGTGCTTCTCATTTCATATTTGTTGAATGAAAGAATGATTGACTCAATTATTGTACCTACGGGTAGGTCAGTCACTTAAGTGCCAGAGTCTCTACCTGTGGCTCCCACTTACCTTGCAAGGTTGTTGTGAGGGAGGTCCCACAACTGTCAACACTGAAGGCCCTTCAGCTCCTTTGAAGAGAGGTGCTGTGAATATTGACTGCGGTTAGAAGAGGGAACAGCTGAAATGTTACTAGCTCTACTGAAAATAGCATTGCAGCCAATAGCTAGGCAGCTAGCTCTTATATCCCCCCGCCCCTTCCCATCCTACTGCCAGCCATCTGGAGGCCAACCTCCCAAGGTTCTGAGATGTTGGACATAGAGGTACCAGGATGATAGTCTATTCAACATGTCCTGAATGAATTTCTGAACTTCAAAGACAATGGACACTGATGTTTTTTAGGATGTACAAAAGCATATCGGCATTGATGTATGTACTGTAAATTTCTAATTTATCACTGTACAAAAGAAACTTTGCTATTTAATTTTTGTATCAAAGGAAAATAAAGTTTTGTTTATTAGCTCTTGTGTGAATAAGGAATATTTCTTTTCAACATTTTTATTGCTGTCTTGTTTATTTGTTACCCACATTTCCCAATATATATTAACTCCACCTCCATACCCCACTTCCAGAGCTCTCTTGTTACAAAGAAGAAAAAAATTTCAACAAAACTTAATGAAACATGATCAAGTCTGATGTAGGTATTGTCCCATACCTATAGTTCCCCACCTTTGCAAAGAAGGGAGGAAGAAAGCATTCTCAAACGTCTGATTAGGGATCAAGCCTGGTCATTATAATGTCACAATATTCTGTTTTATTTTGTTGTAGCTATTGTGTATATACTGTTTTCTATCCCTGCTTACTTCACTTTTTGGTTATTTTTTATTTTAAAATTTGTAGTTTTTCCCAATGAAACATAAAACCAATTTTTAGCCTTAGTCTTTTTAATCAATCAATTAGTCAATCAGCAAAAATTTATTAAGGTCTTACTATGTATCAGGTGCTGTGTGTGCACTAAATGCCATAAGCTTAATTGTTTTACAATTTTGAGTTCCACATTTTTTCCCAGCCTCCCTCCCCACCCCCATCATTGAGAAGGTAAGCAATTTGATAAAGGTTATACACGTGCAATCATGTAAAACTGATTTCCATATTAGTCATATTACAAAAGAAAGCATGGACAAAATAATCTCAGGAAAATTATAATTAAAAAAACCCAATGCGTTTCAATTGGCATTCAGACTCCATAAGTTCTTTCTCTGGAAGTGGATAACTTTTTTTTCATCATAGATTCTTCAGAGTTGTCTTGGATATTTGTATTGCTGGGAGTATCTAAGTCATTCATAGTTGATCATTGTACAATATTGCTATACTATATACAATGTTCTAGTTCTGCTTACTTCACTTTGCATCAGTTTATATATTTTCACATGTTTGTTTTTGTCATATTCATTGTTTCTTATACAGCAATATTTTATTACGTTCATGTACCACACATTGCTTATTTATTAATTAGGAATATTCTTTTTTTTTTTTTTGCAGGTCAATGAGGGTTAAGTGACTTGCCCAGCGTCATACAGCTAGTAAGTGGCAAGTGTCTGAGGTCGGATTTGAACTCAGGTCCTACTGAATCCAGGGCTGGTGCTTTATCCACTGCACCACCTAGCTGCCCCATAGGAATATTCTTTAAAAAAAAACTTAACCACTTACTAGCTGTGTGACCCTGGCCAAGTCACCAATTACCTCACAAAAAAACCAAAAACCCCTTGTAATGGCCTCTTCTACCTTTGCCAAAGTCACCCTTTATGCCTCCTCCAGCTTCTTAAAAGCTCTGGTTAAGAGCGACTGTATGATGTAGTAGAAATAGGCTTGGGGGGCAGCTAGGTGGCGCAGTGGATAGAGCACCAGCCCTGGAGTCAGGAGTACCTGAGTTCAAATCCAGCCTCAGACACTTAACACTTACTAGCTGTGTGACCCTAGGCAAGTCACTTAACCCCAATTGCCTCACTTAAAAAAAAAAAAAAGAAATAGGCTTGGGTTACAGTCAAAGGAGCTGGGTTTGAATCTGGACTCTGGTACTTACCAGCTGTGTGCTTTTGGGTTAATGTCTGGCACAGAATATGTCCTTAATAAGTACTTGTTGATTGATCTCCAAAGTTCTTTCCAGCTCTGTTATTCAGTCAGAGCTATAACTAGGAATTTCATCACCTGGGGAAAATTCAGTTTTGGGTGGGAATGGGGATGTGTGTTGGGGAGAGTGAAAAATTCTGGAATGACTTTAAAAAGCTGGTGTGTGCCTCTGATACTCTTGCTCCTGGGCTTTCCAATTAGTGTAAGTCCCTAGGTGTACGACTAGTTCAAACTTTTGGGTGTATCTGCCTCAGTGCCTGGCTAGGAGAGTGGAGAAGAGGTGATGGGATTGGATGTGACAGATACAGTGAACAAGAGAGGGGGAGGCTTTTTCCCCTCTGGCCATCCTCCACTAGCCCGAGGAATAGGGAGGGAGTTTCTTACTTATCCTGAGCCATTGAGGTCGATTATGTGGCTAAGTGAATAGTGCTGGTCTAGGAGCCCAGAGGACTTGAATTCAAATGTGACCTCAGACACTTATTTGCTCCGGCAAGTCACTTGACCTCTGTCTGGGTGTCTTCCCCTGAAAATGGGGATAATAATTATCTCTCAGGCTTGTGTGGATCAAATGAAATAATGTTTGTAAAGCACTTAGTCTGGCACAGTGCCCAGCACATAGTAGGTGCTTAATTAAGTGCTCAATCCCTCCTTTCTCCATTCTATTTCCATGCTCTGGGTGCTTCTCACATCTGGACTGACCTAGCTAGGGCTCTGGATTCTGTGATCATTGTGAGGAAACTTGGAGGAGTGGAAAGAATGCTGACTTTTGTAGTCATGGATTCAGATCCAGGATCTGCTGCTTACTACCTGCATAGCCTTAGACAAGTCATTTAAAACACACCTCAGTTTTCTCACCCACAAAATGCGAATTGAAATCAGATCATCTTCCCATTTTGTCATCCTATCTGTAGGAGAATGCATTTCCATGTGAATCAGATATATCCTAAGGTCTCAGCACTGGCACAGACCCCCTCAGCGAATGGGAAGGGAGTATAATGATGAATTTTGAAACTTCCTCTATATCTGCTGCCTGATTTTCCTTTAGGCCCATTGCCTGATTTTCTGTAAGCACGACTTCATTTCCTTTAGGCCCTGAGAACGTACTTGCTTCCCCTCTCCCCTTCCCCCTCTCAATTTTATTAGTGCCATACAAAACTCCAGGCATGTTAGTATAATTACTGCATAGCCATACCTCACAGACGGGGAAACAGGAATGGTGACAGATGGATTTGGCCACTGCATAGGAAGTGGATGACAGGGTCAGGCCAAGTGTATTTTTAATTGCCAGTATTCTCTGGAAAAGTGATGTCACAGTAATATTTCTAGAGACTCAAGCTCAAGCTTCAAAAATAGTTACAGGGTGCCATGAATGAGATGTGTGACCTTGGATAAGTCACTTAGCTTTTAAGGGCCTCAGTTTTCTCCTCTGAGCAATGATGGGGCTGAAATTGATGATCACTAAAGTTCTTTCTCAGCTCTGCAGCTTTATGATTTGATGCTTCTATGTCCAGTTAGTTTCTAGTGTTGATATTCTTACAGACTGCTTGTCTTAATTGGTACTTTCTCTTCTTCATCCTCTTCCTTCCAATAAATACTGAAAGAGCCCAGAATACTGGATAAGGATTGGAAAATTTAAACAGAATATAGGATCATGAGTGCCAGGTCTATTGGACAAAGCCTTTATATGAAATAAGCCAAAATCAGCATTCAAATCTTGCATCTGATAATTCATTAATAATACTAATTAATTAATCATAATTCTAGGAATAGTTGTGTGACCCTGGGTTCATTTACTGACTTATTCGTTCATTTGACTATTTTGGTTGTTTACATTGATCTGACTAAATAAATATTATTTATTTAAATATGAATAATCAATAAACCTTCCAACGTACAAAGATTATCAATCAACAGGCATTTATTAATCACTTACTATATGCTAAGTGGGCCAGCTAGGTGTTGCAGCAGATAGAGCACTAACTTTGGAGTCAGGAAGATTCATTTTCCTGAGGTCAAATTTGGCCTCAGACACTTTACTAGTTTTGTGACCCTGGACAAGTCACTTAACTCTGTTTGCCTCAGTTTCCTCATCTGTAAAATGAACTGGAGCAAGAAAAGGCAAACCACTCTAGTATCTTTGCCAAAAAAACCCCAACCCCAAACCAAATGGGGTCACAGAGTTGGACACACTGAAAGATGACCAAACAACAACAAAATGTTCCAGGCATGTTTAAGGCTAGCAATACGAGGAGAAAGAAAGATAGTCCTTGTCCTCAAGGAGCTTACCTTCTAATGCAACAAGCATTGATTAAGTGCTTACTATAAGGTACAAAGTGTAAAAAGAAACATTCCCTGTACTCAAGAAACTTGCAATCTGGTTAGGAGAGACACATGTGCATATATGGATTTATACAAAACATATAGGAGAAGGTAGCCCTTGAACTGAGCCTTGAAGGAAAGTGGTAAAGAGGAGGAGTGAGTGGATTCTAGGCATGGGGTTCAAGCAGTACAAAGACAAGTAGATGGGAGATAAGAAGTCTATATATGAGGAAAAGTAAGAAGACCAGTTGAATTATAATGTTTGTAGAATAGAGTCTAATGAACCTACAGAAGTAGGTTGGGGCCAGATTGTGAAGGATTTTAGATGCCAAACAGAGGAGTTTACAATTGAGCCTAGAAGTAATAGGGGACTCGTGGCGTTTATAGATTAGGAGAATGACAAGGTTGCTTTTTAGGGAAATCACTTTGGTCATTGTGTGTTACATGGATTAGAATGGGGAGAGATTTGATAGGAAGGGACCAATTTGTTGACTTTTAATGGACCAGGTGAGAGGCAGTGAAGGCCTGAGTTAGGTTTGGTACTTGGGTGAATAGAAAGGACAGATGGCTTCCAGAGATATTGTGGAGATAAAAATGACTAGATTTGGTAATTGATTAGCTATGTGGGGTGAGGGAGGGAGGAATCAAGGATGACACAAAAGAATAAAAGAAGAGGAACAAAATAAAAAGGTGTATAGATGTAACGTGTGGGGTGACAGTAGCATTTTATACCTCTCACACAGAGCATATGGATTTTTTTAGACTCTCTGGGTTGGCTGGCTCTCTCTAACCTTTCCCAACAGAGGCAGGTCAAGGTTCTTGGAGAAGAAACACCACCACATTCATTTAAACTCTCATTATCCAAAGTATAACCTTCTAATGGGAAAATATACTCCTCTTCCTCTTCACTTTAGCTCTAGCCTCCACTGATGTACTTCCATTTACACAAAATCAACTACTCATAATAATGACATTAGAAGCAACTAGATAAAATAGTGAACAAAGAGATGACTTGGAGGACTTGAGTTCAAATCCTACCTTATACACTTATAGGAACTGGGCAAGTCACAACCTCTCAGTGTCAATTTCTTTATCTATATAATGAAGACAATAATAGTACCTACCTCACAGGATAGTTGTGAGGATCAGATTGGATTACACATATACGTACACACACATCACTTGACAAACTTTAAAGTACTAAATAAATGCTAGTTATGATAACATTTATATCTTTTTGTTTGTTTGTTTGTTTTTTAGTGAGGCAATTGGGGTTAAGTGACTTGCCCAGGGTCACACAGCTAGTAAGTATTAAGTGTCTGAGGCCGGATTTGAACTCAGGTCCTCCTGACTCCAGGGCCAGTGCTCTATCCACTGCGCCACCTAGCTGCCCCCATTTATATCTTAAAAATAACTATTTGCTTAAGAATAAAACAAATACAGAAACAATAAATACATCATAATACATGCATAAACATGGGTCACACACTCAACAATGAATTCAGAATTTTTCAGGGAGAGTGAGCACATACTTTCAGAAACCTGGCAGGAAAACACATGAGTGAGGGAAAGCCATGTGCCTCAGCACTTTTTGACTCTGAATTTCAAGCTTGGGAATCATTGGTCCATTCATGAACATCTGAACTACAACAAAGCTGCTTCTATCTGCTAACTGCTCCCCTTCTGATCTTCACCACTTTTCAGCCGGGCAAATCTTTTTCTCTTCTACTCTTGAATGAAGCATTTATAAGCTCTCTCAATTTCCACTCAAAAGTTTTTTCCTATTTCCTATTTATTTTAAAGATTTTTTTGTTTTTAAATTTTGATTTTCAACTTCTCTCCTTCCCTCTCATCATTCCCTCATTCACTGAGAAGGCAACCAATATGATATCCATGATAAATGTGAAATCTTGGAAAACAAATTTCTATTTTAGCTATATTGCAAAAAAAGGGAAGAAAATCATACTTCAATTTGTACTCAGAGTTCATTAGTTCTTTCTCTGGAGGTGGATAGCATTTTTTTATTATGAGTCTTTTGGAATTGTCTTGAATCATTATACTGATCAGAGTAGCCAAGTCTTTCACAATTGATCATCATTACAGCATTGTTGTTACTGTGAACAATGATTTCCTGGTTCTCTGTTTGGTGTGCAGACATACTAATGGTATTGTTGGATCAAAGGATATGCATAGTTTTAAAACCCTTTGGGCATAGTTTCAGATTGTTCTCCAGAATGGTTGGAATAGTTCATTACTCCACCAAGAGTGTATTAATGTTCCTATTTTCCCTTTTCTCCTCCAGCATTTGTCATTCCTGATAGGTGTGAGGTGTACCTCAGAGTTGTTTTAATTTGTATTTCTCTAGTCACTGGTGATTTAGAGCATTTTTTAATATGGCTACAGATAGCTTTGATTTCTTTTCCTAAAAACTGCCTGTACGTATTCTTTGTTCATTTATTAATTGAGGAATGGCTCTTTTCTTTCTTTCTTTTCATACTTTCTTTTTTATAAATTTGACTCTATTCTGCCTATATTTGAGAAATGAGGCCTTTATCAGAAAAACTTACTATAAAATGTTTTGATATTACTTCATTGTCTATGGTACTATTTAGCAAAATGTAGTTTCCCTGATTTTCTCTTTTAATTAAACCTATTTTTTCTTTTGCTTTGTCTAAGATCATAATTGCTACTTCTGCCTTTTTAACTTCAGCTGAAGCATAATAGATTCTGGTCCAGCCTTTTATTTTAACCCTGTGTGTGCCTTTTTGTTTCAAGCATGTCTCTTGAACACACCATATTGTTGAATTCTGGTTTCTAATCCATTCTGCTATCCACTTCTGTTTTATGAGTTAGTGCCTTTCATTCCCATTCACAGTTATGATCATTAAGTGTGTATTTCCTTCTATCCTATTTTCTTCTGTTTGTCCTTCTCTTTTTATCGAGTTCCTCCTCAAAAGTCTCTTTTGCTCCTGACCACTGCCTCCCTTAATCTGCCCTCTCTTATTATACTGCTTTTACCCCATATCTTTTATATTTGTCTCCTTCTATCTTCTTATTTGGTAAGATAGATTTCTTTACCCAACTCTCTCTGTCTCTGTCTGTCTCTGTCTCTGTTTATGTCTCTGTCTCTCAACCACTCCCCCTTCACTTAACTATAAAATCTCTTCCTTGTGTACCTCTTTTGTGTGAGAAAACTTTCCTCATTCTACCTTTCCCTTTCCCTTTCTCCTAGTACATTCTTCTTTTTCATATTTACATTTTTTTTGGGAGATCATCCCAACATAATTGACTCATACTTATTCCTTCTGTCTATGTAGACTCCTTCTAACTGCCCTAATAAGTATAAAGTTTTTAGAAGTTGCATGTTCTTCCCGTATAGGAATGTAAACATTTTAACCTTATTGAATTCCTTATGATTATTCTTTCATGTTTACCTTTTTATGTTTCTTTTGAGTCTTATATTTGAATGTCAAATTTGCTATTCAGTTGGGGTTTTTTTCCCCACCAGGAATGCTTGGAAGTCCTCTATTTTATTAAATATCCATTTTTTTTACCCTGAAGGATTATGCTAAGTTTTCTTGGGAAGATTATTCTTGGTTGTAATCTTAGCTCCTTTGTCTTCTGAAATATCATATTACAAGCCTTCCATTCCTTTAATATGGAAGCTGCCAAATCTTGTGTTATCCTAACTGTGCATCCTAACTGTGCATCCTAACTGTGCATCCTAACTGTATCCTAATATGTATCTTAACATGATATTTAAATTATTTTTTTCTGGCTGCTTGCAGTATTTTTTCCTTGACCTGGGAGCTATGTAATTTGGTTATAATATTCCTGGGAGTTTTCATTTTGGGATCTCTTTTAGGAGGTGGTTGGTAGATTCTTTAAATTTCTAGTTTATTCTCTAGGCCCAAGATGTTGGGACAGTTTTCCTTGATAATTTCTTGAAATATGATGTCTAGGTTCTTTTTTGATCATGGATTTCAGGTAATATAATAATTTAAAAATTCTCTCTCCATGATATTTTTTCAGGTCAGTTGTTTTTCTGATGAGATAGTTCTCATTTTCTTCTGTTTTTTAATTCTTGGAGTCTCATGAAATCATTAGTTTTCACTTGCCCAATTCTAATTTTAAGGAATTATTTTCTTCAGTGAACATTGTATCTCTTTCCTCATTTGTCCAGTTATGCTTTTTTTTTTTTTTTTGTGGGGCAATGGGGGTTAAGTGACTTGCCCAGGGTCACACAGCTAGTAAGTGTCAAGTGTCTGAGCCCAGATTTGAATTCAGGTCCTCCTGAATCCAGGGCTGGTGCTTTATCCACTGCACCACCTAGTTGTTCCCCCAGTTATGCTTTTTTAAGGAGTTCTTTTTTAAAAAAAATTTAGTAAATTTGTGTATATCTTTTTCCATTTGGCCTATTCTGCTTTTAAAGGAGTTCTTTTCTTCAGTGAATTTTTGTGACTCTTTTCCTATTAGGTCAATTCTGTTTTTTAAAGGTGTTATTTTCTTCAGTATTTTTTTTGTGTTTTTTTTTTTTTTTACTAAACTCAATTATTTTTTCCTAATTTTCTTGCACCACTATAATTTCTTTCCCCAATTTTTCCTCTATCATTTCACTTTTTTCTTTAACTCTTCCCTGAATTTTGCTGGCCTTTTGTCCAATTAGTATTTTTCTTTGAGGCTTTTCTTGTAGCTGTTTTCACAATATTGTCTTCTTTTAAGTTTTTTTTGGTTTTCCCAGCCATTGTAGTAGCTTTTTATGGTCAAGTTCTTTTTTTGTTGTTACTTGCTCACTATTTTTTCCCTTTGAACTTTATGTTAAAGTTGAGCTCTGCTCACCTGTCTGTGCTTACCTGGGGATATGCAAGTTTTTGGTGCTTCCAAAGGGGTGTTGTTCTGGGAGAGGTGTAGTTACTGCTTTCTTGGACTGTGCTCTGGTACCCAAGAAGGGCCTCTGCTTTCTTTTTCTTTTTCTTTTTTTTTTTTGTGTTTTTTTGGTTTGTTTGGTTTTTTTTTTTAGTGAGGCAATTGGTATTAAGTGACTTGCCCAGGGTCACACAGCTAGTAAGTGTTAAGTGTCTGAGGCTGGATTTGAACTCAGGTCCTCCTGACTCCAGGGCCAGTGCTCTATCCACTGCTCCACCTAGCTGCCCCAGGGTCCCTGCTTTCTTGCAGCCAAAAGTTTTAGTATTCCTCTTGGTCCTGGAACTGTAACCAGGGTACCTCCTTCATTGTGACTGATCACAAGCTCTCCTCTCTGCCCTGAAACTATGACTCAAAACTGCTTATGGGTAATAAGAGTTGCCAATTAGGCCAGGTCCCAGGTCTCAAAGTTTGTGAGGAATAGAGAAAGCCAAAACTTTGATTCTCTCTATTGGTTGGGTCTCATGGTTCCCCATTCAACATTCATTGCATTCATTATTTTTTGTTACCTTACAGTGAAAGGGCACTGAATCCACCATTTTTAGGTACTAGGAATACAAGGAAGAAAAAGGACACAGTCTCTGCCCTCAAGTAGCTTGTAATCTAATAGAGGGAAAATAAGATAAAGGTACAAATGACTATCATGCAACAGAATATGATGAGAGTGAGGCGATCAGGATTTGAATAATTGTGACTGAAATTTTGTATGTGACCTTGAATATGCCCACGAACCTCAATTATCTCCTCTGCAAAATCTGGGCAATAATCTTACACATAGTACCTGCTCAATAAATATATCTTTTTTTTTTTTTTTTTAGTGAGGCAATTGGGGTTAAGTGACTTGCCCAGGGTCACACAACTAGTAAGTGTTAAGTGTCTGAGGCCGGATTTGAACTCAGGTCCTCCTGAATCCAGGGCTGGTGCTCTATCCACTGCGCCACCTAGCTGCTCCCTGTGCCACCTAGCTGCCCCAATAAATATATCTTGATTAATTGATCTCATTAAAGAAAAAGAAAATTCCAGTCACCTGTGGATTTAGTAGCTGTGTGATCTTGGCCTTCACCTTCACATAAACTTTCTTATCTTTAATTTATTCATCTGTTAAAAAGAAAGAAGGAAAGAAAAAGAAAAAAAGTGGGGAAAAGGATGATAATACCAATCCTGCCTGAAATAATGTATGTGAAAGAATTTTGTAATTTAACTTAACATATATTTACTAAGCACCTACTATATATATGGGGATCATAAAATGTGTTGTAAATAACAATAATGTTAATAATTACAATGATTATTGTATTAATACACAATTCTCTATAGCAAAGCATACCTTCTCCATCAGAGAAGTAACTGAAAGGTTCATGAAAAAGAAAACTTGGCATTTAGTGTTTGTTGAAAAACATTTGATTCCATAGAGTCAAATGTGGTCTTTAAAGCAAGGATTCTTAAATTTGGGATCCAAAAACTTAAAAATAATTTTTGATAATGGATTTCAATATAATAGATTTCCTTTGTAATCCTATGTATTTTTCTTTTTTTTGCAGGACAATGGGGGTTAAGTGACTTGCCCAGGGTCACACAGCTAGTAAGTGTCAAGTGTCTGAGGCCGGATTTGAACTCAGGTACTCCTGAATCCAGGGCCAGTGCTTTATCCACTGGGCCACCTAGTCGCCCCCCTGTAATCCTATGTATTTTAATTACTTAAAAACAATTATTCTGAGAAAGAATGCAGAATCTTCACCACAACAAAAAAAGTTAAGAACCTCTTCTGGAGGCTCTTTTCCAACAAGATGACTCCTCTGCACATCTTAAAATTGTACAAGATTCTTTGACATATGCATCTATATTGCCAATTTAAACATTCAACGAAGCCTAAAACAGTCATTTAACAGGGTCTTCTATGTCATTCAGCAGTATCATTATTATCATTTATAATGAACACAATAACAATACATTATAGAGTTGTTTAAATTCTGGATCAATGAAAGTTTGATGTCTGTTGGGGGAGATAAAGGTTCTTTCATTCCTTAGAGCTGGGAGTATTCCCAATATGAATCAGTTTCTACAGTTTTCTTGTCTCTGGTACACCAAGTCAAATTTTTACCTTCTAAGATTCCACCTCTTAGGGGAACAAAGAGCTTTTTGCTTTTCCAGAGTGATACCTGATAGTCATCCCCTCAGAATATTGTATAAATGATGACTTAAGTTTGCATGGAGTCTAGCCATAGATTGCTCCACTGAGCAAGCAATGACCCCTAGAACTATTGGGTTTCTCCTGACCTGTGACTCAACCTTCTAGTCTATAGGTCAGAATAGTTCCATTTGTCAGTGTGTGGAAGTGTCAGGGTCCTGGGGAAAAGGATTAGTTTTTAGTTGTTTATCTAGCACTAAGAAACCACGACGGCTCTTACCAGACTCAGAATTTCCGATCAAGACATACCTCCAAGAATAGCTGATTCAAATTCCATAGTAAGAGTCTTATTTTAGTTCAAACTTAATCCTTGTTATATCTTCCAACCAGATTTTATTTCTTGACACAGTTTACTTGTTAGCTACCATAATCAGGACAAGGCCCCAACTGGATGACTTAAATGGACACACACCTTTCTCTTATGCTAGTCTTTCTCCTTTCTGGAAGAATCTGGAGTTCTATACAAAAGTCTGAATAAGTGGGAGTACCCTTTCCAATTTTTTCTTTAGAAAAAAAAACAACAACAGACCTTCCACTTGGATTTACATCAGTATTTGGCTAATTTCCTGAGTGCTTCACCCATTTCCTGGACTTATTCTGCAGCAGGAAAAACATCCTCTTTCAAAAATAAATGCAAATAGTTGCAAAGTTTCTTTCTGTGAGAATAAAGCAGTTGAGACAAAATTCCTTTCAGGACACTTGGGACAATCTTTCCCTCTGGACTCCTGTCCTTGCCTTCCCATATTTCCCCCTCCCAATATTTTTTTGTTTTGTTTTGTTTTGTTTTAGCGAGGCAATTGGGGTTAAGTGACTTGCCCAGAGTCACACAGCTAGTAAGTGTTAAGCGTCTGAGGCCGCATTTGAACTCAGGTACTCCTGACTCCAGGGCCGGTGCTCTATCCACTGTGCCATCTAGCTGCCCCTCCCAATATTTGTAATTGTGTTTCAGCCCTAAATACAAAGTCATAGAATCTCAGCAATGGAAGGGACCTTAGAAATTGTCCTGTAAAACCCTCTACCTGAAGGATGAAACCCCTATGTGACTCTCCTATGCTTCAACACTTCCAGTTATGGAGAACTCACTACCTTCTGTGGCAACCCATTCTGCTACTGGACAACTTAGGTAGTCAGGAAATTTTTCCTTTTGCTGAACTGAAATCTCCCTCTTTTTCTAGCCATCGCTTCTGGTTCTGCTCTCTGGAGCCAGGGAAGCTAAGACTAATTCTTTTTTCACACTTTAACTGATTTGGTAGACAAGAGACACGCTCTGGCTCTTCAAAATGTGGTTCTGAACCTCTTTGCTTTTTAACCTGGCTGAGTAAGCCCATAGTAGAGTTTTCTGAGACACAAATCTGTACTCAGGAGTCAGTTGCTGTTAAACAAGGATTCCCTGACACCTAGCGGTCCTCTAGTGTGGAACATTTTCTATACAGTATTCCTGGGCACATACAGAAAAGTCCATTAATGACTATAATTTCTTTCTGTTTTAACTGGAAACAAATGCACTCCTTTCAAGAGCTCCTGAATGCTGGGAATGCTTACAAATTCAAACTATCCGTGCACAAAATGCTAGACTTGCATCTTGCTCAGCAAAACCCTTTTTTTCTGACCATGATTAATGTTTCTCCAGGGCCCAACCCATCTCCTAGGGATAATCTATTTACATTTTAAGGGAGAATAAAAAATGTGAGGCCTTGCAGAGAGTGTACATAAATATATCAAGCTAAGCTTTCCCCTGCCCCCCTTAAGGAATAACTGGTGGGAAATGAAGGTCAAAAACTGGTTGGATGACCTGAGTTCAAGTTTAGCTTTGTCATCTTGGAAAAGTTGCTTCATGTTCTTTGAGCCTGTTTCAATCTTGAAAATTGGGACAATGAAATTACAGTCTCCCTTGGAAAAATGGAATGGGGTAAGCCAGATCCAAGAGCCTATTTACCTAAGTATATTCTTGTAACACAGGGTACCCATGGGCATGCTAAACCCCATTATGTATAGTTTTGAAATATGATTAAACAGACATTAATCACTTTTTAAAATAAACATTTTTTATTTATAGTTTTGGCTTCCAATTTTTATCCCTCCTTCCCTCCTTCCCCTCTTCCCCTCCCCCAGATACAGGTTATACATATGCAATTATGTAAGACATTACCATATTAGTCATTTGGTAGAAGAAAACTGAACAGAAAAAAAATGAAAGAGTGGAAAAATAGCATGCTTCAGTCTGATTCAATCAAGATCAATTCTTTCTTTGGAGGTGGGTAGTATGCTTCGTCATTAGTCCTTTGGGATTGTCTTGAATCATTGTATTGCTGAGAATAGCTAAGTCATTCACAGTTCTTCATAGAACAATATTGTTGTCACTGTGCACAACGTTCTCCTGGGCTCTGCTCACTTCACTATACATCAGTTCATACAAGTCTTTCCAGGCCTGGAACCTGGAAACCATCCTGCTTGTCCTTTATTATAGCACAATAATATTCCATTATGGTCATATACCACTGCTTGTTTAGCTATCCCCCAATCGATGGGCATTCCTTTAATTTCCAATTCTTAGCCACCACGAAAAGAGCTGCTATAAATATTTTTTGTGCAAATAGGTCTTTTGGGGGGGATGTCTTTAGGATATAAAGCTAGCAGTGGTATTTCTGGATCAAATGGTATGCACAGCTTTATAACTCTTCGGGTATACAAACTTTAATCTCTTACAGCATGTAGGTTACTGTGCTACCTGCTGGGAATTAAAAAAAAAAGAGGGCCTGTCCTCAAGAAATGTATATTTTAGTAGGTGAAAATAAGACAAGCACACAAATAAGTATTAGAAACGGTATTATTTTGTGTCAAGACACTGGTGAAAGTGGAACTGGAGAGTTTGCACTCCCATAGGACCTTTTGTGGGATTGTTGTGGGCTGGGAAACTGTGCACTGAACTTGGGACAGTTGATTTTGCCCTGAGCTGGATTGGCCTGGGATGCAGCTGTGGGCCCTCTGTTCAAGAAAGATATGGATGTGATATTACCCCAGGGACCTTCATTGCTGACTGATTTTAATCTCATTGCCAGTGGCTTTTTACCTACTTTTACTTTTCTAGGAGCAGCCAGGTGGAGCAGTGGTTAGATGAAGTGATAGGCCTGGATTCAGGAAGACTCATCTTCTTGAGTTCAAGTTCGGCCTCAGACACTTACTAGCTCTGTGACCCTGGGCAAGTCACTTAACCCCATTTGCCTCACTTTCCTCATCTGTAAAATGAGTTGGCAAAGGAAATGGCAAACCACTCCAGTATCTCTGCCATGAAAACCCCAAGATGGGGTCACAAAGAGTCAGACATGCCTGAAAAATGACTGAATAAAAAGAGTTCTAATAATAAGGAGCAAAAGTATTTTAAAGAAGAAAGGATCACTTCCACTGCTCTCCCTTAATTTTCAGGTTTCAGAATCCCTGGCTTTCCTCAAAACTGAGCTCAAGAAGCATGTTCTTCATGAGATCTATTCCAGGCCTCTGGCAGCTGGTACCTCCCCCTCTACCCTGTATCTACTCTTTTATATACTTAAATGTGTAGCATGTTGTCTCACCCATTAGAACATAAGTGCCGTGTATCAGGGATTGTTTTTGCTTCTTCTCTGCAACCCAAACATATGCACAAAGGGAACACTTAATGAATATTTGTTTTATTGATTGCTGAAGGCTGGGAGGATCCAGAAGCACTTAATGGAGGAAGTTGTATGCACCTGAATTGTGGCTGGTAGGAAGAAAAGACTTTCAGTAGGCAGATATGAGGACTAAGTGTATTTATTCCAGGTAAGGGAGGAGGCCAAGCACTTTGGGAAGTCAGAGAAGGCAGAATGAAATTATCGAACAGGATTGTAGATAGATTGGAGGGAAGAAGAGATTGGAAGCCCAGTTAAGAAGTAGTCCAAGTGGGGTGGAGGAGGTGGGGAAGGTAATGGAAAATGAGTAGTGAGAGGACAGATTAGAGAGGGACTTGAATGCAAGGCAACAAAGTTTTGTTTTGCAACAAAAATAATAATGCAGGGTCAATATAGGTTCTTGAGCATTGTGTTTAAAAAATTTTTTTTTTTCAATGCCAAAAATTGAATTTCTCTTTTCCTCACCACTGGGGAAAACAAAATAAAAACCAAAACTCTTGGAAACATTAGGTTTCTCTTGTTTGGTTCACCCATATCCTATTCCTGCCCCTCCTCACCCCATTTCAGAGAAATTTATTTCCTTAATGTTATTATTATTGTTACTCCTACTACTAGTAGTAATAACAATAGTAGGAAGAATAATAATAAAATGAGACTAAGCCCTTGAGGACTTTGGGTCTGTTCCGTAGGACTGCTTTCACTTTGACCTCTCCTTCCTCATAACTCCACTTGAAGGGATAAAGGCTTTCAGAGGTTATTGTTAACAATTATTAGATTGACACTACTGATCAGAGAAATACAAATTAAAACAACTCTAAGATATCACCTTACACCTATTAGAGTGGTATATATTACAAAATTGGAAAATATTGGATGTTGGAGGGGATGTGGGAAAGCTGGGGTGCTAATCCACTGTTGGTGGAGTCGTGAACAGATCCAACCATTCTGGAGAAAAATTAGATTGAGTGCTCAAGAAATCAGAAATAGTCCCTGCCCAAGAGGTTTCCCATCCAGACAATAGGATTATAGATAGAATTGGAAGCTATTTAGTCCACCCCTCTCATTTTATAGATTGGGAAACTGAATCTTGGGAAAGAGAGGTGATTTTCCCAAGGTCACCTGGATAATAAATATCAGAAATGGGATGTGAACTGGGGTCCTCTGAATCAAAAGCCAGTGATCTTTCCTCTATCCCATATGAACTTCCATTGGGTAATCTACCAGAGAAGAAGATGGGTCTGAACACTGAGGCAAGATTATCTGGGCCTCTGAACTGTTACTGTGCTTTCAAAGCTAATTTAAAACTAGTTCACTTTTAAGAAATGTCTTATGTGTTAAGAAATATGCATGAAGCAAAGTGCTTACTCTATTCGATACTTCCCAAAGAGAAAAATGATACAGTCAATGAAAAATGTAAAGTATAAATCAATGTAGAATGTATAGTGTTAAAGGAGAGTTGGATTCAAAGTGTTCTCAGAAAGTACAAAGAGGGGGGCAGCTAGGTGACACAGTGGATAGAGCACCAGACCTGAGTTCAAATCTGACCTCAGACACTTGACACTTACTAGCTGTGTGACCCTGGGCAAGTCACTTAACCCCAATTGCCTACCAAAAAAAAAGTACAAAGGGAGAATACATTTTCACCTTTTCACCTGGTGGGATTAAAGAAGGCTTCATGGAAGAAGGAACATAGATACTAAATCTTGAAAAAAGAGGGATTTTTGTCAGAAGTATTATAGGAGGATATAGTCTCCTAGGAGGAAGAATGGCTATATTCCTCCTTGTGCTGAATTTTTTTTTAATTAATAAAGTATTTTATTTTTTTTCCATTACATGTAAAGATAGTTCTCAACCCTTGTTTATACAAGCTTTACAATTTCATTTTTTTCTCCCTCCCTCCCCTCCCTCCCCCCTCCCCCAGAGAGCAGGCAATCCAATATAGGTTATATATATACATATACACATAATAACATTAATCCTATTTCTGCATTAGTCATGCTATAAGAGAAAAAAACCAGAGCAATGATGGAAAACCTCAAAATAGAAAAAAAACAACAGCATCAAAACCAAAAGAAATAGTATGGTTCATTTAGCATCTATACTCCGCAGTTCTTTTTTTTTTTTTTTCCTGGATTTGGAGATCCTCTTCCATCACGAGTTCCCTGGAACTCTTCTGTGCCCTTGCATTGGTAAGAAGAATATAGTCCATCACAGTAGATCAACACTCAATGTTGATGTTACTGTGTACAAAGTTCTTCTAGTTCTGCTCATCTCACTCATCATCAGCCCACACAAGACCCTCCAGGTTTCTCCGAACTCCTCCTGCTCATCGTTTCTTACAGCACAATAGTATTCCATTGTATTCATATACCACATCTTGTCCAGCCATTCCCCAATTGATGGGCACCCCCTCAACTTCCAATTCTTTGCCACCATGTAAAGAGCAGCTATAAATATTTTTGTACATGTGGGTCCCTTTCCCCTTTCCATGATCTCTTTGGGAAAAAGACCCAAAAGTGGTATTGCTGGGTCAAAGGGTATGCACAGCTTTATCTCTCTTTGGGCATAATTCCAAATTGCTCTCCAGAATGGTTGGATCAGTTCACAGCTCCACCAACAATGCATTAGTGTTCCAATTTTCCCACAGCTTCTCCAACATTTATTATCTTCCTTTTTTGTCATTTTAGCCAATCTGAGAGGTGTCAGGTGGTACCTCAGAGTTGTTTTAATTTGCATCTCTCTAATCATTAGAGATTTAGAGCATTTTTTCCATATGGGAATAGATAGCTTTGGTTTCTTCATCAGAAAACTGCCTGTTCATATCCTTTGACCATTTCTCAATTGGGGAATGACTTGGGTTCTTATAAATTTGATTTAGTTCCCAATATATTTTAGAGATGAGGCCTTTATCAGAAGTACTGGCCTCAAAAATTGTTTCCCTTTGTGCTGAATTTTGATAGAAGATTTTGCCTCTTAGGAGGAAATGTAGTTGGCAGGTTGAATTCTAGTTGTGACCAGTTCAATGGACAGAGCTCTGGGTTTGGAGTCAGGAAGACCTGAGTTCAAACCCAGTCTCAGGCACTTAATAAATGTGTGAATCTGGGCAAAACATTTCACTCTGTTTACCTCAGTTTCCTCAACTGCAAATGAAGATAATAATAGTACCTGTCTCCCAGCTTTGTCATGAAGATCAGATAACATAATATCTATAAAGCACTTAGCACAATGCCTTGCCAGACATTGCATATAGTTGACACTTAATAACAAATGCTTATTTTCTTCCTTCCATGGTGTAGTGGAGAGAGTCAGATGATCTGAACTCAAATCCTGGCTCTTCTACTTTTCTGGTTTGGTGACCAGTCCTTAGTGGCTACATGTATATGAGGTATAATTACATGATGTTAAAACAACTAGTTTTTTAAAAAGCAATTAATCTCAGAGAAAAAAAATCATTCCTTCAAATCCAATCTTTTGATCGAATTGACCAGTTGTTTGGCAGACTCAGTTTCCTCATCTGTAAAATGGGAATAATCAAATTTGACAGTCTGCTTAATACAATCATTGTGAGGATCAGATGAGATGTAAAGTACTCCAGAGTTACAAGAGACTATCTAAATATGAGTGAATTTATATATCATCTGGAAAATATTTGCATGGTTGGTTCACATACAGGGAATAAAAATAAAATTAAGGAGGAAGGGATCATGGATTTGGAATTCAATCATGGCATATCCAAGCAAGCTTTAGAATAGTGATCAATCAGATTTCCTTTCCTGAGCAGACAATGCAAGGGCAACACAGTGGTTTCCCACCCCCACTCCCACTCCCTTTCTCCTCTCCCTCCCCAAATCCTTTCCTTCATGTGGTTATCTTCTGTGATGCTGATATCCTGGTCATGATTGATTACCCACTGCTATCACGGGGACCCAGGAGTGACCTTCTGGGTACATTTGTAAGGAACCAGACTGGAAAAAAAAACGTGAAGGCAAACTCTGGTTGGCCTGAGATAAGGCAGACCTGGAGCCTTTTCCCATTAGCTTGGCAAAACAACTCCAACAATAAAAGGGCTGTAAGAAAATATTCTGCTTCCAGGGATTTAGAAGAATTTCTCTGCTTTCAGCAGTTGGGACAGATGACATTTTCCCTTATTGGAGGTAAACACATGTTTTGTGAGAGACAGGGTGGTGAGGGGTATTGAGAAGGAAAGAGGGAAAGAAGAAAGGGGAAAAACGAAAAGAGGAGGAGAGAGGATGAGAGAGGATGAGAGAAAAGGGAACAGAGGGGGAATAAATATATGTCTAGATAAATATATAGGCAGGTGAAGGACAAATATTCAACTTAATGATTCCAAAAGGAGAAATTAAATCATCACAGATAAGATACCATACATTTTAACCTTTCAGTTTCTGCTATGCTGATTCTAATTCTGTCTACTGTTTTTTTTAAAGTTATAGACTTGCCAATTGGCTGTCCTGTCTTCACTCTATGTTTCCAATACATTCTCCACACAAGTGCTGAATTGATATTCCAAAATGTAGGTCTAGCAATGTCATTCTCCTGCTCAAGAAGTTCTGTTGTCTCCCTCTTGCCTTTGTGATAAAAATGCAAAGTACTCTGGCATTTAAAACCCTGCACAATATGATTCCAGACCCCCTTTCCAGCATCACTGCACACAACTCTCCTTTGTGTACTCCACATTCTAGCCAAACTGGACCACTTATCATTCTCTGTACACATTTCATTTTCCATCTCTGTGTCTTCCACAGTCTATCCCCTCTTTCTAGAATTGATTTGACCATTCTGTAGAACAATTTGGAACTGTGCCCAAAGGACAATCAAACTGTGCATATCCTTTGATCCAGCAATACCTATACTAAATCTGTATTCCAAAGAGATTAAAAACAAAAAGGAAAAGGACCTATATGTACAAAAATATTTATAGCACCTCTTTTAGTAGTGGCAAAGCATTGGAAATTGAGGGATGCTCATCAATTGAGAAATGGCTGAATAAGTTATGGTATATTATTGTGATCAAATATTATTGTGCTTTTATGAGCAGGAACTCTCAGAAAAACCTGGAAAGACTTACATGAACTAATGCAAAGTGAAATGAACAGAACCAGGAGAACACTATACATAGTAATAGCAATATTGTACAATGATCAACTGTGAATGACTTAGCTATTCTCAGCAATACAATGATCCAAGATAGTTCCAAAGCACTTATGATAAAAATGCTATCCACCTCAGAGAAAAAACTGATGGAATCTGAATGCCAATTAAAGCATACTTAAAAAAAACTTAATTTTTCTTGGGTTGTCTATTTTTTGGGGGGGATAGGTTTTCTTTCATAACATGACTAATATGGAAATATGTTTTTCATGACTGCACATGTATCACCTATATTAAATTGCTTTCCTTCTTAATGAGGGGGAAAAAGAGAGATGGAGGGAGAGAATTTGGAACACAAAATTTATAAAACAAATGTTAAAATTTTTTTACATGTAATTGAGGGAAAATACAATATTAAATATAACAGTAGAAAGAATTAGGCAAGAAACCTGTTTTTTAAGCCCTAGATTTTCTACTTTCTTAATGCAAGATAGAAAGCAAGTCCCTTCACCTCCATGAGACTCCCTTTCCTTATCTGTTAAAGGGGGATGTATAATGCCACCTATCTCAGGGAGTTGTTGAAAGGACCAAATGGGATGAGGTGTGTAAACATGCCTTGAAAAGCAAACAAAACCAACAGCAGTCAATAATTTTATGAATCACAGGAAGCAGAGTATCTTGAATGAAAACACTTTCCTGTGATATCCTATATATGGGATGGATTCTACTTAGAGGAAACAAGTTTTTAAAGGCCTAGCTCTTACCGAATCATAGAATTTTAGAGTTAGAGCTAAGGGTCATCACATCCCATTCCTGAGAAGACTTCTCCTAAGTATGTATCTGCTGGGTGGTTCTACAACCTTTGCATAAAGGCCTCTGGTGAGGGAGAATCACCATATCCTGAGTCAAATTATTCCACTTTAAAACAGCTCTCATCATTAGGAATTCTTTCCAGATCCCAAAACTAAATTTGTTTCTTTGAAGCATCTACCCATTGCCCCTGGAGCCAAGCATAATAAACCCAATTCCTTTTCCCGGTGACAATCCTTCAGGTACTTAAAGACAGTTATCACATTCCCCAAAAAGACCTCTCCAGGTTAAATACTTCAGGTCCTTCAGGTTAACTTCATACGGCACCATCTCAAGGCCTTTTGTCATACTTCTTGTTCCATATTGTTAATGTCCTTCCTAAGCAGTGACATCCAGAATTGAACACGGTGCTCCAGGTTGAATAGAACAGAGACCAAGGAGACTATTACTTCTATATTTTTTGAAGCTATGTCTTTCTTAATGCAATCCATGATTGCATTAGCTTTTCTGGTCTACAGTTATTTCATTCAGCTGAATTCCATTCCTTTCAACAGCTGTATTAAGTGCCTGGAAAACATGGTCCCAGCACCCAAAGAACTCACAATGGAATAGAAGAGAGAAGACAGGGCCAAGAATAAGTTTAATCCAAAGCAGAATGTGATAGAAGTGCAAATAAAGTGTGCAGCAAAGGTAGAAAAAGCAAGTTGACTTATGTCTGGAGAAATCATGAAAGGCCTCGTGGAAGAGATGGCATCTGAACTGTGCCTTGAAGAATAGAAGGGATTTCATTAGGTGGGGATGGTAAGAAATATACTCAAGGCATAAGGGATGCAACAAAAGAAGAGAAAAATGGGTCAAGTTGTGAAAATGGGCAACAACTCTGTTTGACTGGGAGTGAAGGTTACGTCAAAGGGAACCATTGTTTTGTAAGACTTAAAAGTAGGTGGTTGCCAGATAATAGGAAATTTTGAGTGACCAAGGTAGATGTTTAGATGGTATATGATAGGCTGGGGCAACTTGATAGAAAACTTTGAATGCCAGTGTAAGATATTTAGGCTAATATCAGGAGTTCTTAAGATGGGGTTCAGGGGCTCATTGATAGATTTCAGGGAATCCATGAACTTGAATGGGAAAAATACATTTTAATTTTAACTAACCTCTCACTGAAATTTAGCATTAATTATTTAAAAAACATGATTCTGAGAAGCAGTGCATAGATTTCACCAGACTGCTAACATCGTCATGGAAAAAGCTAAGAAACTCTGCTGTATGTGATCAGTAGGGAGTTCTTGAAGGCTTTTGAACAGAAGTGTGGCATAATCCAAATTATGCATTAGCTGTCCAAATTGTCTCCATGTTATAAATAAAGATTCCAATAAAAAATTGTGACCATTATGTCCATGTAGAGCTTTACTAGGTGGAGTTGCTAATTTAGCAATAAATATTTTAATGTAAAATGGTAACTCCTCTCTTCAATCCATGGAATTATTTCCTCCCATTCTAGTCTTCCCATTTCCTCCCCTACTCTTATATCTTCCTATTCTTACCAAGGAATCATAGAAGGTTAGAGCTAAAAGAGACCATGGGAGTTATCAAAAACCAAACTTCTTATTTATTTATTTGCAGGGCAATGGGGGTTAAGTGACTTGCCCAGGGTCACACAGCTAGTAAGTGTCAAGTGTCTGAGGCCAGATCTGAACTCAGGTACTCCTGAATCCAGGGCCAGTGCTTTAACCACTGCGCCATCTAGCTGCCCTAAACTTCTTATTTTACAGATGAGGAAATTGAAGCCCAGAGAGATTAAATTACTTATCAAACGTTGTGTACAGCTAGTTAGTGGAAATACTAGGAGTAGAATCCAGGTCTCATTACAAGACACCACAATACTTCCTGTATCAGAACCAAAAGAGTGTGAGATTCTGCTTGATGGAATCCTTACAAGTCCCCAGTTTGCCAAACAGCCTATCTTCTTTTCATGAGCACAGAATCAACAAAAAAGGTGGGTTAGGTACAGGACAGTCCATCTCCCTACTTCAGGCATTTTCAGTGGCTGTCCCTCATGCCTAGAGTACCCTTCTGCCTCATCTCTGCCTCCTGGCTTTCCTGGCCTCCTTTAAGTCTCCAATAAACACCTACTATATACAAGAAACCTTTCCTCCTCCCCCTTAGTGCAAGGGCCAGTTTATCTTATTTGTGCTGTTGTGTGCATGTTGTATTCCCCATTAGATCATAAGCTCCTTGAGAGCAGAGACTATTTTTGGCTTTTTTTGTATCTCCAGGGCTTAGTACAATGCCCAGCACACAGTAGATGCTTAATAAATGATTGTTAACTTGTCTCACATTACTTCAGCTGGGACGAACAGGGAGAGGTAGGTTTTCCTACATATTCAAATTGATTTGAGGAAAAAACTTAGGTAAAATTTAATCAAGGAATGAGACATTTAATTTTTAAAAAATAATAACCAGATAACTTTCAAAAATTATTGAATACAGGAAAGAAATTGAAGGACTGGAGAAAGGAAAATGTTTCTTTTAAAAGAGGGTGAGGGGTAGCTAGGTGGTGCAGTAGATAAAGCATGGGGCCCAGATTCAGGAGGACCTGAGTTTAAATCTGACCCCAGACACTTGACACTAGCTGTGTGACCCTGGGCAAGTCACTTAACTTTCATTGCCCCACAAAAAAGTAAGAGGATAGATTTTGCAAGATTTGGAACAGTTATACTGACATTAACTCTTGTAAAAATTCTAGAACATATTGTGAGAAGGGAGATTTGTATTAGCATTTAGAAAGGGAAATAGTAATCACTAAACTCAGCATGAATTCATCAGGAACAGGTCATGAGACACCAAATTAATTTTTTTTTTTTGTGGTGAGGCTATTGGGGTTAAGTAACTTGCCCAGGGTCACCCAGCTAGTAAGTATCAAGTGTCTGAGATTGGATTTGAACTCAAGTCCTCCTGACTCCAGGACTGGTGCTCTATCCACTGCGCCACCTAGCTGCCCCTTAATTTCATTTTTTGATAGAGTTGGTGGACAGGTGGAGAACCATCTGGATTATCTGCATTTTAGCAAAGCATTGGACAATATCCCATGCTAGGTACTTAATAAATGCTGGTTGATTGATTGACAAGATTGTAAAGAATTAATTGTTATTTGAGGTTTTCATGCCTCGGCACGAACTGGCCTGGGGCTCTGCAAACTGCATGGTGCTCCAACCACTGGTTGTAGCTGTTGCCATGGAGCTGGCACCTCACGTCATCACCACTCGCCGAAGCCTACATGGGCATGGTAAAATTATAATGTTTGGAAGCCTAGTGAGGGCAGTCATGTGACTGTCAGAGCGGCCATCCCATTGGCTGGGGCTGTGTGGGGTTTTTCTGGGATTGGGGGAGGAGAATTGGGCATTCTAGCTGGACTCTGGAAGGTGACAGGAGTTCTGCTGCGTATTCTCAGCTGATTCCTGGGCGGTGGTATCTTTTCAGATTATATAATTTCCCTTTCCCCATTTTATTTCCTTTCCCTTGATCCTACTAATCCTGTTTGTGTGGTTTTTTTTTTTAAGTTCATTCTTGTTAAAATAAATCCTGTTCTATTTTGAGGGAGGCTGCCAGTCTCCTTCCTTGCCCCAATATTGCAGGGAGCCGCTTAGCTAACACTCCCCAATTAAAAATTGGTCCCCACAAGATGGAGAGAGATGCTAGAAGATAAACAGTTGGATAGATTTAGAATTAGTTGAATGATAAAATTTAAAGAGCAAATGATACTTTTTTTTCCTCAAAGAAATATAATAGATATTCAATATAATTTCAATATAATAGATATTCAAACACAAATTTGTTGTTACTGTTTAGCCATGTCTGACTCTTTGTGACCCTACTTGGGGTTTTCTTTGGCAAATATATTGGAAACTCATTTTACAGTTGAGGAAACTGGGGCAAACAGGGTTAAGTGACTTGCCCAGAGTCACACAGTTAGTAAGTGTCTGAGACTAGATTTGAACTCAGGAAGATGAGTCTTCCTGATTCTAAGCCCAGAACTCTATCCACTTTGCCACCTAGCTGCCCTCATATACAAATACCTACCTTATCAAAAGTACACTATCTTTGATATATCAATTAACAAATGTAGCAGAGGAATTCCAACTCAAAAGAATTATACAGTAGCACATCATTTATCCAGTTTCAGAAAGAAATGAAATATTTCATCCATGCAAATTTTCTGGATCGATTGAAGCTCAGGAAATAACCAATTATTAGATGCTATGCTAAGCACTGGCTATACAAAGAAAAGCAGAAACTGGTCCCTGTTCTCAAGGAGCTCACACTCTACTGTAGGTGACAACATGTAAACAACTTTGTACAAACAAGATTTATGCAACATAAATTGGAGATAATCACCAGAGAGAAGGCACTAGAATTAAGAGGGATCAGAAATAGCTTCCTGTAGAAGGTGGAATTTTAGGTAGGACTTGAAGCAAACCAGGGAAGGTGGGAGGCAGAGATAAGAAAGGAGAACATTCTAGGCTTTGGAGACAGCCTGTAGAAATGCCTGGAGTTTTGAAACTATTTTAGATGTGCCTTTCTAAAACTTCCCTGGTTTTTCCAATGGAATACATTGAAATTTTTTCTTTATGACTCAAGGCAATCATGATAAATCTCAATTATACTGTTCTAGGATACAGGAATAGCATCAGATATATTATTGTGGTATATTTGTTGTTGTTCAATCATTTCAGTCTTGTCTGACTCCTTATGACCCCATTGAGGATTTTCTTGGCAGATATTGGAATGGTTTGCCATTTCCTTTTCCAGTTCATTTTACAGATGAGGAAACTGAGTTAAACAGAGTGAAGTGACATGCTCAAGATCACACAGGTAGTAAGTTTCTGAGGCTGAATTTGAGCTCAGGAAGATAGGTCTTTGTGACTCAGGCCCAGTGTTCCACTGTGCCACCTACCTGCCTTATTTCGGTATACAGGGCTGGTTGTCTTTACTCTAGCTAGCTATGCAATTTCATTTCCTCTGGCTGCTTTTTACAGTAGCTCTATTTTATCCCTTGTTGGTGCTTCCTGCTGTTGTTGGTATTCCTCCCTTCCTTTCCCCTCCTTTCTAATCCGTTATGAGCTGAAAAAATATAACCAAGGTGGTTAAAGCTGTGGACCAAATAAACAAGTGGATTCTGGACAAGGGCACAAGTGCCTTCTTTCCAAAGAGTGAAGTTCACCAGTCCTATGGATCTTATGCCTCCTATTTAGCTGTTCAAAAGCTTTATTTTTTGTTTTTGTTTTTGCTTACTGACAGGTTCTTGGTTGTATTAGCTGACAGAAACCTCAAATAGCTGAGGTTCCTATATAAGGTCTCCAAATAAATAAGTCATTACTGTGTCCATATCAGCAAAGCAATGGCAACATGGATTGTTGACCAAAATGTGGAAGCATCCTCATCACCTAGAAATGGATATCACAATGGTAGTCATTAAACTGAGATTCTGTGTTGGCATTCAGTGTTGGGCTGATAGCAGTAGGTGTCTCTGTTACCTTTTCTCCTGGGTTCACTTCTTTAAGAGTACTGAGAGATTTACAAGATGTGTGGGAAGAAATAATGTAAATATGGGAGTGGGGAACCAAGTCAGGTTTAAGTCATATTTGCTACTGGCAAACAGGGTTAAGTGACTTGTCCAGGGTCACACAGCTGGTAAGTGTCAAGTGTCTGAGGCCAGATTTGAACTGAATTCAGGGCTGGTGTTTTATCTACTGTACCACCTAGCTTCCACATACAATTAACCCTTTGTAGCTCAACATTTTTCTGCAATGACTTGGATAAAAGTAAAGGCGGTCTAATGGTCAAATGTTCTGATGACACAAAGCTGAGCAGAGATAATTAGTAGACTGTATGATGGAATCCAAAAGGATTTTGACAGACCAAAACAATGGACTGAATATAATAAGATGAAAATTAAGAGGGATCAATGTAAAGTTCTGCATTCGGGTTCAAAAATCGATTTAACAATTTAACAAGTATAAGGTGGGAGTGTCTGGTTAGACAAGAGGCCCTATGTAAACATCTTGAGACTTTAGCGAACTGCAACTTAAACATGTCAACAATGTGATACAGCAGACAAAAAAGGGTAGTGCTATGTTGAGATAGAGTGTCCAGGACTAGGATGAAGAGGGGGTAGTTTTATTGTCTTCTGCCCTGATTAGACTTCATTTAAAGCATTACATTTGGTTTTCAGCACCATATTTTAGGAAGGACATTCACAAGCCATAATGTATCCAAAGGAGGGCAGCCAGACGCCTCCACAGTTGAAGGAGCAGTTGAAGCAATTGGGGGTGTTTAGCCTGGAGGATGGAAGATTCAGGGGGGGACATGATAACTATCTCCAAATAGTTGAAGGGTTTTCCTGTGAAAGATGAAACATACAAGTTCTCCTTGGCCCCAGAGAGCAGAAGTATGAGCAATGGGCAGACATTAACAAGAAGCAGTGGGTGACAGACATAAGGAAAGACTTCCAGGGGGCAGCTAGGTGGTGCAGTGGATAAAGCACCGGCCCTGGATTCAGGAGTACCTGGGTTCAAATCCGGCCTCAGACACTTGATACTTACTAGCTGTGTGACCCTGGGCAAGTCACTTAACTCCCATGGCCCTGCAAAAAAAGAAAAAAAAAAGAAAGACTTCCTAATAGAGCTATCCTGAAGTAGAACAGGCCCACTCAGAGATCTTCAGGTCTTCCAGCAGGGACCAAATAGTTATTTAGCCTAAATGCTGTAGGACTTTTGGTTCAGGTACAGTAAGATCTCTGAGGATGGGCTCTTAGTAGTCATAAATGGACAGTGAAGTGGCATAATGGATAGAGCAGAAGACTTGGAGTCAGGAAGACCCAAGTTCAAAACTGGCCTCTGATAGTTACTAGCTAAGTGTCCCCCAGTTGTGAAGGTCAAAGATAATATAGATAATGCATTTAAAGCACTTTGCAAACCTCAAAATATTGCTGGATATTATTATTACATCTATTTTAAGATTTTTAAAATGCTTTCACATATCTTATTTGTTCCTCATGGCTTTGTTAGGAAGTTGCTATTATCATCTCCATTTTACATATGAACAAATTGAGACTGAGAGAGGTTAAGTGACTTGGCCATAGTCACATAAGCTACTAAGTATCTGAAGTAGGACTTGAACTCTTTCTGGTCTTAGTAACTACAAGTCCAGCACGCCAACTACTGGACCATCTAGCCACCCTTCTGACAGTGAGATTCTATGAATTTAAACTCTTGTGCAGGAGCCAGTTATTTTCAAGTCACTGATTACAGTATAATTGACTGAATTCAACCATGCTGGTTTGCATTTAAATGCTGATTCAGGTTATCATCTCCAACTCATCTGAAATGGATATTGTAAGAGGCCGATAGGCTTTGCCCAAGAATGTGTGACTAGTATTGGGTCACCAAGTCTTCCCTGTACACTTGGCTCAGAGTAATTCATGCTCAATGCTTGGAGGACATAGTATGGAGCAGCCTTGGTCTCTGCCTCAGGAACTTACAGTTTATTTCTTTTTTTTGTCAAATCATTAAAAAACCTGATTATGCTAAGCATAAATTCTGGTCTCCAGCCAGACGACTTAATGCATTTTTCTTTGCTGCAAGCCGAATTTCTACCATAAAACTCACCTTCAAAGCACGATCAGAAGCAGATCCCCCCTTTTTTCCCCCAAGGTCAAGTATTTTTACAAACTTCTACAGTTACAGAATCCATTTCCTGCTAAACTGAGACAAACCAACCACAGGATCCTGATTTAATTAACACAATTAACCTACTTCACAAACACACAGGAGTAGAGTCCTGGAGGGATAAGATCCAGGGCAAATCACCAACCCTGAACTCTTCCCCTCCACTTCCCTTCCCCCCCAAAAGCCCCCAAATAGTTGGAGCCAGGTAAAATGAGGTTAAAATGCTAATAAAAATACCTCACATTTATCTTCTACTTTGAGGTTTGCAAAGCACTTTCCTCCTAACAAACATTCAGAAGAGGGGAGGATTTATTTGTTTGCATCCCCTCCTCCCATCTCTTTGACATATTTCATCAGTGTAGGGAATTCCCAGTGAAGAAATTCCTTCCATCCATGCAGATCAGCGACTCTTCCACAGTTTGTGCTCTTACAGATAAAATGACTTTGTCTGTGATTATATACTGGTCTATGTCAGAGACATGACTTGAACCCAGATCTTTTTTATTCCAAATTCCACTCTCATTCCACTGTACCACACTATCTCTCAGGATGATTGTCATCATTCCTATTTTATAGATGAGGAAACTAAGACTCCACAAGTTCAATGTCTTTGCCCAGGAACACAGAGCTAGTTAGTGTGGGGGGCAGGATCTAAACTCAGGTTTCCTGACTATACCTCTAAGCCATGATCCTAAGAAAGCAATTATGCTATTGAGCAAAGAAGTTAGATTTGAAGGCAGAGTATCTGGCTTCACATCTCAGCCCCTCTATTTACTACCTACCTATGTGATCTTGGATAAGTTACTTAAGTTCTTTGAGTCTCAGCTTCTTCTCCTGTAGAATGAGGGGGTCAACAGATTTTATTTATGTGTATATTAATATGTATATAAACACACACATGCATATCACATAACACATATCACATATTATGCATATCATGCATAACACATGTTATCAAGTTGTAATTAATTTAATGTATATATGCATATGATATTATTATAAAACAAGATAATATTAATGGAACATTCTTATGTAACACTATGTTACATAAGATAGTATGTATTATATGGTTATATACATATGTGTGCATACAGATATAGATACATAGATTAGTAAGTTGATAAATTCAGTCTCACTTCCACTTCAAGCTAGGAATCTACACACACACACACACACACACACACACACACACACACACACACACAAGTTTGCAGATCCCAGGTTAAGAATTTCTGATCTAGTCCTACCCTCCCATCTTATATAGATAAAGAAACTGAGATCCAGAGAGTTGAAAGGACTTGTTCAAGATTACAGAACTGTCTTTCAGGGCCCAGGTGAAATGCCAAGCCCTCCCTGATTTTCTTAGTCAGATTTCAACTACCTCTCCTGAACCTGTATATCTATCTTTGTTGGGATCTACCATCTGCCTTGTACCATCATTATTTATGTAAGCAATGTGCCCCTTCCTGGACTGGAGCTCTAAGGGGCTAGGACTGGGATCTGTTCATCTTTGTGCACTCCCAACCCCAGTATCTTTCCCAAACCTAAAGTTTTGCACATGATAGATCCATAATAAATATTTGTTGAAGTGATTTGAATACAGTCAAATAGTTTGAATGAACTAATCAGATCCTTCCTTTCCAGGAACTGAGAGCAGATTTTGAGGGGCAGGGGATAGGTTCAGTGCATGGGGAATTTTCTGAGAACATATCCAGCACGATAAGGGACCTTGGGCGAGTCATTTCTTTTTCCTGGGTCTCAATTTACTTATTTTTAGAATAAGGAATTGGATTAGAGGATTTTGAAGGGCCCCTTCCAGTTCTACAAGTTTATCAAGTCTCTTCCAGTTCTAACATTCTAGGTTCTAAGGTCCCTTCTACGTTTAACATTCTATATTCTATATCTTAAAACTTATGTTTTACCATTTCTTCCAGATTTAGCATTCTATGCTTTAATATTCTGTTTTCCAAGGTCTCTTCTACCCTAGCATTCTGTGAGTGAATCTGTGTGTGTGTGTGTAGGAATGCAGTGAGGAAGAAGAGGAGTTGACCCTCCCTCCAACCCCACCCCGCCAAAAAACTCCCAACAACTTTGACCATTTCTCATTTTTGCGTGGGCTGGCCTTTCTTGGTGATGGATGCAGGAACTCATGAAAGAAACTGGGATATAACAATACAGACCTGCTTTGAGGCCAGTGTTTCCTCCTCCCCCCACCTCACCAACAAGAAAGTTTTAAAAGTTTAGCCTATTGCCCTCTCCCCTATCTTGAGGAAAGGAATTTTGCCCGTGGGAGCTGTCTCAGGTGCCGACTACTAAGCCACCCTGCATCTTTCTCTGACCTCTCCTGGGCCTCCCCTTCACATTCCTGCATCTAAATCAGAATTGGTCAATGTTTCACTCCATTCCCTGCCTCCCCCCTCCTATATCTTCAGAGGCTTGTGAACCATTAACTACCATTAGTGCCCCTTCCTCTCTCCCCATCCCCAGTGGCTTTGCCTTGAGTTCAGCCCAGCACATTGCCACTGAGCATCAATGATCTGCCAGGCCCCCATAGCCTTCCTGCTGGGGTCTAGGAAGTTGCCCTAACACATTTTAAGGTGGGTGATAATTCTTTAAGGCATTTTATTTCAAAGTTCCCTCCTGCTCATATAACAGGAAATCCACCTAAGGGCCCATGTCTCTGGTGAGCAGAACCTTCCATTCACATTGTTTCCAATTGTTCCTATTGTTCCCTAATGGTATAGTGATAGTAAAACTGAACAGGTCAAGAATATATCTGTCATCAATTTATGCTAACCCATGTGGAACAGTGAGCGCAGCAGTTAGTGTGCTGGCTGTGGAGTCTAGGAGCTCTTAGTTCAAAGCCTACCTCTGACACTTATTAGATGTGTGATTCTGGATAAGTCTCTTTGCCTCTCTGATCCTTGGTTTTCTGATCTATAAAAGTAAGCTAACAACACCTATAGTGCCTCTCTCACAGGGCTGTTGTGAGGTTCCAGGGAAATAATGTATGTAAGACACTTGGCAAATTGTAAAGTTTTATATAAATGTTGGTCAATGTCCTTAGCTGAGAGAGACCCTAGGTTAAGTTATGGTCTATTGGAATCAGCCAAGGACTAGGAACCAAGTAAACCAGTTTTCAATCCTAATTCTAACACTAGGCATGTCATAGAAGGTCACTTAGCCTTTATGAGTCTCAGTTTCCTCATTTGTAAAATTAGGATCATAATGCCTTCATTACTTAGATGCCAGAGTTCTTGTTGGTAGAGTGTTTTGTTAACTATAAATTGTGATGTATAGGCTGTCTAAGAACTGAGAAAGATGGCAAGAATCTTTTAACAAAATACTTCATAGGTAACAGAATTACAAATCTAAAAGGTTTATAAGAAGTCATAGAATTCAATACAAGAATTCCTTCTATAACATTCCCAATGAGGTGTTATCCAACCTTTGATTGATTACCTCCAGTGATAGGGAGGGCAGCTAGGTGGCACAATAGATAGAGTGCCAGGCCTGGAGTCAGAAAGACCTGAGTTCAAATCCAACCTCAGACATTCACTAGCTGTGTGACTCTTGGGCAACTCATTTAAGCCTTTTCCCCTCAGTTTCCTCATCTATAAAATGAGCTGGAGAAGGAAAAGGCAAACCACTCTAGTATCTTTGCCAAGAAAACCCCAAATGGAGTCACAAGGAGTCAGATATGAATGAAATAACTGAACAACAGTGATGGGGAACTTATTGTCTGAGATGGTAGTCTGTTGCATTTTTGGACAACCCTAATAGTTAAAAAGTTCTTTCTTAAATTGAACTGAAATCTGCCTTCCTCTGACTTCTACCCATTGCTTCTAATTCTGTGCTCTGGGACCAAGCAGCAGTGTCTTGCTCCTTCTTTCACAGAGCTGCCCCTCAGTTATTTGAAGATAGCTAACATGTCCTTCCAAAGATATATGCAAAAGACAGAACCAGGAGTTCCTAACTATAACTGTGGAAAACTATAAGAGAATCACTAGCAATGATGACATTGTTTTATAGATGAGAAGCCACTGTAAATAATTTGCAGTCAGCCAGTGGTAGAAACCAGACAAGAACTCATTTGGTCTCCTACTGCCTAATCTAGGGTTTATTAGAGAACACTATGCCCCCAGTCACTATTTTTGATTGGACAAGAGAGAAAACAATAAAGACTGTGTTAGAAATCCCTCTTACCTGCTAAAAATTATCTCGTTCAGATATGGGATGTTATCATGGTAGTGTTCAGGCTGGGTGAGCCGGAGATGACCTAGGAGTCAGGGGCGGTGTGTTCCCTGGATGAAAATACTTTCACCCATTTCAAAACATTCCCAAAGATTCCTGACTAATGTGGCTGAATGTTTAGTTAAAAAACAACTTTCTGTCCCAGGTGACTGATTTTTCTTTTGCCCGGAGACCAGCTGGAAAGGACCAGATGACAAAGTCTCTTTTTTCCCCCTGCTGTTCTTTGTTGTTATAGGTCATTTAAATGTGCCCCTGAATTAAAATTAGCCGGAAGTCCCAAGTCCTCCTTAAATTAGATTTGCATTATTTCTTTGGAATGAAAATGGGCAGTCTCAAAGACTTTACCAGCAAAGAAAGAGACTGGCCAGTCACAAATAGGCCAATTTCCCTTATCGGCATCCACAACCCTTATAGTTAATGGCACCAATTCCCCATTGTTGAAGACATGCATTAATAACAGCTAAAATAACAACTAGCATTTATATAGCACTTTGACATTTGCAAAGCATTATACATGATATTTCATTTTATACTCACAACCACCTTGTGAAGTGGGAGCTATAATAATAACTAATAATAATAATAATAATCCCTTTTTATGAATGAGGAAACTGAGGCAGAGTGATTAAGTGACTTGATCAGGGTGAAGTAGCCAGTGTCTGAGGCAGGATTTGCTCTTAGGTCTTTCTGACTGACTACCCCTTGACACCAATCTTTGCAAAGCACAAGAGATTAAAATAAAAGAGACTTCAATTTAAGGCCAGGCAGCCTGGGTTCAAATCCCAGCTTTAATGCTTGTTTGTGGGCCCAGAGCACCCCAGAAGTTCTCTGGGGTACAGCAAGGAACCTTCTCCTTGAGAAATTAAACCAAAGGACAGACACACCTAAAGAGGTAAGTGGAACCAGATCAAACTGAGCTAGCTCAGGGACCCCCACCCTTCATTCCAGTCTCCTCCACCCCTGAGGAGATAAGATTAGGTGTGGCTGCTGCCTTTGTGGCAGAAGGAGGAGAGAGAGATGGCTTGAGAGATCTGCAGCCACCCCTCACCCAACCCCCCCAGCCTCCACCAGAGTGGGGTGGTCCTCCCTCAATAGGGGAACTTTCCACAGTCAGATGATCACCTCATCGGACCACCATTGGACCTCTATAAAAGTGTCTGCCTGTCTCCTGCTCGAGGAGATTGGTGTCTCAGATCCACACTCTGTGCCATGTCTTTCTCCCTATGAGAAGAAGTCTAAGGATTTCTCTCTTGGTTTCCCCTCCCCTGCTCCTAAATAAACCACTATCTTATTCTATTGGTTTTGTGTGACAGAGGGTGCAATTCTTTAAAGAGGAATTCCTAAGGACCCCAAACCCCTAACCCCTATCCCGAACCCCCTACCCTATTTCCCCACATCATTAGTATGACCCTATGAAAGCCACTTAAACCCTTGGAGTTCCAGTTTCTTTCTCTGTAAACTGAGTTCTTGCACTACTTACATGCTTGTTGAGAGGAAAATGTTTTATAAACTTTGGAGCTTTACTATTATTTTTGTACTATTACCCCTATGGTTTAGCCACCTCTGTTTCCTCCTCTGTACAGTGGGGGAATTGGACTGGTTAAAGTCTCTTCCATCTTTATACCTTCTGATCCTATGTCTGAACATTGCCACCAGCAGGATTTCCGGAAAGAATATAAACTCTCCTAAAAGAAAGGATAAGAAAGTCATTGAACCTCAAAGCCAACACCAAATAAAAGGTTCTGATCAGGATTATTAGTAAAATTTCCTTTAGGACATACCTGATTGACGGTATATGAAGAGTACATGCATACACATACATGTGTATGTCCTCCTAAGGAGGTATCTGCATTTCTGAATATGAAAGCCTTCATCAAAGGGAAAGACCATATATTTACAGGAAATTTCACCAGAATCCAAAATTATATTGGATAAAGGCTGCTTGAGCATATAGATTCCATTAAAGTCATACCCATAGGCCTCACTTCATTGTGGGTATGACTCAGGGTTCTGTGCAGACAATGCAATTAGACTAAAAGCTCTGGCAAGTCTTACCAAGTTAGAAAGGGCTTGAATAATAACAATTAAGGATGGAATGCTTTTAAGACTTTTAAAATACTAATAACTATCATTGAAATAGTGTTTTAAGGTTTGCAAAGCACTTGACATGTATTTGATCTTCACAAAATTCCTGTAAGATTCAGTGATGTTATTCCTCTTTTTTCCGATGAGGAAATGAATCTGTGAAATTAAGTGATTTACCCAGGGTCACTGAGCTATTAAGTATTTGAATTCAAATCTTCCTGATTCCAAGTCCAACAACTCTGTCTCCTAGCTTCTTAAACTATGGGTTGCAACCCTATATGGGGTCATGTGACTGAATGTGGGGGTCGTGAAAAATTTGGCAACAGAAAAAGCTTATGTATATCTATTTTATATACCATATGCCTAGGGTTATATAAAAATTTTTCAGTGAAAGGGGATCTTGAGAGGAAAAAATTTAAGAAGTCCCGCTCTATCTATCTATCTACTCAGCCCCTTATCTACAAAGCTTTGGTTGTAGAGCACTCCTCCTAAAACAACCCTGTGAGATAGGGAATACAGGTATTATTATGTCCATTTTATTTGTTGCTGTTTAGTTGTTTTCAGTTATATCCAACTATCCATGACCACATTTGGGGTTTTCTTGGCAGAGATACTGGAGTGGTTTGTCATTTCCTTCTCCAGCTCATTTACAGATAAGGAAACTGAGGCAAAAAGGATCAAGTGACTTGTCTAGGCTCACACGGTTAGAAAGTGTCTGAGGCCAGATTTGAACTCAGGAAGATGAATCTTCCTGACTTATAACCTGGCATTCTATCCATTATGCCACTGTAAAGTTGCTATCTGTATGGTGGCTAAAATTCTAGCTAAACTGTCTAAAAATCTATTGAGTGGTCACCATAAATTATAAGCTTTAGCAAGAGTTTAGACTTTTAAGTATTTATTAAGGACCATAAGAATTTGGTGAGAAGAGAGAAAGAGGCCAAGGTTCCTTCATCTATCTATCTAAGGGAGCCAGCATCTCTGCTCCAGCCAAGCCAAGGTCCCGGGCGAAAAGAGAGCCGCTCGCCCTTTCTTTTTCCCAGAAGCCTCCTGTGAAAAATGGAAACAGGGCCGTCCACACATATACAGCTCAAAGCTAATTGGCTGGTAGCTTTGATGGACAGTACCCATGAACAAACGTCACTTCCTGACACCAAGGCTACATGGCTTGTCCTCAGGCCAGAGATCACAAAATGTTCCTCCCAGCAGGGGGAGTTATTCCAACTCTCATAGCCACCTATCTGCCCCCAACACTCATTTTATATATGCACAGAAATGAGGTTTTGGAGAGCAGAAGTGACTTGTCCCTGGACATCCAGTAAAGATCAGAAATAGATCTGAATCTTCTCCTGCATTTTAATTTTTTCCTACTACCTCTGGAATAAAGGGGAGGTTGGAACAAAGTAAGTGTTTCCTTTTCCAGTACTGAGGCATCATCATGTTTTTGCTTGTTAAATAAATATTTTAAATGTACAATGAGAATTTGCTGTTTGAAGGAATTTTGTAATGGATCTGTTTGAAGAAAGAAAGAAAGAAGGAAAGAAGGAAGAAAGAAAGAAGGAAGGAGAGAGAGAGAGAAAAAAAGCAAAGCAAAGAAAGGCCAACTAATTTATTTGTTTGGTAAACACAGATTTTCATATACTGGCTTTATTCAACAGGGAATATTAAAAAAGAAGCCAGCCTGCAAAACCTGAAACTTGGAAGAAACTAGCTAACTTGTTCCCCTGCTCACTTCTCCCAGTTGGGAACAGATGCTATCAGCCATGCATAATAGCCTGAGCTCTTAGTTTATGCTATCTCTGACCTCAGTATCAGTTTACCTTAAACTTTCCTAAATGAGGGTGGCAAGGACACTGATGTTTAAAACATTTTTCAGCTTGACTGTAAGAACTGAGAAGGCTGAAGAGGATTTTTTATATTGCTATAGATATCTAACATGACAGTACTTCTGTATGTTCATGGACCTCTTTGAAAACAAAGGACAAACAACAGTAACAATAACTTCCTCATATGCCTTCTCCTGTAACCCTGTCTCTGGGACTGAGGAATTGACTGGAACCACAGGTGAAGGTTAACTAGGGATTTATCTCTACTTCTTCCTTCCCTGAGATGGACCTCTGCCACAGAAGACATCCTGAGTTTTGACAGGCCAACTTTGGCCTTATCCTGCTGGATTCCAGGCTTCTACCTTTACTTCCTGGACACCTATCTTCAGCTTGCCACTGTGCTGAGTAATTCTCCCGCTCTTTCCCCCTCCCCAACTTTCAACTCCTCTTTGATTTCTTGTCTTCCTCAATTAGAATGTAAGGAGAGGATGTGGAAAAATTGGGACACGAATTCATTTTTGGTGGAATTGTAAAATGATCCATCCATTTTGTTTTGTCTTGTTTTTAGTGAGGCAATTGGGGTTAAGTGACTTGCCCAGGGTCACACAGCTAGTAAGTGTTAAGTGTCTGAGACTGGATTTGAACTCAGGCACTCCTGACTCCAGGGCCGGTGCTCTATCCACTGTGCCACCCAGCTGCCCCAGATCCATCCATTTTGGAGAGCAATCTGGAATTATGCCCAAAGAGTCATTAAACTACCTACATCCTTTGACCCAGGAATACCAGTGCTTGGTCTATTTCCGAAGATGATTAGGGGGAAAAGAAAAGGATCTATATGTTCTAAAATGTTTATAGAAGCTCTTTGTGGTGGCAAAGAACTCAAAGTTATGGGGTTGCCCATCAATTGGGGATTGGATGAACAAGTTGTGGTATATAATTGTGATGGAATATTACTGTGCTATAAGAAAGGATGAGCTCAGTGATTTTTAGAAAAACATGGAAAGACTTGTACAAAATAATGTAGAGAGAAATGAGCTGAACCAAGAGAACACTGTAAACAGCAATATTGGTGGGTTTTTTTGTGGGGCAGTGGAGGTTAAGTGACTTGCCCAGGGTCACACAGCTAGTAAGTGTCAAGTGTCTGTGGCCAGATTTGAACTCAGGTCCTCCTGAATCCAGGGCCAGTGCTTTATCCACTGTACCACCTAGCTACCCCCGGCAATATTGTTGTTTTTTTAAAATTTTTTTTTTAAGTGAGGCAATTGGGGTTAAGTGACTTGCCCAGGGTCACACAGCTAGTAAGTGTTAAGTGTCTGAGGTCATATTTGAACTCAGGTCCTCCTGACTCCAGGGCCGGTGCTCTATCCACTGCGCCACCTAGCTGCCCCCAATATTGTTTTAAGAAAAGCTTTGAATAAGTTATTTTGTCTATTATAAATACCCAAATTAACTACAGAGGTCATATGAAGAAAGATACTATCTGCATCCAGAGAAAGAAATGAGAAATAGATGTATAGAATAATTATATGTATGTAAATGCATATATTCATATATATACATAGGCACACACACTTATTTGTGTTTAATGAGAAAAAAAAAGAAATTTACATGATATATATATATTGTATATTTGAAAGGCACAGCAATTTACACATAGTAGATTTGAAGTTTCATGGACAATCATCTTTTTATAGTACCATATTTATGGAAATATTTGTTTTATTCCATAAATTAATTTTTTAAAAAGAATGTAAGCTTCTTGAGGGCAGAGATTGTCTTGCTAGTTTGTCTTTCTATCCTCAGCACTTAGCATAGTACCTGATCCACATTAAGTACTTAATAAATGCTCTATCTATCCATCCATCTATCTCTTGCCTAGCAAGTCAAAATATCTGAAAAGAGAGGTTTGCAGAATGCATGGACCAAGTAAGTGTTCTCACATCCACATTAGGTCTGGAGTTTTGGTGCACCCAAAGGAGTTATTTTTATAAATGGTCTCTACCATAAGTTACTTTTTACAACCCTTTTTTCTTTTAGTTTTTTTTGTTTTTTTTTTTTTAAAGAGGAACATTGTGGTTGGGGAAAAGCTTCAACTGGAAGAATGTGAAATTTATAAAGACTCATCAAAGAAGGTGATGATACTACTCTCCAAAGATAGGTGGAACCTGACTGAATATCGGAGGCCTGATTCTTGTCAAATCTTACCAAAGCAACAAAAGGACTGAATTGGATTGAATTTCTCTAGTGGAAAATCAGACTTTATGTACAGTTCGACACTAGTGTTACTTTGATCTCAGCAAATATATTTTCACTGATGATGCTATCCCTTTTTTAAATTTCCCTCTCTCTCTTAAGGGTCCTGACATCCTTCCAGTTACCCAAGTTCAAGACCTCAGAATCTTCTTCTACTCCTCATCCTCCTTCATTCTATGTATCCAGTGAGTTTCCAAGTCTTGTTGGGTTTTCCTTGACATCTCTAGCATCTATTTCCTTCTCTTTACTCCTATAGCTTTGTTCAGATCCTTATCACTTCTCTCCCAGACTATTACATTAGCCTCATCAATGGTCTCCCTGCCTCTAGTCTCTCTACTCTTTTTAATTTATTCTCTATACAGCTTCCAAAGTATTATTTTTCAAGTGCAGGTCTGACTATGACACTTTCCTGCTTAATAAACTCCAGTTACTTCCTGTTACCACAAAGGTCAAATATAATAGGGATTTCTAACCTGGTGTATGTGAACTTTAAAAAAAAAAATTAGTAGCTGTATGTATAGCCTATATCTGATTGCATACTGCCTCAGGGAGGTGGGAGGGGAGGGATGGAAGGGGGGATAAAATTTGAAACTCAAAACTTTAAATAAAAATGTTTATTATTTAAAAGAAATAGTAGTTGTACTTCATAATTGGTTTATTTTGCAGTTGTATGTATTTTGTTTTATGTGTTTTAAAACATTATTCTGAAAAGGGGTCCATAGGCTTCACCAGACTGTCAAAGGGGTCCATGACCCATACAAAATAGTTAAGAACACTTTAAATAGAAACTCCCCTGTTTAGCACTTAAAACCCTTCACAACTTGGCTCCGGGCAATCTTTCCAAAATTATTATGTATCACTCCCCTTCCTGCACTGTATAGTTCAGTCAGACTAGTTTTCTTTCTGTTCATCATTTATAACATCCCATCTCTCATCCATATGCCTTTGTACAGGTTGTGTCCCATGTCTGGAAAGTTATTCCCTCCCCATCTCCACCTGTTAGAATCCTTAGCTTCTTCCAGAGTTGAGTTTAAATATTATCCCTATTTGAAGTCTTTTCTGATCCCCTCAGTTATTAAATGAGAAGATTACCTTGTGACTCAGTGGATAGATCACCAAATCTGGAATCAGGAAAACCTGAGTTCAAATCTGGTCTCAGACACTAGTACATGACCCTGGGCAAGTTACTTGACCTCTCTTTGCCTCAGCTTCCTCATTTGTTATATGGGGGTAATAATAGGACCTACCTTGCAGGGCTGTTGTGAGGATCAAGTGAGATAATAATTGTAAAGCACTTAGCATACTGTTTGGTGCACAGTAAATGCTATGTAAATGTTAGATATTATACATATGTAGATATGTGTATATATGTATTTTTATGGTGCTTAATATATTGTGTTGTATATATTTTGTCTCCCCTATATGATCCTTTCTGCAGGAACTGTTTTATTTTTTGACTTTGTATCTCCAGTGTCCAGTATGGCCCAAGGGCACATAGCAAGTAATTAGTAAGTGTTCACAAACTGATTGTTTGATCTGGTTACCTGATTTAGTCTTCTGTCCAGGCTAAGTTGAGAAACTATTTTTGAGCAATGAGTGGAATTATACTGAAGGCACTGTTCTGTAGGTTAGATAAAAAGGGATGTTACAGATAACGGATGCTTTTGAAAGGAAGAAATTGGCAAACAGCATCCCTGCAGGACTTACCTGTGACCTTTCCTTTTATAGTTATGTGCTAATTCACACAGCCACAAGATGTCGCTATTGTTCCTCAATCATAAAATGAGTGGTCTGTACTACATTACTGCTCTGAAGGGACTGTGATCCAAACCCTTAATTTTACAGAGATAGAAACTGAGGCCCAAAGAGTGACTCAAGTTTATTCAGCTAGTAAAGAAGACAACTAGAATTTCCACCCAAGTTCTCTAGCATCTTACATTCTTTCCACCAAGGAACTGGGATTCCAACACAACAGACCAAAGGGTGAGCCCTGGTGGGAGACCAGTTTCACTTTGCCTTCTTTTCAAAAGAGCCTGTCTAAGTTTGCTTGCTTTGAATGCCTGTAGAAGAGATCTTGATTCTTTTCACTTTCTTTAAAGCATTCTTCATCCCTACTTCATGGGAGGCACTATCTTAACTTTATTCGTTCATTCATTCATGGATTCAGTAGAAGAGAGTGCTGTAGACCAGTGTCATTTTATGGAAGAGAAAACAGTGCCCGTGATAGGTAAAGAGACTTGTCTAAGATCACACAGCTTGTGAGGAGCAGGGCTAGCCCTAGAATTCAGGTGTTCTGATTCTTTTTTTTTTTAATAAAGTATTTTATTTATTTATTTTTTCCCATTACATGTAAAGATAGTTCTCAACTTTTGTTTATACAAGCTTTCCAATTTCAGATTTTTCTCCCTCCCTTCCCTCCCTCCTCCCTCTCCCCTCCCCTAGACAGCAGGTAATCTGATATAGGTTATATATATATATATATATATATATATACACACACATATATATATATAACACATTAAACATATTTCTGCATTAGTCATGTTATAAGAGAAAAATCAGAGCAATGAGGAAAAACTTCAAAAGAGAAAAACAGCACCCAAAACAAAAGAAATAGTATGGTTCATTCAGCATCTATACTCCATAGTTCTTGGGTGTTCTGATTCTTAATCTTGTGCATGTTCCCATAAACCTCATGGTTTATAGGAAAAAGTTTAGCCAAGGTACCTTCCAGCACATATACTCTAAGAGTTCATCCTTATTCACATCTACCAATAGTGATCTGTCTCTCCATCTGTCAGTCTCTCTTTTCCTCCCTCTCCCTCACTCCTCTCTCTTTCCTTACCTTTTCCCCTCTGTCCCCCTCCTTCATCCCTCCTTCCTTCCTCTCTTTTTACTTCTGTTTCCCTTCCTTCCTCTCTACCACCCTTCCTTCCCTTCTCTCTCTCCTTTCCTCCTTTCTTTCCCCCTCCCCTACTCTTTATCTCTTGCTGTTTCTGTCTCTGTCACTATTGTCTTTGTCTGTCTCAATGTCCAGTGGCACTTGTGGACAGTACTTTTTCATTCTTTTCCTATATTGCTTTGTGTTCTTAGTTGTTGTAAAAATAAGCCAATCATATACTTCTTTTTTTTTTTTTTTTTTTGCAGGGCAATGGGGGTTAAGTGACTTGCCCAGGGTCACACAGCTAGTAAGTTTCAAGTGTCTGAGGCCGGATTTGAACTCAGGTACTCCTGAATCCAGGGCTGGTGCTTTATCCACTGCACCACCTAGCCGCCCCCCCAATCATATACTTCTAGTGAGGTCCCTGGAATGACATCTGTAGTGAAATGGGCAGAAAAAGAACCTGGGGGGGGTACCTGGCTTCTAGCTCTGGTTCAGCCCTTACCTTGCTGTTTGTTCAAGGGTAAGTCACCTTAACCTCTCTAGGTCTCAGTTTGCTCATCTGTGAGATGAAGAGTTTGAACTAGATGGGGATTGTGGGATTCAGAAGTGGAAGGGATTTTAGTGATCATTTAATCAACTCCCCTCATTCTGCAAATGAGGAAACTAGTCCAGAGTGAGAGTGTGACCTCTCTCAGGTCAGGTAGAGCAGGAGGTGTATTCTCTAAGGTCTCTTCCTGTTTCATCATTCTTTGATTCTGTCTGTCTGTGGTTTATTTTTGTTTATTTTTTATTTTTTAGTGAGGCAATTGGGGTTAAGTGACTTGCCCAGGGTCACACAGCTAGTAAGTGTTAAGTGTCTGAGGCCAGATTTGAACTCAGGTATTCCTGACTCCAGGGCCGGTGCTCTATCCACTGTGCCACCTAACTGCCCCTTGTTTTTGTTTTTGTTTTTTTTTAAAGATCAATTTTTTTTTTTGGCAGGGCAATGAGGGTTAAGTGACTTGCCCAGGGTCACACAGCTAGTAAGTGTCAAGTGTCTGAGGCTGGATTTGAACTCAGGTCCCCCTGAATCCAAGGCACAGTGCTTTATCCACTGTGGTTTATTTTTAATGTTCACTATTGCTCAATTAGATGAGAAGTGTTGTTGTTTGTCCTTCATCTTTGAAGAAGACCAATGATATCACATGGATTTAAGTGAGGCAGAGTTGCACAAAGCCTTCAGCCTCATTCTCTCTTCCAGAGTCATTGAAGCCCCAGTGGCAAAAACAAAAGTCAAGAGAACCAGCAATGTTCTGGGATGTGGTTGATGATCTTGGCATCTTCAATGTTTGACCAAGCTTTAAGCACTCCACAGTGCCTGCTGCAGCCACCTCCATGGCTGTAGGAATCAATTATTATCATCCACCCTTTGGTTGGGGGTAGTCTTCACATGGTTGGGGTAGACACCTCCTTAACTCCCCAATGGGTTTGAGGCTGGTGGTTATCCTCAAGCTGGTTTAGCCCATCTACCGAGATGGTTTATCAAGGTATGACCACTGAATGTGCCGTAACTTCTTGGAGTCACCAGTGAGAGCTGGGTACCAGGGAGACACCAGAGGTGGATAAGCAGCCCCAAAGAGGGTTCAGCAAGCCTTCACAGCAGAAGTGCTAGTCCTCCTGCACAGCCTATACACCCCATGATGAGAAGTATATAAGCTATGACAAGCAAATATCCCAATTGATATTCTAATTTGTAGATGAGAACTAGTTCATGTTCTTTATGTTAGCTAGTCAAAAAGCATTTAATTAAGCATTTAGTATAAATAGTACTAATGGGACTCTCCTTTTCTTGTTTTTACTTAAAAGTTACCAGAGTCATCACAGATTGGAGTCAAATAGATCTGGTTTCAGATCCCACCTTTGACACTAGCTAGGTGACCCTGGGCAAATTATTTAACCTCTCTGGGCTTTTGACAGCTTCCTCTACTAGCTACACCCTTGGAACATTTACAGATTTAACAGTGGGTTGGCTCCCAGGGGTAATGGGAAAACAACTTCTCAGAAAAGAACTTGACAAAGGAGACCACACCAAACTGGGAATTATTTGTCTGGAAGAGACCATTTGTTGTGGGGTGGGGTGGAGTACAGAGAAAGAAATACACTGTCTTCAAGTATTTGGAGGATTGTCATGGAAATGTTGGAACTGGGTTTTTTTCTTACTTAGTCTGGCTCCCTTTCCATTCAGTATAGCATAGAAGATAAATAGCCTTGAGGCCAAGAAGATCTGGGTTCAAATCCTGAATCTGATACAAATTAACCATTTGACCCTGGGCGAGTCACTCAGAGCTCTAAACAAGTCTCTAAGACTGGAATTTTCAAAGAAAGTACAGATCTGAATTAGTGAAGGGAGTTTACTTTATATGAGTTCCCTATACCAGTAGTACTGCCCTATCTCTTGGTCTGTTTGTCTCCAAAGGTCTGAATTAGGAACAATGGGAGGAAGTTACATGGTAGCAAATTTTGATTTAATATAAAGAAAAACCTTCCTAAAATTGGAGCCTCCCCAAAGTAGAATGGGCTATCTCTGAAGACAGTGGGAATTTCCCATCACTGGAAGCCTTCAAGTAGAGGCTGGATAATCACTTATTCTAGATGTTACAAGGAAATTCCTTAATGATTATAGGTTCCATTAGGTGATCTCTGCAGGCTCTTTCAGCGATTAGATTTTCTGATGTTATGTCTCACTATCAGCCAAACTTGAGCTGGCTTTCTCATCATGAGCTTGCCCCAGTTCTCTGAGGTTCAGAGAAATCTCAAGGAAGAGATTTCTACATCCACTATACTACAAAGACCTCAAACAGCTTGACTGAGAGGGAGAGAAGGGGACAGATAAGAGAGAATATGTTGTGGCAGGATTTTGAAAAAAAAATTAAACATTTTTTCATTAAATAAAAAATGGGGGCAGCTAGGTGGTGCAGTGGATAAAGCACCGGCCCTGGAGTCAGTAGTACCTGAGTTCAAATCCGGCTTCAGACACTTAACACTTACTAGCTGTGTGACCCTGGGCAAGTCACTTAATCCCAATTGCCTCACTAAAAAAAACAAAATGTATTTTCTTTTCCTCTTCTACTCTCCCCCATTGGAAAAACAAACAAACAAACAAGAAAAACCAAACCCTTGTAACAAATATGCATGACCAAACAAGACAATTTCCCATATTGGCCATGTCCCCCAAAATATATGTCTCATCTGCACTCTGAGACAAACACCCCTTCGTCAGGAGATGGTTAGCATTATTCTTTTGGAATAATGGTGGTCATTGTGTTGATCAGCATTCCTAAGTCTTTCAGAGTTGTTTGAACCAGTGGGAGTTTGGCACAGGAGGCAGTGTGGTGTGACAGAATCAATCAATAAAACATAAATTAAGTACTTATCATGTGCAAAGCACTGTGTTAATTGCTGAAGATACAAATAGAAAAGTAAGACAGTCCCTGCTCTCAGTAAGCTCATATCCTAATGAGGGAGACACCATATATGGAAAGAAAACAGATGGTCATATCTCTTCTTTGATGTCATTTTCACTGATAAATTTCTGATATTGAACCATTTGTCAGTTTCAAGAACATTGGTGGCAAGAACTTTCTTTTCTGGGGTTCCAGTGTCTGACTGTAGCACCTGGAGGAGCAGTGACCAGGCCCCATCTCCACAGGGGCTGCTTCCTGGGATGATGGCAGAGGATGGTGGGCTGGAAGCACTGTTATCACCAAGGCTTTTGGGCTCAGTGTCCTGGAATGTATCCATCAAGGTCTGAGGGAAAGAAAACTGAACTTGGAGTCATAGGGTCCCAATTTGAAGCTTTAGTTTTGCCACTAGCTACTTACTGAGGCAGCTATATGGTGTAGTGGAGTCATCAAGACATGTTCCTGAGTTCAAATCTGGTCTCAGATACTTATTAGCTATGTGACCCTGGGCAAGTCACTTAACCCTATTTACCTCAGTTTCCTCATTTGTAAAATGAGCTGGAGAAAGAAACAGCAAACCACTCTAGTATCCTTGCCAAGAAAATGCCAAATGAGGTCACAAGGAATTGGACATGACTGAAATGACTGAACAATATATATAAAACCTAAACATATATGTACACATGTATGCTTATATATACCCTTGGGTAAATCATTTCACTTCTCTGGGTCTCAGCTTTCTCATTTGTAAAATGATAGATTTGGATCAGATAACGTCTAAGTTCTCTTCTGGTTTTGGATCTATGAAATTGAAGAGGCCTCCAGGAATCTCCTCATAATTTGAGCTATACAAATATGGTATGGAGCATTTCCAAGAAGGAATGATTCCACCTTCCCGAGAGGTCTTTAAGCAGAGTGGGTATCTGGAGGGCCTGGGGGGATCATTTTTCTGGTATGATGAAAGGCAGAATCTTTTTCAGGTGTGCATTAGACTAGATTAGGTGGTATCAAAAAAATTGGGGCCACTAAACCATATAGAAGGATACCTGTGGCACGCATATTAACATTACCTTTGTTCTATTGTATTTTTATTTATTTTGTCAAATATTTCCCAATTTTAATCTGGTTTTGTTTATACTGGGACTGTTGTGACTGCAATGGGCCAGTTAACTGCATATTTGACATATCTGGGCCAGATAACCTTAGGAGCTCTTTCTAATTCTTGAGATCCTGTGCTTCTGAGATGGCATTATTCCTATTTTGCAGATGAGAAAATTGAGGCATATATGTCCAAAGTCTCACATGGGGTAGTAACGGAGCAAGTTTTTAAATCTAAGCCTCCTGACTTACACCCTCTGTCTTCCTGGTAAGGGTATTCAATAGAGAAGGCTGGGTTCTGGTGTATTCTGGGAAATGTACACAGAAAATAATATTTCACACTCCCCCTTCCTTTCTCCATGTAACCATCTTTATGTTACAAAGCATTAAATTCCTTTCTTGTTACACACACTTCCTGCAAGGACCAGGCACACCCTGGCTGTCAGAAACTACATAATTAAAGAAAGAAAAGGCCCTTTTTAAATATATGCACTCCCCAAGACTTTGCTAGATTGCTTCCAAATGCTTGATTCTCTTGCTCCTGCCGCAAGGTCTCTCCTACTAGCGATTTTTCATTCTTTCTCTTTGATTTCTTACTTTTAGGAATCATACATTTACAGTTCCAAAGATTTGGGACCATAGAATCATAGAAATCATATATTTAGAAGCAGAAGAGATCTTAAAGTTCATATAAGCCCCTTCTCCATGCCATATTCTAGTTGAGGAAACAAGCTTAGGGAGTTTAAAATAACTTGGTCATGTAAATAGTAAATGTTAGAGTTGGAATTATAATTCAGGTCTCCAGATTTATAGTCTAGTCCTCTACTGCACATATGACAAAGACCCTGCTCTCAAGGAGTTTATCATTGAATGGTATAGCTTGTAATATAACAGTTTTCTTATTCACCAATCCTACCCTTTCTAGCAGATTCATCCCTGATAAATAAGCACTCTTCCTGTTTTTAATTTTCTTTTAAAATTAATACCTTTTCTTTTTCTTTATCACATTCTTTATTGAATATCTCTCTCCCTCAATCCCACCTCACATGATTCTCCCTTGTAATAAAAGTTTGGTGAAACCAACCAACACATTAAGTAGGGCCAACCCTAGATAGAGTATCACTCTTTTAGTTTTTAAAGCCCTTCAGGGAATGCAATTCTAGAGCTTCACTTAGGAACTAGTTCCAACCTTAAACAATTCTCTCTGTTCTCATATCTAACCTAGGTCCCCCATGCGTCAGTTTAAGTCAGTTCTTCTAATTCTCTCCTAGGGAGAAATAGAAACCAAACTCTGGAAAATAAGTTCACACCTTGTAGAGCCATGAAATGGTGAAGCTGGAAGGGATACAGAGAAAAAAATACCTTGGAAGATATGTTGGAACAGGAAGTGCCTCTAAAAAGCAAAACCTTAATAAATGTTCAATGAATAAATTAATTTTTAAAGTAATATGTAGAAAAGCTGGAGTATCAAGATCCTAGAAAAATGTTATCAATAATGCTAAAGTACAGAACAAATTGAAGCTTGCAAAGTAAAAGCAAATAAAAAGAAACTGGCTTTTTCATTCTTTATAGCTAAATACAGTACCTTACTGTATGGCAGCGAAACATGGACTATGTATACTAGACAAGAGAAGAAGCTTAACAGCTTCCACATGCGCTGTCTTCAGTGCATCCTTGGCATATCTTGGTCAGATAGGATCACCAACACAGAAGTGCTCCAATGCACGCAACTTCCGAGAATCTACACACTATTGAAACAAAGATGGCTGCTCTGGCTCGGTCATGTGCACCACATGCAAGATGGGCGTATTCCTAAAGACCTACTCTATGGTGAGTTAGCCTCAGGCCAAAGACCTGCTGGATGCCCCCAGCTTCGCTACAGAGATGTATGCAAGTGAGACTTGAGGGTTCTGGGAATAGACATTGGCAGCTGGGAGGAGATGGCCAAGGACCGCACCCCATGGAGTTCAGTACTCAGGAGCAGCTTGCGCGCAGCTGAGATGGGCCTCCAAGCTCAGGAGGAAGAAAAATGAATAAGATGCAGGAACCAACGGGAAACAGAGAGTGCAGTTTTCTGATGTCCTCATTGTGGCAGGAGCTTCGACTCCCGTATTGGGCTGTACAGCCACACTGTGGCCTGTGGCTCTTCAAGGCGCTGATCCATGGTTGTCTGTGACTAGTGGAAGCCTACTATAGCTAAATATATGCAAATACATGTTTATATGCAAAATTCTACTGTCCCTGAGAAAATATAGGCCCAAGACAAGAAATATGACCTAATGTTGGCTAATTAAAGATAATCAGCAGGACTCAAGTGTCAGAATCTTCTTGGAGAATAGGTGCATAAACTAAATTATGCTCTCTGAGAGTAAAAAGTGCATTTCCCCAGTAATTGATAACCCATGGTACAACCAAATTCAAGGCAGAAATAAGTAATTTTTTAAAGTTCTATTTTATTTTTTAAATGGGCAAAAATCAGTCTTTTCTTTCCCTCTCATTTTCACCTTCCTACCAATTGAGAACAAAGAAAAACAAAACATGTATAATCAAGCAAGACAAATTTCCATATTGGCCATGTCATATATGTAGGTGTGTATGTGTGTGTGTGTGTGTGTGTGTGTGTGTGCCTGTATATGTATATGACTAATTCTGTATTCCTCTCTATCAAGAGGTAACAGATTTCCTCATGATTCTACTGGAATTCTAGTTAATGATTACATTGATCAGAGTTCCCAATTTTTTTTTTTTTGCAGGGCAATGAGGGTTAAGTGACTTGCCCAGGGTCACACAGCTAGTAAGTGTCAAGTGTCTGAGGCTGGATTTGAACTTAGGTCTTCCTGAATCCAGGGCTCATGCTTCATCTACTGTACCACCTAGCCACCCCGCCTCCCAATTCTTTTAAAGTTGTCTTTACCATATTGCTGCCATTGTATAAATTCTTCTCCTGGTTCTGTTCGCTTCACTCTGCATCAGTTCATATAATTCTTCCCAGTTTTCTCTAAAACCATTTCATTCATTATTTTTAATAGCACAATATTATTCTATCACAATTATATACCATAGCTTTTTTTAGCCATTCCCCAATTTATGAGCAATCCTTTAGATTCCCATTCTTTGCCATCTCAAAAAGCTATAAATTTTTGTATACCCTTAGAATTTGTCTTGCTTAGGATTAATCCTTCCCTTAATCTACCTTCCTTCTAATATCCCCTTCTCCTTTCTCCATTTTCCCTGTTGAGAGAGATATTTTTACACCCAATTGTTAGGATAAATGTATCCTACCCTTCCTTTGACCTTTTCAGATGAGAGTAAGGTTCAAATATCAGCCATTATCCTCATACTCTTATTTGTATAGATGTCTACTTGTTCACCCTTGTTATGCGAATTTTCTCTAACCTGTCTTTCTCCCCCTCCTCCACCCTTCAGTATATTCGTCTCCCCCTCTCTTTCCATTCTTCTTATGATCATCATGGCATAACAGAACAATTTCCAGGCTTCATGTCTAATTAGACTCCTGTAGATGCTGATGGTGGCAGGGTTCAGTGAGGACACATATCATCTTCCCATATTAGAATATAAGCAATTATCCTTGTTCATCCCTTTATCATTGTTTGTTCATGTTTATCTTTTTATGTTTCTCTTAACTCCTGTCTTTGACCTTCAGAGTTTCTATATAACTCTGGTCATTTCATCAGGAATTCTTAGAAATACAGTATTTCATTAAAGGTCCATTTTTTTTTTTTTTTGCCGCCTGTTGCAATATACTCAGTTTTGCTGGGTAAGTTATTCTTAGCTGTAAGCTTATATCCTTTGCCTTCTGGAATATGGTATTCTAAACATGTGTGACTGTGACTAGGGCTCAGTACTTAAATTCTTTCTTTCTAGCTATTTGTAGTCTTTTTTCCTTGACCTAGAATCTCTGGTTTTTGGTTATAATATTCTTGGAATTTTTCATTTGGGGGTTTCTTTGACAAGTAGATTCTTTTAATTTCTACCTTACCCTCTGGTTTAAGAGTTCTGTGCAGTTGTCTTTTAAGACTTCTTGAAATATATTATCTAGGCTATTGTTTTGGCCATGGTGTTCAGTCTAAGGATTCTTAAATATTTTTCTCTTCCATCTGCTTTTAGGTCAGGTTTTGTTTTTTTTGTTTTTTTTTTGTTTTTTTTTTGTGCGGGGCAATGGGGGTTAAGTGACTTGCCCAGGGTCACACAGCTAGTAAGTGCCAAATGTCTGAGGCCGGATTTGAACTCAGGTACTCCTGAATCCAGGGCCGGTGCTTTATCCACTGTACCACCTAGCCGCCCCCCTAGGTCAGTTATTTTTGCTATGAATTGCCTTACATTTTCTTCAATATTTTTGTCCTAAACACACACACGCACACACACATATTTTCCTCATAGAGTCATTGAATCATATTTGGTCCACTCTAATTATCAGGGAATTTGTTGTTTGTGCAAGGTTTTGTACCCCTTGTGCCAAATTATTAATTCTATTTCCATTTCTTTCTTTGATATATTTCATTTATTTTCCATCCAGAGAAGGGATGAAAACCCAAGAAGGGGAGAACCCCCATCTACACTCTAATTTCATTGACAAAAACTTTTTAAAAATTATTTTTAAGTCTTGTTTCATCTCTTCCGGGAATTCTAGTTTTATTTGTGCTAATGCTGTGTTTTTCTTTGAGGCTTTGCTTGTAGATGCTTTGTAGTCATTCTCTTCTTCTGTCTTGAAGCATCCCTGTCATCATGATAGTTGTTTGTGTTTTGAGCATCCCTTTCATCATGATAGTTTTCTTATGATGGGATTCTTTATTTTGTTTGTTTGTTTGCTCATTTTCCCAGCCAACTTTCTGACTTTAGATTTGATTTTATGTTCAGACTCTATGCATTTCTGGAGTGATGGTCTGGGCTAGTCTGGTTGCTACTTTTTTAGACTATTAAATAGTGCATTGTTCCAGGATTTTAAGGAAAAGAGAACTTGTAAGCTTTCAGTGCTCCCAAAGTGGTTTGATTGCTGTCCCTCTTATCTGAGACCTGCAAAATCCCGACCTAGGTTTGGGTCTGAGCAAACAATAGACTATCGCTGGACTCAGCCCTTCTTGGTCAGCTAGGAAGCTCTGTTGGTTTTGATCCTTATTTTTTTTTTTGGGGGGGGGAGGCAATGAGGGTTAAGTGACTTGCCCAGGGTTACACAGCTAGTAAGTAGTTCTGTTGGTTTTGGAGACCTAACTATAGGCTCTCCTTTTGTCTAATATCCCTGGACTGGTTATTTTTCTACAGGCTTAAGACTAGCTTAGGAACAGAAACCGAGACCCTGCTCTGCTCCTGGGATCTGAGTCATACCAATGCTGCTGGCATCTGAATATACTTTTCTCTGAGGCCTGAAGTTGCTCTTTGCCCTGGACTTCCACCCCTAGGTACAGTCCCTTCCTCAGTTTTCCCCAGATCCATGACCTGGAATTGGATAGTGGGTGACAAAGCTGCTAGCAGGCACCTTGTCATGTCCCAGTGCCCCATTATGGGTCTGGGGCCTCTTTTTGTTCAAGTGCACAGTCTTTGCCTCAGTATTGGAGTGCTCTGTGTGGGGCATGCTCCTGGCCAGAGAACATGTATGGCAAGGTAACATGTGTCCAGGAAACATACAGATTCAGGATAACTTACTCTCCTAGGGTAGTAGCCTCAATAGAACACTCTTCTTCATCTGGTGCTGCCTTTCTGCATAACCACTGATGTTATCTGCTGATTTGATGATGTCATCAGGTGGCAGGAAGTTGGTGGTACAGTGGTTAGAGTTCCAGACCTGGAGTTAAGAAGATTTGAATTCAAATCCAGCTTCAGGCACTTATAAGGTGTGTGTTCCCACACAAGTCACTTAACCACTGTCTGCCTCAGTTTCCTCATTTGTTGTTGTTTGTTTATTCAGTTTTTTGGGGTTTTTTGGTGAAGCAATTGGGGTTAAGTGATTTGCCAAGGGTCACACAGCTAGTAAGTGTCAAATGTCTGAGGCCAGATTTGAACTCGGGTACTCCTGACTCCAGGGCCGATGCTCTATCCACTGCTCCACCTAGCTGCCCCTCAGTTTCCTCATTTGTAAAGTGTTCCTAATAATAGCAACAACCTTCTAGGATTGTTGTGAGGAACAGGTAAAGTAATATATGTAGAGTACTACATAAATCTTAAAGTGTTGTATAAATAATAGTTGCTGTTATGCTTACTACTTCACATGAATGGCTGGGGTCCTTTGGGGATCTGTTTTCTCTACAGCACTGCCATCTGTTGCAATCACTACTAGGCCACTTTCCCCACTGTTTTTGCATGTGTGTAATGATCTTTTCTCTAAAGAGAAGGAATTTTAACTATTTTAGCTTTTAGACCAGGGGTATTGTGAGTCTCAAAGGAGATAATGGATATAGAGCATTTTGCAAACCTTAAAGTGCCATATATTGGTTGTTGTTCAGTGGTTCCAGTCACGTCTGACTCTTCATGACCCCATTTGGAGTTTTCTTGGCAAAGATACTGAAGCAATATGCCATTTCCTTCTCCAGCCCATTTTACAGGTGAGAAAACTGAGGCAGATAAAGTCAAATATCTTGCCCAGGGTCACACAGCTAGTAAGTATCTGAGGCCAGATTTGGACCCAGAAAGATGAGTCTTCCTGACTCCAGGCCCACTACTCTATCCACTATGTCACTTAGATGCCACCACAATGCCATATAAAGGCCAATTATTAGTCTTTAGTCACAAAGCCTCCAGCTTGGTGATGACTTCATTCCCTGAACTTTGTACTGCATACCTGCTGAGCTCAGGTAATGCTTATAGAACAGTACAGGTGTCACCCCAGTCCCAAGACTCATTGATATGGGACTCTCACTGTTGGTGGAGACTTACACACTTGCATGGGGAGAGGGGTGGAGTTGGTGAGAATGCAGACAGAAAAGCTTTGGTCTCTTCCACTCTCTTGAAGTCTCCAGTGTCTTAAAGCTCTTGAATCTCTTCAGGCTCTTTGAATCCTGTGGTTACTTTGGGTGCTTCTGGTTTCCAGCTTAGAGAAAGAATATGGAAGCTGCCAACCCTACTTCAGGATGCTGAAGGAAAAGACACTGGGAGGAAGCTTACATGAGAGGAGCAGGCATTCTCCATCACATCTCTATGCCCAGCTTGCTATATAGAGACTTTGGGGAACTTCTCCTTGGGTAAGATCTAGAAGTCTTTCTCTTGGTTGAATTGAGTTACCTTGCTCCCAATGGGAGAGTGACTTCACTCTAGATTGTCTGGTATATGCATACTTTCTTTGATTTCTGTTTTTTTTTGGGGGGGAGGGGTTAGGGTTTTTTTTGCTATTGACTTGGAAAAATGGGTTTCTTTACTAACTGATATGTGTGTTCATTGTGGAACTGGTATATGATGGGAGGGAGCCAAGCCTTGGATATAAAGTTTGGGTTCCTTCTCCCATTAATGAAGTAGTGAACAGAAATGACCTTGAACCTGAAGACCACATCCCCTAGACTAATTATATTTAAGAAAGAAGATAGATATAATTAGAATCCTGGTACCTTTTCTCTGAGATGAACAGAGTTGGCAAGTTTCTGGTGCCAACCACCTACTTCCCCTTCTGGCAGGAACTAAAATCTCCCTTGGAGAAAGTTGAGAAGAAGCGGGAGATGTCTTCTTCCTTCCTTGGAACCACACAGGGATACCCCTATTCAAGAGGTGAGGATAGCCTTTGATAGATTGGTAAATGTCTAACAACTGGGCTCTAGAGAATTTTATGTTAAATATGCATTATTTACATTTCTTAAATACTAATAATCAATGAAACAATAAACCAGAACTTGATTTATAATTTCCTGATTTCTGAGCTATAAATGCTCACACTGAAAATTGAACAGTCACTGAAAGTTAGAGTTGGATTTGATGGAAGCACCTTATTATCCAGAAGTATTATTTATGAAACCTTGGGTTAATAGGAGCAAAATGTCCTTTCAACTGAACTCCAAACTTGAACCCAGATAGCTAACAGATAAAAGACCCTACCTAGTGATTTCTTTTCCCTCAGGATAGTAAGTCCCTATCTTATGGTAACATCTGGACATCCTCATCTTTGCCAAACCCTTTTTTGTAATCCTGTAGTCTTATCATGATACTTCTGTATTCCCTCCATACTTGTTATAACTGAAATTGTTAAACTGCTTTTTGCTTCTGGGTTGATTTCTTTATCATACTTTTGAAACTGACAATACCCTGTAATCATTGGACTAAAACCATACATACCCTCAGAAATGGGGAGTCTCCAAGCTTCTCTCTTAGGAGGGAAGTCTCCACATGATCATGTGCTATATTTCTTCTTGGGACAAAATATTAAATCAATATTGTGTTTTTCTGTCTGTCTCTGATCTGTTTCATACAAGGACAGGTACCATGTTCTCTGATCTGGTTTTGTAGGAGATATTATAAGATATTATAATTTCTCTGATCTGTTTTATTAATTTTATAGGAGAGATTAAAGATTATTTCTCTGATTTGTTTCTAGGAGATAGGCAGATACAAAAAACTATATTTTAATATTCAACACATCCCAGACCAGGCTATGATCAGAATGATCTATTTTGGCTTCTATTTTAATCAAATGAGCCAGACATTGACCAGGTTTCTATTTCATATAATATTCCAAACAAAAAAGAACTTTTGGCAAGTTGATTAGGGCCCTGTTTGTAGATCTACTGTGAAGGCTAATCAATTTGTAATCTTAAAAAAGAGGTTGTATCTTTTTTTGAAAGTTGTATATTGTTGGTTTTTTATCAGTGTTTTACCCAATATCATACCCCTTCCCAAAAAATTTCATTCTTGTAACTATAGTGGGAAGGAGGATTTTATTCTCTATCTAGTTGATTTAAGCACAGAAAATGAGGAGTGAATAATAGATAAGGAGCTATTAATATGCTAATGAAAGAGCAAAGACTTGCCTATGCCCTATCATTCTTTTACAAAGTGTGAAAAAATTATCTGGCTGTATTGGAAGGGGAGGGTATTTGGGCAAAGCTTGTTCACATTCTAGATGGTTCTTAAGAGATAAATAAACCTTCCAACTCAGAGAGTTTGAGAAAGTTCAAGGGACAATTGAGATATATCCAGCAAGATACAGAGGCACACACTCTTTATGGAGACATGTATACAGAAAGAAGCAGCATTATAGGCAGGAAACATTTTCAAGAATTACGTGTGACCTCTGACAGTAGAGAAAAGAACTTATTATGAATTCAAGATAGAACTAGACCTGGAAATTGACAATTGGAATGGGGACAGTTAGCAGACCCAGAATACCCAGCTAAGCAGTCTTCCCCAGAGAGATGATGGTCCAAAGGAGAGTGGATAAGGACTCTAGGAGGAGAGAAAAGAAATTGGGGACTTATAGTACCAGGGGGATGGGTTGCTTTGGAATCCCGTTCACTATGTGTGTACCACACTACCATTGAATTCAAAGTTTGTGTCTACTCTTCTCACTGAAATTGTGTAAACCTCAAGTTTATGGGGAAAAGTTTTGTAGCTACTTTTCTAACCATTTAGATTGTGAGTTCCTACGAGGCAGAATCTGTCTTTTGCTTCTTTTTGTATCCTTAGTGTTTAGCATATCCTTAGTAGGTGCTTAGTAAATGTTGACTGATTATGTCACCTTGGTAAATTTTGCTCAGTAAATTGATTAACTCATATCAGTTTTTGCTTTGAACTAAATTGTACCTATACCCAACTATTAAAGGTAAGTATACTAGTAGGGGTTCATGGCTGTAGTTTTAGGAGTATGGACTCACAGAGTACCTTTGAACCTGTGAAAGAAGTCATCTCCAACCCCCACCCTCTAAAGACCCAAAGTGAAATCCTGTGAGTACCAAGTTGGGAAAGGTGCACTGAGGGATTGTTACTTATTAAGTACAGGAAGCAAAACCAACACACTGACCACATCTGATGATATATATATTTTATCTCCTACTTGTAATCTCTTTAAAGAATTACACCCTCTTGCATACAGATCCATAACCTCTCTCTACTAAAAGGACAGAATTATGTATAATTATAAGTCCTCTGGAGTCAATACTGATTCTTGAATTGTTATGAATTTTGCTATTTCTTAGTATTATTTTCCTTTATATTATTCTGATCATTATTCATATTGTTCTCTTGGTACCACTTATTTCAGCTTATATGAATATGCTTATATTTCTATGAATTTTTATTATTTATTGTGTATTAGAGTTTAACAATATTCTATTCTATTCTTAATTTCTTCAGTCACTTCCCAATCATTAGAAATCTATGTTGTTTCCATAGTCTTGCCACTCCCCAGAACTGTTGTTATTAGTCTTTGGTATATATAGAACCTTTCGCTCAATTTTTGAGTCAGTCTTTATCACTGGGTAAAAGTGTATAAAGAGTTTAGTCACTTCTATATCATAATTTCAAATTGTTTTCCAGAATGGTGGGACCAATTTACTACTCCACCAACAGAAGATTAGTGTGCCAATCTTTCTGCAGCCCATCCATCATTGCCTATGCCTGTCTTTTATCCTCTTCATCAATTTGCTTGATGTGAGGGGAAGCCACAGCATTGTTTTAATTTGTATTTCTCATATTATAAATGCATATTTTTCATATTATAAATGTATATTTCTTATATGATAAATGAACATTTTTATATAGTAGTCGATCCTTTTAATTTCTCCTGGGAATGCTTTGTTCAAAAGGCTTGATCATTTTCCTAATGTGGCTGTGTCTTCTTGATTACTATCATTCAATGAAGATATTACCTATGGATGCTCCCTGCTAGAAATAAGAGGGTGGGCAATTTGCATAACTTTGTGGACTGTAAGCACCTATATTTTTTTCTCTTGTTTTTCCACAGTAATGACTTAATGAACTAAGGAGAACTCTGTTTAAATAGATAGATGGTTAAAGCACGAGGCAGAAGAGGCAGAGAGGGAGGGAGGTATAGTTGGTCAGCTCTCTGGGAAGCAAAGGGAACTTGACATTTCTTCTAAGTGCCCTCTGGTGTTAGGTTATGGATCTGTATGCAAGAGGGTGTAATTCTTTAAAGAGGAATTCCTAAGAACCCCTACTGTAACCCCCCCTCCCTGCTACTATTTCCCCCATAACAAAAGGGTACATGTATGTAGGGGACATGCATGGCCAAGGAACATGGGGAAGCAGACAAATTCCCCCTAAATACCCGACTTTGTGTTTGGGAGAGCTCTGGTCGCTGATGCTGCTGAGCTGTTGATGTGCCCTGATAGTATCAAATGATCTATCTGATTTCTCCAAGCTAATGTTCTCTTCTGTGTTCTCTCTGCTGGATATTTGCACTCTTTGTATTTCTGCTGAGCTGCTCTTGGCTGTTCTCTGCTGTCTTTCTTCTATCAGCTGTTGATCTTCATCTGCTTTCTGTAGTCTTTTTATGGATTGCAGCTGCTATTTGACATTTTCTCAATAAATAATGATGATGGCGATGTTGCTGATGATGACAATAATACTGCTAATAATGACACTACTGGCATTTATAGAGTGCTTTAAGGTTTGCAAAGCACTTAGCAAATGTTACCTCAACTTTAGCAGGGAAGTGCTACTGTTATCCCCATTTTACAGATGAGGATAATGAGGCAGAAGTTAAAGGACTTTCACATGGTCACACAGCATCTAAAGCTAGATTTCAACTCAGGTGTTCCTGGCACTGTGCCACTTAGCTGCCTCTCAGTAGTGGGAGGGAAGGGATCTCTCATCCCTTTCGTTTAGCCCTTTTGTGATGGGGTCTCCAGTCAGTTCTCTTTTGAATTCCTTTTCTTTTGCTGCTATCTAAATATCTGGTAGTCTTAAAGAGACCACTGATTAGAGAATTATTGTTTTTCATAAATGGAGTTTACTAACGACTATGAATAATGACTTATTATTAGCATATATTAAAAGATATAAGATATAGAGTTTTTCCTCTGAGGTTTACAATTTAACAATTTAATATAATGCTTTGTACCTTAAAGGTCTTTGACAACATTCTGCTAAAATGTCTTTTGTTTCTTCTCTTGGGCATAAAGAACTGTTATAACCTAATTAGTAAATCAATAAGCATTTATTCAGCCCTTACTCTGGGGCAGCTAGGTGGCCAAATGGATAGAGTACTGATCCTGAAATCAGGAAGATTCATCTTCTTGAGTTCAAATCTGGCCTCAGACACATACTAGCTGTGTGATCCTGGGCAAGTCACTTCACCCTGTTTGCCTCAGTTTCTCATCTGTAAAAATGAGCTGGAAAAGGAAATGGCAAACCACTCTAGTATCTTTGCCATGAAAGCCCCAAATGGAGTCACAAAGAGTAGGTATGGGAAAGCTGTGAAGTTCATATAAGACATAGTATTTGACCTTATTGAGCTTCAAATATAGTAGAGACAGATAAGACACAAAGAATATGTATGTATTGTTGAATATTAAAATACAGTTTTTGTATCTGCCTGTCTCCTAGAAACAAATCAGAGAAATAATCTTTAATCTCTCCTATAAAATTAATAAAACAGATCAGAGAAATTATAATATCTTATAATATCTCCTACAAAACCAGATCAGAGAACATGGTACCTGTCCTTGTATGAAACAGATCAGAGACAGACAGAAAAACACAATATTGATTTAATATTTTGTCCCAAGAAGAAATATAGCACATGATCATGTGGAGACTTCCCTCCTAAGAGAGAAGCTTGGAGACTCCCCATTTCTGAGGGTATGTATGGTTTTAGTCCACTGATTACAGGGCATTGTCAGTTTCAATAGTATGATAAAGAAATTAACCCAGAAGCAAAAGGCAGTTTAACAATTTCAGTTATAACAAGTATGGAGGGAATAGAGAAGCATCTTGATAAGACTACAGGATTACAAAAAAGGGTTTGGCAAAGATGAGGATGTCCAGATGTTACCATAAGATAGGGACTTACTATCCTGAGGGAAAAGAAGTCACTAGGTAGGGTCTTTTATCTGTTAGCTATCTGGGTTCAGGTTTGAGGTTCAGTTGAAAGGACATTTTGCTCCTATTAAAAATACTTCTGGATAATAAGGTACCTCCATCAAATCCAGGTGATCCATATATTCATATTAATAGTATGTATGTATATGTATAGGCATACACTCTCTCTCTCTCTTTCTCTCTCTCTCTCTCTCTCTCTCTCTCTATATATATATATATATATATAACTTTTGTGGTAAGTGTACTAGAGATGTACCAAAGTGTCATGTGACTTTGACAGGGAAATTCATACCAACAAGCAGAGATGATGAAAGGCATCATGGAGGAAGTAACATTTTAGTTGGGCTTTAACGGATATATACCCATAATATCTCAGTTATGCTGTCATTTCAAATATATGGCAAGGGTGTGTCTAGACAATAGTGCTGATTCTATCTCAGGAAGATGGGGGTACAACTCTCAATCTGGTGTACTTACAGCAGTATGTAAGGGTGAGAGAATTCTGCTTTATGAGTAATAAATAGCAACAAGAAAGGTATGTTGCAATGGCAGTCCTATTCAGTTACCCTTCCTGTGTGGGGCCTGCTTTTAGTCCAGAGCTTAGAAGCCTTGGCTGGCAATTTTGTATGACTTTGCAAGCCCTGAGTTGGTGCCTTGTTTTCTCCCTTCCCCCATCTTTATTCATTAATGAGATTGTTATAACTCTCTCTGGTACAGCTTTAAGACTCTCCTTCTTCTTCTTTGGGTTAAGTGACTTGTCCAGGGTCACACAGCTAGTAAGTGTCAAGTGTCTGAGGTTGGATTTTAACTCAGGTCTTCCTGAATCCAGGGCCAGTGCTTTATCCACTGCGCCACCTAGCTGCCCTAAGACACTCTTTCTTTTTTCTTTTTTTTTTTTTTAATGTATGAGGTATTTTATTTTTTCCATTACATGTAAAGATAGTTCTCAACTTTTGTTTATACATGCTTTACAATTTCAGATTTTTCTCCCTCCCTCCCCTCCCTCCCCCCTCCCCTAGACAGCAGGTAATCTGATATAGGTTATATCTATATATCTCTATACATATAGATATAGATATAGATATATACACACACACACATATATATACACATAATAACATTAATCCTATTTCTGCATTAATCCTGTTACAAGAGAAAGAATCAGAGCAGTGATGCAAAACCTCAAAATAGAAAAAAAAAACCAACAGCACCCAAAACAAAAGAAATAATATGGTTCAATCAGCATCTATACTCCACAGTTCTTTCTTTCTTTTTTTTTTCTTGGATTTGGAGATCCTCTTCTATCATGAGTTCCCTGGAACTCTTCTGTACCATTGCATTGGTGAGAAGAATATAGTCCATCACAGTAGGTCAACACTCAATGTTGATGATACTGTGTACAATGTTCTTCTGGTTCTGCTCATCTCACTCATCATCAGCTCACGTAAGACCCTCCAGGTTTCTCTGAACTCTTCCTGCTCATCATTTCTTACAGCACAATAGTATTCCATTGTATTCATATACCACATCTTGTCCAGCCATTCCCCAATTGATGGGCACCCCCTCAACTTCCAATTCCTTGCTACCACGTAGAGAGCAGCTATAAATATTTTTGTACATGTGGGTCCCTTTCCCCCTTCCATGATTTCTTTGGGCAAAAGACCTAAAAGTGGGATTGCTGGGTCAAAGGGTATGCACAGCTTTATCTCTCTTTGGGCATAATTCCAAATTGCTCTCCAGAATGGTTGGATCAACTCACAGCTCCACCAACAATGCATTAGTGTTCCAATTTTCCCACAGCCTCTCCAACATTTATTATCTTCCTTTTTTGTCATTTTAGCCAATCTGAGAGGTGTCAGGTGGTACCTCAGAGTTGTTTTAATTTGCATCTCTCTAATCATTAGAGATTTAGAGCATTTTTTCATATGGGAATAGATAGCTCTGGTTTCTTCATCAGAAAACTGCCTGTTCATATCCTTTGACCATTTCTCAATTGGGGAATGACTTGGATCCTTATAAATTTGATTTAATTCCCTATATATTTTAGAGATGAGGCCTTTATCAGAAGCACTGGCCTCAAAAATTGTTTCCCAGTTTTCTGCCTCCCTTCCAATTTTGGATGCATTGCTTCTGTTTGTACAAAAATTTTTTAATTTAATATAATCAAAATCATCCATTTTGCATTTTATAATATACTCTATCTCTTGTTTGGTCAAAAACTGTTTTCCTTTCCAAAGATCTGATAGGTACACTATTCCTTTCTCTCCTAATTTACCTATGGTATCACCTCTTATGTCTAAATCATGTATCCATTTTGACCTTATTTTAGTATAAGGTGTAAGATGTTGGTCTATGCCTAATTTCTGCCATACTATCTTCCAGTTTTCCCAGCAGTTTTTGTCAAATACTGAGTTCCTATTCCAGAAGCTGGAGTCTTTGGGTTTATCAAACACTACATTACTAGTAAGACACTCTTTCTTAATGTGAATCTCCATTGCAGGGGTCTGGAAACCATATGTTACTGGCCTAATAAAGATAATATTTTTACTCTTATGAATCTACTATTATTAACTGCTGTTACTGTTATGGAATAATAATAAAGATTAATATTATTAAATATATTACAAATATAAACTATTATTTCTACGAAATTAAAAAGGTCAACTCTGTTTTGTTATTTTAAGAAAATGCTCTAACTCCTCTGTTTTTAGGTATTCAACCCAAGTGAGGTGTCAGCCTGTAGTAATAATAAAATTTGGATCTAGAAGAGCCTTTAGAAATTGAATATTCTAGTCCCCTTATTGTAAAAAATGAAGAGGGGTCAGCTGGTGGAAGAGTGGATAAAGCGCCAATCCTCGATTCAGGAGGACCTGAGTTCAAATCCGACCTCAGATACTTGACACTTACTAGCTGTGTGACCCTGGGCAAGTCACTTAACCCTCATTGCCCTGCCAAAAAAAAAAAGGAAGAAGAAACAAAAGATTAAATTCAGCTCCCCAGTTTTCAAGTATGTTACTTTCTATTATATTTGATGATGTCACATTCTAGCCATGAAGCAAGAGATGCCCTTTGAGGATTTGTGTGTGTGTGAGGCAATTGGGGTTAAGTGACTTGCCCACGGTCACACAGCTAGTAAGTGTCAAGTGTCTGAGGCTGGATTTGAACTCAGGTCCTCCTGACTCCAGGGTCAATGCTCTATCTACTGTGCCACCTAGCTGCCCCGCCCTTTGAGGATTAGAGGGCATCAGAAGTTTAGGAGACTGTGGGAGGCCATCAGTAACATGCCCCCCCCCTGCCTTCCTGTAGCTGCAGGCACTCTGCCAGCTCAAATATCTTCTGCCCTGTTTTCTGATGACTAGCAACGTTCTGACTTGCTCTGCATTGTATCTTGGTTTGTGACCCCAGATTTCTTTCTTGCATCTGCTGGCTTTGCTGACTCCTACCCTGATCCCCATTCTGCCTACTCCTCCCTTTCTGATGAATGTGTATGAATCAGCTTTTCCTAGGATCCTTTCTCTCTACCATTCCTCCTAAACCTCAACTATACCCTACCTCAGCAGGTAGGGTGGTTTGCCTGATGTAGCTCTCTGCCGCCCTCTGCTGCCGAACCCCCACCAACTCCAGGTCTACCTTAGCTGGCTCCTCTGTCAGTTCTGTTAATTCTGGATTTAGATTACGGTGGGAGATAAGGAAAAAGATGAAGTGGGCAGTTAGCTAAAAAGGAATGACTTGTGTAGGGAGAATAGAAAAGATGAGAAGAGATGAAGTTTGTTGGTTTCAACAAGAATACCAATTATGAGACCTGACTGCAAAATCCTCTAATTACCCCTCAAATGACTAGTCCTAATTGTGTGGTATGAAAAACAGATGTAACATTAAAAAACCCCACTTCTTTTGATATCTTTTGTTTTTTACATTGCTTAAATTATCTGTTGCAGAGAGGCGACATGTTAAAAGGAACTGGAGATGACGTCTTGGGGAGGGGGGAGGGAAGGGAAGGAGGGAGGAAAATTTAGAACACAAAATCTTACAAAAATGAATGTTGAAAACTACCTTTACATGTAACTGGAAAAAAGAAATTACTCTTAAGACTGAAAAAAAAATGCAGCTGGAGAAATCCTGCGGCAGTGGGTGATACTACATTAGTTCCTCCTCTATTCAATTATCATGGATGTTGGTCTAAATTATAGACAAAGCCTATTTATGTTGTTAAGCAAAATATGTTTGCCAACCTAAGTGGTATAGGGAAGATAAAGAAACAGCGGACCATACCATCCAGAAAGTACTGACTACATTCCTAAGTATGTATGTTGGATGCAGTGGGTTTACGTGATTTGAGTCGGTATGATCCCATCCATTTCCTCTGAGTCATTGGCTTTGAGCCAAGGTTGGAGGCTGGATGCTGCTGCACTAACCGAAGGAGAATTTGATCCAGCAAGACTCATTCTCACTTCTCCTGTAAGATTAGTCTGAGTGGGAATCACTTGGTAACAATTTGAAATGGAGTTTGTTAGGAGAAAAAAAAACCCTATCTTTGTCTAGGCACAGACTTGAAATGGGTGACAGATGTTAATGATGAGAGACTGAACAGATGTTTGGGGGAGCATTAACAAGAGGGCCGCTACCACTATCCAGGATATAAACATGAGCCCTCCTGGCAGGTTCTGAAAGGATGGCCTATTTATTAAACATTCTCTCACACAACTGCATGGTGGATTGTGACAAAGATGAATGACCGGATATTTTCATTTTAATTTGAAAATAAGGCAAGTGAGTACTGTTGGTTCTTTTTTTGGATGGGGAAGACAGGGGTCAAAACCTCTCTGAGGAATAAGAGGCTTCAGTGAGAAGCCTGTGAAAGTAATCTGCTTTTTTCCTGATTCCTTAGTTAGGAGAGATGGACAACTCTATATCTTTCTCTTCTCCATAAATTATATGTTTCCTGAAATTGGAACCAACGCAAGCTGACATTTGGAAAAGGGACCATTATCATAGGCGGGCTACATTTGTAACTTTTGCAGGATGAGAAACCTCTGCAAAGGTCAAAGGTAGGAAAGATAAAGGAGAAGGGGCAAATCCATGAACGCTGGAGAATGACAGAATTAAAATACTTTCTATTCCACCCAGTTCACTAAAAGTCATGAGCCACGCAGTGGGTGTAATTTTACTTATGATCATTGATTGGATTAAGAGATGGAAGGAACTGTGAAGGCTATATAATCCAAGACACTCAAATTTCCTTCTGTATAAGGAAACTGAGGCTCAGATAAGTTAAAGTCATTAACTTAAGTCATGTAGGTAGAGACATAGCTAATGAAATGACCTGCCTGAGGTTACAAGGATAGAAAAGGGAAGGGCAGAGGTTTGAACCCATGTCCCCTAACTCCAGAACTAGTGTTCTTTTCACTAGACAATACTGCCTCCGCGGTACCAGAATCCTTCCCGTTGGTCATAATTATTCTAAAATGGTTAGAGTTAGCTTTTGTTAGTTTGTGAAATGTCATAATCATTTGCGTTAGTATGTGTATGTGTGATGGTGATTGGTCTAGACCAGTGGTTTTGTTTGGTATAGAGAACTCCCAGTTTAGGTCATCAACTTGTCCGTTATTTATAGAGTAAGGGAATTGTCTGAGAGCACCAAGGGCTTAAGTGATTTATCCATGTGGTTGAGTGGAAGAAATACCGGATTTGGAGTCAGGTAATCTTAGTTCAAATCCCAGCTCAATTACTTATCACTTGTGTAATCTAAGTCACAGATTAGCCTCTGTACCTCCTAGTCCCTCATCTAGAAAACAAAGAGGTTGCACTAGATGGCCTTGATGCTCCTTCCTAGTTCTAAATCTATGATTCATTCAGCCTCTGTGTCAGAAGCAGGGTTTGAACTCAGGTCTTTGTGAGAGCAAGATTGGCCCTCTACCCACTAAATCATGCAAGTCTTTACAAAGAAATTGTTGTTCAGTCGTGTCTGACTCTTCATGACCCCATTTAGAGTTTTCTTGGCCATTTCCTTCTCTAGCTCATTTTATAGATGAGAAAACTGAGGCAAACCATTTAAAATAACTTAGCCAGGGTCACACAGCTAGTAAATGTCTGAGACCAGATTTGAACTTAGGTCTTCTCGACTCCAGGCCTAGCCCTCTATCCACTTTGCCACCTAATTGGATCATAAAATAGTGGTGGAAGTGACTTTGCAGGTCATTTAGTCCAACCCCCTCATTTTACACATGGGGAAACTGAGGCCTAGAAAGATTGAGTGCCCATGGTTACGCAGGTAGATAGAAATAATTATGTCTTCCACCAAAGTTCTCATCTGAGAAAGCAGAAAGGGTATAAGACCAAAAACACTGGTGGAAGTTTTATCTTTGGAAAAGAGCATTATCTTTTTCTTATTTTGTGTGTGTTTTAGAATAATATTTTATTAAAAAAGATTTTCCCAGTTACATGTAAAGACAATTTAAAAAATCATTCAATCAATAAACATTAAGCCCCTACTATGTGCCAGGAACTATGCTAAGGGCTGGGGACACAAAAAGAGGTAAAAGATACTCCTTGCCCTCATCCAGCTCACAATCTAAATGCAGACCTGCTTTGGTAAAGGGAATTTTAAAGGTAATTTTTAATATTCATTTATCTTTTTTTTCCAGGGCAATGAGGGTTAAGTGACTTGCCCAGGGTCACACAGCTAGTAAGTGTCAAATATCTGAGGCTGAATTTGAACTCAGGTCCTCCTGAATCCAGAGCCAGTGCTTTATCCACTGTGCCACCTAGCTGTCCCCTTAATTAAAAATTTTTTTGAGTTTCAAATTTTCTCTCTCCCTCTCTCTCCTCCACCCTCTCTGAGAGAGTAAGCAATTTGATACAGGTTATACATGTTCAATCATGCAAAACATTTCCATATTAGTCATGTTGTGAAAGAAGACAGACTCAAAGGGGGGAAAACATGAAAAAAACACAGAAAATGAAAAATAGTATGCTTTGATCTGCATTCAGATTCCATAAGCTCTTTCTCTGCAGGTGGATAGCATTTTTCATCATGAGTCATTCAGAATTGCCTTAGATCATTGTATTGCTGAGAATAGCTAAGTCATTCACAGTTGGTCATCATATAGTCTTGCTGTTATCGTGTATAATAAAGAACTCTCTTTTTCTTCTGAAATACCTGGTCTTAAATTGCAAAATGGTGACAGCAGAAGCCATGGAAGTGGCCTGGACTTGTACAGGGGCTTCTTCCCACATCTGACCATGATCTGGTGTGAAACTCCAAGGTTCTTCCCAAAGTTGTGCCACCAGGAACACTGACCCAGTGCTCTCATTTATCTATCTATCTATCTATCTATCTATCTATCTATCTATCTATCTATCTATCTATCTATCTATCTATCTATCTATCTATCTATTTATTTTGTGGGACAGTGAGGGTTAAGTGACTTGCCTAGGGTCAGACAGCTAGTAAGTGTCTAGTATCTGAGGCTGGATTTTAACTCAGATCCTCCTGAATCCAGGGCTGGTGCTTTATCCACTGCACCACATAGCTGCCCCACCAGTGCTCTCATTTACAGCTGGGATGAGAGAAGATCAGATAAGGGGCAGTCAAAAAAGAGAAACAACAATAAGAGGCTAGTCATTCCTCTTTATGAGTGTATTCCCTCCAATGGCAGCTTCACTGGAGAGAGATGCATTGAGAATTTAGAGGGGAGAGAGGGCAGCTAGGTGGATCAGTGGATAAAGCACCAGCCCTGGATTCAGGAGGACCTGAGTTCAAATTCAGCCTCAGACACTTGACACTTACTAACTGTGTGACCCTCGGCAAGTCACTTAAACCTCATTGCCCTGCCCAAAAAGGGGGGCTGAGAATTGAGTGGGGAGAAAAGAATTTAGAGAGAAGAAGAGAAAAGGAGAGAGAGCGCACTCTAAATTGCTCTCTAAAATTTGAGAATTGAAATGGGAAGGCAAGGGAAAGACAGGTCCAAAGAGCAGAGGGGCATGTTACAAGCAATTTTGTTCCCCAAATGATTAATGAGGTATCCTCTGAGTGAATGATGAAAGATCCTCAGACTAACCAGGTTCGTTTCTCCAATTCACAAAATTCTCAATAGAGCCATTTTATGGGGGAGGGATGGCAATCAGCTCTCAGAAATGCTCTGGCCTCAGTGCCTGAGATAATTATCAGGGTAATTCAACAAGAAGTCAATTACCCTTGCACCAATTGCTTGCATAATTGTCTCAATTTTCCACTTCATCCAGGTGGTGGAGACAGGAATAGGTGTGTCACCTCTCTGAAGCTGATGGATGATTGTAGAAGTGTTAATGTACCACAGAACTTGAGATCTGGTAAAGATGTGGGAAAAGAGAAGCAACCAAAGGAGGCTTCTGAAATAATAGAATGCTGGTTAAGAAAAAAATCTTTTTCTAGAGGACAACATAAATTGGGGGAAGGAAGGCATGCGGATAAAGTAAGGAGGCTTGGGCCATAATGTAGAGATAAAAGACTTTTGAGTCCAACCCTCTGATTTTATAGATGAGCACACAGGCATGGGGCACTTTGGTGGCATATTGGATAGAGGGCTGGATCTGGAATCAGGAGGACTCATCTTCCTGAGAACTTCAGAGTTCAAATCTGGCCTCAGACACTTACAAGCTGTGTGACCCTGGGAAAGTCAATTAGCCCTGTTTGCCTCAGTTTCTTCATCTATAAAATGAGCGGGAGAAGGAAATGGCTCCTTGAGGAGCTTGCCTTTTTCCTTTTTTTTTTTTTTTAATATTCCCAGCATATAGATATTTAAATATTTGTTGACTATTGACTGATTACATGATGCAGATGATCTCACCTGTTCTTATGCCTTCAAAAGTTTTGTGAATCGGGGCAGCTGGCTGGTGCAGTGGATAAGGCACAGGCCCTGGATTCAGGAGGACCTGGGTTCGGATCCGGCCTCAGACACTTAACACTTGCTAGCTATGTGACCTTGGGCAAGTCACTTGGCCCCGATTGCCTCACCAAAAAAAAAAAAAAAAGGTTTGTGAATCAATTAAAAGAATTTCTGGTAAAGATGGAGAAGTGAGAAGTTCCAGTCATAATCAGTTTTCTTTCAAACTACCTCAAGAATGATAAGAAACTGTCAATTGAAAGAAAAGGTCATGAAACCAACAGAAATAAATGAAAGGAAACTCAACTGAGGAAATGTCCTTTAGATAAGACAATGCTACCACAATTTGTATTCAGAGCTAGTGCTAGGAAGAAAGGACCCAGAGACCAGAAGTTAGTGTCTACCCTTCATTCCCTCTAATCCGGGTCTGGGCCGTGATTCCAAGGTGGGCTTGGCACTGATGTCATGTAGTGCTATATCAATGGGGAAGGACACAGAGGTCACAACTTCCCAGTTTGGTCTTCACATCGTCCAGGCTTTTGCTGAGGAAAGAGGGCCCAGAAACTTTTTATCAGCTAAATTTGTCAGCTTCTCTCTGTTCACAAACTGAGAGATCAGGGGCAGGTAGGTGGCGCAGTGGATAAAGCACTGGCCTTGGATTCAGGAGGACCAGAGTTCAAATCCAGCCTCAGACACTTGACACTAGCTGTGTGACCCTGGGCAAGTCACTTAACCCTCATTGCCCCACAAAAACAAAAACAAAAATGAAAAACAAAAACAAACCGAGAGATCTTTAGCCCCTGCACTGAGATATTGGTATGACAATAACACTGGCAGTGACAAAGCTATAACAAATTCAAAATTGTGTGTGTGTGTTGCTTCAAAGAGATTAAAACAATAAGAAAACATAAGAGAACTCCTTACACTATTTAAAAAACTCTGTGAGTTAAGAGAACTTCAGGATAAAACTCTAGAAGAAGGAAATAATTTTGTAAAAATTATAAACAGAGTGCATGAAAAGAAAATAGATTGGCCATGTGGACTCTGAGAGTGGATATAAGGTCTCCTGGGAAGAAATTTTAAGATAAAATGAAATGAAAGAAGAGTTAAGGAATTGAATGAGAAAGGAAAAACTTGGAAGGCAAACAGAGAGCTCCTAACAGAAGATAGGAAACCTTACCAAACAAGTGGACAGCCTGCAAAAACAGAATAATGGAAATAAAACTCCATAATTCCTATTCAAAATGCAGTAGGAAATAAAGCGCAAAGTGAAAAGACAGACAGATTAGAACATGCGAGATATCTACCATCAAAATCGGCTGATTTTAAAAACAGGATGAGGAGAGATCATTTAAAGGTTCATTGGGATCCATGGAACAAAAACCAAAACCAAAACCTTGGGTATCATATTTTAAGAAATCATAGAATAAAACTGGCCAGAATGTTGGAACTGGAGTACAAAGTGAAAATCGAAAAATGGATAGAACTCATACATCACCATTTTAAAGAAATTTCGAAATAAAAACACTCAGCAATGTGACTGCCCAACTATAGAACTTACAGGTTAAAGGAAAAATATTGCAAGCAGTCAGGGAGATGATACAAGTCCCCAAACAAGGCGCCTCAGTCAAAAGCATGTAAGATGGTACAGCAAAAAGGTGAAAGATTAGAATGCGATAGATCAAAAAACACAAGATGGAAGACTACACAGGAGACAAAAGAAAACTAGACAGAGGAACATTTGAAGAGCTTGAAAGATCCAAAGATCAAATTAGCACATACTTCCAAAGTTAATTTCTGTAGCAATAAAAATGAGTATTAATATAAATGAGATTATATTAAAATGATAAATAACATATAGGCAGAGTTTGTTGCCTCTTCAGAAGCTCATTACTTCTAGTGGTTAATGAAGGAACAAAGAAAGACAAATTACCAGGCCTAAATCCCATGATTCTATGATTTGCAAAGGAGTCATACAACTAGTAAATGACAAATAAGGGTTGAAAGCCTAGCTTTGCTGCTTGCTATTTGTGTGACCTTGGTTTAATTGTATGATTTATTTGGATCTCCTATTTTCTCATCTGTAAAATGGCAGTTTTGGATGAAAATAATTCTCAGGTCTCTTCCAGCTCTATCTCCTCTAATCCAGATTTTTCTGATGCCAAGACAAATACATTTCCTACCAAACTGAGGTGCTTTTTAGTTCTTATTAAACTAAGTGGATAGAGCACTGGACTTGAACTCAGGAACAGCTGAATTCAAATTTGGCCTCAGACACTTACTGGCTATGTGATTCTGGGCAAGGCTTTTTACCTCTGTTTGCCTTAATCCACTGGAGAAGGAAATGGTAAACCACTCCAGTATCTTTGCTAAGAAAAGCCCATGGACCATATTGCTGTGATATGGTCCATGGGGTCACAAAGAAACAGACATAACAGAATGTAAAGAATTAATTGTTATTTGAGGTTTTTATGCCTCGGCACACACTGGCCTGGGGCTCTGCAAACTGCATGGTGCTCCACTCACTGGTTGTAGCTGTTGCCAGGGCTCTGGCACCTCATGTCATCACCACTCACCGATGCCTACATGGGCCTGGCAAAATTATAATGATTGGAAGCCTAGTGAGGGCAGTCATGTAACTGTCAGAGTGGCCATCCCATTGGCTGGGGCTGTGTGGGGTGTTTCTAGGTTTGGGGGAGGAGAATTGGGGTAGAAGCTGGAAAGCGACAGGCGTTGTACTGCGTATTTTCAGCTGATTCCTGGGCGGTGGTATTTTTTCAGGTATTATAATTACCTTTTCCCCATTTTATTTCCTTTCCCTTGATCCTACTGATCCTGTTTGTGTTTTTTTTTTAAGTTTGTTCTTGTTAAAATAAATCTTGTTCTGTTTTGAGGGAGGCTGCTGGTCTCCTTCCTTGTCCCAATATTGCGGCGAGCAGCTTAGCTAGCACTCCCCAATTAAAAATTGGTCCCCACAAGAACAACCACCACCACCTTGAAGTAGAAAAGAGATAGAGAGCCCTCTCAGAGCATCATCAATTTTTTTTTAAAGGAAAAGAAGAGCTGTTTTCATTGGACACAAGATCTTTCATCTTTAAGTAGCATAAAAGAGGAAGCTTAATTAATTGAAGTGAAGAAAACTCTTACAGCAAGTAGCTTCTGATATCCATATTAACACATTAAAAGGGTTTTTGATGACTTGAAAGGCTAAAAGATTATACATCTTCATTTCACAAATGTTATTTTAAGCTTTTCTTCCCTAAGATTCTGGTTCACTTTCTTCACTTGCAGTGCCTGGCAGGTAGTAAGTAAATGCTATAATATAATGTAATAATATAATAATAATAATATAGATCAGTGTAATTTATCAGAATTTAAGCTAGTTCACATTAACTACAGAATCCACAAGAAGACATAAAGAACAGTGACATTAAGATTTGATACAAGGGGGCTGTATGTGGTGGCACACACCTGTGGTCTCTACTACTGGGGAAGCTGAGGCTAGTGAATTGATGGAGTTTAGGAGCTTTAGCCTAAGCAGAGCACTATCAGACACCAATATAGTCCAACAGGCTGCCTATAGAGAGGAAAAAAATAGCCCAGATTAGAAACAGAGCAGGTCAAAACTTCCATGATGATCATCAGTGAGGTTGGACCTGTGAACGGCTTTTGTATTTTCTGCCTGAATGAGATAGAGACACCCACTCTCCCACCCTCTTTTCCTCACCCCACCCAAATATAAAGGGAAAGATTGTTTCTTTTCTTTTTTGTCTTCTGATCTATTATTATCTGGCCAGAGACATCATGGCCTTCTTCACCAGAATGCTCATTTCTGGTACTATGCAAAGCATGTTGGATTTTGGAGTCAGAAGACCTGGGTTCAAATCTCAACTCTTCCAGTCATTGGTTGTGTGACATTGTACAAGTCATTTTAATTCTGTGGGTTATGGTTTCCTCATTTGTAAAATAGAAATAGTGGTATCACCTCCCATGGTTATTCTGAGGATAGAATGAGATAATTGTGAAGCAGCTTGTAAACTTTAAAGTCCTATAGCCCAGTCCTTATTAGCACAAATAAAGAATCCCATGACATGGTTGCATGTATTTGAATTTGCACTCTGTGAAGTTATAATTATGGAAAATATGTTCATTGGTTCCAGCCTAATGGAAATATGCAGTGCAAATTCAAATAGCGTGATCACTTCAGAGTATTCTTTATTTGCACTAATTGGGATCTAGCTGTCAATGCTATCATTATTTTATTATTATTATTATTATTATCATTATGACTGACAAGCCAAATTCATTGTCTCCTTAATACACTCTGTCTTTTCCCATTTTCTTAGTTGAAACCAGATTACCATTTTTTGTATGTATGCCTTTCTTCTCTACCCTTAATGATGTGGAGGACCCAGGTCCTGGCCTTCCCAATGTTTGAAACAGGGAGTGCAAAGAATGCTAGATTTGGAATCAGAAGAAATGCATTCAAATGCCAACTTTTCTCCTTACTACCTGTCAAGTCATTAGGCAAGTCACTTCTTCTTTCTGGGCCTTGGGTTACTCATCTGTAAAGTGAGAGGGATGGAACAGATAATCTACAAACTGATTACCAGCCCATGAAGCCATGATCTCTATCTGAGGAGATGAGGGGCGGTGACCTCATTCTTGCTTCTCTCATTGGCTGTTCCAGCAAGGGAAAGGACCCAGGACTTTGTTGGTCACAGAGTTGGCTTGGGTCTCTTGGCTCCTCCTTTTGAGGGAGTCACTGTGCTAAATTTCCCAGCCAGAATTTGTGGTTTACTCCCTGCCTGCTAAAGACACAATTCTCATGGTCTCTGCTGATTCCAGGTCTGGGCTTTCTGAGAGAATATAAGGGGAATCCCAATTCTTCCTCCTCTAACTTCTCTCCACCCACCTTTTTGGTCCTCAGCCATCACATTTACAGTCTCTGGCTCATATACAAGTTCCAGGAGTATCTCCTAACATTTCACCATGCAGAAAATAACTTTGCTGATTACACTAGCATTATGACGTTTGATTTCCATAGCTGTCCACCAAAGCCCTGCCCTGATGGTTCACTGTGGCCTGAAGGGAACTCTGAGATGTCTAAGGCAATGCCAGTGGAGCCCAGGCTCTGGATGGTCTTACAAGGGTTGGGCAATGGTTTGACTGTTGGTTGACTGAGGATTTGCTCCATTCAAATATGTCATCAGCAGAGGGTGAGGTCCGCAAGTGTTGAGTGGTTTTTAGCTAGACAAACTCATGTAGACCACCAGCAAAGGCACAGAAGGATTGAGATCTGTCCTGGTGGAAGGTTCATTCATATAGATGAAGTCACAGATCTCTGAGGTATTTAAGGATTCTCAGAAGTGTTGTTCCTCCTTAGAATTTTTTTTATGTAGATAGGCACTATTCTGAAATGATCTTTCTTAGCAGCAGCAACAACAACCAAAATCATAGCCAGCATTTAAATAGTGCTTTAAGGTTTGAAAAACATGTATTATTTATTTTAACCCTTATGATAACCCTGGGAGTTAAGTGCTGTTATTATTCCATATTTTATATATGATGAAACTAAGGCAGGCAGCCTAGTTCCTTGTGGCTAGTAAGTATCCAAAGCCTGATTTGAATTCAGATTTTCCTGATTCTAGGTCCAGTGCTCTATCAAATGTACCATTTAGTTGTTAATAACAATAATAATATATGTATGATACTTTCATTGAATAAGAAACAAGCATTTGTTAAACACCTATTATCTGCCAGGCAGTATGCCAGGCACTGAAGATACTGATATGAAAAATGAAACAATCCCTGTTTTCAAAGAGTTTATATTCTATTAGAGGTGATAGCATTTTTATATCATATCATATCATATCATATCATATCATATCATATCATATCATATCATATCATATATCATATCATATCAGTCATGTCACATCATGCCAGGCCATGCCAAGCCACACTATATTGTATTGCATTATATTATATCATATATTTATTATGTTATATCATATTTACTATATTATAATGTATTGTGTTTAGGAGGGCAACCAATTATCAAGGGAATTTCTAAAAGACCTTCTCTGTTAACCATATCAAACGCTTTGGTCAGGTCTATGAAAGCAATGAAGAGGGGTTTTCCTTGTTCTCTGCACTTTTCTTGTAGTTGGCAATGCGAGAAAATCATATCAATAGTTGACCTCCCTGCTGGAAAGCAGCATTGTGATTCGGGGTAAACATGGTCAGCAAGTTTACACAGTCTAAGCAAGACGACCTTGGCAAACATCTTCCCAACAACGCTGAGAAGTGAAATTCCTCTGTAGTTACAGTCACTCCTGTCTCCACTGTTCTTATAAAGAGTAACTATTTGGGCATCACGCATATCCTGTAGCACTTCACCTATGGCGAGTTAGCCTCAGGCCAAAGACCTGTTGGACACCCCTAGCTTCGCTACAGAGATATATGCAAGAGAGACTTGAGGGCTCTGGGAATAGACACCGGCAGCTGGGAGGAGATGGCCAAAGACCGCCCGATGGAGTTCAGTACTCAGGAGCAGCTTGCAAGCAGCTGAGATGGGCCTCCAAGCTTGAGAGGAAGAAAAACAAATGAGACCCAGGAACCGACAGACAACAGAGAGTGCAGTTTTCTGATGTCCTTGTTGCGGCAGGAGCTGTGGCTCCCATATCAGACCGCACAGCCACACTGTGGCCTGTGGCTTTTCAAGGTGATGATCCATGGTCGTCCATGACTGGCAGAAGCCTGCTACTAATATATTGTGTTATATAGTATTGTATGGTATTCCTCATCTGCAAATGGGGGCACTACCCAGTTCATTGGGTTGATGGGAGGAAAGTTCTTTATAAATCTGTAAGTAATACAGAAGCATGCACTATTGTTATAATAACTCACCTTAGCATTTTGAAACCCTTAACCTTCCCCCCACCCCAAACAGGTTAGAATTCTTAGGCCAGAATTATTTGATTCTTTTGAGCAGATCTGGATCATTTGTCCAAGTATGCATGAATCAGGATGGCTTGGGAATGATCCCTCAAGATTATACTGCATGCTGTGTAATGAAGAACAGGCAGATTTCAGAAAAACCTGGAAAGACTTGTATGAACTGATGAAAAGTACAGCACAACTAAGAAAACATTACACACAGTAACAGCAACATTGTGTGATGATCAACTATGAATGATTTAGCTCTTCTTAGCAATACAGTGATCCAAGATGTGGTAAAAAGTTTTTAACAGTCAGTTAGTGAATATGGAAAGATGCCAGTTTTTAAAGGACCACCCTTTTGGGGAGGAGACCGACGGCCGTGTGCACGCCAGCCTGGCTGTTAAGCACTTCACTTCCAGGGTGGGAGCTTAAAAGGCAAGGAGAGAACAGAAGTGGGAGATCTTTTTGGCTCTCCTGGTTCACTGGCTGCGCGGCACAGACAGACGCTGACTGGAGTTCGACTCGGCCCGGCTCGCGGTAGCAGCACGTGCTTGATGCGGCTCTCTCCCCTCAAAGGTGGCCTTGGACTTTTGGTGAGTTTTATACGGACTATAGACTAAGCTTAGATTTAAGACTATTTGTTTTGTATTTCTACTTTCCTATCCCTCTAATCAACATCACCTTGTAATTTCCAAACAATAAAAGCTCTAACTAGAGACCAGAGGCTTTTTCCATTTACTAGTCTGGGAGATAAAGAAGGGAAAAGTTACAAAGGGAGGTTAATGCTCTAGTATCCAATTTTAAATCTCACAAAGACCATTACAGAGGACTCATGATGGAAAATGTTATCCACATACAGAGAAAGAACTAATGGATTCTAAATGAAGATTGAAGCATACTATTTTCACTTGCTTTATTATTTCATGGCTTTTTTCTTTTTGGTCTGTTTCTTCTTTTACAACTGTGACTAGTATGGAAATGTTTTACATGATACATATATATATATATATAAATAAAATAGCATACCATTTATTTTTGTGGGGCAATGAGGATTAAGTGACTTGCCTAGGATCACACAGCTAGTAAGTGTCAAATGTCTGAGGTCAGACTTGAACTCAGGTCTTCCTGAATCCAGGGCTGGTGCTTTATCCACTGTGCCCCCAAAAAAATACTATTAAAAAAAGATTATACTACATGAGCAGGGTCATCTGTAAGCCATATGAACTACAAGCCTATATGAAGGGATTCTCCTAACATCCCAGCAACTTCAAGTGTTTTACACTTTGGGGTAAGGTGTTTGGGATGAGGAAGCAGGATTAGCCTCTTGCAGAAGGTGGTATTTGAGCATGGATGCTGTCTGTCCTTTATTCTTGCTACTTGACCTGCCTACCTCCTTTTCTGCTCAGTGGTACTAAATGAGATGACAGAGGATTGACATCATTCTTCTGGCTTATTTATTTAAGGCGTGCCACATGAAAAGTCTAGAAAGGCAGAGACTAAGTAGAAATTTAAACCTAAATATTGCAGACTAACTTCGGGAGTATTGTATGGGTTAATGGAAAGAACACTGGAATTAGAATCAAGAGACTTGAATTCAAGTCCTGAAAAGACCTTAGAGATCATCAAGTCAGACAGCTTCCTTTTACATATGAGGGACCTGAGTTCCATGGAAGTGTCTTACCCAAAGTCACATTGGTAATAAGTGAGAGTCAGGATTTGAATCCAAAGCCAGTGTTCTTTTGACAGTACCCTAGTGTCTCATTAGCTTTGTGATTTTATAAAACAAATTACATGGAAGTGTAGTCCCTATCTACAGAACTCCTAGTTTTGTTATTAAATATTTAATTACAATATAATTATAGAATATCAATATAAACCTAATGTTTAATTTTAAAGAAATCCAGTCATTTCAGTTTAAAAGTCATTTTTTTATAGATCTGAGTTAAGCCAGTAAGTATTGTGTGTCAGTATCAGAATAATGAGTCTAATTTTTCACTTTTCCATAGTGTTGGCACCATATAAGCACACTGATGGTGCTGAGTCATTTGCTCAGACACCAGTCCTATCATACTCACCAGTTGTTGTTGCTTTTTTTCTATTTCTATTTTTTTTTTACACTGGGGACTATTTTATTGAAATTAGTCAGTGATACTGGATTTTATGTAAGCATGGGATTAAGATGTGAAACATTACTTAAGTATCCAGTAACTAGGCAATTCAATATCTTCATCTGAATAATTTAGATAATAATATTCAGAGTGAGGGACAATGTTTCATAGTGGATAGAAAATTGGACATGGAATCAGGAAGACTTGAGTGGACCCGTAAGTCAATCTTTTACTGCCCCAGGCAACTTTCAGACTATAAATTATAGAAGAATTCCTAGCCAGCTTCAGTCAAAGGAATTCCCATATTAGGAGTCCCCCAGATGGAGGAAATCATAGGTCCACAGGTCTGTCATGTGAGAATAATAGTCACACTAGTTCTCTTTTGGGGCTGTTATGAGAAAAGCACTTTGCAAACCTTAAAACACTATATGCAGACCCATGAGCAATTATTTTAGGCAAAATCATTTTTTTTTTTTTTTTTGCAAAAATCTTTACAAATGCTCCAGCTCAGCCCAGAAGGGAAAAAAAAAAATCTGTGGAGGAGCAGAAGCTAAAACCTGCTGATTGGTTAGGGCCAAATTTAGGGCTGGCATCTGAAGTCTTGGTAGCCAATCAAATCACAGATAAAAAAAAGTCACCAGGGAATGCATGGGTAGGCTTTGAGCAGCTTTAGAAACTTTACAAACTGGAGCTACCATTATTATCTAATCCTTCTTTTCTCTTAGCACTCCAAGGAATTTTGTTGATTCGACCTCTTGCATACAAAGGAAGTCTGATTTTGTCTCTACTTTCCTTCAACTCTTTTGTTTAACCACACCTCTAATCCTGAAAAGTATCTCTCTCCAGGTAAAAACAGCATTTAAAAGCATTCTTAAATGCAAAATTCCATTTCACTTCACTTCCCCTCCTCCCCATTCTAAATTGACCCAATTCTTGATCAGAACAGAAAAAGTCTTTCAGATGAATAGTGAATCCCCAGACCACATTGCTAGCTCTAATCAGCACAACTGGCCTGTTCTTTTTTTCAAAGAGCAAAGTTCAGATATTCTCTACTGCCCCCATCACCGTTTCCTAGAGGCCCTCAAAGCCTTCCCGTCTTGGATGGATCCAGCTTAAGTGGTTTGGTACTAGTGGCCTGGGAAGGAGACAAAAAGTCTGGGAATGACTGAGGGCAAATTTAGGGTTGAGTTGTTTACATGAAGGAAAGCATTAAATTCAAGGGCTCTGACACATTTAGCAGGTTTAATTGGGGTTTCCAGCTCACAGTATTGCCTGTAAGTCTTGGTGGTATACCCAGCATGTTCCCCAAGCTGTTGGACCCAGTCCAATAGCGTATTAGTAATGTAATAATAATACTTCGCATTGGTAGGAATGTATTTGCCTTGTGTCTTACAAATATAATCAGAAGTGTTGAAACTAAAGAGGTCTGGGAGGGGAAACACTGCCAATGTTATTACACCAAACTAGATATCATCTTTAGTGGCTACAGAAGAGTCAGTAGTAAAGCTCATGGCTTCAGATGTCTATGCAAAATTGTTCAGACAACATGGGAGATGAGTTGGAAGCCCTAAAGCAAAGAGGTAAATTTGACCTCATAGTTATCACTGAGACTTGATGAGGTAAAACCCATGTCTAGAACGTGGCTCTGGATGGTCATATCCTATTCAAAAGAAACAGAACAGGTGAAAGGGGGTAGAGGAGAGCTAGTATTATATATAAGAGGGCATTTGATGGAGGGAAAAACAGAATCAGTTTTGTCATCTGAGTATAATACTTGGACATTGTGCTTCTGTTCCAGGGCTTATGATCTGTTTCCCCAAACTCATCTATTTCCTTTTTCTGTCCAGTTATACTCAGCAGTTTACAATCTATACAGGGAAATAACATGCACATAGAAAATCAAATGCAAATACATACAAAGTAATTTCTGGGGAGAAGGCACAGGTCTAATAGGAAGGGCAGTTTGTTAACAAGAAAAACATGTGTTTGTATGTGTATTTAGGGGAGGGGGTTCAGAGGTCACAGGGGAAGGGTAAAGAGGAATAGTTATAAAGGAAGAACAGGATAGACATGGATGGCTATGAGGGAGCAGAATGGTAGCTAAAAAGAGGGGTTAGGCCTAAGCAAGCTATGCCTCAGTTCAGTCCAGACTGGAACAAGTGTCTCCTCTACACCATACCCAGCAAGTAATCACACAGCCTTTGCTTGAAAACCCCCGTGAGGGGGTTTGAGAAAAACGACTCCTATTCAATAATTGTCTGGAACTCAGCAGCAGTGATGTGTCAAAGGCTCATTTATTGTCATTCTCGTGAGAATGGGCAACCCAGTGTGCAGTTGGTGGGTGAAAAGAATGGGGGCTTGCAGGTCCCAGTTTAAACCCTAGTCGCTAATGTGAATGGACCCTCCCCTTTTTCATCACTGGTCCAAATACTGAAGGGTTACAATGTATGTGCAAAAACTAGCTAACTTGAATGCAGTATTTCTAGCCCTAATTTCCATAATTATTCTTTGGGTTCTTAGCCAATGGGGGAGGTGATACAGGGACAATTCTTCAATCCTCCCTTATATGGACATAACTCAGGAGTGGACCTAATTGAGACCAGCTCAGGGCTTCCCTGAACAATGTGATTTTGTTTGCTAGAGTGGGGGGAGGAGAGGGAGGAGAAGGAGATCTTTTCCCTCAAACCAGTCTGGAGGAGTGTAATTTGAATGGTGACTATTATATTCCTATCGAGAGACCATTCCCCATTTCCTCACAGGAGGGATCTACCATTTTTCAAGGCAGCCTATTCTATTTTTGAATAGCAATAATGGTTAGGAAGTTTTTTCCTGATATCAAACTTCAATTTGCCTTTTGGTGACATCCTCCCATTGCTTATAGTTGAACCATCTTGGGCCAAAGAGAGTAAGTCTATTTTCTCTTCCCTGTAACAATACTTGAAGTACTTGAAGAAAGCCATCATGTCTCCCCAAGCCTCCTCCGCTCAAAGCTTCTCCCTCCTCATGGTGAACTTATGGCAGGGTCTAGATGAATGCTTCACCAGTACAGCAGGCTGATAGATTTGCAAGCTACATGATTGGTGGGAATATCCACAAGAATTTGGGTTATCCAAAGGCATCTATGACACACAAAAAGGTTAATAACCTCTGGATAAAGGATGGAATGTTAGACTTAGAGACAGGAAGACATACTCAAATCATCCCTTCTACACTTATTAGCTGTGTGACCCTGGGCAAGTCACTTCATAGAGATAAATTTAGTGCTTATTTCATAGGATTGTTGTGAGTATCAAATGAGATCAGGTATGTCAAGTACTTTGTAAAGCTAAAAGCACTATACAAATGTCCATTATTATTGACATATTTAAATTATTAGAATTATAAAATGTGATTTATGTACAAAAATTTCATAAACACATTTACTAAGAAAATGCTCGAACCATGCAATCTTGTTTGCTGGAGGGGAAGGAGGGAGACTGAGACTTTTGTCTTCAAACAGGTCTGGAGGAGTGTAATTTGTTTTTTGTTTTGTTTTGTTTTGGGGGCAATGGGGGTTAAGTGACTTATCCAGGGTCACACAGCTGGTAAGTATCAAGTGTCAAGTGTCTGAGGCCGGATTTGAACTCAGGTCCTCCTGAATCCAGGGCCAGTGCTCTATCCACTGAGCCACCTAGCCACTCCCTTGGAGGAGTGTAATTTGAATGGTGACAGTTATATCCTTATTGAGAGGAGACCATTACCCATTTCCTCACAAACCATATTAATTACCTTTGAGCCAAATTAAGTTTTATTTGAGATATTTTCCTCTTGGGATGGGCCATAATGGACCAGAGAGTGTGAAAGAAAGCCTGAGTAAGCTTCCTTCTCCTTTCTTTGGGGCCTCCTTCTCTGTGCCATGGGGGAACACTTGTTTGGAGCTTTTGCAAATCAAATATTCTATTTAGTTCTGGTGGCCGTGGCGTCTTTTGTGGAAATATGCTTCAAATGCTTTTCTTCTATTGAAGGCCCACATTTTTCATTGATGGTCAGGCTCAGCTATTATGAATTGCAACTTGCACTCCTTTGCTTTTAGGAATATCCTATTCTAATCTTTTATTTCTCATGGTAGCAGAGCAATCATAAAATTTCTGAATGGACAGTCATTCACAGCCAATGACCTTTATCCTGGCTTCTTGTTGCCTCATATTAAAATCCTGAAATTGGGTCATTACATGAATTAGAGTTTAAGGTTTTTTCTGGTAGTAGTCTGTGAATTTGATCAATTAATACTTTGCTACCTGCATTCAAATGTTCCATGCAGTTTATTTGTATTATTTCCTATATTATAGCATCAATAGTTTTGTAGTGATCACATTCTTATTGCAGGCTCAATATCATAGTCAAGGAAACTAATGTGACCATAGGCTACAATAGCTGCAGTGTCCAGAAGGAGGGAGGTATAGGCCTGCTATTTTCATATCTGGAAAATTGTGTTTGCTTAAATGCACTACATCTTAAGAGGCTGTGATAAATTAGAGCTTATTCAAAGAGGGGCAATCCAAAAATGAGGGGGACTAGATATCATGCACCAGCAGGTAGGTGGCTCTGTGGATAGAGTGCTGGGTCTGGAATCAGGAAGACATCTTCCTGAGTTCAAATCCAGCTTCAGACACTTACTACTTGTATGATTTTGGGCAAGTACCATAACCCTGCCTGCCTCAGTTTCCTCAACTTTAAAATGAATTGGAAAAGCAAATGGCAAACCACTCCAGTATTTTTTAAAATAATAAACATTTTTATTTATAGTATTGGGTTCCAATTTTTATCCCTCCTTCTCTCCCTCCCCTCTCCTCCCTGAGGAGGTAAGCAATCAGATATAGGTTATACATGTACAATTATGGAGAATATTACCATATTAGTAATTTTGTATAAGAAAACTTGAATAAAAGAAAAAAAATGAAAGATAGCATGCTTCAGTCTGTGTTCCATCAGTATCAGTTCTTTCTTTGGAGTTGGATAGTATGTTTCATCCATAGTCCTTTGGGATTGTCTTGGATCATTGTATTGTTGAGAATAGTTAAATCTTTCACAGTTCTTCATCAAACAATTTTGCTGTCTCTATGCACAATGTTCTCTTGGTTAAGCTCTCTTTACTATACATGAGTTCATACAAGTCTTTCCAGGCCTTTCTGAAATCATCCTGCACGTCATTTCTTATAGCACAATAATATTCCATTACCATCATATACCACAGTTTGTTTAACCATTTCATAATTGATGGGCATTCCTTTGATTTCCAATTCTTAGCCACCACAACACTCCAGTATTTCTTTTCTTTTCTTTTCCTTTTTTTTTGAGTGGGTCAATGAGGGTTAAGTGACTTGCCCAGGGTCACACAGCCAGCAAGTGTCAAGTGTCTGAGACCAGATTCAAATTTAGGATTTCCTGAATCCAGGGCCAGGGCTTTATCCACTGCGCCATCTAGCTGCCCAACACGTCAGTGTTTTTGCTAAGAAAACCCCAAATGGGGTCACAAAAAATCAGACATGACTAAATCAACTGAACAATAATAAATGCCATGCCACATGAGAGTCAGTTGAAAGAATTAGGATAGTTTATTCTGGAGAAGAGACTTGGGGGTGGGGATATGATTTTGGCAAAGTAGAAAGAGTGCTTGATTTGGAGTTGAGAAGATATGATTTTTATTTTTTTTTTTGGTGAGGCAATTGGAGTTAAGTGACTTGCCCAGGGTCACACAGCTAGTAAGTGTTAAGTGTCTGAGGCCGGATTTGAACTCAGATACTCCTGACTCCAGGGCCAGTGCTCTATCCACTGCGCCACCTAACTGCCCCTCAAATATAATTTTTTGACACTTTCTACCTGTGCATCTATGAGCAAGTCGCTTAGCCCCTGAACAAAAGTTTTCTCACCCCAAAAGTGACAATGCATGTAGGAAATACTTCACAGAATTGTTGTGAAGCTCCAGTGAAATAATGTGTGAATTGGGGCAGCTAGATGGTGCAGTGGATAAAGTACTGGCCCAGGATTCAGGAGGACCTGAGTTCAAATGCAGCCTCAGACACTTGACACTAGCTGTATGACTCTGGGCAAGTCACTTAAAACTCATTGCCCCACAAAATAAAATAAAAGAAAAGAAAAATAATATGTGTCAACAAGTGCTAAGCACTTTGAATGCAAAGAAGGGCAAAAGACAGTCCCTGCCTTCAAGGAGCTTAATGGGGAAAACAACATGCAAACAACTAGGTACAAACAAGATACAGATAGGAAAACCAAGAACTGATCAGCAGAGGTAAGGCACATCTGTATAAAGTACTTTGTGAACTTTAAAGCATTATACAAATGTTTCATTATTTTTCTTATACTTCAAATGCCTGAAAGTCTGTCACATGGAAGAAGGATTAGAGTTGGCCCTAGAGAGCAGAAAGAGGACCAAAGGGTGGAAGTTGTAAGGAGGCCGATTCCATCTCCATGTAAGGAAAGACTTCCTAGCCATGAGAGCTGTTCCCCAATGGAATGAGCTGTCTTGGGGGGGAGGGTGGAAGCATTGGGATTCCAGGCACTGGAGGTCATCACATCGAGGCTGGGTGACCTCTTGTGAACGTTTGGATCCAGATTGAGATGGAGATTGGATTAGATTGATTACGAGGCAGGACAGTCTATCACTCTGACTGGTGTGGGGTAAGAAGGAAGAGAACCAAAGCACCAAGGAGCACGATTTCTTTGGGTTTGCTGTTAGAAACCAACTTTCCAGGGTTGCTCTACAGGCCATGCTAAGTTAACCCACCAGGGGGCATGGTTGGAATGTAAGAAATTGAATAAAGCCCCTGGTGAGAGGGAAAATTCATCTCAGTATCTTAATATTTCAGACTAGAAAAGATCTTTTTATACATGAAGAAACTGTGGCCTCAAGAACAAAAGTGACTTATCTAAGAGATAACAGCATTAACATTGGATTCTGTGCCCTGGACCCAGAACTTTCCCAACTACACCATGATTAAAGAGACAGACTTTTATTCAAGGTACATTCCCTAGGTCAGAGTGACCTCAGGATGCAGAAGTGTAGCAGTCAGTCTGCAAAAGGTTCCAAGAGATTTTTTCAGACTCAGACTCCAGGGGTACTTTTCCTTTGTCATTTATTTCTTAATCCCAAAGATGAGTGAGTATTTCCTAAGTGTCAGAAGAAAAGCATTTCAGTGATTGGAAATGCCATGGTAATCTTGGGGATTAAAAAAAATACAAGCTACCTGTCACAAATTTTTCAGGACAGAAAGAAAATAGGAAGTTTCATCATAAAATTTAGGTCCTGTCTCCCAGAGGCTGGGGAAACTCAGAAATATTAACCATTGAAAGGAAACTGTAATTAAAGAGAATATCAAAGCTAGAAGGGAGTTGAGAGATCATCAAACCTATTGTTCTCATATCATAGATGAAAAAACCCTTAGAAATTAGAAATGAGGAAGCTAAAGTAAGAGGGGATATGAAGGTGAGAGGATTTTAAAGAAAATTTGGTGATGTTTCATGGAGCCAATGTGGACAAAGTGCTAGACTTTGGGTCAGGAGACTCAACTTTTAATCCAACCTCAGACCTTTTATCAGCTGTGTGACCCTGCTAAAGTCACTTAGCCTCTGTCTGCCTCAGTCTCTTCATCTGTAAAATGAGGATAATAATAGCACCTGTCTCCCATGGCTGTTGTGAGGATAAAATGAGATAATATTTGTAAAATGTTTAACATAGTGCCTGGCATATAGTGAGTATTCAAAAAAAAATGCTCGTTATCATCATCATCATCCCTGTGACCATAGGGAAATCACTTAGCCTCCTTGGGTTTCCATTTCTAAAACTACAGAATGATGAGCTCAGACCAGATGATGTCTTACATATTCTAGCTCTTGAGCTAGAATCATATCAGCTGACACAAGTCACTTACCCTTGATAAGCCTTATTTTACTTATCTGCAGTTTGAGGGGGTAGGGCAGCTAGGTGGCACAGTGGATAGAGTGTTGGCTCTGGAGTCAGGAAGACTCATCTTCCTGAGTTCAAATCTGGACTCAACATTTACTAGCTGTGTGACCCTGTGCAAATACCTTAATCCTGTTTGCCTTAGTTTCCTCATCTGTAAAATGAGCTGGAGAAGGAAATGGCAAACCATTCTAGTATCTCTGCCAAGAAAACCCCAAGGGGGTTGTAAAGAGTCAGGCATGTCTGAAACAAATGAACAAATTTCAGATCCAGCCTCAGACACTTACTACCTATATGAGTCACTTAATTTCTCTCTGCCTCAGTTTCCTCAGCTATAAAATGGGGATAATAAGAGGAGCTACCTCACAGGGGCATCGTGAGGATCAAATGAGATAATGTTTATAAAGCACTTAGCACAGTACCTGGCACATAGTAGGCACTTAATAAATGCTTGTTTCCTTCCCTTTCCCATATCACATATAAAACAAACATGATATTTAGGTGTGATGTGATATAGGTACTTTATAGGAATAGTTTCAAGCTGGGATGGTAGAGTCTTCCTTGACTGTCTGCTCCTCTTCCCTCTGGCCCATACTTCCAAATAGTTTCTTTTCTATTTTGAATATTGTGACAACCTTTAAACCTGGGCCATAAGGTACTTACTTCCTTGAGTATAGCAGCTGAGCAGAGTCCATGGCATTCATCAAAGGGATCCAGTTTGGAAGGCAGGGGGTTGAGGGTCGGGGTCAATCAGCTAGTCAATAAATGTGTTTGCTAGGCACTATGCCTAGCCTCAGGCATACAAATACAAAAAAGAAAGATAGTTCTTGCCTTCAAAGAGCTTATATTCTAGCGAGGGAAGACAATACAGAAAAGGAAACTGAAAAACCAAGGGCATTTTGGAGAAGTCCAGAAGAAGGAAGCAGAGTGGAAAATGAAGGAAGAGATGACTGACCTGTGCTCCCTCCTTCCGGAGATGGAGGCTGGGGAGGAATTCTCCACTCCACCCTCTCTATTCAGAGGGTACTGAGGAGGTGTGAGTACCCAGGCCAAAGTGAGGTGGGGTTTGCATCTAAGAAGTTCCTTTGTAGGGAGAGGTCAGAATTTCAATTGGAACAAGCCAAGATTATAACAAACAGACAAAACAAAACTGCCCGGATGAGTCATGGAGCTGAAATGGTCAGAGGCAAGAGGCTGTGTGTGAAACAGAAAGGAGGTCAACCCTGGGGACCGAGATAAGTCTGAGGGGGAGTTAGGGAGAGAAGTCAGCTTTAGGGAGGCATTCTCCACTCCACCCTCTATTCAGAGAGGTCCCAGGAGCAGAGAGAGTGTTGATGAGGCCTGGGTACCAAGGTGGGGCAGGGTCCAGAGTAAAGCCTAGACTGACTCAGTACTTGCGGTGCAGGGGAAAGAAAATGGGGCTCTGGAATCGGAGCACCAGGTTTCAAATCTGGCTTTTGTTACTTACTAGCCACGAACTAACCTTGGGAAAGTCACTCAACCTCTCTGGGACTCAGTTTTCTCCTGTCTAAAATGTCTAGGGTTAGATCAAATGGTCCCTGAAGTTCCTTCAAGGTCCTCTGGCTTGTATTAATAAAATAAGCTAGCATTTATATAGCTCTTTAAAGTTTGCAAAGCACTTTACAAATATTTCCTCATTTTATCCTCATGACAACCCTGAGAAGCAGGTGCTATTGTTATTTTCTCCATTTTACAGATGACGAAACTGAGGCAGGCAAAGATTATATTATGATAATAATAACTATAGCTAACATTTATATAGTGCATACTATATGCCAGGTACCATGCTAAGCAATTTACAGTAATTATTTCATTTGATCCTCACAATAACCCTGGGAGGTAGGTGCTGTTATTATCCCCATTTTAGAGATGAAGAAATTGGGGGCAGCTAGGTGTTATAGTGGATAAAAGCATCGGCCCTGGATCCAGGAGGACCTGAGTTCAAATCCAGCCTCAGATATTTGACATTTACCAGCTGTGTGACCCTGGGCAAGTCTTAACTGTCATTGCCCTGAAAAAAAGAAGAGAAAAGAAAAAAAATAGAGATGAAGAAATTGAGGCATACAGAGGTTAAGTGACTTTCCCAGAGTCACACAAGTGTTGTTTTGTCTTTTATTCCGGAAAAGGACCATGACATCTGGGTGATATCATGACTGGCATTGAATTGGGTTTAAATGAGGGAGGGCTGTGTAGGGCCACCAACCTTACTCTTTCCTCTAGAGCCATCTGGGTCCAGTGACAAGATATACATCAGGACAACTGGAGATGACCCCGGATGTTTAAGGCAATTGGGGTTAAGTGACTTTTCCAGGCTCACACAGCTAGTATGTGTCTGAGGTGAGATTTGAACTCATGTCCTTCCAACTTTAGAGCTAGTGCTCTAGCCACTGTTCTTTCTAGTTGCCCCTGAGTCATACAGTTAGTAAATATCTGAGGCTGGGTTTGAACTCAGGTCTTTCTGACTACAGGTCCAGGTTGCTATCCACTGTGTTATCCAGTTTGTGTTAGGCTAAGAATTATAATTTGTAACACTGTCCCTCTGTAGATGCCTGTTTGTTTTTATACCTGGCCCAATGAGATGAGTTCTAACTATTGAAGTCCCTTCCACTAGAGATCTTCTTCCCCACTTCTCATTGTTCTCCCATGGCAATAGCACAGTCAACAGGGCATTGGGCACCTCAGTGGCTGTCAAAAAAAACAAGGCACCAGAGGCAAATGTAGGTTGTTTGGTGAATCTGCAACTTGTGGGTGAATGATCCTGCTCACAAGGCAAACATTCCCTCTCATATGAGGCACATCAGGGCAGTTACTGATCTTGGAAGACAGGACCCTTAGGAGGCTATGTTGTGCCAGTGATGCTTCCGGTATTCTCTTCAGGCAGTCATTTAGAGAAGTCTGATCCTCATTAATGGATTTTCTTGTTTTCTTCTCAATCACAGAGCTCTAACAGTTTTAAAATAGTCAACCAATCAGCTTGGGCCTTGACTCATTCTGATTCTACAAGCCATTTTGGGAACTCTTCAAAAGAGAAGTATTTCATATGCTGATGAAGGAGAACAAGCTATATTAAGCCACAGTAGAGTTTCAAAGTTGCTAAGCCTCATCTAAGTAGCCTTGAGAACTGAAATAGAAAACATGTAGCAAAACAGTAGCACATATTTAGAAGGCAGTTAAAAAAAACAACCAAACGACTTTTCCCAAAACTATAATCATTTATAGAATAGGAGACAGCTATTTAAAAAATATGGAATGAAGAGAAACATGTTGGAAATTATTAAAACCAGCAATGATATATCTGTATCATGCATCATTTTGAAGCATAATTTGATAGCAGATACAAATGACCATGAGAATCAAGTGACATTTCTATATATAATAATAAAAAAACTAGATAATAAAATCATTAAACCATAGAGCTTCCTCAGTTTTTTGAGGGGGGATAGGTTTGATTTTTAGAAATTAAAATTCTTCATTTATTTCAAAAATAAAATGATGTAACAGGTCCCACTGAGTTAGGAGGGCTTACATATAGTCTTGGTGATGGAATATCCATCTGTCATTTGAGGACCAGGCTGCCCAATTTCAGAGAGGTCCATCAATTGCTAACATTAACAACAGGGTGATGAATTTTTCAGTCACTGTAGCTCTTGAAGATAATCTCTTTTTGGTACCTGAAGTTGTAGTTCATTTGGGTCTAGAGACATGATTTCATTAACTGGGTCTAGGTATTCTCCTAGTAACTTCCTACTTCTTTCCTCTGTCTCCCCCTCCCCAGTACTTTTCAGTTCAAAGAACACAATTAGAGCATGATTAGAGTTGAATAACTCTTCCTTTTATGAGAATATTTAGCCTATGCAAGATAAGGCTGGGGGAGGATATGATGGTGGTCTTAAAGTATATGAAGGACTGTTCCCTGAATGAGGGACTAGATTTCTTCTGCTTGGCCCCTAAGGGCAAAATCAAGAGTAATGGGCGAAAGTTGCAAAGAGGCAAATTTAAGCTTGATGTCAAGAATAACTTCCTTATAAGTAGGGCTAGCCAAAAAATGGGAAGAATGGTTTGCCTTGGGAGATGATTTGTTGTTCACCAACACTGAAGGTCTAAATCAAAGACTAGATGACCAATTGTTGGGTAAGTTTTAGAGAGAGAATTCCTCTTCAAGAATTTGTTGGTTCAGGCAGCTAGGTGGCTCAGTGGATAGAGCACCAGCCCTGGATTCAGAAGGACCTGAGTTCAAATCTGGCTTTAGACACTTGACACTTACTAGCTGTGTGACCCTGGGCAAGTCACTTAACCCCCATTGCCCCATCCCCCCCCCCAAAAAAAGAATTTGTTGGTTCAACTGAACTCTAAGGTCATTCCTGACTCTGAGATTCTATGACACTAAGTTGTAGAGGGGGTTGCAAGTCATTTTAGCATCCTAGGATTTAGAGCTGGGTGGGACCTTAGAGGTCATTGAGTCCAATCCTCTCATATGAGCCACAGAGAGGTTAGGTGACTTGATAAGAATTACAGTATCTGAGGCAGGATTTAAATATGTCTTCCTGACTCCAAAGTCAGTTAGTCAATAAGCATTTATTAAGTGCTTAACTTGTTTTAGGTATTGTATAAGCACTAGAAACACAAATAAAAACGGAAAGACAGTTCCTGCCCTCAAGGAGCTTACATTCTAAAGGGGGGAAATAACACATAAAAGGAGCTGAAAAGGTTGGGGCAGGGAGGGAGAAGCTATCTGAATTGGGAGTTTGGTGGAGAAAGTCCTATGGAGATAAGTCAGAAGTGTAGCCTGGAAGGAGATGAAGATACCTTTGTTCTGTGTCTTATCCTTAAATTGGAGGGTCTGGGAAGAACCAGCCAATCAGAATGGGAGGCCTGACTCCTAGGGGGTGGAGAAAACTTCCAATGTGGAAAATAGTCTAGGAGTGGATTGAGCTTCTAGGATGAAAAGGTTTCTATGGTATGGAAAAGAGAGTCCTGTTAAGATGAGTCATCAGCAGAGCAGCCTGGAGAGGGATGGAGATGACCTCTATCTGCTCATCCCTGGTGCTGCTGGTGGTGCTTCGGCTGCTGTTAATGAGGTATGATAACAGAGATCCTAAGGTCTCATCACCAGTGCTACTACTTTCAAAGGACTTTCCTGACTTCTCCAGTTGTTAAGATGTCCCTGTCACTTTTTTCTTTTCTTTTATCTTCTCTACTCTTCTCTCCTTTCCTCTTCTTGTTTCTTCTCTTCTCTTCCTTTTCTTTCTTCTCTTCTCCATTTCCTTCTCTTCTCTTTCCTTTCCTCTTTTATATGCATCCTGTATTTACTTTTCTGTGACTATGTTGAATCTTCCTAGGAGAATGAATGCTTCTTAAGGGCAAGGACTGTCTCACTTTTGTTTTTTGTGTCAGTGTCTAATACAATGCCTGACATCCATTGGTAGTTAAGATGAACTTGCTAATTATCAACAGTTTCCATTTTCCTCAGGGGTGCCTGGTATAGATTCTGTGCACAGTAGGCACTTAATAACTGGTTGTTGAGTTAATGAATGCTTGAGGGCACAGTTTCAAATATGGGCACTGAGAATTCTTCAGATTATAAATTAAATCAACAAAGATGTTTCCTCCTGGGGTAGAAAAATAAAACCACATGTTTCTTATGAAATTCAGAATCATAGAATCACAGAATTTCAGATTGGGAAGGCACTTTAGTAGCCACCCAATTCAATCCATACCTTAAAATAATTCACCACAGTTTGTTCAACCATTGCCCAATTGACTGGGCACACATTTTATTTTCAAAGTCTTTGTTATATATAACAAAGGGTACTGCTGTAACTGGGGGCAGCTAAGTGGTGAAGTGGATAGAACACTGACCCTGGAGTCAGAAGGACCTGAGTTAAAATCTGGCCTCAGACACTTATTAGTTGTGTGACCCTGGGCAAGTCATTTAACACCCTGACTGCCTCTCCAAAAAAAAAAAAAAGCAATTTCCTCTATAAGATAGCCAACAAGTGGCCATCCAACCAGTGTTTAAACATCTACTCCATTAAATAAGGGGAATCACATTACCCCTTTAGCCACCCCATTCCTTTTTTATAAATTACTCTACTATAGAGTTTTTCCCAAAATCAAACTTTAAATTTTCTTCTTTACAACACCTACTTATTGCTTCTGGTTCTTCCCTCTGGGGCTAAACAGATGTCAAATCTCTCCTCTACCACAGCCTTCAAACACAAAACACTGGAAGATAGCAACCTTGTCCCAACTGAGTCTTCTCCAGGCTAACTATCCCTACTTCCTTTAATCATTCTTCATATGTGATAGATTTGAGGGCCTTCACCATTTTGGTTTCCTTCCATGAACATTCTCCAACCTATCAATGTCCTCTCCAAATGGGGATACTCAGAATGCAACCCAATATTCCAGATGTGGTATAGCCATGTAGAATACAATAGGACTAATCATCATTTCTTTATTCCTGGAAGCTATGTCTCTCTTCATGAAGCCCCAAATCACCTTATGTTTTTCTTTTCTTTTCTTTTGGCTGGCATATCACACTATTGACTCATCTTGAGCTACTTCCCACACACTTTTTTCTTCAGTTCTGTCTCTCACCTACCATAATTATCTGGGACTGGTAGGCAGCATTGGAGTGTGAAATTGATCATTTTGAAAGGTAAATATCTGGAGGATTGCTCATCCCAGGAGGCTGTGATCCAAGGCCCAAGTTTCTTGGCTCACTAAAAGTGGCATTTTCAGTCAGGTAACTGGAGACAGAGTCTGAATGATATAGACCAATAAAGGAGATGGTATGATAACTGGGGAATTATAAAAAAAGACAGCTGCTTCCTAGAGATGAGAAAGACAAGATAAACAATTAAATGAAGAGGCAATTAAGGAAATGATAACTATGTTGCAAATAGTATTCCATATTCCTTTGAAGAGGGTAGCTATTGAGTTGGGTAGAGGCAAAGCTCCAAGAGTAGACCTGAAATAAGTGCAGAAGAATAGAATCTTTTAAGGTGAAATCTCTTCATTCATTCATTCACTCATTCATCTGTCTACCAATCCATTCAGTCAGCCAGCCAGGCAACTAGCATATATTGATTGCATGCAAACCATTATACTAAGTGGTGGAAGTGGGCATGGGGAAGTGTTTGCATAGAAAAGCATTAACACTCACCTCTCTTAGAGAGCATATAGTCTAGATGTTAGCCTATACATATGGTTTCAGCAATCTCTTCTAACGGAAATTCTGTGATTCTATGTAGTTGACCATTCCATTAGACCATTATTACCATACCTTCTTCACCCAACATTCAATAAACACTTATTAAATATATAGTATGTACAGGTGTATTTACAAGTCAACAAACGAGGGGCAGCTAGGTGGTACAGTGGATAGAGCACCGGCCCTGGATTCAGGAGGACCTGAGTTCAAATCTGGACTCAGACACTTAACACTAGTCGTGTGACCCTGGGCAAGTCACGTAACCCCAATTGCCTCACCAAAACCAAAAAAACAAAAAACAAGTCAACAAACATTCATTAAATATTTATTATGGGTGCAGCTAGGTGGCACAGTGGATAGAGCACCAGCCCTGGATTCAGGAGGACCTAAGTTAAAATCCAACCTCAGACACTTGACACTTACTATCTGTGTGACCCTGGGCAAGTCACATAACCCTCATTGTCCCACAAAAAAATGATAAATATTTATTATGTGTAAGGAAATGAAAATTGCTCAGAATACACAGAAATGCTTTCCCAACTCACATTTTAATGAGAGACAACATGCAAATATATACACATATATATATACATATATATATATATACACACATACATACATACATATATAATGCAAATGGAAGGCAATCTAAAAAGAGAAGGGAATCTCCTCAAAAAAGAGGAAAAACCTCCTGTAAAAGGCAGGATTTGAACTGAATTCTGAAGGAAGCTAGAGAAATCAGGAGTTAGAAGTGAGGAGAGAGGAGAGAGAACATTCCAGGCATGTGTAAGCTAGGGTGGATGGGTCATGGAGTATATGGAAGGGAGTATACTCTAAGAAGACTGGAAAGATTGGAAGGGCCCAGGTTTTTAATCATCTTGTCTGTGGGGAACTTGTAGGGACATACCAGAATATTGCAGCCAGTATGGCTTAGTGGAGAAGTCACTTGGATTTGGATAGAGCAGGACTCGAATCCCAGTTCAGATACTAGGAGAGTGACTGTGGACAAGTCACTTCAAGTATTTGAGTTTCAGTTTCCTCACTTTGTAAAATAAAGATGATAATTAAAGAACCTATATTACATACAGGTTGACCTGATGAGCGAATGAGTTAGTCAATATATGTAAATACATTTGGCAGATGTGAAGCAATATAAACACAGGAACTATTGCAATTATTAGTTCTTTGCTAGTCTTTTCAGCCAATAAAATTTGTAGAGTGCTGATAATGGAATGATCTCCTTGTTTTGAAAGCTCGGATTTAGAAATTCTTCAGTGTCCAAAGTAGCAGCTTATATTGTGTGAATCAGACTGTGGCATTAGGATAAAGTGTCCAGTTATAACTAACTCAGTTATCTCAGGCTTCTTCTCTGTCCTTCTATTTGGGGTTAGTGATAAGAATGTGATCTCATAGAATGTTAGCACTAGAGGGGCCCAGGCCTAGTGACCCAGAAGCTATTCAAGTCCTTGTTGGAATGAGCCATACGACAGCATGCTTCTCTGTATGTATACACACACCACACAAAATCATAGAGTATCAAATGTGGAAGGGACCCTAAAGATCGCCTAACTGAACCCCATCATTTTTTAGAGCAGCAAATGGAAGCCCAACATCACCCAAGCTAATCAGGCCCGGAGAAGCCAAGCCGTCCTATTTAAATCTAGTGGGCATTCTATTGTATCCTAGGTATCTCTATCAAGTAGAAACAAACAAGGTCAGGCAAAATCCTTGATGGTAGGTTAATGCCACCGTTCATATTCTTGTATAAGCATGGCTAGTGTAGGCTTCCTCTATTTATAGGTTTTCATGAGAATTTCCCCATTCTCCCCCATCTAGACATTTTATTGTTATTTCATCAGACTGGAACAACTTGGTGCCTTTCAAAGTTGTCCTTGCTCTTTATGGCAGAAGGGCTCTGGTCCTTTTAATAGGATGACAAGGGGGAGGTCATAAATCATGTCAAAGAGGTCACTTGGTATTTTTACTCTCCCAGATATGCGAATACCATAGGGACGAGTCATTGAGACCTTTCTGCTCCTTGGAGTCTTGTTTCTCCAAGAAAACATCTTACTGGGAAGGCAAAAACAACAGCATCAACTCCTCTTGGGTGGTTTTAAGAGCTAGTTGATATGGGTTTTCTCTAGAGAAGATCTGTTATCTCTCTGAAAGGCAAAAATAGCAACACGAACTCCTGTTAGGTTGTTTTAAGAGGCAGATGATACATATTCTTTTTCTTGAGAAGATCTGTCCCTTCAGTCCTTTCCCTTCTCTGAGGGAGGGCTGTCTCAGGAGTAAGAAAGAACATTTAGGGACAGCTAGGTGGCGCAGTGGATAGAGCACTGGCCCTGGATTCAGAAGGACCTGAGTTCAAATCTGACCTTGGACCCTCAACACTTACTAGCTGTGTGATCCTGGGAAAGTCACTTAACCCCAATTGCCTCACCCCCCCAAAAAATTAAAAAAGAAAGAACATTTATTCATTCCTTCTAGAAAGTTTCCTGAGCACTGTTGTAGGTACTGAGGGGGTGGGTGGGGATGAGAAGGGCTTCTTACCCTCAAGGAGCTCACAATAAAGTAAGGAAAATAAATTAAATTTGCAGACAACTATAACAGAAGTGTCAAACATGTGACCCTCCTTGGGCTACATGTGGCTCACAAATACTCCCAAGAGAGGCTCAAACCAGATTGAAATGTAATTGTGAAGTATTTAACAAAACAAAAATGCAATAAAAAGAGATACTACTACATTCTCAAACCAAGCCAATATGTGGCCTCTGGGGATCCTTCTGTAGGCCTCCCATTTCAAATGTGAATATGATATCAGTGGAGCATAATAAAAGGCAGAATATAAAAAATACCATAAGAGAAGTACAAACTATGGGGCTTCTGAAGAGGAAAGATCATGTCCACTTAAGGAGAATCAGGTATAAAGAATGGCTCTGGGCTCAGAAGGTCTGGGTTTTGAGAGTATTGTATCATATCACCTTTGAGATCCATCCTTGGTCTCTATCTGTGACATTTTGACTTACAGTAGATCACAGTATCTTCTGGAATGAGCTGGAATGAGTCTTTTATTGGGAGGAGACAATGAGGGTTAAGTGACTTGCCCAGGGTCACACAGCTAGTAAGTGTCAAGTGTCTGAGGCCAGATTTGAACTCAGGTCCTCCTGACTCCAGGGCTCGTGCTTTATCCACTGTGCCACCTAGCTGCCCCCCCTGGAATGAGTCTTAAAGGCCACTGAGTCTATTCTCTATCTAGACTCCCTTTTGTAACATTCCAAGGTAGTAATTCATTCATCCTCCACTAGAAAACCTCCCAGAGGAGAACCCTGTACCTAATCTGAGCATCCAATTCCATTTTTGACATATCTAAATATTGGGAAGTTTTTCCTTATATCAAGCCCCAATTTGACTTTCTGTAACATCTACTAATTGCTGACGGAGGAGGGGGAATAATTATTTATATAGCACCTAGAACATGCCATGTATTGTGCTAACTGCTTTACAAATATTAGTTCATTTGATCCTTACAACTCTTGAGAGGTAGGTGCTGTTATTTCCCCCATTTTATAGTTGAGGAAAGTGAAGGAGATTGAGGTTAAGTGACTTGCCCAGGATCACACAGCTAATAAGCATCTGAGGCTAGACTTGAATTCAGGTCTTCCTCACTCCAAACCTCAGAGCTCTAATCATTGCATCACCACCTGCCTCTAAGCTGTCTCATACTATGCGTGTGTATGCATGTGTGCATGCATATATGTATACATGCACATGTGTGTATAGATGTACACAGGTATCTGTATGTATATATGTAATTATATAACTATGTAATACTCTCTATAACTATACACGCATATATGTAAAACACTATATATAACTATACACATATATATATTACACAAGGCATATATGTATATGTGATGTTTAAAATCTAAATTGTGGTCGCCTTAAATTAGAAGCTTCAGCACCAGTCTTTGGGCATTAAATATTTATTAAAGCATAGAGGTATTCACAAGGAGTTCAGAAAGTTAAGAAAAAGAAGTCCTACCTAGCCTAGAGTTTCAGCCTGGTTGGGTTCTTCCTGAAGTCCTCCTCCATGAGCCTGCTTCAATCAGGAACTCTCTAGCAAGCTGATTGTGGAAGATTTTTATAGGTCTGGAACAGAGGCGGTCCTTACACACTGCTTCAAGCTGATTGGTTGGTGTCATCCAAATCCATTGGTTCTGAAGGTGTTTTCAAATTGTGATTACAATCCAGTTAGCTTGAAGTAGGCTAATCAGCAGTCAATCACTCTCACTTGATTCAATCAGTCTAGATTAATCTCCAGGTGGGTCTTTGAGTATCTGCTAAATCTCATTATTTCATCACAATATACACACCCACACACGTTTGTATATATACACACATATGTGTACATACGCACATACAATACACACACACACTATATATATGTATATATATGTGTGTGTGTGTATATATATATATATATATATATATATATATATAGAGAGAGAGAGAGAGAGAGAGAGAGAGAGAGAGAGAGAGAGAGAGAGAGAGAGAGAGAGAATCTCTTGTATCATACCTGACAAATGGTATTTGCTCAAAGACCTCTATTCACTCATGAGGTATCCCCTTATATTAAGACTAAATTTTTTTCTCTGTACCTTCCAGGCATTGCCCCTAGTTAGCATTTGGGTGCAAGCAGAGTAAGTCTAATCCTTCTTTCTATGTTGTTGGTTCATTATTGTTCAGTTGCTGCTTAGTCGTGTCTGACTCTCCACGACCCCATCTGGGGTTTTCTTGGCAAAGATACTGGAGTGGTTTGCCATTTCTTTCTCCAGCTCATTTTACAAAGGAAGAAAGGGAGGAATATAGGGTTGAGTGACTTGCCCAGGATCACACAGCTAGTAAGTGTCTGAGGCCAGATTTGAACTCAGGAGAGAGTCCTGATGACATATTTTCCAGCCTCCTATGACAGGAGGAGTGAACACAGCAAATAAGACAAACCAAACGGTGTCCACCTTTGAATTCCTGAGCTCAGGGAACCTACAGGGTTCCTGGGTCCTGGAGTTGTGTGCATAAATGGTATTATTTGATTAGGTATTATTTACTGCTTTTCTTGTTCTAATGCTAAAAGTGAAACATTATATACAGTTGAATGTGTTCTGTTTCCTCCTTTGAGAGGAGTTTCTAATAATGCCAAGATCACATGATTAGAACTCAGTGTAATTTCACAAGGTCAAGAAAGAAGGCAGGGTTCTGCCAGGAGGAAGGGAGCTCAGAATTAACTCAATTGGGCAGGCCCATACTAACCCTTACCCTTTAGGCAGCTAGGTGGCCCATTGGATAGGGTTTGGAGCTTAGAATAATGAAGACCCGAGTCTGAATCCTGTTTCAGACATTTACTAGCTGTGGGATGCCAGGCAAGTATTTAATTTCTCTCAGCCCCAGTTTCCCCATCTGTAAAACGTCAAGGTCAGACTTTCTGCCCCAAAAGTCTCTTCACACTAATGCATTAACATAGCCACTCAGAGAAAGGTAGAGCTGGGGGATAGAAGGTTTTCTACATTTTGTGAATCATAGAGAGCTGGCAACTTCTTCAGTGCTACTATTTAACAGAACAGAGGGTGTTGTCTTTCCTGTTGAATAGTATTAAATTAGTGGCTATCTAACATTATGGTTAAATAGGTAAAAGTTAAGGAGTTGTTATCAAAGACTACTGATGACCCTGTGATAAAGAGTCATCACCACAGAATAAATGAATGTCCTCTGCCTCAGACTTCAAGGAGTTCACAGCATAGATTGACATTCACAACATCTCCAAGGATACAAATAACAGGGGAACACAGAGAAAGGGCACAAAATGGTGTGTGGGAACAATAGACACTATCCCTTCACACTCCCAGCCCCAGCGTAGACTGTTCTGCCAGGAAGTTTCTCCTTCTCAACAACAACGATTTCTGCAACAACAGTATAATAGGTGAGTGTAGAAAACCAGCTACAAGCAACTCACCATGAGAGGACAGTTGCACCATCCAAGGTTATTGGCAGTAGCTGCTTCCTTCCCATACCCACAGTGGAATTGCCCTGATGCATCACTGTGGAAATACCAATGGTATTCATTGGGGTTGAACCTTAGAAACATTGGCAGGCAAAAATGGCAATTGTGCAAAGAGGCCTGGATGAGGAAAGACAGGATCTGAGTTTTTATCTCAACTCTACTGCTTGACTTACCATGTGATCCTGGACAATTATTGGAGCTGATTTGTTAGAATGGGGAAAATAACCCTGGCCTGCTTAGCTCACAGACCTGTGAACAGCAAACAAGATAATGCATAGATTTAAAAAACTCTGTAAACCACTAAGTACCCATGCAGATATAGCATATTATTGAATTAAAATGGGGTTTTAATTCTTTTGTACCTGTAAGAAAATAGGGTTGCTGGTGTTTTTTTATTGTTTGTTTTTTTTTTAAAGAAAGGGAGATGGAAGAACTTGGGAAGAAAAACATCATAGATTTAGAATTGTAAGGGATCTTGGGGCCATCGAGTCCAACCTTTGGACATGAGGAAACTGAGGCCCAGTGAGGTGATTTGCCCAAGGTTACACAGTTAGTAAATAACAGAGTTAGGATTTCAACTTGAACTATTCACATACTTTTTACTTTGTAGAGCTTTTTATTTATTTATTTATGTTTGTTTGTTTTATTTACTTATTTTAATTTTTCCCAATTACATGTTAAGATATTTTTTGAGTTCCAAATTTTTCTCCCTCCCTCTCTTCCCTCCCCCCCAACCATCAAGCAATTTGATATAGGTTATACATTACTATCATGTTGAACATATTTCTACATTAATCAGAACAAAAGAAAAAAAACACAAGAAAGAATAAATAAGAACAATAACAAAAAAGCAACAACCAAAGTGAAAATAGTATGCTTCAGTCTGCATTCATACTCCAAAGTTATTTTTCTGTATGCGAGAGCATTTTCCACCATAAGTCTTTTGGCATTCTCTTGGATCATTGTATTGCTGAGAAGAGTTAAGTCTATCACAGTTGTTCATCACAAAATGTTGTCGATGCTGTGTACAATGTTCTCTTGGTTCTAGTCATTTCACTCAGCATCAATTCATGTAAGTCTTTCCAGATTTTTCAGAAATTCATCTGCTTATCATTTCTTACAGCACAATAATATTCCATCACATTCATATACTACAACTTGTTTAGCCATTCCCCAATTGATGTGCATCCCCTCAATTTCTAATTCTTTGCTACCACAAAAAGAGCATCTATGAATATTTTTATACACCTGTGTCCTTTTCCCTTTTTTATGATCTCTTTGGGATATAGACCTAGTAGTTTCTGGGTGAAATACCCATACGTACAGTTTTAAAGCCTTTTGGGCATGGTTCCAAATTGTTCTCTAGAATGGTTGGATCAGTTCACAACTCTACCAACAGTGTATTAGTGTTCCAATTTCCCCATATATTCTCCAATATTTATAATTTTCCTTTTTTGTCATATTAGCCAATCTGATAAGTGTCAGATAGTACCTCAGAGTAATTTTAATTTGCATTTCTCTAATTAGTAGTGATTGAGAACATTTTTTCATATGGCTGTAGATAGTTTTAATTTCATCATCTGAAAACTGCCTCTTCATATCCTTTGACCATTTCTCAATTGGGGAACAACTTGTATTCTTATATATTTGATTAAGTTCTCTATAGATTTTAGATATGAGGCCTTTATCAGAAATACTGTCTGTAAAAATTGTTTCTCAGGGGCAGCTAGGTGGCGCAGTGGATAAAGCACCGGCCCTGGAGTTCAAGTCCGGCCTCAGACACTTAACACTGACTAGCTGTGTGACCCTGGGCAAGTCACTTAACCCCAATTGCCTCACCAAAAATAAAAAATTGTTTCTCAGCTTTCTGCTTTCCTTCTAATCTTATTTGCATTGGTTTTGTTTGTGCAAAAATTTTTCAATTTATGTAGTCAAAATGATCCACTCTGCATTTCATAATGTTCTCTATCTCATATTTGGTCATAAATTCTCCCTCTCTCCACAGGATTCTAGAGCTTTTTAGAGTGCCACAAAAACCATTAATATACTATTAGTACCGGGGCAGCTAGGTGGCGCAGTGGATAGAGCACCGGCCCTGGATTCAGGAGGACCTGAATTCAAATCCAGTCTCAGACACTTGCCACTTACTAGCTTTGTGACCCTGGGCAAGTCACTTAACCCCAATTGCCTCAAGAAAAGTAAAAAAAAAAACTACTAGTACCATAAAACATTATTATTATCCTCATTTTACAGAAGAGGAAACTGATACTCTGAGCATTAACAAACCTGCCAAAAGTCATATGGATAAGTCTGAGAGTCCCTATTAGAGATGGGAATAAAAGTAAAGCATCCTACCTCCCCATCCAAAACTCTTTCTGCTATGATTCTTTGACACAAGATGGCAAAGTAATATTGCTTCAAAGAGAGGGAGGGGTGGAGATAAACTTGGGTTTTTTTTAAAAGTCTCAGAAAAGTCAAAGGAGAATGGCCATTGAACTGACCCTTTTCTCTTTTCCATTGAAGGTTGATATATTGGATACATTTATATCAGCTCCCAAACTCCTCTAGAACAAGGCTTCCCAGTCTGGGATCCATGAACTCGGATGAGAAAAACTACATTTTAATTTCAATATAATTGGTTTCCTTTGTAATCCTATATATTTTATTTTATGCCTTTAAAAACATTATCTTGAGAAATAATCTATATTCTTCACCAGACTGTCCAAAGGATCCATGAAGTAAAAAAAGATTAAGAATCTCTGATTGAGATGGTTCACATCCAAAGAACTTGACGCAAGCCTTCTATACCATATTTCGACTCCCTTACACCCATTGCTTCCTCTGAATTCACATTGCTGAATTCAATTTGACAACCATTTATTAATCACAAGACCTTGTGCTAGGCATTTGGGAGCACAAAGACAAAACCAAACCAAACCAGTCTCTGCCTTGGGAAAGGTTACATTCTGCAGTATCAGCAGCATTGGCATCAGCATCATTAAATACCTACTATGGTTTTTTTTTGGGGGGGGGGTGAGGCAATGAGGGTTAAGTGACTTGCCAAGGGTCACACAGCTAGTAAGTGTCAAGTGTCTGAGGTCAGATTTGAACTCAGGTCCTCCTGACTCTAGGGCTGGTGCTCTATCCACTGCGCCACCTCCCTGCCCCTAAACACCTACTATGTACAAAGCACTAGGCATCTCAAAGATGAAAAACAAAACGGTTTTTGCCTTCAAGTAGCTGATAGTCTAGTAGGGAGATACAACCTCTATACAAGAAACCATGACACAAGTTAGAATGTGCTGTGTTCATAAGAAAGATTGCTTAGGGTAGGTGACTTGAGATTTGACGTCTTCCTTTTTTCCCACTTGTTCAGTTGTTTTAGACTCTTCATGACCTCATTTGGGGTTTTCTTGGCAAAGATACTGGAGCAGTTTGTCATTTCCTTCTCCAGCGAATTTTACAGATGAGGAAATTGAGGCAAACAGGGTTAAATGACTTGCCCAGGGTCACATAGCTAGTAAGTAAATGGCTGAAGCTGGATTTGAACTCAGGTCCTTCTGACTCCAAGTCAGGCATTCTATTTACTACACTACCTAGCTGCCCTGAGATTATTATTCTTAATGAGAAGCAACATGGTATAGGGGTGAGAGAACTGGCCTGAGAGTAGAGATGACCTGGATTCAAGTCCTGCCTTTGACAAATGTTGAGCAAGTCACTTAATAATTTATCCCCCCAAGAACCTCTCTACTCCTTTAAGTAGAAGAGCAGTTGCTTCTGTGGAGTTCTCTACACTGATGAAATCACACATCTCAACAACATCAGCAAGAAAATTTATTATTGTTCTAGGGCCTGAAAAAAGAATGGCGTTAACTTAGCCACTCCTCTCTGAAGTTTCTGTCTGGTTTTCATGGGAATCTCTGGATCTAGGGAGGTCTCAGAGTATTTGTGGAAGGCAGGAAAGGGCCAGTCTGTGGGCTGGCCCTGAGGCTTATTGAAAAGCATCTCCAGGCTTGACCTGAAAGCTCAGAGGGTGGGGGAGTCCCCTTTCTAAAGGGGTAGGGAGGGCAAGAAAACAGGTCTCAGGAAAGACTTTCCTGGCTTTGTGAGGAGAGGGACTCCAGCAACCTGTACCAGCCAATTCCTGAACCAATCGTCATTCCACAGCACTGTCTTCTCAGAGACATACCAGGTTTTGGTGCTTTAAATTCTGATTTTTATTGCTGCTATTATTACCGTTAGTGAAGAAAGTAACATTATGATAATTCCACACTTATGGAGCATTTTATGATTACAAAATGGTGTAACCCTTGACTCAAAGCTGGTGGTACAGTGACTCTGAGTTCAAATCCAGCCTCAGATATTTACTAGTCAGCTGTATGAGCCTAAGGAAGTCATTTACCTGCTATCTGCCTTAGTTTCTTCCATTGTAAAATGAGCATAATAATGGCACCTACCTTTCTGGGTTGTTATGAGATATATTTGTAAATAGTTTTTAGCACGGTGCCTGACACACAGTTAGTGCTGTATAAATGCGTATTCCCTTCCTCCTTCAATAGTTAGAACTAGAGAGAAATGAGATCCTGCTCTTTTGGTTCCCAGCTTTAAGAGGGAAAATGTTGGGCTCCAGATTTTCTTCAGGTCCACGAAGGGAGAGAAAGACTCTGGGAAGAAGGTGATATGTATATAGGTTCAGGCACTTTGACCATGTTGGCTTCTTCCCAAAATACATATCTCCTTTCTTGCACCTGAAGAAAAGCTGGAATCCCATTTCTTCTCCCTCAAAGCTGGAAGGCAGAAGACCAGGATCTCTTTTTTCTTTAGCCCTCACCAACCCTGCCCCTCATGCAAGCACAGAACATTAATCTTCACCAATAAGGAGAGACTTAGGCAAATGAGCTTTGAGCTGTGGGTTACAATGTTTACATACATTGTTGATTGCATTTGACCCTCACAACCACAGATGAAGTATAGTACAAGTAGTCAGTCCATAAGCATTTATTAGGTGCTTGCTGTATGTAGGTGACTATGCTAAGTTTTGGGGATACAAAGATATGCAAAAAACACAGCCCTTGACCTTGAAGAGCCCATATTTTAACAGGGGAAGCAATACATAAAGTGTATACATACATACACATACTCATATATGTACACATGCAGATACACACGTGTGAACAAATATATGTATATATGAACACATAGGTAGAGATGTATATATACATACATACATATGCATGTATATTTATATATATGTATGTGTGTATACTGTCTTATAGGTATATAAGGGAATAAGCATTTATATAGCACCTACTATGTGCCAAGAACTATGTTAAATGCTTTACAAACATCCTACTTGAGCCTCATAACAACCCTGGGAAGTAGGTGCTATTATTCACTTTCTTTTTTATTTTTTAAATATTTATTTATTTAGTTAGTTAGTTATTGGTGAGGCAGTTGGGGTTAAGTGACTTGCCCAGGGTTACACAGCTAGTAAGTGTCAAGTGTCTGAGGCTGGATTTGAACTCAGGTCCTCCTGAATCCAGGGCCAGTGCTCTATCCACCGAGCCACCTAGCTGCCCTTATTATTCACTTTCTTTTACAGATGAGGAAACTGAGGCAAACAGAGGCTAAGTGACTTGCCCAGGTTCCCACAGCTTGTAAGTGTCTGGGGTAGATTTGAAATCAGGTCTTTCTGAATCCAGGCCCAGTGCTCTATCCACAGTGCCACCAGCTGCCTCTTTTAAAATGCCTGATACCAGTATCATCAACATTGTATGTTGATCAACTGTGATAGACTAGATTCTTCTCACCAATGCAATGGTCCAGGAGAGTTCCAGAGGACTCATGATGGAAGGGGATCTCCAAATCCAGAAAAAAAAAGAACTGTGGAGTATAGATGCTGATTGAACCATACTATTTCTTTTGTTTTTGGTGCTGTTGTTTTTCTATTTTGAGGTTTTTCCTCATTGCTCTGATTCTTCTCTTATAACATGACTAATACAGAAATAGGTTTAATGTTATTTTATACACATATGTATATGTATATGTGTGTGTATATATATATAACACCTATATCAGATTACCTTCTACCTAGGGGAGGGAGAGGGAGGGGAAGGAGGGAGAAAAATCTGAAATTGGAAAGCTTGTATAAACAAATGTTGAGAACTATCTTTACATGTAACTGGAAAAAAAATAAAATACCTTTATCAGAAAAAAAAATGCCTGATACAATGTGTATTTAAAAATTGATGGGCCCTGTTCTGATTCTTCTTTCACAACATGACTAATGTGGAAATATGTTTAATGTGATTGTACACATATAACCTATATCACTTTGCTTGCTGTCTTGGGGAGGGGGAGGGAAGAGAGAGAGGGAGAAAAAATTGGAACTCAAAATCTTATGAAAACAAATGTTGAAAACTATCTTTGCATGTAACTGAAAAAAATACTATTAAAATAAAAAAAATTGATGGGTCCATGTGAGGTATACTGATTTATCAATGAAGATATAGAATAATGACAAAATTTACCTTTTCATAAGCAGCATTGTGATTTAAAACAGTAAGCTCTATAGAGCTAAAATGACTATCTAAATTTGAATTATTATTGTACTCCATGAAGAAGACCACTCCTTACAATATGATACAGCTTGTGAGTGTATAACTATTTATGGTTAAAGAGCAAGCCCCCTAACTATCATCCTCCCTGCTATTTCCAACACTATTTGTCAGATGTTCCAGGAAAACTGTTTATGCTCTGAAGGCTCACCCAACTTCTGCACTACACTAAGGCCCTCAGCATATCACAAATATCTACGGCTTCATTTTTCAGGGGCTATTTTTTTAAACACCACTTGATAGCTGGTACTGGGAAGTTAGAATACATCAAACAGCCTGCTATCCACTCCCCAATAATTCACATTACAAAAAAAAACACCCTGAAAATGTTGCCCCCTTTTCTAAGAGCATGTGTCAAAAAATAAAACACCATGAATGAAAACACCAAAAACTTTATCATAGATTGGAACTTTGTTTCAATGCTGTGTTCCCATATCCCATACAATATATCTCATGTAAAATCATTTGGTTATGTAGGTTATTCATGATTAATTTCATTTTATTCTTTTTATTTCATTTTTATCTTTTTTTTCAGGGCAATGAGGGTTACGTGACTTGCCTAGGGTCACACAGCTAGTAAGTGTCAAGTGTCTGAGGCTGGATTTGAACTCAGGTCCTCCTGAATCCAAGGCCACCTAGCTGCCCATTTCATTTTTATCTTAATAATTTTTTGTGTCTAGGATGAATGGGGCCCAGGGGTGGGATTCCTACTTGCCTGGGTCTATGGGTGGCACTACAAGTTGTTATGGCCTTTGAATGCCAAAGAAGATTCTATATCTGATCTTGGAAGAAATAAGGAGCCACTGGAATTTATGGAGCTGGGGTGGGGGTGTATGACATGATTAGATCTGCACTCATTATTGTCCCCATATTTTACAAGAGGAAATGGAGGCCTAATGAGATAATTATTAATAATATGAAGTTATCATTTATATATTTATGTACAAATACATGTGTGTGAATACATGTGTGCATGTGTGTGCGTTTATTTTTCATTAGACCCTCACAACAATCCTGTAAGGTGGTCAATACAAATATTATTTTTCCTGGTTTTCAGATAAGGAAATAAAGGCTCAGTGACTTGTCCAAGATCATAAAGCTAGCAACCAGCAGAGCTAGGATTGCAATACAGGACCTCTGACTTCAAGCCCAGGGTGTTTTCACTACCCACTAAATTAGGTCTCATCAAAAGGACTGATTCAGGGCAGCTAGGTGGTGCAGTGGATAGAGCACCGGCCCTCAAATTCGGCCTCAGACACTTAACACTTACTAGCTGTGTGACCTTGGGCAAGTCACTTAACCCCAATTGCCTCACTTAAAAAAAAAAAAGACCGATTCAACATAAAATCAGGTTAGTTGTCTTTTTTTTTTTTTTGACGGCAACTTTTAGGGCCCCTTTCCCCACCTCCTCCCCTCCCTCCACTCCCAAAAGTCTATTTTTGTCGCACTCTGACCCAAGTTTACTTTCAAACTAATCCCTATTAAAAACTGACCAATGGGGGTTATCTACCCCACCCCAATCCCAAGGGGTATTTGTATTTCATTAGAAAACTCCTGAAGATTAAAAAAGTTTTTAGGGCTGAAAGGAATGAATGAATTTCAAACAGAAGGATTTTAGAGGCTATGACAGTCAATGACAGAAAGACTTTGGGGTGGTGTGGTAGACCACTCCCCAGGAATTCCTTTGTTGCCACTCACCTGAGGTGGCCCTTCAAAAGCCTCTCAAATCATACCCCAAACAGGTAGTCAGGCACTAGCTCACTCACTGGGTCTCTGGAAACAAACGCCTTGAACCTTTGGTTCAAACCAGTCAAGAAACATTTATTAAATACATCTACATGCTAGGCACAAGATAGGTGCTGGGATGTGAGGAGAAAAGTGAAATAATCATTGACCTCAAGAATGCTTCTATTATAACAGGAGAGAGGAGTGTATCTACCTTTAAAACTAACAAATTTACAAATAAATACAAGTGCAATCTGGGGTTCAAGCCTGATGTACTTACATAAATATGCATTTGTATTTCCATTGGTAGACAGACATTGACTACATAGCAGTTCAATAGTAGCTTCATGTCTGAATTGAAGGTCAGAGTTTGCCCAAGAGCTTGGGAAAGAAAAAAATCTTCCTCAATTCAAGAGAGGAAACGTGGTTTCTGGAGAGTCTCTTGGGGGGGGGGGAGGAGGAGGAGGAGGAGAGAGAGAGAGAGAGAGAGAGAGAGAGAGAGAGAGAGATCGATCTGATATTTCAATAGATCTCTGATTTCTAGTTATCCTCCCTAGAGACTCAGTTAATTTCCCTGAATTTTCTTGAGTTGAGATACTTTGCTCCCAAGGAGAGAGCTCATTCACTCTCTATATTGTCAGAGATATTCTTACATATATAAAATTTCTGATTTCTTTTTGCTATCTGCTTGGATAAATAGATTTACTTATTATTCATTATTTGTGATGGTCTTTCATGTAACTCACATTTGGTAGGAAGGGAGTACACCTTCAGATAGAAACTATAGCTTACTCCTTAAGGGATATCAAGTAAACACTAGCTTAAGTAGTTATGAATTGGTGAATTGGTCTGGCTATTTTGAAAAACAACTTTTAATTTTTTTTTTTTGGTGGGGCAATGAGGGCCTAAGGTCACACACCTAGTAAGTGTCAAGTGTCTGAGGCTAGATTTGAACTCAGGTCCTCCTGCATCTAGGGTCAGTGCTTTATCCCTTTTGCCACCTAGCTGCCCCCTGAAAAAACATTTCTAATTATGCCCAGAAAGTTACTAAACTCTGTATACCCTTTGACTCAGCTCTTTTCAAGGTAGTCAAAAAATTGAAACCTAAGGAATGTCCTGTTGAGGATTGGCTAAACAAATTGTGGCATGTAGATGTAATGAGATGTTATTGGAAATAATTGTAATATTAATGGAAAGAAGAAATGATGAAATAGAAACTATCAGAGGAATTTGGAAAGACTTTTATGAACTGATACAGAGTGTAGTGAGCAGAAATAGAGGAACTATTAATATGATAGAAAAAAAACTTTATAGAAAGACAACTTTGAATGACTTCGGAACTCTAAATAAAGCACTGACAAACCATGTCACCCCCAGGCAAGCTGGGCTCACCTCAGGCTTTACCGTATGTCCTGTCATTCTCCCAGGAAAGTTCAAGAATTGACAGAAAAAATAAAGAATTCTATGCATGCTCTGTATTCATTCTGAATTCCCAGTCACATTGTAATCATTCCTAAGAGAAGGGGTCAGGCCTGGAAACACTAATTCTGTGACTTAGAGCCTCCATCTATTGGGATGTAACTGATGTTTGCTTGTCTGAGTTTAGAATACTTTATACATGTGTTTTTTAGATTGTTTCTTCTGGTGTGCATCACCATCATCCCAAGGCAGCCTATCCAGGATTCCCCCTTCTCCTAAGTATATTGGCCTTAGTCGAAAAGAATAATCCTTAGAATCAGCCTAAATTACAAACCCATAGATGAGAAACAGAAATGATTTGCTGAAGGTCAGTTAATAGTTGTCAAAGTCAGGAGAAGAATTTCCTGCCCCCCTCCCCTCCTCCAGTCACTGTTTGTTCCACTGATTCATTACCACCTTTCAATGGCTGGAGGGTGTGTGTGAGGTATGCAGAGCCAGCTCCTCTGGTGATTGTTAAATGATCAGTGTCAGCATTTGGACCTGGGAAAGCAGCAAATTCTACACATCAGAGCTTGATTTATTGTTTTGTTGCTTGTCTAGATCCAAGGAAGTGATGGAGAAGATGGTAAAAATGCATGTTAAACTTATGTCCTATGTACATTTAGTATGCTCCCCTACCCCCACCCAGGCCCCAGAGGGTAGTTAAACATTTAACAGCATACAATAAAGCATTATTATTGCTTAAATTTAAATATCTTCAAAATTGTATTGATGCCCATTTTGTGGGTATAAGGAAAAACCTCAAAGCTGTTTTAATTTGGAGTAATCTTTCATATGGCTGTTAAGTTTGCAATTTTTCTTCTGAGACCTCTTTGTTCATGTCATTTATAAATAAATAAAGAGTTAGTGATTTGAGGTTTGCAAAATGAATGCTTTACAAATATGATCTCATTTGATCCTCAAAACAGCCCTGGGAAGTAGGTGTTATTATTATCCCCATTTTACAGAAAAGAAAACTGAAGCAAACAGAGGTTAAGCAATTTGCCCAGAGTCCCACAGCTAAGAAATGTCTGAAGCTGCATTTGAACTCAGGTCTTAAAAAAACCAGAAAAAATGAACTTAGGTCTTCCTGACTCCAGGACTAGGGTTTTGAATGCGGGAAAAGAACATTTTTTATTTGTTCCTGGCAATAGGAAGCCGCTGGAGTTTATTGGGGATGTATGGATGACATGAAAAGACCTATGTTTTAGGGACAATTGTTTTAGTGATTAATAGAGGATGGATTTGAATAGAAAGAGACCCCTGCCCCAGCAGGTTATTGCTGTATTCCAGGTGCGAGGTGATGAGGACCTGCACTAGAGTGACGGCAGTGTCAGAGGACAGGAGGGAGCGTGTTCAAGAGATGCTGCAGAGGTGAAATTGGCAGGCCTTGGCAATGGCTTGGGTATGGGGGGGCATGACATATAGTGACTAATCCAAAATGATTCCTGGGTTTTGAGCCTGAGGAACTAGGAGGACAGTGTTGTCCTCTACGGTAATAGGGAAAGTAAAAGGGGGCAGGGTTTGAGGTAAAGATAATAAGTTCTGTTTTGGACATATTGAGTGTAAGATGTCTTCTGGACCTACAGTTCAAGATGTCTGAAACATAGTTGGAGATCAGCAATATTGGAGATCAGTGGAGAGACTTGGGCAGAAGATGTAGATTTGAGAATCATCATCAGCATAGGGATAGTAATTAAATCCATGGGAGCTGATGAGCTCACTAAGTGAAGTAGTGTAGAGGGAGATGAAAAGAGGACCCTGGGGCAGCTAGGTGGCGCAGTGGATAAAGCACCGGCCCTGGAGTCAGGAGTACCTGAGTTCAAATCCGGCCTCAGACACTTAACACTAGCTGTGTGACCCTGGGCAAGTCACTTAACCCCAATTGCCTCACTAAAAAAAAAAAAAAGAAAAAGAAAAGAGGACCCTGAACAGAGCCCTGAGGGACACCTATGTTTAGAGGGTGTGATCTGGAGGAAGATCCCGCCAAGGAGACAGAGAAGGAGCAATCAGGTTGGGAGGAGGAAAACCAAGAGAGAAGAGAGTATTGAGGAGAGAGTGCCCAACAGTGTCAGGGCTTCAGAGAAGTCAAGAAGAATGAGGACTGAGAAAAGGCCATTGGATTTGGCAACTAAGAGATCATTAGTAACTTTGGAGAGGGCAGTTTCAATAGAATGATATGATGGGATGCCAGATTTTAAGAGGTCAAGAAGAGAGTGAGAGGAGAGAAAGTGGAGGCATCTACTGTAGATGGATTTTGCTGCAAGAATCAGAAAGATATAGGGTTATAGTCAGCAAGGATGGAAAGATCAAGTCAGAGTTTTTTCAGGATGGAGGAGACATGGGCATGTTTGTAGGCAGTAGGAAATGAGCCAAGAGACAGGGAAAGATTGAAAATAAATGAAAGATTGATACTTCCTAGTTGTCTGACCCTGGGCAAGTCACTTAACCCTAATTGCCCTGCAAAAATAAATAAATGGATGGATGAATGAATAGATAAAAAATTAAAAAAACAATCAAATAAATGAATAAATAAGTAAATAAGTGAAAGAGTAGGGATGATAGAGGGGGCAATCTGTTGGAGGAGATGGGATGGAATGGGATCACTTCAACAAATAAAGGGGTTAGCCTTGGTAAGGAGTAATGTCACTTCATTATGTGAAATGGGTAGACGAGAATGTGGCAAAAGGCACCTTCATTATGAGATAAAGAAGAGGGGAGAAAAGGGAGTTCCTGGTGAATGGCCTCAATTTTTTCCCCTGTAAAATATGAAGCAAGGTTCTCAGTTGAGAGTGCCAAGGAGTGGAAGGGATGGGAGGTTTGAGGAGGGATGAAAAGGTTTGGAAAATCCATTGTGGAGAGTGGAATAGTGAGTTGATTAGAGAGATATAGTAGTATTTCCTAGCAGCAGTGAGGGCCCAGTTGAGGTTATGAAACAAATTTGTAGTGAACACAGTCAGAACAGTTGTGAGATTTCCACCGTCTTTCTTCAGCAGCATGTGTGTAGAAGTGAAGGTGATGAATGGTGAGAGTGATCCAAGGCTGAGGCTCAGCTGACTGTAATCAGTTATAAAGGGAGTAGGGATTCAAGAGAAGAGGATAGTATAGATTTGAATTGGTTCACCAATGAGTCAAGATGGGGAGAAGAGGAGAGAGTGGCTAGTGCAGGGGACATATCCTAGGAGAGAATTGAGGGGTCCAAGGATTAGAGGTCATGGTGCAGATCAAGAGAAGGGTTACATACAGGAAGGCAGAGGAAGGAGAAGACAGAGGGGGGAAGTGAAAAACCAATAGATTAAGGTTGGATGAGGGAATTTAAGAATTCTTGAATATGGCGGTGGTGTGTTTATGGGTGATGGCAAGATCAAGGGTATGACCATCTTTGTGTGTGGCTGAGGTAGAATAAAGGAGTAGCTCTTGGGAGATAAGTAGATTGAGGAACTGAGTGGTTAGTGTATTAGAGGGAGAATCAATATGTATTCTGAAGTCTCCTAGTATGACAGCAGGAGTTGGAAAGAAAAATTATAAGCCATGCATTGAGGAAGGAAGGGAGTGACCTGTTGGGGGGTGGAGGGTGTATAGACAACAACCACCAGGATTTTGATTGGGTGGTAGATATGAATAACATGAACCTCAAAGAAAGAGAAGTTACTGGGTAATGGAGGAAGGGGAAGAACCTAGAAGTGGCAATGAGAAGCAAGGAGTATTCCAACCCCACTGTCTTGACCAATGAGCTGAGGAGAATGTGTAAAGGTACTGGAAAAGTAAAGGTATTTGGTCACTGGAAAGAGTGGCCAAGCAGGCTATGTGGTAAGGGAAGCCAAGTGTCAGTAAGAGCTTATAGATGGAAGGAGTAGGAAAGGACTATATTTAAGAGTAAGGGAAATTTGTTGCCTATGAAACAAGCATCTCAGAGGGCACAGTGGAAGGGTTAGGTGGAGTTAAGATGACACTTTGGGGTAGGAAAACTGAGGGGGATGGGAATGAGGAATTGCATGGTAGGTGGTGTGGAATGGGGTTTGGATGAGTATTTTCAGGAGTTGAGTCACTGGTATGTGAAGGGTATGACAAAATGTAAGAATATCATTGAGTGGAGGGCACCACTCCTCTCCCCTTAAAGGATAGGTACAGCCATATGCTTTTTTATTGTCAATGAAAAAATACACACACACACACACACATATATGCATATATATTTGTGGGGAAATGAGGGCTAAGTGACTTACCCAGGGTCACACAGCTAGTAAGTGTCAAATATCTGAGGCTGGATTTGAACTCAGGTCCTCCTGAATCCAGGGCCAGTGTTTCATCTACTGCGCCACCTAACTGCCCCCTATGACTTAGTTATATTAACCACCACAGTACGGTTGTAGGCTCATAGATTTAGAGCTGAAATGGACCTCAAAAGCCTTCTAATCTAACTCCCTTCACTTACAGAGGAAGAAACTAAACCCTAGACAGGTTAAGTGATTTGTCCAAGGTCACACAAGCAGCTGAGATGTCCTCTGGCTCCAAGTCCGACATTTCCTTCTATATCACACTATCTCCTGAGTACCCCCATTTCACAGTAAATTCACTGCACCCTAAAAGTTGATTATTATTTTTTACTTCTTATATTGGTTGAGAGAGGTTTCCACTTTGCAAGAAGATAAAATTAATGAATATGTCATTTCATAGAAGGAGACCCTCGCTATAACATTAGTGTTAGGCTGGATGTGGCATGTCTTCCTGAGCAGGTGCAAAGGCATCCTCAGTAACACAGACAGGGACTTAAGCTTAGAATTGTGTGGGAGCCCCAGCAGGTCTGGCAGCCATGCTACTCTTTGCTGCACCAACTATGTCTCTGGCAACCTAACTGGAGAAAGTATTGCTTCACTGGAATTTTCAGGGTCTTTGGTAGGCACAGGGTGTGTGCCTGTTGGTTTAGTTATTGATGAGAGATTTGGCTTCCAAAAAAGAAAGAAAAAAAAGGAAGGAAAGAAGGAAGGAGGGAAAAGAAAGAAAAAGGAATATGGAGAATGACTGTAACAATAGTGCTGTATTTGAATGTGCTCACAAGTAAGTAACAATAAAACACATTGGAATGACACCCTGAAGGGCAAGTAGAAGGACTATTGGCCTTTAATTCCTTAAATTTTTCTTTCTTCACTGCCATACATTCATGAAATGCTCACGTGGTAGCTGTGGCAGCTGAGAGCCAAAATAAGTAAATAGAGAACAAATCAGTCTCTCAATTACATATAATGATTAATCATATTTTAAAGCATTAGTCATTGCATTTACCTGATCCACCTTGGATTCCCTTATTAAAAAACAACAACAAAAACTGATGTATCTGATATAGTCCATGTCCCAAGACACCTTGGGTAAAAGAGACTTTTTTTTTTTTTGCAGGGCAATGAGGGTTAAGGGACTTGCACAGGGTCACGCAGCTAGTTAAGTGTCAAGTGTCTGAGGCTGGATTTGAACTCAGGTCCTCCTGAATCCAAGGCCAGTGCTTTATCCACTATGCCACCTAGCTGCCTCTTAAAGAGACCCTTTTAAAACTAGATTAAAAGTCCTACTGTGTGTACTTTTTAAATGTGCCATCCAAGGGTTTTCACTATAAACGTTAGGAAAGTGAAGAAACAATGTGTGGACAAGTTAAGCAAATACAGTCCCTATAAAGCACAGAAACATATCTAAGAAGGATCATTTCTGTTCAGAGTCAATTTGCTCATCCTCAAATAAGGTGTTATTTTGACTACAATGTCTGTCTAGCACCACTCCCATTGTTTACTGGCATTGAATTAACTTCAGATTATTCTAATCAAAAGAGACGATAAATTCTGGATGATAATCTTGGTAGGGAAGGGGATTGTGGATGGAAAGAGTCAGCAATTTCTTCTTGTGCCTAGTGACGATCAACTGGAAATCAATGGTAGCTTATGCTAAATATGCTAGGTCCATTGCCACTGAGGAGTTGTTCTAATTAAAAACCAGTTAAGTAGCAAGAATTGAACGAAGTGGTACAGATACACCTTTGCCTGCTCTGGGGTAACTGGATGACGGGCAAAGCCATATCCTAGGCTGGTATGGTATTTGGGAAGGAACTAGTTCTAAACTAAAGAGAAGACTGAGAGAGGATCTGGGTTCAAATCTTGCCTAAGACAAGCATCCCTTGTATGAATTTGGGCAAATTGCTTAATCTTCTTCCTCACTTGTAAAATGAGAGGTGAGGAAAAAATAGCAGATGACTTTTGAGGCTCCTTCCATCTCTAAATCTATGATTCTATGATCCTATTTTCCATTAAATTATATTTGAATGTATGTATAAATACTGCATATAAACTTTTTTTGCCTTTTCATTCCTCTAAGGACTAACAAAAAGAATGCCTCAAGTTCAACATACCATCACTACATTCCCCTCTAGTCCTTGCACTCATTAGGGAGGCTGAGAATGAACTGGTACCATCAGGGAACTGGACCTATCATACTTCCAACCACATAAAGTAGGGATACACACTTGCATGAATCTCCTGTGTACGATGTGTTTAATACAATCTAACAAAAGTCTAGGTGGATCAAACCCAAAGGTCCTTGGATAACTTCAAGATTAATTTAGCACATGAACAAAAAACCCAAAACAACCCTATGCCTTTATTTCTATCAAAAGATATGTCTTTGAATTGCTCACCATGATGTGATAAACAAATTAGTTTTTAAAAAGTAAAGCCAGTCATCTTGTAATTTTAGGGATTTAAGAGAAACACTATAATACCCTCTCTAGGCATACACATGTACACATATACATAGATATCCACACAGACACCACATAGTCGGCCATACCCATGCATACACACACACACATACACACACTCATACACACTCATACGCTTGCGCTCTCTCTCTCTCTCTCTCTCTCTCTCTCTCTCTCTCTCTCTCTCGCCAAAATTTAGCCTTTTCTAAAATAAGTACAATAAAGACCATTAAGTGCTGGTGGGGAGAAACATTCTTCTCACCCTTCCCTACAATCCACGTAGTTTCCTTTAATCCAATAACAAATCTGTGCGTATTTAAGGGGCGTGATGCGAACAGCCACATTGAAGTCCTGTGGTGAGCCGTTCATGTCCACCCACTGGTGTCCTGAAAAGATCCCAATAATTTTGCGCTCCCATTTCTGCTGCTGTCTCTTCCACATCCTCACATACACTCCTGACCCACTAGCCCCAGGCTGGGCATCACACTGCTGGTAGAGGAGGTCATATGTCTCATCTTTGACATCACAGAAGCGGTACACTAGATTTCCTGGGCGGTCATTGTCATAGCCAGAGAAATGGATCCGGCCCCCAGGCAGATGCTTAGCAGGAGGGCTCACCCCAATCTTCATGAATTTTCTCTTATGGGGTTTTTTGAGCTCTAAAAGAGCATAGTCATAATCCATCCCAATGTCATTGGCATTTCCTTTGATCCAACCCTTGGGAACATGGGTGCGTTTTACCCGAATCCATTGAAATTTCATCTTGTCAGGGATGGCGGAGTTGGAGACATTAGAGACCCGACCGTTCTCTTTCACCTTGGGCCTCAGGAAACCCACCCGAAGTTTCTGGGCCCCCTTCACATAGGTTTTGCCATCATGGACGCAGTGGGCAGCAGTGAGGACATGTTTCTCGGCTACCAGGGTTCCAGTGCAGCCAGTTGAGAGCTTCACAGATGTTGAAAATGGATAGTTCAGCAAGAAGTCCTTTCCAAAGATGCTGAACCTGCTGTCATAACCATAAATTTGCCTCTTCATCCGAGACCGGCCCCTGGACTCTGTCTCACTTCGCTGGACATAAATGCCAACCTCCGTCTCTGTGCGGCTGCCATTGGCATACAGAGTTTCATAAGACAAGTACTGCTTGACTTCTTCATATGTTGGCAGAGGTGAAACCTTGTGGCACTGGGGCCCACAGGAAGATGACACTTCCAACTTGGCTTCAGCCACAAACTCTGGCTTGTCTAAACTGTGGATGGACTGGGGAAGGATGATGGGGACTCGGTAAGCTGGCCAAGTAGGCTTCCAGTGAGCACTGTAAGGGATTACCTCCTTGATGGCACAAAGGAGGAAGAGGAAGAGTGTTGGCATGATGGCCGTGCTGAGCACTGCTCTGTGGAGACAGACAAAAAGGGAGGTTAGTGGGGCAAGTAAGTTCATTCATTACTTAAAGAACCAGGCAACATGCTTTACATTATTTATAAAGCCTTTTAAAAAAAATCCCTACTCTGAAATCAGGGTGCAGACAGCAGGCCTTAGATAATGCTGTCACTTAACAATGCAAGGACTTGACCTTAGAAACATTCATAGGGCTGGTTGCCCAAGTTGAAATGGAAGCTTCTTCCTTTCTCTGTTTCAGATGCTTTTTTTTTTTTTTTTACATTATGAGATATTTTATTTTTTCCGTTACATGTAAAGATAGTTCTCAACTTTTGTTTATACATGCTTTACAATTTCAGATTTTTCTCCCTCCCTCCCTCCCCTCCCTCCCCCCTCCCCTAGACAGCAGGTAATCTGATATAGGTTATATCTATATATATCTATACATATACATATAGATATATATATACACACACATATATATACACATAATAACATTAATCCTATTTCTGCATTAATCCTGTTACAAGAGAAAGAATCAGAGCAGTGATGCAAAACCTCAAAATAGAAAAAAAAAAACAACAGCACCCAAAACAAAAGAAATAATATGGTTCAATCAGCATCTATACTCCACAGTTCTTTCTTTCTTTTTTTTTCTTGGATTTGGAGATCCTCTTCTATCATGAGTTCCCTGGAACTCTTCTGTACCATTGCATTGGTGAGAAGAATATAGTCCATCACAGTAGGTCAACACTCAATGTTGATGATACTGTGTACAATGTTCTTCTGGTTCTGCTCATCTCACTCATCATCAGCTCACGTAAGACCCTCCAGGTTTCTCTGAACTCTTCCTGCTCATCATTTCTTACAGCACAATAGTATTCCATTGTATTCATATACCACAACTTGTCCAGCCATTCCCCAATTGATGGGCACCCCCTCAACTTCCAATTCCTTGCTACCACGTAAAGAGCAGCTATAAATATTTTTGTACATGTGGGTCTGTTTCAGATGCTGTTAATGACTTGCTGCAGCAGGGCTCCCTGAAAACATCCTTTAACCCCTTAGTGAATTGTGGCTCTTGTCTCAACTCTCACATAATTAATTCTGTCAGAGAGGCTTCCTTGTACTGGATTCAAGGTCTTCTCTCAATTTTTCAAGGCAATGCAGTTCATTTGTTCAACAAATATGAAAAGCATATACTGTGGTCAAGCGCTGGGCCAGGCATTAGGGGTATAAAAATCAATACAAAATGACTCTATTCAGAGACCTTATCATTTAATGTAATGGGAAAAGGAAAAGCACACAAGTAACTGGGATTTGAGGGAGAGCATCCCTCTGGAAATGGAAAAAACCCAGTCACTGTACTATGAGAACTATGAGGAGAGCAAGATCACTTCTACCTTGGGGAGTGGGAAGGATGTGGCTCAGGGAAAGCATCATGGAGGACAGAGTAGTTGAGGAGGGCCAAGAGAGAAATGAGCTTGGGGAATAGTAGAAAGATCATTGGATTGGTAACTAAGGGGAGGGCTCTGGGCCTGACTCCAGGTTCCACCACTGTGTGAACTTAGACTAATAACAACATCTCTGGGTCTCAGTTTTCACATATGTGGAATAAGGTAAATTGTCCTAGATTATTTTTAAGGTCCCTATCAACGCTAAACTCCAAGATCTTGTTTCTCTTTATTGTTCATCCTCCTTCCTCCATGAAATAAATGTCTTTTGCCTTCACCTAGAAAATGGATTCCCAACCATATTGTAAGGAGCCTGTACCTGAAAGGCAGCTCTTCCTTATCTCAATCCTTCTGGGAATCCAATGAAATTCCACCTCCATGCCTTTAAAATGATGATCACTCCATGACTAGAATATTCTTTCCCCTTCCTTTCTACTCTGGGAATCCTTTATTTCCTTTCAGATTTAGTTCAAGTAGCATTTTCTGTAGGAAGCTTTTCTTTATCTACAACCTCAGCTCTCCTCCCCTCATACCTAAATCATGTAGACATGTATACAATATACAGTATGTATACATATTATGTGTGTACATATATATGTATAAACACATATGGTTTTCCTGGCTAGATTGTAAACTCCTTGGGGGCAGGAACTGCTTCTTTTTGTCTTTGTATCTCTAATGCATAGATGCTTAATAAGGGTAGCTAGGTGATGAAGTGGATTGAGCTCTGGGCCTGGAGTCAGGAAGACCTGTGACTAAATGCCAGGTCAGACACTTACTAGGTCAAGTGACCTCTGTTTGCCTCAGTTTCCTCCTCTGCAAAATGGAGATAATAAAAATTCTTGCCTTCCAAGATTGTTGTGAGGATAAAATTAGATAATATTTGTAAAGCGCTTAGCACTGTGCTTGGCACATAGTAGGTGCTTTATAAAAATGTTAACTATTATTATCATTACATGCTGGTTGATTGAATAATTGTAAGAGGCTGTTGCAGAAGCAACAGCAACAGCAACAGCCAGGAATGTTTTTAAGTTGAGCTTTGTGGTAAATCCTGATATGTGAGTTAGAGAACCCTGGAGGCTCCCTTTTCAAGGCCACACTGAGGGGTACTACCTCTTCCATGCTGAAAGTATTCTCCCATTCCCAGTTCCAATTTTCCCAGTGTCCCATGTCTGGATTTCTTCTTTGCCTCAGTTTCTTTCTATCTCATTCTTATTTAGGTGCTCAGGACGGGTGGGTAGGGGGCAAGATGAGGTAACAAAGATAATAAAGCCCCTTCAGATGGACTCTTGCCTGTGGAAGAATTCTCTAAATGCTCCCCCTGGAAGTTCCTCTCTGCAGGGACTCCTGGAAAACCGTGAGAGGGGACATGGCCAAGAGGGATGATGACAAAATAGCCTGTGATGACATTAACAGGTCTGTAGTTCTACCGGGTTAAGCTTTGAGATTCATTGGTTAGGGACCCTTGCCTTAGGGTTTCTGAACAGTTTTGATGACTATATCTGCTTCTCTGTGGGAAGGAGAATTAGGAGGAAGGAGAATTATCATGGAATAAATGCCTCAATGATGAGGGGTATGGTGTAGAGAAAGAGAATTGTAAATAGTCCATTTGTTCAGATTCCATCTGCAGGGGATTGTGGGAGTAAGCATTTCCCATGGAACTTCATTCTTGACCAGCTACAGTGACCAATGATCTCATGAATGCCAAAGTTGCTGGCATTTTCTCAATCCTCCTCCTCCTCCTCACTGTCTCTAAAGCATTTGAACCTGATGTCCACTTTGTTTTCTGGGATACTCTCTCCTCTTTTGGTTCTTCTACCTTGGTGATTACTCCTTTTTAGTCTCCTTGGCTGGATCACCCCCCCCCAATATTGCATCCCTTAATTGTGGGCATACACCAAGACTGTCCTGGGCTCTGATCTTCTCTCTCCATTTTCTCTCTTGGTGACCTTCTCAGCCCCCATAGGTTGAACAAATATGTCTGTACCAATGAGCCCCAGATCTGTATCTCCTAAACAAGTTTCTTCTGAGACCCAGGGCTGTAACTTCAACTGGCTCCTGAACATTTCAAACTATACATGCAAAGGATAGCTCCCATTTGCCTGTAAACCTATCAACCATTTTTATTACTTTGATGACACCACCATTCTTCCAGTTACCCACATTTTCAACCTCACTGTCATCCTTGGCTTCTTAGATTTACTCACCACACATATTCAATCACTTCTCAAATTTCATCATTTCTACTTCTACTTAGTGCAGTTAGGTGGTATAGTGGACAGAACTCCAGGTCTAAAGTCAAGAAGCCTTCTTCAGGGGAAGCTAGGTGGCACAGTGGATAGAGCACTGGCCCTGGAGTCAGGAGGACCTGAGTTCAAATCCGGTCTCAGACACTTGACACTGGGCAAGTCACTTAACCCCAATTGCCTCACGAAGAAGAAGGAGAAGAAGAAGAAGAAGAAGAAGGAGAAGGAGAAGGAGAAGGAGAAGGAGAAGCAGAATCCTTCAGTTCAAATCTGGCCTCAGATACTTTCTAGCTGTGTGACTCTGGGCAAGCCACTTAACCTGTTTGCCTCATTTTCCTCATTTGTCAAATGGGGATAATAATAGTACCTACATTTAACAACGTACCTAGCACATGGTAAGCACTATGTAAATGTTATATAATATTACTATCTATCTCTCTTATATGTCCCTTTCTCATATAGCCACTATCCCAAGTTAATTGTCCTCATGACTTCTTAGGATAATTGAAATATACTCTTAATTGATCTCCATGCCTCCTGGCTCTCCTTAATCTAATACTCGATCTGTAAAACTACCCAAGTCATTTTCCACTCACTTATTCACTAAACTACATTGGCTCCCTATTACTTACAGGATCAAATACACACTTTTGTTTAACATTTAAAGTTCTTCAAAATCTTGCCCCAAATCAAATGTTTAGCCTTATTACATGTGGAATTTCCAGAATTTCCTACTTCCTCACTTCTACCTTTTAGAATCTCAAGTTTCCTCCAAAACTCATCTTAAATGCTTCTTTCTCAGCTGATGTTTTTCTCCCCATCCTCCATTACCTTGTATCTATTTTACATACATGCATGTATGCATATATATGTATACACATCTACACAAACAAATATCCATCCATACATACACACACATGTTGTCTTCCCTGGCTAAATTTTAAATTCCTTAAAGATAAATTCCTTTTTGTCTTTGTATTCCCAGTATCTAGCACAGTATCCAGTCCATCGTAGATGCTGTATAAATGATCCAACATTCAAGGAGGGATTATTGTTCATCCTTCATTCTTTTTAGTTTCCTTTTTCCCCCCAGGGCAATGAGGGTTAAGTGACTTGCTCAGGGTCACATAGCTAGTAAGTGTCAAGTGTCTAAGGCCAGATTTAAACTCAGGTCTTCCTGAATCCAGGGCCGGTGCTTTATCCACCGCACCACCTAGCTGCCCCAATCCTTCATTCTTGAAGAGGACCAATGACACCACAAGAGTGATGTCTTGACTTGAAAGTAAATTGGATTTAAGTGAGGCAGAACTGAGCAGAGTCATCATCAGCCTCACTCTCTCCTCCAGAGTCCAGTGGCAAGACAAGGGTCAAAACAATTGGCAATGGTTCAGCTCAAGGAGGGATGAGGGAGAGGGGTGAGGTTGTAAAATAGTGTGAATTAATATATAAGAATAATAACTAACATTTATATGATTTGCTATATTCCAGGCACTGGGCTAAAGTACTTTACAAATATGATCATATTTGATCCTCATAACAACTCTGGGAGGTAGATGCTATTATTATCCTCATTTTACAACTGAGTAAACTGAAACAAACAGGTCAAGTGATTTGTAAAAAGTTATACAATTAGTAAATATCTGAGGGCAAATATGGATGTAGGTCTTCCATGACTCCAAACGCAGTTGTCTAAGATCACAAGCTTTAGAACTAGAGCTAGCTTGCTCTAGGTAAACTTTTCATTTTATAAATGAGGAAACTGAGGGCCAGAGAGGTTAGGTAGCTTGCTCAAGGTCACACAGATTTTAAATAGCAGAGCTGGGATTTGAATTTAGTCCTTAGACTGCAAATCTAGGGTTCTTTCCACTGCTTTGTGTTTTCTTTCTATGTTATAGAGAGCCTGAATAAAAAACATAAACATGTTTTTTTTCTCATATGTTCAAATTGTATCCAATGTCAAATAAATCTAAAATTTACCAAGACTGAAAAGGATAAATTAGGTCTCTGTTTTATGGAAATTTCCCCCATCATATCCAGTTTTACCTTGGAACTTTTTAAAATGTCAAAAAAAAGTCCACCAACTTTAGGTTGAATTGGGAAGATGCTTGAAAAACCCCATGCCAAAAACTTTTGCTGTTGTTCAGTCTTATCTGACTCTGTTATCCAATTAGGGGGTTTCTTGACCAATATACTAAAGTGGTTTACTATTTCCTTCTCCAGCTCACTTTACAGATAAGGAAACTGAGGCCAACAGGGTTAAGTGACTTGCCCAGCGTCACATAGCTAGTTAAATGTCTGAGGCCATATTTGAACTTAGGTCTTCCTGACTATTAGACCCAGTGTTCTCTATCCACTGCATCACCCAGTTGCTACGGTCGCCAAAAACTAGTTTATAATAACAATGATTTTATGTATACAGAGTGCTTTACAGATTACAAAGCACTTTCCCTTATAGCTTTGTCATGAAGGTAGTGCAAGAAACTGAGGGAAAAGAGAGGTCAAGTGACGTGTACAATATCATACAACTAGTGAAAGAGAGAACTCCAACTTGGGGCTTCTAAGAAGCCCAGAGTTCTTTTCACTATTCCACCTTTAATTTTAACTCCATAATCTTGTGTAAAGGATGTAATCTCACACTGATTAATTACAATTGTATTGATTATAATCTGATTAATTATACTTCAGTGAATCTATGATCTTTCTATGTGTGTGAGATAAGAACTCATATAGATTACACTCACCTTGTATTTGTTTCATATATATTTTATAATTATCTAGGAACATGGTATATTACCCCAGTAGAATATGTGCTCCTTGAGGGCAGTGCCTTTCTCACATTTGTCTTTGTAGCACCAGTTCCTAGGGTAGTACTGACCCTGAAGCTGGGAGGACCTGAGTTCAAATCTCACCCCAGATACTAGCTGTGTGACTCTGGGCAAGTCATTTAACCCCAATTGCCTCAAACATCTGGGGCCATCTCCCCTCATTCTGATGTATATTTTGCCACAGGACCCACATGACTCTGGAGGAGAGAGTGAGGCCGGTGACCTTGCACAGCCCTCTCTCACTTAAATCCAATTCAGTGCAAGTCATGACATCACCCTGGTGGCATGGTCCTCTTTAAAGAACCAAGGACAAACAATGATGACAAGCACCAGTTCCTAACAGAAAGGATCCTAGAGTCATAGCTTTGGAGCTGGAAGGGACTTTATGTCATCTAGTCCAATCCCCTCATTTTACAGAGGAAACTGAAATGATTTGCTGAAGGTCACAGAGTTTATAAGTAGATGATGCAGGATTCAAATCCAGACCCATTAACCCAGAATCTAACACTATTGTCAATGGACCCAACTGCTTCTCCAATATCTTAAAGTCTTAATAAATGTCTATTAATTGGATTTTTTTTGTGAGGCAATTGGGATTAAGTGACTTGCTTAGGGTCACACAGCTAATAAGTATTAAGTGTCTGAGGCCAGATTTGAACTCAGGTCCTCCTGAATCCAGGGCCAGTGCTCTATCCACTGCGTCACCTAGCTGCTCCAATGTCTATTAATTGTTAGCATCTCATCCTGTGTTATTCAACCATTCAATCCATCAAAAACATTGATTAAGCACCCACTATGTGTTAGCCAATGGAGATATAATATGAAGAATGAAAGAATTCCTACATTCAAGGATCTTAAATTCCAACAGTCAAGAGGTATGTATGTGTATACATATGTGCATGTATGTAACTAGTACCTGATGAGTATGCAGACCCTATAAGCTTGTTCTACTGATACAACCTATATACATGTTACATGTACATATGGATTAAATGCAAATAGATACAAAGCAGTTAAATATAAGGTAGTCTGGGAGGGAGAAAACTAGCAGTTTTATCTGTGTCTATATAGAAATTTATCAAAAGAGGAGCTCTCCAATATGCTGGAGGCCTTCTACCATGGATACTGTCATGCACACAGGCCTCATCCTTGACTCTTGCTATCTGACCAATTCACTTCCCCTTCATGTCACACAAGTCCCTAAAGATGTCTTTTATACCTCTTCTTGTGTGTAAGGCATCACTGATAATATGGTGCAGCATACATACTTAGACCCACAAGGCAACTTTCCATTGTTTTTTGGTTAACTATAATTCAGATACTATAAAAATCCTTCTCAAAGTGAGGGTCATGAATACAGAAGAAATTAATTTGAAATATATGATTATTGAATTAATCAGAAACTCGGTTGATGTTCACCTTTGTCCTGGCAGTGAAAAAAGGGCTGCTAAGAAAATAAATAGATAGTGAACAAAGAGAACATTAAATCTTTTTGAAGGCCAATTATTTCCATGTACTTTTTTTTTTGGGGGGGGGGCAATCAGAGTTAAGTGACTTGCCCAGAATCACACAGCTAGTAAGTGTCTGAAGCTGGATTTAAGGGCCAGTGCTCTATCCACTGTGCCCCCTAGCTGCCCCTCATATACATTATAAGCCCCCATTTATAGGTAAGAAATTAACTAGAAATCTATAAATTTATAAATTTATTATACCTCATTCTAATACAGCTGCTCTAGCAGATTGGACTGATTTCTTGTCAAAACACTATGGCAACACACTTTTCACTAGTTCTAGTCACCATATGAATCTGAATATGATTAAACTGCATTTCCCCCATTTTAGACAGCTTTTCTACCCAGTGATTTGGCTTCTAGTACTGATTTTACCATTTGTTATCCATGAGACTATGGATAAGTTGACTTGCCTTTGGAACTCAGTTTCCTCATTTGTAAAATAAGGGAGTTGGACTAGATACTCTGACAACCCTTACAGATTAAAAATTTGAGTTCAGATGAAGGGTTTTTTTCTTTGGGGTGTGTGTGTATGCCTGTGCGTGTGTGTGTTTTGTTACTTTGTCTCTCCCCATAAACTCTTTTTTTTTTTTGGCAGGGCAGTGGGGGTTAAGTGACTTACCCAGGGTCACACAGCTAGTAAGTGTCAAGTGTCTGAGGATGGATTTGAACTCAGGTCCTCCTGAATCCAGGGCCGGTGCTTTATCCACTGTGCCACCTAGCCGCGCCCCCCCCTCCAAACTCTTAATATGGAAATTTGCTCCACTGATACAGACTAACTAATCCCCCCATAATTTATAGTTTGGGAAACTTGCCGGGACAACAGAGAGGTGAAACAATTTGTCCATAGTCACACTGTTAGTATGTGTAGGAGTCAGGATTGAACTGAAAGCTTCTCTGGCTCCAAAGTCCCCTCTCTATTCATCTGACTTCTTAAATGACCCAAGTAGTTCCTCAAAGCTAAGACAGAATGTTATCAGTCCCAAAGATGGGTTTTCAACTGGTCAAAGGCCAGATTTTTCTGTCCAATATTTTTTTTATTTAAAATTTTTTTCTGTCCAATATTTACACTATTAATTTTCTTAGCAGCCTTCCCTCCCCTACAAGTTATCTGGATTTTGAGGGATTTTTAAAAAGCTGGTATTAATAGCCATTCAAGTTCTATGTGGACTATTAATTTCATCTCCCAACAAACCACTCAGAAGTACCCTAGCACATCATGAGGGTCAGCTTTGTCCTTGATCTCCATGCTCCTGGTTCGTTACATAGTAATTTTGTTTACAAACATAGTCTGTCTTGCCCTTTGCAGCCTCGGACAGTTTACTCAGCACTAACTCAGCAGGATTATGGAGGGTGGAGGCAGCAGGGAAAAGGAAAGTTTACATTGTTAACAGATCCATCACTACGGGTGATCTGGCTTCCTCAATTTGTCCAGGAAACCTGCAGATTTCATCCAGCAGAGGGCAGTTTTCAGGAATGTGAAGGGAAGGAGGTGGAGTTTAGGTTTAGAGATGCCTAAGAAAATATATTTGAAGGAAAATAATTTATCTGTCTCCTCTAGGGTTTCCCTAAACTGATGCCTCCCTGCCCCCAAAACCTCTTGTAACCCACTGACACTCATTGTGACTAACACAGACACACACACACAGACAGACACACACACGGAGATGTGCACTGGAAAGAGGGCCCAATCTGAAGTTAGAGGACCCAGGTCTGAATTCTGGCTTTGCCACTTACTTATCTTTCATGACCTTTCAATTAATCAGAAGCTTGGCTTGGGGTTTTAGTTTCGTCATATGTGAAATGAGAAAGTTGTTCTAGGTGGCCCCTAAGGCCCCTTCTAGCTCTGTGTATTTGCTTTCCTTCAGGTACTCATACATCGATTATTGTTACAATAGTAATAGCTCACACATAAAGGCTGCCTTACAGATGACAAAGCTCTCTCCTCACAGAACCCCATCAAGTAAGTACTGGCAGAATTATCACTCATCATTTTAGAGAAAAGGAAACTGAGACTCAGATCAAACCCAGTTGTTGGTGACCCATCCTCCTCCCTACACCCATCCGTTTTTATTTATTTTGTACCTATATTTTCTGGCTCTAAGAGGATCAATTGGATCTTCTGAGTCAAATATAAGCTTTTGGAAGGCGAGAATTGTCTCACTTTTGCATTTGTCTCCTTAGGCTTGGAATGGAGCAGGTACTTTTAAGATTTGTTGATTGAGTAAGAAGCTAAAAGGGACGCGAACAGAGACTGGACCTGTGATCTCACAGATATAAGCAAGATCACCAGGTGGGGAAATTCTCTTTACCAATGCACTCTCTCTACCTTCTCTACAATTTTGAGTCTTAGTGTCCCAGCACAGAGGTTAAGTGACTTGTCCATGGTTACTACTGTCAGAAAGCTTTAAAAAATGCATTCTCATCCCACTCCTCCTAGATAAGTCACCAGAGGACAAATGACCATTATTTCCATTTTAATTAACCCTAGGTAGACCTACTTTTCCACTTATAAAAGTTTACGCTGATATAAAATAAGCTTTAAACAGGATTGTTAATAACTTATATCTGATTCCAGCATCAAAGTGGCCATTCATGGGTTAAAGCAAATGAGAGAGACTAAAGAGATGCTTCTGAATGAATCATCTTATAGCAAAGGAAAACAGGCTTTATAGAAAGAATGGCAATTTCCTAATCTTATGACCAATCTATCTGAGTTTTCATGGAGAAAACTGTGGTCTGTGTGGTTTCATTTCCAAGTCTAAGACTTTGCCAGAAGTAGTTACTTGATATATATACATACACACTCCAGTGTTTCTCACCAAGTACTTTCATACGGCTCTTTATCTATAATGACAAAGGAGAAGCAAGATGGAAAATTTGGCTAAGCAAATATTTTCTTAGTGCAACAGCCTGTACTACAGAACATTTTACTTTCCTAGCCTTATAAATCTGACTCATTTTACATGTGTAACAGTCGGAATCATAGATTTAGAGGTGGAAGGGACATTAGAGTCCCTCATTGCATAGATGGGGAAACTGAGGTCTAGAGAGGGTAAGTGTCCAAGGTCATACACACACAGTCTTTGAACCTAGAGCCTCGGATTTTAGAGCCAGCAATTATTCTACACAATTCTGTCCCTTTTATACCTGCTTTCGAGGAGGACCTGGGATTTCTGAAGATTGGGAAACTTCTTCCACTTAGTGCAATTCTCTATGACTTCATAAATTCATCTTAGGGAATTGCCTAAGGCACACAGAGGTTAAGAGACTTGCCCTGTCTCTTGGCCGGTATACAGTGTCATTCTACAGTAGGGATAAATTAGGCTAATAACTATAAGAATGTTTGGGGAATATCAGCTGGGAATATTCCCTCCTGTCTCAGTAATCATACTCTCTCAGTAACTTTTCAGAACAAACCTGGCTGCCACAATACAGACTTCTTCCGTGCCAAGTACTTGGGGGAAATGAATTAGCCTCATTCCTATGGCAAACAAGTATTGGAGAGAAAATTTAATGCTAAGTAAGAGTTTTCTAATTGTGTACCTTATAATGTGCTGTAACCACTGTAAAAACAGTCGTTACTGAAAGAAACGGTGTGAAATTCTGTAAGGACAAATGTTGCGGTTATAGTTTGGAAAGATGAAGAACGTTTTTTCCATGGGGTCTGAGGCCAGGGACATAGATGAGTTAAAAAGCAGACAAGTTCCAAAAACAAATACCTGAAATGAACAAAAGTGGGGAGAGAGGTTTACTCTCATTTTCCTAAATCAGAGAATGTGTTAAAGGAAAGCAGACCCAACCACCTAGTGGTTTAAGAGTAGGGGCAGCTAGATGGTGCAGTGGATAGAGCACTGGCCCTGGAGTCAAGAGTACCTGAGTTCAAATCTGGCCTCAGATACTTAATACTTAACCAGCTGTGTGGCCCTGGGCAAGTCACTTAACCCCAATTGCCTCACTAAAAAAAATAGCAGAAAGTCTTGCAGAGGAAAATACAGAATTCTAATGGATGACTGAATGGTTAAACAAGGTCATCCTTCATCTGTGCCAAAGATGAGGCCCAGTGGATGGCTCAAGTCTGAGCACCAAGCTGATATGAAAAAACTAGAGACTATAAAACTTGTTCACAGGTAAGACCACAAGAAAATGTCTCCCAGGAGTCAAAGGGAGTTTTTGCGTGAACTCAGCCTGAAGCCTTTCATCCTTGGGGCATACAAAAATCAATGAACTAGAAAACCTGACACCTACTAGTGGCCAACTGGGTTCCGGCAGCAGCAGCTTGCTTGGACACACACACTAATGGGGATTTTGGCACATATTCTAGGGAGGACAAAATGCATTCATATTCAGAATTGAACTGGATAAGCAGTGAAGTATTCCCAAAACAAGATATATAGTTGTCCTGTTGCTTCTGAGTTGGGGGAAGGAAAAAAAAAGTTTTCATAATCCATGAAAGACTGTACCAAGTTGTTACTGTTACTTGGCTTTATGGAAGATGCAACACAATTTTAAAATTACAATGTCTCTACAGTCAGGAAACTAAAATTTTTACAAATATGTTCACTCTCCCAGATAATTTGCTTTAGGTAATCCTCCATCCCGCTCCCGCCCCCGCCCCCCAATACACTCTATTTTTAACTTACACTTCAAACATACTAGGTAAAGGGAAGGTCAGTCCTGGTACCCATGGATAAATGTACACAAGTGCTACCCTAAAAAAATATAATTGATAAGAGCTATGTGAACAGTGTGAGATTTTTGGCTGCTGTTGAGTCTGACCTGAAAAAAGAAATACAAGTTCTTTCCTTTCCTCAAAGTTATTCCCTACAAGTCAAAATGAAGGTTAATCTGACATTGGCCTATCCAATCTTAAATCCTTAAGAATTTAAAGGCTCAGAGTTACTTTTGAGCTCTAGGACCTCAGGGTACAACAATCCCATACATCAACATTGCTCCTTTATGAGCAGGCAGACTTTTCACCAGCTGCGGAGGCACTTTCTAAAGTCTCATGGGTGTCACCCAAAGGGAAATAAAACAAACATGATTTTTATCAGCTGCTTTCTCAGGAGATAATCGACCAGAGCCTATTTGTATTTCTAAGCAGTGCACTTCAGGGGGATGTCCAGCTCTTTTAAAGTCTCTCTCCACTGCTTCCCCTTCGCTCCCCTGCTTTCTATTTAAAAGTTAACAGCCCATGAGAACCGGTTACAGCCGAAAGAAAAACTCTTCGCTTCCAGCAACTGTTGATAATATGTTGACAGGAGTTCTTGATGCAGTTCTCTGCTGTGCATAGTCAATTCAACTCCAAAGGAAGGAAACTAAAGCCTCAACTTTTCTTCTTCTATTAGGGTGTGTTCACAATCCTATGCCTGACAGTTAAACATTAATTTCCACTCATAGAGCTGCAGCATTTTGTAAAAATAAGCATTTGCACGGAGGCACACACACAGTCACACAAACTCAAGAGAGGGAGCAAAATCAGAGGGAAAACTGTATTCTTGAAAGTATTCTCCCACTTACACCTTGACCTCAATAGAGCCCCGCTAATGTCAGCTGTCTTTCTCGGCTCCCATACAGACCGATCATCCCCAGGATTATTTCTCAAAGCCTGTTGCATATTTCATTGAATCCTAGAATGTTTGAGGTGAAAGGGGCTTCAGAGAAGATCTCCAAAGCTCTTTCCTCCGTTTGACAGAAGAGGAAACCAAGGCGCTGTGTGTGTGTGTGTGTGTGTGTGTGTGTGTGTGTGTGTGTGTGATGTCTTGTCCAAGGTCACATAACCAGTAAGCTGCAGAGAAGCCTGGATCTCAGATATCCTTCCTGCCACCCAGTCCAGGGCTCTTTCCACTGGACCATTCTGCCTCTGTTCAGGACAAGTTTCTACTTCACCCGTACTAAAACAAACAAACAAACAAACAAAATTAAGCCCGCGAAATTTCCCCTCTTTGACTAAATGGTGAGAAATGGGATACTGTATATTGCATTTGTAACCTTCCCGGAGCTGTGGCAGCTCCAGAGTTTGACCTACCTACCACCCCCTCCAGGCATGGGCGATTCGGAGGGCGCACAGAGGCAGTGATGGGGAAGGATTCCCAGTTCGTCTCCAGACAGCTGCATGTTTGTGTGTGTGTGTCCGTCAGTCTGTCGGCCTGCCTGCCTGCCTGTCAGTCAGTCAAGCGGCACTCACCCCCTTCCTTTGTCCCGCTTCCAGCCGCAGCTCAGCCGGTGGGCCCCCTGGCTCCCTGGAGCTGCCCCGCCCCGCCTGGCCCCGGAGCAGGTCTGGGGCAATGGCCTTTCCCAAGCCAAGCACAATCCTTGCGGCAGGTCCCCCTTCACTCGGGCTGGGAACGAGGGAGGGCAAAGCTCCGGGCTGGGCTGGGCTGGATTGGGCTGGACTGGGGAACCCGAGGAGCGAGCAGAGTGGAGTAGAACCCAGTTGTCCAGATCTGCCTGCCTGCCCCCTTACCCGCCCGCAGCTTACCTCCCTTCTCCCTGAGGCCAGAAGCGTACTCACCCCGTGCCTCGCATCCCCGCGCCCCGACCCAGCTCCGTGCGTCCGGGCGGTAAGGCGCGCTCAGACAGGTGTGGGCACTGGAAGCGAGTGGGTCGCTCCCATCTCTGCACCTCCCGGAGGATAGTGGCAGTGAGGACGCGCGCGCTCGTGTGTGTTTGTGTGATATGTGTGTGTGTAATATGTGTGTGTGTGTGCGTGTGCTCGTGTGTGCTGGGCAGGGGGTAGCTCTGCGTCCGCCGGCTTCCCTCCACCGGCTCCTCCTCCTTCACCTCCCCCCTTCTTTTCTCCTCCCCTTCTTTACTCCTCCCCACCCTCCCCCTTCTTTCGCCCTCTTTCCGCCTCCTCTTCCCCCTCCTCCTTCTTCCACTCCCCCCTCCTTCTCTCTTGTTTTTTCCCTTTCCCCAATTTCCCCCTCTTCCACACCTTCTCCCTCCTCCGCTCCCCTCCCCGTCCTCTCCCTCACCGTTTCCCCCCTCCCCTTTCCTTCTCTCTAGGACTCCCCTAGATGAAAGGCTGAAGTCAACCGCAGCACGGCGGACCTAAGGTTGCGTCTGCGTGGGTGGCTGGAGGAGCTAGGGCTACGTTTTGCTTTACTTTAAGGCTTGCAGGTGCCACCTGCTTTTGCTAAACTTCTCCCAACTCCTCTGCACACCCCGTCCCCCAATTTTTTGAGAGAACTAAGCGCCAAGCCTTTCCCGCTCCAATGTGCTCCAAACTTAAAACAACCTAAGCACATTTCCTGGGAGCCTCCCCTACCCCCACCCCTGCAACATGAAGCTGACTTTGCACCCCCTCTTTATTGCTCACAGTCTGCTGGGAGGGCAGCATGTAAAGATCCCACAATTCTGCTTGCCACCACCCTCTCCCCACGGAATTCCTGCGGTCCCTTAAAGCCCAACTCCAAAGGTAAGCGCCGTTCTCCCTTCGACCTCACACACAGTTTTACTTGCTCTTTGCACGAACTTCCCAGTTATAATTTCATATTACGGCTATATGTGTGTTGTCATGTCGTCTTACTAAACTTCATTAGTTTGTAAGCTTCTTGAAGGCAGGAAACGTTTACATTTTTGTCCTTCTATACTCAGAGATGAGCACTGTGCTTGGCACATAATAAATGCTGACGAATAGATGGACAATCAATTTTGTAGATTCTAAGTTTCCATTCAAAGGCTGGGATTCAAGTCTTAAAATTTGTATTTTATGTGGAACCTGACATCTTGCTCTGGACAATCCTAAACTAAGCCATCCCAGTTCCTGACAGTTTGAGTAGCAAGGTACCTGGCCAGGCACTCCTCTTGGGGTAAGGAAGTAGTTATGAATGTCTCTTGAATTTGTTAAATTACCTGGGAAGCACAAGACCTGGGTTCAAGTCCCTGTTCTATCACTTGTCATTTGTTTGACTTTGATTATCTGGTCTGTTGTGGGGGCCTCAATTTCTTCATCTGTGGCTCCTATGGGATCTAACTTCACCTTCCAGACTGAAAATTTTGCTGATCTCTTAGTTTGGTTGGAGATTCCTCAACTGAGCCCTTTATGCTGATCTTGAGTGTTTTTTTCCCCCCTCCTGCTTAGTGAAGAACAGGATTCTCCTGCATTATTTTGACTGATTCCCTAGAGGCCTAGGGAATACCTAGTGGGCCCCTGTTAAGTTTTTTCTGCAGTAATAGCACATGGCTCCTAGGCAAACTTGCAAAGTTGTTGAAGTTTATAATCAATGCAGCTCCCCTGTGTGCCCCATCCCCACTTACAGCACTCATGCCAGGTTCTTCCCCTCTCTATTTTTCTTTAGTCACTTCAGAGTAAGCATGCTTGGACCAATCATGCTTTCTACCTCTTCACTCCCTTTCCCACACAGTCCTATCCAAATGAACTCAGGCTAAGATGAAAACCCAGGGCAACCACAAAGGAGAAAAGACAACCACAAAACATGCAGCCTGAGAAGTGTGTGGACATTTGTCAATCTCATCCCTCTGGCTGCCTTTTGGAATCACTGCCCAAGGCTTAGAATCGTGGAGATCACCAAGACAGGCTGGATGATTTATTCCATGAAAGGGCTCTCCCTGCAGTGTTCTCTTATTAAAGTCTGCTTTGGTGAAAGGAACTGACACACTTATTCATACTAGGATAGTAGTGACTGATAAGGTATTCTTACTGGTACTAGCACGGTGAAAACACCAGATGAGGGGCTAGTGCTGGTTCTGGCACTAATTAGCAGTATGACCATGGGAAAATCATTCAATCTTACCAGGCTTCAGTTTACTTATTTGTGAAAGGAGGTTGGACAATATAATGTTTTAAGGCATCCGGTCTAAGAGTTTATATTCTAAGTTCTGTCAGTTTATATTCTAAAATCCCTTTTGTCTCAAACATCTGTGATTCTTTGCTGTTACTTTCATTATTATTCAGGTTCAGTTCAGTCAATAAGCATTTATTAAGCCTCTACTACATGCCAGCCCCTTTGCTAAGCACTGCTGGATCCAATTCTACAAACATCTACACAAAGCACTTTGCTAAATCCATGGAATACAAAGATAAAAATGAAAATCTTGACCCCTCACCAAGCTTACATTCTAAAGGAATCTATCACTTATGAGGTCATTCAGTAAGCAACTGAAGAGACTCTCATTGCTAGATTGGGATTTATTTTTTTGGTGGGGATTAGTGGGGAGAGCTTCACCTGACTTCTCTACCTCTCAAATCTGTTTACTGCTTTAAAACAATTTCACCCGGGGCAGCTAGGTGGCGCAGTGGATAGAGCACCGGCCCTGGAGTCAGGAGGACCTGAGTTCACATCTGACCTCAGACGCTTAACACTTACTAGCTGTGTGACCCTGGGCAAGTCACTTAACCCCAATTGCCTCACTAAAAAAACAAAACAAAACAAAACAAAAACAAAAAACAATTTCACCCATCAATGCAGATCGGCAACTGTAATTTAAAGAGTTGCTGAGGGCTCTGGTGGGTTAAGAGACTTGCATGGATCTAGTATGTGACTGAGGCAGGACGTGAACACATCTCTCTGATTCCAAGGTCAGCCCTCTATCCACTATATTACATAGTGCATCTCAGCCAATTCAGCAAACATTAAGTGCCTACTGTGTCCAGAGCACTGTATTAGTGAGAGAAATTATTTAATACTATGTTAATAACCAATGATTAATTTGGGATCCAGAATTTTCTCCTTTATTTCCTCATTTAAGGCCTTGCCTCTATAAAAAGTCAGTCTCTGAAGGACATGATTGATTGATGAGACTGTCCTAGTACTCAAAGAATATTCTTTTCAATCTTGGGTAGGACCCTACCCAGCTGGGAGATCTTACTTCTGCTTAGAGTATAAACAGAATCCAGTGTGGGTTCCTTGGGAAAGGAGCCCCTGTCCTTGTACCCCTCCATTAGAATTTAGAGTGACCCAGCTCATGAAGGAGAAAACCAACCAGAGTGGTCTGGATGGAGATGGATCCCCCTGTTCAGATTGCTGGAGGCAGCTGAGTCTCATGTTCTCAGCAGGAAGATCTGTAGACTTCTAAACCATCTCCTCACTAAATGTCCACAAACCAGGATAGATTTTCATTTGTCAGAGGTATTCCCTTTTTTTTTTTTTTTTAAAGTGAGGCAATTGGGGTTAAGTGACTTGCCCAGGGTCACACAGCTAGTGTTAAGTGTCGGAGGTCGGATTTGAACTCAGGTACTCCTGACTCCAGGGCCGGTGCTCTATCCACTGCGCCACCTAGCTGCCCCCATAGGTATTCCCTTTTTACAAAAGTATTTAAGGTTTTCAAGTTCTCCATGGTTTTGTCTTTGGTTACCAAGAGAAACCACTGAACATCAATTTATTGATTTCCAGCTAGCCTAATTAATAAATTTATTATTAATTACCCAGAAACTAGGTCTCTTAGGTTTTTCATTTGTTATACTAGGGACATTGGAGATAAACAAAGATTAAATAATAAGATACAAATACTGATAATGATCATATACCAAGTTATATAAGCTAATCAGAAAGGTGAAGTGCAAAACAAAATTCTTTGTGTGATCCGAAAGGGGAGCTCAGTATCAGTGGGGGTAGGTGGAGTGGAGGGGTTGGTTATTTACAAAATGGGAAAATGAGGCAAAGGTAGGTAAATGAATTACAAAGTCAAAGTGATTTTATGTGATAAAGAGCATAATGATTGATCATAGTAATAATAATAATAATAATAATAATAATGACAGACATATTAATTTTTGCAGAATGTTTCACATAAACTGCTTCATTTGATCCTCAAAAAATACTGACGGTATTATAATCCCTCCTTATATTACCTGCTATTTTACTTATTTATGAAAATATTGTATTTCCCCACCACAACCCCATGCCCTATAGACCAGGCCTTCTTAAATAATTTTTACTCACAACCCTCTTTTGCCTGAGAAATTTTTACATGACCCTGAGTATATAGGTATATAAAATAGGTATACATAACCTTTAACTGTTGCCAAATTTTTCGTGACCCACAGTTTAAGAAACTGCTTTAGTATCTTGACCAAGAAATCCCCTAATTGGGTCAAGAAGTGTTAGACATGACTGAACAACAACAAAAGGCACATAGTAGGTACTCAATAAATGCTTTTTGATTGATTCATGGGTATTACAAATCATCTGCTAGGGTGGTATTAGGAGTCAGGAAATTTGGGCTCCTGCTTTACTCTGCCATTAACTACCTGTGTGATTATTGATAAGTCACTTTACCTCTCTGAGCCTCATCTGTAAACTAAAGGAGTTGGACTAAATGGTCTCTGAAGTCCTTTCCAGTTCTAGCATTCTATAAAAGTCTACCTTTACTATAATGCTATACCAAAAGAAAATATAGACTGTCCTCAAAATAATCTCTGCTCCTTCCTACCTACATGCCACATTGTAGCATGCAGAGGAACACCCCTGAATTTTTTTTTTTAAGTGAGGCAATTGGGGTTAAGTGACTTGCCCAGGGTCACACAGCTAGTAAGTGTTAAGTGTCTGAGGTTGGATTTGAACTCAGGTCCTCCTGACTCCAGGGCCGGTGCTCTATCCACTGTGCCACCTAGCTGCCCCACCCCTGATTTGGTTTTAATCCCATCTGGTTCTTAATAAAGGGATTGTGGAATTCATACAAAAATGTTATCCTTTTTCTATTCCTTTTTTTTTTTAAATCATCATCCACCATACTCATTTTAAAGAGCTTGGAAATCTAAACATGGTAAGCATAATCTCTGAATAGATTGGAAATATAATATATGCCTATGGCTACCTATCAATATTTTCACATGAGTACACTTTGTACTCAGAGAAAATGCAAGATCTTCCTTGAGAGAAAGGGCTACAATGATCCTCCTTAAAGGAATATATACAATAATATGAAGTTATCAAGAAGAAAAACAGGCTTTGCTTGCTAGCAATTTCCTGTATACTGTGGGTACCGTTTTCAAGTGAAAAATTAGAAGCATTGAGAAATAAATGTGTGTTTCTCATTTTCTCTGGCCAAGACTGAAAATTCTCCAGAGGCCAGAACTGGGCTACTCTGCTACACTCCAACTTGGTTATTGAATCTAATGATCAAAAACAACCAAAAGGAAAAATAAAAAGTAATTCATTCTTCCTTCTCTAAATCAAGGGGAACTTAGGATGCCGCTTACCTACAAAGTGAACTTTTAATAAACCAGCCCCTGATAGCTTTATATGAGTCCCTTGTGAAGAATTTTTTTTCTTTCAGATGATTTTTTTTTTTGGCAGGGCAATGAGGGTTAAGTGACTTGCCCAGGGTCACACAGCTAGTAAGTGTTAAGTGTCTGAGGCCGTATTTGAACTCAGGTCCTCCTGAATCCAGGGCTGGTGCTTTATCCACTGCACCACCTAGCTGTCCCCATTTTTTTTTTCTTTCAAAGAAAACCCCAAAGGTATTTTTTTAAAGGAATTCTTTCCAGGGAAAAAAACCTCAACAACTTTAATGTTTAGTTTGTATTTATCCATAATGTTTGTTCTTTCTCACTTTCTTCTTCCCTTTTCCTGTTTTTTTTTTTAAAGATGTCTTCATAATGTGCATAAGCACAACTGAGAATTAAATTGTAAGCTAGTTAAGGGCAGGAATAAGGTCTTACATCATCATTATATACCAAGCTGCTAACACTGAGCATTGGACTTATTCTGATATCTGGTGTGTATTGTGGTAAAAGGAAGACTGCTTCCAAATCAGAGGATCCTCATTCATATCTGAGAACCCACGCTGCCTGTGTGACCTTGAGGTAGTCACTTAGCCTACTTGGGCCTCAGTTTCCTCATGTTTAAAATGAGAGCATTGTCCTAGGGAGCCTCTAAGGTCCCTTCTAGCTCTAGACTCTAGAATTAATGGTTCTATGATTAATATTCCAATGCTTCTGTGTTCTCATCACTCTTTTTTTTTTTTTTTTAGTGAGGCAATTGGGGTTAAGTGACTTGCCCAGGGTCACACAGCTAGTAAGTGTTAAGTGTCTGAGGCTGGATTTGAACTCAGGTCCTCCTGAATTCAGGGCCGGTGCTTTATCCATTGCGCCATCTAGCTTCCCCCTCTCATCACTCTTGACAACAATATTGACCAACAATTGATATTGATCAACAATATTGAATAATACATCTGTAAGCACTGCATGTGCGCTTAATAAGTACTTTTTGAATGAATAAATACTGAATATTTAATATCAATTAAATATTATTTCAGTAGGGATATTTGTAATTTATATTTTAAGATGCTATTACATAATTAATTTATATTAATTAAATCTTGGGATATATTTAATAGGGTTTACTAACCATTAAAATTAATCACAAACAAGCATTTTAAAAGGATCTCCATAGCAGGGATTATGTTGGGCAATAGGGGGACAAATACAAAAATCAACATCGTCCCTGTCCTCAAGGAACTTACATTCTCCTGTTACCTAAAATGATCACTTTCATCAAATCTGTTCACTGGTGGCTTAATATTTTCCAAGTTAAAATGGAATTTTTGTCTTTGTTTTTCAGGCTGTTTGCCATTCTCCTCTTATATCTCAAGGTTATAGATTCAGTCCCAGGTAAGCCCCATTATGTTCATTGATCCTTATCACACAAAAGCATAAATTATCCTCTTTCTGTTTACATTCCTAAAAGCCTGAGCAGCAGATAAACTGTGGATACATTTTATTGACACTTTTTTGTTATTTTCATCTGAGAAGTAACTTCCCAAGCTGCATAGCTTCATTATATTCTGACCTGTTCTGCCAGAGAGTGGGATCCCGAATTGCTGTCCCTCTATGACACCCCTCTCCCAGCTTCACCCACAATCAAATGGATCTGTAGGATCTTAGGGAAATTATTATTGCTTGAGTCTATCACAGATGAAGAGCAGACTCTTGGTTAAGACAAAGCCAGGACAAAATTGTGAAGATAGAAGAAATGTGGATATTTTGGCCACTCTGGTGAAGTGGTATGGTGGAAATGGCAAGTTCTGGGTTCAAATTCTACCTCTAAGGTTTGGTGGTGAGCTTAGGAAATCACTTTCCTTCTCTGAACTTCTATTCTCTCATCTATAGAAAGGAAGGAAGGAAGAAAGGAAGGAAGGAAGAAAGGAAGGAAGGAAGAAAGGAAGGAAGGAAGAAAGGAAGGAAGGAAGAAAGGAAGGAAGGAAGAAAGAAGGAAAGAAACAAACATTTATCAAGTGTACCAGAAACTGTGCTAAGCAATTTTAAAATATTATCTCATTTAATACTTAGGATAAGCCTGGAAAGTAGGTGCTATCATTATCCCCATTTTACAGGTAGGGAGAATAAGGAAGACAAACGCTAAATGACTTGCCTAGGGCTACAACAGTTAATAAGTGTCTGAAGCTGAATTTGAACTCAGGTCTTCTTAATTCCAGACCCAATGCTCTATCTGCTGGGCTGCTTAGCTGCAGACACTATTGGACTAGATCAAAGCTTCTTAAACTGTGAGTCATGACCTCATATGAGGTCACATAACTGAAAGTGGGAATCATAAAAAACTGACAGTATTTTATATATCCATATACCCTGGGTCATATAAAAATTTCTTAGACGAAAAGGGGTCATGGGTGGAAAAAGTTTAAGAAGTCTTGGACTAGTGTTCACTTCAGCAGCACATATACTATAATTGAATTGATACAGAGAAGATTAGCATGGCCACTGCACATGGATGACACACAAATTCATGAATCGTTTCATATTTTGGGGGCAGCTAGGTGGCGCAGTGGATAGAGCACTGGCCCTGGATTCAGGAGGACCTTAATTCAAATCCAACCTCAGACACTTGACACTTGCTAGCTGTGTGACCCTGGGCAAGTCACTTAACCCCAATTGCCTCACCATAAAAAAAAAAAAAAGTCCTGGACTAGTTCAGTGGTGTCACACTCAAACAGAAATAGAAATTAATCATAGTGGAGTGCATCTTTTCTCATTTTCTCTGTTTTATTGTATCTTTTATTAATTTGTTAAATAATTCACCATTACATTTTTCTTTTTCTTTTTTGCAGAGCAATGAGGGTTAAGTGACTTGCCCAGAGTCACACAGCTAGTAAGTATCAAGTGTCTGAGGCTAGATTTGAACTCAGCGTCTACTGAATCCAGGGCCGGTGCTTCACTCACTGCACCACCTAGCTGCCCCCACCATTACATTTTAATCTGGTTTGGGACCACCTGGGAGTGTTGCATGTTTGACACCTCCAGACCAGATCATCTTCCACCCTTATATCCTACGCTCTAACATTTGGCTTCAGTGCCCTATGTGCTAGGATGGTCTAAATGGGAATCAAAGACTGATCATTGCTGACCCCAACTTCTATCTTTGCCCTCTGTCTCTAGTTCTGTTGACTGCCAGGATCTGGAAGCCAGTTGTCCCACTTACTGTCTACACTAACACCTCAGTCCTTTCCTTCAGTGCATCCTGACTTCTTCTCTCCAGATAGGTGTGGATATGTCTCATTTCTTCTTAGTTCAATCAGGGCAGATTGCATTCCCTGCCCCCCCTCCCCCCACCAAATGAGCTTTACTAAGGAATTAGGCCTATGGATCAGATCTTTTATTTCCCTGCTTTAGAGAAATGCAAGATAAAGAAATGTCCTCTACCAAAGCAGGTTAGCCAGTACCCTCTCCACAACTTATAGTTTAGAGAGTAGTCTGGTGTGTGTGTGTGGGAGGCCACACTGGCTGTTGTCCTCCATGCTCAAAGAAGACCAAAATGACTTCTCTATGTTGGGATGAAGGTATAGTGTGTCTGACTGTGACTGATCAGGGCAATATGAGCTCGGAATATTCTACTTCAGGTTGGGCACAAGTAGTCCATATGATCATTTGTAGTGGAGATGTCTCTAAATTTGTACATCTCACATTTCTTTTGAGTGATTACAATTCTGCTTTGCTCAAGAGCATAGTGCTTCCTTTGATGTAGGCATACCGTGCTGGATGGTCCTATGCCATTGCCTCCTATGTCTCACAATCAATTCCAAAGCTCTTCAGAGAAACCTTGAGTGTCCTTGTATCGCTTCTTCTGACCTTCCTGTGAGTGCTTGCCTTGTGAGGGGCACTGAACTGGTAAATAACTTGGCTAAAATCAAACAGCCAGGATGTGTTAGAGGAATGATGTGAATCCAAGTCTTTGGCCAGCCCTCTATCCACTACAATACTATGGCTCTACTAAAGAACTAAAGGGGAATGAGGAAGGAGAACAAGAGAAAAGAACACAAAAATTTAGAATCTGGGATGACCCACTGGCCATTTTAGAGTCTATTGTCCTACCTGGCTAGGGAGTAAGAACAGGGCTTCCAACCAGGAGCAAGAGGAAGAAGGGTGTTTAGAGAAAGAATTTAGGTTTGAAAAAAAAAAGGCTTTAGAATGGGCCTCCCAGGATTGGGTAGAAGCAAAGGAGGGAATGAGTAGAGAAGTCAGTCAAGTCTATTTGTAGTTGGTTTTTAGTTTAGTTAAAGGAGAGTCACCTTGTTTGTCCCTAGAACACCTTATCTTTTACTATACTTATCTGTATATATTATATACCCTGGTACAGTAGATTGCAAACTTCTTGAATGCAGGTACAATGTGTAATGCTTTATTTTATGTTTATATTCCCAACATCTAAAATAATACATTATAGATGCACAGATTACCTACCATCCAGCTGAAGTGGGTTTCTTAAACTCACCACTCCATCTCTTACCTCTGCATTCCCCAAAGTTAGGGGTCCTAAAGCTTTTTATTTTTATGTCATTGACACTTCTGATTCCTTCTCAGGTTAATTTTAATAATTGGAGGAAATATTAAATTTCAGTTAGTGAAGATAAAGATGCATTTTTTCCCATTCAAGTTCACGAATCCCACTTTAACAACTCTTGCCACAAGCCACTCTCCATGCTTATAATTCTTTCCTTTTCCATCCCTGCCCTATTTAAATCTTTGTTTTTCTTCAAGGTTCAACTCAGTTGATAACTCTTCTATGAAGATTTCCCCTATCTTCTAAGTTGTTAGTAGTTTTTATCTCCTCATTTTTTTGATTACTATACTTATTATATTACTATACTTATTAGTGTAGATCCTGCAGAGAAAAGACAGTAAGCTCTCAGAACTCGCAGCACGATCACTCCAAAAAACCTCCAAATAATGCCATAGGACAATTCCTGGAGCAGTAGAACCCACAAAAGAATGGGCTGAGATTATTTTCCAGCCCAAGACGGCTTAGAAGGTTAGCAGGAGGGGGCTGCTGTGCTAGGGTGGAAGTGGAGCCCAACCATGAGGTCACACTGACACAGATCCAGTCCCAGGCAGGCTTCACCAGAGAAAAAGACTCCCAGAGCCTCTGAATCAGCTGCAGCGCCAGTGTCCTCTGGAACTAAGCTCATGGTCTGGTGAGAGGGATGAGTGGTTGACAGGGAGTAGATTACAGGGGTATCTACTGGTGATGAAGTGGAACTCAGGTGTTTCACCCCTGCTGGGAACCAGGAAGTAGGATTGAGTGGTGGTGGCACAGGCGGGAGAGGGGAGCAGGCTTATCAGAGCTAACAACCACAGTACACAAAGTTTTGCTGCCTGGTTAATTAGCAAGTTGGCCTGGGGTTATCTACAGACCACAGAATAGGCCAGGTGAGTGAAGAACCTGTCCCTCATTAAACACCACCTTAGACTCCCTGAAGTTTGGGACAGTACATCCTGGAAGTAGTGCCCCACTTTAAGAAGAAGTTAAAAGTCAAGTAAAGGATTGTCAAGATAAGCAGACAAAGAATGATGAAGACCATAGAAAGTTTCTTTAGTGACAAGGAAGATCGAGGTATGCCCTCAGAAGAGGATAGCAATGTCAGGGCTCCTACATCCAAAGCTTCCAAGAAAAATATGAATTAGTCTCAGGCTGTAGAAGTGTTCAAAAAGGACTTTGAAGATAAAGTAAGAGAGGTAGAGGGAAAAGTAAGAGAGGTAGAGGAGGGGGCACCTAGGTGGCACAGTGGATAAAGCAACAGCCCTGGATTCAGGAGGACCCGAGTTCAAAGCCGGCCTCAGACACTTGATACTTACTAGCTGTGTGACCTTGGGCAAGTCACTTAACCCCAATTGCCTCGCCAAAAAAAAAGTGATGCTAGAATGTAATTTGGAACTGTTTAACAAAAAATAAAAATATTTGAGTTCCAGCACCACTAGTTTAAGAAACAGATCCATGTTTCTCTGTGCCTTAGTGGTGGTCAGAATTATAGGAATATAGACAATCTGCAAAGGGTACTCCTAAGTTGTCTCCAGGTATGGCCAGGAGATGTACCCTATTGAAAGTGCAATACAGAAAGCTAGCCCAGGTGTACAGCAGAGCCTGTGTCTATCAAAACCATTTGCTTCCTGCTCTTTCAAAGTGATTACTGGTTTTGGACACTGTTTGGATATGGGCTGGATTTGAAGACAGAGGATGGGTTTGGACTCAGGACATCCTGGGTTCAAATCCTATATCCAACAGTTACTAACACTCTGACTGTTGGCAACCCATTTAACCTTTATGTATCCCAAATAACTTCCTAGAATGTATCTTCTAAATCACAGATGGATTATAGCTTGCATTGGTGGTGGGAGTGTCCACACCAGGAAGACCCCATACTGATGAAATAATAGATCTTTTATATATTTCTTTCCTTACATGAGAACTATAATGTCAGTCTAAAAAAAAAGCATACATTCATCAGCTATGATTTCCTGTTTATGTACTGAGTATCACAGATCATCCTCCTTACATTATCTTCCCTTTCCCTGGGAAATTCAGGGAAAGGTCAAAATTGTTGATATATTGGTCTGAAGTCACTAAAACCTAAACAGCTAAAGCTTTTTTTTTTGCCCCTCTGTGATCCATAGTGGACTTGATTTTATCCAAGGATACTTTCTTGGCACACAGAGATATTTTGATAATTATTTGATAAGACTCCCTGGTCCATGTAAATTTGTTCTCTGACTTAAAAGGGGAGACTTTGGTAGTCCTACTCCCACAAAATGAATGACACATATAACAAATTTGCTTATGGATTATTTGGCTAATGAAAAGTTGTACTCCATAGTAGTGTGGCACCACTTCAAGATGACAAGAAGAAAAAAAAATGGTGAAATGAAGCAGGCACTGGGCACATATCCAGGGAGGCCCAACCCAGGCACAAACTACTACAACTTCACAGTTGTGTAAACAGCATATTGATAAAGTGAGATCATCCCGCTTATTATCTCTTTCAAGACAAGAGAATTCAGTCCACTTTTAAAAACTACACAATAAAACTCATCTGTGAAATCAGTACGACATATTTTTCTCAAATGAAAAATAAACCAAGAAACTACAAGCCTTTGATTTTTTCAAATATTCTTTGAGGGGTCACACATACTATCTCCAGGATAGAATTCCATTCTCAATGATTGAATTTTTACAATCTAAATACTTCACTTGTGTACTCAACTCAATGTTAGTTTCCATCCCAAATGCACTTTGCATAGTATCATAGAGTCTGGTAGTTAGAAAAGAGCTCAACACCCATCTAAGCCAGTCCATACACCAAAGAAATACCCACTATAATATACTTGACAAGTGGTCTCCAGCCTCTAATTGAAGAACTCTGAAGAAAGGAATCCACCTCTTTGCAAGGCAGTCCATCCCACTTTTGGATAGTTGTCATTGTGAGGAGGCTTTTTCTAAGTACAATTCTACAATTTGTACAAATCCTGCCCATTGCCTTTAGTTCTGTTATTTGGGGACAAATGGAACAAATCTAATCCCTCTTCAATAATCAAATCCTTCAAATAATTGAAGGAGCCAATCATAACCTGCCTCATTCTTTTTTCCAGGCTAAACATGTCCCATTTCATCAATTTATTCTAATAAAACACGGAGTCAAGGCCCTTCACCATACTGGTTGCCCTCCTCAGGACACTCTTCTTCTGATGATGATGATGGTGGTGGTGATGGTGATGATAGCAGCTAGCATTTATATAGCACCTACTGTATGATAGGAACTGTGCCAAATGCTTTGCAGATATTCTCATTTGATTGTCACAACAACTCTGGGAGGTAGGTGACATTATTATCCCCATTTTACAGTTGAAGAAACTGAGGCAAATGGCTTGACGTGTTCAGGGTCACACAGCTTGTCTCAAGCTTTGAATCTGAACTCAATTCTTCCTGACTGCAAGCTCGGTACTCTATTCACTGAACCATCTGGCTACTTATCAATATCTTTCTTAAACTGTGATGCCCAAACTGGAATACAATATCCCAAATGTATACAGTAGGACAGACTATTGGAAGTTTTTCCTTATTTTAAATGAAGCCTAAGAAGGTAGTAGCTTTTTTTGGTTACCATATCACACTGCTGGCTCATTTGGAATTTACAGTCTACTAAAAACCTCAGATCTTTTATAGAAAATAAATTGTTGGGCAGCTAGGTGGCGAGGTGGATAGAGCACCAGCCCTGGATTCAGGAGGGCCTGAGTTCAAATCTAGCCTCAGACACTTAACATTTACTAGCTGTGTGACCCTGGGTAAATCACTTAACCCCCATTGCCCTACAAAAAAAAAAAAGAAAAGAAAGAAAATAAATTGTTGTCTAACTATGCCTGCCATATTCTGTCATTATGAAACTGATTTTTTGAATCTGAGTATAAGACCATATGTATCCCTATTGGATTTCGTGTTCTTAAATTCACCCTGGTGGTCTAGCCTTGTCAAGATTCTTTTTTGGATCCTGAAGTTGTCATTCACTGCATTAGCTTTCCTTTCCAGCTTGGTTTCTTCAGCAGATTTGATCAATGTGCCATCTGTGTCTTAATTCAAGTCATTGAGAGAAAAGTTAAATAGTACACGGCCAAGAGTAGATCCCTAGGCTACTCCATTGAAAATGTCCTGCTTTGGTGACACTGAACCACTAACAACTTGTTTTTGAGCCTTATCATTTGACCAATATGTATCTAGTCCAGGGGTGTCCCTCTTCACCATGGCCCACTGGCTGCATGCAACAAACCAGAATAAAATATAATTGGGAAATGTTTAACAAAATATATTATAAAATATAGATAATATTTCATAATAAACCTAAGTTCATATGTGGCCTATAGGGACCCTTATGTGGGCCCCATTTCCATTTGATTTTGAAAATACTGGTCTAGTCTACATCTCTCCATATTTTCCATGAAAATGTCATAAAATAGTTTATAAAATCTCTACTCAATACTTGGTATATTATATCTATAGCATACCTCTCTTTCACCAGTGTAGTAACTTCATCAAAAGAAAGAAAGAAAGGAAGAAAGAAAGAAAGAAAGAAAGAAAGAAAGAAAGAAAGAAAGAAAGAAAGAAAAGAAATAAGAGTAGTCTGGCACAGCCTGCCCTTTTTAATCACTGCTACTTTTTCTAAATGTTCACTGACCATCTCTTTAGTAATTCATTCTGGAATTTTCCCAAGAATCAAGATCCAGCTTCCTGGGCTATAGTTTTTTGCTCTTCCTTAAAAAACAAATCAATAAACAAAAAATAGCACCTGCCCTTTTGCAATCATATAGCACCTTTCTCATTTTCCATAATTTAAAAAATATTACAGAGATTGATGCTGCCACCACAGCTGTCACATCTGTCAGTTCTTTCACTACCTGAGGATATAGATCATTTATACTGGGTAAAAAAAAGGGATCCTCAGCCGCTTCTCCCAGAAGCCCCCTGTGAAACAGGGAGCAGGACAGTTCCCACACACAGCTCCAAGCTAATTGGCTGGTAGCATTGATTGACATGACTTACAAGCGGTCTATGAATAGACGTAACTTCTGGATGCCAGGCAGCTTCTGGAAGCTAGTCACATGCTTTCTTTTTTTGGGGGGGGCATCACCCTGGTTCTCACAATGTCTTTCTCAGCAGGGGGTGGCACCCTGATTTTTCACACTCTCCCCTGTGCTTCATGAAGAAACATCGTTTCCTTACATGAAGCAATAACATTACAGATACTTATGACTAACAAAGTAAAGGAAATGAAAAGAGAGAAAAGAAATTGAGCAACACATTAACAGAGGCTAAAGGGGGCACTCCCCTTTAGCAGGTGGACATTACAAACAGAGGAAAACTAAAAGGGACACTTCCTTTTAGTAAATTGACATTATAAACAATGTATACAGTGGGGAAAAGAAAAACAGGAAAATGTCCATTTAAGTCTTTGGAAGTCTTTTCTCCGATGATTCTTGGGATGTTCTCTGGTGTAGTTGTGGAATGAAAGTCTTTCAGCTGTGGATGCTGATGATCAACTAACAAGCTTCAGCTATAGAGTTCTGGGTGTGATTTGAAGTCTCTCAGGTGTTTCAGATACTGGTAATTAGTTGGAAAGTTTCCTACAAAACTGATCTTAGCACAACTTTAAATAGCTTTGTCAATAACCAAATCAAACAATGAGACTTCTCAAAAACATGTCTAAGGAAATTCAAGATCTTTTAGAGATTTTACAATTATTGTCCAGTTGTTACACATGAAACATAATAAAAACAAAAATTGAAACATTCCCTAAAACTTAATAATACTACACTACAAAATTTCCCTTTGTATCCAAACTGGTTGATTTCCTCTTGTTCTTTGGACTACTCCTAGGTGTTTACCCCTGTAACCTCTAAGGGCTGGCTGAAACTTTTAAGGGCTACTTGGTGGTTTAGTGGAGAAAGAGCTGGGCCTGGAATCAGGAAGATTCATCTTCTGAGTTCAAATATGGCCTCCAGATACTTTCTCACTGTGTGAACCTGGGCAAGTCACTTCACTCTGTTTGCCTCAGTTTCCTCTTCTGTAAAATGAGCTGGAGAAGAAAACTGCAAACAACTCTAGTAACTTTGCCATGAAAACCCCAAATGGGGTCATGGAGAGTCAGATAGGACTGAAAAATGACTTAATAACAACAAAATCACCTCTTTATATCTTCAGCTATCAAACCTGATTTCCTTTTCTTAGTTTCAACAACTCCCCAGTCACACCTATCTCCCTTTCCCCCTTCCCCCAATCTCTTAGGTATTTCACCAACTTGTTCCACCTACGAATCCATTCTTCAAATTGACTTTACCCTTTGTTTCGTTTATTTTGTCATACTTAATTTTACCATGTCTTACCAACCATCTTTTTAAATTCCTTGACTCTTCATTTTCTTGTCCCTGAGCCTCAATTCTCTTTAATCCTCCTTGATGGTACCACTCTTTCAATTTTCTCTCTTGGAGCCTAGAAATAGAATATGAACAAATTTTTGAGACCAAATTTCTTCTCTCCAAATATATTCCCTGACCTTCTTTACTGGTTCAAACTTATGGGTACATGGAAAATTTGTTGTTGTTCACTTGTGTCTGACCCTTAAGAAACCCATTTAGGGTTTTCTTGGCAAAGATAATGGAATAGTTTGCCATTTCCTTTTTCAGCTAATTTTACAGATAAGGAAACTGAGGTAAATGGGGTTAAGTGACTTGCCCAGGGTCACACAGTTAGCTGGTAAGTGTCTCGAGGTTGGATCTGAATTCAGATCTTCCTGACTCTAAGCCCAGGGGGCCACCTAGCTGCCCTTATGTAAATATCTCCTCCTTATTCAGCTCATCATTCTTTTTTTCTTATGCTCTTTCTTCTGTAATTTTTTTCCTACCAGGTAGGAAGAGAACATAATAAAGTATTGAAGACTCTTAAATCAATCAAATAATAAGCATTTATTATGTTCCTGGTTCTGTTTTAGGCACTGGGGCTATGAAGACAACAACCAAACCATCTCTGCATTTAAGGAAAGTACAGGAAGGTGCAAAGGGCCTGCAGTAATCTAAGCTAAAAGTCCCAAACCACGGATTCTCAGAGTAGGATGGAATCTCTGAGGTCATCTATTCTAACCCACTTTTGATTGAGAATCCACTCTATGACACCCAGGAAATGACCAGCTTTTGCGTGATGATTTCCCTTTACAGGGAAAAGAGCATCTCTCCCCATAATACATAGCTCCACTTCTTAGGAAGTTTTTACTTACATTAAGTCAAAGTCTGTGTGTCTCTGCAATTTCTACCCCATTGGCTTTAATTCTAATCCCAAAGGGCCAATCGGATTAAGTCTAATTTCTTTTCTCTATAATCTTTCACGTACTTGAACATAGCTATCTTCACCTAAGGCTTTGCCTCTATGAAAAACATTCCTAGTTCCTTTGAATCATGAACATATACCATATACTCAAGCTCTTTTCACCTTTCAACCTGGTCATCTTCCTTGGATGTGTTTCAATTTACTAAAGTCATTCCTAAAATGTGGCACCCAGGACTGTACATACTACTCCAAGTGTGATTGATCTGAGCAGAGCAGACAATGAGAATGTTACTTTCCTTATCCTGGACATTATGCGTTAATAATGCAACCTAAGATTGGGGGCAGCTAGGTGGCACAGTGGATGAAGCACTGGCCTTGGATTTAGGAGGACCTGAGTTCAAATTTGGCCTCAGACACTTGACACTAAGCTGTGTGACCCCGGGCAAGTCACTTAACCCTCATTGCTGTGCAAAAAAACCCCCAAACCAAACACAATATGACCTAAGATAAAATTAATTTATTTAGCTGCTAGTGCTACCTTACAGCTTTAGCTGTAAGGCTACCTTGAATCTACTCTATTTATTGTGTATACACATATACATACATACATACATATATACACATATACGTTATATTTATACTGTCTCCCCTATTAGAATGTAAATTCACTGGGGGCAGCTAGGTGGTCCAGTGGATAAAGCACCGACCCTGGATTCAGGAGGACCTGAGTTCAAATCTGGCCTCAGACACTTGACACTTACTAGCTGTGTGACCCTGGGCAAGTCACTTAACCCCAATTATCTCACCAAAAAAAAAAAAAAGAATGTAAACTCACTGAAGGCAAGGGTATTTATGATTTTTACTTCTATCCCTGCATCTGGCAAGGCATAAACACATAATAAATGCTTGTTGGCCAATTGATTGGCTGCCATGTTTCACTGTTAACTCACTGAGTTTCCAGTCCACTAAAACTAACAGATCTTTTTTTTTTTTTGAGATGAGCTATTTAGCCAAACCTCTTTGATCTTGAATATGTGAAGCTGAGTTTGGGAATCAGTGTATATCTCTATTATTTCTGTTAAATTTTCTAATTTCTATTAAGTTTCACCGTATTATATTTAGCCCAATGTTGAGATCTTTCAGGATAGTGATTCTGTCATTGGCTTGGGTTCTTAAGGGCGGGGATAGGGAGGAAAGAAGAGAATTTTGAACACATAATTTTATTTTATTTTATTTTTATTTATTTATTTATTTATTTATTTTAATTTTTTTTTTTTAATTTTTACTGGGCAATGGGGGTTAAGTGACTTGCCCAGGGTCACACAGCTAGTAAGTCAAGTGTCTGAGGCCGGATTTGAACTCAGGTACTCCTGAATCCAAGGCCGGTGCTTTATCCACTGCGCCACCTAGCCGCCCCTTGAACACATAATTTTAAAAATTGATGTTATGGGGCAGCTAGATGGTGCAGTGGATAGAGCACCAGCCCTGGAGTCAGGAGTACCTGAGTTCAAATCCAGCCTCAGACACTTAACACTTACTAGTTGTGTGATCCTGGGCAAGTCACTTAACCCCAATTGCCTCACTAAAAAAAAAAAATTGATGTTACAATTTGTTTTTACATGTAAGGTGGGGGAAAATTCCAAATAAATAAATAAATAAATAGATAGATACTAATTCTGTCATCCAATGTGCTAGCTATTGCTCTCAGTTTTGTCATGTGCAAACTTGATAAGGCTACCTTCTATGACTTTATCCAAGCCACTGATAAAAATGTTAACCAACACAAGACCAAACACAGAATCCTTAGTATTCTACCAGGCACCTTGTAAGTTGGTGTCAACCCATTAATGCGGATTTTTTTTGGTTCAGTCAATGAATCATCATATGCCGGTATATCTTTAAGCCCCAGTTCAATTCAATTCAATTCAATTGTAAAATAAGAACACCATAAGCCAAATTATATCACACTTATGTTGACCCTATGAATAAGCTTTATGTGGTAGACCTCCTAGCTGATTGTCAGAAGAGCCATTCCTTCCTGCCTCAACCCTAAAATTCTCTGTAGTTTACCCTGGTATTGCTAGCAGAGAAGGTAGCAAAGCTGGTAACAGTACTCCTTCATTCAAAATTTGATGTTCTGCCCCCAATCAGTGTCACCCTCACTCCCACTATAAGTGAATTAGAAATGTATGATGGCTCCCTGAAAGCCTGGGTACTACTGATCTAAGCTCACTAGGAAATAGAGATTATATTTATTTTATTATCTATACAACATTGAGAGGAGTGGAGTGATCTGATAAAATTGATTGGGTGAGAGGATAAAGTTTTTTGAATTGTTTATAGTTATTTGGCATAGCAAGGGTCAGCCTTAGACACAGATGTGATGTGGTTTGAAGGGTACTCCAGGAAGATGGTTCCTTGCTCAGAAAACGTCCCTAATCACCTCTCACATTACATTCAATTATCATGAGAGTCTAAATTTAGAACTGGAAGGGACTTTATAGAACATTCAGACCAATCTCCTCAGTTTATAAATGTCAAAACTGAGGCCTAGAGGGACTTAAGTGTTTTGTCTATGGTCATACAGGTAGAAAGTGGCAGAACCATTTCTTTGTATTGAACCAATGTAGTTCTAGGAATCCCATATTGAAAATGTAAATACTATTATTTGTTTCAGTAGCATGATTCAATGCAAAGAGCCTTGTATGCAGAATTAGAGGTTATGGACTAAAATCTCCATCTACATGCATGAATGCACATATGTATATGTGTTTATACTTATGTATATACGTACATATTTAAATACATGCATCCATGTATGTATCAAATCACTTAACCTCTTTTGCTCTCAGTTTTCTCATGAGTAAAAGGAGGTGTTAGACCAGATGACCTCTGAGGTCCCTTTTTGTTCTAAATCCTATGAAGATCCTCATTACATTTTTCTTCCTAGTACACATAAATATTCATGAGGAAATTATGTGAATCTCATTGAATAGCAAATGGCATTCTAAAGAATAAGTCTATGTAGATTTCTTAGCATTACTTCCAATATAGGGCTATACACACAATGGTCACTCTATAAGAGCTGTTGACATACATTCTTTCAGAAAAGAATGCACAAAAGTCAATGGACTGTGGGAAAAACACATCCATCAGCCAACTGATTGGCCCAGGATAGAGTAATGGGATGGTTCTTTTGGGGTAAAGGTGTGGAGCAGAATCTTCATTTAAGTCTGTATCAATACATCTCTTAAGCCTATCTTAGGTTTGGCAGGCACTACGGTGTATTAGAGATGGCCCTAAACTATGAGTGAAAAGATCTAGGTTTTAGTTTTGCTTCTACAAGGCCTGGAGTGTGTGTGTGTGTGTGTGTGTGGGGACATGCTTGGGGGCCAGGGATGGGGATGGAGTAGAGGGCAAACGGAAAAAGAAGCTGAGTTCAAATCCAAGGGTTCATAAAGGCCAATAGTCTAGAGACTAGGCAGAAAGTCATGGACAGAATCCAAAAGCAAGAGGACCAAAGCCAGGGGGAGGCCCACACAGAGAAAGGTCAGGAAAATACCATGTGGAGGAGGGGAAGCAGGAAGTATCACCAACTGAGGGCTTGTCCCCTGTGAGGAATCATCCAGAGATAGCACCTTAGTGTCCCTGAGTTGTACTAGCCCACCACTGCCCCTTGATCACCGGTGACTATGCAATCTAGAATGTGTGATTATGTAAACAAATCACCTAATCTCATTGAATCTGTTTTCTTATATGTAAAATAGAGATGAAAAATATCTGTTCTACCTCCACACAGGGCAGTTCTGAGTTTAGAAGAAAACCATATATATGTACAAAAGCACCTTTTGCAGCATTATGTAAATGTAAGGTAGTATTTTTGGAGATTGAATTAAATAAAAAAAATTACAAAATAGTGGAATCAGTCAATAAACTTTTTTTCTTTTGGTCTTTATAATACCAAATAACTGCACTCAATTAAGAATTTTCACTATGTTGTTTTGGCATCATCCAGACACCCTCTACAAAAATAACCATAATTGCTGGATTTATTTGGTCTTCCAAAGCACTTTATGTAGTCAAATACTCAAACAGATCTGTGATCTCATCAGTGTGGCTGTTCCCTCCCATCATGCAGATCTTATCCTAACCATGCCTGCAAGGCTCTTGTGCTCATCCTCCCATAAGTTCCCCATACTGGATCTCCCTCTTCCAAAACGATGGAGGCTTTCATGGAGATTATGTGTCTGCATACATAGAATATACACATATATGTATGTATGGCATGGATACCAGAGACAGTTGGTGGTGTAGTGTTTAGAGTGCTTGACCTGGGGTCAGGAAGTTCTGAGTTCAAATCCAGCCTCAGACATTTATTAGCTGTGTGACTCCGGTCAAGTCCCTTAACTTCTATTTGCCTCAGTTTCTTCAACTATGTAGATGGGTTATTGTGAGAGTCAAATAAGATATTTGTAAAAAGCATTTAGTATGTGATCTGATACATAGTAGGTGCTATATAAATGTGTATTCCCTACATATGTGAGTATACACATATATATGCATATTTTCATTTAATTCTATACTACTTTGTGGTATATATTTTTTCTTTTAGATTTTAAATAAAAGTATTTTATTATTTTCCAGTTACATGTAGAGATAGTTTTCAACATTTGTTTATATAAGATTTCTAATTTCAAATTTTTCTCCCTCCTTCCCCTCCCTCCCCTCGACAGCATGTAATCTGATATAGGTTATGTGGTATAGTTTTGACAGATATCTCTGCACCTGCCACACCCCCTTTTTATTTATAGGGCATTATGATTAGGACACCATTTGTCCTATATGACCTGCCTCATAAGACTGGAGAGGTCAGTAAACTTTTTAACCATCTCCTTGATAATTATGCCAAAAGACTTGCCATCCACACCAGAGACCACACTCTGCTGTTTTTTACCCTTTTATCTCTGAAACATCCACCCCCTTGAGTCCCAGTATCCCAACTGGCGGGTACCCTTCTTTGTACTTTTGGTACTTCTACTGTTTCAAGAAAGCCTCAGCCATACTTCATGTCGATTTCTACTCTCCAACCATCTCATCAACAGGCTAGCCAACCGTTAGCCAGCAAAAATATTCATGAGCTCCTCCAGTTCTGGAATCATTATCAGATCAATTCTGCCATTATTCATCAATAAGATAAGTCAGTTCACTCCTCTGGCCCTGGCTGCTTGCCATTCCCCTCTGTGTGTTATTTCTCCCTATAAGAATGGCAATTTCTTGAAGGGAAGAACCATTTTTGCTTTTATATTTGTATCCTTAGTACTCAGCATAGTGATTGACACATAGCAAACTCACGTAGAGAGAAGCTGCTTTTCCCATCTCTACTTTTTAAAATTACATCTCTACTTTCTAATGTGGCTCATGCTTCCTTTCTGAAGTGAATTTCCTCCCCCATCATCCTTACTCTCTCACTTATCTTCAATCGTTCCCTGCCTACTAGTTGCTTCACTACAGCCTACAAACAGGTCCATATCTCACCTATCCTCAAAAATTTCCTCACTTGGTCCATCACTCCCCATTAGCCAGCATCCAATATCTTCCTTCCCTTTTGTAGTTAAACTTTTTTTTAGAATGCCATTTAAAATTGGTGCCTGCTCTTCTTTCCTCTCATTCTTTTCTTAACTCTCTGTAGACTAGTTCCTGGTCTCATCATTCAACGGAAACTGCCCTGTCCAGAATTACTTACCAGTGATTTCTTAATTGCCAGATATGATGACCTTTACTTAACCTTTATCCTTTAAAAAAAAATCTCTCTTTAGCCTTTGATACTGTTAATCCCCCACTTCTCCTAGATGCATTCTTTTCTCTAGGCTTTCATGCGACAACTCTCTCCTTCTTCTTTTCCTACCTCTCTAACCACTCCTTCTCAGTTAATTTTACTGGATCTTTATCCAGGTCATGCCCACTAACTCTGGGTATCTTCCAGAGGTTGGTTCTGGGCCTTCTTCTCTTTCTCTTCTATACCATTTCATTTGGTGATCTCAGTAGCTCCTAATTATTATCTCTATATTGATGATCTACATATGCTACTGTATCCTCTCTCCTAATTTCCACTCTTGCATCTCCAACTACCTGTTTGATATCTCAGTTTGGATGTCCTGTAGACATCTTAAACTCAACATGTTCCACACTCCAATCGTTATCTTTCTCCCCGTGACAGCCCCAACCTTAATTTTCCTATTACTCACTTTTTTCCCCTATTACTCTCAAGGGTACCATCTTACTACCAGTCACTCAAGCTTGAAACCTTGCTGTTACCCTCAGCTCCTCATTATCTCTCACCCCGCCATATCCAATCGATTGCCAAATCCTATCTAATCTATCTCTATAATATCTCTCATATATGTTCCACTAAACCCCTTTCTCTCCTTTAAAACTATCACTACCACAGTTGCAGGCCTTCCTCACTTATTGTCTGGATTACTGCAATAGCCTGCTGGTTGGTCTCTCTACCTCAAGTCTCTTCCATTCTGCTCCATCTTCCAGCTCTGCAGCAGTCAAATCGATCTTCCTAAAAACAGAGATCTGACCACATCACCCTACATTTTAATAAATTCCAATGGCTCCCTATTACATCTAAGATCAAATATAAAATCCTCCGTTTGTCTTTTAAAGCCCTTTATAATCTGGCCTGGCCTCCCTTTCCTGTAATCTTATCATTATTCATCCCCATATACTCTGCAACTTAGTGACAATGGACTCCTTAATACTCTTTGATTAAGACACTCCACTTCCAGAATTCTGAGCATTTTCACTGGCTGTCCCCTATACCTAGTACTCTCTTCTTCCTCGTCTCTGTTCCTTGGTTTCCTTCAAGTATCAGATAAAATCTCACATTCTACACAAAGCCTATGCCTTTCCCTTTCAATCACATCCATTTTTCCCCCTATATATATCTTGTTTGTACATCTAATGTTTGTGCAACATTAGACTGTGAGCTCCTGGAGAGTAGGGACTATTTTTTTGTTTGTTTGTTTTTTTGGTGGGGCAATGAGGGTTAAGTGACTTGCCCAGGGTCACACAGTTAGTAAGTGTCAAGTGTCTGAGGCTGGAATTGAACTTAGGTCTTCCTGAATCCAGGGCCGGTATTTTTTCTACTGTGCCACCTAACTCCCCCTCAGGACTGTTTTTTTGTTTGTTTTTGTTTTTGTTTTTGTTTTCCTTTCTTTGTATATTCAGTGCTTAACACAATGCCTGGCACATGGTAGGCACTTAATAGTAAGTTCTTGTTGACTGACTGATACACTGGTGACCATGTTATTAGAGTTCAAATGTCACAGAAGAAGAGAAGAGTTAGTTATGGGAATTTTTATGGATTTTTTCCTTCTACTTTTTTATCTGTTCATTTTATTTTTCTTAATTCCATCCTTAAATGCCCTTCTAAAAATCTGGTTTAGTTGGATCACTTGACATGCTTTCTATAAACTTGTTTTTTCTCCATTACTTCTCACTGTTTTATGAGGTGACACTGCTCATAATCTTTCACCAAGTCCATCCATAAGGTTTTAAAAACAAGTTTATATTCTATATTGGTGTTGCCCTTGGCTGTCATATCTTTCCTCTTGGTAGGGAGACAAGTATTTTCTGGCTAAGACATTTTCTAGATTCTTTTGTTCTCACTGACAATTGATTTGCACTAAAACCTTTTCTTCTCTTATTCACTTCATGCCTTTTTACAAATTTCATGCATTTTTGAGGAACAATCTTATTTAAATATCTCAGGTTGGAGTTGCCTGTCTCAATTGTGTGCTGTGTCTTCTCGTTTTTATTCTTTTCTATAATTGGTATTGATCATTATTTTTACTCAAATAAGTAGAGACATAGCCAATAGAGACTTGGCCTTGAAACCAAGAAAACCTGGTTCTGACCCATTCTTGCTTCATGACCCTGGGCAAAGACTATGATAGAAGGGGCTACTGATCTTCTTTGGTAAAGAAATTTTCTTATGCAAGAGTTGCCTGTACTAATGAAATCACAGACCTAGTTCCTTTCCCTATTCCCTCTAACTAACAGGCAGTTTACTCAGAAACAGCTGATTTGGAAATAACTCCCATGTCAGTAATCAATCATCAGTTGTTTCATTCCTGGGAAAATATAATCAATTTCATTTTGTGTGTGTGTGTGTGAGATATTACTTGCTGCTCAGCATGCCCAGCAACTCATGACTTTATCTTCCTAAAGAAAACATTCACAATATATAGACAGAAGGCTTCTAAAAGGTCTGCAAAGCTTTAGTTTCTCATTTTTTACTCATGGAACATGTTTCCCAGGATGTTTTTCACTTATCTTCCCTTCAACCATTTTTGTATCAGCATCACTGAATATTAGAGTATAAGTTGATTTAATTTAGAGGGTTTTACTGGGTTATTTATACAGGTTGTCTCAGTGCAGATTTAAGCTATTAAAACTTCTCTACCTCTTCATCCTCTGCAGCAGATATTAACACATAGGCTACAATTTTATTCATGGTGATACTTTTGGAAATGTTTATCATAAGCAATTAAAGACCAAGGGTTCTCTGAAATGATGTTTTTGTTCCTTTATTAGTTTCTTTATTGGTCCCTCCAAAAAGATTCTGTGAGTCCTCTTTTTTAATTTTATTTAAAAATTTTTTATTATTATTATTAGTTCCAAATTTATTTATTTAATTTTTATTATTAGTTCCAAATTCTCTCTTCCTTCACCCCTCCCCCACCCATTGAGAAGATAAGAATTAAAGAATTACAATATTCATTATACATATGAAATAATATAAAACATTTCCATATTAGTCATGTTCCAAAAAATGAAAGGTTTAAAATTAGGGTTCAGTCTGTACTCTGGGTTTATCAGTTTTTCATTCTGGAGGTAGATAGCATTTTTCATCATGAGCTCTTTGGAATTGTATTAGATCATTGGACTGATCAGTTACCAGTCTTTCACAGTTGATAATATTTACAATATTTCTGTTACTGTGTAAATTTTGGTTCTGCTCACCTCACTCTGCATTTGTTCATAAGGGTCCTCCCAGGTTTTCCTGAAAACTTCCCCTTCATAATTTCTTATAGCACAAAAATATTCTATTACATTAATATGCCATGTTTCCCAGCCATTCCCTAATTAAAGGGCATCCCCTTGGTTTCTAATCTTTGCCATGACAAAAAAGCTGCTTTACGTATTTTGTGTATATGGGTCCTCTTTCGTTTTCTTTGATCTCTTTGGTGTGTTGACCTGTGAGTCGTCTTTTCACTACTTTCCAACCTGTACCTTCCTTTTGTCTTCAGGTTTCATTTAGTGAGAATGTTGAGACATACTAAGTTCTTCCAGTAATGTGTTTAGTATTCGATGCCACCAACTAAGTTAATGTTTCCAGACAGTCTGAAAACTGGGGTAATCTTAGAAACCCCTGCCCACTTAATTCCACCACTTTATAGAGGTAGAGAGAGGCCATGCAGGACTGAAGGTCATTTGGAGGGTCTTCTTTGTTCAATGGGTTGTCAAAGTTAAACTACAGCCAATGAGCCTCTCTCTCAATGCTTAGCTGGACTGATCTCCAGAAAGCAAATGATATCTGTCACCAAAGCCTTTTTTACATGGTAAACACGTCAGATCTCATACTCTATTGGTTTAAGCTTTGAGAACCCAGAGTTCATCACCGTATATATTATGATAGAGCATAAGAAAAGGACTTTGTGGAAGCAAATAATTATTTTATTAATTAAAATCATTCAATTGTCCCAAAGACCTCTACTATATAATTTTGATTACTGTATATACTTGGAAATAATGCAATAACATTTCTTTCCATTCATATCAGTTAACTTCAATTCAATTCAGTCAAATTCAATTCAAAACCCACTATGTACCTATCATGTATAAAGATATCTATCTATCTATCTATCTATCTATCTATCTATCTATCTATCTATCTATCTATCTATCTATCTATATTTCATGTATAGGAGCTAGGGAATACAATGAATTAAAAAAAGATCTGGGTGTTTTGGTGAACAGGAAAAAATATCTATCAGTCATCAGTGTGACATGAAAACTAAAAAAGTTAATATGATCTTAGACTGCTTAGGCTCAATGATGTTACTGTAATTATTATTTTATAGATGATGAAACTTGGCCTAAGAAAAGTCATAGAATCTTAGGATTTCTTAGTGGGTCCAGCCCATACTTGAACAGGAGTCCCCTCTACCATGCTCAGCAAGTAGTTATCTGACCAACTAAATGTTGGTTAAATAATGCACCCAATATGTTATAGCAAAAAAAGTGACCGAGAAAAGGATTATGTTCAGTCCCAGTTAAACCTATTTCTTATCTTAAGCCTTTCTAAAGACTATAAGCTAAGCTATTCCAATTCCACTCCATTCAATAAGCATTTTAAAAATGCCTATGGTATGTGAAGCGCATTAGTTGATACAAAATAAATAGAATACTTAATTCTTGCCCTCTATGAACTTGTAGTTTATTTGGAGAGGCACGGCATGTACACATGCTGAAAAATATATGAAGACATTTGGGACATTCTGCATTTACAAAATAAATATGAAGTAAATTGGGGGGGGGGGTCAGAGAAATACTATGTGCAGGGGTAGTGTTCAGGAACAGCATCCTGTAGGATGAATAAGTCATTTGAGTTGAGCTTTTTGTGAGAACTTATATGGGTCTGAATCCTTGTATCCTACTGTTCAAAGGTACTGTGTTGGAAGCAATGATAAGTAGCTAATCAGAAATGAATTTGTCCTTTTTACTCAGGTTCTCACAGGGTGCATTGAGTCTTACCTGGGTGTGTGTGTATGCTACTTTCACATACACTCTCCAGGATCTTGTCCCCATTTCTCACTGCAAAGATTTATCCTGATCCATGAACAAAAAGAATTTGAGAACCACTGAGGCATTGGAATTGACATTTTGTGAACCCCCTTATGGTCCCCCCTATGGTGGTAAGGAGGGGTGGTGGGCTCCTAAGCAGACTTTTTTAATGGATGACAATTAGGTGAGCATATGTATGTGTTGTCTGAGGAGGTCCTTTCTAAGGTAAAAACAATAACATATATCTATATATACACGTATGTATATATAGATATAGATTTTATACACATATATACATATGTAAAATAGATAGCTTTGAAAAGTTTATAAAGTATTTTCACATGTATGATTTCACAACAACCCAATGTAGTAAAGGAAGGAGTTATTATTCCCATTTTGCAGATGGAAACCCTCCATCAATGCAAGTTGGTGCCTCTTCCATAATCTAGAGTCTGGGTAGAAGGTTTCATACTAGGCAGTTTCTCATACAGATGAAATCACACCCTGGGATTAAACACAAAAAAGACAATCAGCCCTGTTTGAGCCATTGTATTTATCAAATAATCAAGACAGAACTCAAAACTCACATTTTCTGCTGTCAAAACCAGTGTTCTCTTAGGGGGACCAGGGTGAGCCGGAGTGGTATAGATCATATAGTAATATGCAGGGGGAATTCAGCATAAGCATCTTCTTAACCTGGACTACTCACTTCACCTCCTCTCAACCAATAACCTAGACTCTGTCCCTGGGTCACTTATCTCTGATAGGTGAGCTTTTTCCTTCCATTTTTTCCCAGGCCTCCAACCTTCGGGCACCAGTTCCAGGCCAGGCCAGGCCATATGTGTAATGCCTATCTCCCATTTTGCAAAGGCCTTTCCTAATCTCTCAAATTGTTGATGCTATCTCCATACTCTCCCAAAATTACTTTTTTTTTTTTGGTGGGGAAATGAGGGTTAAGTGACTTGCCCAGGGTCACACAGCTAGCAAGTGTCAAGTGTCTGAGGCCAGATTTGAACTCAGGTCCTTCTGAAACCAGGGCTGGTGCTTTATCCACTGTGCCACCTAGATGCCCCCTCCCAAATTACTTTTTAAAAATTGATTCTGTATGTATTTTTCATCATCTAACAGGAGTAGCCCAAGAAGTCTTCATGGAGGAATGAGTCTTAAACTAGGTCTCAAAAGAAGTAGAGGGTTTCTTACATGTTACTATAAGCAGATCATTGAATGTTGAATCCCTTTTTGTGTTTTATTTGAAATGTATCAGAAAAAAGGAAATGAGAATCAGAATCTCATGGGATCAGATGAGGGAGTGGTTAGAGCTAGACCAATCCAAGTATAAGTAAGTAAGGTTACTTAATAATTAGGTAATAGGTTCCTGAAAAATTGCATGCAAATTGAATTTTTGTGAACCAAGTAATGTTTTAAATCAATATTTTCCTCTCCCACGTTGCCCCTCATCCTAATTTCCTTATTTCTATTGAGACTACCACTATCCTTCTAATGCCCCAGGTTCACAGCCTCAGAGTCATCCTCAATTCTTCATTCTTCCTTATCCCGCATATCCAGTCAGTTGTTAAGTCTTAGCAATTCTACATCCTTAATATTTTTAACATTTGTCTTCTTTCCCCCGACTATCATTGCTACCACTTGTCCTCATTCTCCTGGACTATATGGTAGTTTCTTAATTGGTGTTGCAACTTCTAGTCTCTTCCTTTACTAATCCAACCTTCATATAGCTATAAAATTGATATTGCTAAAGATAGATATGTAAATAGATAGGTAGATGGATAGATAAATCAAGCATTTATTAAGCACTAATTATAAACCAGACTCTATGCTAAATGCCTGAGTTACAAGTAAAAGCAAACAAGATGGTACCTGTCTTTAAGGCTCTTAGATTTGTGATGTTTAAAAATCTAATGTATGTGGGGGGAGAATTAGCTAAGGTTTACTTATACATTCAGCAACAGTTTAGGCTTTTAAGCATTTATTAAAGTATATTACGGGTTAGCAAAGAAAGAGAAAGCCACCTTCACCTAGCTATCTAAGAGAGTGAATTCTCCAAAATTAGGAAACCTGGCTACCTTCCTCCTTCTTCTGCCACCACGAGCTCCTTTCAGAAACAAAGAGACAATTTACTGGTTTGTTCAAGTGGAAGCTTCCTGCGGGACCGGAAGAGGGGTGGTCCCCACACACAGCTCCAAGCATTGATTGACATGACTTACAGGTGGTTTTATGAATAGAAGCAACTTCCCAATGCCAGGAGACTTCTGGGACACTAGTCACATGCTTCTTATCAGGGGGCAGTGCCCTGGTTCTCACAATGTCTTTCTCAGCAGGGGGATGGCACCCTGGTTCTCACAGATTCTAATGAGGGTGGGAAGTAGGATACTAGCAGTGGCATGGCTGGAGATGTTCAAGAAGCACTATGGAGGTCTTAAATCAAGCAAGATGCCATATCCTTGCCTTACTCAAGATGTTTCAGTGGCTCTCTAATTCTTTTAGGATATATAATACAAACAAAAACAAAAAAACAAAACAAAACAAAAAGCCCACCTTCTGTTTGCCTTTGAAACTCAATCCTGTTCTAATCTATCTTTCTTGACTGATTTCCCCTGACCTCACCTCGTGATCTATCTTCCAGCTAAACTGACATAGTTGTTATTTCTTATGAATGGCATTGTATCTTCCTCTACTTCCCCTAACCCTCACCCTCACCAGCTGCAGGGTTAGATCCCTCTAGGTGTGTGTTCAAGTAATTAGAGGAGCCAAAGAAAAGAACTTGAAAGTGAAAGGACCTATTTAAATGCTCACTGGGACACTTCTGAATCAAACTAGAAAAGCTTCTTGTAGTGAAGGTACAAAGACCTGGGAGTGGTTTCAGATAAGAATCCACAAGAACTTTATTAATTTGCACAGCCCTTCTGAAATTCTGAACCAGGTACAGAAGTTGACTTCACCATTTCAATGCCTATTCAAACATTTCTTTTAATAAATTAATTACCCCCCCCCTAAAAAAAGAAAAAGAAAAGAAAAAAGATACACACCTCCCCTCCCCCAGAGTGCTCTCAGCCCCTGCCTCTATTTTTTGGAATTCCTAACTCCCTTCAAGGATCAGTCCCTGTTCTATCTTCTATATGAGGCCTTTCCTAATCCCCCAAATAGCTCCATACCCCAACTGAATTACTTTTAAAAATTGATTCTGTGTATAGTTTGTGGTGTTTTTTTGTGGGGCAATGAGGGTTAAGTGACTTGTCTAGGGTCACACAGCTAGTAAGTGTCATAGGATGGATTTGAACTCCAGTCCTCCTGACTCCAGGGCCAGTGCTCTATCCACTGTGCCACCTAGCTGCCCCTGATTCTGTATATATTTTGCATTAACTTATTAATGTACCTGTTGTTTCCCCCAGGTGCATACAAACCACTTGAAAGCAGAAGCTTGCTTTTTTTTGTCTTTGTATCGCTAGAACCTAGAAGAGTTGTCTTGAAGATAGCAGGTATTTAATAAATACCTGATGAATTCAATTGCATTGCATTAGGAGAACTCACTATTTAAAGAAAATCTCTGGTAGACTGAATAATTTTTTTTTAGTAAAGAATATTCATTCACACATTTGTCTGATTTATAAGCTTAGATTTTCACAAACTGGGTTTGCTTTAAAAAGGTAGCACACCTGAATGAGATCACAAGATTTAAAGCTGGCAAAGACAGAGATCATCTAGTGTAACCCTCTTACTTTGTTTAGATATGTCTAATATAGTAGTAGTAGTAGGCTTCCACCAGTCGTGGACGACCATGGATCAGCGCCTTGAAGAGCCACAGGTCACAGTGTGGCTGTGCAGTCCAATTCGGGAGCCACAGCTCCTGCCACAACGAGGACGTCAAAAAACTTCGCTTTCTGTTGCCTGTCGGTTCCTGCGTCTCATTCGTTTTTCTTCCTCCCGAGCTTGAAGGTACATCTCAGCCACATGCAAGCTGCTCCTAAGTACTGAACTCCATTGGGTGCCGTCCTTGGCCATCTCCTCCCAGCTGCCACTGTCTATTCCCAGAGCCCTCAAGTCTCGCTTGCATACATCTCTGTAGCGAAGCTGGGGGCGTCCAGCAGGTCTTTGGCCTGAGGCTAACTCACCATAGAGTAGATCTTTAGGAATGCATCCGTCTTGCACGAGGTGCACATGACCGAGCCGGCGCAGCCGTCTTTATTTCAGTAGCATGTAGGTGCTCAGAAGTTGCGAGCGTTGGAGCACTTCTGTGTTGGTGATCCTATCTGACCAAAATATGCCAAGGATGCGCCGAAGGCAGTGCATGTGGAAGCTGTTAAGCTTCTTTTCTTGCCTAGTATACATAGTCCATGTTTCGTTGCCATACAGTAAGGTACTCAGGACGCATGCTCTATAGAAGCAAATTTGGTTCGTCTTGTCAGTTTACTGTTTGTCCAGACACGCTTGGCAAGCTTAGCCATGGTTGAAGTAGCTTTCCCAATCCTCTGATTGATCTCAGAGTCAAGTGACAAATTGTCACTGACAATAGAGCCAAGATATGAGAATTGGTTTACGACATCCAACTGGTAGTTACCGATGTGTATCAATGGAGGCGACATAGCACTCTGACACATGACTTTCATCTTTTTAAGATTTATGATTAGGCCAAAGTCTGTGCAAGCTTGGGAGAAGTGATCCATCAGGGTCTGCAATTCATGCTCTGCGTGACAGGCAAGTGCGGCATCATTAGTGAAAAGCAGGTCTCTAAGGGTGCTACTTCTCACTCTGGTTTTGGATCTCAAACGTGAAACGTTGAACAGGCCTCCATCCAACTGGGAATGCAGATAGATGCCATCAGTTGACCAACCAAAAGCATGACGCAACAGCATGAAGAAGAAAATTCCAAACAGTGTGGGAGCAAGCACGCATCCTTGCTTGACTCTGCTGTTTATACTGAATGCTTCAGAGGTGTTGCCTTCGAACTGTACAACACCCTGCGTGTTGCAATGAAAGGAGCAAATGAGGCTATGGAGTTTAGGAGGGCAACCAATTCTCAAGAGAATTTCGAAAAGACCTTCTCTGTTAACCGTATCAAACGCTTTGGTCAGGTCTATGAAGGCAATGAAGAGGGGTTTTCTTTGTTCTCTGCACTTTTCTTGCAGTTGCCGAAGCGAAAAAATCATATCCATAGTTGACCTCCCTGCTTGAAAGCCACATTGCAATTCGGGGTAAACACGGTCAGCAAGTTTACGCAGTCTAAGCAAGACGACCTTGGCAAACATTTTCCCAATGACACTGAGAAGTGAAATTCCTCTGTAGTTGTTACAGTCACTCCTTTCTCCACTGTTCTTATAAAGAGTAACTATACGGGCATCATGCATATCCTGTAGCACTTCACCTTCTTTCCAACACAGGCACAACGATTCATGCAGGGGCTTTAATAGGATGTTTTTAGAGCATTTTGATCAATTCAGCTGCAAGACTGTCTACACTGTCCACATTTTAGGGAGCTAATTGCATTCTCAAGTTCCTCAAGTGTGGATACATTGTCCAACTCCTGTAGTACAGGGAAGGACTCCATGATGTTTAAAGCTGATTCTGTGATAGAATTTCTGATGGTGTACAACTCAGAAAAGTGCTCGACTCATCTTTCCATTTGCTTAACTCTGTCCATAATGTACTCTCCAGTGCTGGACTTGAGGGGAGCTGTCTTGCTCTGAGTGGGTCTGCAGGCTTTCTTGATGCCTTCGTACATGTCTAATATACACATATATTATATCCATATATTGTGTATATATGTCTAATCTATATTTATGTGTATGCGTACACAGAGATAGATAGATAGGGCATTTATTAAGAGCTTACTATGCTAAGTACTAGGCGACATACTGGGTATATCAATATAAGCAGGCAAGATAGTCCCTGCCTTCAAAGAGCTTATGGTTTTTTGGTTTTTTTTGTTTTTTTTTTTTACTTTTTTTTTTGGTGAGGCAATGGGGGTTAAGTGACTTGCCCAGGGTCACACAGCTAGTAAGTGTTAAGTGTCTGAGGCCGGATTTGAACTCAGGTCCTCCTGACTCCAGGGCTCGTGCTCTATCCACTGCGCCACCTAGCTGCCCTGAGCTTATGTTTTAATGGTGCAAAACAGTTCAGAAAGGGGAACTGAAATAAACCTTGCCCAACACTGGCTGGCAAATGATGTGAAGGCTGGAGGAAAAGAGAAGGCAAAAGCTCATGTATCAGAGCTGAGGGATCCAGGGTCAGAATCTAGCTTACTAGTGGAGAGGAGGTAAAGTTGATTTTGTTGTGGTTTATGTTTGTCCTTCATTTTTGGAGAGGACCAATGACAGTACTGGACGATGTCTTGACTTGTGCATGAGTTAGATTTAAGTGAAGCAGAGTTGAACAAAGTCATGAGCCTCATTCTTTCCTTCAGAGATATCAAAGTCCAGTGGCAGGATAAAAGTCAAGATGCCTGATGAAGGCCTGGGATGCAGTGGGTGAGCTTAGCCTCTGATGTCTGACCAAGCTCTCAGCTCTCCGCAGTGCCCCCTTCAGCTGTCTTCATGGCTGTGGGAACAAATTGTTCTCATCCACCCATTCCACCAGGAGAAGTCTTCACATGCTTGGGGCAGACATCCCCCTAACTCATTGACAAGTTTACGGCCTGTTAGGAGAGGAGGCAAACATGAGGTTGAGGTGTGCCATGGAGCAGGTTGGAAAGTACCCTATGGGCCTCGTTGTACAGATGAGGAAACAAAAACCCAGCTGAAGAAGTGATTTGTTCAAAGTCATCCAACCAGAGCAAGAACTAAGGCAAAAAATGGTAAATGCCGGTGTTGGAAGTTTTAGTTGTTATGAAGGAGTAAATATAACATCTGAAGAGTTTTCATAGCACAAATACACCCGGAAACCACAAGGGCTGAGTGCCTGCATGTTTAAAAACATGTGGTACCATCGTTCTATAAACTCTCCAAAACGGTCATCTCAAGCTGGTGCAAATGCTGCGCATGTTTCTTGGCAGGAGATCAAATGTTTCCAAATGATAAAAGACAGTCAGTGCCAAACCTTTGATTCTCCACTTAGCAACTGCAGCCGGAGGCAGCCATGGGCTGCATGTCCCATGAGCCAGCTGTGACCAGCAAGCCGCAGAAGGCCCGCAACTTCACTGCTCTGTGTGTGTGTGTGTGTGTGTGTGTGTGTGTGTGTGTGTGTGTGTGTAAGGAATTCACAGGGCCCCAGAACCCTCTTTGCACATTTGTCAAGCCCACAATGGGCCACCCTGAAGGAAGCACAGATATTAACTGAGTCTCAGCTTGGCATTCAAGGCCTTCCTTGCTAATTTTTATCTTCTGCAATTTTTCCACATATCTTTTTAATGCTCTAGTCAGATTGAATTCCTTCCCATTCCCAGAAATGCCATGTGCTTTCTGTACCTTTTCTTAGGTGGGAAGAGTGGAAGAGACATTGGATTTCTAGATTAAAGACCTGGGATTGAATCCCATTTCTACCATATATTACCTTGGGCAAGTTACTTTACATTTTTTTTTTTTGGTGAGGCAATTGGGGTTAAGTGACTTGCCCAAGGTAATATAAGTGTTAAGTGTCTGAGGCAGGCTTTGAACTCAGGTCCTCCTGACTCCAGGGCCAGTGCTCTATCTACTGTGCCACCCAGCTGCCCCCAACTTACTTTACATTTAAAAGCCTCTGTTTTCCTAATCTGAAAAAATGGTAGTTTCTATTTATCTCTGCAAGGTTGTTGTGAGGGGAAAGGAGATACGATGTACCAGAAAGCATTTTATAAATTGTAAATGGTTATACAATGTGCAGATTACTTGGGTTAAGGCAAAATTTTGATATGGCTGTCATGGGTACATGCTTCTCCTGACAGGCTAATTCAGGATGTCAGATCTTGAACCAGATGAAACTGAATTGAGCTGGTTTTCTCACCTTTATTTAGTTCTCTTTGCTAGGTTTTGTGTTTTCACTGTTTTCTTTGCTCATATTTTTTTAATCAAGTGGCTTTTAACACTAGGCATTAATTTAATGAATGTATAATTTTGTGGCTCTTAAAGAGCATACTTCAGTGACTGTCAGAGATATTAGAGTGGTGAATGGTGAAAGGAAGTCAAAGATCATTCAAGCCAATAATAGAACATAATCAGTTTCACCAAATCACAAAGGAAAGTAAAGTTGAAAATGAAAAAAAAAACACACCAAAAACCCGAACCCTAGAACTAACAAACTATTGCTGAAAAACAGGCTAATTAATCATCAAAAAACAAGCAAAGGGCTTCAGAGAGACCTGATGGCTGCAGAACTTTTTAATTGATTTCTTTACAATGCAATGTAAGCTTCTTGAGGTTAGGAGAACAGTGAGAAGGCCAATAAAAAAAATTACCAAGCTGCAAACAATTGTTATAAAGAAAAAAAATGCTTGTCTTTGGCAAATATAAAGGCTAGAGTATTGAAGTTTGGGAAAAGGTAATTTTTACTAATGGAATATACCTTTTTTTCATTTAAGGCTTAAAAAAACTGTTGTTATAAGAAACCCTAGTAAACCTAAAAGATCTGAACATCATCTGTATTGTAAAATTTGGGGATGATTTTTTTACTTCCCTCTTGAGGGAATGACAAACTGATAATTATATTGCTATACTGAAAAGCAGAATTATTCTAGAATTACAGAATTTCCCAAATGGAGATGGAATACTGTAATACAACCTTGTACCTTGCTACATAAAAACCCGAGAAATTTATTCTAAAGTTGGAAATGAACATGTTTCAAGGGCCTGAGAACTCACCTTATTTAAACCTCATTAAAATTTTATATGCTGTAATCAAGTTCAGACTTGGAAAAATGGATTGTCAAAGTTACATTTAATATCCAATGAAATAAGTGTGATTTTGTATTGAAGAATCAAAGAGCATGTGTTAAAATCTTGTGAACACTAGGTCAAATTGTGTAAAATAAGAGATCACAGCAAAAAAAAAAAGGGTGTGATGTATATGAAAACTTTTCTTAAGGATTTAAAAAGTTGTCAAGTTTTTTTTTTATAGGGCAATAAACCCAATTATTTTACTTTGTCTCATACCAGTATATTCAGGTAATATTTATGAAGGATCTATTATGTACAATGTACTCTGATAGTTTCATTAGTTTATGAATGAATTGTTGTCTAAATAGCCTGGCTTAGAAAAATTAAATGACCGTACTATGGTTATATAGCTAGTAAGTGTAGGAGGTGAGATTTGAACTCATCTCTCCCTGCTTCCCTGGTTCGGCACTCTTTTCATTATACCATAATATCTGTGTTAGACAAAATTAAGTTGGAGTGCTATTAGGATATTCACATAGAGAGTTCCAGGTGGCAGTTGGAATGGTAGGATTGAAGCTTAGGAGAGAAGTGAAAACTGGACATACACACATACATATATGTGGCACCCTCCCTTCAAGATAGTTGAAGACATGGTGACTACATTATATTCCCAAGAAGAAAGTAGATAGAGAAAAGAAAAAGGCTTAGTTAGAATCTTGGGGGACAGCCATTCTTAGGGATTGGGAGAAGGAAAATGGAACTGTGAAAGAGATGGATCAGAAGGGAAACTGGGGGAAAGTATCATCATGAAAGTTTGTGGAGAAGTGAAAGGCAACAAGGAATGGGTTTACAATGTCAGGCTAGTTCAGAAAGAGATAGGCTACAGGCAGGGACTCTTTTTGTCTTTGTAACCCCAGATCCTAGCACAGTGAACACAAGTAATTGGTCATTCATTCATTCAGCATTTATTGAGTACCCACTACATGTGTTAGGAGCTTAAGATACAAAGACAAAACTGAAAACCATTCCTGTCCTCAAGGAGCTTACACTCTAATGAGGCTAAAGGGCAGGTAAGAAAAGACTATTGGGTTTCTATCTGAGATATTGTTTACCTAGAAAAGTTTCAGTTGATGATGAGGAATGAAGTTATGATGCAGGAGGAGTGAGTGGATGGTGAGAAAGTGAAGGTAGTTAAATATAGAAGTTTAGCTGAAAGGGGAGGAGAGATAATATCTGATAGCTTGAAGGGGCAGAAAAGTCTAGGGAAGGTTTTTTTTTAACCTAATGAATATCTGAGCATATTTGTAGGTAGAAGTGAAGAATTCAGAAAAGGAGATTGAAAATGTGAGATACAATCAATCCATTAACAAGTATTTATTAGGGGAGTAAGAGGAAGGGAAAGGAATAAGCATTTGTATTGTATCTATGTGCCAGGCACTGTGCTAAGCACTTCACAAATATTATGTCATTTGATCCTCACAACAAATATGTGAGGTAGGTATTATATTATTCTCATTTTACAGTCAGACAGAAGTTACATGACTTGCCCAGGGTCACACAGTAAGTATGTGAGGCCCAATTTAAACTCGGGCCTTTTTGACTCCAGGCCCAGAACTCTATTCACTGAACCATCAGCTGCCTCTAAGCATTTATTGTGTGCCACATCCTCTTCTATGGGATATGGAGAAAAAGCAAAAACAATTCCTACCCTTAAGAAAGGAGAGGCAATTTAGACTTACAAATATACACATAATAAACATATAAAGTAGGTGGGAAGATGCCTTAGAGAGGAAAGTGCTAGCAGTTGGGGGAACCAGCAAAGTCCTCCTGCAAAAGGCAGTAATTGAGCTAAGTCTTGAAGGAAGCCATGGATTCTAGGAGGTGAAGATGAGGAGGAAGAGTATGCCAGGAATAGGAGACAACCAATGCAAAGGCATGGAGGTGGGAGATGGAGTGTTGTTTGTAAAGTACATGTAAGTCAGTGTGGCTGGACCAAAAAGTAAGTGGATAGAAGTAGTAAGAAGACAGGAGAGACAACAAGGGGCCAAGTTGTGAAGATCTTCAAATGACAAAAAGCACAGTTTATGTTTGCTCCTGTAGGTAACAGGGAGCCAGTGGAATTTATTGAACGATTTGGAGAGGAGTGACATGTTCAGACCTATGTTTTAGGAAAATCACCTGGGCAGCAATTTGGAGGATGGATTGGAAGGGAAAGAGATGGATTAGAAGGGAAGCAGATAGTCCAATTCAAAGAGTATTGTAATAGTGAAGGCAATAAGTAGTTAGGTCCTGAGCTAGGGTCATTGCTTGGGTGAGTGGAAAAATGGTGACATATAGAGGAGATATGGGAAAATATGATTGGATATGTGGAGTGAGAGACAAAGAGAGAGAGAAGGAGGGAGAGAAGGAGAGAGAGAGAGAGAGAGACAGAGAGACAGAGACAGAGAGAGAGGGAGAGAGAGACAGAGAGAGAGGGAGAGAGAGAGAGAAACAGAGACAGAGAGAGAGGGAGAGAGAGAGAGAAACAGAGACAGAGAGAGAGGGAGAGAGAGAGGGAGAGAGACAGAGAGAGAAACACAGAGAGATAGAAATTGACAATGACATGGAAGTTGAGAGACCAAGTAACTGGAAGGATGATGGTGTCCTTGACAGTAATAGGGAAGTTCAGGGGAGAAGTGAGTTTTTGGGGAAAGGTAATGATTCTGTTTGGAACATGTTGAGTTGAAATGCCTATAGAACATACAGTTTAGAGAGAAACAAAAGGGGAAACAGCAATAAAGTTTCCAGAGGACACTGGAAGAGATGATTTTAAGATCTTGATGAAGGGTCGTCTCTTTCCCTGAAACCAGAGGAGAGGAGGAAGGATCCCGGTATTATAGGTTTAGAGCTGGAATTGGATCTTCAGGGCCATCAATTTTTATTATATTATGGATGGAGAGACTCAGGCTTAATGACTTGCCCTTACATACAGATAGTAACAGTCTGAGGCAGGATATAAACTTTAGTCCCCCTAACTACAAGTCTAGAACTGTAGCCCCTGAACCCAGACAAAAAAAGACTGTGTCTCAGTTGGGCAGGAGAGGTTACAAGGAAGCTGATGGATGGCTTCAAAGTTCTTAGCAAAGGAGAAGACAAAAAGAGAAAGAGGAGTAAAGATAGATTTGAGGGTTTAATTAAAGAGGAAAAGCTTTAGACCTATGACTGTAGGGAATGGTATAGGAGGTCAGTTAAATAGAAATAAAAGGATTGGTGAGTATTGGTAAGTAAACAGCTGAGAGGCTGAATTGGATTAATAGAAAGTCACTGGGCTCAGTCATCAAAAGGCTATGAATTCTTCCAACCGTGCTTGGCAACTTCGGTGTATAGAAAGATGAAGTGAATGGGGTGGGGGTTATGGGAACAACATAAGGACAGGGGGTCAAGGGATTCATGGATGAGGTAGTATTATTATAACCTCTGCCTGTAATACTCTCCCCCAACATTTCTATCTACTGAAATCCTCCTTACCCTTCAAAGGATAAATTCAAACTCCACCTCCTTCATGGAGTCTTCTATGATACCCTTGATCAGCTATGATTTCTCTCCCCCTGAAGCTCCATACAACGAGATTTGTGACTCTTTTATATCATATCATGCCTTATCTTGTACTAGAATTATTAGTATACACATCTTATCCTATCTAAACACTAATCCCCTTAGGAGGAGGGACTATTTTACCTTTGTATCTCCTCCTTGTGTCTGACACACTTCCTTGTTCATAGCAAGGGCCCAATAAAGGATTGCTGAGTGGAATTACATACCAAGTTAGGGTGGAATCACTTTGCTATTAGTCACGCAAGGGATCTGACAGTGGTGTGGGAAGGATAGAGGACAGAGAAAAGGGTGGGTGGTTGACTTTAGTCAAGGAAAAGGAGGAAGAGATTTTTGAGGTTGAAATTTCCCTCTTTGATGGATATATCCATCAAGAGAGGCCAAAGAAATCGACTTTGTCCTTGGATGGTGAGTTAGAGTATGAACAATTCTCCCTGGGTGACTTTTTTGGGCAGTATTCCCTATTCCAACTCACCACAAGACTGAGCCAACCACTTGGGTCACCAAATGTCTAGGAGAGAAGTAGGTATCCAGGGAACATTTTAGTCATTCTAGAGTATCACAACATCCAGTTCACTCCTCTCAAAACTCAATTTTGAAGTACTTAGTGCTTTTTCCCATGTCCTGGAAGAGACTAACAAGGCTAGGGGAAGAGTTCAAGATAAAACAAGTGAAAAACAAACAGACAAATTCTACCCAAACATTCTTGATCCTGTGAAGCTCACAAAATAGAAAACATAACAAATAAAAGGTAACCCTAGAACTCTGAGAGGCTTCCTGACATAACAGGAGAAAAGGCATAGAAACTTGAGGTCCAGTGTTGGAACTCTTTTTCTTCCCTGCCATCTACCATATATTTTATAGATGCACGGTAATATGAAACTCAGTTTAGATTAGCTTTTAGAAAGAGCAGGGCATTTATGAGAGTTGTAAAATGCTCAAATATTTTCCAAGAGGAATTTCTGTGAAGAATAGGATCCAGATTTAATAAACTTGTATCTAGAGACAGTGGTCAGGACAAACGACCAAGATGATTTTATGATTCAATGGAAAATAGAGGTTCCTTTTTAGTCATCTAGGTTCAAGTATACACAGCTCTGCTTGGTATTTAAAGTCCTTCAGACATATTATGTATTATCCTCTGGGCTAACCAAACTGTTCCTTACACATACTTCGTCTCCCATCTCTTCATCTTTGCATATTGGCTGCCCTCAGTGCCTGTAATGTACTCTCTTCCTATACCTCTTCCAATCACTAATTTCCTTCAAGTCTCAGCTGAAACACCATCTTGTGCATGAGACCTTTTCATATTTCCATAGCTACTGGTGCCACTTCCCCCGGGCCCCATATGTATGCACGCACGCATGTATGTATGTATTATTAATTTGCATATTTTATAGGAAATAGGAATAAGGACTGGATAGTGTTCCAATCTGTAATTTCACTGGTGTAGGGAGCTCGCATTAAGAAACTAACTCTATCAATGCAGATCAGAAGCTGATTCCTTTCAAAATGTAACGAAAAATTGCATTAGCTTTTTTGGATAGCTATGTTCTACTATGACAGAGCAGGACTGATATGGAGTGCTCAGTCTACTAAAATCCCCCACAGGAACCACTATTTAGCAACATCTTCCCCATCTTGTACCTGGCTGCTTAGAGTTGTATATTCCATATGGAGGTCTTTACATTTATTGCTAATTAATATTACCTCATGTGGATGACCTTATCATTCTAGTTTATCTAGATTTTTTTGGATCCAAATTCTCTCACCCAGTGTATTAGCTATTATTACTCTTAGCTTGTATCCATCTTGTCTACACAAAGATAACATTAAAGACTTTGTCTAATGTCTTTCTGAAATCTAGGTCTATACCATGTCTGTGGCTTTCCCTTGATCTGCTAATTTAGTAGCCCTGTCAGAAATGAAAGGAAGGAAGGAAGGACAGAAGGGTTGAAGGAAAAAAGGAAGGAAGAATGAATGAATGAAAGGAAGGAAGAAAGAGCGAAAGAATGAAAGGAGAGCTGAAGTTTCTTCTTTACTATTTAGCTTCTTTGTGGCATCAGATAAGCTTTTTTTTGTTTTTTTTTAGTGAGGCAATTGGGGTTAAGTGACTTGCCCAGGGTCACACAGCTGGTAAGTGTTAAGTGTCTGAGGCCGGATTTGAACTCAGGTACTCCTGACTCCAGGGCCGGTGCTCTATCCACTGCGCCACCTAGCCGCCCCCAGATAAGCTTTTATTATAGTATCATCCTTTGAGTTATGAAAGCCTTCCTTCTAAGGAAGGTACTAAGTATCAGGGTCAGTTAAAAGTAAGCTTCATAAAGACAAACACTGTTTTTCTTTTTGTACCTACAGAGCATAGGCCAGGCCTTATGGATATAATAGGCATTTACAAACTGTTGGATCAACTTGGCTTAAGTTGACCCCAACCATGTTAGGGCATCTAAATATCCAATTGAAGCGAGTTGAGTTGCTCAAGCACCTACAGAAGCACTTACACTTTGATCTTGTCCTTAGTGGACAGATTAATGTTTAATGCTCTTTCCATATTAAATTCTATGCTTCTGTGATTCTTTGGCTTTATGATGTGTATTCCTGGTAGGATTAGAGAATAGACAGCTCAGAGTGAAAACTGATTTTAGCTCATCATTTTACTTTCTAACAATGATCGTTGTTATCATTGATCAGGAAACTTCACAGAAGTGGCAAAATAGCTATCATATTATATGTAGATTCATAGATTTAGATCTAGAAGGGAGGTCACAGAGTCCAAACCTCTCATTTTACAGATGAAGAAACTGAGATATACAACTTACCTTGGGTTATGGTAATTATCTGAGGAAGGATCAAATTGAGATCCTCCTGACTCCAAGTCTAATGCTCTATCCATTGTTCCATTATCTATTATTGGCATTTGTGGAATGTCTTTAACTGTAAACTCTTTGAAGGCAGGGACCATATGTTTTGTTTTGCAGGGCAATGGGGGTTGAGTGACTTGCCCAGGGTCACACAGCTAGTAAGTGTCAAGTGTCTGAGGCTGGATTTGAACTCAGGTACTCCTGAATCCAGGGCCGGTGCTTTATCCACTGCGCCACCTAGCCGCCCCCAAATAATTCTTTTTTTTTCTTTTTTCTTTTTTTGGTGAGGCAATTGGGGTTAAGTGACTTGCCCAGGGTCACACAGCCAGTAAGTGTTAAGTGTCTGAGGCCAGATTTGAACTCAGGTCCTCCTGACTCCAGGGCCGGTACTCTATCCACTGTGCCATCTATCTGCCCCCCATATGTATTTTTTTTTGTGGGGCAATGAGGGTTAAGTGACTTGCCCAGGGTCACACAGATAGTAAGTGTCAAGTGTCTGAGGCCAGATTTGAACTCAGGGCCTCCTGAATCCAGGGCCAGTGCTTTATCCACTGTGCCACCTAGCTGCCCCTGACCATATGTATTCTTGCCTTTTTCCATGACATCTAGAACAATGCATGTTGTTCATTTATTTCATAATTCTAATCACTAGCAAAGGAAATGGACCTATGATCAAAAGCCACAGGTGGGGTATATCTGCTTGGCACCTAATACATACCTTTTCATTCCATTCATTACAAAGAACATCAGTGGTGGGTCCATGGAGTCCATAAAACTCCCAAGTAGGCACTTCAAGACGGCATGGGATGTTAGGGAAGCAGAATTGCACAGTGGAAAGAGCATGGGCTCCACTGTCATATCCCACCCCTGGTGCTGACCTTGTCTATGGCTTTGGGGGAAAGTCACTTATCCTCCCAAGGCCTCAGTTTCCCCATCTATAAAGTGAGAGGGTTGACCTCTTGTATTCCCTCCAACTCTCAATCAATGATCCTGTGATCCCATGAATGCTTAAGCACACTATGTTTTATGTACCAAAAAAAGAAAAAAGAAAATTGAATTTGGAACCAGAGGACTGAGCTCCAAATCCCTGCTTGGCCCCTAGCCATGTCATCTGGGGCTGGAGCCTGAAACTCTCTAAGCTCTAGTTTCCTCTCTGTAAAACATGGATGATAAAACTTTCCCTTCCTATGCCCTGGGGTTGTTGTGAGGATAAAATGGGAAATGATGGATATTAAAGCCCCTTGGAATTATAAAGCACTATATCACAGAACCACAGAACATTAGTGCTACAAGGGTCCTTTGAGATCAACTAGTCCAACACTGTCTTCCCATAAATGAGGAAACTGAGACCCAGAGAAATGAAAAGATTCTACAAAGGTTTCATAGCTAAGTAAAAGAACAATTTAAATCTAGGTCATATGACTTCAAGTTTAATGCCCTTTCTCCTATGCTGCTGAAATATATGTTAAATGTGATAATGGTCTTACACTTATAACTGCTGATTTCCAGAAGGCAATTTTCAATTATCCCTTCTTTAATTCATTTTACCATTCATTCATTCATCTGTTCATTCATTCAGTTCTTTTTATGTGAACTGTTACTGAAGCATGGAAGACAGGAAGATAGAAAGATGATTAAAGGAGACTTCCGGCCCCTCCTACCATGATTGTTGCCACTGTCATGCTGCTGGTCACACAGCTGGGCCTCCCACAAACCCCAAACCATTTCTTTTGAGGCTTAGAGTGATGGAGTGTGTTTCCCAACTTCCATTTGTATTTCTCACTCTGCCAGGGTCAGCTGCAGAGATCAAAGGGGGTCTTCAAGAAAGGAAAAAGGAAGAAAGTAATGGAAAGAAAGAGATGTTTTAATAGTCCAAGATAGTCTGACCTCAAATGACAAACTCATGCTAAGAGGTGACAGGGACAGAGAAGAATGAGGAGGGAGAGGGGGACAGAAGAGAAGAGGGAAAGAGAAAAGAAAGAGAAGAGAGAAAGATACAAGATTTGTCATTCAGGAACATGGTAGCTAAGTGCTTAAGATTGATAAGCCCTTTCTGAAACGTTTATTTGCTTTGCTGCCATGATAATGATGGCAGTGTATGAAGAGAAATTCCAAAAGATAATTCATTCTGACAGAACAAAACCTCAATAACTCAACACTTGTGAAAAAAGGGAAAATGTCTGTCATAGGCATCGAATCACAAAATTTCAGAGCTGGAAGGGACTTGAGAGACATTTGGCTTGATTCCCTCATTTGACCATGTTTATTTTAGTTAGGACTTTTCTCACAGACCATGGAGAGCAATTCTGGAGTTAATGTAGCAAGCTCTATGTCTTCTCTCACTTAGCTGCTATTAATATTTCTCAAAGAAATCATGTTGCCCAATATTTTAGGTTAAAGTGAATAGAAATTTAGTGGTCTTCTGCCATGTGCAGGGCACTGGGCTAGGTTCTATGTTGGATGCAAAGAAAGGTAAATTATCAATCATCTAACTATGATTTCATTCAAAAGATGATGCCTGAGTTGCATCTCAAAGGAAAACAGTTATTCTCTGAGGTGGAGGCGCATTCCTGCCACAAGGGTTAGCCAGTGAAATGAAACAGAGTCAGGAAATGGAGTTTCTGTGAAGAACAGAGAGAAGACCAGGATGGCTGGATGGCAGAGTGCAAGATAGGGAGTAATGTCCAATGAGGCTAGAAATACAGGCTGTGGTCAGGTTATGGAGGACTTTAAAAGCTAAACAGCGGAGGCCATATTTTATCCTAGAAGCAATAGGAACCCACTGGACTTGGTTAAGTAGAAAAGTCACATGGCCATGGTCCCTGGACTTAAGAAGTCTTTTGATTTCATTCAATATAACTTCATGAATGGATGAAAAGCATTTATTGAGTTCTTACTCTCTCTTATAAGATTTTTCCCATCAACATATCAAAATTATTCAACATTCCTTGAAAGCTATATCAGAAATAATTCTGTTCAATATCTTCTAGTAATTAAAATCAAGCAAAGTATAAAATATGGAAATATTTTCCTAATTGATAAATGGTCAAAGGCTATGAACATGCAGTTTTCAGACAAAGAAATCAAAGCTATCTATAGTTATGTGAAAAAATGCTCTAAATTGCTATTGTTCAGAGAAAAGCAAATAAAAAAACTTTGAGGTACCACCTCACACCTATCAGCATGGCTAATATGACAAAAAAGGAAAATGTTGGATGTTGGAGGGAATATGGGAAAACTGGGACACTAATGCACTGTTGGTGGAGTTGTGAATTGATCCAACTATTCTGGTGAGCAATTTGGACTTATGCTATAAAACTGTGCATACATACACTTTGATCCAGCAATACCACTGCTAGGTTTATATCCCCAAAACATTCCCCAAAAGAGAAAAAGACCTACTTGTACAGAAATATTTATAGCAGCTCTTTTTGTAATGGCTAAGAATTGGAAATCAAAGGGATGCCCATCAATTGGGGAATGACTGAACAAGCTGTGATATATGATTGTAATGTAATATTATTGTGGTATAAGTAAGCAGGATGATTTCAGAAAAACTTGGAAAGACTTACATGAACTCATGTATGGTGAAGTGAACTGAACCAGCAGAACATTGTGCACAGTGACAGCAATATTGTTCAATGAAGAACTGTGACTGACTTCAGCTATTCTCATCAATACAATGATACAAGACAATCCTAAAGGATTAATGATAAAGCATACTATCCACCTCCAGAGAAAAAAACCCGATATTTATTGAATGCAGACTGAAGCATGCTATTCCTCACTTTCTTTCTTTTTTTTTCTTTTTGAGTCGTCTTATACAAAATTATTAATATGGAAATACTTTGTGTATTTGCACATGTATAACCTATATCTTACTGCTTACCTCCTCAGGGAAGAAAGGAGGAGAGGGAAAGAAAGAAGGATAGAATTTGAACCTCAAAACTTTAAGTGAAAATATTTTTTAAAAACATACAGAGATATGTGTTCATCCAAAGTGTTTGTCACTGTGTTGGAGGAGATCCAGTGAAGAGTCCAGGTTGGGGAGGGATTCCCAGTTGATACTGAGGTCATTAGAAGTCATCTGGTCAAACCCTTATGTGAAATATGACCTTTCAGATCCTTTATGGCTCTAAAATTTTATAACTATAAAATAGTTAATCAAGTTTATTTATTTTTCTTTCTTCCTGATGGGCCCAAATCCACTACTGATTATTTAGGAACCAGCTCTGTTTCCAGCCTGGGCCAGTTTGACAGTCCTTAAGCAACATATTGCCCACCCTGATCCCAGGATCTCATCAGATTGATGCCAAACTTAGACTGTACACCCAATCTCCTTGGCCCATTGCATCTCGGGATTCAGATTTGTCTGTCTTGACCTCATTGTGGGCATGTATCACCATTTCTGGTTCAACCAAGTTTTTTAAATTTATTATTATTATTATTTTTTTTTTTTTAGTGAGGCAATTGGGGTTAAGTGACTTGCCCAGGGTCACACAGCTAGTACGTGTTAAGTGTCTGAGGCTGGATTTGAACTCAGGTACTCCTGACTCCAGGGCCGGTGCTCTATCCACTGCGCCACCTAGCTGCCCCCAACCAAGTTTTAAGTAAAGAGTACAATGAGCGTTTAAGAAAAAAAAAATATGGACCGCAATTTTTAAAAGAGAAAAAATCCATATTGGATCAAGAAAATTATTTAGGTTAGTAAAAGAGCTGATGTAGATGCTCCATGGAAAGCCCAACTCCTAGGGCATGAAGGACTCTTAGAGGTTATCTGATCCATCCCCATATAATTTAGTGTTAGTGTTGGATACAGTACCCTCAGTTCCTTCAGGAAAATTCAATTTAAAATTGGCTTCATAAAAAAGTCCCATGGCTCAGAGATCATAAGGAAAAGGCAATCACAGATGGCTGTGTATGAACCAGGGGAGAGAGTAGGACCCAGTAGGCTTCTGGAGCTGGGCCCTGCTTTTTTAACTTTTTCATTTTGTATCTTTGTGAGTAATCTGGAAGAAGGAAATGTGACGAATTCAATTTGCAACAAAATCCATGTTGGGTGGCAAGGAAAATGACAAGTAAGGACAGTGGGACAAAGGAGAAGTGACTTTGAGATACAGCCATGAGTTAGAGGGGGAAAAAATGAGAGTCTTAGACTATAACACATGTAGAGAAAGTAGTATAAAATGCAGATCCTTCATGGCAGATTAGAAAAAAAAAGTGAACATTACAAAGAAAATAGGAACAACAAAGCAGATTTGAGATCATTCTGGATGGTAATGAGGAGGTTTAATGTATGGAAGATTAAAATTCTAATGAAGTATTGGGTGGTGTCTCGGGAAATTATATTCTTGACATGGATTCAGTTTGGTTTGGCTTTGAGAAGCGCTCTAAGTGAAACTATGTGTGTTGAATTAATAGAAATACAAATGTTCCTCGGTTTGCTTAATTCAGAGAAGTCTCTAGTGGGATGCCCTCAAGCTGGGTGTTAATTCCTGTCTCATTTTTTAAACTCTACTAAGGATCCTGGGAAACTGAATACCAGCCCTTTTAATGAAATTCACAGAATAAACCAAACGGGGAGACACCAAAACAGACACAAAGAGGGCAGATAGGAACATGAAACTGTTCACATTTAACTTGGAGACATGGAAATAATTCAAAACACTGACATTCAACAAGACAAAAATCTGGACTCAGGAGACATAATTTAGGAGGACTGTGTTGAGGAGATAACAGCAGAAAGCTAATAAGATAGATGCAGTTTAGAAGTGTGGCAGTGTCAAGACATTGTCCTGGGAGCCTGAGGACAAGAGAAATGTAAATAAGTGTGGAAGAAGTCATTGAAGAGGAGCCACTCAGAGTTGGGTGTGAGAGCTAAACTAGGAACACTGCTTCAGAGAACCTAATGTACAGCGCTAAAAAAAGAGCTGGGTTAGTCAGTCAATAAGCATTTTATATTCCAGGCATTGTGCTAAGCTCTAGGGATACCAAGAAAGGCAAAAGACAGTCTCTGCTTTCAAAGAGCTCACAGTCTAATGGGGGAGACAATATGCAAGGAACTCTATATAGATTATACAGGATATATACAGGATAAATTGGAAATAATCAACAAAGGGAGGGCACTAGAATTAAGGAGGGTCAAATATGTGGGTTTTGTGTGTGTGTGTGTGTGTTTGTGTGTGTGTGTGTGAGAGAGAGGCAATTGGGGTTAAGTGACTTGCCCAGGGTCACACAGCTAGTAAGTGTCAAGTGTCTGAGGTTGGATTTGAACTCAGGTCCTCCTGAATCTAGGGCCGGTGCTCTATCCACTGCACCACCTAGCTGCCCTCAAATATGTTTTTAAAAATAATTATTATAGATAGAGATACCTGTTTTGGTTAAGCATATTTAATTTAGAAGTAAAGGATTGACTGCATGTCTCCCTAACTTCTCATGGTCTCAGACTGAGTGGTAGAGAAAGCAGGGAGAGGGCTTCAGCATGGCCGTTAGCTTAAGCAGGAGAAAAGCCCCAAAAGAACCCTGCAGTCTCCCAGAGAGACAGCACGTGGTCTCGAGGAGACCTAAGAGTTCTGAAGACCTACAAGTCAGAGAGCCAAGAGCCAGGGCCAAGAGCCCTCCTGGCCTCTTCCCAGGATTGTTATCCTCTTTAGATAGAGGTGGGTAATTCTACATCTATTAAGGCTAATTGGTTAGCATCATTCAATTCTATTGGTTGACATGTTTTGAAGGTGGTACACATTAAAATGAGCTCTACAGATGACATCGTCACTCAAGTTGCTTAAGGCAAAATCCATTATCTAGGTGTGGTTTGATCTCATCAGTCCTTCACAGAACTAGACTAGGGGCAGCTAGGTGGTGCAGTGGGTAGAGCACTGGCCCTGGATTCAGGAGGACCTGAGTTCAAATCTGGCCTCAGACACTTGACACTTACTAGCTGTGTGACCCTGGGCAAGTCACTTAACCCCAATTGCCTCACTTAAAAAAAAAAAGAGTCTATCTCCATTTCTTCTGTTCCCTTGGGTTTGTCCCAAATAAAATTTGCTGAAATTTCTCAAGAGCTGGACTTTCTGGAGAGGGAGGAGAAAACACTGAGAAACTGATCTCTGGGTCCTCTCAAGAAATCCATTATTAATAATTATTTTATCACATAGGAAATGCTTCTTGAAGGAGTGGGGTTTTAGCTAGGACTCGAAGGAAGGCAGGAGTCAGAGATGAGGAGAGAGAGTATTCCCAGCAGGAGGGGCAGCCAGTGAAAATGCCCCATAGTAGTCTCTCAGGGAACTCATTTACTGATATGACTTCGGTTACCTGTGGGCTGTACAGTGTGTTCAGAGAGGACTGATACCTCTGGTGTGAGGGCTTGCCAAGTCCTTTTCAGAGCTGCCCATCTACCTTTGGTGCCCACCTTCACCCACCCCTCCCCTGTGGCCCCAAGAAGCTGGAGCACTGTGCTAGGCACCGGCAATATATAGATGACAAAGCAGCTTCTGTCCTCAGTAGGTTTTCATTCTACTTGAGGAAACAACCTATACACAAGTAAATAAATGCAAACTATTTACAAAGAAATTTGAAGCAGAGGAAGTACTAACAACTCAATCAATCAATCAGTATTTATTAAGCACCTACTCTGTGCCAGCCACTTTTAGGCACTCCCTACTTTCAAGGAGCTCATATTCCCATGGTGGGGTGGTTGTGTGGAGATCAGAATAATCCTTATGTAGGAAGTAGCCCTTGAGGTCTATCTGAAAGGGACCTAGAGATTCCTAGAAGCAGGGGTGAGGGGGCAGAGCATTCTAGCTGTGGGAGACAGCTTGTGCAAAATCTGACCCTATTGAATATACCTTGCATTGGTATGTGCTTTTTAAAGCCCTTACACACATATATACCATCATTTAATCCTTCCAATACCCCAGTAGGGTGAGGAAGGCAGTTAATATTAATATCTCCATTTTACAAATGAAGATATTGGGACTCACAGAGGTTAAATGATTAACAAAATCTTGGAATTGAAATGGGAGAGACCTTGAAGAGCATGTAGTCTAATGGTACCTGAAAGCATGAATCTCTTCCAAAAGAACCTCTCAAAAGAATCACTCAGTCCTAGTTGTAACTCCTTTTGAGATTTTTAGATAATTTTTAAATGGTTGGGAATATTTTTTTTACATAGTTAAAATTTGCCTCCCTCTAACTTACAATCCACTGATTTTATATCTGCCATCTGAGATCCAGTAGAACAAGACTAATCCCTGTTCCACACGTCAGCTTTTCAAATATTGAAGACAGTAATCATGGCCTCCCTGAGTCTTCCTTTCTTCATGATATCCTCATTTCCTTCAACTAATCCTTCTATGACATAGTTTTAAGGCCCCTTGCCAGTTGGGGCTTCCCTCTATTGAAACAATTATTCAAACTCATCATCATTCTTTAAAAATATGGTGCCCAGAAGTGAACCCAATATTCCAGATGTGACCTGATCCAAGTAGAGGACAATGGGACTATCATCCTCTTCCAGTTGGATATTGTACTTCTCTTTGCAAGGCCCAAGGTCACACACAGATTCAGACTGAGATGCAGAAATACTCACAGACACAGACACAGACACAGACACAGACACAGACACAGACACATACACAGGGTATGTCAGTTGTGAAGCCAGATTTAGAACCCCATTAGTAAGGCCTGCTGACTATTCTCTATTTTGTCTCTAGCTTAGCTTTCTTTCTAATTCTCCACACCCATGAATCTATATTTATTATTTCCCTCCATGCATTTCCTCCTGCCCTGAACATCCAGATATTCACCAAGCCCTGATGACTCTTTTTTTTAAAAAGGATATTTCTAAGATATCCCTTTTCCTTAATTCATCTTTGATGAATCATGGAATTTTTTTCAACAGATATCTTATCAGGTTTAGTGGCTTTGTTGCCTCTGGGTTTTTAAATTTTGTAAAGAAAAGATAAAGAAATACTTTCATTTTTCTTTGACTATAGAGCATTGGAAAGAGCTCTGGGGAGGAGTCAGGGGACCACGGTGCTGATTGCCAAATACAGCTAGTATGAGCACAAATAATGAATCCTCTGAAGTGGCTGCCTGTATTTGAATTCCTACTATTCAAAGTTATCATTATGTAAAATATGGTAATTGTTTCCTGGCTAATGGAAATATGCAGTGCTGGTCAAATAATGTGACCATGCCATTGGATTAATTTGTTGCACTAATTAGGATCTGGTGGTCCTATCATCTACCCACCTGTATGACCTTAGGCAAATAATTTACTCTCTTGGGGACTCTTTGTTGCTTCATTTGTAAAATGAAAGGTTGGATCAGATGACCTTAAAGGTACCTTGCAGCTCTAGATCTATGAAAATTTCCCTTTTATTCTTACTAGATATACTCTCAGGGGTCCTGATAGATCAAGACAAAGTAGCTATGGCCTAGACTTGTTTACCAAGGACTTGGAAAGCAAAATCAAAGTATCACAGATTTAGACTTTCTATTTCTCTCTTCACATTCTCCCCATAAACAAAATTTTGGCTTTAAGTAGCCCCTGTCTGAAAAGATCCAACCATTCTGGAGAGCATTTGGGAACTATGCCTAAAGGGGTACAGAACTGTTGCATACTCTTTGATCCAGCAATACCACTACTAGGTTTATATCCCAAAGACATCCCCCAAAAGAGAAAAAGACCTATTTGTATAAAGATATTTATAGCAGTTCTTTTTTTTATTTTTAAATTTAAATTTTTACTTTTTTTGCAGGGCAATGAGGGTTAAGTGACTTGCCCAGAGTCACACAGCTATTAAGTGTCAAGTGTCTGAGGCTGGATCTGAACTCAGGTCCTCCTGACCTAGCTGCCCCTAGCAGTTCTTTTTGTAGTGGCTAAGAATTGGAAATCAAAGGAATGCCCATTAATTAGGGAATGGCTAAACAAACTGGTATATGATGGTGATGACATATTATGGTACTATAAGAAATGATAAGCAGGATGATTTCAGAAAGGCCTGGAAAGACTTGTATGAACTGATGTAAAGTGAAGTGAGCAGAAGCATGAGAACATTGTGCACAGAGACAGCAATATTGTTTGATGAAGAAATGTGAAAGACTTAACTATTCTCAGCATCACAATGATCCAAGACAATCCTAAAGAACTAATGATAAAGTATACCATCTGCCTCCAAAGAAAGAACTGATATTGATTGAACACAAACTGAAGCATACTATTTTTCACTTTCTTTCATTTTTCTTTTATTCAAGTTTTCTTTTACAGAATGACTGATGTGGTAATGTTTTACATAATTGCACATGTATAACCTTTCTCTGATTGCTTACCTCCTTAGGGAGGAGTGAGGGGAGGAAGGGAAGGAGGGATAAAATTTGGAGCTCAAAACTATAAATAAAAATGTTTATTATTTTAAAAAAAAGAAGCCCTCATCACCACACTATCCAAAAGTCTGAGCTGTGTTCCCAAAATGGCACCTTAAGAAAAGATCGTTGCTTTTTTTTGTATAACTCTAAAAGAAGGGGAGCCCTGCAGAACTGAAAGTAGATGCTACCAAAGGAAACTGTAAGCAGAAATTGTCAATAAGATCACTTTTGCAAAAGAAGGGAAAACACGACTCCTACTAATGGAGAGGTGAGGAAGGCCATGTGATTACAGCTGAAACCCCTGGAAATCTCTGAAGCCTGAGACCAAACCTGGCTTGGGGGACTGCAGCTGTCTCTGTCTTCCTCCTCTGCCCTTCCCCTCCCCCTGACTCAATGAATAAAGGCACCTTTTCATTCACAGAGGCAGCTAGTCCAGTAAGAGGAATCTGCATCCAACCCAAAGGAAGACAATGCCTAAAAAACTAGTTTCCCTCTCATATTGAACTAGTGATCTCTTCAGGTGCTAAATAAACTCGAAAAGGACATGTACAAGAGGCATTTCCACTTTCTTTTCACTCTCTTCTTTTTTTTTTTTTTTTTGCGAGGGGCAATGGGGGTTAAGTGACTTGCCCAGGGTCACACAGGTAGTTAAGTGTCAAGTGTCTGAGGTCAGATTTGAACTCAGGTCCTCCTGACTCCAGGGCCAGTGCTCTATCCACTGTACCACCTAGCTGCCCCACTTTTTACTCTCTTCTTAACCCCTTGTAATCTGACTTAAAAAAATTTTTTTTTTTTGGTGGAGCAATGAGGGTTAAGTGACTTGCCCAGGGCCACATAGCTGGTAAGTGTCAAGTGTCTGAGGCCAGATTTGAACTCAGGTCTTCCTGAATCCAAGGCCAGTGCTTTATCCGCTACACCACCTAGTTGCCCCCTGCAATCTAGCTTTTTAATTTACCATTCCGCTGAAACTGCTCTCTCTGAAGTTCCTAATGATTTTTTCATTGCCAAATCCAAAGTCCTTTTCTCAATCCTCATTCTTCTTGACCTCTCCACAGCCTATGACACTGTTGATCACTCTCTCTTCCTTTATACTGTCTTCTTTCTAGGTCTTTGGCATACCACTCTTTCCTGGAGTGCTGTTCTCTTCCTACCTATCTGACTGCTGCTTCTCTGTCTCTTTTGCTAGATCTTCCCCTAGATCATGACTTTTAATTTTAGGTATTCTTTAGGTTTCTGTTCTGGGTCCTCTTCTCTTCTCCCCACTACACTACTGTATTTAGTGATTTCATCAGCTCCCATGGATTTAATGACCATCCCTATGCTGATGATTTTCAAAACATACCTTTCCTGTTTTGAGAAAATTATTAATAATAGGAGTTTTGGGACTTCCAGGGGGTCCCCTGCTGAGAGAGCCTGGTCTGACCTTTCCCAACTGTCAGCCCAGAGTCAGGAAGTTATCTCACTCAAAACCACACCAACCTTGAAAGCCTAGTTCCCCCAGAGGATCTGAACTCTGACCATAGCACGTTCTACTCATGGACCGCCTTCAAATCCAGTGAACCAATGGATTTGGGTGATGCTGGCCAATTAGCTTGGAGCTGTGTGTAGCGACTGCCTGTCTTCCAGACTGCAGGTAGCTTCTGCTCTCACAGGGACAGGAACTTCCTCTTTTTGGCCTGAGACTGAGGTGGTGGCAGAGCCTTGTGCTAGGTATGTAGGGCTTCTGAACTCCACATGTTCTCTCTTTACTAATATTTGATATACTTTAATAAATGCTTTATGCCCCCAAACTGGTGCTAAAGCCTCTAATTTATAAGTAACAACTATATTAGGAACCCCAGCTAATTTTCCCCAAACTTGGGACAGAAATAAGGTGACCACACATTAAATGTTACACGTCACACTGTTCCAACCTCTGCTAACCTCCAATCTTACATCTCCAACTGTCTCTCAGATATCTTGACCTGGATTTTCAGTAGACATCTTAAACTCAGTATGTCCAAAACAGTAATCATTTTCTTTCCCCCTAAACCCACCCCCAGTCCCACCTTCCCTATTACTGGAGAGGGCAACGCCATTCTCCTATCCCTCAGGTTTGCAGCCTAGGAGTCATTCAGGACTCCTCACTATCTCTACCCCACCATCCACATCCAAGTTGTCAACAAGGCCTGTTGATTTCACCTTTGCAACATCTCTCAAATATGACCCCTTCTCTCCTCTGACAATGGCACTTCTCTGGTGCAGACCCTTATCACTTGACACCTGGATTATTGCCATATCCTGCTGGTGGGCCTGCCTGTCTCAAGTCTCTCCCACTCCAGTACATACTCCATTCAGTCACTAAAGTGTTTTTCTTAAAGTTCAGGTTCTATTATGTCATCTCCCTACTCAATAAATGCCAGTGATTTCTATTGCCTCCAAGAGCAAATATAAAATGTTCTGCTTGGCATTCAAAGCCCTCCATAACTCCCCTCACTCCCCTCCATCTTCTCTTTGATCCAGTGACACTGGCTTCCTGCTTGTTCCACAAATAATACATTCCCTCTCTTTGATCTGGGCATTTTCTCTGCCTGTCCCCTATGTGTAGAACACTCTCCTTCCTCCCCTACAAATACTGACTTCCCTGTCTTCTTTTAAGTTCCAACACAAATCTCACCTTCTACAGGAAGCCTTTCCTAACCCCTTTTATTTCCAGTGCTTTTGCTCTGATAATTATTTCCTATTTAGCCTGTATTTTATTATTATATTTATTATCCTTGCTTTGTATGTATTTGCATGTTCTTTTCAACATTAGGGTGTAAGTTTGAGGGCAGGGACTGTCTTTTGCTTCTTTTTCTATGTATATACTTAGCACTAGTGCCTGACACATAGTAGGTGCTTAATAAATATTTATTGATTGAATATTGATTGATGACTGAACAGCTCCTTGGTAGAGAACCACCTTTATGCATAGACAGACCAGGGGTCTCTTTTTGGTTTGTTTATTCTTAGTAATAGCAAAAAAGAGGAACATACTCATATACAAAGTAGCACACACTAAAGGTTTCTAGGATTATATGTGAAACTGAGAATTTCTAATATATAGTTTGATTCCTTATAAAAAGCAAATAGTAAATTAAACATGTAACTTTCAAAATGCCCTTTTTCCCTATGACCTTCCTTTTCTTCCCTGACATGACTTTTAAAAGATGCACCAGGGGGCAGCTAGGTGGCACAGAGGGAAAAGTACCAGCCCTGGATTCCAGAGGACCTGAGTCATCAGACACTTGATATGTACTAGCTAGGTGACCCTGGACAAGTCACTTACCCCTCATTGCCCTGCAACATTATTGCTAGTTCCTTCCAATAGTTTATTTTTCACAAGTGAAAAACAATTCTTGTAACAAATAAGCATTGTTATGTATAAGAAATCCACATAATGTCTATGTCCAAAAATTAATGTTCTATTCTTCATCTTGGGTCCATCACCTCTTTGTCATCACTGGTCCTCTGGAGTTCTGACTGGCCTCTGCACTGATCAGAGTTCTTAATTTTTTCTAAATTATTTTCTTTATAATGTTGTTATTTTAGAAATTATTCTCCTGGCATAGTTCTCTTTATTCTGCATCAGTTCATACAACTCTTCCTAAGTTTCTCTGCTGCTTTCTTTCCCTTTAATCATATCTGATAATTTTTATTATATTTACGTGTCATAATTTGTTTAGCTATTATTCACTTGATGGGCACCCATTTTGTTTCCAGGTTTTTGCTACAACAAAAGGAGTTGTCATAAATATTTTTGTAGCTATGGGTCTTTTTAGTCTTTTTAGTCTTTTTAAAAAATCTCTTTGGGATATAGGTCTCATAGTGTGTAAAAGGGTATACCCAGTTTGGTAACTTTTTAAAAAAGAACTTTTGTTTATGTGGGTTATATCTATTGATATTTACTAAATTAGAAGTTAAATTGTTTCTGTATTATTATGAAAATATTTTGACCTTGCAGACCCCCTGATCTGGGAACCTCCAGGTCCCCAGAATGCACTTTGAGAATCTCTGGTATAGGGAACTCCCAGAAGAGGAAACCCTTACTACCAATGCAGGTCAGCATCTTTAATTTATGATTTTGATATGGGGAGAGCGATAGGAGAAAGCATGTGGGTCCTTAGGATTCCTCTGTAAAGAATTACACTCTCGCACAAGACCTAATCAGGAATAAGAGAACAGGTTTATTGGGGTACAAGAGAAACCGGCCGGGAGGAAGGTTTTGCCAGAACAAAACGCTTCCCCCAACTGACTTGTGGGGTGCCATTTTATAGGGTTTAGATGGGGGGTGGGTAAGAGTCTCTTATTGGGTGAGGGGCTGGTGGTCTTCCCGCGTTGCGCTGTGGTAGGAAGAATCCCTCGTGAGAGATCTGGTGGTGGGTGTCAACTTTGTCCTGATGGGTCTAAGCAGTCTGCTGATGGGCGGTTCCAGGTGGTCTTCTCCTGGATTACCTCATCCAGATGCTTAGGAGGACTGGAATGTGGGGTGATGGTCCTGGAGCATGCTCAGTTCAATCTGTGCCGCTTATCTCTGTTAGGTGAGTGTGTGTGTCCTTGATTGTGTTCAAGGAGAGGCCTACTTGATTTCAAGGGAAAACCCCTGAGGTTTCAAGGAAAAGGTTCCTTGAACCCCCCAGAGAATTGTTGGGGTGACCGGGGCCCATAATCCTCCCATGACAATTTCAAAGAGTTTCTTGAGTCAATGAGAACTTAAGTGACTTGCCCAGGATTACAGAGTCACTATGTATCAGAAGCAGAACTTAACATTAGTTCTCCTTGACCCCAACACTGGCTTTCTATCCAGTATACTCTGTTTTGTCTTATTAATAATAATGATGATGACATCCATAACAACTTACTCATATGATGATTTAGAATGTATTTGCCTCACAACAACCCTGTGAGGTAGATGGTGCAAATTTTTTTTTTCCCCATTTTAGAAATGAAGAAATTGTGACTCAGGAATAATTTGTCACAAAGCTAGTAAGTGAAAGAGATGAGATTTGAATGCATGGCTTCTGATTTAAAATCCATCCATCTTTCTATTATATTGCACTTATTTAATGATGAAGAAGTGAAGTCCTGTGTTTAATTTGGGGCATTAATATTTAGAAAATACCATGTAGAGATAATGGAGAGGAGAGCAGTCAAAATTATTAGAACACAGTCTTTGGGGACAGCCTGAGAGAGAGAGCTAGGAGAAAGTCTGTAAAGGAGTATGGGAAGGTGGAGATTGGTGGGAGAAGGGGCAGTATAGCATGGTGGGAAGTGTTCTGCATTTGTAGTCAGAAAGATTTGGAGTCAATTCTTGCTTTTGCCATTATAATGACTGGACAAACTGTTTAATTTAAATCCCAATGATGTAACCTCCTTAGGTTAGGAACTGTTTAGTTTTGTCTTTGTATTCCAACCTGGCATATAGTATGCTCTTGTTAAGAACCTATTGAATAAGTAAATGAACCTTTATGTTTCTCAGGCAGCTTCCTAAGCCTTAACTTCTAAATCAGACAGATTGTGATCTGTGTTGGAAAAGGGAGTTCCCCTGTAGGGCGTTTCCCCATAACTATCACAGGAGGAAAAAGAAGTATAAATGTAAACATCCCTGGGGGAGGCTCAGGTTAAACATGAAAACAATTCACAGGTCAGCATCAGCCTGGGATCTTTAAAGTGGGGAGGTTGTGAGGTCCCTCCGGAGATTTTATTTTTTATTTAATTTTAAATCATAGACAACAAACATCAACTAACACAAACATTCTATTATACAAAGAACAAAAAAGAGAATTGTATATAAAGACTCGAGTCTCTGTTATGTACACTTTTTTTTAAAAAAGTGTATATTAAATTTAACACAATAGTGACAAAATCTCCATTTATGACTGTTTCAAACTTTTAAATTTTTTTCTGTATTTTTTTGCATTTTTTACATTTTTCTTTTTTCTTTCTCTTTATTTTCCCTTCCTTCCTTCCTCTCTTCTTTCTCCCTTCCTTACTTCTTCCCTCCCTCCTTTCTCTTTTTTCTTCTCTTCCTTCTTTCTCTTTCTTTCTTTCTTCCTTTCCTCCCTCCCTCTCTTTCTTCCTTCCTTTCATCCATTCCTCCTTTCACATCTCTATCACTTCCCTTTAACAGCCTCCATAGAAATCCTCCTTTGTAAAAAATAAAAATCATCAAGCAAAACCAAAAACACACTGTTGTCAAAAAAGGTATGTCTCATTTTGCACCTCTGGTTCACCACTTTTTTGCTCAGTCATGCAAGGTACAAGGTATATTTCATCACCAGTGTTAGGAAGCCAGAAATTGTTGCTATATTGATCAGAGGGTGGGATAATCAGTTTGATCATTGGAATTCTCTAACCTTGAAGGCAAGTCAGAAGCGGGTAAGAGGAGGTAAAAGGGGAAGGGGCTAGTCCAAATGACCTCGAGGTTCCTTCCAGACCTATTTTCTACAGCTCCTTAAGTCCAGGTGGGACTCAAAGGCAACAAGTAGTGACATGTTACTGGTAAGGCAGGAGAGAGGCTTCCAGGGGGGTGTTTTTACCTGAAGCTGTATTAATTGGAGTATTGCATAAAGACAGGTTGGGGGGCAGGGTGCTGCTGAGGGAACAACAGATGCCATTCATTCCTGGTTCACAAATTGCACTGGGACCATAAGTCAAATTCCTTCTCTGATGATCAGTGCCCAAGTTGAGCCTTTCACCTAAGAAATGTTATGAATGTGCTGGGGGAAAAACAGTCACATTGACTGAATGACTGCTCTTCAAGTATGTAGGGTTTGGACAAAATCCTCTTATTTTTAAACCATGACAGGATCATGAGCTAGTTCAGTCACCCAGCACCCCCTGGGAGAGAGAGAAGTCAAGAGGAACAGCTCCATTCTTTAGAAGAGGAAGCAAGAGGTAGCATAGAAAGATTAGGTAATGGAATTTTGGAGCAGGGGCAGAATTTTAATTCACTCTGTGTTCTGGACTACTTGTAAAAAGCCATATTTGTTAAAGGCGATAACTTGATTTTTTAAATCAATTATTTATTGACATTAATAATCTGTCAATTTAATCAATAACAATAGCATTATTTTAAATAAATGATCAATTAATTCATTTACTCAAGTATTTAATCAATCCATTAGTCAATCAATTATTATTTTAATAAATTATAGAATTAATATCCATTATAATAGTGGGCATTTATATAGCTCTTAAAGATTTGCAAAGCACTTCATAGATTGAGAACAGGAAGAAACCTTCAAGGTCATTCTGTTCAAACCCCTCATTTTATAAATAAAGATACTGAGGCCCAAAGAAAGACAGCGATTTGCCCAAAGCCATGTTCTATACATGTTGTCTCTTTGAACATTATAAGATCTAAGATCTGAGGTCCCTGAGGATGCAGGTATTATGACACTTATTTTATAGGTGGGCTTACATAACACAGAGTGATAGAATGTCAGAATTGGAAAACTGAGGCCCAGAGACATGAAGGGGGCTTCAGAGCTTTGACAGGCCTCCTGACTCTTCATCCAGTGCCATTTTTTCTGCATTATGCTGACTAATGTTATATGAAGAGATGACCCAGCAAACATATCATTTTGAAGTCTTTCTTCTGACTTGCAGTTTTTGGGTTTTTGTTTTTTTTTTTTGGTGAGGCAATTGGGGTTAAGTGACTTGCCCAGGGTCATATAGCTAGTAAGTGTTAAGTGACTGAGGCTGGATTTGAACTCAGGTACTCCTGACTCCAGGCTGGTGCTCTATCCACTGTGCCACCTAGCTGCCCCTTCTGACTTGCATTTAATTAAGATGACAATGAGAAGAGAACTGGGTTCTTGTGAAAATTAAATTATTTCTCTTCTCTGGACAATTGTTTCCTCATCTGTTAAAAGACAGGACAAGAGGTAGAAAAGATGCTCTCTAAGGTAAAGTGGATAGCTGTAAAGTTGCATCATTTTTTGAGATTTATCTCTAGCTAATTTCAATTAGGGAACTTAAATCCTAAATAAAAGATTTCCTTTGACCCTTTTGTTCCATCCAGCTACTTTTCCGTCTCTTCTCCCCTTCATTCCTAAACTCTTTGGAAAAGCCATCCACATTTGACCTGTCCACTTCTTCACTAATTATAATAGTGATAACTATCTTTTGTTTCATGTCTTAAGGGTTGCAAAATGCCTTACAAATATTATCTCATTTGACCCTCACAATATTGCTATAAAGCAGTTCATTATCCCCATTTGTAGATGAGGAAACTGAGGTCGTGAAGGCTTAAGGGATTCATCCAGGGTCACATAGCCAGTGTCTGAAGAAGGAATAGAATTCTGGGCTTTTTGAATCCAAGTCCAGGGCTCTATCCACTATACTAATTGTCAAACTAACTGCCTGCCGCCTTGTTACCCACTGTTACTTCAACCCCTTACAATCTGACTTCCTTTCCCACTGATAGTGACCACCAATCCACTGAAACTAATCTCTCCAAGGCCACTAATGCCTGCTAATCATTACATATGGGCATCTAGGTAACAATGGATAGAGGCCTGGAGTCAGGAAGACTCATTTTTCTGAGTTCAAATCTGGTCTCAGACACTTACTAGCTGGGTGATCCTGGGCAAGTCACTTAACCCCATTTGCCTCAGTTTCCTTATCTATAAAATGAACTGGAGAAGGAAATAGCAAACCACTCCAGTATCTTTGCCAAGAAAACCCCAAATAGTGTCACAAAGAGTTAGTCACAATTGAACAACAAAAATAATAGCAACAAATCATTACATTTAATAACCTTTCCTCAATCTTTAAGCTTTCTGCTGCCTTTGACATTGTTGACCACCCCTTCTTACTGACTATTCTCCCTTCCTTGACTCTAGAGCACAGAGATACTCACCTAAATCTCCTGTCTCTATAAACTTTCCTCTTCTCTACCCTTGGCTGGCTTTTCTTATTCTCCCTGACCCCTTATGTACTCTCCAGTTCCTAACCCCATGCCTTTCCTCAGAGTATACTTTATACTCAAAATTCCCCTCTTCTCCCTCTTGTCTTGTTGGATTCCTTGCCTTCAAAACTAGAATACCACTTCCTCTGTTATTTCCTATGTCTCCCCCAAGGTATTATCATGTAATATTCATGTGTCATAGTCATCTCTGTTTATATCTTATACTTCTAGTAGACTATAAACATCATGAGGGCACAGATCACGTGTTATTTAAACTTTGCACCTTTCCCAGTTCTTAGCACAGTCCACACACACAGCTCCAAGCTAATTGACAGGTTCATTGATTGACATGACTTACAGGTGGTAGACATAACTTCCAGATGCCAATCTGACCTTCAAAATCTCAGAAAGGTCACCTCATGCTTTCTCCTCAGGGTGTAGCTGCCCTGGTTCTCACAATGAATTTCTCAGCAGGGTGGTGGCGCTCTGATTCTCACAGTGGTTTGCCATTTTCTTCTCCAGCTCATTTTACAGATGAGAAAACTAAGGCAAAAGGAGTTAAATGACTTGCCCAGGGTCACCCAGCTAGTGTCTGAGGCTAGATTTGAACTCAGGAAGATGAGTCTTCCTGACTCTAGGCCAACACTATCCACTGCAACACCTAGCTGCCCTTGTATGACCACAGGCAAATTCTTTAACTTTTCATAGCCTCAGGCAACAGTCTGAAGCTTACTTAGAAAGCTATAGATAGGTTGTGCTCTGCAGTTGTGAAGAGAGTTCACAGAATGATGAAATCACAAATCCTTGACATGTAGAAGGGCAGAGAAAATAATGAGAAAAGTGCTTTTGATGAAGAGGGGATGTTTGATCAGGAACAGGTTAGACTAGCTGCCTTCTGATGACCCTTTTGACTGAGATTTGGTGATTCTGAAGCAGGAAGATGGGAAGATTTCATACTGCCAACTCACAATTTAAGCCTTCACTTTGTGCCACGTAGGTGACTTGCTTACAAAGTAAGGTACAAGGGGCAGCTAGGTGGCGCAATGGATAAGGCACTAGCCTTGGATTCAGGAGGACCTGAGTTCAAACCCAGCCTCAGACACTTACTAGCTGTGTGACCCTGGGCAAGTCACTTAAACCCCATTGCCCTGCAAACAACAACAAAAAAAGAACCAACTAGTCCAAAGTAAGGTACAGGTAAGAGACCAATGTATCCATATTGCAGGTGCCTGGTTATCCTGAAAGCACCCTGCTCCCCTTGTTCCTTTGCCAACAAGGGTCACCCTAATGAATAGCACATTGTCCCTCCTACCCCACAATCAGGAGAAGTCATCTCCTCTTAACCCTGAGGTCAGAGGAAGAAAGTTCCAGGAATATTTGCTAAAACTATCCAATCACAATTTCATTTTCACGTTTTAGCTGACACCTTTCCAGACATCCTCTTTGATTCCTTTATTTCCACTTTGGACATTCTTGTTTTCCATCCAACTCCAGAGTTTAAAATACATTCGGCATGGGTGGAACAAGCCAAAGATCAAGAGTCTCCCAAACCATGTCTCAACCATTCCAAATGACAGGGACCTTCTCAGTTGGCTTCATGGCAGAGCATTGGGGGAAAGGGGAGTGGGTGGGAGGAGAGGCAAATGTAATAACTGAAAGTGCCAAGATAAGATTACATGCATTGGAAAACAAAAACCAAACAAACCCTGTGATACCTCAGGGAAAGAAGGGAAGGGAAAATGTGCTGCAACACCAAATACTTTACAGATGCCTTTAGTCAAAGGCCTGGGTGGACCATGACAAGGCAAGCAGTGGGTGTGAGAGAATTCCTTTCAGCCAGAGGAATCTACTGGAGTTAATCCCTAGTGGCTTGATGATTCTTTGAATCAAACCATCAGTGATTTCTGAGGAAATAAGATGCCATCTTAGGCATGGAGGGATGCTCTGGAAAGGAAAGTTTATTTAGGGACATTTCATATCAAACTAAGTTCAAGCAAAGCGAGAATTTCACCATCATCCCCTGGTCAGATCTCTTCTGGAGGAGTCACTTATGAATGCCCTCTTTTAGGAAGGGCATTGATATGTTAGAAAGTGTCCATAAGAAAGCAACCAGGACAGTGAGGGAGGGGATCCCAAAACACACCAGATAAAGAATAGTTAAAAGATCTCTGGATGTTCAACCTAGAGAAGACTAGTAATTGGGGTGGAGACATGATGGTTGTTTTCAGGAATATAAAGAATTCTTGTAAACACAATAACAACAATAAGACTTTTAGCACATGTAGACATCACTTCACCAAGTAATAAAGGCTGAAAAGAGATATACCCTACTGGGTCTGTCAAATGCAACTGAAAATGGTTTACCTCCTGATGGAACCTACGAGGGGGGACAGCAGGTGGTGCAGTGTATAGAATGCCTGGCCTTTTCCTGAGTTCAAATCTGGTCTCAGTCACTTACTAGCTGTGTGACCCTGGGTAAGTCATTTAACCCTGTTACCTCAGTTCCTCATCTCTAAAATGAGCTGGAGAAGGAAACAGCAATCACTTCAGTATTTTTGCCAAGAAAACCCCAGATGGGATCATGAAGAGTTGGATGTGACCGAAAACAGGACAACAACAAAAGAAAGAAGCCTATGAAATGGCTGAGGATCAAAAGTAGAATCAGACAATCCTCCAAGAATGACATCCATGTGAATTCAGACAATAACATGCAGACAAAAAAGAGTTAAATGGCTGAATTAGGATTTTAAAAATAAGAATAGAGGGGGTTATGACAAGTCAGGCCCAAGTCATTAGAAATTAGGGAAGGGTAATCCTTAAAGAGTTCATACGTGTGATCAATGCAAAGGATTGATTGGAAATATTTAATATATTGCTGAAGGCTGCAAAATTCAGCACATACCAAGATCCTCCCATCTACCAAACCACTCTGCCTATCAAGAGCACCAACATTCTTCTACTATCAGGAGCGTAGAACCTTAGTGTTGTCTATGTCGACAGCATCTCTCCCTTCCTCCCCCTTCTCTCTCCTCATGTGCCCATCACCTTCATTTAGCTTTTCATCGTTTCTTGCCTGGACTATTGCAATGGTCTCCTGGTCAATCTTCCTGACTCAAAAGCAAATAATAATAAAAGCTGTCATTTATATAATGCTTTAAGATTTGCAAATCACTTTACATATGCTAACATATTTTATCCCCACCACAAGGCTGTGTGACAGGTGTTACTAGGTTCCCCAGTTTAAAAATAAGGAAACCGAAATTTCTTGGGGTCACCCCACATTCCAATTCATCTTCCACGCAGTGGTTTTCCTTAGGCACAGCTCTGACCCTTTCACTCCACTACTCAATAAATTTCAATGTGTCCCTGTTGCCTCTTGGATCAAACACATACCCTTCTGTTCTTCATTTAAAGCCCTTTAGAATCTGACCCTAACATAGCTTTCTAGTCCCATTATACATTACTCCCTTTTCCACACACTCCACAGTTGAGCCAAACTGGCCTCTCTCTGTTCTTCACACAAAGCACTATTATCTCCTACCTATGAGCCTTTGCACTGGCCATGTCCCATGCCTAGAGTGTATTCTTTCTTTACCTGTATATCATGAATCTCTCACTTCCTTTAGAAAAGCTCAAGAACCCCCTTCCACATAATACCTTTCCTTATTCTGAACAACTAATGTCTTCTATTATTAATTGCCTCATGTTTAACTATTTAGTATTTATTCTGAAAATATTTATATGTGTATATGTCATCTTGTCTGCTACTGGAATTGTCATGAAGACACTTTTAAGTTGTTGTTTGTCCTTCATTCTCGAAGAGGACCATGACATTGGGGTGATATCATGACTTGCCCTGAATTGGATTTAAGTGAGGGAGGGCTGTGCAAGGGTCACCAACTTCACTCTCTCATCCAGAGCCATCTGGGTCCAGTGGCAAGATATACACCAGGATGACAGGAGATGATTCTGGATGTTTTAAGGCAATTGGGGTTAAGTGACTTGCCCAGGGTCACACAGCTAGTAAGTATCTGAAGTGAGATTTGAACTCAAGTCCTCTTGACTCCAGAACCAGTGCACTATCCACTGCACCACCTAGCTGCCCGGAAGACACTTTTAGGGAGCTTACAAAAAGATGAACTTTATCCCAATACTTTTATTTAATTAGAAAAGGCAGTCATTTTAAATAACTGTGCAATAGTCTGCACAATATTAAATGCAAAGTAACAGCAGGATAGAAACTTGTCCTAACCCAACTTTATTTCAAAAGATGAGAATGAGATAAAAATAATTATAATATAATCACAATCATGATAGACATTTATAAATCACTTTAAAGAGATTTATATACATTGAATCATTTGATCTTGAGATTAACCCTGAAATTATCCATTAGGCAGATGCTATTTTTTTTTCATTTTATGGATGAGGGAACTAAGGTTCGAAGAAGTTAAATGTCTCTTCCAGTATCTCACAACTACTAAGTGTTTGAATCAGTGTTGGAAACCAGGTCTTCCTAACTCCAAGGACAGCGCACAAGTAGGCTGAACTAAGACTAATAGATGGAAGTTCACAGGAAGTAAACTAGCTCAACATTATGGAAGAACTTCTTAACAGAGCTATTTAGTGGTAGAATGGTGTGTGTGTTGTCATAAAGAATTTCTGGTCATGAAAGGAGTGCATAAGGGAGATTGGACGATCCCTTTGAGTATCTGAAGAGAGGACTCAAGTTTCAGATACATTTTTTCCAGTAACTGACCTTTAAGGTGCTTTCTACTTTTACATTCTGTGATTCTCTGATCACAGGAGGGAATGGCTACTTTTAGACACTTCAAAGACAAGATTGATGTTTTTGCTTCTATTTTTAGATAGAATTTGATGTGCCTGGATAACTGATGACAGCAGTACAATTTGACTGAACAAAACTGGAAGAAAAAATAATCTACTGTCAAGAATGATGGACAGTGTCCTCACCTTGGGATCTCAATGAGAGGCTAAGGGAATTCTGTCTCACTCAAGGAATGAATGGATGGATGGATGGATGGATGGATGGATGGATGGATGGATGGATGGATGAATAAATGAACAAGCATGTATTAAGCACTTAATATTTAGAAAAAATATTCTAGGGAAAATATTCAATTTATATAGTATCAGTGTTAGAGAGGATCTTAGTGATCATCTTAGTTCAATCTCTTCATTTTACAGATTAGTTTCAAAGAAGTCCAATGACTTGCCAAAATTCATACAGTTAGTGAGAGGTAAGATTCAAATTTGGATCCTTCAATGCCAAATCCTGTGTTTTTTTGTACTATACCAAGAAATGATTACAAAATCCTGTGTACATATGAGTGTGTGTCTGGGGGGGGCGGGGTATGTGGTTAGGTACTTGGAATATAAAAGCAATCCCAAGGAACTTCAATTTTACAAGCAAGAATATGACATGAACACAAATAAGTAAGGGTAGAATGAATGAGTGAAATGTGGCACAATGGATAAAGTACTAAACCTATAGTCAAGAAGACTTGAGTTCAAATCCAGCCTCAGACACTAATTAGTTGGGTTACCCTGGGGAAGTCACTTCACTGCAGGATGCCTCAGTTTTCCTATTTGTAAAATAGAAATAATAGTAGCACCTATCTCCTGGAGTAGTTGTGATATCAAATGATATTATAAATATTATTTATTATTTTATTATTTATTTTAGTTGTGATATCAAATGATATATTTATAAAGTGTTTTGTAGACATTAAGTACTACACAAATGCTAGCCTCTATTATTATTATTTTCCAGGTACTGTGTAATAGAAATACAAACAAATGAGACAACTTCTGTCCTTAAGGAAATTACATTTTAATAGGGGGAAATAAAATAGTTGGGATTTTGGTCTGGGGAGTTCAGAAAGGTGAGCTGAACCATAGAGCTCCTTTTCCAAAAATAATCCCACTATTGGTTTGATGATTTCACCTAGAGCAAGAAGTGAAAACCAGGTCAGGGGTACACAGGTGGGCTTTGGGGTAACATATGAAGGTGAAGCTTAGTCCAGGACTGGGGTCAGTTGGATACATCAGACTGGGTAAATTTGCACCAATATTACTCAAGATAACTGGGCCAAAGGGAGGGAATTCCAAAGATGAGTGGAACCTCTAGGAAAATTTGAGATGGAAAAACTGGCAGAGACAGAGCAGGCTTCATGGAGGAAGTGTTACCTCCCAAGTCTTGAAGGAAAAGAAAGATTTCAGGAAGAAGAAATGGATAGATGGAGTATTACAGGCATGGAAAACAGTCTGTAAAAGATGCATTGATGTAGAAAACAGCAATTTGAGTTATGGGAACAGCTAGTAGTGCAGTTTAATCAATCAATCAATCAATATTTATTAAGCACCCTCTATGTGCCAGACGCTGTGCTAAGTGCTGGGGATACAAAAAAAAACCCAAAAGGCAAAAGACAATCCCTATCCTCAAGGACCTCACAATCTAGTGGGAGAAACAATATGCAAACAAATATATACAAAGCAAGTTCTATTCAGGATAAATGGGAAATAATTAACTGAGGGAAAGTACTAGAATTAAGAGGGGTTGGGGAAGGCTTCTGTAGGAAGTGGAATTTTAGTTGTAAGTTAAAGGACGCAGAGGAGGTAAGTAGTCTAAGCAGAGAAATGCCAGGTCTGGGGGACAGGCAGAGAAAATACAGAGAGGCAGAAATCAATCAATCCACAAGCATTTATTAAGTGCTTACTGTATGCCAGTCACTGGGCTAGATGCTGGAAATACAAAGACAAAAAAATGAAACAGTTCCTGCCCTGAGGTGCATTCTGATGGGGGAAGCAACATAGAAATGAAAAAACATGCAAAATCAAAACAAGGTAATTCTGGTGGGGAGAGACCTAGCAGCTTGGGGAGGGGATGAAGAAAGGCTTCAAGTAGGAGTTGGTACTTGAACTGAGTTTTGAAGGAAATAAGGGTTTTTCTGAGGTGGAGCTTAGGAAGGAGAACATTCTAGGGAGAAGGCACAGCCAAATGCAAAGGGACAGAATAGGAAGCCCTGGAATCTAAACTGTGTGAAAGAGGTTGGAAAGATAGGTTGCAGGTAGGTGATGGAGGATCTTAAATACTAGGAAGTTAAATTGGGGAAAACCCTAATTGGAGGCAGATTGGTAGACTGAATGACCTCTTAGAGTCCAATTTGTTCCTACGGTTTTATGACTCAGATGTTTAGCTGAGTTGCTGTGCCCAGCCTTATACTCCTTAAATGTGTAGGACTGTTCTCTCACAAACTTAGTCTAGACCCCATGGTATTTCTGTGGGGTGGGGATAGGATTGATGTTTGATTCCCAGTGAAAGTGTGGAAACTGACTCATAGTCTAGGCTAGTCATCCTTTATAACCTTAGAGTGAGTCAATCAATGGAGCAAAATGGGAATCATAGGATTTTTTTTTTACCTTGAAGAGCCTTAGAAATACAGTTCAATTCCCCATTGGTTTTCCTAGGATAACTTTCTTTTCCTTAGGGGCTCAGAACTGCTCCCCAAATGCTGACAGCCCCCCATGGATACTTGCTCTTGATCCCAGGGCTACACAATTTTCCCATCTAGCTACACCTCCTAGAGGCAGTCTCTATAACCCAATTTTCATGCACACTAGACAATCAGATCCAAGTCCCCACATTTAGACACTTTTACTCTTAAGTACAGGATCAATTGTGAGAAACCACAATCAAAGCTCCTATTCCCTTACATTTAGTTAGTCAACAAGCATTTTTTAAGCCCTTACCATGAGCTAGTCACTGTGCTAAGAGATGAGAATATAGAGAAAAGTAAAAACACAGTCCCTGTCTTTAAGGAGTTCACATTCTAAGAAGAGAAAACACATGAACACCCATATAAATATATAAAACGTATGTACCAAGTAGATGGAAGGTGATCTAACACTAACAGTGGATGGTTGGGGCAAGGATGGAGGTGGGTTGGGGCTAGAAAAATCTCCTGTGGAAGGTAGTTTGGTTGTTGAGCAGGTCTCCATGCCTTTCCAATATTTGCTCTGTTCTCCTGTTCTTTCTCAATAACTGTTCCATACTTCAATACAAACCAGGCCCAATGACCTTTAAAAACTAGTGTCAAAAGAATTTTAGAATAGTAGATTCTTAATAAATATTTGAGTTTTTAACATCTTGACATTAGGGGATGGGGCAGTAGAATTTAACTACTGGAGATAACTTCCAGAATATTTCATCGTTATCATAATTAATTATCTATCTACACCCAGGAAGGTCAATCTAACATCTTTTCCCCCAGATAAACAATCTAAAGACCACCCAAGTTCACATAGCTTGATAGGTACAGAACTGAGGGAACAGAGTATGAAGCCTTTGAAGGGGGATAATGTGAAATAACGTTGGAAAGGTAAATTTGAGCTAGGTGATGGAGGATCTTAAATATCAGGAAGTTAAATTAGGGAAAATCCTAATTGGAGGCAGATTGGTAGACTGGATGACCTCCATATTTCTCCTCTTCTAAGTACTCAGAGTCCTAGTCCAGTCTTCTTTCCACTATTGTGCTTTTGTCTAACTCTTTTAGATGGACTTGAGTCACTGGAGCTCTGCCAAGTGGAAACAGGTTTGCCTTTGCAATGAGGTCCAAGGTAGGATGAATGGCGGGAAAGTCAAGAATAGAAAGCCATTCTTGGGGAATAATGTACCTCCTATGGGATTTTTACCACTTAAAGAAAAAAATCCTTTTCTTTTCCATATCCAATAGGGACAGATACAATGAGATTAAGAGAACCAGAGGGGTCCCTCCAGTAACTGGGTGGATCCTCAATGGAAGACTTGAAGTAATTACTCAGCATGAGCAAGCATGGATGGGCTGAAACCAGCAGAGGGAAGGGCAAGCCAGTGAAAACACAGATCCATCAGGGTCAGCTAATTGTAGCCCTTCCCAAAAAAGCATACTTAATGATAATGAGGAAATCATCCAGCAAAAACAAGATCTATGCTTTTAGGAGTGCTGGGTGCCCTCTGTGACCTATAGCAGACCAAAAGAAAAAAAATATCCTGCTAGTAACTGTTTTCACTTCTGCTGGATGTAGCAAGACTTTGAGGACTAATTTTAGTTTTATCAACTTGTTTGTTTTTTGGGTTTTTTTTGGTGTGGCAATGAGGGTTAAGTGACTTGCCCAGGGTCACACAGCTAGTCATCAACTTGATTTTAAATGGAAGGGGACTAGGCCTCCTCTGCACCTAGAAGGCAAAATGGGGAGAAATGGAGAGAAGTTGGAAAGAGGCAGATTTTTGGATTTTATAATAGGTGGAAGCTGTAAAGAGGAGAATTTAGGCTCAAGTTCAGCAAGGGCTTCCTAACAATCTGAGGTTTCTAAAAGCACAATGCTCTGCCTTGGGAGGCCTTGAGTGGGTTCTATTATCCCTGGATGACCACCTGCCTTGGCACAGATGTTGTAGAGAGGATTCTGCTTCTGGTAAGGGTCTTCCTAGATGGCTTCTTAGCTCCCTTCTGTTTCTGAAATGAAATGATACTAGTTTGAGCTTTCTTGACACATGGGCCTGGGTTGACAGAAGAGGTGTTTTAGGAAGAGGTCACAGGGTCAACAAAGGCAAGGGAGCCAAACTCAGTGAAGATGATGAGAAGATTCAAGGCACAAAAATATGTAAAATTCCTCAGCTCCCGACCCTGAGAGGAGTCTCTTTGAGTATACAACTTTATTAGGATGTGAAAACCCATCGGCTGCTTTCATGGCACAATATAAAAGCATTAAGTTCACAGAGTGAGACAAATAATGAAGGAACTCCTGTTGACTGTTGACATATCTGGCCCAAGGCAGTCATGGGGAAAACGAGTATTGGAAAAATGACCTGCTTCCATTTCCTTTTCTTCCTGGGGCAGTTTTTCTCATTTCTAAATGACATGGGGGTGGGGGTGGGGAGAAAGAGATGTACAGGTGGGAAAATAAAATAAGAGTGACAGGGACAGAGAGAACATGGAAGGAAGGAAGAACACCACTGTGGTCCCCTTGGTCCTGGGCCAAGTGGCTCTACCATCCATCTCCTCTCCACATCCTGAGCATCAATTATCTCATTCTCCAAGCCTACAGATCATTCCCTGTGTTCTAAAAAAAGAGTAATGTTTGTGTAATGGACCTCTGGTAAGGCTTGGGCTAGCTGCCTTCAGGAGACCTAAGTCATTAAAGACCCTGGGAATTATATGTGTGTGTGTGTGTGTGTGTGTGTGTGTGTGTGTGTGTGTATACATAATTTTTTTTTCAGAGTGGGAAGAGAGGAAGTTAACAGGAGATCAGACCTGCATGGCAGGGTTTCCACTTTATATTGGGAATTTTTTTGGGGGTGGGGGTCTCTAGAGAAGATATCAGAAGAGGTAGGTGGTGAGGTCTTTCCCTCCCTTTTCCCCTTACCCCATCAGTGTAATCATGGCTGCTGATAATCTGTGCTTACCCTCCTTAAATCAAGGCCTCCAAGGGAGAACAGGAAGGATGAAAGATAGAGGGACAAGGGGGAAATATAAGACTGTTTTGTTTTGTTTTGAATCACAGTGCTCTCTGTCCGTCTCTCTCACTCTTTCTTAGAGCACTAAGAAAAACCAGATAGGAGGGACAGGTTGTTGTTTTCGTTTGCCCTTCATTTTCTTTTTTTTTTTTTTGGTTTTTTTTTTTTTTTTTTTTTGGTGAGGCAACTGGAGTTAAGTGACTTGCCCAGGGTCACACAGCTAGTAAGTGTTAAGTGTCTGAGGTCAGATTTGTACTCAGGTCCTCCTGACTCCAGGGCCAGTGCTCTATCCACTGTGCCACTTAGCTGCCCCTGCCCTTCATTTTCAAGGATGACCAATGACATCGTGGGATGCTGTCTTGACTCATACAGTTGCACAAAGTTGTCAGCCTCCCTCTTTTCCAGAGTCATTGAAGTCCAGTGGCAGAACAAATCAGGACAATTGGTGATGCCTTTTGTATCTTCAATGCCTGGCCAAGCTCTAAGAACTCCACAGCATCTGCTTCATCTGCCTTCATGGCCATTGGAACAAATTGTTCTCATCTGCCCATTCCACTGGGGGAAGTCTTTGAATACTTGGGGTAGACACCCTCCTAATTCACTGATGGGTTTGGGGCCCATTGTTTACCCTCAACCTGGTCTATCCCATCTGCAGAGATGGTTTATGGGGCTGTGGTCCTGCATGGCTGCAGCTTCTAAGGAGTCACAGATGAGAGCTGAATGTCAGATGGATACCAAAGGTGGATGAGCAGCCTGGAAAAGGGCTTGTCGAGCCTTCACGCTAGAGGTGCTAGTCCTCCTTGAACACCCATACACTCCAGGAGGAACTGGTAGTCTTTATCTGAGCCCCCAGACGAACTTCAGAGGGGGTATAATGTCATTTGTTTCTAAATCATGTCCTTTTATTAAAAGACTACACCTGACTGATCTTTCTTAGGGAAGAAAACACACACCCCTAGGGTTACATTTGTTTTAGTAAAGGTATGTTGATCAATTTGAAGCCCTCTGAATGTGCTATTTTTCCTTCCCCTCAGGATCTGAGGAGCTACAAGGTGTTTCAGAGTTTTACTCTCAGACAAAAGGAAAATCAGCCTTTCCTGAAGATAATTCTCTTCAACTGCATCTTTCCATCCTATTCTGACCAAGGTCAGCTGTGCAGTTTTCTGTAGCTAGTCAAAGAGAGACAAAGACAAAAGGGACCTCTGACTTGAGACCTTTGGGAGACCCAGAGAATCAATGTTGTATTATTGACTATCTTTGGCAGCTAGGTGGTCAAGAGGATAGGGCATGGGGCTTTGGAGTCAGTCAGTCAACAAGCATTTATTAAATGCCTACTATGTGCCGGACACTGTGCTAAGCACGGTATTATTAAAGGTTATAAACAATGGCAAAAAAGTAGTCTCTACTCTCAAGTAGATCACAACCTAATAGGAAAAACAATATGAAAAAACCCCAATGTACAAACAAGATATGTGTAGCATAAATTGGGCTTAATTTCAGAGGGAAGGCACTAAGATGAATAACAGCCAGCATTTATATAATACTTTAAAGTTTGCAAAGCACTTTACATATGTTATCTCATTTGATCCTTTCAATAGCTCTCTAAGGTAGGTGCTATTATTATCCCCATTTTGCAGATGAAGAAGCTGAGGCTAAGAGACATCAGATGACTTGCTCAGGGTCACACATCTAAGTTAAGTTACTGAACCTAGGTTCAAATTCAGGGCCTCCTGACTCTGAGTCCTATACTCTACCCTCTGTACCACCAACAGCGTATATGTATCACATGGACGGTTTTTTATATATCATCTCCCTTATTAGAACATGAACTTCTTGAGGAGTTGGGCAGTTTTAGTCTTTATACCCACAGTGCTCAGCAGAGTGGTCAGCACATAGTAAGCACTTAATGAAAGCTTGTTGACTGACTGACTGGATATGGAAGGTATGGGGGAGGGAAGAGTCAATAATAACTCTGGGGGTGAACACCTGAGTGACTGGGAGTGCTCTCAAGAAAGGAAAAAGGTTGCAAAAGGTTGTGGGGGGGAGCGGGGTGGGGGAAGGGGTCCACGCTGGTATTGAGCCTCTCTGTACTTTAAAGCCCTTTGTTGGGCCTGTACTTAAAGTCACTCCAATCTGGTAGAACCTGCCAGAGCTTGTACTGCCCTGACATATACTTAGAGAAGCCAAGGACGCATCTATACCACTGACATTATAAATGAAAAAAAAAAAGTTGCATACCTCTGAGAGGCAATCATTTCATTTTAGTGGGGACCGTAAATTCATTAGCTCAGAGGAATGAGATAATTTCAGGCATAAAGGCAGGCAGGTGGACCTCCTGTTCCCCTTCAAATCATACCATCTAGATGAAGGTTCTTAACTTGGGGGGGGGTCTGTTAATTTTTTAAAAAAAAATATTTCAATGACTATTTTGATCAAATCCAGTTTTGTAATCCTAAGGCTCTTGTTTTAGGCATCTAAGACATTGTCCTGAGAAGGGGACCATAGGCTTCATCAGATTTTCTAAGGGGCCCATGATGTAACATAAGGTTAAGAACCTAGGGTCCATGAAGACCACTTATCATTCTGGAGCTTAAACTATAAAAACTTAGAACTGGTAGATCCTTTGCAACCAACTAGTCTGAGCTACGCATTGTACAACTAGTCTGAGTTACGCATTGTGGAGACTAAGGCCCAGAGAGTAGAAGTGACCATTCCAGGGTCACAAAGTGAGTTAGTGACAGATTTTTCCCCCCTAAAAATTTCATCGTCCACTTGAGTGGACTTTGAGTCCACTTTGTGCCCTGCTGGACTCTTCCAGGGGAATCCCGCTTACATACATGAGACACTGTCCCAAGGGAGAGATGAGGACATTGGAGCTTGCAAACTTCTCCAATAGGGGAAGTGAGAAATGGGAACTTTGCCACACCCGCTCGATTTCAACAGACTCCATCCTTGTACATTCAAACAGTGGAGAAATTGTTCATCCACATTTCATTCCTGCCCGAAACATTCCTACTGCAAAGTCAGTGTCAGCTTTGATTTCCTGTGCTAGGAGGGGCTAGCCACAAGCAGAAAATATGTCTCTCTAAGGATTCAGTAAGTTTACACTCATCGTGGGTGTTGGAAAGGAGAGTTGCAGAATCACGGGAAAGGGACCTGAGAGGTCTTATAAATTCACAATCAGATTCTTCAGTAATGTAACTGGAGTATCAGCCAAACTCCAGATTAAGAGGTTTGTGGTTGGGGGCAGCTAGATGGCGCAGTGGTTAAAGCACCGGCCCTGGATTCAGGAGTACCTGAGTTCAAATCCGGCCTCAGACACTTGACACTTACTAGCTGTGTGACCCTGGGCAAGTCACTTAACCCCCATTGCCTAAAAAAAAAAAAAAAAAAAAAAAAGAGGTTTGTGGTTGTTGAGTCGTTTTCAGTCATGTCCAACTCTTCGTGACTCCATTGGGGATTTTCTTGGCAAAAAAACTGGAATTGTTTGCCATTTCCTTCTCTAGCTCATTTTACAGATAAGAATTGCTGGAAACAAGGTTAAGTGACTTGCCCAGGATCATAGAGGTAGAAAGTTTCTGAGGCCAGATTTGAACTCACAAAAGGGAGAATTCTTAATTCTAGGAACTGTACATTATCCACTACAGCACTGCCTAGCGACCCAGAGGTATCTTCTTGTAAAAGAGCAAGTCCCAGGCCTGGGTTTGAATCTTGATTCCATCACTTCTTAGTTGTGTGACCCCCTGGTAAGACACTTTATCTCTCTAAGCCTCATCTAGGCAGCTAAGTGGCGCAGTGAATAGAGCCATGGGCCTGGAGTCTGAAAGACCTCAGTTCAAATTCAGCCTCAAACATTCAGTAACTGAATGGACTCTGGATGAGTCATTAAACCTTTGTCAATTACTATCTGCCTCAGTTTTCTCAACATCCACCTTCCAGGGTTATTGTAAAGATGAAATGACATACATTTGTAAAAGCCCATGGCCCATTTCAGGCCCTACATCATTTTACTTGTCTGTTTAATGGGGATAATCACACCCATACTACTAAATCATTCTAATACAAGGCATTCCAGAAGCAATAAAAAGAAAAGCAGTCCCTGCCTTCAAGGAGCTTATAATCAAAAGGGGGTGGGGGAATGACAACATTCAAAAGGAAGCAGAAAGGTGGGGGTGGCTTGGGACTGTAGTGGGAATTTCATGGAGTTAAAACCAGGGAGAACAGCAGGTGCAAAGTGAAGTGGGCTGAAAAGTCCAGGTGGGTCAAGGCTTGAGTTAACAGCAGCAAGATGGTGAGATTGGAGGTGCTGAGTTTAGCCTGGGAGCTGCATCTTGTTCTGTGGAACAGAAACCAGGCAGAGCAGTAGATGCAGAGCAGAGTGGACCGAAAAGTTCATATGTAACCCAACAAGCATTTATTATGCTTGTTGTGTGTGAACCAAGAGATAATGAAGAAATATGCAGAAACCTGGTTGGGTCAGAAAGACCTGGGTTCAAGTCCCAACTTTCACTTTCTATGTGACTGAACCTTTTCAGTGCCCCAGGCAATAATCTAAGACTACACATTGCAGACCATTTGCTGCACTGGTAGATTATAATAATAGCTGGCATTTGTATAGATTTTGTAAAGGAATATACATATCTTATTTGATCCTCACAGCAAACCTGAGAGGTAGGGGTTATTATTATCCCCATTTTCCAGATAAAGAAACTGAGTCCAACAGGTTAAATAACTTACCCAGGGTCACATAGCTATCGAGACAGAATTCAAACTCAGGTCTTCCCGACTCCAGGTCCCATGATCTATCTATTCTGATACCTAGCTACCTTCCCAATAGTTCCCTACTCCAGTGAAATCAGGGCTCTAAGAGGAGAAAAATTTGCAAGGAACTGTACTTTGGGGGATACAAACACAAACCAAAAAAAAAACCATTCCCTGTCTTCAAGGAACTTACATTCTACTAAGGGTTTACAACATATACACTATCTACCTCAAATGATTATTGTGGGGAAAACTCATTGTAAAATTTAAAGCCATCTTTACAATGACAGAAATGTGAGGTGGTTGTCATGAGCTCACTGTGGACCCTTTCGGCCATAACATAATTGATTTCTGATACAGAAAAATGGGCTTCCTCTACTTGGGGAGATGAACCAAGGCTTAGCCAGGCAAGTCAATATGATCAAAAGGTGCAGTTTCATCCTGGGGAAGATGCAAGACCAAGGCAACCTGGTATATTGGGAGGCCAGAAGAATGGGGCAGACAGAAGTCAGATTCAAATTCAGAGCCGCAGTCAGAAGAGAAGGAGGAAAACAGATGAAAAGAGGCTCTTCTAGAGCAAAAGGAAGAAATCAGTTGTTGACTCCCTGAGCTAATTTTAAAAATGTCCCTTTCTCTTGAAATTTCATCACTATGACTCATCTTGCTGTGGGCCAAATTCTGAAGCTCTGAGTCAGACTCACTCCCAGGAGCCCCAGCTCAATGGGAGTTTTACCTAAATAAAGCCTGCAAGTTGAGCCCGCTGTGATACATAGACCAAAAATTTGCTAGTTAAGCATGAGGAATGCCCTTACCCCTTAGCCATTGATCAGAGAGCTTCAAGTCATCTGCTGCTGGGGGCCAGAGGGGTTGAGGACGGAGCTTTCAAGATACTGGTGATACAGGGTTTTCATTTTAAAAAACCAAAACTCTCTGCTTTTATCTGTTCTCAGATAAGGAGGGGGCATTGATCTCTGTTGCAGTTGGAACAAGGAAAGATTCTAAGAGTTTCTATTTAGATACTCATTGTTCTCCTTAAAAAGGAGGAAGTTACATAGTGTGGTTGGGCTCAAGTCAGGAAGGATGGAGTTCAAATCCAACCTCAGATACTAACTCTATGACCTTGGGCGAGTCAACAGCTGCTTGCCTCAGTTTCCTCAAATGTTAAATAGGCATTGTAATATCACCTACCTCCCAGGGCTGTTATGAGGATCAAATGAGATGATATTTGTAAAGTGCTTAGCACAATGCTTGGCACATAGTAGGTGCTTAATAAATGTTTGTTTCCTTCCTTAGAAGAGTCAAGTGGTACCATGAGAAAAGGTAGGGTAGAAAGCAAAGTGGTCTCTTCCAGATTTAAATCTCTGATCCCATGATCCTATGATCTTATTAAAATCCTATGGATGAGGGGCAGCTAGGTGGCACAGTGGATAAAGCACCAGCCCTGGATTCAGGAGGACCTGACTTCAAATCCGGCCTCAGATACTTGACACTTACTAGCTGTGTGACCCTGGGCAAGTCACTTTATTGTCCTGCTGGGAAAAAAATCCTATGGATGGATAGGTCAGTCACTGACTCCTGCTTCACGAGCAATTGTCTACCCTGACTCCCTGCTGGCTCTCTGAGGAGGACAGACGTCTAAGAAAGAAGGAGCACAGCCCTTGAGCATTACAGATCTCTCTCAAAGTTTTTCTTACTCTTAGAGGTAGAAGAGACTTCATAACATTATATCGTCCGGCTTTTTGCCTTATAGCAGATATGGTATCATTGTTTCTATTTTACAGATGAGTCTACTGAGACCCAGGGATTTTGTAGATGCATAACATTTCATTATCGGAAAGGCTCTTCAGTCGTCTGTCAGTGAACAAGTACGATTTCTGTGCTTACTATGAGCCAGATGTTGTGATAAGCTGGGACGTGAAGAAAAGCAAAACAAAGCATAAAAACTGCCCTTGTTCTCAAGAAGCATGCGTCCTAATGGAGGAGATGATGAGAATGTCTAGGTATAGACATTTTGTCTGTCTTTGGGCATCTAGGTGGAGCAGTGGATAGAGCACCGGCCCTGGAGTCAGGAGTACCTGAGTTCAAATCTAGCCTCAGACACTTAACACTTACTAGCTGTGTGACCTCAGGCAAGTCACTTAACCCCAATTTCCTCACTAAAAAATTAAATAAAAATAAAGTAAGAGTTGGACACAACTGAAAAACAACTGAGTAACAACAACAGGTACATACAAGATTTATAAAGTAAATTAAGGTAATTTGAGAATTGCATTAGTAGTTCTGGGAAGCAGACCAGGAAAGATCTCCAGCAGAAAGAAGGATTAGTTGAATCTTGAAAGGAGTCAGGGAAACAAAGAGGTGGAAATCATCTAGCCTTATTCTCTCATTTTATATTCTGAGGCCATTCAGTCAATGTACATTGATTAAACACCAACTATGTGCCAAGCGCTGTGGCCATTGACACAGGTTTAAAGGTCCAAATAGTAATTATATATTCCAGCTCAGATACTATCCATTCTCTGCTTTAGTAGTTCCAATGATGGAGAACTCTTGAGGTGGCCCATTTTGTACATAATAAGCCCTTCATAAATATTCATCGAGGCAAACTAAACCTTGAGTCTTTCCCTTCTTTTCTGTTTCTCATCTCCTCCCCTTCCATCTGTGCAGTGACCCAATACTTCAGTAATTCTGTGAGGTGGTACATCTGGGTTGATGTTTTCCATTTGGCTATTACTTTTCAACAATGGCGTCCCTCTTGTTCATAATGTAAAGAAGCTAAGGGTGTGGTTCAGCATGCTGAGTCATGTTGTGACCTATGGTTTTTAAATGTTCCTCAGATGAAGGAAGCCAGTTGTCCACAGTGACAGCACTGACCTTTCTAATATAAATATGCATCTTGGTGTTGCTGAGTGGACTTACAAGAATGCAAAAATGTACATTAAGCTGCTCAGGCCAAGCTGAATGATAGCCATAGAGTCCAGGGGATTATTTCACAGGATGTGGAAATCACTCAGAATGCCAGAAATGGTTATTAAAAATATTTGATCAAACATACACAACATTTTCTCTCCCTCTATATCAATTCCACATCAGTGTACATTCCAGGCTGAACAAGGGGAAAACCAGATAAGTAGAATGTGTCTGAGAAGCTGTATTGCAAAGTTATAGGATTTTTTAAAAACACAAAGGAAAACTTGGTCAGCCTTGCAAACTTGGAATTTAACAAAGTAGATTCAGTTTGGAAGAGCAAAAACAGGAGGATGCTGTAAGGAGCTAAAAACTGGCTCTATGGATCTGTTGGGGAAACTGAGGATCATATTTTTGTGCTAAGGCATTGTGCTAAGTGCTAGACATACACACACACACAAACACACACACACACACACACACAAGGAGAAAAAGCAGTCCCTGCTCTCAAGGATGTCACAATCAAGTAAAAACATGCAAATAAGTATGTACAATGCATATTCAGGATAAATTAGAGATAATCAGTAGGGGAAAAGTCATTGTGAAAACACTTCTTATAGAAGGTGAGATTTTATCTGGGACTTAAAGGAAGCCTGGGAAACCAGGAGGCAGCAGTGAGGAGGAAAACTTTCGAGGCATGAGGGACATCAGTGAAAACAAATGGAGTCAGGATATGGTGTGTTGCATGTGAGCAATAGCAAAGGGGGGGGGGGGGTCAATGTCACCGAGTCATAGAGTGTTTGGAGGAGTACTGTGTAAGAAGACTTTTGCCTTTTTAAAAAACAATTATTTATTTTGTTTTTAATTTATAGGATAAAACAAACACTTCCATAACATAGTATAATTAAAAAAATATAATTGTACATGAAACTACAGATGAATTATGTACAACTGACTATTCTTTTATTTATTATTATTATTTGGTGAGGCAATTAGGGTTAAGTGACTTGCCCAGGGTCACACAGCTAGTGAGTGTCAAGTATGTGAGGCTGAATTTGAACTCAGGTCCTCCTGACTCCAGGGCCGGTGCTCTATCCACTGCACCACCTAGCTGCCCCATTATTCTTGTTTTTTTTTTTTTTTGCAGGGCAATTGGGGTTAAATGACTTGCCCAGGGTCACACAGCTAGTAAGTGTTAAGTGTCTGAGGCCGGATTTGAACTCAGGTACTCCTGAATCCAGGGCCGGTGTTCTATCCACTGCGCCATCTAGCTGCCCCCCCCCCCCATTATTCTTTAAAAATATATAATAAAGTTATCATGTCAATTTCTTTTTTTAAAAATTCCCTCCCCCCCATAGACTTGCACAAAATAATGGAATGAAATGAGCAGGACCAAGAGAATGTTGCATACAACAGCAATATTGTTTTAAGAATGACTTTGAGCCAATAATAATAATAATAATAATAATAATAATAATTTTTGACTCTTATAAATACCCAAATTAGGAGCAGCTAGGTGGCGCAGTGGATAAAGCACCAGACCTGAATTCAAATCTGACCTCAGCCACTTGACACTTACTCGCTGTGTGACCCTAGGCAAGTCACTTAACCCTCATTGCCCTGCAAAAACAAACAACAACAACAATGAAAGCAAGCAAACAAATGAATGAATGAATAAATAAATAAATACACGAATGCCCAAATTAACTAGAAAGGACATATGAAGGAAGATGCTATCTGCATCCAGAGAAAGAACTCACATTTGTCTTTGTATCTCTAGCACCTAGCACATTGTCTGGCACATGGTTAGCACTTTATGATGTTTGTTGATTAATTGATTATCCTGGAGAAGTTTCAGGGCGAGTAGGGCATTAGCTACTGTCTTCAAATGTTGGAATAGCTGCTGAAAGAGATTAGAACAACCTTTAAGTTGTTGTTGTTGTGAGAGGAGTTAGAGGGAACTGTATATCTGGATTTCCATCAGGGTAATAATGTAGGGAACTTTTGGTACGGAAACTCCCTCTATTGAAATAGATCAGCAATTCATCTGTAATTTACAATCTTTCTTTCTTTCTTTTTTTTCAGGGCAATGATGGTTAAGTGACTTGCCCATGGTAACACGGCTAGTAAATGTCAAGTGTCTGAGGTCGGATTTCAACTCAAGTCCTCCTGAATCCAGGGCTGGTGCTTTATCCACTGCACCACCTAGCAGTGTAATTTACAAAGTTGAAAAATTACCTGGGTCACAGGTGCCCATGGTGACAATCCCAGTATGGATTAGAGGCAAAATTTGAACCTAGGTCTTCCTTACTACTAGACCAGCTAGCTTTCTAACCATTACATCATGCTACTTATCTTCTGATTGTTCTTTACTATTTATTCTCTTGGCTCCAAAGGACAGAAATAGAACTACTGGGTGTAGGTCTGAGGGAGGTAGATTTTAATTACATATAAAGAAAAACCTTCTAACAAAGATATCTAGTGGCCTGGGCCACCTCAGGAAGTAGTAAAATGATGATGATGATGACGACAGCATTTAGGTTTACAAATATTATTTCACTTTAACCTCACAACAACCCTGGGAAGTAGGTGCTATTATTATTCCCATTTTAAAGGTAAGAAAACTGGGGAAGGCAGAGGTTAAGTGACTTGCCCAACATCACACAGCTAATACATATCTGGGGCTACATAAGCAGAAGCTACATAACCATTTGTTGCAACTGTTATAGAATCATGGGATCACGGAGCTAGAGATGCAGGGGAGCTCCAAGGCAATTTACTCCAAGCCCCTTATTTTACAGATGAGGAAACTGAGGTGCAAAGAGGTGACTTTCCTAAGGTCACGCAGGTAGGAAGCATAAGAGGTAAGGTTTGAGTTATTATCCCCTACTGTACCATGCTGCTTCTCAAAGGGATTCATGGTTCAAGTTGAGTTAAATGAAGAGATTATAAGGTCACCTCCAGTTCTAAAATTCTATTATTGTATTTTTCATAAATTGCTTGTTCTTTCTGATCTCACATCTCTAGTTTTCACAATTACTTCTTCTTTTTTGACCTTCAAAACTCTCGTTGACTCTGAGTTAATTTTTTACTAACACTGTAAAGCTTGAACTCTTGGTTACCCTCATCTCTTCCTGGTGGCCCCATTTCACTAGGCTTCAAGAACCAAATACAACAGAGTAAAGAAATGATTATGATAAGAGCACATTCTTAGAACTATGTCATGGAAGTGCTGCACTTCTTGCACTGGGCAGATACCTAAGTATGAGCCTTGCCTCTAATGCTTGCTAGCTGTGTGATCTTGGGTCAATCATTTAAACTCTCTAAGCTCCCATTTCCTCATCTGTATAATTAGCATTTGGTGGTCATAGAAATAATATTCCTAATACTTATTTAATAAATGTGCTATGCAGAAAGTGCTTTGTAAAGCAAGGTGTTAGATGAATACGGCTTTGTTAGAGCACAAAAGTGCTTTCCTTATCATCATTCTAGTAGTTAGGGAAAGGTCTAGTGGCCCCATTTTACTGCTTAGGAAACCGAGCTAATAAATACTAGAATCAGGATTTGAACTCAGGACTTGTGTTCTCTCTGTTCCAGCTTTCTGCCTCTCCATGATGTCTCTATTGCCTTTTTTTTTTTCAGTGAGGCAATTGGGGTTAAGTGACTTGCCCAAGGTCACACAGCTAGTAAGTGTTAAGTGTCTGAGGCCGGATTTGAACTCAGATACTCCTGACTTCAGGGCTGGTGCTTTATCTACTGCACCACCTAGCCGCCCCTTCTATTGCCTTTTCAAACACACAAATATGACATTCTATATTGTTGAGGTCATTGGGAAGAATCCCAGAATGTATGTCAAACAGCTAAAAAAAGAGCTGGACAATATCCTCAGACTCTGGAGGAATATTTGATAGGGTGCAGAAATCCCTCAGATTGCCAAGAAGAGACAGAAACAAATACCTTACTTAATAGACACAGCACTTTCTCTCCCAATTCATCAATCTCAAATCTGTATATATTCCTGATTGGAACTGCACCAGCAGTACTATTAGATTGAATGCTTAACATTTTTTAACTTTATCTTAAGCGAGAAGACGCTGAGGAGGTTGTGTTAGGTTCCAATAAACTCCTTGGCCTGACATTTAAAGTCCCTGACAATTCAACTCCCATCTACTGTTCTGTCCTTAACGTACATTCCAACTCTAGTACTTTATCCAATGTGACTCTTAGCTGCCCTATTACTAAAATTTTTTAAACAGAAGTGACATGACCATTTGGTGACAATGGTATACAATGCTAACCAAACTAGATGACTTAGAGGACCATACTGTTTGTCACCTTGTCTCAGTATTTTTTTATATAAACTTGCCACAACAATCACACTTCTTCCTGGCAGACACAGCCTCTATAATGATTAAAACCCTGCCTAAACTTTTAAGTTTCACCTCTCATTAGAAATTACAGGGATGGGGCAGCTAGATGGCGCAGTAGATAGAGCACCGGCCCTGGAGTCAGGAGTACCTGAGTTCAAATCCGGCCTCAGACACTTGACACTAGCTGTGTGACCCTGGGCAAGTCACTTAACCCCAATTGCCTCACTAAAAAAAAAAAAAAAAAAAAAAAAAAAAAAAAAAATTACAGGGATTCCTGTCAACTACAGAATGGATGAACAAGTTATGGTATATGATTGTGATGGAATCCTACTGTGCTATAAGAAATGATAAGTTCAATGATCTTAGAAAAACATGGATAGACTTGCACAAAATAATGAAGAGTGAAATGAGCAGAAACGAAACAATGTTGTATATAGTAAGAGCAATATTGTTTTAAGAACAACTTTGGGCAAATAAGTAATTTTGACTATTATAAATACCCAAATTAACCACAAAGGACATATGAAGGAAGACACAATTTGCATCCAGAAAAAGAACTGATAAATAGAAAAGCATATAAAATGATTTTGTGTGTGTGTGTGTGTGTGTGTGTATACACATGTATTTGTGTCTTATGGTAGCCAGCACTAGGATGGGAGGGGAGAGGGAAGAAAAAAAAGGAAAAAATTTACATGATAACTATTATTTACTTAAAAATAATAGCAAGTTGTACATAATAGATTTGTAGTTTCATGTGCAAGCTTTCTAAATTATTATATTATATTATTATACCATATAATAGAAATACTATTTATTAATTAGATTTATTTCATAAATTAAAAATAAAATTTAAAAAAAATAAATCAAATCAGGTGAAGCCTGGCACATAGCAAGTACTTAATAAATACACTGAACTTCCTTTGATATAATTTCATTCCTCACAAACCCTTTCCTGTAGGTTGCTCCTGCTCCAGCTCCCTTGCAATCTATCAGACCATGAAAAGGGGCCCAGCGGAATCCTTGATCATTCCATCTCCTTTGACATCATTGTTTTGATGCCATCACTTAACAAACCAAGCACTGGAAGAATTGTGGTGCCCTGGAACACTTGTGAAAATTGGGGAAAATTTCAGATGTTCTTTGGCTGGGTAGTCCATTTCCCACCCTTGTAGCTCTGCCTCAAGAAAGCTGACCCTCTCCTAACAATTCATATGTAGCTTAGCATTTATGAAGGGATTTTTTCCCAACAATAACCTTATGAGGTTAATATGTGATTGTCTCCTTTTTACAGATGACAAGTTTAGAGAGGTTATATAACTTGCTCTTAATCACACAAATAGTTTGTGCCAGAATAACTATCCAAACTTGGGTCTCCTGAGGTCAAGGCCAGTACCTTAACCACTACTACATACTAGCCTGTTTCTCTGATCCAAAAGCTTTTCCTGCTTTTCTAACCTTGGTGCACCCTCAATATTCACCTATCCTGCTTCCAAACTGTAGAAAGTGGCTGCTCTAATAGATAAGTGGTCAAAGCACATGAACAGGAAGCTTTCAAAAGAAGAAATTCAAAATATCAACAACTATATGAAGGATATTCCAAAGCACTGATAATTAGTAAAATGCAGATCAAAACTGAAATTCTACTACATACCCATTATATTAGCACAAATGATAAGAGAGGAAAAGAATAATTGCTAGAGGGTCTATAGAAAGACACAAATGCACTGTTGGCATATTTTTTAATTGGTCTAATGATTCTGGAAAGCAATCTAGAACTATATTCAAAAAGTCACCAACTCATGCATATTCCTTTACCCAGATATACTACTATTAGGCATATACTCCATAGTACATATTAGACAGATGTCGAAGACAGAGAAAGTACAAAAATATCAAATCAGCAGTTTTTGCTGTAGCAAAGGACAGGAAACAGTGGGTGTCCATCAATTAGCAAACAGCAGAATGACATAGTATATTAACAGAATATTTGTATGCTGTAGAAGATAATGAATATGATGGGTTCAGAGTAAATTGGAAACACTTGTATGAACTGATGAACAGTGAAATTCATGTACAAAGAGAACATTTAATTTGGGCCAAAGTTTAATTAATTGATGACTGCAATAATGCAAAGGAAACAATTTTGAAAGATTGTTAGAATTCTGATCAATTTCGTGAACAATCATGACTTCAGAAGACTAATTAGAATGATTCCTGCCTCTTGACAGAAGTGTGATTGATCAGAATTTCAAGATGATATATATGTTTTTAGACATAGGGAATGTATAGCATTGTTTTTACTTAATTATATCTAGTTACAAAGAAGTTCTTCAATGGGAATTGGAAAGGAGGTAATTTGTGGCAAGAGAAATGAAAAAAGAGAAAGAGAGAGAAAGAAAGAAAGGAAGGAAAGGAGAAAAGAAAAGAAAAAAAAGTGTCAATAAAACATTTTAGGGGGCAGATAGGTGGCACAGTGGATAAAGCACTGGCCTTGGATTCAGGAGGACCTGAGTTCAAAATCCAGCTTCAGACACTTGACACTTACTAGCTGTGTGACCTTGGGCAAGTCACTTAACCCTCATTGCCCCACAAAAAATTTTTTTAAATACTCAGAAGATAAAAAAAGAAGTTGAAAAAGGGACATAAACAGGGTAATCTTGTTATTAATACATTACACTGAATATACACTCTTTAAAAAAGTGCATAGCAACTCACACTCATATAAAGTATCTCACCCCTTTTCTTGATCTTCAGATCTTGCAGTGTTCATGTTTGTTTAGGCTTCTAAGTTCATAATATTTTTAAAATTAAAAAAATAACTGCAGAAAGTCATTAAACCATATTCTCATCTAACCTCAGCTGGGTTCTTACTGCTGCTTCTGTAGACTTTAGTTCCAGGGTCTTACCAGTCTGATCTTGATCTACCTTCCCAGATTTTTTTTTTGCAGGGCAATGAGGGTTAAGTGACTTGCCCAGGGTCACACAGCTAGTAAGTGTCAAGTGTCTGAGGCCAGATTTGAACTCAGGTACTCCTGAATCCAGGGCTGGTGCTTTACCACTGTGCCATCTAGCTGCCCCCTACCTTCCCAGATTAACCTTGTCCTCCCAATTAAACAATCCATCATCTGTCAAACACTTCATCTTTGTTCTCTGCTTTCTGTACTGCAGAAGCTTAGTCAGGTAAAATTCCGTTCAACCTTCAAAGCCCAGATCAAATACTTACCAGATCCCTCTGACCAGGCAACAATATCTCATTCTTATCTCACACTGTGCCTTTTATCTTTCTTGCATTTTATCTCATTTTGTAATTGAGTTACATATGTACATATCTTACTTATCTCCCTCACAGGTTTGTTGTGAGACTTAAGTGAGGGGATGCATCTAAAGTGTTTGTAAAGCTTATTGGGGATAGGGGGGAGATATGGACTGGACATATGATTTCACTGGTTACAGAGAACTTCCATCAAGGAAACTGTCCATATTGATGTAGGTCTGCACCTTCTCTTGTAACTTTGAGTCTGAGAGTTGGCTGGAGTATTGGAAGGTTAAGTGTCACTCAGCCAGGATGTATCAAAGACAAGACTTGAACGCAGGTCAGACTTTGAGATCATCTCACTATCCACTATACCATGCTACCTCTCTGTAAAGCTTAAAGTGATACAGAAGGTATCCTAAAAGTCTTGGTGGTGCTTTAAACGACTAAAGTTATAAAATCAGTTTTAATAGTTTAAAACTGTACTTTAAGATTTTTGAGACACTATATTAATGTCAGGGAAGCTTGGTGGCACAGTGGATAGAGTGACAGGCTTCCTGGAGTCAGGAAGACTCTCTCTTCTTGAATTCAAATCTAGCCTCAGATACTTTTTAGCTGTGTGACCTTGGGCAAGTCACTTAACCTTGTATGCCTCAGTTTCTTCGTTTGTGAAATGAACTGGAGAAGGAAATAGCAAACCCCTCCAGGATCTCTGCCAAGAAAACACCAAAAGGGGTAGGACACAAAGAGTAGGACATGATTGGCATGACTGAATACAACAAGGATAGAAAGGACTTCCTTGGGAGGTGGTACCTTCAGGAAGATGCCAAATGACTACCACTTGTCAGGTATTTTGTAGATGATACTCTTGCTAGTCTGGATGGCATCTGAGGTCCATTCCAATTTCTAAAATTCTGAAGTTTTCTTAGCACTAAAGACATTATATCCATTGTTGCAAAAGACTGGAGACTGAATCACTAGTGTCCTGACTTCCAATCTACCAGTCTTTCTACTCGGCTGGCTTAAACTGTCTGTCATAGATTCGCATTTGTCATGCAATTGACTTTGTAGGGTGATATAAGACAGAAGGTGGCAAACAGGTACCCATTCCATTAAAGAAAATTAAAGATGAGCCCAAATCTATGTTTTCCCAAGTGTTCTAGAGGGTGAAAGATGGATGGCACCGGAAGTTTGGGGTGCTCTGAGACCAAAGGATCACTTGGTTTTCCCAAAGGTGTTGTTTGTCACACAGGTGTCATCTGGCAAGTTCATGTATACCAGTACTCTCAGGAAGAGGATAGCTCCCTGTGGAAAATAAATAACTTGCTTGGAGCTATGCAATGAATTAGTGGGAAACTAAGGGTTAGAAATAAGGTGCTCTTTCAACCTGGTTCCAGACAGCTGGCTCCAGTCTGTTCTAATTACCACCTCTACAGACTCAGGTTCCCAAAAGGCTCCCCCACATCAGACAGAGGCCCAAGGGAGAAAATAGGATGGGCTGAAGACTTATGAGTTGAAAACAAATGATGGAAATAGTATTTGGAAAAATAACAAGTAGCTGAACTATGGCATAGTGGAATTTGCTAGGTGGTGCAGTGGATAGAACCTGGGGACTAGCTTTAGAAAGACCTGTGTTCAAATCCAACCTCTAATACCAGCTGTGACCCTGGGTTACTCACTTTAACCTGTTTGGTTTAGTTTCTTCATCTGTAAAATGAGATAATAATTGTAAAGCAGTCCAATGCCTGGCACATAATAGGTACTATATAAATGTAAGCTGTTATTATTACTTAACCTTTCTGAGCCTCAGTTTCCTCATATCCAAAATGAGTATAATAATATCTGAACTATATGATAGGGTTGTTGTGAAGAAACTGCTTTATAAAATTTAAAACATCATATACATATCATAGGTTTAGATGTCAAAGGACCTTAGAGGTCATAGTTTGACCACATTTTACAGATGAGGAAACAGGCCCACAGAGATGACATGACTTGCTCAAGGTCACAAAGATAGTATTTAGTTGTTGCTAGGTCATTTTCAGTCATGTCTGACTCCTTGTGACCCCTTTGTGGGGTTTTCCTGGGGATGATGCTAGAGTAGTTTGTTTTTTTCCTTCTCTAGCTCATTTTTATAGATGGGGAAACTGAGGTTTAGTGACTTTTCAAGGGTCACACAGCTAGTAAGTGTCTGAGGCCAGATTCGAACTCAGTCTTGTACTTCCTAGGCCAATGTTCTACACCCTGCTTCATGTTGTAGGAGTATCTCATTGGCATATTTGATTTCATGTACAAAGATCTGATTCTAAGGAAAATTTCCTAACACTTAGTTCTATTCCAAGTAAAATTGGCTGCTGTTTGCCACTGAAGGTTTAAAAACAAAGCCTGGATGACCATTTGTTGGAAATGTTATAGAGTGGCTTCTCATTCAGGTGTTGGTTGGAATAGATGACTTTTGAGGTTCCTTCTAATCTTGACACAACTTATTAGTGTCTGAAGCCAGATTTGAACTCATGAAGATGAATCTTCCTAATCTGAAGCTTGGTTCTCTATCTACTGTGACACCCAGCTGCCCAGATAGGGAGTCAATTAGAGAGGTGCAAGTGTATTACCTTGCTGCAGTGGGTGAATTCATTCTCTTTCCCTAGGTAACTACCCCTCTTCCTAACTTTGTTTTTACTTTTGAGAGTACCATCCTTTTCCTAATCTCGGGCTCAAAACCCATATGTCATTCTTGACTCCTCCCTCTCTCATCCCACATAAACTTTACTTTTCTAACATCTCTTGCATATGTTCCCATTTCTCTTCTGACTGCTCTCACCATTGTCCAGGTCCTCATCATCTCACACATGGAATTTTACAGTAGTCCAATGGTTGGCATTCTTGCCACAAGTCTCTCCCCACTACAGTCCATCCTTTACTCAGCTATCAAAGAGATCCTCTTGAAGTGCAGGTCTGATAGTGTGATTCCCCTACACAGTAAATTTCTGATTACTTTCAGGATCAAATTTAAAATTCTCTGTTTGACCTTCAAAGTCCTTTATAACCAGGCTCCTTCCTACCTTTTCTGTATTCTTACACTGTACCCCACTCCCTACCCCTGTGTTCTCTGATGACATTGGCCTCCTTACTGTTCTTCATACAAGATACTCTGTCTCCAGACTTTGGGCATTTTCACTATCCCCCCTCCTCCCAGAATGCTCTTTGTCCTCATCTCTGCCTAATGTCTTCCCTGACTTCCATCAAGTCCTAGCTAAAATCCCATCTTCTACAGTGAGGAAGGCCTTTCCTAAATCCCCCTTAATTCTAGTGTCTTCTCTGTGTTGACTATTTCCAATTTATCTTGTATATGGCTTGTTTGCACATAGTTGTTTACATGCTATTTCCAACATTAGGCTGGGAGCGCCTTGAAAACAGGGTCTTTCTTTGTAATTCCAGCACTTATCTAGCACTTGGAAGTACCTAATAAATTCTTACTGACGGACTACAATGGGAAACTAAGCCTGAGAAATGTCATGTGTCTTAATCTAGAGTCACATGGCTACTAAGTGTTTGAGGAAGGATTTGAACTCATCTGTTCTGATTTTAAGTCTGGCTCTCTATTCATTGCATCACTTAGCTGCCTCCTATAACAAGGTAACAACCAGAATAAGGGATCCATCAAAGATGAACAGGTACAGGTTACCACTGCAGCAGTCTAAAGACCAAAACAGGCAAATTTGGTCAAAGATCAGGAAAAGAGCCAAGAAAGTCGGTGTCCTGATGTGCTTGAGACACATTTTCTAATTTGTGTCATTCAGACCAGTGACTGTACCAATGTCCTCTTCATTCTTACCACTTGGAAGGGATTCCCCTACCCATCATCTTCTGAATGAGCTTCAGCTGTGGACAGCTCTCAACCACTTCCACCACCTGCCATCAGCTCCACCAGCTCTACCGCAAGGATTATTCCTCCAGATGTGTCAAATCCCAGCTCTTAGAATAATGATCTTGATAACAACAATAGCAAAAACAATTCCCATTTTATAGTGCTTTTAAGGTTTGCACTATGCCTTACATTTAAAGCCCAAAACATTATTATTTTTTTTTGGCAGGACAATGAGGGTTGAGTAACTTGCCCAGGGTCACACAGCTAGTAAGTGTCAAGTGTCTGAAGCAGATTTGTACTCAGGTCCTCCTGAATCCAAGGCCTGTGCTTTATCCACTGCACCACCTAGCTGCCTCCTCACCCAAAACATTATGAGATCAGAATTACAGGCATCATCTCCATGATCTCTGTTCACTCCTGAGAGTGCGAGAGGCTAATAGGCTTGCCCAAGGCCATACAGCTGCTAAATATGGGGAGGATTTCAAACCAGTTCTTCCTGACTCCAGGTCTGGCCTTCTAGCAATTATACCAAATGACCTCTCAAAACCAAATTCCTTAGGTTTAGGACACATCATGATAAGTAGGACTTCATTATATTTGTCCTAAATTTACCTCTTCTAAGAAGTTCTTTTGTTTGGGTTCACTTTATAAATGTCTGATTAATCCCCCAGGAAGGAGACTCTCAGCTGAAAGGAGTCAGATCAAAGTGGGATATGGATGTATTTAGGTTTGTGAACTCTTGCTTTTAATCTGAGTTCCTCTCCATGATCTAAAAATACCTGCATTTCTAGAACAATGCCCTGAGCCCTCTATCTGAGGTAACCCCTGAGTAATATAAAATTAAATCTCACTATTTCTTGGACCTGTTGATTGAGCTTAATCATGGGAAGAGGGGGGCTACCTTTCCCTATAAGGACTAGGGGTTTGACCACAACTATCCCTTCATCCACTCTGAGAAAGAAGAAAAAGAAGAGAAGTGGAAGAAAGAGTGAGAAAGAAAGGATGCAGGATGAAAAAGCAGAGAAGAGAAGAGCAGAATTTCAGGCAGGAACACTTCCCCCTTTTCTCATTTAGCTCAAGAAAGGAAGGAGCTAATAGGATGTTCCAATCTGCTCTGCATACAACAGACAGTCCAGAAAGGTAGCTGACAGATTTTACAGAGGATAAAAAGGGTGGGGGAAATTAAACATGTTTGGGAAGTAGGGGATATTCCTCAATGCTTATACTAATTTTAGAGAGAACTGTCATGCTTTCTCATTATACAGCTCTCAGTGCCTAGATCAGAGACACATTTAGCTAAGGTGGCATTTTTTTCTGATGATTATTTGGTCCAGGAAAGTGGAGATCTTAATTGGTAAGGGTGGAATAGAGGGAGGAGGCTGTCGATAGCTTTTGTTGCACTAGTAAGCAGGTCTGCAGCAGAGACTTCTGGGACACCCTGGGAATATTGCCCATGACCCCACATGGGATCATTCTCCACACTGGAAAAAGCTTTTACCTAAGCCAGTCTAAATGGCTTATTTATGTACCAACATGAAACTGCTTCAGGGGACACAGGAGCAGTAATTTTTAGACTGAAAATTCTAGACATAGATACAATAAATTCTCTTTTATGATGATGGTGGATGAGACAATAGTAAATTCCTACAAAGAATTTTACACTGCATCCAAATATTATAGTTTAACATGGCTCAAGGTACTGTGAGCACCACAGAAATATTGAAAAATAGTTCCATTTTCCAAATGGTTACACAAGGCTTAAATGCTTAAAACGGCACTAAAACTTTTGGGACAGCCTGTATAATAATTGAATAATAATTGGGAAGATGTTTTCTCAAAGACTTTATGGTCTAGTTGAAAGAGTATTAGTCCTAAGAGTTAGGAGAGTAGGGATCGGGGCTCATGGATTTAGAGCTGGAAAGCACCTAAGATGTTATCTAATGCAATGCCTTCATTTTACAGAAAAGGAAACTGAGGCCTAAAGCAGTGACATGATTTGCCCAAGATGATACAGGAAGTGACAGTATCAGGATTTGAAACAAGGCTCTATGACTCCAAACCCTGAATTCTTTCCATCACACCAAAGAGTTGCTAGTTTTTCCTGCTAATAAGAATAAATATTTACATAGCACCTTGTGGTTTTCAGATCACCTTCACAAACCTTTTCTTAATTGACCTGTGACTTTTAATATAGGAACTCCCTCTGCCAATGTATACTGACAGATTCTCTGCAACTTGTAGTCCTACAGAATTGCCTGGGGGCACTACGAGGGTGAATGACTTGGCCAAGATCACAGGACCAGTCTGTTTCAGAGGTTCTCCCTGACTCTAGGTCTAGTTCTTTGGTCCTGCTTATATATACATTATCTCACTTAATCTTTATTTGAGATAACACCCAGGCTACTCTGAAAGGTTATAGTTAATTGGCCCATGGCCAGTTGTCAAAAGTGCAACCCAAAATCTCATGACTCCAAGAACAGGGTTCTTTCTGTTAGTTCTATGGCCTTAAGCAAGTCAATTAACTTCCATGTGTCTCAATTTCCTCATTGTGAAATTGTGATGGTGTCAAATAGGATCAGATTGATAAAGCATTTAGCTCAGTGCCTGGCGTGCAATTGATGCTTGATAAATGCTTCTTACCTTTCCCCTTCTAACAAGAACCAATCCTGCTTGTCTCACAGGGCTGCCAAAATGAGATGTGACAACATGGTATTCGAGGGTCCTTATCCCCACTGCTGTTTGTAGAAGGCAAGTATCATTCTGTCTCAATAAAATAATTTAGGTTCATTCTCAAATTCCTCACCTCCAGGTGGCAGGTAATTTCTAAGCTGGGGAAACGCATTTACCTATCTCTAGAGTCAATATTGACTGTGCTAAATGCGTACAGTTTCCTTTCCACGCTGAAGTCATTCTGCTGATAGTCACTAAGTAGTTAGATAAGGAAAACAGAGCCGGGACCTTCTACCATTGTCCAAAGTCACATGTGCTCTTCTAACCAAGGTTCAGGGAAAGTTTAGGGCATTGTGCTAGCTGTCTTACAAGGATGGGGTCCTATCCATTTTATACAGTAAGCACAAAAGCAACTTTCAAGTTTGTTTACATGGCTTGAACCTCCCAAGTCATTCTTGATGCCAATAGGTTCTCCAGTCCCCCTCATCTAATCATTCACCAAGACCTGCCAATCCTTCTTTGTAATGCATCTCTCATCTTTCCCTTTATTCTCCTATCTATCTCACACCTGGGTCATTGCAATAATATCTGAATGCATCTCCCTACCTTTATTCTCTCCCTCCTCTGATTCGCTAAACACACCATTACATGGTTAGCTCTCCTTTTAAAACACTGCAATGCACTTCGCCAGTATCACTCAAAAATTTGTGATGGCTCCCCATTACCTACTGAATAAAGCGTAAACTCCTTAACTTGGCATTCAAGGCCCTCCCTGCTCTGGCAGTACCATAGAACTGCCTGGGTCAGAAGTCCATAGGACACGTTGAGCCACATACAGTGGCTTCTCAGGACATTAGCTCTTTCTTGGATATAAAACAAGGAACTCTTGTCTTTGGCCTCTGGTTATGCTCTCTTATTAATCCATCAATTTCCTTGATTAATTACCTGTAGTTCAAGATACCTAGTACTAGAGCCATACTTAGAAATGTGTGCATGTGTGTGTGTGTGCATGTGTGTGCATGTGCGTGCGTGCGTGCGTGTGTGTGTGTGTGTGTGTGTGTGTGTGTGTGTGTGTGTGTGATGGGGAAGGTGGGTAGGGTGGAATAGAGATGCATAGGACAGTTGAAATCACATCAGGAGAGGGAGTGGTTTGGCCCCTATGCCAGGAAGGGTAGAGAAGGAGATCAGGCCAAAGAGAGGGGTCCCATAGTAACAGGATTCTGAGGGTGGAAGTTGCATAGGCCATTTCCAGGGCACGAGGCAATGTGAGGTGTCTGGATAGCAATCCAATACCCCCCTCAAGATATTGCTAAACATATTGAATCAAATGGGGGAAAAGTCAGTTCTCTCAATATATCAATCACTATTGTTTGAGTCCTAATATTCAACCATTTGCAAATTTGCCTGTCTATCATCTAGTCTACTTCTCTCCCCCTAGTTAATTCAAATATGATATGAAATGAGTAAATTCCAGCTAAAAATCCAGAATATTTACAAAATTCTCCTGACCTAGAGTTCTAACACAATTGGACCAAACTGGTAATCCTTCACTCTCTGAACTTTGATGCCATGCCTTGGCTACCTTTTCCCTGTCCTTCTGTGGCCCCCTTCTCCCCTTGGTGAGTTCTTCATCCCATTTTGAGGAAGTACAATGGCCCTGGATACAGGAAGAGCCTGAGTTCAAATCTCACCTCAGACACAGTAGCTGTGTGACCGTGGACAAGTCACTTAACCCCAATTACCTTAAACATGCAGGGCCATCTCCAGTCATTCTGATGTATATCTTGCCACTGGACCCAGAAGGCTGTGGAGGAGAGAGTGAGGCTGGTGACCCTTGCACAGCCCTCCCTCACTTAAATCCAATTCAGTGCAAGTCATGACGTTAACCTGATGTCATGGTCCTTTTCAAAAATGAAGGACAAACAACAACAACAACTTCAACATCATGCTCCCATGGGTACCTTCCTCCCTACCCTTTCTCATCTCTCCTTTATGTGTTGTCTTTTTTAGTATGTAAGCCTTTTGGGACAGGACTTGTTTCCCCTTGTGATGCAGGTAGTGCAAATACTATTATGCCCATTCTCCAGAGAAGGAAACTAAGGCTCAGAGTTGCATAACTGGTAAGTGTCAGAGCCAGGATTTGAAAATAGATCTCATCTGATTCCAAGTCCAGGACTCATTTCACTATAGCATGTGGTGCAAAAAAAATTACTTGCAGTTGCATAATGCTTTCCAATTTATAAAGCACTTTCTTCATCTAGAATTCCTATGAAGTGGATAGTACAAGTATTAATAGACCTATTTTACAGTGAGGGAAACTGAGGCTGAGAGAAGTTAAATAACTGGTCCAATGCCAAAGAACTAACAAATACCAGAGCCAGGATTCACTCTTCTGCATCTAATTCTAGTGTTCTTCCCACTATATAGTACTGTTGCCCTATGAGGTTAGTTTGATATGACCTCTTATTGATGAACCCATGCTGGTTTTAGTGGTCATTTTAAAATATTTTACACACTTACAAAAAATCCTTTTAACAATATATTCTAGAACCAAAACAAAAATGAAACTGTATAATTATAAGGACCAAGGTTGGCACTGAGGGTGAAATGAGAAAATGTAACTTACACCCTGCTCTTCACAGGTGGAAGACTATGGGTGTGGAACATTGCACATGATGTCAGATTTGGCTGACATGTTGGTTAGTTTTAGTGAACTGATCTTTCTTCTTTTTCTGTTCTTTGTTACAAAGAGCAGCTTTCTGGTTGGGGAAGAAGGTGAGACATGTTTGGAAAGGAGAATAAAATTTTAAAAAGAAGTTATCAATAAAAGATAAGAACCAATACATTGCAGAATTTTTGAGGCATTGAAGTCAAGCTCACTGGCCTCTAGTGTGAAGATGACACCCTTTTCCCTTAAAAAAATAGTCAGGACGTCCACAGTGGAACCATTCCCCTTCTGTACAGTTAGTTTTTCAAGAATCAAAAATAGTGGCTTGGGAATTTCCTAAGATCATAGAATATAGCACTAGAAGGGATTTTAGAAATCATTTGGTCCTGTCCTTTATGTGACACAAGAAGTTGCCCAAGATCTATAGGTAGTAAATAGCAAAGCCAACATTCAAGCATGGTGCCCGTGATTGCAAATGCATGCAGCCAGAATCTCTGTACCCTATTAGCAGTTCATAAAATCAGAGCTTTGGAGCCATACGGAATCTCAGAGGCTATCTGGTTCAAACCCATCATTTTACAAATGAAGAAACTGAGGTCAAGTGATTTGTCCAGTGTCACAAGTGGCAGGTCTGGGATTTTAACTCAGGTCTCATGACTCCAGTGTTCTTTCCATTTATCTACCCTGCCTCTAGTACAATATAATCAGAGGTATGCTGGCAAATGTTTAATAACCAGTTCTCCCTCCACCCCAAAATACTTTTAAGTAATTTGCATTACTAACATTTTCTCCATCACTTTTTTTTTTGTGGGGCAATGGGGGTTAAGTGACTTGCCCAGGGTCACATAGCTGGTAAGTGTCAAGTGTCTGAGGCCGGATTTGAACTCAGGTACTCCTGAATCCAGGGCCAGTGCTTTATCCACTGTGCCACCTAGCCTCCCCTCTCCATCACTTCTTAAGTTAGGAAAATCAACAAAACAATAAAAAGGTTGGATTTACAGCATTTATCAATTTCCAAGGTGTAAATGTTTACACCGATAATGTTACAATCAGCTTTTGAGCAGTTCAAGTTGTTTCCAACACATCCCTGAATGTAATATATTTCAACTGTGCCCAGTGATTTGAAATCATTGAAAGCAGCTAGGTACTTTGGGAGTGCTGGACACAAAGTGAATACTTATTAAATAATTGTCAGATTAACATCTCCTCAATTACCCTCAGTTTTCACTCCCTGTTAACTTTCAGTCCTCAGAGTCCAAAATTTTTTCTCCTTTCTCTACCAGAAAACAGAAACAAAATAAGAGGTGGGTAGTCCTGTTTTCTTGTTCTCGTTCATTATCTTGGAGTAGAACAGTAGACCTGTAGTCAAGAAGACCTGAATTCAAATGCTGCCTCCCATACCAGCTGTTTGATTCTGGGGCAAATCACTTGATCTCTCTCAGCCTCAGCTTGAGGATCCTTAGATGAGGATCTGTAAAATGGAGATAACAGCATCTACCTCACAGGGTTGTTGTAAGGATCAAATGAATAGATGTTAAACACTTTGCAAACTTTAAAATACTACATGATGATAGATGTTGTATTATGATCTTCCTCCATCTACCCTGAGTACCACTTCTATTTCTTCCTTGATCTTCCTCTTGTCTCTTATGTAGTTAACTGAGCACTTTTTAAAGCACTTGCTATGTGCCGGGCATAGTGCTTAGCTAAATGTTGGGGAAGCAAAGAAAGGCCAAAACGCAGTTCCTGCCCATAGAGGAGCTCACATGTTCTCCCCACCCCATTATCAAGCATTTGTTTTTCTCCCATTTCCCTTCTTCTACTAGGAAGAACAAAAGAAAAGTAAAACCCATTTCATGAATATTCAGAGCCAACCAAAAACAAAATTCTCACATCAACCATATCCAAAAATGTATCTCATTCTGCATATTTAGTCCATCACCTTTTTGTCAGGAGGTGGGGAACATTCTTTATCATTCATTCATCCTCTGGAATCCTGGTTGATCATTTCAATGATCAGAGTACTCTAGTCTTTGAAAGTTGTTCATTTGTATAGGGTTTGTATAATATAAATTGTCCACCTGGTTCTGCCTACTTCACTCTGCATACAATTCATACATTTGTTCCCAGGTTTCTCTAAAGCCATCTTTCATCATTTTTTACTGCACAGCATCCTATTATAGTTATACATCATAATTTCCCAATTGATGGACACCCCCTTTGATGTCTAGTTCTTTGATACCACCAAAGAGCTGCTAAAATATTTTTGTACAAAATTTTTTTTTTGTATAGTATTTGGCACATAGTATTTGCTTAAGTGCTTGTTAGCTTAACTACATATAGGGACTTTTCATCTTCCATCTCTGGAGTATAGGCATAGTGATAGTATTGCTGGGTCAAAGGATAGCAAAATTTCATAACTTTCTTAACAGTTCCAAACTGATTTCCAGAATGACCATGCCAATTCACAGTTCTACCCACAAGGCATTAATTGGCTTATTTCCTCCTAACCCCTCCAACTTTTGTCATTTTCTGTTTTTATTATTGGAAGCTCAGAGCTGCTTTCATTTGTATTTCTCTAATTATTAGCAATTTGAGCATTTTTTCATAAGGCTATAAGTAGCTTGGATTTCTTTCTTGAGAATTACCTGTTCATATGCTTTGTCCAGGAGCTCAGTGAATAGTGGGTGAGAAAACACAACCTTATTATTAATCCCAAGCTTTGGTTCATTCTTAAAGCATGATAAAAATGTGAATTATTTTTATTTGTTGTATTCAGATTTCTCTGGAATGCTGAACCAACCTGATATATCAACCAACAATTGTGTATAGAACAAGCCTTGGTCAGAGGCAGACATAGGACTAATACAAGATGCTCTTGCTTTCCTTCTTCAGAAACATCATAGTTCCTCAGTGAAGGTCTCAGAGAGTTTATTGAACTCTCTAAATGCCTCTGAGTACATTGAGACAAACACTTCAGGTCCCACTTGCTTTCTGGGTAAGCTCTATTGCATACTATTCATCCTGGGCAGCAGTCATGCACCCACATGTATTAATTAGCTAATCCACTTCTGTTATGTGTTAAAGGTCTTTGTCTATGAGTGTGGTGATTCACACAGGGCAGGGGAATGTGCTGTTGGTACTTGCAAGCTCTTTTGCTGGCAAAGATCTGAACCCAACCCTGGCTGTTGAACCTCAAAAAAGACTTTGACATCTCAGAAGAATGTTTCTCCCCAGGCCAATAAATCCCCTTCACAGAGAGAATGAGCCACAAAGACTGAAAAAGAAAGCATGCCTTAGGAAACAAAATGGACCCAGATACATCTCAATTGTTAGTCTATGTGCTTCTGTGTTTTGATAGTCTTGACATAGACAGCGTGGGGTTTGGTATCCAGTTCTGGCTCTGACACTAGGCAAATCTTCTGAGGCAAAAGGGAGATAATAACATTGGTTTTCCCTCCCTCCTAGGTTAGTTGTGAGGAAAGTCCTTTGTTAAAGTGTTATGTAAGTCTGAGTTGTCATTATTATTATTACATGTTGAGCTATATAAAAGGAGAATGTAAAAAACTTCTGGTTTGATTATGAATTCACTGAGTGATTCACTACAGGTCTCTTTACCTTCTATGTTCCTCTTTTAGAAGACTTTTTTTAAGTTTTACTGATAACTTTTGTTGTTATATCACCATCATTTCCATAATCTCTCTCCTTCCTCCCTTCCCAGAGAACCATATAGAAATCTTTGGTAACAAAGAATGAAAAAGAAAACAAAACCAGTTAAACAAAACTAACCAACTCACCAACCAAAGAAGGAGGAAGGCTAACCCTTTTTAAAAGATGGGTCTAATCACTGTGAATGATTTAACTGTTCTCAACAATACAATAATCCAGACAATCCCAAAAGGCTGTTGATGAAACATACTATCCACCTCCAAAGAAAGAACTGATATTGATGGAACAGATTGAAGCATGCTATTTTTAATTTTCTTTCATTTTTTTCTTTTATTCAAGTTTTCTCGTACAAATGACTAATACGGTAATGTTTTACATAATCACACATGTATAACCCATATCTGATTGCTTGCCATCTAAGAAGGGGAGAAGGGAGGGAAGGCAGATAGGATAAAAATTGGAACCCCAAAACTATAAATAAAAATGTTTATTTCTAAAAAATAAACAAACAAACAAATAAAATGGGTCTAATCACACTTGAACACTAGCTCTCCTCCCAGAATGGGTATGATGGTTATCATAGGATCCTACAAGCAACATGACACCATAACAACCTATAATTCATGTAATTCCTTTGTGTAGGCTATACACATCCATGCTTCTCATTCACTTGTATAGTGACTGAGCCAACGGTTAGCAGTCCAGTCAGACTCTCCTTTTCAGGAAATGATCATTAATTCATTTATTCTAAGTCTTTACCTTAATTATTTTACTCAAGGATTTCAGCAAGCAGTTAATTCAATAAGCATTTATTAAACACTTACTTTGTACCCAGGAACTTGCCAGACACTAGGGAATACGAAGGCAAAAAACCAAAAAGGTCTTTGCCCTCAAGGTGTTTTCATTCTATTGGGAGAAACGACACATCCACAGATAAGTTATACAAAATACATACAACACAAAGTACCATCAACGTAATTGCAGGGAGGCTAGGAGAGCACTAAAAACTGGGAAGGGGATTAAGAAAGGCCTCAGGCAGAAGGTGGCAATTGAGCTGTACCCCAAAGGAAATGAATGATTCAAAGAAGGGGAGGTAAGCAGAGAGAGTATCCCAAGTGTAGGGGACAGGCTGGGCAAGGGCATGGCAAAAGGAGATGGAATATCATGTATGGAAAGCAGTAAGTAGGCCGGTTTGGCTAGAATATAGAGTGTCTGAGGTGGGACAAATAATGTGAAGTCAGTCTGGACATACAAATTGTGAAGGGCTTTAAAGGCCAAACTCAGGTGTTTCTATTTTATACTAGGCAATAGAGAACCACTATGGCTTCTTGACCAGGCAAGTTGACATGCGTCAGACATGAGCTATAGGAATACCAATTTGGCAACTCCGTGTTGGATAGATTGGACAAGGGACAGGCTGAGTGCTGGAGAGACCAAATGGAGCCTAATTGCCTTAGTCTAGGTAAGAGGTGATGGGGTATTGAACCATAAGATAGTGGCCATATTAGTAAATTGAAGGGGGCAGCTTTAAGAGATGATTTGAAGATAAAATTCTAAATACTTTGCAATTGACTAGTTAGCTTTAAGAGATGCCTTGGAGGTAAAATTCTAAATACTTTGCAATTGACTAGTTAGATGGGGATGGAGGGAAGTGAAGAATCAAGGATGATTGAGACTCTGGATCTTGGTGGGTGAGAAGGGTGGTGCCCTTGACAGATACAGGAAATTGGGAGAGGGGTAGATTTCAGGGGGTGAACATAATGAATTCAGTTTTGACATGTTAAGTTTGAGATACTTCTGGCACATCTAGACAGTTGTTCAGTAGTCACTTGGGGTTGCAGCAGCTCAGGATAGACAAGAGTTGGATTTATGATCTATTCCATATAATTCACTATATTGCTTATGATGTAAAAGAAAGAATCCTAGACCTGGGGTCAGGACACCTGGATTCTAACCCTGGCTCTCTCATTCTCTGTGTGACTTTGGACAATTCCACAGTTTCTCTGGGCCTCCATGTCCTCATACACAAAATAAAGGAGCTGGAATATATGACGACCAAGGTCTCTACTCTTCTATGGTAATGCCAATAGCTCACATTTGTATGACCCTTTGATTCTATGAGCTAGCAGTCTTATTATCATCTGTATCTAAAAAATATAAGGAAACCATTTCAAAGTGGTCAAGTGACTTGCCCAAGGTAACCCAACTAAAAGTATCAGTGTTGGGAACTAGGTCTTTTCTCATCCAAATTCAAGACTCTCTCCTCTATACTTCCAGTCTTTAACACTTACAAGCTGTGTAACCACAGGCAAAGAAACCAATCACTCTCTCTAAGGCCCATTTCTTCATCTGTAAAAGACAAGTAAAACAACAATAGTATTTATCTTACAGGATTGTTTGTGAGGCTCAAATGAGATGTTACATAACAAGTTTCCCCAACCTCAAAGTACTATTAAATATCAGTTATGAATATCCTATGTCACACTTTAGTGTGAACACTAATCTCCAGCTAAACTAGATTTTTTGCAATCTCTCTACATGCCTGCTTTCCCACCTTGCTGCTTTTGTTCCTGTCTGCATGTTCTGTCCTGTAATTCCTGCCTTTAAACAATTCTACCTGGTCCTCCAAAGTCCAGCTAAAATGCTTCTTTCTCCATAAAAACCTTTTTTTGGTCATTGAAAGCAGATCTCTCTGCTCTCTCTGAGTCCTTTTTAACACTGTGTTTTTCCTCAAAGCATGTTTCATATAATATTCTGTATTTCAGTTATTGTGTGTATGTATATGTTTGTGTATAGCTATATATCTATGTATATATGTGTGTAGATCTATATATCGATTCATTTAGCTATAAATATCTTATCGTGCCAATTGTGCTGTAAGTTTTCCTGAGAACAGGGATTCATCTTCCTTGATTCTCCAAGTGACTCTCTCACTGCCTAGTGGTGTGACCTTAGGCAAGTAATCTCACCTTTCTAAGTCTGTTTTCTCATCTGTCAGGTAGGGATAATAATACTCACATAGCCATTACCACAAGGGTGTTTTTGAAGGTCACAAAAATCTAGAGTTGGCAGAGACCTCCTGTCCAACCCCAAAGCATGAGTCCTGTCAACAATATCCCTGTCAAGTGGTCATCTTTGCCTTAACTTTAAGACCTCCACTGAGCCCTTCTCTCAAGAATAGGGTCATATGAGATATTATACCTAAATTACTGTAAAATAAAACCCTTTTTATATTGGTAAGGCAACTATTTCCCCCATTTTACAGATAAAGAAACTGATGTCAAGAGAGTTTACATGACTGGTTGAGGATTATACATCTTAAAAGTCTTCTTGAAAACAATTCTATCAGTGCTATTATCTGTGCTATTCTGCCTCCTGACCAAAGAAATAATTCAATCAACAAACATTTCTAAGCACCTACTATGTTGCCAGGAATTTTGCTAAGCCCCCAAGCATACAAAGAGAAGCAAAAGACAATTCTATGCTCAAGGAGCTCATAATTTAATTGGGGAGATGACAAGCGAAACAACTATGTACAAGAAGTTATATGCAGGATAAATGGGAGGCAATTTCAGAGAGAAGTCATTAGTATTAAGGGGGACTGGGAAAGGTTTCTTGTAGAAAGTGGGATTTTAACTGGGACTTGAAGCCACTTAGTTGGAGATGAGGAGAGAAAGCATTCCAGGCATGGGGATAGCCAGAAAAGATGCACATAGCCAAGAGATGGAGTGTCTTCTGCATGGAACAGCAAAGTAGGCAAGAATGAGTGGATTGGAGAGTAAGATGCAAGAAGACTGCAAAGGTGAGTGGGGGCTAGGTTACAAAAGGCTTTGAACAGCAAGCAGAGCATTTTGTATCTGAGCCTGAAGGCAATAGGGAATCACTGGAGTACATTTCGGGGGTGGGGAGGGGGTGATATGGTCAGAGCTGTGCTTTAGAAATCATTTCAGTGGCTGGAAAGAGGATGGACTGGAATGGAGAAAGACTCGAGGAAGGCAGAGGCATCAGCAAGTTTATTCCAGTGGTCCAGATGTGAGGTGATGAAGCCTGTACCAGAGTGGTCACAGTATCAGAGGAAAGAAGGGGAATGTATTCAAGACATGCTGCAAAGGTAAAATCAGCGGGCTTTGGCAAGGGGGAGGGTGGGATGAGAAATAGAAGGAGTAGACGGTGACGCCTAGATTGTGAGCCTGAGAACTTGGGAAGCCGGGTGCTGCCCTCTACAATAAGAGGAGAGTTAAGAGGGGAAAAGGGTTAGGAACAAAGGTAACGCATCTAGCGTTGGTCATGTTGAGTTTAAGATTTCTAACTGGACAAATGGGAGATATCTGAAAGGCAGTTGTAGATTTGAGATTGGAGGTCAGCTGAGAAGTTAGGGCAGGAGAGGTAAATTTGAAGAAAGTTAAGGAACTGCAAAAATGTAAGTTACCTAGGCAATTATTAGTATCACCTACAGCCCCACCCACCCACCCACCCATCTTGGATGTGACAATGGAACCTACTCCTTCATGCCCAGAAGAACACCATACCCTCAGCAGATACCCTATAAATGTTTGATGATGCAGAAAGCGACTCTTCTATAGTCATTCACAGGAGTAGCTCACAGCTCAGAACACAAGTACCAATTATGCCATGATGAAGAAAAGGGAGTCAGGCAGTTTGCCCAAGACATCAGAACAATTCAAGGAGGAAACCGGAATGAGAAGCCCTGAAGGTCTAATGTGTCAGTAGGAGCTACCCAAGAACCTTTTCTCCATGAAAGTCTCTCTGTTCTGGCTACTTATGTCACTGAATCTTCACTTTATCCCCAGCTGGCTGAAAACCGAGGGGCTCCTAGTCTCCCTCTTCCCATTTGCAACTCAGAAAAGGTAAAGAGGAGGACTCTAGGCCTAGGCCCTTATCTTTTCTCTCTAATTATTGTTGGGACTCAGGGAGGGGGAGGGAGGCAAGTTTCTATAGGTATTCTAAACTACAAGGGATTTTCAAATCGAACCCAAACTTTCTGAACAAACTGAATGATTTGGTATTTTAAAGCCTAAGACCTGTAGAGTAACTATGTCCACAGCCAGATTTTGCTATCGTGATCTTTTCCTGACTCTTAATGTGGGGCCCAGTGCAATTCCCTCTTGGGAATTCCTAAGAGACCCAAACAGCTTCTGTCCTAATTAGGAAATGCTGTGGTTTCTGTCCTCACAGGCTCTGGAGTTAGAAAACCACCCTGTCTATCTTCTGATCTTAAAATATGGGCCAGTGTTTCAAATGCCTACAAGAAACCAACTGGAGAAGTAGATTAACCAGGTATATCTGGGAGTAGGAGAAGGGAAATGTCTATATCTCCATCATTTGCCAGAGGGAGATCAGACCATAGATTTTTAGACCAGAGATGGTCAAACACTCTGCTGGCTAGGCTGCATGGGGCTCACAACACTTCTGAGGAAGCCAGAACTAGATTAAAATATAATTGGAATAATTTAACAAAGTAAATAAAAATATTGTAATATACTGCAATATAGTATATGGGTTTCTAAGTCAAAATGCAGCCCGGCAGTGATCCTTATGTGTGGTTTAATGGTCCCCATTTCCTATTTGAGTTTGACCCCATTGTCCTTAGACTCTTCCCCCACTCCCATGGCCCAGGCATGCCTAGGCCCAAGTTCAGTATAGATCCAGGAGTATGGTATAATAAGAACAATAATATGAGGTAGTATATGTAGAGAGCTTTGAAGTTTTCAAAAGTGCTTTCTCAATAATAATTATTATGCTATCAAATATAAATATTATAGTATAAATGATTCTCTTTATTATCATATATTATGTAGAATATCCTTCAAAAATTATAAGGACAAGAAATTTCGTCATCTCTAGGTCTTGAGACCTCACATTTGGGAAAGCTCTTCTCATTGACCAACTTCATTTGCATGATTTAGACAATCAATGTTCGTAGCAAGATGCTTTATTTATTGAGGCACAGTAAGATAACTATAAAAAAGCTGCAGCATAACATAACAAAACAAAACAAACCCCACTGTCAACTGCAAAGAAACGGTTTCATCCAATTGAATCCCCTCCCCCCACATCTTCTTCCAGCAGGTAACTGGGGGAAAAGTCTAATAAGGTTAAGAATTCGACAAGATTCTGCAAACAATTGGAGAAAACAGGATGGGGAGGAACCCTGGGAACTGGAACCACTCCAAAGTGGGTCCTAGACAAGTTTCAGTCTCTCTCTGGTTTAGTCTCCCCTGCAATGCATGGTCTTGACCTGTTGGTTCAGCCCATTGCCAGGATTCACCTCTTTCACAGCCATCGAAGTTCTTAGTATTTGTCTCAGCTTGCCTGGGGTTGTAGTGACAGCATCTGCTAGGGCATCAGTCACCCAGACTCATCAACTATGGCCTTCTCCCCACCATGAACTCCTAGGTCTTGGATACATTTTCCTCTCCCAGCTATATGGAAGGGAAGGGGCAAATAGACGTACCTTCAAGGTCAAGAGGAGAATGAGGGTAGCCTCTCTTCTACTTTCCTCCAGAGGGCTTTTAAAAAGTCTACTCAATATGTTTAAAAAACATCAAAACCCCAAACCCTGAGACTCAAAGAGGAGAGGGGGCTGGTCCATGTTACAAGGGTGAGGGGTAGCAAAGTCATTGGCTGAGTCCTGGCTCTCTTGGTAGTATCAGGGGAAAAGCATTAGATTCAGAATCAGAAGGTACAGGGTGATTTTTGTTGTTGTGTTTTCCTTCTCAGAGAATGGATTTTACTGATGTAGCAGAGTGGGTGAAGGAGAAAAGGAGGCTAATTAGGTCTGCATTGTTTCCAAATGGATCATTAATAATCCATCAAAATGTTGTATGCTTATGATGGAATCAATATGATTTGTTATTCAAGTTATAAATAAAGTCACCTCCTGGAGGATGGCAGAATATATTATTCAAAACCATGACATTTTGTGAACTGATCCAACCATGCTGGAGAGCAATTTGGAACTATACGCAAAGGGGCTATCAAACTGTTCATACGCTCTAATCCAGCAATACTGCTACTGAGTCTGTATCCCAAAGCAAATCCCACAAAGGGAAAAGGATCTTTAATATTTATAGCAGCACTTTTTGTGGTGGCTAAGAATTGGAAATTGAGGGAATGCCTATCAATTGAGGAATAGCTAAACAAGCTGTTGTATATGATTGAAATGGAATACTATCATGTTATAAGAAATGATGAGCAAGTGGATTTCAGAAAAATCTGGAAAGATTTACAGGAACTGATGCAGAGTGAAGTGATCAGGAGAGCATTGCACAGAATAATAGCCATACTGTATGATGATCAACTGTGAATGATTTAGCTAATCTCAGCAATACAGTGATCCAAGGCAATTTGAAAGGACTCAGGATGAAAAATGCTATCCATCTCCAGAGAAAGAATTGATAGAGTCTGAATGCTGATCAAAGCATGTCATTTTTCACTTTCTTTATTTTTTATATTTTTCCCCCTTTGGTTTTGTATCTTCCTTCACAATCTGACTACTATGGAAACATGTTTGGGCATGTTGCATATGTGGTAATCTATATCAAATTGCTTACCTTCTTGGAGGGAGGAGTTGAGGAAGGGGAGGGAGATAATTTGGAACGCAAAACATTTTTTAAAAGTGTTAAAATTGTCCTTTGCATGGTAATTGGGGGTGGAAAATAGAGACATTATTCAAAAATATAAACTTTTAAGTCATTTTTTTTTTACAAAGTAGAAAAATACAGTGTGTATACTTCAATTCTTAATCTTTGTGCCTTTCCTCTGAGAGTACTCCTGAGTTATCCTGTATATGTCTTATATTTACATAGGTTGGGTTTTTTTTGGCATGTTGTTTTCCCCATTAAACTGTAACTCCTTGAAAGCAGGGGACTTAGCAGTAGTGCCTGCATATAGTAGGTACGTAATAAATGCCAGTTGCTGATTGACTTCAACAATTCAGTGATCCCACTGATGTGGATGTTTTCTCCATCAGTGAAGACAGCAAGCTACTATGTGAATGTGAGCTTCCTGAGGGATATTCCTTTCTTAGGAGCCTAGTGCCTTAAAAACATCTAGTGCCATCTCCAGTCATCCTGATATATATCTTGCCACTGGACCCAGATGGCTGTGGAGGAGAAAGTGAGGTTGGTGACCTTGCACAGCCCCTCCCTCACTTAAAATCCAATTCAGTACAAGTCATGGCATCAACTCCTGTTGCCATGTTCCTCTTTGAGAATGAAGGACAAACAACAACAACAACAACAACAAGCATCTAGCACAGTAGGAGGCACATGATAGGTATGTAATAACTTGGTGAATTAAAGAAAGGGATAATTTAAAGAGAGCTCACATTTATATAATGCTTTATATTTTAAGAGGATAAAGAGCCAATTCACATCCAAGAAGACCTGGGTTCAGGATTCTGTTTGACACTGGGCAAATCATTTTACCTATTAGTATTCCGGGCAACTCTCCATAATGCTATAAGTTGCAGAGAAGATGCCAAACTACATTGGTAAAGGGCTTTTCCTTATCTCAGTGAAGAAATTGCAGGGCCAGTTTCTGTCCCTTCATACTTTACAAAGCATCTTTTAGGCATTATCTCATTTGACAGAACAATCCTGAGAGGAAGGCCCTTTGTCTGCTACTATCTCCATTTTACAGATGAGGACACTGGGATTTAGAGACGTAAGGTCACTTGTCCAAGGGGATAATTTGGACCGGGTGGAATTATGATTCAAGTTTCTGGGTTTCCTTGTACTCCAGATTTTGTCTTTTTCCACTAAACCATATTATACCCTCACCCCCAACCCACCCCCAACTTTGAGAGATTATTCTAAGCCTATTTCCCCTACAAACTCGCTGTTTGACCTCAGGCAAACCACTCTTCCTTTATGAATCTGTTTCCTTTGCTGAAAAAGGAAGAGCTAATCCCTAAAGTCCCTTGCAGAATCAACATTCTGAGATTTGTTTGATTATTAGGATTGTTGCAGGGCCTCTGGGCCGAATTTTGGATGTGAATTCTTACCTTGTATTTCTATTGTCTTTCATGTTAATCATAGGTGTAGAAGGGATAGAAAATTGAGGAGAATGTGAACTTGGCCCAAGATATCTTCTAGAATTTATTGACATTTTAATCCTAATTATATTGCTTTTTATAAATGTGTTTTCTTATAATTTAGCATTTTTTTTCTCTCAGAGTTGAGACCTTTGAGTTCAGAGAAACTGGTTTGGTAGAAGACCAACATTAGTTGAGATTGGACTGATTAAGATTTAATTGTTGTAAAGAAAAATTTCCCTGTCCTAATTTATTGTAACATCCTCTATCAGGTTATAAAATGCTACAAGGGGGGTGACTTTGATGAAAACTATTTGATGGGTAGCTCTAGTTGACAGAGTCTGAGAGTCAGTCAAGTCAACAAGCATTTCTTAAGTTCTAAATATTGCCAGGGTCAATGCTAAGTCCTGGGGCCAAAGAACAGGCAAAAGACAGCCCTGCTCTCAAGGAGCTCATACTTTAATGGAGGAGACAACATTCAAACAACTATTTACAGATGAGATTATAATAGACAAAATATAGACAGGAAGTAATCTCAGAAGGAAGGTGCTAGCTGTGGGGCATTGGGGGGGGCAGGTAGAAAAAGAAAAGGCTCCCTGAAGAAAGTGGGATTTTACTTGAGACTAGAAGGAAGCCAAGGAAGGCAGGAGATAGAGATGAGAAGGGAGAGCATTTCAGGCATGGGGGGTGGAGAGGAGATAGCCAGGGGAAATGCCAGTAGAGAGATGGTGTGACTTCTTTGAGGAACAGCAAGAAATCATTTTATTGCAGAATATGGAGGGCATGGGGTGGGAAGAAAATTTGCTTCAGTCAATAAGAAATGTATTTTAAAAATGTAAATAGTATTTTATTTTTCCCAATTACATGTAATGATAGTTTTCAACATTCATTTTTCTTTTTTTTCTTCTTTTTTTTGGCAGGGCAATGAGGGTTAAGGGACTTGCCCAGGGTCACACAGCTAGTAAGTGTCAAGTGTCTGAGACTGGATTTAAACTCAGGTCCTCCTGATCCAGGGCCAGTGTTTTGTCCACTGTGCCACCTAGCTGCCCCCTCAACATTCATTTTTATAAGATTTTGAGTTCCAAATTTTTCTTGCTCTCTCCCTCTTCTTCCCCCTCTCCAAAACAGCAAACAATCTGAAGTAGGTTATATGTGTACAGTCATATTAAACATATTTCCACATTAGTCATGTTGTGAAAAAGAAACAGAACAAAAGGAAAAAAAAGACCAAAGAAAGGGAAAAATAGTAGCTGAGATCTTACATTAAGACTCCATAGTTCTTTCTCTGGATGTGGATAGCATTTTCCATCATGAGTCTTTAGAATTGTCTTGGATCATTGCAATGTTGAGAAGAGCTAAATCAATCATAGCTTGATCATCACACAATGTCACTGTTATTATGTATAATGTTCTCTTGGTTCTGCTCACTTTACTCTGCATCAGTTCATGTAAGTCTTTCCAGGTTTTCTGAAATCTATCTGCTCATCATTTCTTATAGAACAGTAATATTCCATCACAATCATATACCACAACTTGTTCAGGCATTCTCCAATTGATGGGCATTCCCTCAATTTCGAAATCTTTGCTACCACAAAAAGAGCTGCTATAAATATTTTTGTACATGTAGGTCCTTTTCACTTTTTAAAAACTTCTTTGGGATACAGTAGTGGTATTGCTGGATCAAAGGGCATGTGCAGTTTGATTGTCCTTTAGGTATAGTTCCAAATTGCTCTCTAGAATGCTCTCAGTTCACAACTCCAACAACAAAGCACAAGTGTTGAAATTCTCTCACATGTTCTCCAACATTTATCATTTTCCTTTTCTGTCATATTAGCTAATCTCATAGGTGTGGGTTGGTACCTCTGAGTTATTTTAATTTAGATTTCTCTAATCAGTAGTGATTTAGAGCATTTTTATATGACTAAAGATAGCTTTGATTTCTTCATCTGAAAATGACCTGTTCATATCCTTTGACAATTTTATCAATTGGGGAATGACTTTTATTCTTGTAAATTTGACTCAGTTCTCTATATATTTGAAAAATGAGTCCTTTATCAGAAAACACACTGTAATAATTGTTTCCCAACAATAAGCAATGTATTAAGCAACTGTTATGTACCAAGTACTGTGCCACACACATGCTAGGAATACAAAGACAAAAAAAATGAAATGTCTGCCCTGAAGGAGTTGCATTCTATTGGGCAAGACAACATGTACAAATATCAGTAGATACAGAGTAAATATATGCCGAAGAAATTCAAAGTAACTAAATATGAGCACAAGAGAGGCAAAAGAAATCAGGAAAGATTTCATGTAGAAAGTGAGAATTGAGTATGTCTTTAAAGAAAGACATTTGATAAGGTAGAAGTAAGGAAGAAGTGTATTTTCAGGACAGCAACATGGAGATGGGAGGTGGAATTCTATATATGAGGGGAAGTTGTTCAGTCACTTTTTAGTCACGTCTGACTCTTTGTGATCCCATTTGGGGCTTTCTTGGCAAAGATACTGGAATGGTTTGTGCTTTCCTTCTTTAGCCCATTTTACAGATGGGGAAACTGAAGCAAACAGGCTTAAGTGACTTGCCCAGGGTCACACAGATAGTAAGTATCTGAGGTCAAATTTGAACCCATGATGATGAGTCCTCCTGACTCTGGGCCAGTGCTCTATCTACTGTACCACCTGGCAGCCATGAGGGATAGGGAAAAGTCCAGTTTGTCTGTACAGCAGAGTGGGAGGAGAATAATGTGTAATCAGGCTGAAAAGATAGGTTGGAACCAAGAATTATATTATAAACCAAGTAAAGGTTTAAATTTTATCCTAGAGGGAATAAAAAGCCACCAGAGTTCATTAAGTAGGGGAATGACATGGTCAGAGCTTTATATTAAGAAAAGATTTCAATACTTAATCATGATGCAGAGCTTACTGTTGTCCAAGAAAGCCCATTCCATTTTTTCCCTTCAGATAGCACTGATTGCTATAATGTTATTGCTTATATTGAAATGGAATCTACTTACTCTCATAACTTCTACTCATTGATACTAGTTCTGGCCTTTAGGGTTAAACAGAATTGAGGCATACACATGCACACACACACATACACATACACACATATGTGTATGTGAGTGTGTAAACAATATATATTAACTATTGGGTTCTTAAAATATTTGAAGACAGAGTTCATATCAACTAACCCCAATCCCATTTCCTAAATCTTCCATTTGCAGGTAAAACATGTACAATGCTATATAACCTTGGACAAGTTAATTAACTTTTCTGGGCCAGCTTCTTGGCTCCAAAGTCCCTTCCAATGCTGACATTCTATGAATCGAGGTTGTTTTGACAAGACTGGAGTCCTAAAATATAGGCTATGTGACCCCACTGAGGAAATGTGTGGCCCTCCCCCTGCCCTGGGGCCATAAGCCTGTGGGCTGAAGGCAGCTCCCAGTCACCAAGGTACAGTTCTGATGGACCAGAATATAAACAGTACTTCAGAAGAAAATTACCGCAGAACAAATACCCACTGGAATACATGGGGTGGAAAGTTTGTTAAATAAACTTGACTTTCATGGCAAACATAGCAAAACAAATATTGGAAGGGCTGAAGGGGGGAAACAAGTTTGTTAAACATACACACATGTATCAGGCAGTTAGCCTGGGTATCAGGTTCCCATAGAGAGGAACAGATGGGAGACACAGGGAGAGGGGCAGTTTGGTGGACTAAGAGACCATAGTGCGTTCTTAACCTGACTCTGCCTCTAACTTTCTGAATGAATTCAGGCAAATCACTGAAGATTGAGGAATTAGGAGGAGGAAAGTATCTCCAGGCCATGTAGTCCAATCACTTTTCATTTTACAAATGATGGACATCAAGTTCAGAGAAGGGGAAAATGACTTGTCCAAGGTCACACAGATAGTGTCTTGCTTTGAAACCGGAGTCATTTGACTCCAAACCCAGTACTGCTCCTGCTGAACCTGCCTGTTTACCAGATCTGATGTTTTATGATTCTAATACAAAACTGCCTTTTCTAAAACACTGTTGTGCTGCCTTTCATATACCCAAGTTGTTCTGAAAGTCTTAGTGCAGTCATAAGCTTTTATAGATTAAAGCCGCACTAAGACTTTTGGAAGACCTTGTATATATCACTTAGGGTAGGAGAAGTATTTTGGGAGGCCTTGGTTTGTCAAAGTTATGGAAGAGTTGAAGTTCCCTTAAAAGTTCATACTTTGGCCAGTATGCATGGAGCTGCGACGCCTCACGGGCTCGCATCCTGGCAGAGGCAGAGGCAAGGCAGGGACAACGTGCGCTTCTCAGGCATCCTGGGGGCCCACTGTGGAAGGAGACATATGGGTAGCGATGTATTCAGGGAATGTAAAGTAGCCTGGCCGGCTCCTGGACAAGTATCAACAAGTGGGAGAAGCTCATGTCGGCCTCATGGCCCAGGAGGTGATGGAGGAAGAGTGGCTCACCTTACAGGTCACACATGCGAGCCTGGTGGCCCAGAGGCACAGGTGGAGGACCCCGAGGAACTCGCAGTCTTGGAGGAAATCCAGCAGGAGCTGATGAGTCAAGAACAAGCCTTCATTGAGGAGTATGAAAGAAGCCTGCAATTTGACAGCGAGTGTCTCCCGGGCCCTGCTGGAAGGGCAGACAGATGGTCTCATCTGCCCCGTGTGCACGAGGTTCAACCTGACTGTGGTGAGATGTGTGGTATTGTGTTAGTGTGGCCTCCGTCTCTTCTCTCAGGCTCCAGAGCTGACAGAACAGACCTTCATAACCCTCTTAGAGATAGTGTGAACAGGCACAGTGAGTGCTGTGCCCACAGACACGAGTTTTCCATTGCCAGTGGAACAGAAGAAAAACACCACTCTTTTCCTAAGCTGCCCGGTGTGTGATACTTGGACGGTGCTTCTCTGAAGGCCTTGGGAGGGTGACCTTTCTTCTGGATCGAGAGGTCATATTTCTATGGACAATTCTATTTATTCCTGGGTATGGGAAGGGGGCTAAGATTGACACTGGGCGCCCGAGGGTCCAAGCAGTTTTATTTCTCATCATTCTGTGATGGTGGTGTACAAAAACGCCAGTGGATCAAGGAAATAAAAGTGTAATGGTCAGGGAACATTAAAAAAAAAAGTTTATACTTTGCTCTCAAGCTAAAAATATACCCCAAACGATCCCATATACATGCTTATGCTCCTGCTCCAACACTCACTAAGTAGGTGACCATGGTCAAGTCACTTAAACTCTCTGAGCCTCGGTTTCCCCATCTGTAAAACAGGGATAATAATATCTGCAGTACTTACCTTTCAGGGTTGTTGGGAGGCTAAAAATGAGATAATACTTGAAAAAGCACTTTACAAACTTCAAGGTGCTATGTAAATGCCAATTTATTATTATTGTTATCAACATCAGCAGCAGCAGTATTATTTTATTCTCATTTTGTCTGATGGAATTCAGGATAGAAGTGATCCTGAAAGAAATTGCTACCCTTAGCGATTATTATTTGGTGTTAATGTTTTGTAGATTATTGTGAAGGTGGAGAAAATGACTGGTTTTTATAAGTAAGCAAAAATATTGAGATGTAGGCTTATGGTGGCTCACTGAATACATCTTTGGGACAACACTAGAAGAGTGATTAAGATAATGGAGATGGAGCCGGTGTGTCAGTTGACTTTGAAATAAAAAGAATGTTACTTGGAAATAAAAGTTTTCATCTACTGCTTCTATTTTCTTTGCCTTGTAAATTAAAAAATATATATATTCACTGTGTCAGTTGCTGGAACTTGGTCCTTCAAGGTTTTCTTAAACATTGGTCCTTCTAATTCAAGGTCTCTATATTTTAAAAGTTTTTCATTCTTTCAAGCTGGAGATGATTATGGATATTTGATATGGTAATAACCAAGGTTATGTTGGAGCCACTTAGAAGCAACTTTGAGGAGGGAACATTGCTAAATTTTCACCTAGGAAATTGGCAAAAGCTACAAATAAGAACTTGATTTATTATTTTGATGATTAAGAAAGTGATGAATAAGATATTAATAATGCAGAATAAACTTTTAAAGTGTGTCTTGTGTACATTTTGTTTAAAGAGAACTGGTTGTTAAACATTTGCCAGCATATCCCTGGTGACATCTATTAAAATCATGATCTTAAGTTTTTATGGGTAAGTGTTACATACAAGGTATCATGGACAATTTTATATGTGGTAATGCTCCAGTTCCAGTGCAGTTATTTATTATTGTGGTTGTTGCTATTTGTAAAAATAATTTGTGAAAAGCAAAAATAAAGAATGAAAAATATGCTATATGCCATTTACCCTTAAATTATTTTTTTAAGTAAATGAAAATTTTATGTGGGAAATAGACAAGAGAATTGACATTGGCATTAATTTTGTCCAGAAGTTTAAGCAATGCAAATTAATTGCCATAATAAGGAGGCTTAAAACAACACAAAAGTGTCTTAATCAAGGAACATCTGGTTCACTAAATGGAGAAAAATTGCTGTCTGGACATTAACTACGTTACTGCAAAATGAGGTGGTTGGACTAGATGACCTCTGATGTCCTTTCCAGCCTGAGAAACTATGATCTTATGATCCTATTTGCAATGGATAAATGGTCTCCAACAAACCTCTCAGCTCTAAATGCTCAGATTCAATGGTAAGCTAGCTTTTCACTGATATCAGAGTAGTAGGGAGTATGATCTAGAGAGCATACATTCAACAATCTTTTTCCCTTCCTTCCTTCCTTCCTTCCTTCCTTCCTTCCTTCCTTCCTTCCTTCCTTCCTTCCTTCCTTCCTTCCTTCCTTCCTTCCTTCCTTCCTTCCTTCCTTCCTTCCTTCCTTCCTTCCTTCCGTTCCTTCCTTCCTTCCTTCCTTCCTCCCCTCCCTCCCTCCCCTGCCTCCCCCCATAGAAGCAATGTAGCCTGGTAAATGCATTGCTGGCCTTGGAGTCAGAAAGATCTAGGGTCAAATTTTTTCTCTGACACTTGTCAAATGTGATACTAAGAAAGTCACTTACTCTGTGTACCTGTGTAACTTCCCACGTGTAATGCATCATAGATGAGTTGAAATCTGTATTGGTGGAGGAAGTTCCCAATCCCTACCACTGACTAAATCATAGATCCTTATCGTGTGTGCAATGTTTAAGTGATAGGAATTCCGATAAAGCAACAACGATTAATGTTTTCCCTAGCAGGGTAAACAAAGTGTGCAAACAACTATAATACTGATGAGAATTTGATCGAAGACATAAGAAGCACTAGGTAGGGGAGTGGTTAGAGTGCTGGGTCTAGAGTTAGGAAGATCTGAGTTCAAATTCAGCCTCAGATACTTACTAGCTGTGTGACCCTGAGCAAGTCACTTAACTTCTGTTTGCTTTAACCCACTGGAGAAGGAAATGGCAAAACATTCCATTATCTTTGCCAAGAAAACCCCATTTACAGTATTGGCATGCTGTGGTCCTGAAGAGTCAGACTCAACCAAATGATAACAACATAAGAGGACACCTAAAATGCCAATAGAGGATAGAGAGGCTCAGGGAAAGATTCATGGGAGAAGTGTCACTTATCATTATCCTCAAACTATGTGCTAGTGCCCTAGAAATCAACAGTGAACTCACAGGGGATGCTATGAATATTGTAAAATTTTAAAGGAAACAAAAAACTCAATATCTGTCAGACACTGAGAACTATTAAGCTCAAGGTAATTCATAATTTCAACATTAGATTTTGCTACATTCCTTTTGATGACAGTTATTGTATGTCTGAGATGTTTTAATTGTCTACTTGTACTTTTGGCGATGACAGTAACTTCTCAGTCCTTGTTTTTGATAGCATATCTTTACAAAAGTGGGGGGGTTGGTTTGTTTTTGGCCTTTGCAGCGATAAATATCAAGTACATTGAGAAAATCAGTGGGGAATAGGAACTGAAGATGGAGGTGTCCAATTTGATTCTAAGGTTTGAGAATTTATATAGTACCCAATAAGTACAACACTTATTAGTAAATAATTGAGGTTATTTAAGAATGGAACAAACCATCATTTTTCAAATAGCTAAAAAGGATATAATTCTTGAGTTGTTTGAACCTAACACTTAATAAATGGAACGATGAAGGATTTCTTTTGCCATGTAAAAATTACTGAGACACTAAGGGCTCCATGAACTGAAAAAGCTTGGAGACCTCTTCCCTAGACATTAAAAGATGGATAAGATGTCAAGAAGCGAATTGGGAAAAGAAGGTGGGGCATACCAGGCATGGGGACCAGGATGAGTAAACACAGGGAGAGTAAACAGCGCTGACTACATTGGCAGAGCTCTGAAGTGATGGTTCCTAGGTTTCAAAGACTACAGATATATGCATGTGTGGGGGGTGGAGTGGGGGTGGGGTGGGTGGGGGTGGTATTCATCAAATGAGAAGTAAGAAACTCAGAAAGGGCAGGTGAGGGCACAATGACATGGTTGCTTCCTCTTTTTCCTTTCCTACCGGGATGGCCCAGAGTAAATTTGTTCTCTTTTCAGCTGAATGAGAAGAATTTTAAAGAAAGCCCCGAGGGTTTAGAGACTCATCCCAGCAGATGATTTGGTCTCTTGTGAAAACAGGAAGTGGGCACAGTGCTCTTTTTAAAAAGGATTCATGGGCAAAAGCCAAAAATGTAACGAACTGACAGAGCCATAACCAGAGGGGCTGTGGGTGGAGAGACAAACAAACCAGCCTTCCCATTGTCACCCTGTACTGCAGCGTTCTCAAGGCTCCCAAAGAATTTAATTTCAATAAGAGGTATAATTAAGGAAAGATCCCTGTAGATGAGAAGAATAACAGTGAGTTGGTAGGAAGCCACTCCTAAGAGGAAGTCATTCCTTACTGTCCTAGATGGTGATGAGAGGAGAATTGCACCTGGAAGCCAGAGACCTGTGTTGGAGTCCTCACTTGGCACTGCTAGGTGGGTGCCCCAGGCCGGTTCCTGACTTCCTTGAGCCTCAGTTTCTTGAGTAGATCAGTATCCTGATCTGTTTGTCGAGGAATGGAGTTCGATTGCTGGCTTTGAGCCATTCATACTCATTTGTAACCTTTTCCCTTCTTACCATCAGTAGGCATTTTTTTTTAAGTAGGCATTTTTTAAAGAACACCAATGGCTATTGAGGGAAAATACATGTGTGTGTGCCCACACAGGTGCTTGTGTGTGTGTATGAGAGAGACAGAGACATAAAAACGGAAACAGAGAAAAAGTGTGTGTGTGTGTGTGTGTGTGTGTGTGTGTGAGAGAGAGAGAGAGAGAGAGAGAGAGAGAGGAGAGAGAGAGAGAGAGATGAGAGAGAGAGAACAAGAGTTTATTGTCAACAGTAGGATAATGTTGAACAATTAGCCTGAGGAGGAGGATAATACTCAATGTTTAGTGTCAACTAAGGAGACCTCAAAATACTCACATGATGTAGGTGCCTTTTATTTTTTGTGTCTGTATATTTCTTGATTAACTTAGTAAATTGAATTCTTCACATCTACAAGTATGGAAAAGGAGATTCTTGTGTTTTAATAGACAAGAAATGTTAGGCATCCCTTTTGGCCTGTCGTTGAACCTCTCTGGGCACACACGTTCACCTACACTCCACCACATAAACAATGATTCAATCATAATATACTACGCCAGTTGTGTCAAACTCAAATAGACATAGGGGCTACCAATCCATACAGAAGGAACCCTAGGGCAGCACAACCACTTAGTTTTAAAAAAATGTAATATTACCAATTGCATTTTTATTTACTTTGTGAAATATTTCTAAATATACTTTAATCTGTTTTGGGCAGCACTCAGAAGTGCTATGCCACAGGCTGAGTGCAGGCTAATCCTTCTGTCCTACAATATATTCACACACATATATGCTGTGCCTATATAATTTTTTGTGTATTTTTAATCCAGTTATCTTTCTTTTTTCCCTACAGTGAAAGCTCCAGTTGATAAGTTGGCCCAGTGAAGAATAACAAAAAACCTTGTCAAATTGGGAGTTTATTTGGGTAAAGTTTCTTTGAATGAGTTTAAGTTGGGACCACTTAAATCCAAACCCATAAAACAACTTTCCAGGGAAAACTGTGATTGGAAGTGTAGGTGGGACATGCTGGTAAGGCACAAGACACATTTTTCAATTTCCATTTTTAAAGGAGGTGCTCGGCTTTTGGCCATAGGCTGGGGGAGCCTGAATGTCACCTGATCCATGGCTGGGGAACATGCATGCACACATGGATTTCATAATCCACCAGTCAGCATCAGCCTCCTGGTAATTCTCACACAAGTCATTAATCCCTGGGGCTCAGTAATCCCAGAAATCATTACTACTACCAGTGTAGAACTCATCTAGCCTGCAGGTCAGAGTTCTGAATGCATTTGGGACAGCATGTGACTGTTAGCCCTGTAAACATCCCATGAAAGCTCTCTTGAAGTACTGTTTACAGCTCTAATAAAAATTGCCTGAACTTTTGTACCCATTCATTCTTCTATTAGGGACCATTGCCTGTTAACAAAAGCCAAGTAAGAAGAATATGGTGACTATAGATAATGTTTTCACAATGCATCTCTTGAAATACTAACTATTGCATGTGAACAATCAATTGATCAATTAGCATGTATTTACTGAGCAACTACTATGGGCAAGTCACATTGCTAGGAAGCTAGAGGGGTCAAGTATCAGTCACAGTTCTTTCCCAAAAGGAACTGAGAATCTGATTCATTCACTCATTCATCTTTCCATCCATCCATCCATTCATTCATTCAACGAACATTTATTAAGTGATACTACATGTCCAAGGTATCTTCTCTAACTCCATTTCTGATGCCTTCCTGGGTGTGGAGGTGACCCTGGGTTTTGAAAGACAATGTCAGCAAAGTACAAGTTCTGCCAGGTCCTCACAAGCTAGAGATGTCTTAATTACACGCCTAGTGAAGGACTATCAATTTTTTCATCCTAGCACCAACCTAGCTATTCATCTCCAGATCAGCCACAGAGTGATGAATTTTCTGCCAAAATGTCTTTTAAAGAGACATCTACCAAGCCATGGAGAGATTGCACCTCCTCAATGGTCACAAACCCCATTCTCCCACATATTAATAGCATTACATAAACATATAAATTTAAAGTTTTCAAAGTGTTTTTTATATGTTAACTCAATTTAATCCTGACAACACTCTGTAAGGTAGATACTATTGTACAGATGAGCAAACTGAAGCACAGAGAGATTCAATGACTGGCCCAAGGTGAAACAGCTATTAAATATCCAAGGCAGGATTAGAACTCAGGTGTTGTAGATTCCAAGTTTCACCCTGTGTGCACTGAATGTGCCCCTAGCTGCCTCCATATTCTTATGTCCTTGAAAAATTGAATTGTATCTAAGGTACCATGTGGAGAAGCATTTTTTTTTTAAAGTACTAGCACTGAGTGGGGCAGTAGAGAAAGTGCCTGGCCTGGAGTCAGGAAGACTTGAATTCAAATCCAGTCTCAGACACTTACCATCAATGTGACCCTGGGCAAATCTCTTAATCTCTGTTTGCTTCAGTTTCCTCATCTGTAAAATGGGGCTAATAATAACACCTACCTTCTAAGGTGTGAAATGCTTAGAACAGTGTCTAGCACATAGTAAGTGCTTTATAAATGTTAGCTATTATTATTCTAGATAAAACTTTCCTTTTGCAATCTAGTTGATAAGAATGAAAAAACTGACAAAAAGTATTGTATTCTATGGTACAGTGTTATTAGATCCTTAACTACACAAATGGATGAAATTGCTCTGTTTCCTCTCTCCTTTTGGGTAGTGTGAGAAACCCCATTTAAAAATTGCTGGGACTCAGTGTTGGAGAAGTATCAAAGGTCTTTATACCTTCTAACTCTTATGGGCAGCTCCCTAATGGAATGGCCGCAAGCGTGGACTTGAGAGCCCTTTTATTTCAACCTGGATGCCCCCTCCCTTCTTTCTCAATTACAATCTGCATGCCAAGACACTGGCTCCAAACACTAGCCAATCAGAATGCAGTAGAGTCAAAGGGGGCAGCCCTCTAAACTCCTCCCCCACATAACCAGCCTTGGGTCTCTCTCATCCTGATTGCTGCGGATGGGGAAGGAAGGAGCCATTAGTAAGCACCCTTCTCCCAGCTGAAATTCACCTCTCAGACATTAATTGTTCACTAGACAACTTCAATCAGCTTTTGAGGGGGCCCCAATATTTTCCAGAGGTAGCCAGGGTCAAAATCATTAAAGGTCTGGCTTATTTATCTAAGTCAGGGGTTCTTAATCAGGAGTCTAAGAATTAAAAAAAAAATTCTGATAGCTTCATTTCAACTTAATCAATTTCCTTTGTAATCTAATATATTTTATTTTTTTACACTTAAAAAATATTTTTCTGAGAAGGGGTCAATAGGCTCCCCTAGATTGCCAAAGTACGCTATGACAAAAAAAAAAATGGTCAAGAACTTTTTAAACAATAATCTGGATCAGGCATATATAAATAATAATAATCAAGATAATTAAAATATCATCAGCTGTCAGAGCTGGAAGGAACCTTTGAGATTGACTCCTCATTTTGTAGATGACAAAAGTGAACTCCAGAAAGCCAAAGTCATTTATCCAGGATCACAAAAGGAGAAAGTGGCAGAGTAATAATCATAATTATTCATATTTTTTAGATATTCAAACAGGAGTAACAATCCTCCAAGCAAGACCATCCTTCCACAAAGCCCAGGGGGATATCAAGGTAAGCCAGTGTATATTTCATCTCTTGGAAATGGCAATCAAAAGCAAGGGAAAAGTTTCTGTGGTCATGGTTCTATGCGGACAGTAATTCATTGGCTAAATACTAGAAACATCAAGTTGGCAAATGATCCTCAGTGCCAGAGATTCTTATATCCCAAAGCACTTGTCCTTCTAAGGAAGAGCTGGCTTCTGGACATTAAAAAATTTTTTTTTGAATGCTGCTTCATGATATATTAGCATGAAATATCTGCTAGCGCTTTCCTGGGATTTGTCACTGGTCAGTCACCTGCATTTTGGACCATGTGGAAATTAGTTAATAAACAAATAGATACATTTCCTAAGTTATTACCTTTCAGAGGTCCAACTTCATGATTCTGTTCTGCAAAGTACTTGGAAAATCTTGCTAATAATAATAATAATAATAATAATCCCTCACCATGTGCATAGTACTTTAGAGTTCTGAGAGAAATGATTATTAAATGACAAATTATTGGGGAAATCCCTGATCTTTCCCCCAAATCTACCCCACCTAGACCATCTTATCTAGGTGGAGTTATTGCCCCACCCAACTAGAAAAGAATTCAATCTAAGGTTAATTCTGACCCATTATATTCCATTGTGTGTGTGGGGGTAGATCCTTTGTCTAGATTGCCTGAGGCTGGGGGTGGTCTCTGAGAAAGAGTGATCCAAGTCACAGCCCCCAGACCCTCATTAGAATAATTCACTTTCATTATATTATTCATTATTCTAATTAATTGTTAACTAATCAGGGTGATTGCCACCCTCAGAACACTATTGTTCCAATGGCATATAAATGGTGCCGTGAAGGATTTTTGGTACTTTTTATTATCTGTTAGCATAATTAATAAAATGATTAATCACCCTGAAACTATGTCTCTTAAACTTTTTTTTTAGTGAGGCAATTGGGGTTAAGTGACTTGCCCAGGGTCACACAGCTAGTTAAGTGTCTGAGGCCGGATTTGAACTCAGGTACTCCTGACTCCACTGTGCCACCTAGCTGCCCCTCTTAAACTTTTTATACATCACAGCCCAACAGAATATTTTAACATTCATTGGATTAATTGATCCTCACAAATAGTCTGGGAGGTTGGCAGGGTGGGTAAGCCTGATTTTTTGGATGAAGAAACTGAGGCAATAAAAGATTATTGGACTTTAGACTTGTGAACTTTTGTTGCTCTGTTGTTTTTCAGTCATATCTGACTCTTTGTGACCCTATTTGGGGTCTTCTTGGCAAAGATATTGGAGTGCCTCACCATTTCCTTCTTCAGCTCATTTTACAGATGAGGAAACTGAGGCAAATAGGGCTATGTGATTTGCCGAGGGTTACACAGCTAGTGTCTCAGGACAGATTTGAACTCAGAAAGATGAGTCTTCTGACTCCAGTCCCTGCAATCTCTCCAATGTACCATCTAGCTGCCCTGGGAGACTGTTAGATGTTATCTAAACCAACCTTTCATTTTACATATGAAGAAACTGAGGCACTGAGAAATGCAGTCCCCCCTGGAGAAGAGATTATAGCTGCTAGGTGGTGCGATGATAGAATGCTAGATCTGAAGTCAGGAAAATCTGAGTTTAAATAGGGACTTCAATCCTTACTATGTGATCCTGGCCAAGTCAGTTAATCTGTTTACTTCAGTTTCTTCAACTGTAAATATGGGGATAATAATAGCATATACCTTCCAGGGTTGTTGTGAGGATCAAATGAGATATCTGTAAAGCATTGATACATAATAGTGATTTATAAATTTATATTCCTTCCTTCCTATCTATTATGTAGACACGTACCATTGCGAATTGAAAGGGACCTTAGAAATCTTCTAGTCTAATTCATTCATTTTTTTTTTTAATTTTAGTGAGGCAAATGGGGTTAAGTGACTTTGCCCAGGGTCACACAGCTAGTAAGTGTTAAGTGTCTGAGGCCAGATTGAACTCAGGTACTCCTGACTCCAGGGCTGGTGCTTTATCCACTGCACCACCTAGCCGCCCCTAATTCATCATTTTGCAGATGTAAGTATGGTTACTGGTTCTAGCCCAGTGGAAATATGCAGTATGAATTCAAATAATTCCATCCCTTTGTAAAATTTGTTATTCTCACTAAAGGGCATGATGTAATTGAAAGAATACTGGATTTAGAGTCAAAAGACCTAGATTTGAATCCTTATTTGGTCAAGTGACTGTGAGGGCCAAAATTTGATATACAGAGCATTATTTGGGTGATTTGCCTTAATATTGGGGTCCCAGAAATATGAGGGACCTTTTAGGTTTAACCCTCCCCTCTGAACTGCCCTTTTTAGATATTTCTCCCAGGCCAATAAGAAAGGAGCTCTACGCTTTAGTTCACAAAAGGATCAGATTTTATACTTGGGAATTAATTAAACAACAAAGGTGAAACTAATAAAAATCAAAGATAAGGAAATAGGAATATAGAAATACAGATGTATATTCTTAACTCTAAGCTTAAACTATTCGCTGTCCAGGACCATTCCCAATTAAGCTAGTTCAAAGGAATTTAGGATTTTCCATAATTAACTCACCAACCCCTGGGACAGTCTGCAGTTCCTCTCCAGAACATCGGTTGCCTGAGACAGAGCACGAACGCCAGCGCAAGGGCCAAGAAGGAAAGGGCAGAGTTCTGGAAGATGCCTAGCCTTCTGGAAGCAGCCTAATTCCCTTCAGGGAGTGTTCAATCTCTTCTTCCCCAAAAGGGGAGGTCCTTCAAAAGCTGCCTTTCTGAGCTCAGTAACATATGTAACCTCGGGGTGGGCCAGGTGTGGCCCCTCCCAAATGAGTTAGCTAAAAAGAGGAATATTAATCTTTACCACAAATAATTTTTACCACATGAACTTAAGTAAATCACTCTCTTTCAGAAGGAAGAGAGCAATTTACTCAATGTCTTTTGACTCCAAAATCTAGTATTCTTTCCATTACATAATACTGCCTGCCCAGTGTTGGGGATTCAAAGAAGTATAAGACATGGTTTTTGCCCTTTAATGAGAAGAATGAATTTCATGAAGGAATAGGATTATTTGAATTCACACTGTATATTTCCACTGGGCTAGAATCAGTGATCATACTTAAATAAATGCAACTCTGGTGCAAATCTGAACACATGAGACCATTTCAGGGGATTCAATATCCACACTAACCTGGATGAAGCAATCCAGTAGGTGAAGAGGCAGTACAGGTAAATAAAACAAGTGGTGATGCCAAACCACAAGTACAAAATATGAAGGAGAGAACTTCTCCTTCAGAATGTGGAGAGAACACACAGGCCAGGACCTAGTGGAGAAGGCTTCCTAGAAAAGATAGTCTTGAAATAAGGCTAGAACTTAGAAAAGCAGAATTGAAAAGGAAGAAATAGGTTTGGTACCTCTGCCAGTGAGAAGTCAATTATAACTCTAAGGTAGGGTTTGTCCCTAAAGTTGCCTTCTTAATCTGCTCCATAGGACCACTCGGAGGTCCATGGAATTAAATTAAGAGGACCTGACCCCATTGAACAGAAGACATGCCTGAGCAAGTCACTTATCCTCATTGCCCCCCACAAAAAAAAAAACAAACAAAAAAACCAAGACAAACAAATAAAACAAAACAAAGAGAAATGTATCCTTCGCTTCTCAGATTTATTTAGGTATGTGATCCATATTAGTAAGCTATATGGGAAAGAAACACCAGTTTCCCATTCAAACAGTTCTAAGGTACCAGTTGTCCAATATTATAGTACCAAAGCAAGCAAATCTGGTGACACCCACCTCGGTTGGAGTTGAAGCTTTGTTCAGGGGGAGAATAGAAGCCAAATTTAGAAAGGGGGGGCCAGATTGTGGAGAGCCTTGAATGTCAAACCGAGGAGTTAGGATTTTATGTAATTTGTTCTTGCTTATAATTATCATAGTTTAAACTTGAAGGGAAAGTTGAATGTCTGCAATGCATGTGCAATGAGTCATCCCAACTTATTTTGTCTATTACATTTAAAAAATGCATATGCCAGGTCTCAAATCGTCTTATACATTTGGTGGCTTGCCAGATTCCACAACTGAACTCAAGGCTATTTTTCAAAATTTATGGATGTGCAAATAAGGCTCTTAAAAAGGAGACCATCATTGCTAACTCATATAATTTAATGTAGTTTGGGTCATGCCTATGGAGATGATATAGAACAGTCCATTCCTGAGTTGTCATTATATTTTCAGGTCTCTTCCTAAAGGCATTTTTTTTGTTCCACATTTGTTCACCCAACCTTAGCTCCATGCAAAAGAGGGTTTAAAATGGAAAAACTGACAATCCTAAATTGGCTAACATTACAGCTTCTGTCCAGGATCTCTCTTTCTCCTGTTTATTACAATTAGGCAGTCTCCTGTGGAAAACCAAATGTAGGATTCAAAGACCTTTCCATGGATATTTTTGGTTGATCTCTATGGGAATCTCACTTTCATTATGTAGAGAGAATGTGGAATATATTCCTATTTTCCATGAAATACTGTCTCACAATAGCTCCATCCAGATTCACAGCTGAAAAGGTATTTACTCAGAATTGCACCCAAGAAGAATTTATGACCAAAGATGAGATAGAGAGAACATTGTGAAATCAAAATGGATAATTTTGATTACATCATATTAAAAGGTTTTGCACAAACCAAACCAATTGCAACCAAGATTAGAAGGAAAGAAGAAAGCTGGTAAACAATTTTTACAAGTGTTTCTGATAAAGGTCCTATTTCCTATATAAGGAACTGAATCAAATGTATAAGAAATAAAAGTCATTCCCAATTGAGAAAAGGTCAAAGGGTATAAATAGGCAGTTTTCAGATGAAATTAAAGCTATATAAAGACATATAAAAATGTTCTCAATCACTATTGATTAGAGAAATGCAAATTAAAATTACTCTGAGGTACTACCTCATACCTAACACATTGACTAATATGACAAAATGGGAAAATGATAAATATTGAGGAAGATATGGGGAAATTGGAACACTAATGCATTGTCGGCAGAGTTGTGAATTGATCCAATAATTCTGGAGAACAATTTGTAACTATGACCAAAGAGATATAAAACTGTGTATACCCTGACCCAGCAATACCACTACTAGGTCTATTATCTCAAAGAGATCATAAAAAAGGGGAAAGGACTCACATGCACAAAAATATTCATAGCTGTTTTTTTTGTGGTGGCAAAGAATTGGAAATCGAGGGGATGCCCATCAATAAAGGAATGGCTGATCAAGTTGTGGTATATGAATCTAACAGAATACTGTTGCGCTGTAAGAAATAATGAGCAGGTAGATTTGAGAAAAACCTGGAAAGACTTACATGAACTGATGCTGAGTAAAGTAAGCAGAATCAGGAGAACATTGTACACAGTAACAGCAACATTTTGTGATGATCAGATGTAATAGACTTAGCTCTTCTCAGAAATACAATGATCTAAGACAATTCCAAGAGACTCATGATGGAAAATGCTCTCCACATCCAGAAAAAGAATGATGGAGTCTGAATGTAGATGGAAGCTTACTATTTTTACTCTTTTTTTGGGGGGGGGAGGTTGTTTCTTCTTTCTTGTGGTTTTTCCCTTTTGTTTTGACTCTTCTCTCACAACATGACTAATGTGGAAATATTTGCAACATGATTGTACTGTATAACCTATATCAGATTGCTTGCTGTATTGGGAAGGGGGGAGGGAAGGAGAAAAATTTGGAACTCAGAATCTTACAAAATGAATGTTGAAAACTATCTTTACATGTAATTGGAAAAAATAAAATAAAATACTATTTTAAAAAGAATCACACTCCAAACAACCACAGGAAGATTCAGGGACCAAAGTGATTCTCTTTGCCATTGTTTCTATCCCCTAGAAGTCAAAAGTCAGTTAATAAACATTTTTTAAATGACTACTATGTGCCAGGTACAGAGCTAAAAAAAAGAAATGCAAAAGGCAACTGCTTGTGAGCTGGGTAGGATAAGTCTTATCCCTATGTTACAAATGAGGGCCCTGAGGTCCATAGAGACAGATGAACTGCCCAGTTCCAAGATTCTGACTTTGTTAGGTAAGTGGCACAAGCAGGACTCAGAGTCAAGTATGGCGACTCAGAATTGAGTTCCATCTCTCTGCCACTTGCTGACCAGGTGATAGCAGTCAAATCAACCTCTTTGAGCCTTGGTTTTCTCATCTGCAAAATGGGAGTAAATAATACTTGAAATGCTCATCTAATTGTGTTATAACAAGAAAAGCACTTTTGACGCTGTAAAATGTCATCAAGTGGTAGCATAATTAGCCTCTACAAAGGTGTTACAAGACAATATGGGCTGATGTGGACCCTGGGAATACTTCATGGAGGAAATGGGACTTGAGCTGGGCTTTAAAGAATGTGGAAGACTTACACAGATGGAAAGCAGTTCCTTTTGTTTTTAAAGTTTAGGGGAGACAAAGAACCTGTGTTTGAATTGTCCCTGATTCTTCTTTCCCCCTTCTCCTGCCAGACTGGGCAAGAGAGATCAAGGGCAGATTCACTCTTTCCCCAGGACTAAAGCCATTGCCAGGGACTCCTCACACAATAAATTCCCTGGGAATCCCTGCCCTTTCCCATTCAGCTGGGCCCAAGGGCTCAGTGCCTGAAATGGGTAAGAACTATAGTGTTGTCCCTGCTTCAGCAGCATCATGGGATTTTTTCCCAGCAGAGGGAATATGCCTTTGATCATAAACACTAAAGTTAGATATCCTGTTAGGACTTCCAGCCTGAAGAGAAGACTGCTTTAAGAGGCTGTGGTACTTCTACACTTAGAAATCTTTAATTACAGGACAGAAAGTTGTTACACAAACTGGTTGTAGAAAAATGGCCTGTGACCTTTAAAAATCAAACTTTTCCAGTTTATAAGGGAATGAAGCTATCTGAGACTTTTCAAACTTTGTCCTACTCCCAAGTTATGCCTTAGGGCCTCTGAAAGGTTGTGATGGTGATTTCTCCCAGGAACTGGAGATGCTTAGCCTAGAGAAAAAGAGACTTCTAGGGGAACGTGATCATTGTCTTCTAAGAATAATAACAATAATTCATGAAATACTTTCTTTTTTTTTTTTTTTTGGTGAGGCAATTGGGGTTAAGTGACTTGCCCAGAGTCACACAGCTAGTTAAGTGTCAAGTATCTGAGGTCGAATTTGAACTCAGGTCCTCCTGAATCCAGGGCAGGTGCTCTAGCTGCCCCTCATGAAGTACTTTAACCCAAACCATAAGATTTAGGGTTGGAAAGGACCTGAAAGATTATCTAATCAGGGCTTCTTCAAGTTTTTCCACTTGTGACTCCTTTTTACCTGAGAAAATTTTACATAACCCTGGTTATATAAAATAGGTATACAAATGAAACATTTCTTGCCAAATTTTTTGCGATCCCCATGTTCAGTTATGCAACCCCATATGGGGTCGAGACCCACAGTTTAAGAAGCTAGGATCTAAATCAAACCCTTCATTTTAGGGAGGAATAAAGAAAGCATGCCAGAGTGGGAGAGAGACTTGCTCAGATTCAGAATAGGATATGACTAGAATACAGCAAAGCTAGGAGTCAAACTTAAGGTCTCCAAACCCCAAGCCAGCGTTCTTTAAACTCTTATGTGCTAGTCTGCTTCTGTGTTTTGTTCCTTACCAACTTTGGTGTTGTGAAGGCTTTACACGTCAGGACAGGTTATATATAAAACTCTATAAATCATAGACAGACATGACCAAATCCATCTGAAGCACCTAGAAGAAAGATGACTGTCTGAAAAATCTGGGTGAAGCCAGATCTCCCACATCCAGCCTTTTCCCTCACCTGGGGGAATCCTACAGCTCATTCCCCCTTGGATCTCTTTTATCAGCTAGTTCTCTCATCGGCTCTGACAAGTTGGATGCTTTCTACTTTACCATGTTCACTTGGAATGCCCACCACACACAGAGGAGAGTATCAGTTACTTAATTGTTAAAGGAAAGTAGAATGGCCTTTTTAACTAAATAGAAGCCTTCGGGGAACCAACTGACTTCATTAGCCTTCTTAGCTCCACAACTAATTTCATTCTCTTTGGTGACTCACTTTCTCCTTTCCCAAAACTGGCAGGTGATATAGTGGGAAGGGAGAGCATGAGAAACTATTAAGAGGACTTAATTTGGGGACTGTGAACTTTGAAAGAAATTTTTTTGATACTGTATTTCAGCACAATATAATAGTTTTCCTTTGTAAAATTTTTATTTTATTTTGCAATTTTAAAAGCATCTTCTGAACCAGGAGAACTTTGTGCACAGTAACAGCAATATTGTTTGATGAAGAACCTGGAATGACTCAGCTCTCCTCAGCAATAAGATGATCCAAAACAATCCCAAAGGACTAATGATGAAGCATACTCTCCACCTCCAAAGTAAGAACTTATATTGATTGTACACAGACTGAATCATGCTATTTTTAACTTTATTTCTTCCATTTTTTCTTTTTATCCAAGTTTCTTGTACAAAATGACCAATACAGTAATGTTTTACATAATTGCAGGTGTAATACCTATATCTGATTGCTTATTGCCTCAGGGAGAGGGGAATGGAGAGAAGAAGGGGGAGGGAGGGATAGAACTTGGAACTCAAAACTTTAAATAAAAATATATTAAAAAATTTTTTTTTTTGGTGAGGCAATTGGGGTCAAGTGACTTGCCTAGGGTCACACAACTAGTAAGTGTTAAATATCTGAGACCGGATTTGAACTCAGGTCCTCCAGACTCCAGAGCTAGTGCTCTATCCACTGCATCACCTAGCTGCCCCAAAATATTTATTAAAAATTTTAAAAAACATTCTTCTGAGAAGAGGTCTATAGGCTTCACTAGATTGTTAAAGGGGTTCATGGTAGAAAAAGGGGAAAGAACTCTTGCATTATGATGGAAATTTATTGTGAGAAAGGATCATTTTATTCTTTATACTTTTATCCCCAGTGACTAGCATGGTGTCTGCCACCCAGCAGACACCTCAGAAATACTTGTTGATTGACTAATTGACTGGACACTGGACACAGAGGAGTAGAACCACTATTCAAGTCTCAGCTCTGATACTTGCAAACACAACCTGTTGCTCCAAACCAGCGTTCTGGACTTATTCTGCCCTAGGCTCAATCTTGGAAGTGTACCAATAACTAAGAATATTCTCTTTGATTTGCCTGTGGTTCATATTCTTAATCAATTTCTTACTAGGAAAAATCAGAGCACACTGGTTAGCTCATAACAGCTTCCACAGCTTCCTATAAAGAGAAGCAACTAGAATGATGGGAGATGAGGGAAAGGCTTCCTGTAGAAGGTAGGACTTGAAGAAAGCCAAGAGGTGGAAATAAGGAAGAATTCCAGTCAGAGGAGGGATTTCACTCCAAGTCTTTATGATTCCAGGGCCAGCTCTCTACTTGCTATCTCATAGGGTCTCTTTGTAAACATTCAAATGCTGAATATATGATAAGGATGTGTGGTTTTGGGAGAGGGTATGGTCCATTCAAGAATGCAGATCAAGATCTTCCTACAACTTAGTAGATAACCTTTTTAGTGTCTCTATGGCTAAAGTATTTATTGTTATTGTTCTGTAATGTTTGACTCTTTGTGACCCTGTGGACCATAGCATGCCAATGCCATCCATGAGGGTATCCTTGGCAAAGATAATAGAGTGGTTTGCCATTTCATTTTCCCATTGATTAAGGCAAATAGAGGTTAAATGACTTGCCTAGGGTCATAAAGTTGATGAGTGTCTGAGGCTGGAATTGAACTCAGGTCTTTCTGACTCCAGGCTCAACACTATCCATTGAACCACCTAGATGCCTAAAAGTATTTATTACTCTGTGACTAACCTAGTGATGAGCTCATATGAATTTAGCTGGATTGGTCCTCAGAAAACAGACACACAATCCATCACCAGGCTTGTATTCAATGCCTTTACAGCTTAATGAGACCTGCCAGAGTTTATATTCCACTAGAAAGCCTTCAAGAAATCTGGGTTACCTCCATACCAAAATGAGGCATTGGAGGAGGGTGTTAGTGGTAGAAAATACTATATAAATGTGAGTTATTATCTTTAAGCTATTGGATTGGAACAGATAAACTTTATTATAGGCTTTCCTACAATCAAATATGGCAAAAAAAAACTGAGACAAAAATACCACATATAAAAAACCAAATGTTTTACATATATAACTATGTATAATTAAATGTCATATATATAACAATAAATTTAATAAGGGAACTTAGAAATCATTTAGACCTGGGGTTCTTATTTTTTTTCATGTTGCATACTTCTTGGATAGTTTAATGTTACAAACCATTCTCAGAATAATGTTTTCAAAATAAAATAATTGGGATAACAAAGGAAACCAATTATAGTGAATTAAAGATGTAATTTTTCCCATCTAAGTTCATGGATTCTCTGAAATCTATCCATTGACCCTTTGTGGGTGTTTGTGAGTCTGTGTACCCCAGATTAAGAACCCTTGATTTAGATTAATCCTCTTTTACAGATGAGGAAACTGAGGCTCAGAAGAATGAATGTTCAATCCAAACGCACAAAGTTGGCTAAACCAGGATTGGAACTCAAAGCTCCTAACTTTCAGGGCATCATAATCTACCAAGCAGGCTAGAGTTTAAGTTGTGAGAAAACATTTTTGTCTCAACCTCTGCTTTTAAAGCAGGAACAAACAGTACAAATGAACTCCTGTAATGAATTCTTTTAACTAGAAAGTACTTAAGTATCCCTCCACCAAACTCCATGATTCCTCAATTGACTCTTATATGTTATCTTGGCCAGGCTTGTCTTTTCCCCTTGTGAGACAAGTATTTTACTTTTTGACATTAATCTCAAAGCTCAAGTTGAACAAGAACAGGAATAAAAATGACTTATTAGAATCTGCCATCCAGTGTCTCTGATCTCTGGGTCTGAGAGCTCTCAATATTTATGGTAGTGAATGTGTTAAGTATGTAGCACCTGGAGGGAAAAACGCACCTTTCTATTAGACTCCAAGTTTGGTATTCCATAAGAGTATAAATATTGAGAACAAAAAGATCCCAACAGGCTAGAACATAGCCAGATGGAATAAGAGAAATAGAAAGTATTACAGGCCAACTTTACATGTATGGAGATGGGGAGGCACAGAGAGTCAGCAGCCATCTGAAAGACCTCTGGAAGTGCAATAGTATGCTATGGAGAGTCCCCAAAGCAAACCCGCCTCCTTAGTTTCTTAGTCCTCCTTAATCTTACTGCTTTCCTTCTGAGTCTACCCCCAACTTCTTTGATAGATATAGATATATAGATACACACATATACATATACACCTCTCTGTCTCTGTCTTTCTGCCTCTGTCTCTGTCTCTTTATGTTTCTGTCTGTCTCTGTATCTTACTCACTCACACACACACACACACACACACACACACAGAGTTGTTTGCATGTTGTCACAACCCCCATTAGACTATGAGCTCTTTGAGGACAAGGATTATTTGTTGCCTTTCTTTATATCCCAGAACTTACTTAACATAATGTCTGGCACACAGTAGACACTTAATAAATGCAAGTTGATTGCAAGTTGATATAGTTGTAGATTGAATTGAAAGGTATATCGTTCAACACTAGGGAGTTAATAACTACTCTGAAATCTGCATGTTAGATCAAATGTTAGACCAAAACTGAAATTAATCAACTTCATGGTGGACACATTTTAGGAAGCAAACCATCAAGATGGTAAGTATCTAGAGATGGTCAAATAAGGTGGCTAAAGGTCTTCAAAATCATGTCCTGTGAGGCTTACTTGAACTTCGAATGTTCAGCCTAAAGTAGAAAAAACTTAAGGGAAACATGATGTCTCCAAGTATTTCAAAGGGCTGTTACATGGGAGAGGGATTAGATCTCTCATGTTTAGGCCCAGAATTCAGAACTAGGATCTATCAGTAGAAATTGCAGAGGCAAATTTAAGCTTGATGTCAGAAAAAAACAAACCAACTCTCATTAGAGCTATTAAAAAATAGTTTGGACTGCTTTGGGAGGAAGTGGGTTAACCTTCACTAGAAGTCTTCAAGTAATGGCTAGATGACCACATATGTTGAGTATGCTGTGGAAGGAATTCTTATTCATGTGTAATGGGGGTGGATTGGAATATAGGGACCAGTCTTTGAAACATATACAGTTATTCTCTGTTTGGTTCTGGTTCAAATGACCCTATGGAAATGTGGAGAGAGCCAGCTTCTAGCCATGTGGGACTAGGGTTTGTACTGTATGATGATTAAAAAGTCTTGCCTAAGGAAGAGTTCAGAGAAACCTGGAGGGTCTTACGTGAGCTGATGATGAGTGAGATGAGCAGAACCAGAAGAACATTGTACACAGTATCATCAACATTGAGTGTTGACCTACTGTGATGGACTATATTCTTCTCACCAATGCAATGGTACAGAAGAGTTCCAGGGAACTCATGATGGAAGAGGATCTCCAAATCCAAGAAAAAAAAAGAAAGAAAGAACTGTGGAGTATAGATGCTGATTGAACCAGATTATTTCTTTTGTTTTGGGTGCTGTTGTTTTTTTTTTCTTTCTATTTTGAGGTTTTGCATCACTGCTCTGATTCTTTCTCTTGTAACAGGATTAATGCAGAAATAGGATTAATGTTATTATGTATATATATATATATGTGTGTGTGTGTATATTTATATCTATATGTATATATATAGAGATATATAGATATAACCTATATCAGATTGCCTGCTGTCTAGGGGAGGGAGGGGTGGGAGGGAGAAAAATCTGAAATTGTAAAGCATGTATAAACAAAAGTTGAGAACTATCTTTACATGTAATGGAAAAAATAAAATACCTCATACATAAAAAAAAGTCTTGCCTATAGAACTAAAAGAACTGATGATTCAGGGTTTACTGAGCTGGATTTACTGTTTTAAAAAGGCATTGCATGTCCCTTCATTGCTATTTTTCCTTTGTGGCTTTCAGTAAAGCAGGACTACATCGAGCTCTCTCTCTCTCTCTCTCTCTCTCTCTCTCTCTCTCTCTCTCTCTCTCTCTCTCTCTCTCTCTCTCTCTCTCTCTCTCCTTCTCTCTCTCACTTGAAGTTTGGCTCCGAGTAAGGGGAGCATTCCAAAGGAGCTACTATGTAGCTATAGGTTATCTCCAAAGTAGATAAAGGATTAGATGTCCTCTGTGGTCCCTTCCACGTGTAAAATTCTGTTTCTGGGACTATTCTTTAAAAAAAAATTATTTTTTAACATTTATTGAATGGAAAGTAAAGTAAAGAATCCTTTCATACTACACATATATATTTTTTACATGATAATTTTGTGTAATTATTTTTTCAGTTTATACTCACTTTTGTCTTTCCTTTAAAAAGTTCTCATTTTAGGGATTAGGCCTATTTCAGAACTGGTACAGTAACTAAAGTTATAAAGGGCAGAGCATTGTCCACATGTGATATACATAGCCTTAATTCATCTTATAACCACAGGCCTTGAGAGCTGGGACCTAAGAGGTCCACATCTTCATTTTTTTTTTTTCAGGGCAATGGGGGTTAAGTGACTTGCCCAGGGTCACACAGCTAGTAAGTGTCAAATGTCTGAGGCCGAATTTGAACTCAGGTACTCCTGAATCCAGGCCTGGTGCTTTATCCACTGCACCACCTAGCTGCCCCACACATCTTCATTTTAACAGTTAGGAAACTGGGGCCCAGGAAGGTTAAGTGACTGTTTAAGGTCAATTTTATATAGCCATTTTTAGTGGCACATTCAAGATTAGAACTCAGTTGGGTGTGGGTTTTTTTTCCCTATTAGTCCTGTGCTTTTTAAATGTAACTATTAACTCTCCTTTTCTTTACCTTCAACAATGTAACCATAGAAAACATTATATTTAAGAAATATATATGAGTATTTATATATTAGACTACGTACACATACATACATAAACTGTAACAAATGCAGTATTATCTCTTGGACAGCTGAAGTCTTTTCCCTGACAGATAAGTCTGTTACCAGGAAAACAAAATTTGTTATTACATCAAATAAAACCATTACAAAGTCAATTAGGAAGCAGCAGAGCATGCTTGTTATAGTTTAAAGAGCCTGCAGCCAATGAAGTGCTGGGTCAGCTGCCCCTAAGTTGGCTACAGTGGATACTGAGCTTCAGAAACGAATGAATCACACCGGTCCTGGGAAGGTTCCTTCCCTTGATCTCCAAAAAAACACTGAGAAAGCAAATTGGTTCCCCTCTCATCAGCTGTTCCCTGAAACAGCTGCCCCGTTGGCTACTTCATTGATGCCTCAGTGTCCCATTGCCTTTAACAGTTGTCTGATTGTCTGTTTTTTGTGTAATGAGGGAGGAGTCCGAGTATATTCTGGGCACAGTGGAAGAAAGGGGTCAGAAGAAATGAAATGATTAAATAGAGAGCAACGGGGGAGAAAAATAAATTACTCTTACCCTAGGGATTTCCGGAGGTCTGGAAAGCTCCTATAAGAACTAAAGTCTGATGTACCTCCAAAGGTAGTTTGTGGAGGAAGAATGGTTACTTCTTGGAAAGTTTGGTGCAGGCTGGAAGAGGGGAAATCTTGGACTGAGAATCCAATGACCCAGGTTTCTAGTTCCAGCTCTGCCACTAACTGATCTTAGGAAAGCCAACCCTTAACCTTTTGGTACCCCCATTTTTAATGTTTTTTTTTCCTCTGTGCACAATTTGTTTTAGCAAAACTGACACTTGCTATCTCTTGAGCCCATTTTTCAGGGTGGAAAGAGCATCAGCTCTGGAGTCAAGGGGCATGAAGTCACACACTTATGTGACCATAGGCAAGTCAGCTAACTTCCTTGGGCCTCAATTTCCTCATCTCCAAAATGAGTCAGTTGAACTAGAAGCTATTTCTATAGGTGTCAAATATGTGGCCCCTAGACACAATTCCACAACATTCCCAAGTGAGGCCCAAAACAGAGTACAATATAATTGGGAAATATTTAACAAAATAAATAAAAATACTACAAAACATTGATAATGTTAATATGTGGTTTTCTAATTCAATGCAGGGTACAATGTATAGTGTAGAAGCCTTCTTTCTATTTAAATTTGGTACTACTGAATTATATGGTTTGAGGTCCCTTCCAGCTTTCTCTATATGATCCTCCCCTGTCTCAGGACCTTTGCTTGTGCCATCTTCCAGTGACTTAGTTATCCCATGCTGATGGATTTTAGATCTTACTGATGTGGCTCCACAAGTAGAAATCACAACTCATCAATACCTTTTCATCCTGTGTGGTATAGTGGATAGAGCATAAGAGCCTGGGATAGTTGATAGGATGTTGGCTTGGAGTCAGGAAGACCTGGGCTTGAAACTGACCTCTGACATTTAGTAGCTCTTGACACTGGTCAAACAACTTGACTTATAGCCACTCCTAGTGATTTGGCCTAATTATCTACACAGAAAAGATCAAGTGTATGAAGAATTTCTATCGCCCATGTAATAATTAAAAAGTTAGAGAAACATGGTTTCTGGGTAATTTAATCATTTTATTAATAAGGCCAGCAGGTTATTAATAAAAGAATGGTCATTTGGGAGTCTCTCTTAGACCAAAGACCCCTAATGGAGGTGGGATCAGAGTTTATATGCCCCTCAAAGAGGAGGTATTCTTGAGGGATACCTACTCACCTCTGATAGGTTAATCAAATGGGAGGTGGACTATCAAAGAAACATCAATTTCCAGGACCTGTCTGAGCAAACACAATGAGCAAGAAAACACCCATTAGCCTAAACTTAGAATTTATTTTACTGTCTGATTAGATCTTGCTCTGAGTAAATCTCCAAGAGAAATTTCCCACACTGATTAGTTTCTGGATAAGGAAGTAGAAGAGAGGAAAAATCTTGACCCTGATACAATAATTACTTATTAAATATGAAAGAAATATTCATTTCTCAGACCCAGGTTATGGTTGGTTGATTGATGTCCTTTGCTCTTAAAGAGGACCCAAATGACATCACTATGTTAGAGTCAAGTTACAGTGTGTCCAACTGTGGATGATCAGACCGATATGAATTCAGAATGCTCTACCACAGGTCAGACACAAATAGTCTGTATAAACATTTGGGGTGGATTCTCTAAATTTGTGCATCTCAAGTTTCTTTTGAGCTACTTCAATTCTACTTTGCTAAGAGCACAGTATCTTCTTTGATGTAGGTACACCATGTTGGGTGGTCTCTGCCAGTGTCCCCCATGTCACACAATCAATTCCAAGTTCTTCAGAGAGATCTTGAGAATGTTCTTGTATCACTTCTTCTGATATCCACATGTTTGCCTTGTGTGAGTTCTCCATAAAAATAGTCTTTTAGGCAAGCCTAGTTTGGAATTTGAACAATGTGGCCAGTCCACTGGAGGTGTACTCTCTGCAGTAGAGTTTGAATGCTTGGCAGTTTAGTTCTAGGTTATGACATGCGGTTGGATGGACTACCCATCAAGCTTATCAGTCTATGCAGGAACAGATAATAAAAAGGGACAATGAATCAGACTCAGAATAGGACAGGAAATTAGTAGGCTGAATTGTCTTTGGGAAATTATAATGTCCTTAATGACATTCATTTCTTTCAGAAGCAACAGTCCATTGAAAATAACAGTATTCTACTGGTGTTATCATATAGCTTTGAGACATGGTAATTTTTTGCCTAGGTAGTATTTTCTTCCAATTACACATAAAGATAGTTTTCAGCATTCATTTTTGTAAGATTTTGAGTTCCAGATTTTTCTCCCTCCCTCCCTTCCCTCCTCCTAAGACAGCAAACAATTTGATATAGGCTATATATGCACAATCAGAGATGTGGTAATTTTTAAATATGGAGTTAAAATTGAGATATGCCTTTCCCAGAGCTGTCTTATCATCTGTGCTCCCTGAGGGAGGAATCTGATTGAGGCTTGCATATGCTACAGAACCATAATTAGGATGAGACAATCTGGGCTTTTCTCTAGGACATTGAAATTAGGAGATTAAAGATGGTATTTACACTCCTTTAGCAGTGTAGAAACAATCAAGCACAGTGACTAGTTAGCATGCATAAATGAAGAAGCTATCAAATGTTCGGCTACCCCCACAACTTCTAGCAAAATCTTCATAGTGTTCTGGGGCATCTCTCCTTAAAGGGCCTTGTATCCTGGAACTTCTTTTGTCCAGTTATATTCATCATCAAATGTTTGTCTGAATATTTAAATAAAAACTTCTCAGGAGTAGGGGTTGTTTCATTACTTGTTTTTGTGTCCCCAGGGCACACTATGGTGGGTACAGAGTAGGTGCTTAATAAATGCTTATTGATTTGATTGAATGTTTCTTGACACTTGCCCCAGGTGCCAAAATTGCTAGTTAGGAGCTCCTAGGTATTGTAAGCCTTGCGTGACTCTGGGCAAACTAATTTATCTCTCTAGGTTTTAGTTTTTCAATCTGTGAAATGAGAATCGGACTAGATTACTCTTAATTTCCCTTAGATCTCTAAATTTGTGATCCAATGTGACCTCTGACCCTGTTTTCTTATCTGTAAAATGTGGATGACTCTATTTGTCATACCTAAAAAATTTGTTGTGAGGATCAAAAAAAGGCAATCTAATATAAAATAATCTCATCATTATTATCACCTATTTTCATTATTAATAATGGACAAGAGGGGCTTTTCCAAAAGTTTTGGCTTGGCTCTGGAGTTCAGGAGAAGGTGTACTGCAGTACCACCTGAGAGTGACTGAATGGAAGGGTCTTTGACATTGTGAAATGCTGCAAAGTGGGGGCCATTTCTGAGTCTTTCTGGATGGAGTCATGGAAAGGGCATTTGCAGTCAGAGGACCTGGATTTGAGTCATGACCTTGTCATCTGCCTCTGGGGGAGTCCTTTCCCTTCTCTGGTCCAAAACCTTTGTTTTCTCAACAAGGGGATTGGACTGCTGTTTGCTTCCAACTCTAAATTCATAATATTGTGATTGATGCCTATTTTCTAGATCATGTATCAGAAAAAGTACAGACCCACAAATCAGGAGGAGACCTGAGCTTGAGTCCAAGCTCTTTCATGATCTAGCTCTGTGATAAAGTCCTAGCTAAAAGCCCAACCTAACAACTTAAAGAAGCTCATCATTGACCAGCTGGTGAGATCCACAGCAACTCACAAAGACCTTCTACTAAGGTGCAAAGGCCTCAAGATTTGCTTCAGTGATGGATTCATTGACTCTAAGGAATCACTGATCACTTGATATATCAAAGTTGGATCACAGACTTAGATCTGTGAGGGGCATCAGAAGACAAATTCCCCTCATTTTACAGATGGCCAGGAGAGCTTAAGCACCCAAGGTCCTTGCACAGCAATCACAAAGTCCAAAGCCTTTCTGACTTGATAGGACCTACCAGAGCTTTCATTGCATTGGCTTAGCCTTTGACAACTCAAGATTCCCTGCACCCCCAAGACAAAAGTAGGACAAGTAGGCCCCCAGATCAAATGGGTTGTAATGGCTTGGCCTAAACTAATCTTAGGCAAATCACTCACTGCACCTTATACCATTCTGTATAAAAAAGATTGTTGAGAAAAAGGGAATAAGCATTTATTAAGTGCCTACTATTGCTAAGCACTTGCTATTATTATCTCCATTTGAACAGTAGAGAAAACTGAGGGAGTCAGAGAGGTTAAATGACTTGCTCAAGTGAAAATAGTAAGTGACTGAGGCCAGATTTGAATTCAGGTCTTCCTGATTCCAGGCCCAGCCCTCTATCAATTGTACCACCTAGCTGCCTAGATAATATTTAAATTCTGTACTTATAAAGGTCTTTTACCCGCAAAGACATACTGTCTGTGGTGCTACATAACAATTTAAGTAACTTATAGTCACTAAAAGGTATAGAGAAAGTGCTGACCTGCAGTGAGGGAGTTTCATAATCTTAAGCCTATGTCAATGAAATCACAGATTCAGTTAAAAAAAATACAGCACCTCTCAGGCTTGCTGTATGAGATATATTGTAATACTAGATAGATGGATAGAGAATTTATTAAGCACTTACTACCAGCCAGGTGCCATGCTAAATGGTAGGGATCTAATTACAAGAAAACAAGCTGGTCTGTAACTCTCAAGGAGCTTACATTCTAATAGGGGAAGAAAAAAACACAACAATCATAAAAGGTGAGAGGGGTGAGGCTGCTGAAGAGTTAGTGCCGTCAAGAAAGCGAGTTGAGTTGAGAATGATATGAGCGTGAGCAAGAAATGGGGACCCAAGCCCAAGACTCACCAGACAGAACAGGCCCCTTGGGAGCGTCAAGGTGAGTGAGACTTCTGAGGTAGAACAGTGGCCAAAACTATGTTTACAGCTAAGGCCTCAGAGGTGTTCAGTGACTTGCCCTCTGTAACTCATAGTGTGGGAGCCTGGAGTTCTGATTAAATCTAGGACTCTCCTCTACAACTATTCTCCATTTCTGGGGAAGCCAATTGAAGCAACAGTTTAACAGTCCTCCCTGAGGAGTAACATTGAGGATTAGTAAGTAAATGTATTGCAGTTATTCCAGAAGCACTCCGACAGGAACAAGGGGAGCAGATATACTGTGCTACAGAAAAGCCAGAGTTTTCATGGCTAGGAATTACTTAGGCTAATATGATGCAGAGCTATAACCTCCTTAGAGGCCAGTCAAATCCCTCATTTTTTTTTCAATCAGTTACATGTAAAGATAGTTTTCAACATTTGTTTTATAAGATTTTGTGTTCCAAGAATTTTTTTCTTCCTCCCTTCCCTCCCCTTCCCCAAGATAGAAAGCATTGTGAAAGAAGAATCAGAACAAAAGGGAAAAACCTCAAAAAAGAAAAAAAAAACAACAAAAAACAACAAAAGAGTAGAACAGTATGGACTAATCTGCATTTAGATTCTGCAGTTCTTTTTTCTGGATGTGAGAGCATTTTCCATCACGAGTCCTTTGGAATTGTCTTGGATTGTTGTATTGCTGAGAAGAGTAAGTCTATCACAGTTTATGGTCATACAATGTTGCTGTTACTGTGTACAATGTTCTCCTAGTTCTGCTCACTTCACTCAGCATCAGTCCACTTAAGTCTTTCCAGGTTTTTCTGAAATCTGCCTGCTCATTATTTCTTACAGCACAATAGTATTCCATTGTATTCATATACCACAACTTGTCCAGCCATTCCCCAATTGATGGGCATCCCCTCAATTTCCAATTCTTTGCCACCACAAAGAGAGCTGCTATAAATATTATAGTACATGTGGGTCATTTTCCCCTTTTTATGATCTCTTTGGGGTACAGACCTAGTAGTGGTATTACTGGGTCAAAGGGTATGCACAGCCCCACAGCCTTCCTTGCTCGGGGGTCACTGGGTGATCCCGAATTCCTTTACCCCATTAAGTAAATTCCTTCCTGAATAATTCTCCTGGCACAGAGTAGCACAGTAGAAAGAGATACTGCCTAACTTCGATGATGGAGGGTCTGACCACTTGGAGACACGCTAATTGGAGAGATTCCTCCAGGATGCTGCCCGACCCTCTCCCTGAGCTCAGGAGCCTTATGCAGTTAACCGTGTGCGAATCCGCGAGATTTTAAAGGAAACTTCAGGCTCGGGTCCCCAGGGGGAGGCCCCACTCCTATCCCCATCGCCTTTAGCCCAGCCTTGGTTTCTTCCTCCCCCAGGTGCAGCGGACACGCATGCCTGACTCCGGGTTTGGAAGCTGTGCCGGCTCCCAGGCTGGCTCAGTGGCTCGGCCAGAGGCATAGGAGAGCTGTCCGAGGAGTTGGCTGCAGAGATGCGGCTGCGGAGCTCACAGCCGCACCGAGCAGGTGGAGAGGAGGCGGGGCCAGCCAGCCTCTGCCAAGCCTTGCAGCCGAGGATTTGCTGCTCTTGGGCGGTGCGCCTCACGTGGAGTCGGATAGCGCCTGCCTCCTCCACGCCCCTCTCTCCTAGCCCGGCTCGGCCTAGGGAAGGGGAACCGGGAGGAGAAAGAGGAGCCCTGAGTGGGGGGAGGGGGGAAGCGGCTTCTCAGAACACCGCGAGGGGAAGCGATGGGGGGCCCCGAGGGTTTGTTGGGTTGCCCCCGACCATACTAAAGTGCAGCTGCGCCCTCCCCACTGGGAAGGGGAGCGCTGGTTGCCGGGACTCGCCGGCCGGCCGGATCAACCCGGGGCTGTCATTGGTAATCTCAGGATCTGCTTCCTGGGTTTGCTTTCGTTTTGCCGGGGGCTTCTCCTTTCTCCTCCCTCCCTCGCTCCGCACGCCGGCTTCCATCCCCAACGGTTTCCCCAGTCGAGGCCCACACACGGAGGCTGCGCGCGGGCGCTGGGCCGGGGGCAGCCTCTCTGCAGCTGCAGGTGAATACGAAGAGGGAGGTGTCGGGGAAAGGGCGGAGAGCTGTTTGTTGCAGGCTGGGGACCGAACGTGCGGGGGAAACAGGGAGGGGGTGGACAACCGATGCGATGGATCCTGATGGATCTCCACTTCCATCTTTTTTGCGGCTCATAGATCCCCCCCCCCCCCCCTCCCAGGTGAGAGCATGCGTTCACCGGGAGCTCGGGTCGAGGTTACTCCCGGATACTGTGTGACCGCTCGGTCCCTGATATTAGCTTCTTTCCTCGTCCCCATCATCCAGGTTTTGCGGGAAGAGGATGAGTTCTCTCTTCAGCCAGGGAGCCCGGGTGGCCCTCCAGGGCAGGGTCGGCTGCGCCCTCCTGCTCCGGGCGCCCCCTTTGACAGGCACCCAGCTGGTCCGGGCCAGCAGCAGCTCGGGTCCCGCAGGGTCCCATCCTGTGCCCGTGGCCTTGAAGAAGCGGGGCTACGACGTCACCAGGAACCCACATCTCAACAAGGTACCCGAAGGAGAGAGGTAGTGGGGAGCGGTGGTCTGGGCACCAAACTGAAGATGGGCCTGGTTGCCCCTGACTCGTGGCATACAAGTCAGCTATTCCCCCTTAGTCCGAAAGCCTGAACTCTACTCCCCCTTTGCACAAGAATCCAGCCTCAGTGTCAGAGTGTTTTCCTCATGTGCCTTGTCAGTTGTTACCAGGGCATGACTGTGACTTGATTGGCTGTATTTAAAAAAAAAAAAGCTTCATAAATAAAGTGAGGTCAGGTGCCTTGGATATTACATGGTGTGGTAGAAAGATTGGGATTCTGAGCAACTGTACTCCACTCTACTTCTGATAAGTTGATAGGATGTAGTAGCCTTACTTATGGTCCAGCCTAATCCTTTTATTTTACAGATGGAGAAACAAGTCCAGGAATGTGGGGCTATGAAGTGATTTGCCCAGCCTTTCATATGTACTTAAGTAGCAGAACTGGGATTTTAAACCTAGGTTACCTGATGATTTATGTGATTTTGGGCAACTTATTTCACTCCATTTATCTACAAAATGAAGGAGTTGCATTAGGTGGTCTTTAGGATCCCTTCTGGTTCTAGATCCTATGACTGATTCCATAAATGCTAGCCCTGAGTATCACCAGGAGGCTTGGGTCAGAACTCTGCCTATGATTGTGTGTCCTTGGACAGGTTCTTTGGATCTCTCTAAGCCTCAGTTTCCTCATCTCCAAGAAAGGAAATACTAATTCCGGTCTTTGTATCATAGTCATTGCTCAGATCAAATGAGATTTCACATGTGGAAAAGCAGTTTGATAATTATATATAGAAGCAGAAGATAGGACTTCATATTTGAAAGGTGGTAAGGGAAGAAAGTTGGCTCAGTGGTAGAGCCCTGGGCCCAGAGTCAGGAAGACTCATCTTTTTGACTTCAGATATGACCTCAAACATTTGCTAGCTGTGTGACAAATTACTTAACCCTATTTGTCTGTTTCTTCATCTGTAAAATGAACTGGAGAAGGAGATGGCAAACCACTCCAGTATCTCTGCCAAGAAAACCCCAAATGGGGTCATGAAGAGTTGGACATGACTGAACAAAAGCAACAGGGAAAATAATTTAGGAGCTGGAAGGGACCTTGGTAATCATCAAGTTCAGAAATTCCAAGTGATCTCTAAGGCAGGTAATTGGGAAATGTTTAAAAAATAAATAAAAACACAGTGCTTGTTTCTATTTGAGTTTGACACCACTGATCTAATCCAATCCTCTTCATTTTTACAGCTGAGGAAACTGAGGCCCAAAAGAGTGGAAGTGATTTGCCCAATGGTACACAACCAGTTAGGGGACTAGTAGAAATAAGACCAGATTTCTTCTAATACCCAGTTAGGAGCTTTGTAGCACTACATTCCTAGTCTTTTTACCTGATCCATTCTCACTCATACATTTATTTCTGGAAGTCCTGTTAACTCTTGGACCTGGGAAGAGTGGACGGTGAGTACTGATAGAAAATGATTTTAACTAATAGGGGACCTGAGTTCTTGTATTAACCTTGTCATATGACCTTGAATTAATGCTTAACCTGCAAGGCTTTAGGTGAGGCAGTGTAGAGTTATGGAAAATGTCTTGGACTTGGAGTAAGAAGATAAGTTTGGATGCTACCTGACTTGGATCCATTCTGGAACCAAAAGCTCACAGCATTGCACAACTTCAGTGTGTAGGTTACCTTTCTCTCCTCTTGTAACAAACCATTATTAGTATATTTTGGGGGGAAAGTTTTGCCATCAAACAAACATTTAAATAAAATAAATTTTATTTCCTTGTTGGCAGAAGAAAACTTAATAAATGAATCAAGTTCTTCACTATGCACGATGTAACCATATCATCTTTTAAAAATTTTTTTAAACTTTATTTTTAACATTTAAAATTTTGATTTCCAAATTCTCACACTCCCTTAAGTCCTTCTCCCACCAAATTGAGAAGATAAGCAATATGATACCCCTTATACATGGAAAGTCATGCAAATCATATTTCTATAATAACCATTTTACAAAAGTAAAAAGCAAGAAAAACAAAGAAAGTGAAAAACAGTATGCACCAATTGCACTCAGAGTTCATCAGTTCTCTCTCTCGAGGCAGATAGCATTTTTCATCATGAGTCCTTTGGAATTGTCTTGGATCATTGTCTTTATCAGAGTAGGCAATGTGGCCATATCATCATGAACGTATTTCTCCTAATGGAAACTCCTTGTTTTTAACCCTTGGCATGGTCAGAATTTGACTTTACCACACAACTACTTAGAAGTTCTTGTGGCTATTACGACTGTTTTTGAATGAAGTTTATGTTAACCATCCTGCTCAAAGGTCCATAATTTCTAAAACAAAAGGATATTGGAAATTTTTAAAATAGAATTATTATCTATTTGATGTCACTTTTTGAGTAAGTGCTTAACCTGAGTCAATTTCCTCATCAGTAAAATGAGGTTACTTACACTTGAACTATTTCACAGGGGTGGTAAAAGGATCAAATGAGATCATGTGGGTGAGAGCTCTGAACTGTAAAAAGGACCACATAAGCTTTTATTTATTTATGTTGTTCTTATCCCTGATTGTACATAAGCTTGTCATGAGTTACAGTAATGGGCAGAGCTCTCTTACCCTTTTTCTCACCCTTTCCCCACTTCAAAACCTAAAAGGAATCTTCACACAGCCCTGACTTGTTATTAAATAATGTTTAATTAGAGCTTTTGACCATCTTTTGTGTATTTGACCTGGGGATACTTGGATTGTGGACGACTAACTTTACTTTCTTATGAATTGTTTTGTTTTTTTTCCTTAGGAATTGTTAACAATAAAGGATGGATAAAAAGATTCTATTTTCCCTGAACTGTGGTCTTTAAGCATCCTCAGTCTCCATGCTTCTCCAGCTGTGGCATGTAGTTCCTCACCCCTAAATTGGAAATAGGGATTTCCTTGTTAAAACAATGTTTTGTGATATTTTCCTGATAAATAGCTACTTTGATTTGAGTTCTCTTGATCACAGATGAGGAGTGGAAAACGCTGAGAACGACAGCATAGGATTCTGTTGGGGTCGTTAAGGGTGGATTCTGAAGGCTACAAAAGCTGCCTACCTTCTTCATTAAGACTTTCTTTGACTAGGGCTACATGGTCTCAGTAAGTGGTCTAGTGCTGTTCTCCTGATTATTTTATTGGAGATAGACCAGATTAGTCTTAGAAATCAGCCAAGTAATTAATGGCTCCCGCATTAATACAGACTTGAGGGAATTGGGGCTTCTATGACTTCCTTCAAGTTTCAGATAAAATCTTACAGTCTGTAGAAGCCTTTCTTGGTTCCCCTTAATACTAGTGCCTTCTTTCTGAGATTATCTCCAGTCTATATTTTGTTCGTATATAATCATTTGCATTTTGTCTCTCCTATTAGACTGTGAGCTCCTTGAGGTCAAGAATCATGGTTTTTTCTTTTTTTTAATATCCAGTACTTAGAATAGTGTCTGACCCATAGTAGATGCTTAACAAGTGTTTTTTGACTTGACTTGTTCAGTTCTGAGAAAAGATCAGTCAGGCAAATGGGAAACATACATCAAATACATAAGAGGCTGTTGAACATGATGTTGGTCATCTGGTTTGACTCTCTACTTAGATCCGAATGAGAGACGTGGAAATTGAAGCCCCAAATTGTGTAATATCATTTAATTGACTTTCTTGCTGTTCTTATATAATACTCCATTTCGCATCTCTATGCTTTTGTCCAGGCTGTCCTTCATACCTGGTATACACATCCTCCTTACCTCTGACTAGTTTGCTGAAGGTTTAGCTTAAGTTCTTCTTCCTAGAAGAGGTCTTTTCCTCATTCTACCCCTTTCTCCCCACCAGGAGGGGGCACAGTGGGTAGTACACTGGGTTTGGAGTCAGGAAGCCCTGAATTCAAATCCAGATTTAGATAGTCAATAGCTTGTGACTTTGGGGAAATAACCTCTTTCTGCCTCAGTTTCCTCAACTCTAAAATGGAGATAATAATAGCACCTACCTCCCAGAGTTATTGTGAGGATCAAATGAGATAATATTTATAAGAGCACTTAGCACAGTGCCTGGCAAAGAGTAGGCACTTAATAAATGCTTTTCTTCTTCCTTCCTCCTACCTGCTAGTGCCTCTTCCCCCAAATTACCATATGTACATGTATATGTGATATACTCATCCATATGTGCAAGTTATTTCCCCTACCCATAGAATATAAGCTTCTTGAGAATAGTTGAATTTTGTCTTTGTATTCCCAGAACCTGGCACAGTGCTTGGTACATAGTAAGGGTTTAATGCCTGTTGGCCAACTGGATTTCCAGAAAGTAAGACAATATTGTTAAAGAGGGAATGGATGATGGGGCAGCTAGATGGCGCAGTGGATAGAGCACCAGCCCTGGATTCAGGAGGACCTGAGTTCAAATCCGGCCTCAGACACTTGACACTTACTAGCTGTGTGACCCTGGGCAAGTCACTTAACCCTCATTGCCTCACCCCCCCCCCCAAAAAAAAAAAAGAGGGAATGGATGGTTTGGGAATGTTGAAGATTACAAAGAGCATAGGACAATTAGGGACTTTTTAAGTCGTGAAAGGAAAAACTCGGCACTCCGTTTGGCATAGATCTGTCTGAAACAAATGTATCAACCTTCCCCTCTTCCTAAGTTCCCTAATACTGTCAAGGGAACCACCCAGTCACCCAGGTTTCAAACTTGACTAATTATTCTCTCTCACCCTCCATATCCAATCAGTTGTCAAATCTTATAGTTTTACTTTTGTAACATCTATAGTATATGCCTCCTTCTCTCCTCTGTCACTGCCACCACCCTGGTGAAGGAAGAACCTTATCACCTTATGCCTGGACTATAGCAATAATGTGCTGGTTAGTCGGCTTCCCACAAGTCTCTCCCCACTGCAGTCTACCCTCTGTTCAGCTGTCAAAGTAATCTTCCTAAACTATGGATAAGACCGTTTCATCACCACCCTCAATCAATAAACTCTAGTGACTCTCAGTTACCTTCAGAATCAAATGTAAAATCCTTTGTTTGGCATTCAAAGCCCTTCATAATCTGCCCCTGACCCTACCTTTCCAGTTTTTTTATACCTTACTTTTAATACTCTTTGATTCATCCAGTAGCCTTGATGTTCCTTACATACATTTCATCTCTCCAGACTGTGAGCATTTTCACTGGCTCTGCCCCATGCCAGGAATGCCTTTCCTCCTCATCTCTGTGCCCTAGCTTTCTTCAAGTCTCAGCCACAATCCTACCTTTCTCAATCCTCCTTCAAGCTAGTGCCTTCCCTCTGAGATCATCTCAGAGGGAATTTATCCTGTATATAGCTTGATTGTATGTATTTGTTTGCATATTGTTTCCCCTATTAGACTCAAAGCTTCTTGAGAGGAGGGAATGTTTTTTGCTTTTCTTTGTACCCCTAGCACTTAGCACAATATCTGGCACATAGTAGACTCTTAATAAATGTATTGACTGATTGAATTAAATTCTAAGCATCTCTTCATAGAGAAATCCCCAAAGAACTGAATTTCCTCAAGCCTTTAAAACCTTTCTGATTTATGCCATTTTTAAATTTATGATTTATAGTTTAAGAACAAAGACAAAATTCCGTAGTCAAGATTAAACAAGAGCACAAAGTTTAGGTTAGAGTTTTCTATTTTTCTGAAAAGAATTATAGCAACTTAATTGGTGTACCTTGGAAAATTATTTTCTTAAAATAATTAGTCTCTCTTTTAACTTCTCCTTCTAAAGATTCCGCTTTCAACTTGGTCAAAGGAAAACTCAAAAAAGGTTTCTCTTAATTGAATTAAACAAAGACATTCTTGTTCTTCGTCTGATCATTACCCAAATCAGTTTTAGGGAGGATTGCTTCCTAAACTGATCAGGCTTTCTCTTTAGAAAATGGTTAGGCATTCTCTAAGAAGTAAGGCTTATCAGTCAAATTAGATCAAGAACTTGAGCTTAGAGTACTGTCCTAATACTGTTGTTTCATATTGCTACCCTAGAGAGGGAAAGAGGAGAGGGGAAGGGACTGGAGGGGTTTAGTATACTTCTACAAATTGAAATCTGTAAACATAAGAACCTGAGACATCATTTAGTCCCTGAGTATCCAAAATGTGGCCCATGCAACTCTGCTCTGTTTGACTTGCCCCTTCCTTCCTTCTTCTAGCATACATGAACCAGTAGGCCTATAGAGCCAAGTTTCCTGAAATTTCTAACTTTGGCTTGAGTTTGGCTCTACCTGACGATGAGCATAGATTATTTTTCATGGAATTGCTGAGATTATAGCTGAGAGATGCTATCACTGATATAAAGTGGGAATTAAAAATGAGATGCCCCCATAGTTCTCAAGAAAGTTAAGCTTGTTAAAATGCCATTTTTCTCATTGAAGTGATTCAAATTAGTTAGTGACTTGTACTAGGCCTATAGCTATTTACTGTTGTACAGATGAAGTTGATTTAAAAGAGTATGACTTTTAAAGAACACCACTTTTGTTATTGCTAAAAATTAATATTTTTAATATCTAATAGTTTATTATTGTTATTAGGATTTAAAGTAATTTAGTGTTCTCCACATACAGAAAAAAGAACTGTGGATTTTGAATGTAGATTGAACCATACTGTTTCTACTTTTTGGTTGTGGTTTTTTCTTTTTTGAGGTTTTCCCCTTGGGCTCTGATTCTTCTTTCACAACATGACTAATGCAGAAATATGTTTAATGTGATTATGCATATATAACCAATATCAGATTGTTTTCTGTCTTGGGGAGTGGGGAGGGAAGGGAGGGAGGGAGGGAGAAAAATTTGGAATTAAAAATCTTATGAAAACAAATGTTGAAAACTATCTTTACATGTAACTAGAAAATAAGAAAATACTTTTATGATTAAAAAAACAAATACAAATCTTATGAAAACAAAAAAGTTAGCCTGTATAGATATGGATTTCTGATTATGAGGTCCACTATTAAAAAAAACAACTTAGATACCCTTGAGTTAGGCTAACTCACTTTGCAGATAAAGAAACTAAGCCCACCTAGAGAAGGGGAAGCGGTATGCAAAATTAGCAGAGTAACCCCTGGTCTCCTGATTCCCAGTTTACTGATTTCCAGCACAAAATACTCTATAAATTAAGATAATCCTTGTTAATTTCTGCTTAGGATAGATACTTTTTTCCTTATGAAGGTAAGGAATTTTAGAACTGGGTGAAGTACAAAGTAATCACCTTGATGACTGGGTACTGGGATTTTCTTTTTTTCTTTCTTCTTTTTGTCTTAGTATCTCTAACATAATACTTGGCAAATAATAACTGACTTGATAAATGTTTAAGTTGCTGAATTGAAGTAAATGATCTTTTCAGGTTTTCACCAGAGCTCTGCTTCTTAAAAACCTATAAACCAATATTAAATGTATTGTGTTGAGAGGATAACTATGGCTCCTCAGATTCTGCTGGAATGGGCACATGACTTCCCCAGGCAAAAGCTTTTTCATTTATTTTTCTTTTCTCTTATTTTCCTTTTCTTCCTCTCCTCTTCTTTGTTTTCCTGTCTTATCCTTTTCCTCTCCTCTCCTCTCCTTTCCTTGGTGTAGGGTACATCAGTTTAGTTGAATGAACATGTAAAGACTTGGAAGCCAGACATCTCTTATTGGCTACACATCTGAAGCTATGCAGGAATTTACCTTATTCCTCTTAAAATAAATTGTAATTTATTACATTGCTATACATCACTTCTATTTGCTTTGCTTGAAAGACTTGATGTTTATAGTTACTAGATTTTATATATTATCTCTCTTCCCAGATTTACCTCTGGAAGGTACATGGAAAATATTTGGTATTGATTTCTTGATCTATGTTATTTATGCTGAGCAGGAACATATCTTAGTGGATGGGGAACCTGCCTGAGAATTAAGACTTGGATTCAAGTCTTGCCTCTGACTCATACTGGCTGAGTGACTCTGGACAAGTCACTTGACCCCTTAGTGCTCTAGGCAACTCTAACACTAGAAGTCGAAGATCAGGGAGTGACCTGCATTGGTAAAGGGGATTTCCTCATCAGGAATTCCTTATACTAGTGAAATCATAATTCCAGTAAAGAAAAAAATCCTCTCTTTCCCCCATGAGGTATGAAAGCAGTTCTCACCCTCATTTTACAAAGGGAATGAAAGAGATGTGAAAATGTTCAGTGACTTATCATAGCCAATGTCCCTCTGATTTATTTTCACTAATCTCTCCACCAGTGTTCTAGACTGATGCCTTGTTGTGGTATGGAAGTGAATGTGGATTCTCAAAGTGCATGGCATTAGAGCATAGTCTCATAGGTTCTTCTAAATTGGATACTATAAATACAAACTTTGGGTTTCCGTCTTCAAAGCCTTTCATGGTTTGGTGCCTTATCTCAAAACATTCCACTTCACAAACTTAAGTTAGAGGGAAAACTGTACAATTCTCCCCAAAGCTTTCCCTGATCTGACCATTTGGTAACAAACTTTCCCATCTGGTGTCATGTAACATTCTTCTCTACCACTTTTCTGTAATATTGTATATTATAGCTGTCTATGTTGGAATCTCATCTCCCTGCAAAATCTTTATGAAGCTTTTCAAAGTCAGGGGGCTATGTCTTGTTTCAGCTTTGTATCTTTTCCAGTACCTAAAACAATCCTCTACACACAGAAGGCCCTTCATAAACATTTGTTGGATAAAGGGAAAGTTCAGATTTTGGGGAAAGTATTTGATATTTCACAGTCAAGCCCTATTTTTCTCTGCTTGGTTGTGTACAAAGATTTTTCAGAACTTGGAAATCATGTATTCATTGCTCTGGACCCCAGATTTTCTTGTTGAATGTTAAAGTTCTTTTGTGAAAGTGTCTGTTCCTTCCTGCACAGAGTGTGTTACCCTTCAGAATGCTCCATCCTCTGTCACCAGCATGCACGTGACCTATCATGAAATGGTGCTGCCCCACACCCATTGTACTCAAGCACTTCTGCCTCTGTTTTGTTTGTCTCTGGAGTCTGGTGTTCAGAAAAAGGATGAATGGAGAGGATGCCCAGTCTGATGACTATTTACGGATCAGTGCATTTCATTCATGGCTCCCTGAATTCCTCTGGGACTCTTAGAAATGCACATGGCTTCCCCAGGAGACAGCCTTTTTGCATGGGGCTCATTAGTTTAGCTGAATGAACATGTAAAGACTTGGTGGCCAGCCGTTCTATGCTGGCTGAACATCTGAGGCTACACAGGAATCCTCCTTATTCCTTCTAAGAGCAATTGTGATTTATTGCACTCTATAACATTTGGGATTCATCTCTGTATAAAGCATGCCGTTAAAATTTTTTTTTTGTTCAGTGCCAGTTTGGAACTCAGTTGTGTTATCCTGTCTCCTTTTGGTGCATCTGTCATCACCAACTTGTCTCTCAGATCACTCTGGAGATGATCAATGATTTGAAGCCAACAAAGTGAGAAGTTCATCAGAGCTTGTCAGCCCTAAAGGCAGATAACTTAATACATTTTTCTAAAATCTGTGCATCAGATGTGGTGGTAGAATTGGGCCACCCCAATTGAAAGAGAAAGGACAAATTGTTGAGTAAATTATTGTCCTATAATCATCAAATTTGAATTTGTCTCAGCCTCTTTGTGCAGTCACTCAGGAAGGCAAATGCCAAGTACAATTGATGTACTTTAAGGACAAATTGGTATAGACAAATCAGATTTGATCCTTCCTGACTGATTCTTACTATGCTCTCCAGATATGGAAAAGTTTGTCTATGTGGCTATTCCATTAGACCGAGTAAAACTCAGAAGTAGCCACTTCTCATAAGCACTGGGAAGACAGAAGTCAGAGAAAGCATGTATTCTATATCAGCAAAACTGATTTGCACCACAGACCTTATAGGTTGAGAGAGAGGGAGGAACGTAGTCAGGGAGGGAGCAAATATCTTTATTTAACAGATGAAGAAATTTTTGCTAGATGAAGAAACTTTGCTAGATGCTAGAAACATACAGAGATAATTAAGAAATGGTGCTCCTTATAGAGCTTAAGAATTATAGAATGGTGGAGGCAAAGATGACTTTGGCAATGATTTTGTTTTGTGCTTCTACTCCATAAAGAAGGAAACTGGAGACCAGAGAAATACCAGAGTACATATAACTATTAATGACTAAATACTTCAGATTCACATAGTCTGGTGCTCTTCGGCTTGTGGTTAGATAGATAGGTGGATAAGGGGTCCCATCCCTTCTCTGGGTGAGAGAAGAGGATACAAGAAGGTTAGAATCACTAACATTTGCTGCTGCCTTTATTCTGACAGTGAATGCAGAGAAAAAATGAAAAAATATTCTTTTATTAAAGGGCTCTTCTGATGCTTCATTTTGGTGTGGAAGTGGCCCTGGCTTCTCAAACATTCTGCCTGGATATTGTAAATTCTTAACTGCTTAGAGAAGCTTTGAGTATAAATCAGCCCTATATTGTCTGGGGACCAGCATAAATCAGTTTGGAGATACTTTTTGCCAGAAAGCAGCCCCTAGGTGATTTCCCCCCAGCCAGCAACAACTCAGAAAGACTATCTATCAAGGTGTAGAAGGGTTTAAATGTGTTTTGGTGAAATTAATAACCCATCCTAGTAAGGTCATGAATCCTTGCAATATGAAAATCATCAATGAAGTTTTTTTCTATAGTTTAATCACACATAATAGAGAAAGTGGATGAAAACATTTCCCATATTTTGTTATATAAAATATGCTGAATGGGCACTTCATCAATTTAAGCTATCTATATTTATCTAACCATTCATAGATACATGCATATGTCCCCAGACAAGTAGACAACCAACTGACTTGAGAAAATTGTACTTGGGAGATGGCATAGTGATTTTGAAGCTCCCTGGCTGAGCACTGTCCCAAAGGCATTTGATATCTAAAATAAATAAATTAAATAAATAAAGTACCATAGTCTTGTGAGAATCAAAGGGCAATGAAAAGAAACGTAGTGGGAGTAGGCAGGCAAAAGCACATTACCATGTATAAATGACACATGAAAAGTGCCCTAAAATATGTCATTAAAGACATTCATGACCACAAAAGGAGGCAGGACAGGTTGGCAGCCTGGGTGTTGCTCTGTTATTCATAAAATATTAAAGGAAGTGGAGGATTGTCTTCAAAGCAGTGGATGAATCCTCAATGAAAGATTTACCAAAAGATTTGGGTGAAAAAAAATTTGTCAGGAATAGAAGACATGGAAAGATATTGATTTTGATCTGTCTTGGTTGAGATAGGAGCCATATTGATTCCATTAAATATCCATCTACATATTTTATTAATAAAACCTTGCATGTGTATAGAGCTATTCAGTTTATAGTGGAGTTTGTGTGTTAGATTGCCTCTTCTGGTCTCCTTAGATACTGCATTGTCTCCATCTCTGTATAGTTGAGTCAATTTTATGATTGCATTTTCTCATGCTTTTTATGAATACAGTGATGCCTTATACTTACTGTGTCCAAATCCATGTAAAAACAAGATGCTATAATAAGAATCCACAGAATGTTCTAAAAGCTAGCATGTGTAAAAGGTAGAGCTAGATGTCAGAACCCCTGTTGAGATCTTTGTCACTGGAGTATGTCACCTGCCAACTGGAACATGGAGACATCTATAGATGGGGTTTCTCAAGTTGCCTTTCTGGTCTCTTCTCTAGTGCCCATTTTCCGTTTTAAATGTTCTTTGCAGCCTATGTAAGGCCTGGGCTTTTATAGCTTTATGTGGGATAGAATTTTTGTCATTTCTCCCAAAGATTCCTTCTTGTGTGTGTGCCTTCTTCGCAAATGCCAGTTTTAAAAAGAGTAAAAAGGCCTTTTGAGTTTTATGCCCATAACGAAAGGATCATTAATGTGCAGTACTTTTGTCTTCAGAGAAACAGGATTATAGTCAGCTTCAAAAACCTTGACTTTGATGTCTCTGAAAGCACATCGGGAAATCCTTTGGGTTGGTGTCTGCCTCCCTTGCATCCCAGAGCACAAAAGATGCTCTATTATTGTGTGATGAAAATCTGACGGATATCCTACTACCGGGGGGAACCAAGGTCAATTTTTAAAAGCATGCATTCATACTGTACACAAATGGTTGCTTGGCAGCCTAGCTAAAACACCATCCTGACCAAATGAAAACAGTTAGGAATCAAATATACCCCCTAGTTTGAGGAGGAGAAGATAGTTGGCTGAAAGTTTATGTTTTTGAAAATGAAAGTGATGATGTACATTTTATGCCTGTCACTCTGGTTGATTTTCTTATTTCAAGGATCCAGTGTATTAATCTTACTCCATCAAAATGTACTATTAGAGCTTTCCCACTACAGGTCTGTCTCTGTCTCTCTGTCTCTCTCTCATCTTTGTCTATCTATTTGTTTTTTGTCAGCTTTTATCTACTCTTATGCCTTCATTTATCAGTTTTCTTGGGATGAATCTGAAATTTATTCTCTCTGGAATTCTAGTCCTATATTTCCAACTCTAACAGATATCACCTTCTGGATATTCTACCAAGGACCTCCAACTCATCATAAAATAAAATAAATGAAAATAAAAATAAAAATAAAATAAAATCATGTCTTTGCCACCAATACCTTTTCCTGATTTCCATGTTTCTCCTAATGCTACCACTATTCTTCCAGTCACTCAAGTTTCATACCTTTGTGAGTCTTCTCTTCCTCCTTCCCTGTATGCAGACAAGCCATCTCGATTAGCCCTGCAAAATGCCTCATACATCTTTTTCCTTTTTAAATTTCATACTGCCATCATAGTTTAGGCTCTTATTACCTCTTCCCTGCTCTATAGTCATATCGTCCAAACCAGTCTCCTTTCTTCCAGGCATCTTCTTTCCTGATTCATCTAGTGGATTGCCACCTAACTTATGTTCTTAACACTCAACTTAGAAACCTTTAGTGGTTCACCTAGCATACAGTTTCCTAGCAAATAGTACAAATTCTGTGACTGATGCTGCTTGTTCCCAAAGTGCCTTCATCTTACACTAATCTTCAATGGCCAGCTACTCAGAATTACTTGCTTATCCCTGAGCTTACTTTGAATTTTCACTCCTTTTCTTATATGAATCACCTGACTGGAATGCTCCCCTACCATGTCCATATTCACCTACAACTAGGTCCTTGTTATGAATAATGAATCCTGCAAAGTGGTAGCTTTATTTGATTTTGAACTGCATATTTCTACTGGGTTGGTACCAATGATGATATATTACATGATTATAACTTTGAGTAGTGTGAATTCAAATAGCAGTGACTTCATGGATTCATTATTTGCAGTGTTTAGGACCAAACTGTATTGAATTCCTTTACATCTTTCAAGACAGTTCCTTTTATATTGCTTTTTCTGCTCATCCCATTTGAAAGTGTTACCTCCCCCTCTTTGCATCCTTATGATATTTAATATCTACAATTTATATGGCACTTGCCCAAAAGGACTCAGTAGCCAATTGAATTTATGACCAATTCCATGCTATCTAGTCAAATGTTTTACTCATTTAATGTTTGAGAGCTTCTTGAGGTCAGGACCCACACATATATCTTTGTGTTCTTATCCAGTGACTATTAGATGTCTCATATACAATAGGTGTTCCAGAGATAGTTGTCAAGTGAGTGAATGAAGGAATCCTAAGATTAGGTGAATGGGGCACAGGTACAAGTAACAGTCCATTTATTGGGTCATCAGTGCCACTATTTTCCCTCATTATGCAGATAATCTCAAGAGTTCGAAAGAATCTTGGAAGTCATCTAGTCTAACTCTCTGCCACACAAATGTTTCCTTGCTACATGATTCCTGGCAAGGGGTTATCTAACCTTTGTTTGAATATTTCCATTGCTAAGGTACCAACTTCTTTACAAAGCAGAAACTATTCTAAAGAAAATTCTCAATGCAACACCCAATTTGCCTTTTCTTTGGCAGGCAAGGAAAAACTTGAACCATCAAAGTGCATTATTTTCATTTCACAGTGTGGGTTTTGAGAGCTAATAATGGCTCTCAAGGAGTGATCTTTCTTTCTAACTGTATACTGTATCCCAGCTAACACAAAACAAATTGGTTGACTCTGGAAAGGCATTTAAAAAATTCACAGCTCGCCATGTTGCACTAGTTACACTTTATTGTGTAACTTTATTGTGAATAAGTATGCTTATACTTATGCTGAAAAAACTATTTTAAAACCACTGGAAATACCAGTGAGTTGCAGAAGAGTTAAGTTTAAGGGTAGCCATCCACATTCATTCATTTTGATGTACAAAGCACATGAGACTGATTAAGTATTGTAATTTGCTATAAATCAATACATTTTAATTGAGGGTCTGCTATGGGCATTCCACTGTGCTAGATGATGACGATGGGAATGCAAAAGTATAAAATGTATAAAACTGAGTACAGTTCAGGCGTGGTCCTTGCCACCAAGGGACTTCTAGTCTTGTAAGGTAGGAGTAAGATATGAAAAGAAAAAGAATCCATCCAGAAAAGGAAAAGATGATATTCCATAAAAGTACCACTCTAAGTCATTCAAAAATCAGGAGAGAAGTGTGGTGGGCACGAACAGGGCTGCAACCTATTAGTCACCAAGCATTGTTCAGGAGCAGTAGTCTAAGGGGCTTCTTAAAAAAAGTGTCCTGGGGGGGGGCAGCTAGGTGGTGCAGTGGATAGAGCACTGGCCCTGGATTCAGGAGGACCTGAGTTCAAATCCAACTTTATACACTTGACACTTACTATCTGTGTGACCCTGGGCAAGTCACTTAACCCTCATTGCCCTGAAAAAAAAAAGGTAGCACAAGCAAAATCATTAAGGGCTTAGTATAACAAGAGTGAGGAATAATAAATAGTGATGAGAGTGCTGTGCTAGTACTCACACATGATTTTTTAAAAAATGCCTACCATATTGGGGAGATGTTCTATGGATGGCTTATGAGAGGTCACAACCACGAGCTGCACTTTTGGAGGAAGTGCTCATGTCAGTTCACAGGTTTGTTCAGGTATATAATGGGCTAATACACTGTTCCTTTGCCTTCTGTACAGAAGACTGTTGGAGATTTAGAATGTTAACCCAAAGGCATTATCTTAAATTGTGGGAAACCCATCGATGTGACAGGTGGGTTAAAGAAATATTTGGGAACAGGCTTCTCTTTCAGCATTCTTGAAATCACACTGGTTTGCCCCATGCATGTGACCCAGCAATGGGTACAAATAAATTGATATTATAAAGCATCTTGTGACATTGAATTACACTGTATGTGTCAAAATAGAACAATTCTTGTTTCCTAGTATTTTCTGAATTCCTGATTGTTCACTGTACCACTCTTCTTCCTAGAAGCACTATTTCCCCAAGTTTATTTTTAATTAGATGCTAACATAATAATAATGATAACTTTTATTTTACAGATACAAAATTCTTAATATGCTTTATCTCATTTGATCCTCACAACAAGTAAAGGAGGTAGGTAAGGCTGTGATTCTTATCTACACTTTAAACATGAAGAAACCTGGAGTGCTGAAATCATAGGTCACCTTATTTTGCAGCTGAGGAAACTGAGCCCCATGATTTGAGCAAAGTCACATAACTAGTAAGTGGCAGAAACAGGATTTAAACCTAGATTTTTTTGCTTCTTGATAGTGAGTCCTTTATTTTTTTTCCTTTCTGATTTTGCCTAAAAGCTCCTTAGGGCTGCTTGGCACAACTGAAGTCATTCTTATGTTATTCAAAAGCCTTGGGATGAAAATGTACTCTGAGCTAACAGAGCCCCAGCAGTATAACTTTGCCTCTCTCATCCTCTTTCATGTGCTCCATTCCTCAGTAATGAGTGAATGAAAAAGCATTTAATAAGAACTTACTATGTACCAATTACTTTACTAAGTGCTGGGAATACAAATAGAAAAAAAGAATGAGACAGTACCTCTTTTCAAGGAGCTTACACTTTAATTAGGGAAGATAAGACAAGACATAAAAGAGTTCACCTGGAGGGAGAAGGAAAAGTCTAGAAATCCCAAGGGTACAGCACTTAGCACAGTACCTGGCACATGGTAAGTTTCTACATGTTTATTGTTAGGTTGAGATGACAGTGCTCAGGGGGTTGGAGGGCCTAGCTGCAGGTCAGATGATAAATCTTAGAGGACTTTAGGATCTAAAGATAAGGCAGGTGGTAAGGCCCGATTTTCCTTTCTTTCATTGGAAAGTTTCTAGCTTCCAGCTGATGCAAATAGAGTAAATAGCTGTGTAGGTCTTCCCACCTGGTCACCCCACTGTCAGGGCAGCCTGGGCTAGGAGAGAGAGAACAGGAAGGAAAGAGGAAAGGGCTAGCTCCACCCCTCTGGCAGTTTTTCCACTTTGGGTAACCCTGTTCTACATCCAGTTCAGATTTGTTTTTTGTCCCTAACCCCTGCCCAATGGTGCTAAGACCTCAAAGAACACACTGTATTCCTATGCTTCCATGAGCTTACTCATGTAATTCACCAGACTGAAAGAGGGAAGAAGGTTGATGAATAAGGAACATCTTGCAGTTTCAGGTGTAAAGTCTGAGAGTCCCAATCCACTTGAAAATAAAGACCTTTGTTAGGTAGGAACATTCTTTGATTGAATCAAATCAAATCAATCAATCAAGCAGAATGAGGTACATTAGGAAATGAGTATCAATAAGGGGAGAGGTGTGAAAAGACTTGCTTATCTCCTGAGGAGCTTGTATGAAAGCAGGAGAGACTTTTGAATCAGAAAGGGTGTCTGACAGTAGAGGAGTTCGAGTTGGTGAAGGGGGGAATTAGCTAGGACAAAATAAAAAGACAAAGTAGGACTGAGCTGTGACAGAAAAGGTAGATATCAAGGAAGGCCATTGGTCCTACAGACATCTTGGAGAAGAAGACTTAAGGTGACTCCGCCAGTTGTGCCAACCCTCTCAGGGACTGAGGGAAGTTCCAAGAAAAGGTCAGCTCTTCCCTCCACTCTTCCTCTTGATATTTCTGGTTACCTGAATTCCGCCTCAACTGCAAAGAAGCTAGGGTTTAAGTAGAGATATATGTAAATGTGAATTAAGGCAGAACACCAACCCTCTGTCTAAATGTTTGAAACTTACCTAACTGGAGGCTCAGAGCAATCGTGGTTGTACAACTATCTTTTTATCTAATATAGAACTAAGAGAACAAAGTACACAGTGACAGCAATATTGTATGATGATCAACTATGAATGATTTAGCTTTTCTCAGCGATACAATGATCCGAGACAATACCAAGGGACTTATTATGAAAGATGATATTCACATCCAAGGAAAGAACTGATGGAATCTAAATATAGATTAAGGCATACTATTTTTCACTTTATTTTTTCATGTTTTCCTTCTGATCTATTTCTTCTTTCACAGCATGATTAATATGGAAATATGTTTTACATGATTGCACATATATAACCTGTATCAAATTGAGGACCACTTTAGGGAGGGAGGAAGTGAGAGAGGGAGAAAATTTGGAACCCACTTTTAAAAAAATGAATGTTTAAAGTTATCTTTATGTGTAATTGGGAAAAAATTTTAAACTATATATAAAAATAACAAACTTCCTAAAGCAGAAGAAAAGGCACCCCTTTGGACCTGAAAAACCATTCTATTGCTCCAGGTTTAAAATGAGCTAATTATTGTAGCAGGGTGTTATAGAGGTAAGACTCTTTTAAAATGTGTTTTTGTCAAAGGAGTTAAATGCAATCAAGAAAAAAAAGGTATGAGGCTGAATAATGGAGACAGAGGAAATCAGTAACCTGTAGGAAACAGTTCATTGTCTTAGGACCAACTCTTTGTCTATTTTAATAGTTGTTCCTAGAAGAGAAAGAAAAATCAAATCAGGATCAGCAACAAGAATCATTTTTCATAAACTTGTTTGTATGGTCTGGCCTTGTCATGTGACAGAGTTCTCATCTTAGAAGCATGATATCATGGAGGGTTCAGTGATGAAAACAAGTTTTTCAAAAAGTGAAGAACCCATGAAACTTTTCTCTTACATTTCCGGCAAAGTTTGAAAGACCTTTGGTTTACACCCTGAGTTGTTCCCAGGGTCTTTGATCTCTTCTGATTGACTCTGTGTAGTGGTTGTCTTTGATTCAATATCAACGTCTAAGGGTGAATGTTTATTATAGGGTTTGCATTACAAACATTTGTAACTGCTTCACATCAGAGAAGGAAGGCAGGGTATAAACACATTTGTAATTCATTTAGGGGATGGTGTTTAGATCTGTGGCTTCACGAAGCTTTCAGCTTTGACTTGGCCAGTGAAGGGGCTTTTCATATCCAGTGTACTTGAAGGGAAGTGCAGCTTTATAAGCTTCTTTGATCAAATAATCTTTTCATCAGCTAGGGTTTATTGTCTGGCCCTCTGTGTTCTTTTATATCTAGCTGTTGTTGCATTGTTCATGTTATAGTCTCCACTATATTCTTTACTGAGGGAATCAGAATAAGGCCTCTTCATATTTGCTCATTTTGTTTTTGAATATTAGAGGGCATTATCTTCTGAGATGTATAATTGTTAATAAGAGGTCTGTGCCTATTTTTACTTGTAACCAAGGATTCATGCCATCGAATATCCATTTTTCAATTTTGGCAGTAACTAGTTTGAATCCTATTCTTTTGCAGTTTACTGACTGCCTTGTGACTGAAAGTGAACTGTGGCTGCTTCATTGGTTCTCATAATCAATGATGATGATAGCCACATGGTTCTTTGGATCAGAAATATACCCTACTCTATGTTTTTTTTTTTTTTTAATCTTCATACTGCTCAGCAAATGTCAGAGGGTTATAAACCCTAAGCATGCATAGATAAGAAGCACAGTAGAAAGAGTTCTGCCTCTGGATTTAAGAGACCTGAATTCAAATCCAACTCTTCTTCCTTACTGACTATGTGACTTTGATATTCTGGAGCAGGTCTAAGCTAGTCTAGTCTAGTGATTCAGTTTCTAGAGTCAAAATGCAATAAGCCATTTGTGAAGAATAAAATACAATTTAAAAAATGCTCACTAATAGGACATTAAAAGAAGAAAGCTTCTGAAATTAAAAGGATATTAAAAACACTACTCTCCTTTTATTGCTTAGTCATTAGGTTAAGAACTCCTATGTCCTCTGACTTCAAATCCCACTTAGTTCATTATTTATTTATTTATTTTTGCAGGGCAATGGGGGTTAAGTGACTTGCCCAGGGTCACATAGCCAGTAAGTGTCAAGTGTCTAAGGCCGGATTTGAACTCAGGAACTCCTGAATCCAGGGCCGGTGCTTTATCCACTGCGCCACCTAGCCACCCCTAGTTCGTTATTTTTATAGTTTAGTTGGAAAAGAAGTCAAATGTCCTCTTCATATCCTTAAGAAACGAAACTAGCAAATGCCAGAATAAATGACATTGGGTGGGTCTTTCAAGAAGGGGAAGAGAGAACAAGTCTGGGGAGGGCTGAAAGGGAAAGACTAAAGAAAGGGCTTTAGCCTATATTGAAATGCAGGAGCTTGGACCCGTCCAAGCTAGACAGAGCCTGAAGGCAAAGGGCCAACCTTTCTTTCCCAATCATCTAAAGAAGCAACAACAAAGAGAGCCAGAGTGCTCCCCACAAATGAAGGCCACTTCACTACTGTGGAGGGTAAAGAGGTGAAAAAATACTGGTTCTTGGATTTCTTCTAGTAAAGAATTAGAACTCACACATCTCCTGATTAAACATAAAAGCAAGGTTTTTATTTGGCACAAAGACATGTTACTCGGAGGAAAGTCTAGAACTTTAACCCTTCCTGAACCAGAAGGACAATTTTTTTTTTCCCTTCATGGCAGTGAGGGTGAAGTGACCTGCCCAAGGTCACACAGCTAGTAAGTGTCAAGTGTCTGAAGCCGGATTTGAATTCAGGTCCTCCTGAATCCAGGGCCAGTGCTTTATCCACTGTACTACCTAGCTACCTCCTCCCCCCTTTTTTAGGATAATGCTTTTATAGAGGGTAGATGGGGTGACCACCTGAAAATGGAAAGTTCCTTTTTGGGGTGGGGTGGGGAAAGCTTTGTTGCTTGTCACATCCCTGAGAATGAAGGTTTTTTAAATGATCGTCCTGACCTTTGGGGTTATCTCTGTCTCCTGGATCCAGCCAGGTTGTAGACACACACAGATAACATTCCTTCTATAAACTTTTATTTCCTCTTACTTCCTTGGTATGTCTGTCCTGTTATCTGGTCATCTTTGAGTTTGCTTCTCTCAGGAGAAGCCATTTCGGATTGATTCTAAGCCCACATCACTACCATGTACACACCCCCTTTTTTAGCTCATTTTTGTGTGTTTTGTGTGTAGTAGAATATTGGTTCTTTGAGGTGGGAAGTATCTTTCCTTTTGCTTATATTTGTATCTCTAGAGCTTAGCTTACTAAATACATGTTTCCTTGTTAGAATGATGCAAAACAAACAATGTTCCTAACACACAGGAAAAGTAACAATCTTCCTGAGCTTCAGTCTCCTCAACTGCAAAATGATAGGGTTGGACTTGAAGGCCTTTGAAGTTCCTTCTGTCTCTAACCTGTGATCATCTATGGTAGTGGGATCAGTTTGAGTTCTTTGCCCATTATGGAGTTGATCCCCACTGTCACATTCATGGCTTGCTTGAGTCTCCTCTGTCTACCACAGAAGCCTCTCTCCACCTTTATCAAACTCTTACTTTGCTTTAGAATTAAGGTACTTACTACCTGAGATGCATAAGGCTACCTCCTCATATACTCTCTAGCTGTTTGAAATGCCCCTGGAAGGCCTGATATAGTTTGACAATTATTTCCTATATTAAGATCTTAAAGATTTTAAGCCTGTGAACACTTGAGGAGAAAGAAATTTACAACTTTATTTAAATGCTAATTTCCCAAAACAGGTACACTAATGCACATTGGTGGAGCTGTGAACTAGTCCTAGAAAGCAATTTGGAATTATGATCAAAATGCTATTAAACTGTGCATACCCTTTGACCCAGCAATATTAAGAAGAAATGGATCTGCATGTACAATAATATATATGACAACTATTTTTGTGGTGGCAAAATATTGGAAACTGACGGGATACCCATCAACTGAGGACAAGTTATGGTATGTGTGTGTGATGTAATACTATTGTGCTATAAGAAATAATAAAAGGGATGGTTTCAGAAAAATATGGGAAACTTGTACGAACTGATGAAAAATGAAATAAGCAGAACCAGGGGAACAAATGGTAATAGTGGTAAGGTAAAAATATTCAACTTTGAAAGACTTAACAACTCTGATCAATACAATTCACCACAATTCTGAAGCACTTATGATGAAACATGCTATCCATCTTCAAAAAGATAATCAATGGACTCAGGAGTGCAGATTGAAGCATATTTTGTTTCCCTCCCTCCCTTCTTTTCTTCCTTCCTTTTTGAACAGAGCTAATGTGGAGGGGCAGCTAGGTGGCACAGTGGATAGAGCACTGGCCCTGAAGTTGGAAGGACTTGAGTTCAAATCTCACCTCAGACACTTACCAAGTCACTTAACCTCAATTACCTAAAACATCCGGAGCCATTTCCAGTTGTCCTGATGTATATCTTGCCACTGGACTCAGATGGCTCTGGAGGAGAGAGGGAGGTTGGTGACCTTTCACAGGCCTCCCTCACTTAAATCCAAATTCAATGCAAGTCATGGTCTGATGTCATGGTCTTCTTCAAGAATGAAGGACAAGCAACAACAGCTAATGTGCACATTTGTTTTGCATCACTACATATTCGTAATAGGTTTTGTTTTTCTTTCCTTCTGATTGGATGGAAGAGAGGAGAAAGGAGGAAGAAAAGATGGAACTTAAAAAAAAGAATAAAAAAGCCTCTGCATGCCAATAAATAAATACATTTAAAAATTAATTTCCTTTACTCCATTGTCTTGTTTTGGTTTTTTAACTTTAATGGTATTATCTCTGCTGGTATGAAATCTTGGAGACTTTTGTTATACCAGTGCTTCAAACTTCAATCTAAAATTCTCAACATGACAGTACTTTTGCAGTTTTCTTTAAAAGAAAAAAATCCAGACTCAATAAAATTCAGGCCTGGGATTTTAAGATGAAATTCTCCAGGTAACTTTTTCATTGTTATCAAAGGCATCAGTTAAATTTGGGAAAAAATGAGTGCCCCCTTTGCTGTTGGACATTAAGAGTTTTGTCTATTTTGAGAATGTGTGTATGTGTGTATTAGGAGGGGGTTACCCTTGGAATAAATATTTTGGTGGGTGACTAGCTTCAAGGAAGCCTGGACTAATAGTTGAAAAAAAGTTTTTTGGTATGCTTTTATTGGTCCTCTTTCCTTCTGCTGTAGCAATAGCCTACATAGCAGTCAACCTGGAAAAACTCAAGCTTAGCACTTTTTTATAGGAACATAGATTTATAGCTAGAATGGAATTTAGAGGTCACTTTTCTAGTCCTCATATTTTATAGATGAGGAAACTGAAGCCCAAAAGAGTTTTGGTGACTTATCCAGGGTCACTTAGTAAAACGCAGAACTGGGATTCAAACCCATGTCCCTTGAGTCTGAATCCAGCATTCTTTTCTACTGCAATGCACTCTTCCCATTAGTGAATTTAATTAAGGCCACTGGTACTATTTTCCTCACTCCATTTTGGCCTCTGGATTTTGTCTCCAGTGCAGACAAACCTCTTAAAATATCCTTTTATTTTTTTTATTTTTTTTAGTGAGGCAATTGGGGTTAAGTGACTTGCCCAGGGTCACACAGCTAGTAAGTGTTAAGTGTCTGAGGCCGGATTTGAACTCAGGTACTCCTGACTCCAGGGCCGGTGCTCTATCCACTGCGCCATCTAGCTGCCCCTTAAAATATCCTTTTAAGAAATCACCTGCAGGGAAACAGTTTGACCAAGGGGACAGAATTCAAAACAGGAGTTCAGATACATGAGCTAGATGCAGCTTGGCAGCAAACTTTCCAAGGTTATTTTTGTACAAGATTTCAGGCAGAAAGAAAGGTTCCAGTTAAGATGAGCTTTTGGTAGCCAAGAAATCAGGAATTCCAAGAGGTAAAGTTCCCCCAGCCAACCCAAACCCTTTACCTTAGGCACATTGCTTAGTAATGGAGTGTAGTTATTTCCTTCAGTGTGTGCTAGAAGCTCATTGTTTGTGTTTTGCTGTTGTTTATGAGTCTATAGTAAGCACTAATTTCCTGTAAAAAGAAAAAAGATATCCATAATTGCCATGTTAATTTGAAGAATGATTACAGAAATGAATACAGCTGTGCTTATTTCAGCAAACAGGCAGATACTGCTTGGGCTCCTCACTGTGTGTGTTCAGGCACATAGTTTTGTTCTTGACTTACTTTGTTTGGGAGCAAGGGCAGTTCTGGTACCACAGCCCTGCAGGCAGTATTTAATCACCTCTAACTCTGGCTTTGGGGGTTAGGCCAATAATTAAAAGCCATTTGGGTTAACCACAGCATGGAGCTAAGAGGACAGGACATATCAAAGGTAAGCCACAATGGGTTTTTTCCAATGTTAGGGAAATTCTCTTGGCAGCAGTGAACTTACTGGCCCATTTATCATGTCATAATAGAATCAGCACCAAATTTCAAATCAGAGAACCTGGGTTTACATCTGACTCTGCTCCTTACCAGTTGTGTGACCCTGGGGCATAATCTGTTTCCTCATTTATAAAATGAAAGTGTGGGTCCAAACCATCTACTAAGTATTTTCCATCTTTAACCATATAATTCTTTGCCTTTCCAGGAAACTGATAATTACCGTAATGGGCCATTGTGTTTGTGGTTGACATATTCTATGACTCTATTTTATCCCAGTCTGGGTTAGAACAGTATGAGGTGAATTTTGCTATTGAATTTGTCAATGATCACTCATACTTAGGATTAGAGAACTGAAAAGAGATATTAGAGGCCATCTAGTCCGCCCCCTTATCTTAAATGTGGAGAAAATGTTATCGTACCATATAGAAACAGAGATCGTCTGCTTCGCATATAGAAATAGAACTAACCTAATAGGTCCAATATGTTGCCTATATCTGTGTGATAGAAAAGATTCCTGGATTTGGAGCTTGGATCCTGGCTCTGCTACTTACTACAAATGTGCCTATGGACAAATCACTTTTATTCTCTGGGTGTCAGTTTACTTATCAAGGAACTGGACCCTAACTTTGAATTAAGCATTGTCACCTCTAAATCCCATTATGCTATGATGTAACTGAACTTCTAGAAAGCATACTATGCTTGAAAATATATCCCTTGCCACATTATGACACTATGGGCAGTTGGCGGCACAGTGGATAGAGCACTGGGCTGGGAATCAGCAAGATTCATCTTCCTGAGTTCAAATCTGGCCTCAGACACTAGCTGTGTGACCCTGGGAAAGTCACTTAACCCTATTTGCCACAGTTCCTCATATGTAAAATGAGCTGGAGAAGAAAATAGCAGATCACTCCAGTATTTTTGCTAAGAAACCCCAAATAACTGAGATGACTGAACAATACCATTACACTGCCTGAAATGCCACCATTGTGTTAAAAAATCTCTTGTAAACTACAGCTAGCTCTAAGAATATTATGGTATGCGACAGAAGTGCTTAGTCAGATCACATTGTAGACTTTCAAAGGTTAAAAAGGACCTATGAAATCATTCAGTCGTCAAACATGATGATCTTTTTTAAAAAATCCTTCTTGACCAACTCTCTGCTATTCTGACACTTTTAGTCACTTTTCTTACTGCATACGCTTTCTTCTTTGGGTTTTTGTGATGATACTCTGTCTTGGTTTGCCTCCTACCTGTGGCTGTTCTTTTTAAGTCTCCTTTGCTGGCTTCTCATTGACATTATGCCTCTTAACTGTGGATGTTCCACAAATTCTATCCTGGGTTCTTTTCTCCCTCCATGTTCTCTTGGTAACTTCAGCTTCCATGGGTTTAATTATCATCTCTATAAGAATGATTCCCAGATATATATGTGTAGCCCCAGTCTCTTCCTGGAGCATAGGTCCAATATCACCAGTTGCCTATTGGATATCCTAAACTTAGATGTACCAAAGACTTCTTAAACTCAACATCAAACTCATTATCATTTATCTTAAACCCTTTCCTCTTCCTAACTCTCCCATCTCTTTTGAAGGCATTGCCATCCTTCCATTGTTTCAAGTTTATAATCTCAGCATTTTCCTAGCCTTCTCACTTCTCATCTTATATATCCAATCAATTGCCAATTCTTGCTATTTTTATGTTCACATTTTTTGCATCAGACTCCACCCACATAACTACTACCTTAGTTCAGGAGCTCATAACCAAATCACCTGGATTATTGCAACAGCCTCCCTTAAGATTCTTCCACAAGAGTCCCCCCTTTGCACACCTCTGCCAAAATAATTTCCCATAAGTACAGATCTGACTATGTGACTCTCACCTGAGGCTCCAAGAAGCTGTAGTATGTGTACTGGCCACAGCAGAAGGGCTAAACCAGGTTGAGGATGACCAAGGAGCCTCAAATCCACGAGTGAGTTAGGGAGATATCTACCCCAACTGTGTGAAGACTTCTCCTAGTGGAATGGGTGGATGAGAATAATTTGTTTCAATAGCCATAAAGGTGGCTGAAGTGGGTGCTGTGGAACACTTAGAGCTTGGTCAAACATCAAAGATGCCAAGTAAATCCACGGCATCCCAGGCCATCGCCAGTCATCCTGACTTCTGTCTTACCATTGGACTTTGATTCTGGAAGAGAGTGAGGCTGATGGCTCTGTGCAACTCTGCTTCACTTAAGTCCAATTCAGGTCTAGACATCACCCTGTAATGTCATTGGTCCTTTTCAAAAATGAACAACAAACAACTCAACCAATTCCAGTGGTTTCCTATTCTTCTTTTTAGCTTCTAAAGCCTTATACAACCTGATACCAACCTACCTTTCCAGTCATTGGACATTACTGTCCCTCCTTCAACCTGCTATCTAGCTTTTTTTCTCTGTTCTTTAATCACGACATTTCACCTTCTAAATCTCTGCCTTTATACTAGCCATCCCCCATTTCTGAAATATATTTCTTTTTTACCACCACCTCACATAGTCCCACTATCCCTTAATATGCATTTCAGACACTTTTCTGTATAAAAACTTTGTTGATCCTTCTAACTGCTATTGCCTTCTCTACCATAAATTTTTAATTTAGTACTCTGTGTGTTTAATTTATGCAAAATATCTTTTTATAAGTATTTGTCTCTTCTATTATAATATAAATTCTTTGCAGATTAGAGATCATTTCATTCCCTCAACTTGTTTTCCCACTGCTTAGCACACCTGACACTTTATTGATTGACTGATTGCTTAATAGATATTTGCTAATTGATTGACTTTATAGGTCATCTAGTCCATTTATATCATTTAACCCAGAAAATGAAGTAACTTACCTGCATCATATAGCCATTTCAATCATATTATATTTAGAATAACAGATAACTAGAATTGAACATTTGACAGATCTCTTATCTGATAATCTTGTAGGTATGGGAGGAAGAGTGGGGAGGGAGTGTATCTTAAGTACATATTTACTATATACCAGGCACTGTGCTAAGGGCTTTACAAATATCATATTTGATTCTCACAACAACCCTGTGAGATAGATGCTATCTATTATCATCTCCATTTTAAAGTTGAGGAAACTGAGGCAGAAATCATTTAAGTGATTTCTCCAGGGTCACCCAGCTAATAAGAATTTGAGACTGGATTTAGCATTCTATCCACTAATCTACATGGTGGAGGAAAGTTAATGGGTAACAACATTAGCTACATTCCTAACCAGCCCTAAGTAGCGTTGGTTAATAAATCACTGTAAATTGGAGGGCATCAGCTAGGTGGCACAGTGGATAAAGCACCAGCCCTGGATTCAGGAGGACCTGAGTTCAAACCTGGCCTCAGACACTTGACACTTACTAGCTGTGTGACCCTGGGCAAGTCACTTAACCCTCATTGCCCTGCAAAAACAAACAAGCAAACAAACAAAAAACCCAACCAACCAATCAACCAACCAACCAAAAAGAAATTGGAGGGGGAGGGGAATGAGAGTCTCTAGTGTTATGCTGCTAGACTTTGTGCTTGGCACTGTTCTGGTCAACAATTTTGACAATAACTTGAAGGAAGGAATGATGAATGAATGAAAGACTATCTCTTGATCTATCTCAGGGTCACAAAGTCAGCATTGTGTCATAACTATCCTAACTCTAAGACCTGTCCTCTGTCCACTACACCAAGCTGCTTCAAAATAATAATAATATTGCACTTTTAAATTTGGAAAAACATGTTGCATATACTATTTTTACTATTTTCTGCTCTTACCTCTCGACCTGTTGCCTTCTGGCTTCTAACCTATCACTCAACTGAAACCACTGTCTCCAAGTTACCAGTGATCTCTTAATTGCCAAATGTAATGATCTTTTCTTTTTAATCCTCAGCTTCACCCTTCTTCACTCTCTGCATCACTTGACACAACGAGTCAGTCTCTCATCTCTCAGATTTTATGACACTTCTCTTTCTTGGTTCTCCTCCTGCCTGTCTGACTATTTCTTAGTTGCCTCTCCAGCTCTCTCTTAAACTTCGGTCATACATCTCCAACTACTTATTGAACACTTTCAACTGGATCTCAAATTCAATATGTTCCAAACTGGACTTATCTACTCTCTAAAACCTACTCTTCTTCTGACCATCCCTATTTTTGTTGAGGACACCAACTTCCTTCCACTTAACCCAGGTTGACAAATTTGTCATTATCCTTAACTTTCACTCTCTATTGCCCCACATATCTAGTTTGTTGCCCAGTCTTGGTATTTCTGCCTCCATGGCATCTCTTCTATTTCTTCCTTTCTGTCGACTCACATGAGGTTCAGAACCTTATCACCTCTCACCTGAACAGTTTCAATAGCCTTCAAATTGACCTCTCGTATTGGTCTGTTCTCTTTCCAATCCTTTATTTTCTAACCTTTTGCTTACCTGCCAAAGTAATTTTCCTAAAGTGAAGCCATGTCACTTCTTTGCTCAGCAAATTCCAATAGCTCCCCATTGCTCCTATGAAGTCTTTTGTCTGGCTTTTAAAGCAGTTCATCTGAAAAAAGATCAGGTGTTTTAGTAGACTATAGTTTCAATGTAGTCAATCAGAAAAGGTTTACTTGATCATTGGTTCCATTAATAGAAGCATGGTGTTGAGAATAATGGAGATGATAAACCTAATGTCCTCTTTCTTGTTCAAATCACACTGAGAGTATTGTGTTCAGGTCCAGGTGTCACATTTTAAGGACAGCATCAGATTGGAACCTATCCAAAGGTAGGTGACCAAAAGGTGATTGAAGACCATATAATTTGGTGATTGCTTGAAGGATGTTTATTTTGGAAAAGAAGAGATCTTGGAAGGAAGGGGCACGATATCAGCCTTAAAATAATTAGACTGTCTTGTAGAATATAGATTAGATTTACTCTGGCTCCAAAGGCCAGAAGTTGCTGAAATGAATGAAAGCTGAAAAGAATGTGTTTTAGGTTTGGTTTAATGAAAAATTTCTTAATGGATATTCCCAAACAGTGTAGATTCCCATTCATTAGAGCAAAACTTCTTAAACTGTTGGTCACAACCCCATATGGGGTTATGTAACTGAATGTGGGGGGGTCACTAAAAGTTTGGCTACGGTAGAAGGTTATGTATATGTATTTTATTTTATTTTATTTTTTTGTGGGGCAATGGGGGTTAAGTGACTTGCCCAGGGTCACACAGCTAGTGAGTGTTAAGTGTCTGAGGCCGGATTTGAACTCAGGTACTCCTGAATACAGGGCCGGTGCTTTAACCACTGCGCCATCTAGCTGCCCCTGTATATGTATTTTAAATACCTATATACCCAGGATCATGTAAAAATTTCTCGGGCGAAAAGGGGTCACTAGTAGAACAAGTTTAAGAAGCCCTGCCCTAGGGGTGCAGGGGTAAAGGCCGAATGACCACTTATTAGAAATATTAGAGAGAGCCTATTTAAGTATGTGTTAGAATAGATGGCCTCTGACTGGGTATAGCACCATTGTTTCTTTTTTCTTTTCTCTTTTTGTGGGGCAATGAGGGTTAAATGCCTTGCCCAGGGTCACACAGCTAGTAAGTGACTGAGGCTGGATTTGAACTTAGGTCCTCCTGAATCCAAGGCTGGTGCTTTATCTACTGCACCACCTAGCTGTTCCAGCACCATCGTTTCTGTAAGTCATCTGGGAAATCTTTGATGTCTCCAAGTTTCAGGGTGCCTTTAGTAGTAGGGATTATTATTTAGAAGGCTGTGAATTTCTCATGTCTTCAGCTGACCATTAACAGACAATTTCCTAACAGTATCAGTTCAGCTCCAGAAGAAATTAGAGATATGGTCTCAGACCACAACAATGCTTGTGTTTCTTCCCCCTTTAATAATGACGTCAGGTCAATAAAGGATGGTGGGGAGAGGAGAGATTCTGTCCAAATTAACTTTTTATGATTCCTTATCACCAATCACAGTTTCTGTTTGTCCTAATGGAAAAGCCAAGGAAAAATTTCAAAGAAACCTGCCAAGAGACTTCCCAGAAAGAAGACAATGAACAAACCAGCTGCTGTCTGTGTCTTTTTTCTCTAGGATTAGACAACCCAACTCAGTTTTCAAACATGTGAATTTGATACTGGGATGAACCTGCTCCTCCATATATGGGAGATAATGCCTTGAGAGCTGTATTAGAATGGTAGGAGACACCTATTGTTCTTGATACTTTTTAATTTGCAAAGGCCCAGTAAATGATTTAAACCCCCAAGGCATAGCAGTTCCTGAGAGACAGCTAAGTATCACATCTGATTGTGAGCTAAGGAAACTGAGAAGTTTAGAGATTCAATGGGCTGTTTGAGGTCACTCCATAAGTGAATCAAAAATCATCCTTGGAGCCTTTGGAGGGCATGTTTTGAAAGCTTTTTAACACTGTTTTGGACAGTAGAGGGTTAGAGTGTAAGAAAAAAAGAAAAATGTGACTCTCGCTCCCAAGGAGCTTTTTATCTCAGTTGGGAATAGGAAGGAAACATGCACACAAAAGAGTATCTGGATTGGAGCAGTGTGGCACAGTTCTTCTTTTGGAAGATTGATTTTTGCTCTTTTCTTTTCTTTTCTTTTTTTTTTGCAGGGCAATGGGGATTAAGTGACTTGCCCAAGGTCACACAGCGAGTAAGTGTCAAGTGTCTGAGGCCGGATTTGAACTCAGGAACTCCTGAATCCAGGGCCGGTGCTTTATCCACTGCGCCACCTAGCCGCCCCCTTGCTCTTTTCAAACCCTCCTACTTTTGACAGTATACAGATGTTTTCCAGAGCTCCTATCACAATTTACTTCATCATCTCCCTTTTCTTTTACCTTTCTTTTTTCTCCTCTCTTCTTTCCTCATATTCTTTTCCCCAAAGTTTAAAAAGTGGACAATTTGAGAGAAGAATGTGGGAAAGGAATACGGTAATATGTTATAATTAGGATAAGGGCATAGTTAGAGTAGAGGCAATATATGAGTATTTGGGGAAACAGTTGAGAGAAGGAAAAGACAGACAGACAGACACACACACACATACACATGAAGCTCTGGGAGTATGGTAGAGAAGACAGGAATGATTTCAAAGGCAGGCAATCTGATGCTAGCCTGTGTGTTTGGGATAGCCAGGTAATCGTCCTAAGTCTCAGGTTCTTTCTAAAATGGGGATAATAATACTTGCTCTTTATACCTCCCAGAATTGTTATAAAGGGAAAATGAGGTAGTATATGAGATGATACTTTGAAAAGGACCATAGAGCCCTATATAAATGCAAGGTATTCCGGTATTATCCACAAATCTATAGAAGTACAAAAATAATCACAGGGCAAGGTTATAGTCCTTGAGATAGAGAAATGCCCCCTCTAACACTTTGTATTCAATCTCAAACAATACAAAACTTTCTTTAAAATGTGCCAGAAACCTCTTCACACTAGAAACTCACTTCATAAGACTTCATACTTTGGAACTGCCATTGACTGCTATCTTTGGAACCACATACATTGACCTGTCCTTCTGATTTATTGGTTACTTTATTTTAAGGAGGCTATCCAGTTCAGCTATATCTTTATTCCTGTCCAGGCTACATTCCTGATTCTCCCGGACTTTCTTAAAATGTTTCCTCTGCTTGGTACTTTCAGTTAGAATGTAAACTCCTTGAGGTCAGGGTCTGATTTTCTGCTTGTATTTGTATTACAGTATTTAACATAGTGCCTTGCATTTAGTAATGCTTAATAAATGCTTGTTGTTAACCAAATTACTTGTATCAAAAATGAAAGAGGTGGATTTACCACCAATGAAGAGGAAATTAAAATAATTATTTGGAGCTATTTTGCCCAATTATATGTAAATAAATTTGACAGTCTAAAAGAAATAGATGAATATCTACAAAAATATAAATTTCTCTGACTTACAGAAGAAATAAAATACTTATTTTATCTCTACTAATCTTAGAAAAGAAATTGAACAAGCCATCAATGAACTTCCTAAGAAAAAAACATCAGGCCCAGATAGATTCACAAGTGAGTTCTATTAAACATGAAAGAATTAACCCAATACTATATAAACTATTTGGAAAAATAGGCAAAAGAGTCCTACCAAATTCTTTTAATGACATAAATATGGTGCTGATACCTAAACCAGGAAGAGTCAAAACAGAGAAAGAAAATTATAGACCAACTTCCCTAATGAATATTCAAACAAAAATTATAAATAAAATACTAGCAAGGAGATTACAGCAATATAGCATAAGGATCATACACTATGACCATGTAGAATTTATACCAGGAATGCAGGGCTGGTTCAATATTAGGAGAAATTATCAGCATAATTGACTATATCAATAACAAACCCAACAGAAATCATAGGATTATCTCAGTAGATGCAGAAAAAGCCTCTGACAAAATGCAACACCCATTCCTATTAAAAACAGTAGAGAAGGGGCAGCTAGGTGGTGCAGTGGATAGAGCACCGGCCCTGGATTCAGGAGGACCTGAGTTCAAATCCAGCCTCAGACACTTGACACTTACTAGCTGTGTGACCCTGGGCAAGTCACTTAACCCCAATTGCCTCACCGAAAAGAAAAAAAAACTAAAAAAAAAAAAACAGTAGAGAGCATAGGAATAAATGGAGCTTATTTTAAAATTATAAGAAATATTTATCTAAATCCACCAGCAAGCATTATCTGTAATAGGGATAAGTTAGAAGCCTTCCAAATACAATCAGGGGTGAAGCAAGGATGCCCATTATCACCTATATTATTCAGTATTTTATAAGAAATGTTAGCTATAGCAATAAGAGAAGAAAAAAGAAATTGAAGGAATTAGAATAGGCAATGAGGAAACAAAACTATCATTCTTTGCAAATGATATGAGGTTATGCTTAGAGAATCCTAGAGAATTGACTAATAATCTAGTGGAAAAATTGACTTTTTCAAAGCTAACAAAGTCCAACAGCAAAAAATAGAGAAATTCCATTTAAAATAACTGTAGACAATATAAAATACTTGGGAATCTACCTGCCAAAACAAACTCAATAATGATATGAACACAATTACAAAATACTTTTCACAGAAATAAAGTCAGATCTAAACAAGTGGAAAAATATTAATTGCTCATGGGTAGGCTGAGCCAATATAATAAAAATGATAATTCTACCTAAATTAATCTATTAAGTGCTATGCTAAACTACCAAAAATTATTTTATAGAGCTATGAAAAAAACCCAAAATAATCTGGAAGAACAAAAGGTCAAGGATATCAAGGGAATCAATGAAAAAAAAATGAAGGAACGTGGACTAGCAATACCAGATCTCAAACTATATTAAAGGTGATAATTATCAAAATAATCTGGTACTGGCTAAGAAATAGAGCAGTGGGTGAGTTGAATAGATTAGGTACACAATACTTTATAGTAAATGACCATAGTAATCTAGTATATGATGAACCCAAAGATCTAAGCTTTTAGAAGAAAAACTCATTATTTGACAAAAACTGCTGGAACGACTGAAAAATGGCATGGCAGAAACTAATCATAAATCAACATCTCATAGCATTTACTAAGATAAGGTCAAAATGGGTACATGATTTTCCCATAAAGCGAGCTACCATAAGCAAATTAAGGGAGGGGCAGCTAGGTGGTGCAGTGGATAGAGCACTGTCCCTGGAGTCAGGAGTACCTGAGTTCAAATCTGGCTTCAGACACTTAACACTTACTAGCTGTGTGACCCTGGGCAAGTCACTTAACCCCAATTTCCTCACTAAAAAACAAAACAAACATAAGCAAAGTAAGGGAGCATGGAACAGTTTATCTGTCAGATTTACAAATGGCAATACCACTGCTAGGTTATATCCCAAAGACATCCCCCAAAAGAGAAAAAGACCTATTTGTACAAAAATATTTATAGCAGCTCTTTTTGTGATGGCTAAGAATTTTAAATCAAAGGAATGCCCATAAATTGGGAAATGGCTAAACAAACTGTGGCAAATGATGGTGATGGAATATTATTATATTATAAGAAATGACAAGCAGGATGACTTCAGAAAGGCCTGGAAAGACATGTATGAAATGATGTATAGTGAAATGAGCAGAACCATGAGAACATCATGCACACAGACAGCAATATTGTTTGATGAAGAACTGTGAATGATTTAACTATTCTCAACAATACAGTGATCCAAGATAATCCCAAAAGACTATTGATGAAACATACTATCCACCTCCAAAGAAAGAACTGATATTGATGGAACAGACTGAAACATGCTATTTTTCACTTTCATTTTTTCTTTTAATCAAGTTTTCTTGTACAAAATGACAAATATGGTAATGTTTTACATAATCATACATATCTGATTATTTGCTGCCTCAGAGAAGGGGTAGGGGAGGGATAAAAATTGAACCCCAAACTATAAATAAAATGTTTATTAAAAAAGATTTACAAACAGGGGAAGAATTTAGGATCAAAGAAGATATAGAGAGCATTACAAAGTATAAAATAGATAATTTTTGATTATATAAAATTAAAAGGTTTTGCACAAACAAAACCAATGCAACCAAAATTAAAAGGAAAGCAGAAGACTGGGGGAGGGATTTGTAACAAGTATCTCTAATAAAGGTTTCATTTCTCAAATATATAGAACTGAGTCAAATTTGTAAGAATACAAGTCATTCCTCATTGGTCAAAGCATACAAACAGGCAGTTTTCAGACAAATAAAAGATGTCCATAAAAATATGAAAAAAATGTTCTAAATCACTATTGAGTAGAGAAATGCAAAGTAAAATAACTGAGATACCCCCTCACAGATATCAGATTGGCTAATATGACAGATAAAAAAGGAAAATAATAAATGTTGGAGAGGGTGTAAGAAAACTGGGACACTTATTTACTGTTGGTGAATTTGTGATTTGGTCTAATTGTTTTGGAGAGCAATTTGGACCTATGCCGAAAGGGCTATAAAACTGATTATACCCTTTGTTCCAGCTATACCATTACTAGGTCTGTATCCCAAAGAGATTTTTTAAAAGGGAAAAGGGCCTATTTATACAAAAATACTTGTAGCAGGTCTTTTTGAGGTGGCTAAGAATTGGAAATCCAAGGGATTCTTATCAATTGGGGAATGGCTGAACAAGCTTTGGTATATGATTGTGATGGAATATTATTGTGCTATAAGAAATGACAAGCTGGATGATTTCAGAAAAACCTGGAAAGACTTACATGAACTGATGCAAAGTGAAGTGAACAGAATCAGGAGAACATTGTACACAGTAAGAGGAATATTGTACGATGAAGAACTGTGAATGACTTATTCTCAGCAATATGATGACCCAAGACAATTCCAAGGGACTCATTATGAAGCATGCTATGTCTCTTCTGAGAAAGAACTGATATTGTCTGAATACAGACTAAAACTTCCTTCCTTCCTTCCTTCCTTCCTTCCTTCCTTCCTTCCTTCCTTCCTTCCTTCCTTCCTTCCTTCCTTCCTTCCTTCCTTCCTTCCTTCCTTCCTTCCTTCCTTCCTTCCTTCCTTCCTTCCTTCCTTCCTTCCTTCCTTCCTTCCTTCCTTCCTTCCTTCCTTCCTCCCTCCCTCCCTCCCTCCCTCCCTGCCTTCCTCCCTTCCTTCCCCCCTCCATCCCTTCCTTCCTTCCCAAAATGACTAATATAGAAATGTTTTAAATAATTGCATATGTATAACCTATATCATATTATTTACCATTTCGGGGTGGGGGACAAAGGAAGGGATAGAATTTGGGACTCAAAACTTGAGGGGAAAAAAACCCAACCAAATATTTTAAAATTGTTTTAACATGTAATTGGAAGGGGGAAAATAAATTTTTATTGTTGTTGTTCTTAACTCTCATGACCTTAGGTTTCTACTCCATGGCCACAACTAGATCCTTGTTAGTTTGAACTGTTCTGCTGCCCACTAGTTTCTTACCTTTGCCCCAAAACATGCATAGGTAACTTCTATGCTAAGGGGGGGAAAGGCTTTCCAGCTGAGAAAATGCACCTACATTCTTTCAATGTAAAGTTGGGGGACTAAGGGTTTGGAATATTGCACATACTGTCACATGGTTAGTGTATTGATTTTGTTGAACTGGTTTTTAAAATTTTTTGTCATAAAGGAAGGCTCACTGGATAGGGGAGAAGGGAAGATACATTCAGAAAAAATCTGATATAAAAAACAGATGCAAATATTTATTTAAAGAAGAAAAAATTTTAAAAGGTCTTCCCTCAATAGTTTTAAGTCTACTGCCTGAGCTTTCTCCTTTTCATCAGCCAAGCAAACTTCTTAAAAGTGCATCCCTCATTCATTGCCTCCATTAATCTCTCCTTTCCTCCTCTTACTGTTAACAGTCCCTGTGGTATCTGGCTTTCATCCTCACCACTCAAATGAAACCACTTGCTTGTGTAGTGTGATCATTGTCAAGTGAAATAACCTCATTTGGCTTCCAGTTTCTTATCTACAAAATAAGAATAACAATCAATCAACAAACATTTATTAAGTTTCTGCTATATGCCAGGTACCATGCTTGGCACTGGGAAATAGTTACTGGCCTCAGGAAGCTTATCAGAGGGAACAAAATATACATTTCAAAAATTACATTAATTTGTTTCCATTTAAAAAAATGTTTCATCTCTCTCCTGACTCCCCTCCCATTAGGAAAAATATAAAGATAACCTAGTATGTTTACAATCGTATTCAAAATAGATACAAGGTAATGAAAGGAATGGCTCTAGAAACTTTGGAGATAAGGAAAGGCTTCATGTAGAAGATGTTACTTGAGCTGAACCCTGAAGGAAAATAGGGACTCTCAGAAATAGGAGTGTGGACGGAATGTATTTCAGGCATGTGGTCGACTCAATTCAAATGCTTGGAGACAGGAAATGAAGCCCAACATATGAATAATGGAGAAAAGATCATAAACATTTGCACTACCTACCTTAAAGGATACTTTTGTGATTTGTAACCCTTGGAGAACTTTGGGGATTTTGGTGGACTAAGATGCCAACATAAATATGTCATTATGAATTGATGTCATATGGAAACAAACAAACAAAAAATCTAGTGAGACTCTCCAGGACTAGGGAAGTGATAGTCTTGCTCTACTCTTTTCTGGTCAGACCACATCAAAAAGTGTTGTGTTTAGTTCTTGGTGCTTCATTTTATTTTATTTTTTTGTGAGGCAATTGGGGTTAAGTGACTTGCCCAAAGTCACACAGCTAGTAAGTGTTAAGTGCCTGAGGTCAGATTTGAACTCAGGTCCTCCTGAATCCAGGGCTGGTGCTCTATCCACTGTGCCACCTAGCTGCCCCAGTGCTTCATTTTAGGAAGGCCATTGATCTGTCAGAGTATCCAGAGAAAGGTAACTAGAAAGGTAAACTTCAAGGTAATGCCAAATCAGAATTGGTTGAAGGAACTGTAGATGTTAACTTCTCCAGATAACCAGGAGATGATAGGACTGTCTTCAAAGTATCTGAAGGGCTGCCATATGGAGGAAGAATTTGATTTGATCTATTTTACTCCAGAGGGTAGAAGTAGGAGCAGTGGTGGGAAGTACAAAGATGATAGTTTAGTCTGAATGTCAGGACAAAATTCCCACTAATTAGAGCCATTCATAAGTGGAGTGGGTTCCCCCTCATTCAAAGAGAGTCTCCAGCTGAAGGCTGAATGACCACTTGTTGGACATGTTTTCAAGGAGATTCTTGGTCTGTTAAAGATTGACTCTATGATAGCCTTCCAACTCCAATGTTCTGTTATATACATGTGAATTAATATTATTATCCCAATCTCCCAATCCAACTTATCACCAAATGCAATAGCTTGTTTTTCATCATTCTTATTTCTCTTGCAGCATTTTTCACTATTGACCATTCACTTACCTCTTTGACAGATCTTTTGCTTTCTTTCATGGTATTTATTCCTTCTCATATCTCCCAAAGTTGAGCCCTTAGCTCTAAGTTCTTTCTCTATGAACTTGCCCTTTGCAAGCATGTTCTGCCCTTTGGGGGTCCTCCTGTCCTTTCTTGCTCCTTCAACTAAACTTTCTTTGCAGATTACTTCCAATATTTATCTTCAGTAGTGATTGCTCTTCCAAGATTCAGTCTAGTTTAATTCAATTCAACAAATATATTTATTAAATTCCCACTCTTTTCAAGGACTTTTCCCAGTCTACTAGTGGCCCCTGGGCCTCTCTTCTGTCAGCAAGACTTGAACCACAGTTGCTGACAGTGAGGGGGCTAGCTCTCTAGGTCTTCTTCCAAACTTAGCTGGGGTCAGAGTTTGGGTCTGATCAGCTTTGGTGGGGTTCCAGTAAAACCCAAGGAGGAAATTAAGCTGTTCCTGCAGCATATACCTGCTCCCACTTCCCCTCTCCTGATTCTGTCACTGATAAACCTAGTCACAGATCTGGCCCTCGAAACCAGCCTCTACTCACCCCTACACCAGATCTGGGCCCTACCTTTTTCCTTAGAGGTATATAATCACTTGTCACTGGCCCTTTAAAAATCCTACCTTGGGGCAAAGACCCAGTTGCTTTACTCATTATAGCTTTAGTTAAGTTAAATGACCTCTGACCTCCTTTCCAGCTTTCTGGAACAAGTCTTCTCCTAACTGATCTCCCAACTTGTAATCTTTCTCCCTTTCAGCCTTTTCTGCACACTGCTATAACTCGATTAACTTAAAAATACTCTTCTAATCGTCATTCCCCCTTCTTAAAAGCCTTCCAGGGCTCTTCATAGCATCCTTAAAAGTCTTAAATATAAATTCCTCAACAAAGCATTCTATTTCCCAGGTGATTTGGTTGCAATGGACTTTTTCAATCCCATTACTCCCTTATGTACAAACTATGCTCTAATTCAATCCATTTATTAATTGCTTATGCTGAACAAAACCCATGTCTCTTCCATCCTTAAAAGAAAACCCACACTTGATCTGTCCATCCCTAGTAGCTATTCTCTCTCTTTCTTCCTTTTCTAAGGTTAAACTGCTTGAAAAGGCCACCAACCATCCATGCCTCCATTTCCTTTCCTTCTACTCTCTTCTTAACTCTCTTAACGGTATCACCCCCCTCCAAAATCTCTAGTATTTTCCCAAGATTAAATATAAAGTGTTTTGGCTTTTAAAACTCTTAAAAACCTGACCCCTTCCTATATTTCCAGTCTTTTTACACATTTCCTTCCACATACTTTGTGATCAGTGATAATGGCCTCTTTACTGTTCTTTTTTTTTTTTTTTTTCGGGCAATGGGGGTTAAGTGACTTGCCCAGGTCACACAGCTAGTAAGTGTCAAGTGTCTGGGGCCAGATTTGAACTCAGGTACTCCTGAATCCAGGGCTGGTGCTTTATCCACTGCGCCACCTAGCTGCCCCCCCCCCGTTCTTAAATAAGATGCTCCATCTCCATCTTAATGCATTTTCACTGGCACCTCCCCACACATATCTAGAATTATTTCTCTCCTCATCTCCTCTGGGAGAGCTCTCTCCTGCCCAACTGCTGGGAAAACTGGAAAACAGTATGGCAGAAACTAGGATGACCAATATCTCAAACTGTATACTAAAATAAGGTCAAAATTGGTACATGATGTACACATAAAGGGTGATACATTAAGCAAATCAAGAGACCATGCAATAGTTTGTGTATCTGTCAGATTTTGGGACAGAGGAAGAATTCAGGACCAAAGAAGATAGAGCAATACAAAATACAAAACAGATCATTTTGATTATGTACAACTAAAAAGCCTTTACATGAACAAAACTAATATAACCAAAATTATAAGGAAAGCAGAAAACTGGAAAAGAAATTTTGAAACAACTATCAGATAAAGGCCTCATTTCTCAAATATACAGAGAACTGAGTCAAATTTATGAAAATCCAAGTCATTTCCAAATTGATAAATGGACGAAGGATATGAACAGGCAGTTTTCAGACAAAGAAATCAAAGCTATCTATAGTTATATGAACAAATGCTGTAAATTACTATTGATCAGAGAAATGCAAGTTAAAACAACTCTGAGGTGTCACCTCACACCTATCAGAGTAACAAATATAGCAAAAAAGGAAAATATTGGATGTTGGAGGGCATGTGGGAAAACTGGGACACTAATCAACTATTGGTGGAATTGTGAACAGATCCAGCTATTCTGAAGAGGAATTTGAAACTATGCCCAAAGAGCTATAGAACTGTGCACACCCTTTGATCCAGCAATGCCACTGCTAGGTTTATATTCTGAAGACATACTCAAAAGAGAAAAAAGACCTATTTGCACAGAAGTATTTATAGCAGCTCTTTTTGTGGTGGCTAAGAATTGAAAATCAAAGGAATGTCCATCAATGGGGGAATGGCTAAACAAGCTGTGGTATATGATGGTGATGGAATATTATTGTGCTGTAAGAAATGACAAGCAGGGTGATTTTAGAAAGGTCTGGAAAGACTTGTATGAACTGATGTCTAGTGAAGTGAGCAGAACCAGGAGAACAATACAGTGACAGCAATATTGTTTGATGAAGAACTGTGAATGTCAGTTTTCAGCAATACAATGATCCAAGACAATCCCAAAAGACTGATGATAAAGCATACTATCCACTTCCAAAGAAAGCACTGATATTGATTGAACACATACTGAAGCATGCTATTTTTCACTTTCTTTCATTTCTTTTATTCAACTTTTCTTATACAAAATGACTAATGTGGTAATGTTTTACATAATCATACGTGTATAACCTATATCTGTTTACCATGTCAGGGAGGGAGGGAAAGAAGAATAGAATTTGGAACTCAAAACTTTAAATAAAAATGTTTATTATTATTTAAAAAACAACAAATGATTCCAATCAAAATGTAAAATAAGAAAAAGAAAAACATTCCCTTTTTCAAGGAATTTATTTTCTACTCTAATGAAAATATAGTATTCTCATGTCCCCTTTCTCACATTGTTCCCACTGCTTGGAATGCTTTCGCATTCTCCCTTGTCCACATGCCCCATCCCCATTGCCACCTACAGAAATCTGAGCCCTTGTTCAAAGCCATTAGATGCTATTTCTAATGAAGCCTTCTGTGATCAATGAAGCTGGTATCCTTGATTAGTGTGGGCAGACCTTGCTTGGCCCTGGGTTTAGTGGCTAAGACAAAGCAGGCCCCACTGCCTTCAGGAATTCCTGGGTTTAGGTTTCAAACTTGGCCCCTTCTCTCTCTTTTCCTTGCACAGTCCAGAACCCAGAGTTGGCACCATCCTTTCCTATGATTCTTACAGCCTCAAGCCAGATGTTGCCAGTTAAGCTGGTAGCAGGCCTACTTCCAAATCTGAGGGGCTTTGCTTCCTAGCTCCTACCCTGGCCCTCTCTTTTGCTGTGGTTCATTCAATGGCTTGAGTATGGGATTCCTGGGTGCTAGGCTGCCCCAGTACTGCTCTGTCCCTGTCTCCTGCTGTGGTTAAGGCATGGGCTCTGATCTGGCATTGTTTCCTGGTGGGACTGCAGAAGGACAGCCTAGGCACTTCATAGTCTGGCTGTGTCTCGGCCCTGTCTCCTGCTGGGTCTCAGGCAAGGCTGCCTGGGCTTTGCTGCTGTTTGTGCACTGGTTTGGCTGACCCTGTATCCTGCTGTGGTTTGAGATGGCTTGGCTGCCTCTCTTGATGCGGTTCAGGCATGGCATGCCTGGACTGTGGTTTGGGCAGAGGCTGCCTAGATGTTGGTTTTGCTTTGTCTTCTGCCCAGGGTCTGGGCTGCTTCACAGTGTTCCCTTCCACCCACTCTGGCTCAGTAGACTACGGCCTCCTTGAGAGCAAGAGTGTTAAGTACCTTCCTTTGTATCTCCAGCACCTGTGCCCAGCTCCGAGCGGGCACTTAATAAGTGTCTATTAACTGTTAATTAATTAATTAATTAATTAATTAAATTGACTGTCTCTTCCCAGAGCCTCCTTAGGTTTCTGGCAGTCTTCTTGGCTAGTCCTGCACTGAGTAGAGGAACTTATAGCTGTTATTCTATGCTTTTCATTATCGTCATTTCTCCGAGGCATTTAAAAATTCTTATTGGGAGGTTTTCTGGGAGGCCAGGTGGATCTGGGGTCTCCTAGGAGCTGTTAGCTAGAAGTCCTGATCGCTGAAGCTGAAAGCAACCTCCGTCCTGTTAGCTCTGGCAGTAATTTCTTTGTATCTCTCTCCTGATGCTTATTCTATGCTGACTTGTATTACAATATTTTCTGTACATGTTCCATATCCCCTTCTAGATCCTAAGCTTTCTGAGGAAGCAGTCCTGGGGAACCCCTAGATTGCTGAGCACCACTCCTGTTGTACTCAGCACCCATCCCCTGTAATATCTTCTGATTTATCCAGTTGTTTGGAGTATAAGCATCACTGTCAGAAGTTCATAGGTACAGAATGTATAGAGAAATGATATAAAGAGAAGGGACATATCTTACCTGGGTTCTCATCCTAAGTCTGCTATCAACAAGCTTTTGACCTTGGGCAAATCAGTTTAACTCTCTGGGCCATATTTTACTCATATTTAAAATGAGAGATTGGACTGAAGGATATTAAGAGCCCCTTTAAGCTCTAGCACTTTGTGATTTTTATTCATCTTTATATCTCTGCTTATACCTAGCACACCTAGTACCTGGTCCATTGGAGATGCTCAATAGAGTTAGGTCCCTATTTTATTCTTTCTTTTCTTTTTTTTTTTTTTGCAGGGCAATGAGGGGTTAAGTGACTTGCCCAGAGTCACACAGCTAGTAAGTATCAAGTGTCTGAATCCGGATTTGAACTCAGGTCCTCCTGAATCCAGGGCCGGTGCTCTATCCACTGCGCCACCTAGCTGCCCCAGGTCCCTATTTTATTCAAACTTACACTATTCAAAGTTACAATTATGTAAAATATGGTCATTGGTTCCAGCCCAATGTAAATATGCAGTGTGAATTAAAATAAAGACTTATTGAATGAATGGCTCCCACCAATACCAGGAGAAGGTGATTCTCCAACATAAGTTTAGATAGATCTTTGGTAATTTTCCTCCTGTCTGCTGAAGAGCTGACCACAGTTTGTAAAACTGTGGAAATTGTTTTGGCAAAAAAGTGTTTTTACTTACAAACAATGAGGAGTGGGGGGCCTCCCCCACCCCCAGAAGGAGCCCTCGCTCAGACCACACAGATGTACTCTATGCTGATTCAGTGGTAGTTGGTACAATGCATATTGGCAATCAACAGACATTTTTCTGTGGGAACCCGACATCCCAGCCCTGTTGTTGGGAAGCAGACATGCTGGAGGGCCCTGTCCTTAATGTGGTGTTTTGTAAGAAAGTGACTAAGTGCCACCACTGTCTTGCGGTCAGTGACTCATGGCTCCTTATGAGATGTTAACTCTCGACTCTCCGATCTCCTTTCACTTCTCCTAATAATACAGCCCTAATCTCCAGCCCCAAGTATGGGCAAGCATTGATGACCAATAATGGTTTATGTAACAGATCATCCAAAGAGATGATGTCCTACTTATACAGCTAACTGCTTTCATCACTACCACCACGTCCATCCTACAGGCTCTGGAATTCAAAGAGTTTCCTCTTTTTTAAATATGACCTACAAAAACTAGTTTGGTTTGCCTTGAAGCAGCTAGATGATGAGAAGAGAGAGTGTCTGACTTGGAGTCAGGAAGGCCTGAGCTCAAATTTCACCTCAGATACAAGTAGCTGTGTGTGACCCTAGGTGAGTCATTTAACTTCCCTCAGCCTCAGTTTCCTCATTTGTAAAAATAAGGATAATAAGAGCATCTACTTTATAAGGCTGTTGTGAGAATCAAATGAGCCAACCGATATACATAAGTATAATGCTAGTGATAGTAGCAGCGGTAACAGTAGCAAGAGTAGTAATAGTGGTAGAGGCAGCAGCATTAGCAGTAGTAGTAGTCATACTATTTCTGCCCCACTTTTCCTTAGTGTCTTTCTTTCATAGTGAGTTCTCCAGTTTATCATGTACATACTTAGCTGCTTCAAGTCCAAGCTTATATTCTGCTACAATATGAAGTCTCTTTTAACTGTATAGATCAGGGGTTTTGAACTTGTTTTAAAATATATTTAGATAATTGTATTTCAATATAATTGGGCCCCTTGGTAAGCCTATGAATTTTATTTCTACATTTGAAAACATTATTCTAAGAAGGAGTCCAGAGGCATCACAATTCTCCCAAAGGGGTCCATGATGCAAAAAAGTATGAACCCAGAGTGAAAAGGTAGGTAGATTACAGATACACAGAAGCTGGTGAGATGGACCTGGCCTTGTGTATGTTGTCTAGGGGATGCTTGATTAGGGACAGACTAGCTTAAAAAACTATTGAGGTCATCAGATTCTGTGATTCTGAATCTGAAGCTTAGTTGCTGAGGTCAGTTTTTCCTTGTTAAGTCTGGTTTCTCTTGCTAGTTCCTTCTCGCTTTATCCCCTGAGGCCTGCCAGGATTTTTCTCTTAAGTCTCTAGTTTTCGAGGAAACAAGGTATTTTAAATTGGTTTCTGAGTACAACTCCATTGTTCAAGTTCGACAGTTCTCTCAGGCATCCCCTCACAAACATACCAGACTGGCTAAGTTAATCTCCCTAGTTCCCCAAATCTCTTAACTAGTTTGTTTCTGTTGTCATCCAAACCCAAGTCTCCTGAAAATTCTTCTGCAGATCTTGTTCTCAATTCTCTTCCTCTCAATTCCTTCTAGTTCTGTTCCTAATTATGTTGTTTACATCTCCCTATCTCCCCTCTGTATGGCTCAAAGTTAACCATTCCTCCTTCTAAAGCAACATATATATCTCATCACAGGTAGTACTATATAGCCATGACTTCTTTCTCAAACTTAAGCCCAATATTTCCAAATGACTCCTGGTCATCTCCATCATGGGATCAATCTCCACAGTAACCTCAAATTCAACATGTACAAAGTTAAACTTGTTTTTTTTTTTTTGTTTTTTTGCGCAGGGCAATGGGGGTTAAGTGACTTGCCCAGGGTTACACAGCCAGCAGTGTCAAGTGTCTGAGGCTGGACCTGAACTCAGGAACTCCTGAATCCAGGGCCGGTGCTTTATCCACCGCGCCACCCAGCCACCCCCTAAACTTGTTTTTTTAGGAAAAAACACACAACCCAAACCCCTAAACAAACTACCAACAACTACCTCTTTCTTTTTATTTCTCTTTCTGAGAATAACACTACTATTTTTGTAGCCACTCAGGCTCAAAACTTCAAGGTCATCTTCTTTTCCCATCAACCTTAATCAGCCATTCTTCCTCTACAGTATCTCTTGATTTGCAGTCTTAGAACATAGAATCTCAGAGCTTTAACCTAACCCAGAGCAACTTCTTCATTTTTCAGAAAAGGAAACAAAGAATTGGCCAGGTGAATTGTTCAGGATCACACAAGTATAGCTGTCTCCAAATCTAGTGATCTTTATCATACATCATATAGCCTCTCAGTATATTTCATCCTTTCCATTCTAGTTAATGTCTTATGAACAAGCACTATGGTTACAAACATTTATTAAGTGCTTACTATGTACCCTTATCATCTTATACCTGGACTTACAGTAATATCCTTTGACCTTGTCTATAGCCTTACCCATTCTAAGCTCAACTCAATCCATCTTATTCTACAAGCTGTTGATAGAGAAATATTGATAAAATACCCCTTTGCTCATGTCACTCCTGCTTAGAAATCTTCACTGATTATATTAGTCCTCATTAGTTGTATTAAGTCTAAGATCCTTAGCATGTTAGCCAAAGCTCACTTTACTATGCTCCTGATATTCCTTGTAAGTAGCTAGGGGTTGCAGTGAATAGAGTACTGGCATTAGATACCACTGCTGGCTTGGTATTAGAAAGACCTGAGTTTTAATCCTACCTCAGACACTTACTAGGTAGATATGTGGAAAGAGAGGAGAGGAGGAGAGGGGAGGGGAATGGAATGGAGGAGAGGGGAGGGGAGGACAGGCTTATGAACTACTTACTTTGTGCCAGGCACTGTGCTTAGTGCTTTACACATATTATCTCATTTAATCTTCACATTCAATCTGGCTTCTCAGAGACGGAGCAGCTGTATGACAATGAACAAGTCATTTAATATCTTCTATTTGCCTCAGTTTCCTCATCTGTAAAAAGGGGGAAAATAATAGCACTCAACTCCCGTAATCTTTGGCAGGATAAAATGAGAATATTTGTATAGTATTTTTCAAACTTTAAAGTACTATGTGAAAAAATACATAAAAAAGTTTAAGTGCTATGTGAACATTAGTTGTTGTTTTCTCCTCCTCCTCCTCCTCCACTACCACCACTATCACTTCCAGAAGCTTTATTTCCTCCTACTCCCCTACATAGACTCTCTGGTCCATAGAACCTGTACTACTATTTGTTCTCTAAAATAGGTATTTTACTTTCCCACCATTGTGTCTTGGCTTATTTCATTCTCAGTGCCTGGTACATAGTCTGTTCTTGACTGACTGAAATGCCTTTTCTACCTTCTGCCTACTGATATTCTAACTATATCTCTGGGGCCAGCTCAAATGCTAGATCATTCAGTAATTTGATTCCCATGTATTGAGCATCTATTTTAGTCAAGGGACTGTAAATGTCATCCTTGTCTTCCATGAGTTTATAATTTCATCATATATGCATCTTGATGATTCAAAATGTAAGCCTTTGTGTCTCATGGGAAGTTTGTCTTTGTACTTGGCCCTTTTTGTTGGGTTTATAATAGATAGAACCTGGAGGGATATTAACTCATTGAAGCAAATAGCACACAAACTTGCACACAGATTTAAGTTACCCATGAATCCCCTAAGAAGTACCACCCAAATTTTGGCTAAATAGCTGAAAAGGTAGTGAGAGTTCTCTTTTGGGACCTTCACAGAAGGGTCTCTGCCTTATTCAGGATTTTGAAGGACCTCTTTCTCTCCCCTGTTCTCTCTCTGAATTTTCTGCTCTTGGTCTCACCTTTATATTTCTGATAATGAAGTCATAGCTTTAAAGCTGAAAAGGATCTTAGGGGTTATCTAGTCTAACCCTTCATTTTATAGATAAGCAAACTGAGGACCAGAGAGGTCAAGTGACTAACTTGAAGCCATACAAGTAGTAAGTGGCCGAACCTGGTCCTCCTGACCCTAATTCCAATATTCTTTCCTCTCTACCACACTGACTTTCAAGAAAAAAATTTGGACATGCAGCATAACAAATGGCATACCTTTAACAAGCTCTCATTTAAAGTGTATTTTCTTTTCTTAAAATTGCAATTGTCCTGGAAAATATAGTACATATGGGCTCCACACAAACATATAATACCCTAAAAACTTTAGAGTTCATCTGAAGAATTGTATATAGATAGAGCATATATATTATATATACTATTTATACTATAGATATAATGTGCGTGTATATATATTATTCTTCAGATGAATTCTAAAGAGTAAAGAAGAATTTATACACACACACACACACTATTCTTCAGATGAACTCTAAAGTTTTTAGGGTCCCATGAAAGCAGGAGTCTATTAAGTGCTGCAGGTCCTCCTGGCCTCAGTTATTTACACACATTCTGAGAAATTTCTATATCATAGATTTCTTCTCCCCTTAGATTTTCCTGTAGCAATATTTTAATTAGCATTGCTTTCAGATTCATATTTTATTATTGCTCAACAACAGTTCTTGCTTTCTAAATATTTGAAAACCAAAGCATTTGCTGCATATTTGGCAAAGTGTACACATTATATTTGGCATCCTTCATATTTGGCTTGGTTAGAAGGAAAGGAAACCTATATGCAGTCGTATGTGGCTTTAGAACAAAACCACGGCCATTCAAAATCTTGACTTGGATCCCACAAGGGTTTATGAAGTTCCATGAATTAATTTTTCATGAAGGTTTGCAACAGTTTCTGAGATGAAATGTTTAAAAGCTGGCTTTCAGAAGAGAAGCAAAGCCATGGGTTTTCTCCCAGAACTTGGGTCTTGAATTTAAAATTCTGGCTTTATTTTGTTTGGTTCTCCTCATGACCCAACATTGCCTTCCATGGAAAGAAGTAAAAGCTGTTGTGAGTTTGGTTTTTAACTGACATCAGAGTATTGCTTTTGGGTTGGAGGCATGTGCACAAAGCATGAATTCCATACCTAGACTCGGCCCTTGTAAGGGGCCTTAACAAGGAGAAAGGACAGACAGAAACATGGCTGGATGTCTGTTTTACTCTAATCCAGTGACAATTCATTCTTGAACTTGGTGGAGGGAAAACCCAGAGCTTCACTTTGACTGAAGCTACTTTGTAGGTCATGGGCACACTCATAGTCAGCTCCCATGGATGAGCTCTAGAAGTTGCTCCAGAGATAAACGAGGAATGATAACATCTGTGTTTGAGACCCTTCAGTGTCACCAACTAGCTGGTACCATTGGGCTAGTTGCTTAACCTTTGTGAACAGTTTCATAAATATAGACAGTAACACTTGCCCTATACCTCTCACAGGTTGGCCAAGTTGCTCCCCACAGTAAGATACTCATATATGCTGCTCACATGGCACCTTCTGGTTTGCAAAATGCTCTGCATGCATTTCCTTATTTGAGCCTAATGACAAACTTGTGAGGCAAGTGCTACAGAGATTATTGTCCTCATTTTACAAACGGGGAAATGTGGGCCCAGAGTGGTTGCACAAACTCCCCAGTGTCACACAGCCAGCTAATGTTTCAGGGGTGGGATTTGGGTCTGGGTCCTTCTGGCTCCCAAGCCTCATGCTCTGTCCATTACATCATGGAGCCACCAATGTATGTGAAGTCACTTTAAAAACTATTAACTGCTATAGAATTGTATAAAAGTAGAGCTCCCAATTGTCAGTTTAACTTGCTTTGCAGAAATGCTTAGGGGATAGAGAAGTGTGAATAAATCTTGAAATGGAACTTGGATCTAGCGAAACTCCCTCTTCAGAGGAAAATTAAAGCAAATGTTGTAGATGTTTATACTGTGCAAATTGTCAGGCCAGCCCCAGAGAACTTAACTTAGTAGAGATCTAAAGGGGAGACTTTTTAAAAGATACCTTGAGGCCAGATTCCTATGTGTTTGAGTTGAAATAGCCCTTAGGGGTCATCTATGTGAAATCCTTCACTTTTTAGACTAAAAAATTCAAGCCCAGAGAAGTGACTTCATTCATGTCTCAGTTAAATACTTTTTCTAAGAACCCTTTCCCAGTTCTCTCCCTCTGAGATTACCCTCAGCTTATCCTGTCTTTCTCTTGTTTGCACATAGTTGTCTGTACATTGTCTACAACTTTAGACTGTGTGCTTTTTCTGTTTGTTTCCCTTCCACATACTAGGCATTTAATAAATACTAGTTTACTGATTGACTGAAGTGACTCCTTCATAGCCACACAGACTGTAACAGAGCTAGGCACACCTAAACTTGACTACAGATTCAGAAGTCTTTCTGCTACATGGTGGTATCTCCTGATGGAGTTAGAGCTGGAAAGGGCCTTAGAAGGCAATCTGTACCAAGACAGGTGAGATGCTGTTGCTTGTGTATTCCCTTAGCACATAGAGTTTGTGTAATAGCCAAAGCAGTTACAGTAGCTCATATTCATACAACACTTGAAAATTTGCAAAGAACTTTATAAAAACATTATCCCACTTAAGTCTTACAGAGGCCCTGTCAGGCAGGTAGCAAAAAATAATTATCCCCTTCTACAAGTTAGGGAAATGAGGCCAGAGGAAGGGTTAAATGACTTGCCCAGAGTCATGCAGCTAGTCAGTGACAGAGTCAGATTTTCAGGGAACCCAGATTTTCTCACTCCGAGTAAGTCAACTGTCTTTGATCATTCAAAAACAAGAATTCCTTCTGCTTGTAAAAGTTTCCCCAAATTAAGGTGTTTTATGCCAAATATTAGCCCCCACATTGTTCTCTTAATTTGTTTCACAAAGTCCCATAGATAGTGCCTTGTGTTTGACAATAGTAAGTACATATTAATTGCTATGACACTGGAATTCTTAGTTCAGGGACATGATCCCAAGATGTTAGACATTCTCATGACCCCTGGGAGAAAGACAGCATAGCTCAAATTTCAAGGCCTTGGTTTTTGGCCTATGGTACATCATTGACCTGATGTACCATATCTTCGTATCTAGTTTATTTTTCATAAAAATTAGGAGTATACTTAAGGTACACATTTTTTCTTGCAAGGGACCCTTTTATTTAACTGATAAATGTAGGGTGAATCAAGGAGGACAACCCTTTGACTCTATACTTTGTATTCATTTGCCTAGAAGCATGGGTCACATCTTAGTCTGCAAGTTGAGAGATCTGGGTTCTATTCTCAAGTCTGTTATTCAATCACTGTGGGACCTTTAGAGAGATCTTTTTTCTTCATTCCTTGACTTCCTCAGATGATCCAAAGGGTTCCTTTTATAGCTGACATTATGTGATTCTATGACTTTCATCCTAAATTGCTGATGGAAAATAGGTAGATCTCAAGATGTTTCCATGTGGAGTTTTCTCTACCTTTGCAAAGGCCTACTGATACATTTAAATAGTTATCATAGTACATTGGTTCTTAATCTGTCAGCTCCAGTTATTCTTTATCACTGGAGCAAAAACACATATGTTTTTCTGCAAAAATATACATACAAACATACATATACATATGTTTTACTTGGACAGCTAGGTGGTACAGTGGGTAGAGTACTCGGATTGAAATCAGGAAGATTTCATCTTCTTGAATTCAAATCTGGTCTGAGGTATTTACTAGCTGTGTGACCCTGGGCAAGCCACTTAACCCTGTTTGTCCCAGTTCCTTATATGTAAAATGAGCTGAAAAAAGGTAATGGCAAACCACTCCAGTATCATTGCTGAGAAGATCCCAAATGGGGTTACAAAGAGTCAGACATGATCAAAATAATTGAACAATAACAACTTGGAAGGGCAACACAGCTATCCTAGGAGCTTTGTGCTTAAAAAGTTGGGTTTTGCCAGATCAGTGTTCCTAAAAGACAGCTCTGATCACATAACTTCAGGGCTTAAAGACCATCAATGACTCTACATCAGCTACAGAATAAAGGCCGAGCCTAATCAGGTCTCTGTCACATTCAGTTAGTTGGAGATATAGAGAAACAAACTCCAGCTTAATATTATAAATAACAACAATGACAATAATATACCTATATGTAGTATTTACAAGATTATAAAACTTTTCATATACTTTAGGAAAAATTCACTACTACTTGAAGATGCTCTTTTCATTTGTGGTGTTTAAAAATTTATGGGAGTGTCTATATCTGTCCCGGGTTTTAGGGAAACTTAGCTGGGGTTTTTAATATATTGCTACTTAGAAATGAAAGACTATAGCACCAGTTTGGGGCATTAAGCATTTATTAAAGTGTGTTAAATATTAGTAAAGAGAGCACACATGGCTCTGAAAAATCAGAAGGTCTACCGAGGATAGAGGAGAGAGAATAAGCCACCTCCTGCCTCCTTGAACATCCCAGTCAAGAGGGAAACTGCTACAGCATAAACTCCCTGAGGTCAGGAGGAGAGGCGGCCCTTCCACCCTGCTTCAAGCTAATTGGATAGCATCATTCAAATCTATTGGTTTACTGGACTTAGGCGCAGTATATGCTGAAGTCAAAGTACAGGGGACAGCGACCCTCTGGGGGGTGGGGAAAACTTTCAGGTAGGTGTGATAATTTCCTGTAGGTAGTCAGCAAGGTCAATCTACATTTCCCTTGAAATTCTCCTGACTCTGGGCTGGCCTTCAGAAAGGTCAGGCTAGGCTCTCTGGGTAAGGCCTTCTATCAGGGGCCTGTGGGAGTCCCAAAACCCATTATTTTTTCCTACACTACAGGACTCAGTAAAGTTTGTTGTTGTTGAATAGAATTACAATAAAGTTATAGTTCATTTTTTGGTAAAGATAGCTCTCTCATTCTTTCCAAAAGCCATTCTGCTTTTGTACCTGGTTTGGTTTGGTTTGGTTTGGGAAGGTTCTTGTCCAAAGTTTAACTGAAGCCACCCTGCTTTGTTATTTATTGGTCCATACATGTCTTACCTCAAGACAAGCCACCTGCTCTCAATATTATAGTTTGCATCTGAATGCTGGTGCAGTAGTCAGAATATAAATTTGTTCATGAGAACATAGCCTTGGCAGTGGGACCTCAGGCAGCATTCCCTACATCCTGAGAGTTTGTGATTTGCAGGCTGGTACTAAATTCTTAGGGCAAAAAAAAAAAAGAATGAAAAAAGAGTCATCAAGCAAAGGGCTAAGATACTGCTCAATGAGTGAGGGAGTGCATGGATCTCAGACCTGAGTAATCTCCCTGAGTGTCTGATGAGAAAAATCATGGTACAGGCTTGGGCAATATAATGATGAAGAAATAATGTTGTTAATAGTTTTTCTGCACATGGGCAGGGGATTTAACAGTTTGAAAAAGTAATTCTTTTAAAGTTGAAAATAGCAAAAGCAGACTGTTTAATATACTGTAATAGGAATGTGGCTGAAGGTCAATGATCCCTTCACATTTGATCAGAAATTCACCCAGTCATTAATGCAGTATATTTTCAATTCTCTTTTACTTACTTAGGAAGACATCTCTACTAACCGATCTTTCCATACTTTACCAGCACCATGATGATTGGAATGAGCCTAGCAATGCATATAATATTCCATCTCCAGTCTCCAGTTGTTTCCATAGGCTAGTGTTCATGTCTCCAGTGTTTTCTTTCTTCACCCACACCTCTTGGAATCCCTAGTTCATACAATGTTGACCTCAAGTGCAATTTCTTACAATGAAGATTTTTATTGATATACTTAGTTATTGGTTCTCATCTCCAAAACATGACTTTGGATCTGCACTATACATATTTTGCATTTAGTTGTCTTTTCTTGTTACAGATAAGGAAATCGAGGCCCTGGGAGGGCCTCAATGACTCAAAAAAAGTCACAGGTAGTGTCAGAAAAGGGATTTGAATATAGTTCCTCTTAACTGCAGAATCATCCCCATTTTCCAAATGATAAAACTGGGGCACAGAGAAGAGAGGTGACTTCTTTAAGCTTACATGGCTAGTAGAATGGGATCTTCTTACTCTAAATTATCTGTTCTTTCCACTGCATTGCTATAGCCTTTTAAACAGTAGCATTTAATCTCTAGTACACATCTAAGCATTTTACTGCATCACATTCTTCTCTACTTATTTACTCTGTTTAAATTTTGGCTTTCCAAGCAGGGACCATGTCTGATCCTTTTCTTGCATCCTCACCAGCCCTAGCATAGTGTTGTGCAAATAGTAGAGGAGTGTGCAAATGAATTGGAACAAAGTAAAATAATTGTTTATTGAAATACAACAAACATGACTTTTTATAGCTTAAAAAACACCTTTTCATAGTCAATCTGTCTTCCTTTTGCTACAGTCATTTACATGGTCTAGCATTAAGTTCACCGGACTTACATACATAGTCTTTATTTCCTCATCCTTAAAGCAAACTTTTATCATATCAGATATTAAACTTACCTTTGATGAAGTCATTTCCCCCCAAGATAAACCTCGATTATACTCCATTGGGTTTTTTTTATACTTTTTTTTCTCAACAAACATTTATTTTATTTTCCATTTACATGTAAGGGTAGTTTTCAACATTCATTTTCATAAGATTTAGAGTTCCAAATTTTTCTCCCTCCCTCCCCTTCCTCCCCCCTCCACAAGATCGCAATCAGGTTATATATGTACAATCCACTAGTGTTCTTTTTATCAGTTCTTTCTATAGCAGTGCATAGTATGCTTCCTCATTAGTTCCTTGGGATTGTCCTGGATCATTGTACTGCTGAGAGTAGCTAAGTCATTCACAATTACTCGTTAAACAATACTGCTGTCAGTACGCACAATGTCCTTTCAGCTCTGCTCACTTCACCATACATTGATGTTCATTAGTCTTTCAAGGTTTTTCGGGGATCATCCTATTTGTCATTTCCTGTAGCACAAATCCATTCCACTACAATCATATAACACAGCTTTTTCCATCATTCCTCAATTGATGGACATTCCCTTGATTCTCAATTCTTAGCCTCCACCAAGAGTTGCTATAAATATTTTTTGTACAATTTTTCCCCCTTTTCTCTTTTTCATGATTACTATTGTTAACTGTTTCCCTTCCAACCTATTCCATTCCCCATGATTTTTATTCTATTATCCATCTTCTTTCATCCTATCACTCTTCAAAAGGGATTTACTTCTGTCTGTCCCCTCCCCCACTCTGCCCTTCCTTCTTTTGCCCCTCTCTCTTTATCCCCTTCCCCTCCTATTTTCCTGAAGGGTTAGAGAGATTACTCCACCCAATTGAGTTTGTACATTATTCCGTCCTTGAGCCAATTCCAATGAGATTGAGGTCTTGGAGCCAATTTTGATGAGTGTTAGGCTCATTTACTGCCCAGATTAAATAGATTACTCCACCCAGTTGGGTGTGTCTATTAGTTCCTTCTTGAGGCAACTCTGATGAGTTTAAGATCTTTGAGCCTTTTCTGATGAGTGTAAAATTCATTTACTGCCCTGCTCCTCTCCCATCTCTTCCCCCACTCCATAAGCCTTTTCCTGTTACTTTCATGTAGGATTTCACTTCTGCCCTTCCCCCTACCCCAATGAATTCCCTTCACCCCTCAATTTAACCCTAAAGATGTTATCATCTAGCTAAGTGACACAGTGGACAAATCATCACACCTGGACCCAGGGGGATCCGAGCCAAAACCTGGCCTCAGACACAAGACAGTCACCCACTGTATGACCCCAGGTATGTCCCCAGCTCAATTTTTTTTTTTTTTATGGTTCTCTAGGGTCTTGTATTTGAAAGTCAAATTTGCCATTCAATTCAGGTCTTTTCATCACAAATATCTGAAAGTCTTCTTTTTCATTAAAGTCCCATTTTTTTCACTGAAAGATAATGCTGAGTTTTGCTAGGTAGGTGATTCTTGGTTGTAATCCCATTTCCCTTTGCCCTCTGGAATATCATATTCCATCCCCTCCGGTCCTTTAATGTAGAAGCTGCTAGATCTTGTGCTATCCTGACTGGGGCTCCAAAGTACTTGAATTCTTTCTTTTTGGCAGCTTGCAATATTTTCTCCTTGACCTCAGAGCTCTGGAATTTGGCTAGATTATTCCTAGGAGTTTTCTTTTTGGGATCTCTTTCTGGAGGTGATCGGTGGATTCTTTCAATTTCTAATTTAGCTTCTTCTTCTAGAATTTCAGGGCAATTTTCCCTGAGAATATCTTGGAAGATGGTGTCTAAGCTCTTTCCTTGATCATGGTTTTCAGGTAGACCAATAATTTTCAAATTTTCTCTCCTGGACCTATTTTCCAGGTTGGCAGTTTTTCCCAGAAGATATTTCACATTGCCCTCTATTTTTTTATTCATTTGGATTTCCTTTATTGTGTCTTGGTTTCTCATAAAGTCACTGGCTTCCATTTGTTCAATCCTAATTCTTAGGCAATTATTTTCATCAGAGAGCTTTTGTACCTCCTTTTCCATTTGACTTTTCAAGCTGTTGACTTTTTTCTCATGTCTTTCCTGCATCACCCTCATTTCTCTTTCCATTTTTTCCTCTACCTCTCTAATTTTATCTTCAAAGTCCTTTTTGAGCACCTCTATGGCCTGAGACCAATTCGTTTTTTTCTTGGAAGCTTTAGATATAGGGGCCCTGATGTTGACATCTTCCTCTGAGGGTGCCCCTTGGTCTTCCTTGTTACTGAAGAAACTTTCTATGGTCTTCACCTTTCTCTGTCAGCTCATCTTGCCTTTCTTTTACTAGACTTTTAACTCCTTAAAGTGGGGCACTGTTTCTAGGCTGCAGTATCCCAAGCTTAAGAAGTCCCAGGTGGTATGATTTAAGGAGAATCAAGTTCTTCCCTCACCAGGCCTATTTCCTGGTCCTAGATGACCCCAGACCAACTTGTTAATCAACCAGCTTTGTGTGTTGTGGTTGTTAGCTCCGATGAGCCTGTGTCCCTCCCCCACCTGGGCCACTTCTACTCGAGCCTACACCTGGTTCTCAGTAGGGGTGAAAAACTCAATTTCTACCTCAGCACCAGCATAGACCCCTGTAGTCTCTCCCCGCCCAGGGCTCAGCCCACTCACCAGACTGTGAGCTTAGTTCCAGACAACACTGGTGCTTCAGCTGATTCAGAGGCTCTGGGGGTCTTCTTCTCTGGTGAGGACTTCCTGAGACTGGATCTGTGCCAGGGTGACTGTGGGGTTGGGCCTGACTCCTGTATCAGCACAGCAACTCCCTCCTTCTGACCTTCCAAGCCATTCTTGGTTAGAAGATTATTTCAGCACATTCTTCTGTGAGTTCTGCTGCTCCGGGCATTTTCCTATGACCTTATTTGGATGTTTTTTGGAGCCTCCATTGGTTTTAAGTGTAACTTAAATAAAGCAGATCCTCAGACCACTAGAACATATTAATTTCCATTTCTTAAATAAATTTCTTATCTTTTTGTGATGTGTGAGAAGATACAAAGATGTATTGCAATATTCACTTCAATTAAAAAATTTCTATAATTCCAAAACAATCTTGATTTCTAGTATAATGATATATTTGTCAAAATTCATCATTCCCTCAATGAGGAAAAGAACTCTAGGTGTACTGGCAGTTAAAAAAAATTCCCAAAACATTTTTGGGATGTTTTACAGTCAGATGGAAGTATTCAGTAATTATTGGCTCACCTGGGCTTTTTCTGACAGTGGTTTGTATAATTTTGAATGAAAAGGTGAGTTTCATTAGTGAAAATTATGTTTTTGACTTTTAAGGAATCTATTATTTGTATTATTTCACAGAAATAGCAAATTTTTAAAAAATCCTTGTCTTCTCACTGTTCTTCTAACTTTTTGTGGAATCATTTGTTAGTTGTTGCTTTTCATTTTTAACCATAATTTCCTTTATATTTCTGTGTGCCAGATCATATTTTCATCAGGGGTTTGAAGGATCTTTGAAATGCTTGATTTTCCCACATCAGTAGCTGCAGAAACTTCTCTAACAGTTATTGGTGTGTTTTGTAAGAAGAGCTACAACTTTTGCACATTTTCTTGGCACATCATACATTCTTTAAAAACACTGAATTAAAAATAAGCAAAAGAAAGCAGTGAAATACCTGAGTATAGTATGAAGTCTGGCACTCAGCTGACAGAGACCTAACCAAAAATGAGGAAACCAGTTCAATCCAAGTTCATCTGGTCAGGGTCAAACATTCTGAGTCAGTGTGGTGTCAGCAGAAGCATACACAGGATCATTGCTGTCACCAACTAAAACCAGATAAAAATTATTAGTAATACCAAGTAATTCGTATGCCTCTTCAGATGTTCAGTAGATTTAGTGTTTTATTTGGTGAAGACAGAGCATCCCTGAGTGGTAACCTGTTGGCACAGAATTTTTTTCTAAATTCCTGAATCTTGTGTAGTCAAGAGAGAGAGAGAGAGAGAGAGAGAGAGAGGTTTGACTTCTGGTGGAGAGATTCATCATACAGGTTCTTTGTACAGAAGGTAATAATCTTTTATGGTTCCAGTAAGTTTATAAGCTTTCTTTTCTGTGAGCTAGGATAACTGGTTGTGACAACTTCAGGAGGTCATGACCAGAAACTGATTTCCTTGTCCTCTGTAGCATCACCATAGTAACACCTCAGTTCTTCTTTCATGTCTAAAAACCTCAAAATCTTCAAACAGCTGTAAACCCAAAAATAATTGTTAAAAAAAACCCTTCAAAACAGGAGCAGCAATGAAAATAACTAAGAAGATTCAAGGATCTAAATTTCTGGTGCCTTACGTAGTGCTATGAGCTTGGACAACTCACTTATGCTTTGAGGGCCTCAGTTTCTCATCTCTGCCAGATGGGAGTGGGCTAGATCAGTGGTGTCAAACTTAAATAGAAATAGGAGCCACTAATATATACATAAGGTTCCCTGTGGGCTGGATGGTAACTTAGTTTTAAAAATGTGATTTTATCTACATTTCAGTATATTTTTATTTATTTTGTTCAATATTTCCCAGTTACATTTTAATCTGATTTGAGTCTCAAGCCCATTCCAACCCTGGCATTCAATGGTTCTATGATTATAGAGACATGATATAATTGGTAAGTTCACTTAACAGAGGAACCTTGAGATGGTTGGTAGCTTTTGAAGTCAAGACTTGCAAAGCACAAAGTTAAGACAGGGAAGGATTGAGAGAGAAAAGAGAAAATAGGGTAGAAAAAAAGTTGACAAATGGTAGAAAAGAGCAGTGATAGAGATTAAAAATGTTCATTACCATCCCAAAGAGAACATTGTACATAGTGACAGCAACATTATTTGGTGAAGAACTATAAATGACCTAACTATTCAGCAAAACAATCGATCCAAGACAATCCCAAGGGGCTAATGATGAAGCATACTATCCACCTCCAGAGAAAGAACTGATATTGATTGAACACAGACTTAAGCATGTTATTTTTCACTTTATTTCTTTTATCAAGTTTTCTTATACAAAAGGATTAATATGGTAATGTTTTACACAATTGCACATGTTTGTCCTATATCTGTTTACTGCCTAAGGGAGGGGTGAGGGGAGGGAGGGAAAGAGGAATAGAATTTGGAACTCAAAACAAAAAAAAATGTTTATTATTATTTTTTAAAATGGTCATTGAACAAGTGAGAAGCAGAACTACTGACAGGACAAGAATTAATAACATGGAATGAAATTGTCATGCTGGTGAAGAGAAAAGAAACACCAAAAAACAGTTTAGTAATCTAGTCTGTTTGGTTTAAGTACAGAAAGTTCAGTCCATCTCAGTAATTCATAAAGATATCTCTCTCTATTATATGGCATTAATTTGAAACATCTTCCTTGTTCTCTGTTTACAAAGACAGGGAAGAGCGTAGTAAATTTTAGAAATTTTTGGTGATGCTTTGGTGATATGATTCTGATTGTGCATTAATTGTGTGATCTTGGGCAAATCACTTCTAATCTCTGAGGCTGAATTTCCTAGGTGGCACAGTGGATAGAGCACTGGCCTTGTGGATAGAGCACTGGCCCTGGATTCAGGAGGACCTGAGTTCAATTCCGGACTCAGACACTTAACACTTACTAGCTGTGTGACCCTGGGCAAGTCACTCAACTCCAGTTGCCCGGCAAAAACAAAAAAAACAAAACAACAAACAAAAAAATAAAGGGAGTTATACAACATGATAAATAAGGGACTTCTGAGTTCTAAAATTTAGTGGTGGCAACAACTTTGAAACATTGTAGTGCTAGAACCTAACTACCCCCATACTTCAATATCTTGACAGTATAATTTTATCAGTTTGGGTGGTCGTAAGCACTTATATATATCACAACCTTTCTATACTTTTTTCCCCATTTCTTATCCATATTCTCCAATAAACTAACTAACTAACTAGCTAACTCTCTCTCTCTCTCTCTCTCTCTCTCTCTCTCTCTCTCTCTCTCTCTCTCTCTCTCAGCCACTCACAATTTACATACTTGATCCCTATTCCATTTTTACAACCTGGACTGGTTGCCCTTCATAGAAAGCTTGATTGGCCTCTTCTACCAAGGAATTACCATACTGGTACCAGATTTAATGCAGACACCCAATAAGCCTTAGCCCTATTCAAGCTCCAAACTCCCAAACTCAAGAGATCCACCAATCTCAGACCCTGCACTACTTACTACCCCTTGCCCATAAAATCTCCATAGAGGATCCACACAATACATTGGAGTCATTGCTTTACTTAATTTTAAAAATTATTATTATAATTCTTAATGTGTCTTTTAAAAAACTTTAACTAGAATTTTGAATGGTTAAAAGCCCCATTTGATTGACTAGAGAAAAGTTGGTACAAAGCATTGAATATTATATCATCTACTTGAGTGGCAGCTAATGGAATAGTCTTTACTGTGTAAAAATAATCTAACAAGAGAAACAATAAATGTTGAAGAGTTAGAGGATGACCCTCTGAGAAGGTTAAAACTTCTGTAATATTCTAGAAGTAATTATTCATATGGAAGTAAAATTTTTCTAATAAAAGTATTTTATTATTTACTATTTACATGTAGAGATAGTTTTTGACATTTATTTTTATAAGATTTCTAGTTTCAAATTTTTCTTCCTCTCTCCCCTTCCTCCCCCTCCCCAAGAAAAAGCAATCTTATGTAGGTTATATATGCACCTTCACATTAAACATATATCTGCATTAGTCATGCTATGAAAGAAGAATCAAAGCAAAAGGGAAAAACCTCAAAAAACAAACCAAAACAAAATAAAAAGTAGAAATAGTATGGTTCAATCTGCATCTAGATTCCACAGTTCTCTTTTCTGGACGTGGAGAGCATTTCCCATCATGAGTCCTTTGGAATTATCTTGCACCATTATATTGCTGAGAAGAATCAAGTCTATCATAGTTGATCAACACACAATGTTGTTGATACTGTGTACAGTGTTCTCCTGGTTCTGTTCATCTCACTCAGCATCAGTTCACATAAGTCCTTCCAAGTTTCTCTGAAATCTGCCTGCTTGTTGTTTCTTATGGCACAATAGTATTCCATTACATTCATATACCACAACTTGTTCAGCCATTCCCCAATTAATGGGTAACCCCTCAATTTCTAATTCCTTGCCACCACAAAAAGAGCAGCTATAAATATTTTTGTACATGTAGGTCCTTTCCCCTTTTTTATGATCTCTTTGGGAAAAAGACGTAATAGTGGTATTGCTGGCTCAAAGGGTATGCACAGCTTTGTAGCCCTTTCTTTGGGCGTAGTTCCAAATTGCTCTGCAGAATGGTTGGATCAGTTCACAGCTCCACCAACAATGCATTAATGCTCCAATTTTTCCACAGCTTCTCCAACATTTACTATTTTCCTTTTTGTCATATTAGGCAATCTGATAGGTGTCAGGTGGTACTTCAGAGTTGTTTTAATTTGCATTTCTCTAATATATAGTGATTTAGAGCATTTTTTCATATGGCAATAGATAACTTTGATTTCTTCATCAGCAAACTGCCTGTTCATATCCTTTGACTATTTCCCAATTGGGGAATGACTTGGATTCTTATAAATTTGATTTAGTTCTTGATATATTTGAGAAATGAGGCCTTTATCATAAATATTTGCTATAAAAATTGTTTCCCAACTTTCTGCCTCTCTTCTAATTTTGGATGCATTGCTTCTGTTTGTACAAAACCTTTTTAATTTAATGTAATCAAAAGCATCCATCTTGAATTTCATAATATTCTCTATCTTTTGTTTGGTCACAAACTGTTCTCCTTTTCATAAATATGAGAGCTCAACTATTCCTATATGGAAGTAATTATTGAAGTAACTTGAAGATATTTAAAATTGGATGGGGCACAACCATAGGGGTTTGTCATCTAGGAGTGTCTACACTCCTTTTTCTCACTCTCCTACAATAGGCTGCAATGCTACAGAGTGCTCTTTGCTAATGTATTTTTTCTTGCTTAGTTGATGAGCCAACAAATCTAGTTTAAACTACTTCATACCAGGGAACATTTGTGTTCAGGGAGGAAGTATAGATCCATAGCTAAGTCATCATTTCAGCCAAAAGTTTTCAGAAGTATCTTGACTCATCTGCTACTTTTGCATTGGTTAAATATGAGTGAAAGATCAAGAAGACTGTGGAAATTTAGGCAACCTAAAGGAGTTAGTTAAGATTGTCTGGAGTGGGGGCAGCTAGGTGGCACAGTGGATAAAGCACTGGCTCTGGATTCAGGAGGACCTGAGTTCAAATCCAGCCTCAGACACTTGACACTTGCTAGCTGTGACCCTGGGCAAGTTACTTAACCTCCACTGCCCCTCAAAAAAAACCCCAAAACCAAACAAACAAGATTATCTGGAGCAATAGTTATGAACTTGCCACTAGGAGTGATCCTTACCTTTCCTGATATCCCATGCTTCTTGTTTTTTTCTTTCCTTTCCTTTCCTTTCCTTTCCTTTCCTTTCCTTTTCTCTTCCTTCCTTCCTTCCTTCCTTCCTTCCTTCCTTCCTTCCTTCCTTCCTTCCTTCCTTCCTTCCTTCCTTCCTTCCTTCCTTCCTTCATTGTACTATACAATTATTGATTTCTAATTTAACATTATTTTATATTATTTATATTTATATTACTTGTATTATTCTTATTTGTGTACATATTTTATCTATCTACTATAAGCTCCTGAAGGGCAGGGACTGTGATATTCTTCATCTTTGTATCTCTGGTACCCACGTTATAGTAGGCACCTGAATGTTTAGATGAACTGAAGAATTAGATTGTTCTGGTAGCATAAGACAAATAGAAACATCTGTGGACCAGAATCATAGATCACAGAATTTAGAACTGGAAAGATCCATCTTGTATAGCCCGGACTAGACCCTCCCCCATCGGAAATGTGTTTCTTTTCCATGCACTCATCAATGTCTATCATCTCCTTAGATAACTCCTTTGATATTTTCTCTCTCCAAAAGTCTAGTCAGCTCTCTTTTCCTGAGAAACAATTAGAAAGATCACTAACTAGCCTTGGGATCAGAAGTATGAAACTTGAATATACAAGTCCTAGCTCTGACACTTGCTGGGTGTTTGACCCTAGGCAAGTGAGTTAAACTGAGCCTCTGTTCCTTCATCTTTAAAAGGCACTGCTGACTTCACTGAATTATTTTGAGGAAAACCCTTTGTAAGCAATAAAATTCCATACCAATATGTGCCCTGACCTCAGATTTCCTTTTCCCTCTCCTTCTTGTGATTTAATGGGTATGGGGAACTTCTGGATATGGAAATTCTTACCACTTGTGCAGACTGACAATTGATCAGAAATGTATTCTTAAATTGTTTCCTGAAGTACTGGAAGATTAAATAACCACAACAATGACAAAAGCTAACACTGATATAGTGTTTTAAGGTATGTATAGCACTTTACATTTATTTTCTCATTTCATCCTCACAATGTCCCTGTGAGATAATTGCTCTTATCCTCATTTTACAAATGTAATTAAGACTGAGAGAGTTAGCTTTGGCCAGAGCAGGACTTGAATCCATTGCTTCCTAAATCTGAGGCTAATTCTCTGTGTATACACCTTTGCTGCCGCTCCTCTATCAAGAGATAATACCTTCCTAGTATTGTTACACATGTTCTTACCATATCCCCTCTGTCTCTCTCTTTTCATTCTGGAACCACAATCAAATCAATATTGACATTACTCCTGAGAAGGGATTGTCAATATATTTCTCTAGGGCTCCACTCACTATCCCTATAGCTTTCCAAACCAGAATATTTCTCCCTGACCACCAGCTCCCCTGAATAGATTGTCTTCCCCACTAGAATGTGTTTGTTGAGGGCAGGGACTACAGAGCAAGGGCTCATTCATTATGGGCCAAAGAAATAATAGCTGGGGACACCCCTGAAACCCAAGGACCCTAAGTTATGCTAACAACTGTGGACTTTTCCAATTGACTTGCAACCCAAAGCTTCCTTACATACTGTTTCCCCCATAAGTGCATGACTGTGTTACCCCCCCACCTCCCACCCCTTCTCTCTCTCTCTTTTTCTCTCTCTTGTGCTTTACCTGTTTTTCTCAGAATGTGGGCACTCCTCCTGGTACAGATTGTACTTTTCTATTTGGGGGATGAGATCATTCCTCACTCAGTGGCCAGTCTTCTATTGTTTAACTTTTTCAAACACATTCAAGGCTTGTCTTCAAATTGCAAACATAGAGTTTGTTCCTGGAGCTCTACTTGATGAACTTCTAGCTTGATATCGGAACACTTTCCAGAGCTTGGGCTTGCCTAGTGTAACGATTGGAATGATGCCACCTGCTGGAGACTTACTGTAGGAAAGCTCTGCCATGAGGAGAAGCCGTCTGAGGGCAAGCCATGTGGCTTTTCTTTGGCATCAGGAAGTGAGGTTTGCTTGCAGGAGGAAGAGGGGTGAGGCTGGCTCTCTCGCTCTTTTTTGTGAGGACTCGTGGAGAGTGGAGCTAAAATGTGCTCTCCCTCTGATAGATAGATGAATCTAGGCCTTTCTCTTTCTCTTCACCAAATTCTTATTCTCCTTAATAAATGCTTAAAAGTCTAAACTGGAATGATTGGAATGACACCACCTACTGGAGACTTACTATAGAAAAGCTTTGCCATGAAGTGAAGGTCTTTGAGGGCAAGACCAGGAGTCTTTTCTTTGGCGTTAGGAAGTGACGTTTGCTTGTGGGAGGAAGAAGCGGGGAGCCTGGCGCTCTGACTGGGGCTCTTTTCCTGGGGACACTGGTGGAGAAGGGAGCTAGAAATGCGCTCTCCCTTTAATAGATAGGAATCTAGGCCGTTTCTTCTCTCTTTACCAAATTCTTATTCTCCTTAATAAATGCTTAAAATCCTAACTCTTGCTAAAGCTTATAATTTATTGGTGACCACTCATTAGATATTTTAGACAGACTAGCTAGAATTTTAGCCCCTTACACTAGCATAATATTTAAGAACCCAAGGCCATCATTGCAGTAAGATTGTAGTGAAGCTAATAAGTACTTGTTGTTATTATTCCCAGAGGCTGTAGGTGGTACATTGGATAGAGTTCTGGACTTGGAGTCTAGAAGACCTGAGTTCAAATCCTGCTTCAGACACTTATTACCTGTGCAAGGCAATTTGCTTAACCTCCCAGGGTTGTTGTGAGGATCAAATGAGATGATACATGTAATTCTTTTTACAGACCTTAAAGTGTTGTATAAAGTGTTGGCTATTGCTGCCGCAGCTACTGCTATTTCTGTTTAAAAAAAGGCAGGGAAATATAAACCAAGTCAGCCAAATAAAGACTAAGTCATACATATTTTGTTAAGTAAAAGAAAAATTGAGGTCACTGAAGATATTAGAGGAGAGATTGGATGGCCAGCTCTCAGGGATGTTGTAAAGAAATTTTTTTGGGGGTGGGGTGGGGCAATGGGGATTAAATGACTTGCCCAGGGTCACAAGCTAGTAAGTGTCAAGTGTCTAAGACTGGATTTGAACTCAGGTCCTCCTGAATCCAGGGCCAGTGCTCTATCCATTGCGCCACCTAGTTGCCCCCAAGAAAATTCTTAATAATGAAAGAAGATTGGACTAGATTACTCCTGAGGTTCCTTCCAGAGCTACAATTTTAGGATGACCACTGCTGTTGCCTGCTCTTTCCTCAGTGCCCCAGTCATGGTGATTTTCAGTTTCATGAGAAAGGTTTACAGTGGTGGCTACTCTACCTCCTGTCATTATCCCTTCAGGATACACCAAGCACTAGCTCTCTCCTCTTCCCTACTGGGGTCTTGGGTACCAGAGCCAATATTGACTACATGTACCTCCATCTGTTGTTGTGGCTTTGACACCAGCTTTGACAGTGTTTATTATTACTATGCTTGGGGAAGGAAACCATAGAAACAGCATCATGGCAACAGCTGGGTTGATCAAATGTAGGCTGATGCCTGTGGTTGCCCCCTTGTAAATGAGGTAGAATTTGCCTTATGCCCTCCTCTTAGTGTTTTACGTTCCTTTTTCTCTGATATGTGGCAACCTCTTCCCTTTGCCTTTGGGGGTCCCATGCACCCATCCTCTCTCCTGCCACCTTCATGAAAACCTGTTCTCAGTAAAGGATCTGAGAAACTCCTACACCCAAGAGTATAAATGATCATTACCATTGACAGAGTTGCCTCTCCCATTGGGTATTTATATCTTAACTGAAATGATAAAGAAATACAGTTATCCCTTTCACCTTGTGACTTTCCCCATCACAGTTTCATTATATTAGGGTCAGATTAAGAAATTAAATGGGAATTTTTTGAGAATTTTACAGAAGCCACAGACATGTTAAGGCCAGGAGACGACACAGAGGCTGTGATAAAATACTTAACCCAAATTTTACAATAAGGTATTGAAAATACCCCATAAAAGAAAAAGAAAAAAAAACAATCAAACTACTCTGGTGTGAAGGTAGGGCCAAAAAATTTTATGTGGATTTTCCACAATGCAAGGGGCTGCACCCCTAGCCCCCACATAGTATGGAAGGGATAAGTGTAAACTAATTGTGGATATTAACATTAGTGAACCAGGTGGGTGAGATACTTTTAGAGGCTGAGAAGGCTTTCCTGATATCACTGGAAACAAACTAGATGGAGCTAACTTCTTTTTCCTAAATACAATGACAGCTTTGCCCCAATATGTTCCAGCAGGGATAGAACATTCCTGATGGAATATCTGTTGTTGAGAATCTGGTTCTAGGTTTGATAGCATTCATTAGGACCACCCTTGGGAAGGGATCCATCTACTTGAAGGGAACTCTTTTAACAGGAATAGGCCTGGTGAACTGACCTTGAGAACTGGTCATAAGCTAGTTTACTTCTGGGTATCCATGACCTTGTTTATCAATAAAGTGTTAAGCTGAATGTCATCTTACCTCTCCTCATCACTCTTGTATTCTATTGAATTTCCTTTATCTTCTGCTCTTTTCCAGAAGCCAAGCCTTGCTTGGCTTCTAGAAAGACAGTGAATCCCAAATTTCACCTCCAAATAACTATGTGTCCTAGGGTGAGTCACTTAACCTCTAAGCTTTTCTCTCCCTAACTGGAAATGTTGCTAGTGATAATCTCACTACTTATCTCAGAGGATTGTTATGAGGAAAGCATTTAGTAATCTTAAGGCACTATAGTAACCTGAGTTAGTATTCCAGGAGTAAAAACAAGTTCTAGCAATCTTTTTTTTTTTTCTCATGTAAAAGGACTCTAATGTTTGATGCATTTGGTGAAGTTGACTTTTTTTTAAACCAGATTTGATTTCATCAGTATAGGGAACCTCCCTCTACATTGTGCAGTGGATAGTGTTGGACTTGATGTCAGGAAGATCTAGGTTCAAATCCTACCTTAAATAGTTACTAGCTCAGTGACCTTGGACAAAACACTTAACTTCTCTTGAATTCATTTTCCTCATCTGTAAAGTGAGAAGAGGGCTGGACTCAATGACCTTTAAGTCCTTTTCTAACTCTAAGTCTATGATCCTATAACCAATACAGGTAGATACCTGCTCTGCAATTTAGGGTCTTAGAGAATTACTTGAAGAACAGGTCTCTTACTCTAAGGCCTGCCTTCTATCTCCTACCCCATGTATACATTATAACTTAATACATAAAGGTAGCTTAATTTTATTGCCTTGTGTGTTTTTTTCTGTTTTCCACAGTGCTAAAAATATGGTAAGGGCTGAATAAAAACTGTGATCCCCCCTCCTCCAGAAAAGGAGAATTGAATTGAGTTTAATTGAATTGAATTACTGGCATTAGTTTCTATCTAATTTCTAAAGTAGCCATAACAACTCCCATTTGTATAGCATTCACTGTTTGTAAAGTACTTTCCACACCACACTCCAGGGAGGTAAGTAGTTCAAGTACTATTATTAGCTCCCCCCACCCTCATAGTCACACAGCTATTAAGGGTTCTAAATTGGACTTTGAACCTAGATCTCTTGTCACTAGAAAATAACCATATTGCATTTTTTTTCTTTTTTAAAATCTAAAATTTATATTTTTCACTGTCAGTCTGCTTTGCCACCTACCCTCTGTTATGCCAAATTAGTGAAGTTGTTAATATTTGAGTACTTGTTTCTCCTGAAACTACTTTTGTATCTGCCCTTATTGCACAGTAAGGGATTAGAATTCTAGACTGATCTTAAGATTCCTTTCAACTCTAATGGAGTCATAGAATCTTAGAGTTTGAAGAGACCTGAGAAAACTCCAGGTTTCTTAACCAGGAATCTATGAACTTATTTTTTTAAAAAAATATTTGAATAACTATTTCAATATTGTTGTTTTACTTTGTAATCCCATGCATTATATTGTATGCATTTAAAAATACTGTGAGAAGGGGCTCATGGGCTTAATGATATTGACAAAGGGTCCAATGATACAAGACAGGTTAAGAACTTCTGATGTTTTGTCTCAGTACAGGGCCTGGCACATAGTAGGTGCTTAATAAAGATTGATTGATTGATCTAGTCCAAACCCCTTCTTTTTCAGATGAAGAAGCTAAGGCCTGGGAGAGGAAATGTCTCATTATGCTTTTTCTCCTCTTAAAATGTACACTTCTCTTTGCTTCCCCTTTAAACACTGAGCCACAGGGGCCCCATTATTTTGTCCCATCAACACCAACCTGTTCAAAATGGTTTCAGTAGCTTTGTGTCTATAGAATTTCAGAGCAAGGTAGAAAAGTCCTACCATAAGATGTTTCAAAACTGATGACACTACGGGGCATCTAGGTGTCTCAGTGGGTAAAGCAACGGCCCTGGATTCAGAAGGACCTGAGTTCAAATCCGGCCTTAGACACTTGACACTTACTAGTTGTGTGACCCTGGGCAAGTTGCTTAACCTTCATTGCCCAGCAAAAAAACAAACAAAGAAACAAAACAAACAAAAGCAATGACACTAGTTACAGGCTGTTGATAACCTGTGGCAAGTACTGAGTTCTGTTGTAAATCATTGGGAACCCTGTACTTTCTGCAGGAATTCTGGGAATATAGCTGACAAATTAGCCATAACTTTGAAATAATAAATTTTAAAGATCCAGTACAGCCAACTTTTATTGTTCTTGTTGAGCCCTGTAGATTGTGGGCCAATATAAACGTTGTTTTTCATGCCATTGGCTTCAAACCCAGGTTGAAAATGCCGATTTAGCTTCTTGTATTAACCTCAGAGAACACTGTGTCAGGATGGGAAATTCAGACTTCAGGTCAACAACCAGCACTCCTCCTCAAGTAATTGTGGAGTGTTTCTGAATTGGCATGCAAGGGGCAGGGTTTTGATTTTCTAATCTGGATGGGCACCAGAAGTATTTAGGGTCTGGACACTTCATTGGGAGAGTTGGAAGAATGCCCTTGGAATGAGCCATTAGCTGAATTCAAACTTAAATGCTTGTTTTTTAGGGGGTCTGGCTAAGGAGTAAGGACCATGTCAAATCATTTAGTCACAATGCAAGGATCATCAAAGAATTAAAAGAAAATAATTAAGAGGGAAAAAATGTAAACATTTAGATAATGATTATAATAAAAATAACTGACATATAGTACTTGAAAGCTTGTGAAAGTCCATAGCACTTGCCCTTTGTTTCTATAAAACTAGTCAACTTACCATTCCTTGAACATTTCCTATGCTTTTCTGCCTCTGTGTCTGAGTTCACACCACTTCTATGCTTGGAATGCACCTTTCCCGGCCCACATTTCACCTGTTTGCAACTTAGCCATCATTCAAGCCTGAGTTCAAATACCATCTCCTTCATGAAGAGTTTTCCCCTGGACCCCTACCTTCTTCAGTTTGAAGTGAGCTCTTTTTCCCCTATAAGAGCTCTTTGTAATGTATGTTTACCATACTCTCTTTTGCATTATAGTAATTGGTGCAGAAGGTACTATAGAATTTTGAAGACAAGGACAGTGCCCCATTCATCTTTGTATCTGGCCCGTCATTTAATTTAGTGTTGCTAAATGGGAAACATTCAATGAATATTTGATTGAATTGAAATTGGACAATTAGAAGAGAAAGACTATTGTAAATTAGAAATATGTCTTCTAAATACTAGGAAGAGAAATGAAAAGAAATACGAATTTGTTGGGGGTTTTTCAAGCACAGAAGTATTTGCTTCCCTAAACTGATGTCATGGAAAATATCTTCTATTTGGCCCAGTTAGAAAAGGGATTCCCTATTCATAGGTGTGTCCTTCAGAAGCTCTGGTTAAAATTGAGGCTTATAAAATTATAATAATCCCATTAAGCCCTACAATACCAGGAACCCTAAAACAGGTCCACAATGAAATTTATGGTTATTCATAAGAGATTGCCTAGTCTTCTATTAGAATGGAAATACAAAGTGGATGAAAAATGCATATTGCTCAGATTATGACATATAGTTGGACATAGAGCCCACTGAATTAGTGTTTTAGTACATATTGGACACTTGGACAGACTACAGATGAATAAAGAATTTGGTCCAGCATTAAAAAGAAGTAGATTGTTCTGAGATCACTTTTGGGAAAGTGTCCAGCATTTCCAATGACCCCAAGATGCTCCTACCTTCAGTAACCTATCTTTTCAACACAAATATTCTTCTGATAATTTTGTATGTCCACAAGGCATGAAAATACCATACCACGTGTCAGAAAAATAAAAATTTGAGGTAACCTAGTAGGCAATGGAAAGACAGATGGTTAGTAAAAGTTGTTTGCAGGACATTTGCCTGTGATGACTTGCACTTGGAAAGTTGCAGAGAAGATGCCCCCAAGGACATATGACCAGAACAAGATAAGATCTGGTCATACCTGAGTTGCAGTTAACAAATTGAGATTCTGAGTACTCTGTTGCCTCTAAATAACATGAAAGGAGTGATCAGAGGACCTCCAGGGCCTTGAGTAAGTCATCTGTAAAAGATATGGATTTCACAGGGAGAGAAGGGGAGGATGGGTTTGGTTTGGCCATAGCAACTCATGAACTCTGTCTCCTGAGGTATAGAAAGGTTGTGATATATGTTGGTGGACAGAATATTCACTTATTAAACTAAAGATCCTTGAAGTATAGAATCATTAACCATCAGCACTTAAGGAAACCATAGAGAGCCCCTAATCCCACTCCCTTATTTTAGAGGTAAGGAAGCCAAGGCTCAGAGTAGTATTGTGACTTGCCCAAGGTTACACAGCTAGTAAGTAATGGAAGTGGGGCTTGCACCAAGGTCTTCTAATTTTAATTTCCATTAAACCTTTCTTCATCAGTGATGACATTATTGCAAAAGCATGTTGGCCAGGGTATTATGCATGGCAGCACCATCTTTGTATCATTCTCCAGTTGTTTCTCATGTGCCTATTACATCTTCTCACTAGACTATAAGCCCCTGACTAAGGCAGCTACTTCATTTGGATTCTTCACAGTGCTGGGCATAGTAGAATGTGTCCAAAATTAATATGAAGTAGAATTGTGTATTTCAGCTGTGTCCAGTTTTCAGTTTTCTCCTGAAATACAGTAATGTCTTAGAGGCTCTTTCCTTTGGCATAGTCTATTTCCTTCATTGTTTAGACTTTTCTGAAGGTCCAGTTCTCCTGACAATTTTACAAGCTTAGCACCCAAAATGGTACAACCTGCTTATGGAAAGAGCATGGTGTGCTACTCCTTTATGCCCCTTGGTTGTTTTTCCTCTCTCAGCCATGTAATTCATGGCTAAGTTATTTTCTTGAGACATTCATACAAAAATAATTTACCTTTGGTGAGAGGCCAAGCAGAGATCATTTTCAATCCCATATGAGATTGTTTTTGTAAGTGACCAGAGTGGGAGAATTGGAGTACCTTACAGTGTTAGGTATTTTGGAACCATAGCTAGATGAATTTTGGATCAGTTTTTTCAAAATGTCCCATTTTCCATTTACCCCATCTTTAAAAGTGAGTTTGTCTTTAATTCCATGAGGTCTCACCTCTAGGTTTCCTCAGGTCCCCATTATTGGACTTGTCCTTAGAATCCCTGAGAACTGGGCTTTGGCCCCGAACAAACTTCATCTTTTCCAAATACTCTAAAAAATGATAGTAGATAAACGTTTTGTGTTTTTCTCTTCTGATGTAGTGGAAAGAGGTCTGGGATTGGAATCAGGCTCCCTGTGATCGCTGTCAGTTCCAGTATTTACTGTGTGGCCTCTCAGAGCCTCCATATAATAGAGATAATACTTTCACTACTTACTACATAGATGTGAATAACCAGACAGCATTAAATCAATGCTTACTGTTATTATTACTCTCATTTTATTGATAACTAGGACTATGCTCTCTATCTCTTTTCCTGCCCTCAAGGAACTTGTAGTCTATTTGAGACAACAACCAACACCAAAACAAATAGAGTTGTGTTGCCTACAGCACAAAATCCAGACTCCTTCCTCTGGTATTCAAAGCCATCCATAATCAGGCCCCAAGTTACCTTTAAAATCTTTTCTCCTAGTAACTTCCTTAGGGTCATCTAGGTGGAGCAGTGGATAAAGTACCAGCCCTGGATTCAGGAGGACCTGAGTTCAAATCTGACCTCAGACACTTGATGCTTACTAGCTATGTGACCTGGGCAAGTCACTCATTGTCCAGGAAAAGAAAAAAAACCTTCCCTACATGAGCTCTCTGCCCCAACCATACTAGTGTACTCTTTGTCAAGCCCTCCCCCAGCTAACCTTTCCCCCTCCTACCCAAATCATACTCATCTTGTGAGACAGCTCAAATACCATCATCACCACCCCTAATTCCTCCAACCCAAAATAGTCTCTCCCTTCTCTTTTCTCACAGGGCCTATTGTTTGGAACATTCATTTCATACCTAATCATGGGCAGCCTTGGGATTAGTTCACTGGCTCTGAATTTCAGTTTTAATCTTACTTTTTTTTTTAATGTGTGTGGTTTATCTGTCCAGCTTGATCAGGCATTTTAAACCCAAGGAATGTGAACTTAAAAAAAATTATATCTATATATCTATATATTTATATATATACACACATATATATAATAGTGATAATTATATTTAAATATAATTTATTTCTTTTATAATCTAAAGTATTTTATGCTGAATAAGGGCTGAAAAGTATCATCCAACTGCAAAAAGGGATCATGATATAAAAAAGGTTAATTATTCCTAAACATGATTGTGAATTAGAAAGCCTCTATCTTAAGATTTTTTATCTCCTCCTACGACCTCTTCAGTATCTAACATAATGTCATATACTAATATCAATTTTCTTCAAAAGAACCAATAAATATAGATACTATAGGCAACAAGGTCCAGTAGAAAGACCACTGACACTGGAATCAGAAGCCCTGAGTTCAAATCCTGTTCCTGATGCTTACTATGGTTACCATCTATATGACTTTGGTCAAATGACTTAAGACCCCAGCACTCAATTTCCTCATTTGTAAAATGAAGGGGTTGGACTAGATGGCTTTTGAGTTTTCTGCCAGCCTCCATGGCTCTGTCATGGGCTCTCTTCTCTTCTTCCTCTCTATTATTTCACTTGGTGATCTCATCAACTTTACATTCAATTATTATTTCTATGCAGATGATTCTCAGATCTATTTATCCAACCCAAACCTCTCATCTGGCCTCCAATCTCTTAACCCCAAATAGATATCTCATAGACATTGTTTTAAAATTATTTTTATTTATTCATTAAATATTTCCCAATTACATGTAGATTTTTAAAAACATTTTAAAATTTTGAGTTCCAAGTTCTCTCCCTCTCTTTTGCTTCTCCCTCCTTGAGAAGGCTTGCAATTTGATATTGATTATACATGTGAAGTCATGCAAAATGTATTTCCATATTGGCCATATTAAAAAAGAAAACACAAACAAAATAAAACAATAAAATATATTTTCTAAAAGTATGCTTTAATCTGCACTCAGAGTTCATTACTTCACTCTCTGGAGGTGGAGAACATTTTTCATCATAAGTCCTTTTGAATTGCTTTGGATCATTATCTTGATCATAGTAGCTGAGTCTTTCACATCCTTCACATGATGATCCTTTTAGTACTGCTGTGGGAAGCTAGGTAACACAGTGGATAGTGTGCCAGGCCTGGAATCCAGAAGACATATTCCTGAATTCAAATCTGGTGTCAAACTCTTATCAGCTGTGGAATCCTGGGCAAGTCACTTAACCCTATTTGCCTCAGTTTTCTCATCTATAAAATGAGCTGGAGAAGGAAATGGCAAACCACTCCAGTATCTTTGCCAAGAAAACCCCAAATGGGGTCAATGAAGAGCTGGGCATGATTGAAAAATGATTAAACAACAACAACATTACTGTGTTGTACATTTTTCTCCTGCATTCTGCTCATTTTACTTTGTATCACTCTTTATGTAGCTTCCCAGATTTTTCTGAAGTCATCCTGCTCATCATTTCTTATCACAAAATAGTATTTTGTCACAATCATATATCACAACTTGTTCATCCATTCCCTAATTGATGGGCAACACCTTGATTTCCATTTTTTTTTGCCAGTATAAAAAGAGCTGCTATAAATACTTTGTACAAATAGGTGCTTTTTCATTTTCTTTGATCTCTTTGGGATACAGACCTAGTAGGGGTCAAGTGGTATGCATAGTTTTATAACCCTTTAGTCATAGTTCCAAATTGTTCTCCAGAATAGTTGGACTAGTTCATAACTCCACCAACAATGCATTCATGTCCTAATTGTTTCATATCCCCTCCAGCATTTGTCAATTTCCTTTTGTGTCATGTTAGCCAATCTGATAAGGTGATATCTCAGAATTGTTTTAATTGGTGTTTCTCTAATCAACATTTTTCCATGTGACTCTTGATTTTTGATTTCTTCTTCTGAAAACTGCATGTCCATAATCTTTGACCATTTATCAAATGGGAGATGGCTCTTATTTTTATAAATTTGGCTCATTTCCCTATATATTTGAGAAATCAGGCCTTTATCAGAGAAATTTGCTGTAAAATTTCTTCCTAGTTTCATGTTTCCCTTCTAATTTTATCTACATTAGTTTCATTTGTGTAAAAGCTTTTTAATTTCATGTAATGAAAATTATCTATTTTACTTCCTATAATCCTCTCTATTTCCTGTTTGGTTATAAACTCCTCTCTAATCTAAATGTCTGACATGTACACTTTTCCATTCTCTCCTAATGTACTTATTATATCACCTTTTATGTCTAAATCATTTGTTGATTTTGGTATTATCTTGATATATGCCATATATACACCGCATACCATATATAGGTTTTTTGCCAATCTGCGTTCCAATTTTTCCAGCAATTTTATCAACTGTTGAATTCTTACCCTCAAAGTTTGGATTCGTGAGTTTATCATTTAGTACTGCATATTGTATACTTAATATAGTCTACCTATCCACCACTCTATTTTTTAGTACCATATTGCTTTGATGATTATAGCTTTGTAATATATAGTTTTATATCTGGAATTACTAGGCTGCCTTCTTTAAATTTCTCTTATCTGATTCCCTTGATATTCTTGATCTTTTGTTCTTGCAGGTAAATTTTGTTTCTATGTTTTCTAGTTCTATCAAATAATTCTTTATTAATGATTGGTATGACACTGAATAAGCAAATTAACTTAGGTAGAATTACCTTTTTTATTATATTGGCTCAGCCTACCCACTCACAATTAATATTTCTTATTTAGGCCTGTCTTTATTTGTGTGAAAAGTGTTTTGTAATTGTGTTCATAAAATCCCTGGGTTTGTCTTGGCAGGTAAACACCCAAATATTTTATATTGTCTGGAGTTTTTTTTTTAATGGCATTTCTCTATCTCTTGCTTCTGGGCTTTGTTGGTAGTGTATAGAAATTCTGATAATTTATGTGGGTTTATTTTATATTCTGCAACTTTGCTGAAGTTGTTAATTATTTCAGTTAGCTCTTTAGTTGATTCTCTAAGGTTCTCTAAGTATACCATCATATCATTTGCAGAGTGCTACTTTTGTTTCCTTAGTCACTATTTTTATTCCTTCAATTTCTTTGTCTTGCCTTACTGCTATAACTAGCATTTCTAATACAATATTACTGTAGGTAGAATTGTCATTTCATTTGCCCATGGATATTCCCATCAATGAATAATTACTATTTCTCCAGGTGTTTAAATCTGACTTTATTTATTTAAAAAAATTGTTTATAATTATGTTCATGTAGCTCCTGGCTACATCTTGGCAGGGAAGCTCCCAGGTATTTTATTCTGTCTGCAGTCATTTGAAATGAGGTGTCTTTTATTATCTCTTCTTGCAGGGTTTTGTTGGTGACATACAGAAATGCTTATGATTTGTATGGGTTTGTTTTATATCTTGCTACTTTGCTAAAATTATTAATTGTTTCAACTGTTTTTTTTAGTTGAATCTCTAGAATTTTTCAAGTATATTGTAAAAATAATTTAACTAACTGGGCCTAATCTGTGGACTTTTGACTGGCTGGCTATCTGACTGCTATTAATCGCCTAAGCCAGTCTGTTAGGGCTGTTTAAAAATTCCCACACTGCTTCTCCCAAATTGATAAGCAAAAGATTAAGAAACCTCTTCCAATTTAGCAGCAGAGGTTTTATTTATGAGATACAATTTAAAAATAAGAATACAGGAAAATAAGGTATACAACCTGAAACCTCAGCCAACGAACTCTCCACTTTCTCTTTTAACTCTCTCTCTTGTGCTTACTGATTACCGCTCCTACAACTTTCTTAGTGTCCCCCTGCATCGCCTTTCTGCACAGTGTCTCTGTACCAACTGACCTTCTTCTAGCATCGCCCCCCTTGCTGAAAAAGCCCCTTTCTCCATACTGTTGTGAACCCCCAGCGTCTCTAACATCTCTATAGCATTCTCCCTTCTAACTCAAAAGGCCTCTGCTTCACTGCTCCACTCCTTTCTTCTAACTCCAAGGCCCCTTCACTTTGTCAACCCCCCCTTTATGTCTCCCTGTGTCTCTTTATTAACCTCCTCTCTCAGGTGAAACGCAGGCTGGCCGATCCCAGGGCGGCCAACAAGCCCCGTGCTGCGCGGCAGGAACTGGGGGCTGGGCGAAGCAAACTCCGGAGTCCCTCCAGTTTTTCCTGTGCCTCTCCATTGTGTGCACAGGCTGTGCCATGCCACGCCTGGGGCCCTGGGTTTTTTTGTCTGCACAGGTTAGCCCGGCTCAGAGTGCCCCCCCCCCAGCTGAAACAGAGGGGGAGGGGCAGCTCCACTGGGGAGCCTGAAGCTAATTTTAACACCTACAATATCATCATATTGTCTGAAAAAAGAGAAAATTTTATTACCTCACTTCCCAATCTAATTCCTTCAATTTCTTTTTTCTTCTTATTGCCTTTACAAGCATTTCTAATACAACATTGAATACTATTGGTGATAATGGCCATCCTTATTTCATTCCTGATCTTATTGGGAAGGCTTATTCCCATTACAGATAATGCTTGCTGATGGCTTTAGGTAGATGCTTAACCACTGACATTTTAATCTAAACATGTCCAAAAGTGAACTCATTATCCCTCTCTCCCCGCCCCCCCAACCTTCCCCTCTTCCCAACTTCCCTATTCCTATTAAGGGTACCATATCCTCTTAGTCATCTAGGTTTATAACCTAGGTATCATCTTCAAATTCTCATTCTCACCACAACACCCCCCTCCCATGCCCAATCAATTGCCAAGTCTGGTTGATTGTACATGCACCTCTTGGCTATAACCCCTTAACAACTCTGACACTAACACCACCGAGGTTCATGTCCTCATGTTCTCACACTTGGCCTTTTAGTGGGTCTTTGCACTCTCAAATCTCTCACCAGTCCAGTCCATTCTCCATTCAGTTGTCAAATTGATCTTCCTAAAGCACAGAGCTGCCCAAATCATCCCACCTCTCCATTCACTAAAATTCAAGGGGTCCCTCATCTCAATTTTCAAATATAAAATCCTTTGTCTTTTAAATCTCTTCCTGATCTCCACCCCTTCCTACATTTCCAGTATTGTTATACTTTACTCCCCTCCACATACTCTTTGATACAGTGACACTGGACTCCTTGATGTGCCCTTCATAAGATACTCCATCTTTCAGCTTCATGCATTTTCTCTGGTTTCCCCCATGCTTGGAATGTTCTTCCTCATCTCTACCTCCTGATTTCCCTGGCTTCCTTCAGTTCCCAGCTAAAATTCCACCTTCTGCAAGAAGCATTTGCTAATCCCCCTCAATGCTAGTGCCCTCCCCTTTGATTAACTTCAATTTATCTTGCACATATCTTGTTTTTACATAGTTGTTTAGAAACTGTCTACACTATTAGACTGTGAGATCATGGACTGTTATCCCTAGTGCTTAGTACAGGGTCTGGAACATAGTAGGCACTCAATAAATGTTTATTTCCTTCTTGACATAACTTCCAGGACTAGATCTATTTTTTTACATCTTATCTTTTTTACACCTTAGCAGATGATCTTTATGAGTGGCAATGGCCAAAACATCATCATCCTCAGCTGATGGCCCTCCCTTCTGGTGAGGACCTTCCCTGAGCCTAACTGGATTGGTCCTTGGACTACAAATGCAGAGAATCTCTTTCTGAACTTATACTCAAAACTGCTTATGTTTCATAGGACCTGCCAGAGCCTGTGCTCTGCTGGCATAACTCTAGAGAATACAGGATCACCTCCCCACCCTGAAAAAATATTGGAAAAAGACTTAAGTAGCAGCCTTCTACATAGTTGGCATTGACTAAATATTGGTTCAAGTAATAAATTGTGTGTGGGTAGTTTAGAAGTGCCCTGAATGATCAAAGAAGGGAGAGTGTGAAGCACTCTGCAGTAGTCTGGGAAGGCACATAGATGGATTTTACCACAAGTCTGTGGTCTACCCTGAAGGATGGACTGAAGCTTTTCTTTCTGGCAGAGTAGAAGTGCCCTCCAATCCCAGATGAAACTCCAACTCCTACCCCCAATCCCCAGGATAGTCCAACTTTCTGCTACTTTTCCTCTTCTCTTCTACTTTGTTTGTAGACACATGATTCACCAGGTTGGTTCTTCTGTGACCTCTACTGGCTTGTTTGACACCTTGTCACTTCTGGTTATTTCTAATGTTTTCATTCGTTATCATTACCTAGCCCAAATGCCAGCATTCCTTCTTGCTACCTCATGGCTTTCAACACATTAATGAGATAAGAAAATTCATCATAATTTAAATCAAAGGAAAACACTAGACATGGTATGTAAGGAAGCCTGGGCTCAAAACCTAGTTTTGACACTGATTGGCTGTGTAACCTTGGGAAAATCACTTAATTCTCTGAACCTCAGTTTCCTCATATATAAAATTGATAAATAACACTTATTATAACTTACTTTGTCAGGCACTGTACTAAGTGGTGTGGATACAAATATAAGCAAAAAAAGACAGTTCCTACCCTCAAGAAGCTTACATTCTAATGGAGGAAGAAATGTAAAATGGAGCTAGCAAATGTTGTTAGATGACACAGTGAGAAGAGAAAGGTAGAGAGTACTCACAATGGGGCAAGGTATCTGGAGAGGAGGTGTAGACACCTGGCAAATGCAGAGTAGAAACCAAAGTAAGATAATAACTTATACTCTATACCTTGTAGTGTGTGACGAGAATACTTAATAAGTTTTTAAGTATTATGGAAATGTGAGTTATTACATTATCCTTGAATATTGCATATAAAACTATGATAGATTGGAACTATACCTAGTTGTTAGGAGACCTGCTAGGTTAACCTCTTTTCAATCATTCCCATTCAACAGACATTTACTAAGCTTCTACTAAGTGTCATAGACTGTACTTGGTCCTGAGATTATAAAGGTAAAAAAAAGAAATAGTCCCTGCCTTCAAGATGTTTTGCTTCTACAGAGATTATACACTAGCACACAGATAAAATACAAGGTAAATTAAGGAGGATACCATAGAAGGCATGGTATGGTTGAGGGTGGTACCTGAGCTGAGAAGTCTAAGAATTCCTTCTGTGTGAAATGATAGGATTGGTTGGACTCTATCAGTGGTTCTCCCCCAATAACATAATGCCCCCTCCCACTTCTTTCTTGCCTTTTTGTTTAGAGACTCTTCACCTGGAGTTTCATGATCAATGGGTAAGAATAGTGACAGATCATGAGAGATTTAGGTGAATGTACCATAAGCTCATGACCTAGAGTCTACTTCCATCATGCTTCACAAGTTGACCAATTGGTCACAGAACTTTTTAGCTCTAAAATCCCATAATCATAAATACCTAGAGTCTATGTATCTTAATATGTTATCAGAAATGAATAGTCAGATCATAATCCTCTAGGAAGATCCCCAATTTTTATTCTTGTGGGAAGCTATTCCACAAATTGACCTTTAGTTCATCCTGTCCTTAAAAGATCCTCATATAAAGATTGCCTTCTGAAGACCATAGCTGGCTCTTTTTTCTCACTGGACCATTTAGAGAAGGAATTTCATCCTGTGGGACGGCCATTTTCTTACCACCAAAAGACTGAAATTCTTCTTGTGATCAACTATAACCCAACTTGATGTTTCAGACATTTCAGAAAGGGCTGGATCCTTAATTTATTAGAATTAGCATGGGGTGTATAACGGAGTAAGTCAAAACTTTAATATTTAATAATGCATTAAGAATGATGTTGCTATAACAAGGGCTATTTTTTCCCCAGTTGATTAAAGGCAGAGAAGTCATTTAAAAGTTTTCAGACCACTTCATATTAAGATCTGTTTGGCAAAAGAGGTTAATCTTTAGTCTTGTGGAGAGTATGTTTTTTATGTTTATTTATTATTTACTTTTTTGTGGGACAATGAGGGTTAAGTGACTTGCCCTAGGTCACACAGCTAGTGCCAAGTGTCTCAGGCTTGATTTGAACTCAGGTCCTCCTGAATCGATGGTCTGTGCTTTATCCACTGTGCCATCTAGCTGCCCCGTATGTTTTTTATGTTATTGAAAATAGCACAAACCCAATCCTCTGGGCCTGAATCCTAAACTTTGCTGGTGTTGTGTCAACAGTGAAGTGGCCCCAAAATCAAACAGTGGAAGAGGAGAAAGAAGACTTGGCAAGGAATCAAGGAAACTCTCTAAGAACATAAATTCACAGAACAGAAACTAATTTACATTTGTAGAGGTAGATCCTAATAAGATCAGGAGCTCCCCATACTAGTGAAATCACAAACCTGTTTTTTTAAAAAAGATTACTGGTACTTATCGATTAATTTACTGTTAACTAGACCATAGTTAACATAGTTAACATAGGTGGATTAAGTCCCACCCTTCCTCAGTAAAGTATTCCCTGACTACTGAGACCTCAGGTTTTGTAGTCTGTAGCCTAAAGTCATTTCACTTCTCTGAGACAACATATTTAAAAATGCTTTGTAAATTGTAAAGTCCTATGAAATGAAAGGCATTATTATTGTCATCATCATCATCATCATTGATTTTCTAGGTAGGTTGTTTGTTCTAGAGATGATGGGCATCTAAGCTTATGCTTGAATATATTCACTTGGAATTGTGTTAGGTTTTTGTAGAAAACCCTTTCCTAGAATAGTGGCCAACCATCACTTTGGAAAAAACATCCCCCAAAAGTATGTTCAAGCTATGTAATGATTTGTCTTCAGGGTTTTAGAAACTAAACAAGGTGTACACTAATACCACAGATATATGGAAAAAATTATTTATATTGATAGATTTGTATCGTCATAATTATGTATCTAGATGTTGCAGCAAGTCAATTTTTTTTAAAATGAGGTATTACAAGGATGTCAGACTATATTCTATACCTGTTTAAAATTCATCTATAAAATAATAATTCTTCCCCTTCTTCAAAGAGTTTTTGTAAAAATTCAATGAGATTATGTATGTTACTGTGCTTTGGAAGTTTTATAGTGCTTTTTAAAAAAGGTAAGCAATGATTTTTTTTACTAATATTACAATCATAACATAAGCTCTTCTATAACATTTTCCTTGACACCTATACCACTGAACCAAATTATGGGAGAGACTGTTTTCTAATGAGATACCTTTGGGACTTAGGGTAACTAAATCCCCTTGCATGATGTCCAGAATAGATCTGCCTTTTACTGTATGCTGGACTGGTGTGTTACGGCCACATTACGGTGAAGCTCCAGTGAATTCTGAAAGGCTACCATTCATTCATTGAAAAATGAAAAGCAAACCCTCTGTCAATCATCACTTGAACCTGAGGTGGTTTCCCCCAAAGTCCCAGACAGGCTGTAGGGCAATACTTGCAGTCAAGTAGAAGCCCTTTCCCCCCAAAGCATAACAGGATGTAATAGTATATGTCAGTAGATTAAAGTATTAACTGTTAGATACATCCACATGGGCTCTGGACCCTTCCCTGTTTGTGCCCTTCACTTCCCTTTTCATACAAGTTCTCTGCATAAAGCCCAGGAGCCAGAATTATGGAATTTGAGAGTCGTAAGGGACCCCAGTAGGCATCTTGGCCAACTCGTGTCTGAAAAAGAAACCCTTCCATAACATACCCGACTCCATAGGACTCTTCCTATCTTCAGAGTGTATGAGCATATAATAACAAAACTGACTTTGGGTATTTGGTTTTATTTTTTAGCACTTCAAGGTTTACAAAATGATCGTGAAGCAGATCTGTGAGGACTCAGCTCAGATCCCATTTTCTCCACCCAGCCTTTCTTTGTTTCCCTGCCCCCAAGCTAGGATTGATTTGTCCCCCTTCTGAACCCTGATAGCTGTTTGTACTTCTCTTACAGCACCTATATCATGGTCAGCCTTACCCAATAGTTAGTTGTAGGGGGCAGCTAGGTGGCACAGTGGATAAAGCACCAGCCCTGGATTCAGGAGGACCTGGGTTCAAATTCAGCCTCAGATCCTTGACACTAACTAGCTTGTGTGACCCTGGGCAAGTCACTTAACCCTCATTGCCCCACCAAAAAGAAAGAAAGAAAGAAATAGTTGTATCTATCTTGGTTTCTAGCCTAAATGGTAAATTCCCTGAGGACAAGAGTTACCCATCCTTGAGTCCTACGTAGAACCTAGCAACATTCCTTGAACTTAGTATGTACTTTAATATTTGATGAATTGAATTGAATAGACAGATCTGTACCTTTCCCCAGCACATATTAGGGAAATGTTTAATCAATCAGGAATCTTATCTATTATGTGCCAGAGGGCATACTAGAGTGCTGGGTTCAGAGTCAGGAACACTCATCTTCCTGAGTTTCAAATCTGACCTCAGACACTTATTAGCTGTGTGACCCTGGGTAAGTCACTTAACCCTGTTTGCCTCAATTTCCTCATCTGTAAAATGAGCCAACCACTCCAGTATGTTTGCCAAGAGAACCCCAAATGGGGTCACAGGGTCAAAAAAGACTGAAAAACAAAATTGTGCCAGGCACTGTGCCAGTTGCTGGGGATACTAATGCAGCAAATGAAACAATCTCTACTCATATTCTAATGGGAAGACAACAAGGACATGAGTAAGTCCATGCAGAATATATGTGTGTGTTGTATATACATACATATACAATATATAAATATGCTACTTTATATTCTACATATATTTGCATAGTGCCCAGCACCTTGTAGGTGCTTACTAACACACTCATTGACCTGATTTGGCTAGTTAAATACAAGATAGTTTGACAGGAAGGACACTAGCACTTGAAGGGCTGAGGAAAACAAGATAAGAGGTAACTCTAGAGCTGAATCTCAAAGGAAGAGGGGGATTCCCGGAGGCAGCGGGCAGGAAGGAGAGCATTCCAGGCATGAGGGACAGCCAGTGCAAGAGCATGGAGATTAGAGATGGAGTGTCACATGTGAGAAACAGAGAAAGGGTTAGTTTGGTTTGATTTCAGGGTACAGGAGGGTAAGTAATGACCAATGAGTCTGGAAAGATACGTGGAGCAAGGTTTTAAAAGGCTTTAAAAGCTAAACAGAAGAATTTATACAAACACTCCATATGTAGTTGAACCATGCCAAGAAAATATAGTAGTATAGTGGGAAAAACACTGAACTAGTAATCAGAAGACCTGGATCTCCTTGGCTTTGCTGATGACCAACTGGATGGCCTGGGGCAGGCCACTTGTACTCTCTGGGTTTCTGTTTCTTTATCTGTAAAATGGTGGTGGTGGTGGGGAGGTTTGAAGTGATCTCTGAGGTCAAGTTCTAATTCTGGTATGTTTATGTGTGTCTGTTTAAACCCAAAGAAAACTTAGGGTGAAAGGAGTGGGGAGAATGTGCTTCCCTCTGCTCCTCTATTTTCCCAGAGATTTTTCCTTACTTATTAGCCAGAGAGCTGATAGGATTTGTTTTGTTTTTGTGGGACTATGGGAGTTAAGTGACTTGCTCAGGGTCACACAGCTAGTAAGTGTCAAGTGTCTGAGGCCAAATTTGAACTCAGGTCCTCCTGAATCCAGGACTGGTGCTTTATCCACTGCGCCATCTAGCTGCCCCCAAGCTGATAGGATTCTTAAAGTGAATGCAATTTCTTTGGAAGTGCAGCTGTGTCTCTCTGCCCCTACTGTGGTGAAGCGACTGAGGAATGAAGTTGAATGGAAGAAGAGAGAATGAGACTTATCCCATTTTACCACCTAGTATTATTGAGAGAATTTTGGCCTCTCGACATTGGAAGGTTCTCAAGAGGTTGTCTAATCCATTTTCTCTCAGGTTAGGCATCTTTTCTATAGCATCCCTGACACGTGGTCACATAACCCTGATTGAACAGTTCTGGTAAAAGGAAAGACACAACATGAGTCAACCCAAGAAAGCTGTAGATATTAGGAAATTGTTCCTAATGGTCCAAATGTGGTTAACCAAAATCAGCTCATTTTTAACCTCCACCCAGCACTTCTAGTCCTGCCCTCTAGAGCCACACAGAACAGGTTTCCACCCCTTCAGGGATTTCAAGAAAAATTTCATGTCATTTTTTTCCCCTCCAAACTAAACTTGTCCAGTTCCTTCCATTGTTAATTCATGGGATATATTTTCCTAGCCTCTCCCTTTTCTAGTGGCCATGCTTCAGTGTGCCAATGGCCTTTGTTTTTGTTTTTTGTTTTTTGTTTTTTTTGCAGGGCAGTGGGGGTTAAGTGACTTGCCCAGGGTCACACAGCTAGTAAGTGTCAAATGTCTGAGGCCGGATTTGAACTCAGGTACTCCTGAATCCAGGGCCGGTGCTTTATCCACTGCACCACTTAGCTGCCGTGCCAATTGCCTTTGTAAAGTGTGGCAAATATTTAGTAAATGTAAGCAGAATGTAAGCACATTGAGGGCAGGGACTGTTTTCTTTTCATCTTTGTATCCCCAGCACCTACCAATTCTTATAGAATAATAATGATGAAAATGGTGATGACTATATTTATATACTGCTTTCGGATTTACAGAGAGCTATATATAGATTATTTTACGTTTTCCTCAAAATCACCTTGTGAGATAGCTGCCATTATTATTCCTATTTTATAGATGAGGAAGTAAGCAAACTTGCGTAGGGTCACTTAGCTAGAAAATGATCGAGGTATGAATCTCTTGTCTAATCATAGCAACAATAATAGCAAACATTGACATATTGCTTACTGTGCGTCCAGCAAAGTACTAAGCACTTTACAATTATTGTCTCATTAGATCCTTATGGTAATGCTATGAGGGAAGCAGAACAGGACTTTTCTCTGCCCCTTCTCTCCTCCCTTGGTCTCTGGGATACCTTGAGAGCATCCAATGATCTATTTCCATGAAGGTCCTATGTCCACAGCTGTTCCTGGGGAGTAGGAACTTATGGAAATTCTTCCTGATACATCCTCTCTGTGGGGCTTCAGAGGGAATAGATCATGTAATGGGATAGACTTTAAGTAGGAAGACACTTTGTATGGAGATATTTCCAACACAGATATACCACTGTCACATTTGCCCACTTTTGCTTCATGCTGAAGGTGAAGACCAGGTTTGAGATTGCACAGGCCAGCTCCATGCCCTCAAAAAAAATGCACAGAGATTTTCTTAACACCTTCATTTGGGTCTGCATCCTCCCTAGAGCAAATGTCTAGGGTCCCTTCTCAAAATGAGTCTTGCTCAACTGGCTTCCCCACACGCCCATGTTACAGTTTCATTTTGATTGGGGTTAAAAGCAGAATGGTCTCCAGCTCCCCATAGTGGCATCTCCAAGGTATTTCGTCTAAACTAAAGGACAGATTTATTTGCATCTTAGGGACTGAGAATACTATACCTGTCTGCTAGTACCCTTGCAAGAGGAGTAGCACTTTACTTTTATGGAGCTGCAAATAAAGTTGAATCTGATAGATTCACTGAAGCACTTTTTACCTTTCCTGTCTCCAAGAAGAAATACTTTCTGCTAATTTTTTTTACTTGTAATCTCTTACTGAAGTATTACAATGTTTATGTTTAGTCTTAATCATTATCAGAAATACATCTGAAAAATGAAGGGGTTGGATTAGATGGTCTTGAAGACCCCTTCTTGGTTTGATATTTTATAGCTCTAAGTTCTGTGTTAAGAGGTTGTTAAATTCTTTGTCATTTCTTCTAAAGAACAGTTTTTTGTGCTGCATACATAATAGGCATTCAATAAATGCTTGGAGCAGCTGGATGGTACATTGGATCGACCACTGGGCTTGGAGTCAGGAAGACTCATCTTCCTGAATTCAAATCCAGTCTCAGACACTTACTAGCTATGTGACTCTGGGCAAGTCACTTATCCCTGTTTGCCTCAGTTTCCTCATCTGTAAAGTGAGCTGGAAAAGGAAATGTATTTCTGCCAAGAAAACTCAAAAGGGGTCACAAAAAGTCAGACATGATTGAAAATGACTGAACAACAACTTAATTTAAGAAATGTGTTAGTGAACCAGTTTCACGGACACTATCATCTTCCTAGGGAGAACAAACTTGGGTGATTATGTCCATCATCTTCAAATATTTGAAGAACTCTCATGTGGAGGAGGGATTAGACTTCTTTGTGTATGAGGACCAATATCCTTCTGTCTGGAATGTTGTAGAAAGAACCCCTGCATTAGTTATTAAGTTGATCTAGGAGACATTGGATCATAGATTCAGATAGCTGGAGAAGGTACTTTAGAGGTCATCACATCTAATCCATTATTTTTGAAGATGAGGAAACTGAGACCCAGGGAAGTTGAATGACTTTCCCTGGGAGACAAAGCTAGTGAGTGCCTGAGGTAGGATTTGAACCTAGGTATTCTCGACTCTAAGTCCAGCACTCCATCCACTATTCCAAGTGGATTTCTCAGCTTCCTTCCTTTTCCTAGATTCTATAATTACTTGTGGGAACTTCCCCCCCCCCCGAATTTTTTTCTTTTGAAATAGCATCATAGAATGTTAGACCTGGAAGAAATCTGTGAGATCATTTAGAGGTGAAATAATTTGCCCCAAGATCACATACTGTAGACTGAGAGAATCATAGGGCCTGAAGGAAAGGTTGAGGAAATAAGATCTAGAACACAGAGTCTTAGAGCTAGAAGGGACCTTGTATCATAGGATTTCAACCTTGAAGGGAGCTTAGAAGTCATCTAGTCCCATCTTCTGATATTACAGAAGAGGAGCTAAGGTGAAAGGAGAAGAAGAGACTCACCCAAGGCCATGTACCTAATAAGTAGACAGGCCTGTATTTGAATTCAGATCCTGACTCCTTCTTTCAATGAATCATGGCTTCAAAGAAGACCTAGACAGGACAAGGACTTCTTTTGTATAACAGAATGGCATGATGATTTGTGGTCATTTTCTGTTTAAATGAGGATTTACTCTTTTGATATCCATTAAATTTATTTTTTAGAGTTACAATATTCAAATATCCTAATTCTTTTACTTTCTTTTCCTTGTATGCAAATACTTATAATTTTAGCTTCAGTCATCCAAATAGATATCCTTTAAGATGCTTTCCAACTCCGAGATTTGGATTTTGTGACTTTAAAACTGTGCCTAAAACCTTTTTTTCCTGACTCCCACCTCACTTCTCTTTTGCGCCATCCCACATTGCCTCATCCAGTGTGGGTGTTGAGGGAAGGTTAGCAATTGAAAAAGTCTTTGCCTCCCTCAGTAGAGCAGTTTTGAAGCAAATGGTATTAATGAACAGTTCATTAACTGCAATTAAAGCCAGATGACTTGGGAAGCATGATTATTGTTAGCAGTTGGTAGATTTGTTCATGGGTAAGAATGGGATCTTATCCCATAGGGTGAATTCAGAAAGTAGATTTCAAGAAGCAGTACCATGTTTCACTTTGAACCCAGATGCAAAAAGGAAGCACAAACCTATATGGAAAAGAAAATGCAATAACATGTCTAAAAACACTGGTCACCATCAACAGAGCCTCAGGTATCAGGATTAGGGGAACCAATTGAAGTCACCCCCTGAAACTTCAGGCTCTCCATCCATTCAACAATAGTCCACGAAGCAGTTACTGTGGGCTGAACAGTGGCATAGCATCTACAGGACAGAGTGATGGAGTAGGATGATGAGATACACCTTCCACATGAACCCCATTTTCCAAAATAAATTGCTTCTTTTCAAGCGTTTAGGAGATGGGGGTAGGCAGGAGCATGACTGTACCTAAACAAACTCGAAGAGTAGGTAAAAATAGCTTCTTTGCCTTGCCATTGAGTGTCATGTATCTTGAAACTCTGCCTGCCCAGGGGCCCTGACTGTGTCTTCCCACCTAGCTGCTTTCCCTTGTAGTGTGCCCCAAATTCCAAACTTAAGTAATCCTCTCCATCTTCTACTTTCCTATGTGCAATTAAGTCTCAATCCACACTAAAGTATAAATGTCTGATAACTGCACTCTTGTAACTTTTTGAAGTGTATGTACATTTTAAAACAGATAACCCAAATCCATTTCTAACTGGTAGGATTTTAAGTAGTATTGTGATATTTGGGAAGGGGCGGGTGGCTTTCTTTCCCCTGTTGAAGGTAGCCTGGTTTCCCCTTTTTTGTTGGAATCTGGAAAATTTCAGAGAGCCTACAGAAGTCTTCTTCCCCCTCCCCCTCAACTGTCCTCCAAATGCTTTCCCAGTTCCAGTTTTTGTGGTCCCTGTATCCCCTCCCTGACCCCAATCCTTCCATTTCTTTGTTTTTAGGGTTTTGCCTGTGACTTTGGGGATCCCTTCACAACCCAGGTCTTTGCCTTTCTAGGATATTGGGCAGGATAAGGTCCTTTCTCAAGAAAACCCTGGAAAAGCCACTTCCAGCCCTAGACTCATGAAACAGGGGTTTTGCCTCTCAGGAGCTGAGGTAGCATTAGAAAAGGTGGCCCTATAAGCAGAGCTGATCTTTCCTCCAGATCACAAATTTAGCTCTCCTCCAGTAAATGTAGTCTTTTAATTTGTTGCTTTTATAGCAGTGCCATTTGCTTTCAACTTAAGGAAAAGTAATTAAAGAAATTCAATAAGAATTTATTAAGAACCCACAATACTAGGAAGATAGAAAGTTAAGATATGTCCCTGGGCTCTGTCCTCACTGGACTGCCAATTTAGTGAGGGGGTATGGCAAATGCATGAGAGGTAAGAATAAAGTGGAAGTGAACAAGTATTACATATATGAGATCAGAGTGATAAATAATGGTGTGCAGCATGGTAGGAAAATGTTGACTTTGAAGTAAAAAGATTTGTACTCAGATCCCATATCTGTTACTATCTGTGTGAGATCTTGGGCCAGTTAGTGAACCTCAGTAAGCCTGAGTTTCCTTATATGAAAAACAGTGTTGGATTAGATAACCTAACAAGTCTCTCCCAGACCTAAATCTATGGTCCCATGATCTAATACTCCAGTATTCTCAAGGACACAGATCTTGACCCAACCAGGTCGTCTCTTGCATTCTCTTATGCTACTGCTGTCTGTGTTCACACATTTTCCTCTAAGGGATGATCGTGTGGGGAGTTTTCTCAAATTCTCTTGATGTTAAAGAAATACCAAGGATGTAATCATAATAAAAAGGACCATTAGAGTTTATGTTTTACAAACCAGTTTGTAAGCAAATCAAGTCAACAAGTATTTGTTAAGCACAAAATATGTGCCAGGTACTACTCCAAGTACCAGGGATACCACAAAAATCATAAAAACAAACAAACAAAAATCCAAATTTCAGTATCTCAGGGAGTTTACAGTCTAATGGGGGCAAAAACATGCAAACAACCATGTATGAACAAGATGTATACAGGATAAACTGGATATAGTCATATCAGAAAGAATTTAGTTTTAAGAGGGATTAAAAACCGTTTCTTGCAGATGGTGGGATTTTAAGCTGGGGCTTAAAGGAAGCCTTCAAAGCCATGAGAAAGAGATGAGGAAAGGTAGGAATTCCAAATATTGGAGATGGAGTGTCTTGTGAAAGAAACAGCGAAGAGATCACTGTCACTGGCCTGAAGAAGGGAGTAGAATGGGAGAGAGGTATAAAAAGACTGGAAAGATAAAAGGGAGGCCAGAGAATTTTATCTTTGATCCTGAAGGAAGAAGGGATCCACCAGCATGTATTGAATAAAGGGATGGCATGGTCAGGCTTGTGCTTTAGGAAGATCACTTTGACACCATAGTGGAGGATAGATTGGAGTTCAGAGAGATTTGAGGATAAGGAGACCAGAAAAAAGGATAGGGTAATAGTCCAGGCATGAGGTGATGAGGGCCTGCATTGTGCTGGTGGCAGTATTAGAGGAGAGATGGGGGCATATATAAGACAAAAGTAGAATTGTCTGGACTTGGCAACAGATTGTATATGGGAAGATGTGAGAGTAAGGAGTTGTGAGATTAAAATTGGATATTAGATCATAAATCTACCCTACTTAACCTTTCCCTTAATTTATCTCCCAGACTAGTAAATGGAAGAAGCTTCTGGTTTTCTAGATAGAACTTTTATTTTTATGGTAGTCACAAGGTGATGTTGATTAGAAGGATAGGAAAGTAGAAATATAATACAAATCGTCTTAAGTCTAGGCTTAGTCTATATTCTGTATAAAACTCACCAAAACCCAAGGCCACCTTTGGGGAGAGAGACCGAGTCAAGCACGTGCTGTTAACCGAGAGCCGGGCCGAGTCAAACTCCAGTCCGCATCTGTCTGTGTAGCGCAGCCAGGAGACCAGTGGAGCAGGAAAAAAAGGTTCTACTTCCGTTCTCTCCTTGCCTTTTAAGCTCGCACCCCGGAAGTGGAGTGCTAGCAGGCAGTCTGACGTGCGCAGCAGGCGGACTGGCGTGCGTAGCTCATGTCGTTGGTCTCCTCCCCAAAAGGGTGGTCCTAAAAAAAAAACTGGCATCTCTCCATTATCTAACCGACTGTTAAAACTTTTTACCACAGAGTCCAGGCTAATACCTAGGTTGTGAGCCTTGGGGATTGGGAGGGTGGTGGTACCCTTGATTGTTATAGGGAAATTTGGAAGAGGGATAAGTTTGGTGGAGGGAAGATAATGAGTTCAGTTTTGGAGATGTCGAGTTTAAGATTCTATGGAATATAGAGGTCTAGATGTCTAATGGGTAGTTGGAGGTGTGAGCCTAGAGGTCGAGGAAAAGGTTAAGATTGGATAAGTAGATTTCAGAAACATCATTTAGAGATGATAATTAAATCCACAGGGAATGATGAGAATACCAAACAAAATAATACAGAGAAGAAAAGGGAAAAGTGCCCAGGATGAGGTCTTGAGCCTCATGCATATATAATGGGCAGGAACTGGTTGAAGAACCCAGCTCTCAACCCAGCCAGCTGAAAAGAGAACCAGCAAAAGAGATGGAGACAGAGCAGTAAGACAAGTAGGAAGGACTAGGAGAGGGTAGTGTCATGAAGACATCAAGAGAAGAGAGTATCAAGGAGAAATAGGTGGGTGACAGTATCAGTGGCTTCAGGGAAGTCAAGAAGAATGAAGATTGAGAAAAGGCCATTATATTTGGCAAGTGAGATATTAGTAACTTTGGGGAGAGCAGTTTTAATTGAATGATGAGGTTGGAAACCAGACTGCAGAGAAGAAAAGAGTAAAAGGAAAGGAAGTGGAGGCATTGAATATAGATGCCCTTCCAAGTAGTTTAGCCATGAAAGGGAGGAGAGTTATGAAACCAGAGCTATCTGGCTTGGATGGATCAAATAAGGGATTTTTGAGAATGGGGGAGACTCAAGTTGTTCGTATGCAATAAGGAAGCAATCAGTAGGAAAACAGTGAAGACAGTTTGAGAGAGAAGATGACAGGGGAAAAAAAAGAAGAAAGGTCATTGTCAGCTGGGGTAGACAGGGAAGGGATTTGACTAGGACATTTATTGTCCTTTAAAGACCCTTGGAAAGTGGAACATGGTAAGTATTTATGGATTGTTGACATATCAGAGTGAATTAGGTTTTTAGAACCTAGCTAAGTGATGGTTTAGGACAAGTGTTGCAAACCTTAAGGTCAGGGGTTCTTCTTACCTTTTTGTGTGCCCTGAGCCCCTTTGGAAATCTGGTGAATCCTTCTCATAATATTTTACATGAATAAAATAAAGTATGTGGTGCTACAAAGAAAACCAATTATACTGAAATATAGTTATAAAAATGGGTGTTTTAAAAATATATTTCATGGACCCTAAGTAAAGAACCCTTGTTTTAAAGTGGTGTAGAAATGCTAGCTGTTGATGTTGTTGTTAATTATTTTGTGTAGGTAGATGGGAATTTAGAAAGAGAGTTTCAGAACTTAGGCACTTTTCCTAGTGGGCCTAGGCAGCCGAGGGTACAAATGACACCGGGCATAGTTCAATCCAGTTCAATAGGTTGAACACAAAACTCAGCTATTTTACAATTAAGCCAAAGGTTGAAGACTGGTCAGAAATGCTCAGATCTGAACACCACCCTACCCCCTACCCTCCACCCAGCAAGCACAAGAAAATCCCAGGCCAGGCTCTCAGGCCAGCTTCAATCTATCTGCACTCTTCCTCCTCCCCTCCCCCAACACTGAATATACCCAGTGTGGGGCACGTTCCTGGAAGCTGAGATTTGCCCCAGTACAAGAACAAGTGGGTTATAACGTCTGATCGGCAGTGATCCATGCATCCTCAGAGGCCCTGCCAGGATGCATTATATTGCTGAATCAGAGGCCTGGGAGAAAACACTTTCTGTCATTCCTTTCATGTCGTGCAAGTACAGACTGAGTTCGGATCAAATCAAGCTGGGAACATACTGACATGTATGCAGGGGAACAAACACGACTCTCTCTGTCTCCTCTCCTTTGTCACAACCCATAATTTTCTTAGCACTGGGAACTCCAAGGGAACTCTCCACCAGCACAGCTTGTCTCTAAGTTTAGAATATTAAAGAGTCACCTGCACACACTGAAATGCTTAGTGATTTATTCGTGGACACACAGCAGGTATGTGTGTCAGAGGCCAGACTTGAACCCAAGGTTTCCTGATGCCAAAGACAGCCCTCTATCCATTGCTGGTTGGTTGTTTGTTTTTGCAAGGAAGTAAGGGTTAAGTGACTTGCCCAGGGTCACACAACTAGTAAGTATCAAGTGTCTGAGGTCAGATTTTGAACTCAGGTCCTCCTGAATCCAGGGCTGGTGCTCTATCTACTGCACCCCTCCACTGATGGTTGTTAACCACACCCCTAAAAAATCGTGTCCTTGTCCTGCAGATTATTGCTACCTTTTTTGTACAGCTATGGACATGCAATTCCTCCACCAAGAATGGTTTCTCTCTTTGTTTTTCTGAAATGTTAACCTTTAAAAGCCCCAGTTTAGTTCTATCTTCACCAAGAATTTTTTCTGGACTCACCGACTTCTTGTTTCTCTCAACTCTTATAGTACCTATTTTCTTCATTTCTTATTTCTGCATTTCTGTCTAAACAGGTGTTATCTTGTATGTTAGCTGGTTGATTATCTCAAGTAGATTAGAAGTTTCATGATCCTGTTCCTTATTCTTCAATATCCTTAATTCCTAGAAGTTTCCAGCACCTTGTTAGCCACATCGTAGTGCTCAGTCCTTGTGGAATGTAATTAAACAGGAGTGAGTTTATGATTGACGAGTAGACTCTTTTCTTCTTAATGATGACTCAAGCACCATAGTGCCAGATGGATCATTTTAAATAGACTTTCCCCGCCAAATTCTGACACACTGTGCAACTACACTATGGAGAGTACATTGAATTCATAGGGGTCTCACTTGTCCTTCTCATATTGTTTCTTTGTTTGGAGGTAGACCTTTGCTATAGGGCATACTCTCCTGTTCTGAGGAAGTACACAGATCAATGCAAGCCCCTACTGTAGAGAAGACTTTGATCTAAAGTCTGAACACACACATATGTATGTATGTGTATATGTTATCGTGCTATATCTATTTCTCAATATCATGATTCATAGACCTAGAGGAAGAAAAGTGTTATAGTCAAAAGACACACTGCTCAAAGTTAGGCCTACAAGTCAGTAAAAGTTTTGAGATGATAAGCCATGACAGAGAAAGATACTGGTTGGCTCACAGGGAAAGAAAGGGAGGGGTGAGGGAGGAAAACACTATAAAGCAAAGAGATGCCTGCAAACCAGAAGTGGAAAGGTGATATCCAGACTAAGCAAATCAAGGGTAGCAGCGTCAAACATGGCCCCATGCAAGAGTATTGACAAACCAGATTAAAATGTAATTGGGGAGGACAGCTAGGTGGCATAGTGGATGAACCACTGACCCTGGATTCAGGAGGACCTGAGTTCAAAACCTGACCTCAGACACTTGACACTTACTAGCTGTGTGACCCTGGGCAAGTCATTTAACCCTCATTTCTCAGTGCAAAATAAATGTAATTGGGAAATACTTAACAAAATGAATAAAAAGACAATAAAATATAGATGATATTACGTTTTAAAAATAAGTCAATATATGGCCTGCAGAGATCATAATGGCAATTTTGGAGTTTGACACCACTGGCCCAGGACATGGGCCATATATATATGGGAGAGGAAACAGGGAAGGCAGACATGGGTCCTTGAGTGAGGAAGCTGCAACAGAATTTATGAAGAAAGGATGTCACCAAGCTGAGACAGGGAGTTAGGAAATTAAGGCACTAAGAGATGGAACTAGTAGGCTGAGAGAGGCAAGATTTTAGAAACTAGAGCATATCGGGTTGCTTGTGCAACAAGAAGTAGGCTTTTGTGGTACTCATCTCTTTAGACTATTTGCCCTGCTTTCTACTGGCCAGTTGGTATCATTCCTGTCCCTATAGAACTTATAGGGGCAGCTTGGTGGCACAGTAGATAGAGCATTGGCCCTGAGGTTGGGAGGACCTGAGTTCAAATCTGACCTCAGACACTTACTAACTGTGTGACCCCGGGCAAGTCACTTAACCCCAATTGCCTTAAAACATTCGGGACCATCTTTAGTCGTCCTGATAATATATCTTGCCACTGGACACAGATGGCTCTGGAGAAGAGAGTGAGGCTGATGAGTTTGCACAGCCCTCCCTCATTAAAATCCAATTCACTGCAAGTCATGACATCTATCATGGTCTTCTTCTGTTGTAGTCCTATTCAAGAATGAAGAACTAAAAATAACAATGTTACAGTTTGGTGGGTATGTTGGGGTAGGTAGGTGGGAGCAGTATTGGAATACATACTTAACTGTAAAGAGGACCAACACATAATGAATGTTTGCAAACATAGTTAACCCACACCTAGCATGGTGCTTTCACATGGTGAGCACTAAATAAATGTTGGATGGATGGATGGACACACACACATATACACACATACATATGTGTGGGTAGATAGAAAGATAAATACATACATACAGAGATAGGTAGGTAGGTAGATAGATAGAGCTTCTAGTCAATCAACAAACATTTAAAAAACATCTATCATGTGCCAGGTATTGTGCTATAGGAATTGTGCTAAAAAGACAATAACAAAACAAGCTCTGACCTCGAGGGGCTTATATTCGACTGGAGGAAACAATATATACAAAGTTAAGGATCTGTCTATCTATCTGTCTATCTATCTATCTATCTATCTATCTATCTATCTATCTATCTACATCTACCTATCAACACAGATATACACATATATGTGTGTATATTTCCATAAATAAGTATTCAAAATAAATTTAAATACAGTATAATTTAGAGGGTGAAACTAGCAGCTAGGGATGGGGTATAGAAGTCAGAACAGGTCTCATGGAAAAAGTAGCATTTGAACTAAGTCTTGAAGAAAACAAGGGATCCAGAGAAAGAGAGGCAAAAAGGAAGTGCAGTAAGGTATGGAGGACAGCTGTGCAAAGGAACTGAGACAGAAGATCAAATGTCATTTAAGGCCAGTTTAACTGCATCATAGTATATGTGAAGGGGAGTCATGAATCATAAGCTCATCTTCACGAGTATCTGTTCTCCTTCTTGGAATCTCTTAGGAGACTCTACATCTGGCTTTAGAAACTCTCCTTCCAGTATGTCACTACCCATACTGTTAGTAAGCCCCACCCCCAAAGTTGTGATCAAGATTTGTCTTGTCAAGGGTTCCACATGGAATATTCCCTCAAGAGAGATGGTGGTGGTGTATAGACAGCCATTTGTTCAGTATTTGATGGGGAAAGTGGAACAATGCCTTATTAGTAGCTAACATTCTTCACTTCCCTCAATCACGTAGCTCCTGAATTTCCAGTTTCTTCATGCAGCCTTATTAGATTAATTGAAGACAAGTTACAGAACTCATTTCTGTCTAAACATTATCTATTGGGACCTACTCTTCACTCACCATGTGTGAACTCTGTTTGCTCATTCATTCCTGCCCTTGCATTGGAAAAGGGATCCTTTAGAACTGTCTTTCTTGCTCTAGGGTTATGAAGAATAATCAGTGCCAACCATGCCTGGACCCCAGAATACTATTTGGGTTTCATGCTTCCTGAAGATTTGTCTGATGGTATCTGTGGAGGTCTGAGTGATTGTACAGGGTTATCCGTGGTTACAGCTTGTCTTTTTTCAGTTAACCTTACAATGAGACAGAATAAGAAGCTGCTTGTGTGACGTGATTTGAGGATCACCTTAGGCAGATGAAAGCAATCCCTTGTCAGGGATAGGACAGAGGAGACAGAAATTGCTGCTTTATAGAGAGGATGAGAGGAAAGGAAAGAAGGTGTGGGATAGGAAAGGGAGGGGGAAGAAGTGTTGAAAGGAGATGGAGGGTAGCATTAAGTATAACCTTTGTCTGCTTCGTGATCTTGTTTAAGGATTGGGCCCAAATAGAAGATGTGATTAAATATGCTTTTAAAAATTAAATGTTGGGGCAGCTAGGTGGCACAGTGGATAGAGCACCGGCTCTGGAGTCAGGAGTACCTGAGTTCAAATCCGGCCTCAGACACTTAACACTTACTAGCTGTGTGACCCTGGGCAAGTCACTTAACCCCAATTGCCTCACTTAAAAAAAATTAAATTTTAAAAAGTATTTCTCATATTGCATATTGTAGGTGCTTAATAAAGGTCAGTAGAATTGAAATTGAATTGAATTGCTTTGAATTTGGAGGTATGTTTTCCTTCTTTAGAGCATAAAGGCTGTCTAAAGACTTTGGGGATGAGCTGCTGCTCCTTGGATCAGAAGGGAGTATTTGAAGGGATGCTTTCCAATGTAAAGACAAGAATACAAGGATCCAGTCCTCTGGGACCCACCAAGATTTTGCCAGAAGTTATTGGGAGCTTCCCCTCCTATGATCTCTCTTAGTTATAATTTCTTTTCATTATCACAGTATATTACAGCTATTTGTATTTGTGTTGGACCTCCTTAACTAGATGATAAATTAGTTGAGAAAATAAATACCATGTCACTATTTCTCAAGTGCCAAATATGACACTTTGTATACAGTATGTGCTTACCTAATAAATGCTGGATGTTGAATGTATTTTATACCAACAGCAGTGATGTACCCAGATATCTCCCATATCACAGCATTATGGAGCATGTAATAGGGGCTGGGCACTGAGACTATAAGGAAGTATGAAACATAGTATTTCTTTGGTTTACTGCAGTGAAAGGACATGAGATTGTTTGTTTCTTGTTCCAGACAGAGTTTTTCATTGATGTAGGGAACTCTTAGTTTGGAAACTCCACCCCTGGATGCAGATTGGTGATTTGATTATCCTCCTCTTAGTGATACTCCTCTGTTTGGTATTGAAAGCTCTCTGTAACCTAGCCCCTCCCTACATTTCCAGGTTTCTTACATTTTATTCCCTTCTACTCTCTCTTTTCTGGTCCTTGCTCATGATGCTCCACCTGTCATCCACTGTCTTTAATTCCTGGAATGCTCTGCCATTTATTTCTCCACCATTTGGTTTCTCTGGCTTCCTTCAATACTCAGCTCAAATACACCATTCTTTAGGAGGACTTTTCTGGTCTTGCTAATACTTTCCCTTCTGCGATCATCTCTCATCTATTCTGTATATATTTGGTATGTACCTAGTTATTTTCATGTTTCTTTCTCATTAGAATGTAAGCACCTTGAAGGTAGAGACTTTTTTTCCTCTTCTTTGTATCATAGTATATAGTACATAGTACTATACTAAGTCCTTGATAGTATTATAGCACTATTAGCACTCTAATAAGGGAGGCTAGTTGGTGCAGTGGATAGAGTACCAGATCTGTAGTCAGAAAGACATGAGTTCAAATTGGCCTCAGAAATTTACTAGCTGTGTGAGCCTGGGCAAACCACTTAATTGAATTTGCCTCAGTTTCCTCATCTGTAAAATGAACTGGAGAAGGAAATGGTAAATCACTCCAGTATCTCTGCCAAGAAAAACCCAAAAATGGGGTCATGAAGAGTCAGACACAACTTAAACAACTGAACAACAATGATAAAAACAAAGTGTTTAATGAATGTTTGTTGACAAGCAGTCATAGAAACTTAGGCTTATGGTCTTAAAAATTTGTCTGTGACACCAAGAAATTAAGTGACTAATCCATGATCACACAACTGCTCTATGACAAGAGGCAGAATTTGAATCTAGGTCGTATTAGTCAGCTAGGTGGCTCAGTGGATAGAGCACTGGGCCTAGAGTCAGGAAGATTTGAATTAAAATGTGGCTATCTATGTGACCCTGAGCAAGTCATTTAACCTGCCTGCCTCAGTTTCCTCAACTGTAAAATGGGGATAATAATAGTATTTATTTCCCAGGATTGTTGTATCAGATGAGATATTTGTAAAGTGCTTAGCACAGTGTCTGGCACTTAATAAATACACATTCCTTTCTCCCCTTCTGGATTTCCAGAATGGCCTTTTTTATTCATTATACTACACGATCTCTCTAGGATACAGATGAGATGTTGTAGAGTAGCACAGTTTTAAGTGCTAAGTGTGGTGCAGACAGTGCATGTTGTAGGACTTCAGACAAGGGATTGAGAGATCACAAAGGGCTGAGACCATTAAAAAGGTCTCCTGGAACGAGTGTGCTCTTTAAGGTCTGATACTGTTTTTGTGTTCCTCTTTGTATCCCCCAGCAACGGGAGTAGTACTGGGCATATAGCTGGCATTGAAATGCTTGCTGAATGAATGAATGAGTTTTCACCCCCAACTCTCTGCTCTTGTGCCCTACATCCCAAACACTGAGAACATGGAGCAGGAAGGGGTTAGGGGAGAGAAGGGGTACCCAGGACAACTTGGCCCTTCAGGATATTTTCCTGGCCTTTATTAAGTTAAATCTGAGACTTGTGCTAGGTGAAAGGGAGAAAAGGGGGAATAGATTTTTAAAAAACTTATCACTCTTCCATGATGAAAATATTAAAATTGCACAAGTAGGGGACTTTAAGGTCCTTTACATTCTGTCCATTCTTGAACTATTCAATAGAGACTGAAATTCAGTATGTTCTCAAATTAGCTAAAGAAACCCCCTGTCTAAGACCCCCCAATACATCTGGATATAATTATTAAAGCATTATGGGTGTGCATGTTTTCTGTAGAGAAAAATGAATAATCCCTTCAAATATGTAATTTTATAGGTTCTGAAATATGAAAGCAACTGCTAAGGGAGCTATCAAATCAATCCAAAGTTTGGTGTGAGTTGTTGCAGGGAAAAAAGAATTCGCAATAACTCTTGCCACACTCTGCAGGCCTGGGTTATTTGCATGCCTTGGTCAGGAATCATAAATATACTTCTCAGAATTCCTAAAGAGTTTTCTTTGGATCGGAGTGTTTCAAAAGAAATTGGGCAGGGTTGATGTGCTTGGCCCAGAGAGGCAGGAGGGCTGTGGCCTGGGACCCATCCTCACACCATCAGGAGTCATTTCAGGGTATCCCAGGGTACATGCATCTAACTGAGCATTTCTATACTCTATAAAATTTCCAAGGGCCTGATGCCCTGCTCTATCTCTGCCCACTATATACAGAAACAAACCGTGGAAAATCGTCCTGCCTTCCCTCCAATCTTCTATCATAGGTCCAATTCCCAGGACTGTTTGTTATGCCTGTCAGTATAGAACTCACTACCTCACACATTAGTCCATTTCAGTTTTGTTCAATTAAGATTGTTAGGAGATTCTGTATATTGAGCCCAAATCTGCCTGCCTCTAACTTCTTCACAGAGCTCAAATCTAGAGTCACATGGGAACAAGTCTAATCTCTCTTTACCAGTATAAAGATTTGAAGGTAGCAATTATATCCTTCCCAACCCCCCATCTTTTGAACATTTTTAGCTAGCACTTATATAATGCTTTAAGATTTATAAAGTACTTTACAAATATTACCTCAGTTCATCTTCACACAAAAAAATCTGTGAAGAAGGTGTTATTATTATCCCCATTTTATAGATTATGAGACTAAGGCAAACAGTGGTTAAGCAACTTTCCCAGGGTCACATGAGGTCATATTTGAACCTAGGTCTTCCTTACTTTAGGTCTAACTTCATGCACTGCACTACCTAGCTGCTATCATCTTATCTCCAGACAAAACATTTCCATTTCCTCCAGTCATTCCTCATATAACATGGTTCTGAGACATCTTACCACCTGATCACCTTCTTCTGAATGTGCTCCAGGTTTGGTAATGCTCTTCAAATGTAGTCCCCAAATTCCAAATATGGCCTTACCTGGTGAGAGGACAGTGAGATGATCCTCAGTCTCACTCTAGATACATGCTGTATTTCTTTTAACGGAGCCCAGATCAAAGAAACCTTTTTTTGACGCATCAAGGTCACATCAGGTGAACCCAGCACAGAGAGGAAGTGGAAGATGGCCCTGTGGCCCTTCTGTCTCTATGACAGGGATCGTTATTGACTTCCTAAGTTTAGTGCTTATGGAGGGGAGGAACCCTATCCACTATCTCCTCAGGGCAGATTAGAATGGTCCCAGATACCATGATGTTGGATTTCAAAAAACTCATAAACTTAGAATTTTAGAATGAGAAAGAATCTTAGAGAGCATTTATCTTGAAATTAGGAAAACCTGGGTTCAAATCTCACCTTGGTATTACTAAACTACATGACTGTCTAATCTCTCTGAGTGCCTTTTCCTCATCTGCAAAATGGTACAATAACTTTTAAGTGCCCATGTCAAAGGGTCACATGACAAAATATATGCAAAGTGCTTTGTAATCCTTAATGTTCTTTACTAACATCCACCATTATTCTTGTTGAAAAAATAATTCTCACACTGTTTGCTTAAGTTTAGATGGAATGGTACTGGGACAAGTTGAGATGCTGATACTATTCTTTTATAGTTTATCATCATCATGATTATTATCTCATTCTTTTCATCTTTTTCTTTTCATGAAGTTTGGATACAAACTGTTATGGGTCATACTATTCTTTTATGTTTAATTTTCTGTGGACTTATGCAGAAGAACATGATTGCTTTAAAAATGGAATAAAGATATTGGGAGAAGTAAATTATTGGGAAAGGCAAACTCATTTGCTATGAGTTCATTGGAACCACCTTTGGGGCAACACCAATAGCTTTTCCTTCATTTATCTATTAGAGTCCATTTCCCACATTTTACAAGATAAGAAAATTTAGGAGTAGTGTTGAAATGATTTTCTCAAAGTTCACATATCCAGTTAATGAGAGAGTCAGGACCAGAATCTAGGTCTTCTAACACTTTTTCTACAGCATCATGATGCCCTCCATTCTTGTGGTTGAACCATGCATCTAGAATTTATGAAACATTGTCGGGGATATAAAATAAGTATGAGATCTTCCTTGTCCTTGTACTCTGGTGTTTAGGGACTAGTTGGGGAGGTTAAACCTAGGAAAAATAACTAATCCAAGGTAGATTTAAATGTTAAACAACCATAAGTGCCAACTTTGAAAAGTAGGTACCAAGCAAGCAGACAAAGATTGTATTCACATTAAACTACATGGCCCAGTGCCGGGGCTTTTGACTGTTTTGTGGAATTCCAGGCCTCCATTGAGGATGCAGAGAATGGGGGATCAGACTGGAAGATAAAATCATTGGTTATCTTTTAAATGCCTTTCAAATCATCACCTCCTCCTCCCATCCCCTTACCCAAGTGTCAAGGAGGAAAAAACAAAATTCCTTAAACAGGCCTTCAAACACTAAAGAAAAGAGCTCATTGGGGTGTGGTCTCCTCACACACAAGACCTGGATTCTCCTCTTGTTTCTTGAGCCAGCATCACAAGGCAAGGCTTAATTTTTCCTCTGCCACAGCCTGGGAATGGTTCTCACCCTCCTCACCTGGCAGCTGCCCCAGCAGACCTGAAGGAGATGAGGTTACCTTGGCACTAACTAAATGGTTTGGCTCAATCTCTCTGGTCTCTGAGTGGGGTGTGCCTCCCCTTCTTGGAATGCATCTTTGTAACTGAAAGCACCTGAACTCCCTGGTCAAGAGCCTTGTTGGAATTATTATTTTAAGATGTGCTCTGAGGAAGGGTGAGGAGCAAGTTAACATCCTCAACAAGTAGCCATATGACCTTCTGCATAAATAACTCCAGTGAAGTGTGGAGGGTGAATCCTTACTGACTTAGGAGATCCCACCACCTCTTTGAAGATGCTCTAATTTTTGCATATGTCTTATTGTGATCTCACAGTCAACTGTGGATATTGCCTCTCCATTCAATCCACTTAGGACTAAGCCTTTTTTAAAAACCAAAAGAAATATAATCCTATCTGGAATCACCCTGCTTAATAAACACTTGATAAATGTTGTCTCTGTCTCTTGGTTTCTCTCTGTGTGTCTCTCTTTCCATCTCCTTCTCCCTCTCCCCATCTATCTTTCCTCACATCTCTCCCTCTATCCATCTTCCTCTTCCTCTTTGTTTCTCTCTCCCTTTGTTTTTCTCTCTGTCTCCTTCTCCCTTCCATTCCTACTTCTCCCTTTCTTTCTCTCTCTTAATTGGTCATGTACATAAGTGGGTAGGTGTTTTTTTCTTATCTCACTGGGTTGTTGTGATAATGTATTTCATGGAGTCATCATCCTATTGATATAGAATTGGAATGTATTTGAAGGCCAACTAGCCCAACCCCCTTATTTTACAGATGAGGAAAATGAGGTTCACAGAAGTTCAGTGACTTGTCAAAGACCACACAGGTTGGAAGTAGGTCATCCAGTCTCACTGAAACAGCAAGACACCCTGAAGAAGAGATAAAAGACAGCATGTGCCAGGTGAGACAAATCATCACCATTATCTCTGCCTCTCAGACACTAATGGAAAAAGTCCAGGACTGTGAACTCAGGAGGCCTGGAAATAGCAGCACCCTGAAACCACCAGCCTGGCCCTTGAAGTCATAATTGAGGGGAGCAACACTTGTGGAGAAGGGGCTTACCTTCCTCACCACCAACACCAACTTCTGACCAATTGCACTGACAAGCAAGTAAGCCCAAGAGCCCTGGGAATGGTTCAACAACTTACTCCATGCCAGTCTTACTTCTAGCCCAGCCTCCGCAGCCTTCATCCAGGGGAGCAACCCATGTGCAGAAGGACCCCAACCATATCTACCGAAAGCCTAGAAGAGAAAGTCCTGGACACAACAGCTAATAGGATTTTATCTATGGAAACTATATTAAGGAAGATTCACCACCATCTGCTCTGTCCCCTGAGGACCATGGGGGTCTTTCCGTCTGATCTGTACTTGAACCCTCCTGTATATACTATGTCTCCCTTTAGAATGTGAGCTCCTTGAGAGCAGAGACTGCCCCTGCTTTTCTATTTATAGCCTCAGAGCTTAACACAGTGTTCTGTACATAATAAGTGCTCAATAAATGTTTTTTGAAATGTATTCATTTGAATATCTATAACAGGATTGGAATTCAGGCTCCATGAATAATAAGTCAGTGTTCTTTCCACATCTTTCCACATTTAAGCTCATTTTATTACAGTTGGAACATAAATTGATTTTGAAAGGTGGTGTGGAAATTGATTTTCTGTAAAATGAATCATATTTCAACTGCCTCAGAGGAGGTTTGAGTTTTCACTGATCAGGTATGCTTAATGCAGGGCCCACTTACATGTTTCAGACTAGAGTTAGGGTGAATGGATTTCATTTATTGGCATTCAGTCTCATTCCCCATAACACAAGCCAACTTCTTCCTGGGGATATGTCTGTTCCCCAACCATGGCTGGACCCAAAGAGTGAAAAATAAAGAGGGTTTCAAATTTGACTTGATATTTGGAAACTATTTAGTATCTCTTCAAATCATTGAGTGTCGTTTTAAGAAAAGGGAGCTATACTGCATCTCTGGTGTTCTTGGAGGCTGGGAGGTGCCTTCATCGTTGTTTAGTTCTCAGAAAGGCAGCCCTCTTATGTGGATGGCATTAAAAGCTTTTTAGCCTCCAATCCATTATGCAAATAGGAGTTACTGTGTATTGTTGTTCTGAACATTCTTATATTTCCTCAATCCTCCTGCCAAGAGTACTAAAGAATGCAGACTTTTAAAGGAGGAAGACTTACCTTTCTTTTAATCCCTGGGGTGGCAGGTACAACTTAGTTTAATTCAGAGAATGATGGCATCATAGATTTAGAGTTGGAGAAGACCTTAAAGATCAACTAGTCTAGGGGATCCTAAACTGGTTTCTCTCTTGTTTTTTTATTTACAAATTTTGATAACTATATTTTAATAGAGTTGGGTTTTTTATAATCCTATGTGTTTTATGTCATGCATTTAAAAATGTGATTCTCAGAAGGGATCCCTAGGTTTCAGACCACCAAAGGGATCCATGACACACCAGAGGTCAGGACCCCTTATATAGTGCAGGCCCTTCATTTTACAGGTGAAAAGCTTAGAGAAGTGAAGATACTTGCCCAAGGTCACACAGGTAGTGAGTACTAGAGCTGGGATTCAATCCATCTTCTCTGACCAAATCCAACCTTCTCTTCAATGTGCTACCTAGCTAGTTATGTGAACTTGCAGAAGCTATTTATTAAGGGAATCATAATAATAACCTTATGATTTACAGGGTGCTTTTTAAGCAACAGTTCTGTGAGGTAGGCAATGCATTATGACTCCCATTTTACAGATGAGAAAATGAAGTCTCAGAGATTATCTCACTTGCCCATGGTCAAACAGCTCATAAGACTCAGAAACAGGATCAGAATTCAGTTCTCCTAATAGAATGTAATAGTCGTTAAAAGACAGGAGAGACCCAAGTACTATAGAGCATCACATGGAGAGATCACTTCCAGTTAGAGGAGCTGGTATGTTCATTGTCCCTGAATTAGGAGTAGGCTTTCAACAGGTGGAAATGGAGAGGGAGGCAGAGGAAAGAGTGTGAGCAGAGTTATGAAGGTGAGGAAGTGTAGGGTATGGGTCAGAAACAGTGTGTTAGTGGTGGGGTTAGGGGAGGCATGTATGACACTTTAAGAGCCCTAGTAATTTCCCCTTTGTCTTAATAGAGTAATTTCAAAGATGCTTTGTCTTCTTTTAGGAATTAATTTTGGCCACAGTTCCTTTTGCTTTTACTTATTTTCCCTCTAAAACTTATTTCTACCAGGTAGTTAATGATTTGCAAACTGGCTTTTTAATTCACTTGTGTGAGTTCTGCTATTTAAAGGAAACACAATCCATTGAGTCCTTTGGAAAAGTAAGAAAACCTTTTTCCATTTGAATACCCCCCCCAAATTAGTCAGGTTTACAAATGAGGATTTTTTTATACTAGATATCTACAATTTGAGGTATACCCACCATACCAAGAAACCTATTAGCATTCTGAAAAAGAGATACCCAATTCTCAGTAATGTAATGATTCAAGACAACTCTGAAAGGACTTATGAAAAATGAGATCCATCTCCAGAGAAAGAACTGATGGTGTCTGAATACAGATTGAAGCAAATTTTAAAGGTTCTTTTTCTTAAGTTTTTTTTTTCTGTTTTCTTTCACAAGCTGACTAATGTGGAAATGTTTGGCATGACATGTATAATTTATATTGAATTGTTTGTGTTCTTAAGTGGGGGAGGAGGAAGAGAATTTGGAACTCAAAGTTTTTTTAAATGGACATTAAAATGTTTTTACATGTAATTTGGGGAAAATAAAATTATATACATAAATAAATGAAAAAGAAATCATTTAAAAAGAAAAGCAAAAAAGAAAGAAAAGTAAAGAAAAAAAAGACATACCCTGAGGTAGTCTGGCATCTGGCCTTATGGATCTAACTTTGACCAGATTAGATATAGATCAGGTTTTGCCAGCTTGATTTTCTGTGGTGGTTGTATTCTAAATCAGGATGCTCAGGCCTGATGCTAACTTCCATTCTTTAATAGTACAGGTAATCATTGAATGATAGAATTGCAAACAAGAAAGAGACATTGGAGGTCATCTAGTTCAACCCATGGCTGAACAGTAATCTCCTTTATAGCATATCAAACAAAATGGTTATCCAGTCTATGTTTGAAGACCTCCATCATCCCTTCTGGGAACTCAGTACCTCCCATGGCAGCCCATTTCCAGCACTTTTGGACAATTGTAAGTCTTAGGAAGTTTTTTCTTTAGCAAGTCTAAATGTACTTGCCTGTAACTTCCACTCATTGTTTCTAGTTCTATGCCAAGCAGAACAAATTTGATCTTTTCTCCATGACAGCCCTTCAGAAATTCAAAGATAGCTGGCTTGCCCCTCCTAAGTCATCTCTTCTCTGTTCTGTTTTCAGCTCTAACTCTCGAGTGCAGTGGTTTTTGTTTTTTTCCATTTACTTGGGGGTGAAGGGAACCAGCATCTAGAGAAGGAGGGAAAGGAGCAGCCAATTATAATTAGAGAAATGTCAATGATTTACTACTGCAGGAAAAAAAATGCATCCACTTAGGCACTTTTTTTTTTCATGTGCAGTCAGTAAAATTGATGGTATCTCAAGGATCACATTGTAGTGCTGCTTGTTTTTGTCCAGAGGGAAACTCCATGCCCCTGCTTTCTCCATCTCTTTGAATAGGGCCCTAATTTACTATCCAGACAACTTTCTTAAAAGGAAGGGTGGGTTCCTTGATCATCTGTCACTCTTTTAAAGTAGTCTTCCCATTTCCCAGTGAGGTATAGCTTCCCACAGCAGAAGACCCAGTCCCCACTATGTAGTACAATTTGGGTGTTTCTTATTTGTAAAGTGAGGGAGGAAGAAGCACAAGCTATTTCACAGCTCTACAAACAATCTGTGTATTAGTGTGTTTGTCTTCTCACAGCCCCCCCCAACACTGACTATTTCTGTCTTTCATTTTTTTTCCTCTTTTTTGTTGGGCCTAAAATGAAACCTCAGAGTTTTCTTAATTTGTATTCCTCTTATTAGTAGTAATCTGACATTGTTTTTTTTAATCACTTCTCTTTGGTGAAATAATTTATCTTTATGGATTTAGGGGAAAACTTTGTATGGGAAGAAACTGTATAGAATCATAGAAAGTCAGACTTGCAAAAGGAGTTTAGACACATCTTTCCCAACCCCTTAATTTTCCATATGGGGAAATTGAGGATTAACTGGCTTGCCAAAAGTCACAGGGCTAGGAAGTAACAGAGCTGAGACTTGAACCCAGGCCCCTGGACTCTAACTCAGTTCTCTTTCCACTGGGGGAAGGGAATAAGCATTTATATAGAACATACTATGTGCCAGGTACTGTTCTAAGTACACTTTACAAACCTCATTTGATTCACACAAAAATCCTGGGAGATAGGTTCTATTATTATGCCCATTTTATAGTTGAGGAAACTGAGGCAAATAGCTAGTAAGTATCTGAGGCTGGATTTGAACTTAGGTGTTCCTCACTCCAGACCCAGCCTCTCTATCCACTGTGCCTACAATTCCTACTATGTTGCATTACATATAATAGTGATAGTAACAATAGCTAAAATTTATATGACATTTTGAAAAGTTTTATATATAAATATATATACATATATACAAACATATATGTATGTCTATATATGTGTGTATTTTTATATATTATCTTATTTGATCCTCACAAAAACCCTCTAATGTATCTATGAGGGAAACCAAAGGCCAATGTTCACTCTTGCCTCCTGACTTGTTATTACATTACTTAGTGAAGTTTAGGAAGTAGCTAGGTGGCATGGTGGATAGAGTGCTGGGCCTGGAGTTAGGAAGATAAGTTCATATCTAACCTCAGACATTTTAATATCTGTGTAACCCTGGGAAAGTCACTTAACCATATTTGCCTCGGTTTCCTTATCTGTGAAATGATCTGGAGAACAGGATTACAAACCACTCTAGTATCTTTGCCAAGAAAACCCCAAACAGAATCACAAAGAGACTGAAAGACTGAACAGCAACAACAGTGAAGTTTGTGATTCTCACCCTTATTCTATGTAATAAAAATCCTTAACACATCCAGGGGTCATCCAGCCCTTGCATTAAGACTTCCATGAAAGGGGCAGCTAGGTGGCGCAGTGGATAGAGCACCGGCCCCGGAGTCAGGAGGACCTGAGTTCAAATCCAGCCTCAGACACTTAACACTTACTAGCTGTGTGACCCTGGGCAAGTCACTTAACCCCAATTGCCTCACTTAAAAAAAAAAAAAAGACTTCCATGAAGGAGGAACTAAACCCCATTCCCTCCTGAGGCAATTCATTCCACTTTGGGATAATAACTCTCGTTGTTAGAAAGCTTTTCCATATACCAAGCCAAAATTTGCCTCTTAACAACAACCATCCTGGTTTTGCTTTCTAGGACTAAACAAAACAAGTCTAATCTCTTTTCCATGTGAGTAGGGGTAGGGACCACACCTTAAGGGCTACATAAATTCTGAAAACAGCCACAAAGGCCATTTTTTCTCCTTTCCTCCTCCCCCTCCCCTAGTTTTCTCTCTCTGGAATAAACCTCTCAAGTTCCTTTGATTAATATTCACATGATAAAGACTTGGAGGCCCTTCATTAGCCAGGCTGCCTTATGGTGACCCCTCTGTAGCTTCTTAGTCTGTGACATCCAGAATCGGACATAAGCTCTGGATGTAACCTGACCAGTGTAGAGTATAGGAGGTCTGTCACCTTCTTATTCTTGGTAGCTGTTGGGTCTTTGAATGGAGCCCAAGACTTCACTAATTTGGGTTGCCATATCTCACTGCTGACTCGTATTGATGGTGCAGTCCACTAAAAGCCCTGGCTATTGGCTTCTTACTGGTTTGCAAAGTGACCTTTAAGTGAAAGGCTCTCCATCCTATGGAAAATCCCACAAATCCAAATGTAGGCATACCATGAAGATTATTGTGGGTTGGGTTCCAGACCACTGCAATAAAGTAAATATTGCAATAAAACAAGTCACATGAATTTTTTTGGTTTACCTAGTGCATATAAAATCTGTGTTTACATTATATTGTAGTCTATTAAGTGTGCACTAGTATTATGTCTTTAAAAAAACAGTGTACATAACTTAATTAAAAAATACTTTGGGGGACAGCTAGGTGGCACAGTGAATTCAGGAGGACCTGAGTTCAAATCTAGCCTCAGACACTTGACACTTACTAGCTGTGTGATTCTGGGCAAGTCACTTAACCCTCATTGCCCCACCTCCCCCAAATACTTTGTTGCTAAAAATTGATAACCATCATCTGAGCCTTTTTTTTTCCTGGCAGAGATCTTGCCTTGATGGTGATGATTGTTGTGGTTGCTGAAGATTGGGGTGACTGTGGCAATTTCTTAAACTAAAACAACCAAGAAGTTTACCAAATTGATGGTCTTCCTTTCACAAAAGATTTCTCTGTATCATGAGATGCTACTTGATGGCATTTTACCCACAGTAGAACTTCTTTCAAAATTGGAGTCAATTATCTCAAACCCTGCTACTGCCTTATCAACCAAGTTTATGTAATATTCTTCAATAGTGTGTCTCAGGAAATAGGGAGATCTAAGGAGAGGGAGAGCGATGGGAGAATGGCTGGTCAGTGGTGCAGTCAGAGACCATACAGCATTTATTGATTAAGTTCACCATCTAATGTGGGTGTGGCTCATGGCACCCCAAAACAATTACAATAGTAACAACAAAAATTGCTGATCACAGATCACCGTAGCAGACATAATATTAATGAGAAGTTTGAAATATTGCAAAAATTACCAAAATGTGACACAGAGACACGAAGTGAGCACATGCATTTGGAAAAATGGTGCCTATAGACTTTCTTGACACAGAGTTGCCACAAACCTGCATAAAACAGTGCAATATATGCAAAGCACAGTAAAGCAAAGTGCAATAAAACAAGTGATGCCTGTACCATAAAATGGCTTCTATACTCATTCTGCCAAAGGGTCATTGGACCTTAGACAACATCCTAACTAAGACTAAAAATTCTCATTTTGAAGAGGAGATTACAGGCAGGGTGCCTCAAATTTAATGGATTCTCTGAAATCCCATCTTCATTCTCAGACATTAGAACCATCATTTATTTACAACTGAAGCCTCTTATGCAAGGGAGTTACATGGTCAGACCTTTTTTAAAAAAGTAGTATTTTGACAGCCATGTGGAAAATGATTTGGAAAAACTGGAAGCTAGGAGGAGGCTATTATAGTATTCCAAATGAGAGGTGATAAGGGTCTGAACCAAGTTGACAGTCAGATGTGTAGAGGAAAGGGGTTGAATGTTGATCTAGTTAAAATCAATAAAATTTCTTAACTGAATTTTGCCAGTTGAATGGATATAGAGCATTGATGATTGGTGAGAGTCTAGAATGACTTTAAAATTGAAGTCCTGATTAACTGGAAAGAGTGGCTATTGATTGAAATAACATTTAGATTGAATAGTGGAGATAATAAATTCTATTTTGGACATGTTACGTTTGTATTGTCTTCAGAAATATAAAATGATTACCAATCAAAGTATATCTTAATAGCATTTTTTTTGGTGGGGCAATGAGGGTTGTTAAGTGACTTTCCCAAGGTCACACAGCTAGTAAGTGTCAAGTGTCTGAGGCCAGATTTGAACTCAGGTCCTCCTGACTCCAAGGCTGATGCTCTATCCACTGCGCCACCTAGCTGCCTCTTAATAGCATTTTAAGGTGTATAAAGCCCTTTCCTTACAGGAACCTAGAGAGATAAATAGTACAAATGTTAATAATTCTGTTTCACAGATAACAGCCTCAATTTTAGAGAGTTGGGATTTGAGTTCAAGTTTCCTCACTCCAAATCTAGCCTTTTTTTTTCATTTTTCCATGCCTTCTCTCAGAATATGATATATCATAAAGTCATACTGGCTTAAATTAGAAAAATTTGCTTGTCCTTTCTGGCCAAAAGGCCAAAAGCTTTGCATTTTTCCAAGCTGAACAAGCATCAAACAAATGTTTGCTTGTTGCAGTTGAAGGTAGAGATTCATGGAATGTGGTTATCCAGTAACATCCAGTGACATTGGATGAAAATGACTTCTTTCCATTGGGGACAATGAAATTCATGAATAGTTTCATCTCTGAATTATTATGGACACAGGATTTAGACCCCTCTTTTATCACGTTAGATAAAGAGGTCACCATAGAAATGAACCACAACGGCAGGTTTTTGTGAAGTGTTGACTGACCCTTGGAGAAAAGCTTTTGCCTATTTGGAAATGAATGCCATTAAAAGCATTATTCCCTCCTTCTAATTGGCATGTTGTCAATGGGGCCCAATAGTCTCTGCAGTTTCAATGGAACCTCCCCTCCCCAGCTCCCCGCTTCAGAAACACAGCTTGGGCATGTGTCAGGGGCCCTGCCATTGTGTGTATTGTGAGCCAATTGCCCAGATCCTTCAGGGAAAACGGAATGTCACTTTCTTATTTAAGTGTTGCAATTAACCTCACATTTCTGCCCAGTGGTTGCCATAGCACCAGCTGGTATGATAAGAGAGGGCACTGATAGAAGAGGTAGAATAGCATGAGAAATAAAAACTGAGAAGATATTCCTTACCCCGACCTAGACTTTTCTCACCCTGGGATAATCTTTCCAGCTCCCCTCCCCACCAAGTCCACTCCCAACTTAGGCCAAAGTATGGTTTGATATTATAGAAATGAAAGTAAGGGTTTTTTTATATTTTTATTTTTTTGCATCAGTACTTAGTGCAGTACCTCGTGCATAGCAGGTTCTTAATAAATGTTTTTAGAATTGACGCCCCATTCACATTGTTGCCACAAACAACGATATTTTTATAGAATAGAACCAAGAAACGGCACCTTCCCATAAGAAGTAAGAAAGGGAAACGAGTTTGAGGACCAGAAATATTACACTTTTGCCCATATATGGCTTGGTCTTGTCTATTCCCAATCTTACTCACTCTTCTCTGGATGAATTTCAGTTTGTCAACATCCTTCCTAAAATGTGACAAATAGACCTGAATAAAATATTCTGGAAATAGTCTAGCCAGAGCAGGGTCACTCAATCCTTTCTATGAACCTTTCTAAAGAAATCTGCCCTCTCTAAATCTAGGGTCCACGTCAGAGTATGTCAGGTGTTCTGGATCCTTGATAACAAACTCTAAGATGGTGCCACTTCCTTCTGAGATCCCCATTATTTCCAATCCAATAACCAGGTCCTCTTCATTGGTTAAAAAGTATGTCATTCCTAATTTTGCTGAATTGCTCTTCCCCTCTACTGTTTCCTTTCTTATAAGGAATGACTTATTTCATAGGAAGGAAGAAAGGACATTCAGAAATAAAGGAAATGTAAACCAAAACATTTTGTATTTTTTTGAAGATGAAAGGACAGAAAGAATGCCTTATTGGTGCCCAGCAAAGTGTATTTCCCTTAGTAAAGAGCCAGAGCACATGATCAACTCCATGGGACACGCACCAGCAAAATCAGGGGTTCCTCAATCATCATGTTATATCAATAATTAAAAAAAATAATAATAAACCGGGTCTGATAGTTGAAATAAGATTGCTGTCATCTGAGAGAAACAGAATGCTTCATAAACTAGTTGGTGTTTCAGCTTTGAAAAATGGGTAGGATTTCAGTAGGCAAGAGATTGGAGGGGATTGAATTCCAATGAAAGGGAACTCTGAGCAAAGGCAGAGAGGAAAAGAAGGCCAGGATATGTGAGTGAGTAGCCCAATTTGGCCAGGGAACAGAGAGCATGAAGGGAAGTAGTAGGAGAGAAGAGTGGCAAGGAAGGCTAGAGCCAGATCATGGATGGCCTTCATTATGCACCAAAAGAGTTTGGACTTGATGCTGTGTCCAAGACTTAGCTTCTGACCTCCATTATGCTGGTGTTACATATTATACAAACAATATTTGTGAGATAGGCAGTAGAGACTAAGTGGAGGTGGGAAATGCCATGCATCTCATTCTTTACTAAAGCGTGACATTTCTAGGGCAATGTTGTTGGGATGTTTCATAGGAAATGATGGAGTGATCAGGAACATTCATGCCAGATATTACAAATTCAGATTTGTATACAAGCTTTCTGTTTTCTAGGAAACCCTACAGCATAGAACATCTATTCCATAACCTTTATTTTTTAGAAGAAGAGTGAGGCCAAGGGAGGTAATCTGTCCTATATCATACACCTAGTTAGTAACAAAATGAAACTAAACATGTCTTTTGAGTATCTGTCCACTGCTTATTTCACTAAGCCATGGGGCTGGTGTCACTGAGAGTTTGATGGATTTGCAGTCTGAGGACCTGAGATTAAATCCTGGCTCTGCTACTTCTTGTGTGACCTTGGACAGATCACTTATCTTTTAAATGGCATCCAAGGTCCCTTCCAGTTCTAAATCATTAATCTCATATATTTCAATATATGAGATACCTGTGATTGCATCAGTGTAGAAACTCCTGGTTAGGAAGCTTTAAGCACATAACACCTTGTCGGTATCTTATAGTCTTAGAAAGTTGCCTAAGGCTCAGAGAGTAATGCGATTTGTCCATGGTCACACAGTAAGTTTAAGAGGCAGGAATTAAAAGCAGCTAGGTGGCACAGGGGATAGAGGACTGGGCCTGGAGTCAGGAAGACTCATCTTCCTGAGTTCAAATCTGGTCTAGAATGCTAACTATGTGATCCTGAGCAAGTCATTTAACCTTCTTTGCCTCAGTTTCCCCATATATAAAATGAGCTGGAGAAGGAAATGGCAAACCATTACAGTATCTTTGCCAAGAAAGCCACCAATGGGGTCAAGCAGAGTAAAATTCAAATAACTGAGCAACAATAAACTTCCTGATTTCAAGACCATGGCATTCACTGCTATATCACCTTGCCTCCCAAGGGACTATATAACTTGTTTGGCAGTAGATTTCTATTTCAGTGCTGGAGTAGAAAGAATACATGTTTTGAATCAGAAGACTTTAATTCAAGTTTCAGTTCTTCTACCTGAGACCTCTCTTTGTACAAGACTCATTGTTCTTGTTTTCTCTACCAAGGAGGACAATCTTCATTCTAGGAAGGATAAAACAAAAATGTTTAATGGGATTTAAACCTCCAATAAGTGGAGAGATGGTAAGGGAGTATTTAGCTGTCCTTGATGCATTCATGCAATCAACCAGGTGCAGACACACTTCATCCCAGACTATTGAAAGAACTGGCTGAACTGCTTGCAGTCAGTGATATATGAAAATTTCTGAGAATAAGAGACACCAATGACAACTGTTGTACTGATTTAAAAAAAAAAAAAAGGATAAAGATAGAATCTATCAGCTGATAGACCAGTTAGGGATTTTTTGGTGTGTGTTTTTTTTTTGGTGGGGCAATGAGGGTTAAGTGACTTGCCCAGGGTCACACAGCTAGTAAGTGTCAAGTGTCTGAGGCCAGATTTGAACTCAGGTCCTCCTGAATCCAGGGCTGGTGCTTTATCCACTGTGCCACCTAGCTGCCCCCTGACCAGTTAGTTTGATAACAATTCCTGGCAAAATCCTGGAATTTGTCCTTAGGTTCATAGAGCTAGAACTAGAAGGAACCTTAGAGACCATCTTGCCCAACCCCCTCATTTTATAGGTGAGGAAATAGAGTTCCAGAGACATTTGTAACTTGCCCTGCATAACACAGGTACTAAGTGATGGAGCCAGTATTCAAACTCAGGTCCCCATAACTCCAAGTTAGGCACTCATCCCACTGTACTGAGCCAGGTTTCAATGAAAGGAATAGTTTGTGAGGACTTAGAAAGGGAAGCAGTGATCACTGTGAGCCAACATGGCTTTGTCAAGAGAAAGTCATTCCAGGGTAACTTCATTTTCATTACTGACGGTGTTACTCAAATGTTCATCTGGGAGATTCTATACTTCAGGAGGCAGCTAAGTGGTGCCCTGGAGTCACGAAGACCTGTGTTCAAATCTACTCTCAGACACTTACTGGCTCTATGATTCTGGGCAAGTCACTTAATCTCGCTGCCTCTCTGTCTCTGTCTCTGTCTCTCTCTGTCTCTGTCTCTGTCTCTGTCTTTCCATCTGTAAAATTGGGATAATAACAGCACCCATCTCACAGAGTGGTTGTGATGATTAATTGACATAATATTTATAAAGCATTTAGCACAGTGCCTGCCCAATGGCAGGTGCTCTCTTTCTTCCCTTCCCTTCCCTTTTCCCCTTTCCTTTCTGTTAGTGGATTGGGTGGAGTGCCACAGGGTTTTTTCTCTGGTTGTAGTTTTCAACATGACAGCATGAGCTAGAGCTTACAAGGACCCCAGAGGTTAGCTAGTCCAGATACCTCATTTTACAAATGAAGAAATAGAGATCTGGGGTGACTGAGTGACACCTGACCAAGGTCACATAGGAAATGTGAGAGGAGGGTTTTTGTTAGTACTTTCAATGAAGGCATAGAGGGTACCGTTTTAAGTTTTTCAAATGAAATTAAAGTAGTAAGGATAGTTGAATACATCAGATGTCCAAATTCATCTGGAGAAGAGGAGATTTAGGGGGCATGACAACTGTCCTCAAGTATTTGAATGGCTGCATGGAGAAAGGTCATTAAACTTGTTTTTGTTGGCCCCTAAAGACAGAATGGGGACTAATGGGTGGAAGTTAGGCAAATTTCTGTTAAATACAAATAAAAACCTTTTTTTTTTTGGGGGGGCAATAGGGGTTAAGTGACTTGCCCAGGGTCACACAGCTAGTAAGTGTCAAGTGTCTGAGGCCGGATTTGAACTCAGGTACTCCTGAATCCAGGGCCGGTGCTTGATCTACTGCGCCACCTAGCCGCCCCCAGAATAAAAACCTTCTAATAATTAAAGCTGTCCAAAAGTAGAATGGGATGCCTCAGGAGTTAATGAGCTCCCCATTTCTGGAAATCTTCACATGGAAGCTGCGTGACCACTCGTCAAGGACAGAACATACTAGATATGACTTGGGTGTGATCTGGCTTATATTATCAACCCTCCAGCACCCCCCACACTGTGACTTTCATCATGAGTTTGTTTCCTCCTCTGTAGAAGGAGAGTGTGATTATGAGGAATTAAAAATACATTTCATAACTCTAGAGCATTTCAAGAATATAAGCTATGACCATAATAAGCACCACCTTTGCCATCACCGCCACTATTAGTAGTGGATAGAAAGCCAGCTTCAGAACCAAGATGATCTGACTTCAGATTCCTCCTCTAACATATACTGTGTAGTCACGTGACTGGTCTGTGCTCTGGGCAACTCTCTAAGATTTCAGTTAGCAAAGAAATTGATCATTAGCATTGGTAGAAGGATTCTCTTCCATCAGAAAGTTTCCTATACCATTGAGCTCACAGGACCAGCCTCTCTCCCTATACAAGTACTGTTATTGTTTGTTCAGGGTATCCAACAATAAGCCAAGGGCTCAAAATTGATCACTTCTTAGCAGAAGCATTCGTCAGGATTTTCTAGTCCAAGAGTAGTGATGCAGAAAATGGACTTTCTTCCTGCTAATGGAGCCAAATCTAAAAAAGGCAGGGCACTTCTGAGCCAGGGGCAGAAGCGGGGAGACCTCTGAGACAGCCCCAGCATACAGGTGCTTTCTCACAGTGGGGCTCACTAATGAAATGGCATAAGATTACTTTAGTCAGAACCTTTGAGGATGGCGAAAAAACTTCTTTACAAGATCATCGAGTAATGTTGTAACTCATAAGCAAAATATGGCAAGTTTCTGGGCATTATTTCTCTAGGAAGGCTTTAAAACAATAGTGAAAAGCTCTCCCCCACCCTTTTTTTTCTTCCCCTTCTCCTTCATTTCTTTTTAAAAGAATTTTTTAATAGTTACCATTCTAAGAACAGCTGGATTCTGCTTTAAGCCAATTCATTCTCCAACACTCCAATTTGTGCACTCATTTTGTCTCCACATCCCCACTGCTGAGGACAGAGAGCCTGTTTGTTTAATTCAAGGTCTCTGTACCAATAAGCCCAGGGATTAGTGCTGGAATTGTTGGGCTTTCCCCCCATGTCATTATGGGTTAGCCTCTCAGCATTTCCACAGACAGTGCCGTTAGTGTGTATTTCAGCATTGGAAGGGGTCTCAGAGGCCGTATGGCCTAATAACACCTGACCAAGATGATTGCCTCAAAGTGGTGATCCAGCATTGGGCTTTAAAATCTCTGGTTAGGGTGTAACCTCTCCCTTCTGAGGTAGCTCATTCTACTTCAGGTACATCTCTGATTATTAGGAAGTTTATCCCTTACCTCAAGCCTCAATTTGCCTCTTGGCACCTTCCACCCATGATTTTTGGCTCTGCCTTCTGAGGCCAAGCAGACCATGCCCAATCCCTCTTTCACATGACAGCACTTGAAATATTTGTGGACAAATATTAGCACAATATCAGGCACAAAGAGCGAGCTTAATACTTGCTTGTTGACTTGACAGTTAACATAGTCTCTCCTCCCTCTGAGTCATCTGCTCTTCAGGTTAAATATGTTCAGTTGCTTTAAAAATCCTCATTGTTTTCCTGAAATTGAAATGAATATATTACTGTTGATGCTCTATTGCATGGAATGGTGGATAGAGGGTTAGACTTGAAATCAGGAAGACCTGAGTTCAAATCTTGCCTCAGAAACTTACCATGCAACTGTAGGCAAGTCACTTAACCTCTTTGTTTTCTCATCTATAAAACAGGCATAATGATAATAGGATCTACATTTACAAGACATTTGTGAGAATCAAATATGTTTCATTCATTCATTAAACATTTGATTAGCACCTCCTATGTGCCAGGCACTGTGCTATGAGCTAGGGATACAAAAAGAGACAAAACACAGTTCCTGCCTTCAAGGAACTTACAATCTAACAGGGAAGACAACATTCAACCAAATATATACAAAGCAAACTATATACAGGAAAAATAGGAAATGATTAAAAGAGGGAAAGCACTGCAATTAGGGATAAGGATGTGATAATATATGTAAAGGACTTTGCAAACCCTGGAGCACTTTTTAAATGGTAATTATTACGGCTCAGTGAATAGAGTACTGAGTCTAGAGTCAAGAAGACCTGAGTTCAAATTTGGCTTCAGACACTGACTAGCTGTGTGACCCTGGGCAAGTCATTTAACTTCTGTTTACCTTAATCCACTGGAGAAGTAAATGGCAAATCACTACAGTATCTTTGCTGAGAAAACCCCATAGACAGAATTGGTGTGTCCACAGGATCATGAAGAGGGGCAGCTAAGTGGTGCACTGTATAGAGTGCCAGGTCTTGAGTTAGGAATACTCATTTTCCTGAGGCCAAATTCGGCCTCAGACACTTTCTGGATGTGTGACCCTGGGCAAGTCACTTAACCCTGTTTGCCTCAGTTTTCTCATATGTAAGAATGAACTGGAGAAGGAAATGGCAAACCCATTTCCTTCCCAGTATCTTTGCCAAGAAAGCCCTGAATGGGGTCATAAAGAGTCAGACATGACTGAAAATGACTCAACAACAACAACAACATTGTTGATTATTATTACCCTTTTCTCTAAGGAAACTGAGCAGCTCCCCAAGAGAAATTCAGTAATTACTTCAGGAATGGATGCAGCAACCTCCAGAAGATAGCCAGGCATTTTATTGGTAGCCTTTGGAAAAGCCTGCATTTGTTGAACTTTTCTTAGGAGGAAAAGAACAACTTAGAATTTTAGGTTGTTAAAATTATCAGGGAGATTTAAGATCATTGTTTTATAAATATGGAAACTGAATTCATTTTACCATTTTGTCATTGCATATTTTCTCAGTCAATGAATACGGTATTATAATTAATATATTGTTAGTATCCATTAATTTTTTAATGCAAAAAGGGATCTTCATACTTTAGAAGTTTGGGACATGGCCTTTACCCTCAGGGAACTAGTAATTTCATGTGGGAGAGTAATTGGACCAGTATTTCACATAGGAAAAAAACCTTGCATATTCCCCAGATCAAGACATGCAATTGGATAATTGAGTTAATCCATCAAGACATATATCCTGAACATACACTAAGATGGAGAGTGGGCTGTGCTTAGAATTGAACAGGCCAAAGACTGGATCACATTAGGTGAATCTTGTCACATTCTCCATGATCCCAAATTCTACTCTGCCCCAATAGCCCATCTTTTATATGCCAATATATTCATCTGGGAATTTACTATACTAATGAAATCATAGGTCTAGTCTCTATCCCTATACTCTAAGAGATGTTAATCATGGAAAGCCACAACCATAAAAAAATCAAAACTATATCTTTTTACTATCAATATTGCTCCCAGGGATCCTATATGGTTGTGAATTTTAAAACATTGTGATCTTACAAGAATTAAAATTGTTGGTGATCGTAAATATGATAGAGCTATATATCGTGGATAGAAGTGGACTGCAAGAAATCACCAATGATGATGCCTTTTAGATGTTTGTTACAATCTTTCCAAAAGGCATCATCAAGGACATATATGGACCAGAAGAGGAGGTGGGTCAGTCATGTATAAAAAGGGAGACAACTCAAGACTTGCACTGATATCCACAAAATATTAAAAGGGCAGAAGAAGGTTTCCAGTGAATTAGGCTGATTCATAAAGAAAGATGTAGAGAGGAATCTTACAAGGTAAGAAAGCCTGGATGGCCTTGTGATTCATACTACTGGGGAGAATACCCACACTCATGAGGTCATGGATCCATCAAAGTATTAAAATATTGATCCAAATATGGGCTGTGCATCAGGCTTTTATAAAAAGCCTATTGGGGGAAGGGTTGGAAGTTGAAGGTAGAACCTAACAGCACTGGGAACAATGGTAGAATCTGCAAACAGGCAGATTTCATCTTGTTAGAAAGAAAAACTTAGGGCTGCCTCTGTAATTAGGTTTTGAAGTCTAAGGCTGGATGACCACTTGTTAGGAATATTAGTGAGCTAATTCCTGCTTTGGTATGAATTAAACTAGATGAATCACATAGTCATAGATTTAGAGCTGAAATGGACCTCAGAAGACATTTATCCCATGGTTCTCATTTAACAGATGAGAAAGCTGAGGCCCAGAGAGAAGTGACTTAACCAGGGTCGAACAGGTAATAAGTTACAGAGGCAGGATTTGAACACAGGTCTTCTGCCTCCAAAATGAGCATTTCTATGACTGTACCAACACTCATCTCTGAGATCCCTTTTGATTCTGTGATTCCATGATTTTGAGTATGGCCTATAATCAGTATTACTCTTGAATATATACATATATATAAACATATACATATTGAATAACATGTATACATATTAAATAAATACATATGTATATCTATAAATTTTTATTTTAAAATAAATCTCATTTTGAGTTTTGTCTTATATTAGGGGAAAACAATATTCTGGTCCCTAAGGTAAGTGGAGAGTAAGAAAGGTGTGAGGGTACCGAGAGGGAAAATGGGTATGGCTAAGCATCAGGAAAGAAAGGAGTATGGTGTATTTGTTGGATGAGTAAACTTGGCTTGACTTGAGAAAACAGTATTTGGAAGAGTATTATGGGAAATTAACTGGGATAAGTAGAACGAATCCTGCCAATGAAGGGCTTTGAAAGCCAAGCAGAGGAATTTGGCTTTGCTGCAGTAGGCAGTAAGGCACCAGTGTAGTTTCTTTATATCCAAGCTTTGACTATAAAGTTATTATCTGTGGCTTGTATTAGTTTTCGGTTGTAAAGTGCTTCTAGGGATTAGTTTCATTATAAAAAGCAAGACCACCTTAGGTTTTAGCTATCCCCTCAGAGGCCGGTCGGTAACTTGAACTTGAAGCTACTGCTTGCCTTCTTTCTTAACAATGCAATGGACCAAAGAAGGATCTCTTGTTCCATACTCCATAGAAACAACCCGGGTTCTGTCTTCTCTCTTGAGAAGGGAGTTGCTTTCCTTTCATTTATGATAAACTATAAACCATTGTGCCAAGACTCCTTCATTGGTTGTTTCCTGCACGGACAAAGAAGGTCCTCATTACTACAAATGGGACAGTCACATGATATATGATGTTCTTTCTTTCCCATTATGCATGGCTATTTTCTTGCTTTTCCATTCTTGCTGACAGCCCTGTAGTTCAAGCCCTCATTGCTTCTCCTGTGCAGTATTACAATAGCCTCCTGATTGCTCTCTCTGCTTCTCATCTAGCTAGAAGACAGCTTCAATTTGTCCTCCATGCTTATTATAAAATAATCCTCTTAATACATGGTTTTCACCATATAGCTCTCCTCCTGCAAATTCTCCAGTGTGTCAACATTACTTACTAAATAAGTCCAAACTCCTTAGCCTAAGATTCTGGGTCCTCTATAATATGCAACTGGCCTACCTCTTCAGTTTTCTTTTTCAAACATATCATTCCTGACAAACTTAACTATCCACTCTTCCTAGATCTATCTCTTCCTATCTCTTTCTTATATTTGTTCATGACATCTCACATGCCTAGAATGTATTTCCCCACCTCCACTTTGGCCAGCTGAAATTCTTTCCCATCCTTCAAGGGCCACTAAAGTATCCCCTCTTCAAGAAGCCTTCGTTGATTCCATTTCTACACACTCATTCTCTCTCTCTCTCTCTCTCTCTCTCTCTCTCTCTCTCTCTCTCTCTCTCTCTCTCTCACACACACACACACACACACACACACACACGTCAACCAGAGATAGTCACTTATTCTTTCGATGTCTTGCTGCACATATATATGTACTTCTACACATCTATCATATTCCAGTTTATTTTGTAGCTATTTGTAGACATGTTTTATCTCTGGTATTATTCCATAAAACTATTCAAGAAGAGAAACCAAGTCTTTTTCATCTTTATATCCCTCATAGAGGCTAGTACAGAATTTACACTTAAAATACCTTTGTTACTATCATCATTGTTGGATACGCTCAGGACTGTGGATTTAGAGCAGGAAGGGACCATAGAGATCATCTGGTACAATACCCCTATTTCAAATGTGGGGAAACTGAGGCAAAGGGAGGTGATTAAGTGACTTACCGGAGGTTGCGCAAGTAGTATATACTCAAGCTGGAATGAAAACCCAGGTACTCTGCCTCCAATCCAGTACATTTGACATTGTAGAATATTCTTCTCTTCATTCTATTCACGTCCTTCAGTAGTATATCAACTCATTGGTCAACAATCTCACGATTAGAAAAGTAATAGTTAAATTTATTATTGTAAAATATGCATTATTAGATGCTTAGTTTTTAAAAAAAGATGCTCAGAGAAGTTGTGCATCTAATTTAAGATTTTGTTGCCTTAATGGTCTAGACTTTGATTCTTCCTTTTAAAATACATATTGAGGGAGCAGCTAGGTGGTGCAGTGGATAAAGCACCAGCCATGGATTCAGGAGGACCTAAGTTCAAATCCAGCCTTAGACACTTGACACTTACTAGCTGTGTGACCCTGAGCAAGTCACTTAACCCTCACTGCCCCCCCCCACAAAAACATATTGAAATGTCTCCATTAAAGAAAAAATACAAGGAAATCTCAGTGGAGATCATAATTTAGCTAATGAATCAGTTGCATTCTGAGAATTTGCCAGCATATCACTTGTTTAGTTAAAATCAAGATGCATTTTCCAATATAAACAATCTTATAAATAATGGTTTCTAGGTAAAAGCCCCTAAAGTCTAGTTGACCCATAAAGAAATATATAATTAATAACTGTGAGCCTCTCCAAGTATAGCTTTTGAGGCAGTAATGGAGCAAGGCTTCAGTCATAGGGATTGGAGGTCCAGCTTAACAAAGATGAGTGACTTTTGACTTCAGTAGCTCTGATACCGAGAGTGGCAGTTGGGGCTCCTCATGGCACTCAAAATGGGCAACAGTATAAATGTATATACATATATACACATACACACATATATATGTGTATGTGTATTGTATATGTATATATCCATAGTTGTGGGGTTTTTATTTTAGTTCAAATGTTTAGCATTGTTTGAAAGAAGAGGAATGAGAGGACTCTCTAAATTCACCCAGTCCAATGATTGGAGGTCCATAGGTGTTGTACATTGTACATGTTTTTTAACTTTTTCAGTATATTGATCAGTTGAACAGATTTTTTTCATCTTTTCTTTTTAAAAAATCTTCAAAAATGCTATTTATTGTATAGAATGGTTCTCTGGGAGGAGGAGGGGGACAGAATACTAGGGAAAACTATGATGATGTAAAAAAATCAGTAAAGGCTTATTTTAAAAAAGAAATAGAAGTCAAGTGTTTATATAAAGCAGGCTACCTTTATTAAGCAAGTTATTCTTGAGGAAGTAAACTGCTTTCTCTATAAGACCTACCTATGTAGAGGTGGGTATTTATAGAATTCATATAATAGTGGGGACATGGATTGGAAGTAAACTTAGGATTTTAGTGACATAAAAGACCTCAGGTGACTGAACAAGTCACTTAACTTCCCAAACTTCTCAGTTCCCTCATTTGGAAAATGGGTTTAATAATATGTGTACCACCTGTCTCACAGGATTGTTGTAAAGAAAGCAAATCTTAAGTAAAATTGAAATGTGAGTTGGCATTATTTTTCAACAAGGAAAGCACCACTTCCTCTGTCTATATTACCTAAGTAGGCACTCAGTAAATATTTAAGTCAAATTTCTAGACATAAAACCAGGGAGCCACATGCCAAACTATTTAATAATGATTCCACTAGTCATTTTGCAGATTTTCATTCTGTTTTTTCTTTGTGTAAGGAATTATAAGAAGGCTTCAGTTATTTATTTTGTTTATTATGAGATAGGTTCTGGAAAATGAGGCTAAGGAGATGAAATTTACATGTTTTGAGATCATCGGAGGATGGAGATATAAATCCTGCATAGGATTTGTGCTGAATGGAAACCCCATTTCCTTCCACTCAAACAAGGTAAATCCAGAACAGAGTAAAAGCATTCAAAGTTATTTCAAATGGTCCCTCAGGAAACCAATACCCTCTGATTAAATGCATTAAGCCCCTAAATGCACAGGCTGCAGAGCTAAGTGTGTTTATGAAATGAAATGAAATTGAAAAAAAAATCTCCATGTCATTGAGGGAAGCAACTAAATTCCATTCCAATGAAGACCAGAATGCAGTAATTTAACAATGAAAATGTAAACCCAGAAATAAGGGAAGAAAAATGTCTGTGGATAAAGTTTCCAAATACATTTTTCTCATTACAATGAAATAGAGACCAGACTAAAGGCTGTATACCAGTGTAGTAAAGGCAAAATGGGAGGAGTTGCTGGAAGAGCCATATTGCAGTTAACCACGGAGGGTTAGAACTTGGTAATTTCCCTTGACTAGCATGCTCAAAATAGGAGGGAGAAAAACCTGCCTATATCTATACCCGGATTGTTAGTGAATCTCAGAAACCATACAGTCCAACTTGTCCCTAAAAAAGAATCCCTTCTATGGTCACTAGAAAACTGATCCTTCAGCCTCTACTTGGAGACCTCCAGTCATAGAGAAGCCCTTCCCTTGGCACAACTCTTATTATTAGAGAGTTTCACCTTACACTAAGCTGAAATTCTGCCTCCTCCTCTTCCGCCCAAAGCTCCCCCTCTTGCCCTCTGGGGCCAAACAGAATAAATCTAATCCCTCTTCCACACGACAGCCCTTCAAATACATTAAGACAGCTTTATGCCACCCCATCACTACCCCCACCCCCACCTACCTCTTCTTTTCTCCAGGCTCAACATTCCCAGTTGCTTCAACCAAGCAAGTTTTAACCTAATAGAGTACACTGGAAGTGAATTCATTTCAGAACAGCTTCCATTTCTATAGTCACTTCAGATTTGCCCCCAATGCATGTAAAACCAGTCAAAACTGATTCAAAGGATTAAAACACTTGTTTCCCAGACTCCTAATGGAAAAAAGAGGCCAGTGCTTGTAGGAGTAATTATGATCATAGTGCACATTCACACACACACAGGGGGGCTTATAAGGAAAGGTCTTTTTAAATCATAAAGCACCATGTAAATGCGAGCCATTATTATTTACATACATTATCTCATTAGATTCTCAGAGCAATCTTGTGAAGCAGATAGCATGAGCACTGCTTTTGCCATTTTACAGATGAGGAAACTCCAGCTCAAAATAAAATTGAAATGATTTGTATAAGACCACACAGGTAATAAATGACAGAGCCACGCCTCCATGGTTTTGCTTCCACCACAGCACAGTGCATCTCTAATCTCCCAAATGCCAAGACAGGAGAATGAGGAAAAAGCAATTTCCTCCTCCGGAAGAATTCTGGTCTTAAGGCTGCTGTATGTTAGGGTGACCCAATCCAATCCAATAAGTCTGTATTTACAATGTGCAAGGCACTGAGGACACAAAATAAGAATGGTTCTGGCTTGTAAGGAATTTACATTATGCTGGGGGGAAATATCTTGTAAATAGGTAATTATATACATGACAGTTTGAGGAAGGAGAGAAGACCAACAACTAAAGAGAAAGTGAGTTGACCCTTGAAAGAAGCTGGAATTCTAAAAGGGTAACTAGGTGGCTCAGTGGTTCCAGTGCTGGGCCTGTAGTCAGGAAGAGTCATCTTCATGAGTTCAAATGTGACCTCTGACACCCACTAGCTGTGTCACCCTGGGCAAGTCACTTAACCCTGTTTGCTTCAGATCCTTATATGTAAAATGAGCTGGAGAAGAAAATGGCAAACCTCTTTAGTATCTTTGCCAAGAAAACCCCAAATGGAATCACAGAGAGTCAGACATGTCTGAAAAATGACTCAACAAAATGGTAGAATGTATGAAGGGGAGTAAAATGAAACGAGCATGGAAAAGTAGACTCCAGTTAAGATTGCAAAGACCTTTAAAATGTGAAATTTTTGTGAGAAATTTTTATTTTGTCCTAGAGTTCATGGGGGATTGATCATCACAAAATTTGATATAGGTTGGTTGTAGTCTATTGGAAAGTCTGCACAATGCTAGATTAACCTGGACTTACTTCAGACCAGGTTCTGTCTGTTTAATGTGAATATGTGTGCGCATGCGCGCATGCACACACACACACACAGAGCCTATTGACAGAATATCCTAATGCTTGTTTGCCCATTCTATTGTCCATGTTCATGGGTCACCTTCCTCCTCAAACAGCCAAATATTCCTTCATCAAAATCTTTATTATAAGAGGAAAGAAGCTGACTCCATGGATCATAATTAACCTCCCTATATGACCTTCCTTTGGAGAAGTTTTAAGGATCACTCAAATGAGTAAAATAGGTAGCTGTGGTGCTAAGAATAATGTCGTTTGATTTTTAAATAATTAATAGTCTTTTGAGAAGAGTTTGACGTGAAATATAGAAAATGCCATAGGAACTTTGGCCAAGGGAATGATTCCCTATAAAGAACCATTCAGCAACTTTGTTCAATTAGTTCAATAACTGTCCAAAAACTGACTGCCTCAGGAGGTGACTAACACCCTCAATGCTGGAAGTGTTCTTTTGGTGGAGTCACCATAGGGGGAATTTATTCTACTGCTAGAGGCTGAACTAAATGACTTTTAAAGTCCATTGCAGTGATTCTGTCATCTTGAGTGTTTTAAGAAATGTTTTTCTGTTCCTCTGATGTGAAATGTTTATCCAATAATTGTGCATAAACTAGTTTTTCCTAGTAAAGGACAATGGAATTACTTATTCTGTTAACACTATTATTGGATAGTTTGAGGCTCCCAATTGGTGAAGATCTTGGCCTAGGTAGGTAACTACTCCTACTGTGATTTTCATTTTCACTTAGCTCAGATAGTTCAGCAATTTTCTAATTATCCCTCCTGGATCTGTTTTCCAGGTCAGCTGTTTTTCCAAAGAGATATTTCACATTGCCCTCTATTTTCACTTAGCTCATAAAGATGAATATGTTGCTGCTTAGTCACATCTGACTCTTTTTGACCCCATTTGGGGTTTCCTTGGCAAAGATACTAGAGTGGTCTGCCATTTCCTTCTCCAGTTCATTTTACAGATGAATAAACTGAGAGAAACAGGATTAAGCGACTTGCCCAGGGTCACACAGCTAGAAAGTGTCTGAGGTCATATTTGAACTCAGAAAGATGCCACAGCACTCTATTCACTGTGCCACTTAGCTGCCCAAAGAATAATATGTAGATTTATCAAACTTAGCCTGATTTTAAATGTCCTCTTTAGCCTTATGAAATTAGTTTTTCATTCATATACCACTCAGGAGAAACATATTTATATGCTTATATCTTGCATGTGTCTTTGTGTTTCTGAGTTTGTCTATTTTGAGAAAGCAGTGGGGAAAAAGTATTTTAATCCTTAAATCAGTTTTTACTCATTTAACATGTACCCAAAGCAAATCTAGTGTGATGGGAAAATGCTGAGGCCCTTACTTTATATATATATATATATACACACACACACACTTTATATTTACAATGTTTATCTGGGAACATGCTATTTCTCTGTAGTATAATCTAAACTTCTTATGGGCAGGGTCTCCCTTTATACAACCACTACACTATCTAAGGCCTTTGTCTTCCCTTTCCTCTACTATGATAATAGCATTTTCATTGGTCTCTCTGACTCCAGTGAATACCCTCACCAATTCATTCTCCGTACAACTCTGAAATAGATAGTTTTAATTTTTTTTTTTAGTGAGGCAATTGGGGTTAAGTGACTTGCCCAGGGTCATACAACTAGTAAGTGTTAAGTGTCTGAGGCCAGATTTGAACTCAGGTACTCCCGACTCCAGGGCTGGTGCTCTATCCACTGCACCACCTAGCTGCCCCTTTAAATTTTTTTAAAAAAAAATTTCTTTAAAAAATCACCTCCTTCATTTACTTTTTTGACTTTAGTGTTTCAACACCTTAACAACAATTTTATGTTCCTCAATCAATAAAGCCTATTTGATCTTGTCATGAATACATTTAGCACCCAAGGAGCTACCATTAGTCCTGCTGAGGGTTTTTTTGCCTTAGCCTCATAAGAACTTTAGGCCCCACTGCAAAAAAACCTCTAATTTTTCCAAGACACTGGTGCTTTTCCAACTTTTTTTTGGTATAAAAGTAGAATGCTGTGACACTTAAAAAGTTGAGAGATATAGTTTCTGGATAATAATTTTATTAATAAGACCAGCAGGTTATTAATAAAAGAATGGTCATTTGGAACTCTCTTGGACCAAACACAATCATGGCGGGGTGGGGGGGCACTCACAGTTCTATATACCTTTCAAAAGAGTAGGTGGTTCATCAAAGAGCAATCAGATCTAATTGGTTAACATAACTGGAGGTGGGCTCTATTAAAAAGAAGGGCTATGCCAGACTACGTATGTCTTTAGGCTATCAATTCAAAGAATGTATACCCTTTTCAATGGGGGGGACTGAGTGAACCTTGGATGGAGAAGCCTTCCTATCTAGACAAAAGGATCTGTCTCCACCCAAGCCAGAGAAGAACACAATGAGCTTCCCTGCCCTAGATTAAATTCCTTGCACAGCTGGGTGATGGTCTGACCAAGATGAGGAGAGTTAATGAAATCTCATTCAGTAATGTCTCTAGGAAAAGGAGACCTTCTAAAAATTAGGAATTTAGAAAAAAAAAGGGAAAGCCTTTGAATCTCTCCAAAATATTGGTTATTAAGAAACCATTTCCCACATTGCTATTTTCTAGAATCTGTGACAACCAAGTTTTGTTTGAAATTACACTGTAAGAAAACCTATGGTGCTATAGGAGATGTGGAACTATTTGTTAATATCTCCGAGTAACATTTCCTGAAGAGGAAAAAGCACAAACATGCTTCTGAAGTTGGGGTATGCTGGATCCAGTTCAAAGAGCTGATTGTTAAATTTTCAGTGTGAGCATTTAGACCTTAGAAATTGACAAATGCTAAAAGGCAGGGCTTGACTTATTGTTTTGTTGATTGTCTACTCTAGACTTAAGAAGAGATAACTAAAATGTTAATAATACAAATAACTAGGTACCATCACCACCATCATTATTATTGTTGTCTACAAAATGGTAGTGATTATACTTATTCTATTTACCTCCAGCACTGCTATAAGAATCACATAAAATAATGTATTAAAAACATTAAAATTACCTTATAAATGTCAGCTCTCATAACTGTTGTTATTATCATCCTATAACCCAAGTGCATAGTCCATTTCCAGTTCTCAAAGGTGTCTCCTTACCATCCTCCCCTTATTCTCCCATTCCAGCCCCAGTCCTTAACACAAGCTTTTTGGAGCTAAAACCCAGAAGTTACACCATCCAGTGCAATAATTTTGAAACAGTCTCTAGGTTGTGTAACTTTTCATATTGTGGCACTGATTACTTTGTACCCTCTGGGCACAGGTTTTCGATAAAGCAACAATGCTGAGGCATTTGCTTCTTGCCTGGAACCAATTTTGATTAGCAAAAGAACCTGGAAAGGCAGTATAAGCTGTTGAGTGACACCCAATACTAGATGAGCAGCATGGCAGGGCAGATGGCTCTTGGTTGTCCTGGTTGTGCTGAGTTGGTCTCTCATCTGGGGCTCAGTCATCAATTACCTCTAAGATAAAATACAAATTCCTATCTTTGCCATTTGAAGCTCTTTACATTCTGACTCCTGCCACCCATTCCAGTAGCATTTCTCATTAACTTTGCCTTGCTTTATATCCCCAGAGCCCAACACAATGCTTGGCACATAGTAAGCATTTAATAAATTCTTATTGATTGACTAGTTTTGGAACTCTACCTTGCAGCCAAACTGCCTAACTTGGTGTGTTACTCATAGAACATTTTCCGTCTTCTCAGACAGTCCTTAGCTTCCTTTAAAACTCATTGAAGTGTTACCTCCTATGTGAGGCCTATTAGGATCCCCTCTTCCTCTCAACAGTTGCCTTTGGCCCCCACTTTTCTTAGCATTTACTTTGTAAATATTTTTGTTTATCTGTATTCATGCAATTTGCCCTGAAAGACTATAAGCTACTTGAGGGAAGGGATAATTTCATTTTATACTTTGTATCCCTAGCACCTCACATGGTCCCTAGTATATACAAGGTGATTATTAAATGCTTATTGAATAAATTAAATTGAACACATCTGATTAATAGAACCAAGTCTTTTCTCTTGGTCCAGTCACAGATAGGACCAACATCAACTATCAGCAACAAATGTTTATGAAATGTCTGTTATGGGCCAGGCACTATATATAACACCATCTTGGAATCACAAATTCTCACATTGGAAAGGGATCTCAGAGACCAACTAGTCTACCCTATATGGAAACAAAGCTCCCCTCCCAAACATGTCTGGTCATCCAGGTGTGTTGTCAATTGAGGGGAAACCCACTACCTCAGGAAGAAAGCCATTTCACTTTAGGATAGTTCCAAATACTGGGACACTTTTTCCTACATCAAGTTCAAATTGTCCTCTTTGCAATATGCACACATTTCTTCTAAATCTGCATTTTGCTCTGGATCAAACAGCACAAGACTAATCCCTCTTCCACATGACATAACAGCCCTACAAATACAGGCAGACAGCTGCTACATCCCCTTTTCTAAATCTCCTTGCCCATGAGGACCTTACAATCTAGTTGAAGAGAAAGAGCATACCATAAAGAGATGAATACCAACAGAATACTTAGGTAATCTGAGACACAGAAGCAGGGCCATGTTACTACCTTCCTTGTCTTGGGAGTAACAGAAGTGACTCACCTTTGACAAATTAAGTCAAAAGGCACCTATTCTGTTCCAGGCACCGTGCTAAGTAAGAGCTGAGGATATGAGGAAAGACAGAAAACAAAGAAACCTAGTCCTTGCTTTCAAGAAGCTCATAATCTAATAAGAGAAATAACATGCCCTGAACAAAAAAGTTACATACAGGAAAAATTGGAGATAATCACAGTGGGAAGGTGCCAGCATTAAGGGGATCAGGAGGCTTAGCTGATAGTTGAAGAAACCAGGCAATCCAGGAGGTAGAGTCAAGGAGGAAGAGAGTTAAGGTATAGGGGATAGCCAGGGAAGATGGTACAGAGTTGGAAGAGTCATGTTCAAGTCACAGAGAGGAGGCCAGTGTCACTGAATCATTGAGCATGTGGAAGAGAGCAAGGTATAAAAAGACTGGAAAGGTGGGAAAGGAGCAGATTACAAGGGGATTTAAACAGTTTGGATCTATGCCCAAAGGGCTATAAAACTGTGCATACCCTTTGACCCAGCAATACCACTAGTAGGTCTGTGTCTCAAAGAGATCATAAGAAAGGGAAAAGGACCCACATGTATAAAAATATAGCAGCTCTTTTTGTGGTGGCAAAGCATTGGAAATCGAGGGGATGCCCATCAATAAAGGAATGGTTGATCAAGTTGTGGTATATGAATGTAATGGAATACTATTGTGCTATAAGAAATGATGAGCAGGCAGATTTCAGAAAAACCTGGAAAGACTTAAGTGGACTGATGCTGAGTGAGATGAGCAGAACCAGAAGAACATTGTACACAATAACAGCAACATTGTACAATGATCAACTATGATGGACTTAGCTCTTCTCAGCAATACAATGCTCCAAGACAATTCCAAAAAACTTGTGATGGAAAATGCTCTCCACATCCAGAAAAAGAACTATGGAATCTGAATGCAGATTGAAGCATACTATTTTCACTTTTGTTGTTGTTGTTTTTTGTTTCTTTTTTCTTGTGGTTTTTCTGTTTTGTTTTGAATCTTCTCTCACAACATGACTAATGTGGAGTATCAGCAAGATTGCACTATATAACCTATATCAGATTGCTTGCTGTCTTGGGGAGGGGGTGAGGGAGAAAAATTTGGAACTCAAAATCTTAGAAAAATGAATGTTGAAAACTATCTTTACATGTAATCAGAAAAAAAAATACTATTTTAAAAAAAGGACTTTAGAAAACAAAAAAATAAAATAAAAAGGACTTTAGAAGCTAAACAGAAGATTATTTTATTACCCCGTACTTCTTAAAAGAACAGTATGGTATAATGGAAAAACACTAGACTGGGAAAACAGGGTAGATCTGATATAAATCTCATCTGACACTAGTTGTGTGACACAGTTAAATGTCAACTTCCCTGAGTCTCTCTTTCATAATATGTAAAATTGAGATCATAATCCATGTAGTACCTAGCTCACAGACTTGAAAGGCTGTAGTGAAATAATGTATGAAAACATCCTCTATAAACCTTAAAAGGTTATATGATTGAGAACTATGAAATTTAAATTTTTATTTGATATCTTTTGTTTTTATATATTTATTTAGCCATCTGCTCATTTTTATTTATTTGTTTATTTATTTGTTTGCTTGTTCACTTATTTATTTGGCTATCTATCTATCTGTTTGTTTATTATTTTCATTTTTCAATGTATCCCTCACCCCTTACTTATCCAGAGGGAGAAAACAATTATACTTTTTTAGCTCCAACTGCTAAGAAATTTTTTCTTATGTAAAGCCTACATTTTCCTCTTTGAAATAGTCAACCATTTCTTCTAAATATGCCATTTGTTGTATGCTTTCAACAAAGCATAAAAAGAAAGAAAGACAGTTCCACAAGACTCCGCAAGACATCAACTAAGACTGATGGCATGTGCAATGCTCTATACACATGGTCCTCCTCTGCACCTTTACAGAGAAGGGGATACAACATGTGCATAAATCAGTACATCTAAGATACATAGAGAGTAGATGGATGGTAGCTGTAGAGGGGAAGGTACTAGCATCTGGGGGAACTAAGAAATGCCTCCTGCAGGAGGAGATATAAAAACAACAAAAAAATCAAGAAAACAACAACAAAATCAGTTAAATGCTTTAAAAAGTCAGCTATTATTATTGAAAATCCACAAATTCATTCAATATTGAGCAAACATTTATTGAGCACCTATTGTTTATAAGGCAGTGAGGGAGATATAACAATGAGTAAAATGTAGTCCCTGTCCCCAAGGGGTTTCCAGTCTACTAGGGAATATAAGACATACAGTAAAAAACTGTAGCAAAAGGTAGAACATCGGTGCATAAGATAAGTATGGGGAGAGAGCAATGCCTCCTGATTGTTAGAACACTGAGCAATGTCAGCTGTGGACCTGCATAAAGTTAAAAGTTGGTGCCTTGAATCTTGCCAGGGAGACACATCCCTCCAGAGACTCTTTTTGAGAGACATGTGAAGAGAATAAATTTGGAAGCTGCAAACATGTAGGGAAAACTAGATCTACAATATGTCCCTGATTTCCAGTTTGTCTCCTGAGAGATTTAGGAGATACTTTCCCTTGGATGAGGAGCTGGTTCATCCTACGTCTTCAGTTTCCAAAGTCTGCATTTTTCCAAAGAGTTGCTGGAATTACCCATATTTCTGCCACCAACTCCTACCCTTACTCCGGTACACAATCAGCACCACCTTACATCTCCTCCATTAATTAGAAGTCATGTCTCCCTTCATAAAAGCAGCATCCCAAAGAATACCCTATGCTTAGTTGGAAGGTCAGTTATACTAGGTATAATTCAATTCCCACCTGCTCCTGCCCCCACAGGATTTAGAGGGTAAAATACAGGAAGAAAGGGAAGAGAACACCAGACAGTTGGAGCTTCTTTCATATTTTAGTCTACAGAACCTCCAGAGGAGGTTTGAAAAGGATGATTTAGAAACCCCATGTGGAAATAAATAATGTGGTTGAATTTTGCCTAGTTCTCCTGACTCCAGCAAAAGAGGCTATTTGTCTGATGCATTCAGTGAAATCCAAATCATTTCTAGAGAGCTTAGGAGTGTAAAAATATTTTAACTGACTAGGCCTAATTTAGGGGGGACTAATCTGACTGGAGGACTAATCTGGAACTTTTGACTGGCTGGCTATCTGACTGCTATTAATTTAATATGGGCCGTTTTAAAATTTCTCCACTCTGCTCCCAAATTGATAAGCAAAAGATTAAGAAGCTTCTTAACTAAATAATCAAAGCAGAGTTTATTTATGAGATACAATTTAAACATAAAAATACAGGGAAATAAAATGTACAACCTGACTGCTTTCTGGTGCGTCTCTTTCCACCTGCCATGCCTGGAACTTTTTTAGCCTCCTCCTGCGTACCAATGGACCTTCTTCTAGCGTTCTCCTCACTGAAAAGCCCCCCTTCTCTGTACTCTTTCTCCGGAGTCCTTCTCTTGTCCACCCCCTTCAGCATCTTTTCTTTCTCTATCCTCCGGAGGCTCCATCTGTTCTCTTAATCTTCTGGCCTCCTCTTCACTGACTTCTCCCCTATATATATATATACTCCTTTTCTCCCTTCAAACCTTGGGTTCCCTGCACCCCTGCACATGCCAGGCTAATCTGCTGGCCACCCTAGGGCTATGCCCAGTGGGGCTCGAGGGGCCCATGCCCCCTGATGCATGCCTGGGACCTCCGCATGGGCTACGCTAGGGCCTGGCAGAACAAGCCTGGGATCTCTGGGGCATCTCCCCTCAGGGTGTAGAGAGCTGGGTCTTTTTTCCCCCAGCTGTCTGACCTGGCATCCTGTAAAGCCCACGGGGCTTTTTGGCTCAGCTGAAGTGGAGGGGGAGGGGTACCAGCCCCTCTTACACAGAAAAAACTCCTGAGGGCCTAAGGCTTTTTAATCTCAGCCCAAAGGCAGGGTCCTCAAATCAAAATAAATTTCCACAGGACAAATTGAACGGGGATTGAAAAGCAGAAAAAAATCTCTTTCCCTGATGAGAAAGCACAGATAAACTCAGAGGTCTGGGGGGCAGCACCTGCATGCAAACACCAATAGCTTCCCTGGCTTGAAGCTCTGCTTACCTTTAGTCCTTCCTTCTATCAAGAAGTTAAGACAGTGATCAATGCAGCCCAACTTTATTATATATGTCATCCTTAGACCTTCCATGCCAATGACTAATGAATGTATAAAGAGAATGACTCTACCTCAATTCCTATCAGTAGTACTTTGCACTTTGTGTCCCACCAGCAACCAGGTCACTTGAGTGTTTGCCCTACTGACCTATATAATATTGCATAAGGGAAATTGGGGGGCTTATGGGAGGAATGGGGAACACAGCAAATGTATTTTATGGTGACAACTAGGATTGTTCTTGAATGTGTCGCATCTGGCATGGGTAAGCTGGTCAGGCTAGTTGCCTCAGCTGTAATCATTCTCTTACCTTAAGTACCCTCCGATCATGGTTTAAAGCCAGAAGGGACCTCTTACTCTATCTAGGCCAACTCTATCCAGATGCTGAAGCTCAGGGAAGTTTTGGCTTGCCCAAGGTCACAATCTTAGAAAACATGAAATGTGAGATTTGAACCCAGGTCCAATAACTCCCGATCTCATGTTCTTTCCATTGCACCACACTGCCTCTGAGTCAGAGGAATAGAACTCTCTCCCCTCCTTCTCCCTCTCTTGTTGTCTGAAAGCTACCTGGCTTCCTGGTGCCTAAGTTTTCTACCCTAATCATTAATTAACATTCCCTAGACCAGACTTAGCCTTCTTGAACCTCTTTAGACCTACAGTGTCCAACTCCTTTCTGGCCCCAGAAGAATAATTATTTAGCCCCATCATACCACTCTCCCCCTTCAGATTTAAGATTCACACAATTGGTAGTAATGAGCTGAACTCAACAGTCAGTGCCGCACTCTTAGGATCATACTCCACAATCTGTAAGCCTTTGCACTGCATAGCAGGTTTGAGAATGTTCTGCCCCATTTTTTTCATCATTTGCTGTTTAACTTTCTCCCTCATCTCTAAGGGAAAGATAAGAAGAGAGAAATAGAAATGCTGTTCCCAGCACCTTAAATGTATACCATTCCAAAAAGACTTAGGGGCAAGCTCATATTTTGTTCTTTCCTAAGGATATTCACACTTAAACTTGAAGACTAAAGTCTTAACTCTCTCATTACAGGATTTCAAGTAGGACTAGACAAAGGAGGAATGTTTTTGGATAGGAGGGAGATCTTTTTGCTCTTCAAATCAGGCAATATCTACACAGTTCCAACTACTTGAAGGACCATAAGCAGCTGACAGAGAAGTATGAGCCATGATCCCTGCCTGAAGGGGATGGCAGCCTACTTGGAGAGAAAAAGCATAATCAGGTGGAATGTCAAAGAACAATCCAGGATTTAAGTTACATTGTGATAAAAGGGGTTTATTTGAAATCAGAGAACATAAATCTTAGTTCAGAACATCAAATCCTCCTTTGGCCATTCACTGTACAACCATGAACAAGTCACGGTTTTTATGGGGCCTTGTTTTCCTCATCTGTAAAATGAGGGAGGTTAGAGAAAATGACCTTTGAAGTGCCTTTCAGCTCTAGATTTATGATGCTATAATAATGAGTAATCACAAAGCAGAACATAATTAAATGCCTATGGGAAAAGCGGATTTGAAATGCTGGTGAGATTTCTAAGTGAAGGCATACTGCAAACAGCTGGAGAATCAGAACGAGAGCATAAGGGATAAATAAAGGATGGAAATAGAGATTTGTATGGCACTGGGCTTGGAATCAAGTTGACTCATCTTCATGGGTTCAAATCCAGCTTCAGAAACTTACTATATATGAGAAGTACTTGAGGGGCAGCTAGGTGTCGCAGTGTATAAAGCACCAGCTGTGGATTCAGGAAGACCTGAGTTCACATCCAACCTCAGATAATTGATACTTACTAGCTGTGTGACCCTGGGCAAGTCACTTAACCCTCATTGCCCCACAAAAAAATTAAATTAAATTATTTTTTTAAAAAAGAGAGAGAAGTACTTGAGCTGGTTACCTGTAGGCTAAAAATCTGAAAATAGTAGGTGTGATTGATTGGTAGAACACAAATGAAAGAAGGTAATAGAGAGAATGGTGGTTGATAAAATAGGTTTAAGAAGGAAGATGAAGAGATGAGAGGTAGGAAGTTATGATCTAAATTGGAGAATTGGTGAATTCAAGATCATGGAGTTAGTATAATTTTAGGTAGTGGTGAAGATCTGAGGTATGATCAATATAGGGGATCACTGGTGTTGAGGCAGTTGACATACTGGGAGGCCAGGTTGTTTAAAAGGACATCAGCATGTTGATCTGAAGCCAAAGGTTGTATTTGAGATGAATATTGTAAGCTAAATACTAAACTCCTTGAAATAGAGGGCAAGTGACTAGGAACCTGATAACATGAAGAAGTTGGACAGGCATGTGGAGTAAACTTTCAAAGAAAGAGATATCACTTGTTAATGGCAGCAGAGAAGGGTTTAGAAATGGGCGTGGGGAGCAAAGACCATGACTTATGTCAGGGAGCATGAAAGAACAACTAGCACTGGAGAAAGGTGGTGAAGGATGAGTTATCTCCCAGGGAAAGCCATGCTTCAGTGAATGCAAGATGAAAAGAGAATGAGAAGAAGAGGTCTAGGCTGAAGAGAAGTTTATTAATGAAAGGGTCTCACAGGGCACCATGGGATAAGGGGGCCTGGAGGTAGGAAATCCAAGGCTGAAAGCCAAGGCTGGCAGCATACAAAACAGGTAGCAGAGGAGAGGGTGCTCACTTTTGCAAACAGCAGCAATGACACCAGAATCCTAAAAGCAGGAAGTGTCGTCTAGCAAAGGATAATTTCTGTAAGAGTTCATAACAACACACCCTCCTGTGCCAGTTGCCCTGTAGATAAGACTAGCCCTGGTCAGCAGTGTGGTGAAGGGATGAAATTAGATCTTATGCCTTTATAATTTTCAGTATTGTATAAGAGCGATAGATGAATGTATACATGTGTATGTGTATATGTATCTTATTACACTACTAGAATGTAAGTTCTCTTGAAGATGAGTCCATCTCTGTATCCAATGGTGTGCTGGAGCCAGCTCTACCAAGAGCCTGTCATTACATTTTCAGTGGGAGTGTTTAAACTTCATAGATGGGAAAATTCTACAAATTAGGGCTTGATTTCTTGTTTTCTTGATTGTCAGGACTTAATAAAGTGATGGGAAAAATGTTAATAATGGTTAAACTTAAAGGTGTGTCATGTGTACATTTTTTCCCAGAAATCTCATTGTTCAGCATTTACTGACATACCACAGCCCATGTCCCTCTGAGTTCTGAGCACAAACTTTATGCATAATAAATAAATTTTTAATAAATGTTGAGCAAAGGAATGGATGTCCAGGTCACTGCACCAGAGGGATAGAGGATCAAGAGATAGCAATCAAATTGACGTTTGTTCACTGGGACTCAATGTCTATGAAGGAACACTTGACCAGGCAATCTAGAGACCTGGATTTTCTCTGCCACTTTTAACTGTGTGACCTTGGACAAGTCTCTTGATCTCTCTAGTCCTCAGTCTTCCCTCTTTAGAAAATTAAGGGTATAAACTGGGTGATCTCTGAAGTTTTCCTTCTAGCTCTAGCATATTCTTATATGAGTCATTCACATATTTTCCTTAAGCTTCCTTGTCTCCATGAACTTTGCCCAGGGCCATGCTGGTCAGAGCATGTCCTCCTAAGCAGAAGGAAAAGACTTCAAATAGGAACTGAAGGAAATCGGGCACTGAGCCTGAAATAAATTGAATAAACACTGCTTCTCTGTTTATGGAGATAGGATCTTGGGATTTAGAGCTGGAAGGGACCTTAAAAAAAAACAAACCCATCCCTCGCAACCCCATCATTTTATAGCTGAAGGACTGTGTGACTTGCCGAAGGTAACAGAGGGAAGTAATATTTTCAGAATTTGAACCCAGATCCTCTGACTCCAAGTTCTGTACTTCTCCTCACTGTACCACATGAGTTCTGGGTGATGGTGGTATTCAGTAATTTTCAGTCACAGTTGACACTTCTTTAGTGTTTTCTTGGCAAAGGTATCAAAGTGTTTTGCCGTTTCCTTCTCCAGCTCATTTTATAGATGAGGAAACTGAGGCGAACAGTGTTAAGTAACTTGCCCAGGGTCACACAGGTAATAAGTGACTGAGGCTGGATTTGAACTCATGAAGATGAGTCTAATGAAGTGGCGCTGTCTACCATTATACCACATTAGAGGTTGTAATTAAAACCATCTGAATATGAAACAATTTTCAGGACTACTGCTTATGCTTTTGACTGTAACTTTCACTAGCACAAGGGCATTTGTATTCCAATTTCCATGTACATTGATGAGAAGGTCCCCCAACTAATGCTTCATGTTCCCCTCAGGATTCTAGGTATAGTCTGGAGGATTCAGGCAGATCCCTTAATACAGTCAGCTTGAACCCCCATCCCAGAGTGTTCTCTGATTGAGATATTTGAACCACAAAGCTCATAGGATTCTTTTTTTTTAATCTTTAAAAGTATTTTATTATTTTCCAGTTACATGTAAAGATAGTTTTCAATTATTGTTTATAAGATTTTGAGTTATAAATTTTTCTCCCTCCCTCCTCTCCCCCCTCCCCAAGAGAGAAAACAATCTGATATAGGTTATATATGTACAATCACATTAAGCGTATTTCTGCATTAGTCATGTTGTGAAAGAAGAATCAGAACATAAGGGAAAAACCTCAAAAAAGAAAAAAAAATTAGAAATGGTATGGTTCAATCTACATCCAGATTCTACAGTTCTTTTTTTCTGGATGGGGAGAGCATTTTCCATCATGAGTCCCTTGGAATTATCTTGGATCATTGTATTGCTGAGAAGAGCTAAGTCTATCACAGTTGATCATCATACAATGTTGCTGTTACTGCGTGCAATGTTCTAGTTCTGCTCACTTCACTCAGCATCAGTCCACTTAAGTCTTTCCAGGTTTTTCTGAAATCTGTCTGCTCATCATTTCTTATTGCACAATAGTATTCCATTACATTCATATACCACAACTTGTTCAGCCATTCCCCAATTGATGGGCATTCCCTCAATTTCCAAATCTTTGCCACCACAAAGAGAGCTGCTATAAATATTTTTGTACATGTAGGTCCTTTACCCTTTTTTATGATCTCTTTGGGATACAGACCTAGTAGTGGTATTATCAGATCAAAGGGTATGTGCAGCCCCATATCCCTCTGGGCATAGTTCCAAATTGCTCTTGGATTAGTTCACAACTCCACCAACAGTACATTAGTGTTCCAATTTTTCCACAACTTCTCTAACATTTATTATTTTCCTTTTTTGTCATATTAGCCAATCTGATAGGTGTCAGGTAGTACCTCAGAGTTGTTTTAATTTGCATTTCTCTAATCAATAGTGTTTTAGAGCATTTTTTCATATGGCAATAGCTTTGATTTCTTCATATCCTTTGACCATTTCTCAATTGGGGAATGACTTGCATTCTTATAAATTTTATTTAGTTTCCTATATATTTTAGAAGGCTCATAGGATTGTTGAAGGGGAAAAATACTTTGTAAACCTTAAAAAAACAACAACACTTCAAAGTTTTGAGTACTTATAATTTACTATTGTAATTATACATGAGTTATTAAGCTTTCTGTTTTTTCTTCTGTACAATGACGGCATTAGATCAGACATTCTACAAGGTTCCTTCCAGCTCTAACATCTTATGACAATGAATAAGGATAAGTAAACACAAGAGACCTTAAAACACTGACTAATATATAACTCTCAAATCTTTTGGCAGTCTTTCCTAAATGTGTCTAAATCCAGCGTGGCTATGCAGGGCCCTTGCTCTAAAGTGATACATTCTTTGCTTCTCAGTTGCTCTCAGGGAAGCCGCTGTGTTGGCTTTTTGTGGATTTTTATTGACTTCTTCTCCTTCTTATTCCCTCAGTGAGTCTTTCTAGGGCTGTGGCACTAGTCAGAGTAATTACAGTTGACAATCTCAGTCCTTGTCTCCTAGGGCCTCTGCTTGCCCTCAAACACAGAGCCTGACAATGGACCATTGTTCAATGTTTCTCCTTCAGCCTTTTGTTTCTGGTGCTTAATGGAATGCCCACAAAGGGCATGTGAGAAGAAATGGTCTTTCTCTTTTGTTCCATATGATGATAATTGTTCTATTCCCCCTCCCCCTCCCCCTCCCCCTCCACCGGGTTTTATTGGACTCTACTTTGTATTTGCTTTTTCTTTTAGTCCATTTTAACATTCGTTTTAAAAATTCCTGTTTATCAAGGGTCTGTACTAGTGTGTCTCTGTCAGTCTTTCTTCTCTCTGCCTCTCTCTCACCCCAAACCCCAAAATCTTTACCTCCTTTTGAAAACTGTTTTTACTCTGTTGCTGTTTCAGCTCATCTTGTCCTTTTCTTTTCATTTAGAGAGGAGGAATTGTCCTAGGGCAAGCTCTGGAACCCCGAGTCCCAGGTGCCCACCTCACTAAACTGGATCACCCTGGCCCTCCTGCCCTATCTCTGTCCCAAGTTGTAGGGAACTTAGCTGAGTTTTCTAATATACTGCTACTTAGAAATTAGGGGCTATAGCACCAGTTTGGGGCATTAAGCATTTATTAAAGCATATTAAATATTAGTAAAGAGATAGCATGTAGCTCAGAAATTTAAGAAAGGAGCAAGAGCTCAGTGTGGCTGCCTCCTCTGAGTTCCTGCCCAAGAGAGAGAGCATGAGCATGTCTGAGCGGAAGCTTCCTGCAGTTCAGAGCAGAGGCAGCCCTTCCACACTGCTTCAAGTTAATTCAAATCTATTGGTTTACTGGACTTGAGGAGGGTGGTCCATGAGCTAACTTCCCTTAGGTAGTAAGGAAGGTCAATCTACATTTCTTTGAAATTCTCCTGACTCTGGGCTGGCCTTAAGAAAGGTCAGGCAAGACTCTCTAGGTTAGGCCCTGGAGTGGGGGCCTCTGGGAGACCCCAAACCCCATTATTTTCTCATACTGTAAAGTCCCTATTCATTGAAACTAACCTGCGGTCTTACTGATTGTTATAGAACCCAAAGTGTCAACAAGTTAATCTCATAAAGTCAGGTGTGCTAACTGGAGCCACCCCAAGAGTCACATTTGTATAATGTGTGAATCTTACCTGTAGCCTAGGTGGGGTGGACAAGATCATCTGACTGCTGTGGTATAGATCAGTGGCTCTCCAATTTGTTTTACTAATCTAATGGTAGAAACCTACAGGACTCCAGAGGAGAGATCAGAGACTTGCAGTTGCAAAAGTGAGTTCAGTAGCATTTAGGGCACACCTAGTGAAACTACTGTGTTTACCAGCACACCCTTTGAGGACCATTGACATAGAGGAAAGTACCCTAGCCAGGTAATTAGGAGAATTGCATTCTAGCCCTTTTGTTGTTCAGTCCTGTCCAAGTCTTCCTGACCTCATTTGGGATTTTCTTGGTAAAGAGACTAGAGTAGTTTGCCATTTCTTTCTCCAGCTCATTTTACAGATGAGGAAACTGAGACAAACAGGGCTAAGTGACTTTCCCAGGGTCACACAGCTAGTGTGTGAGGCTAGATTTGAACTGAGAGACTCCTTGCCTGGCACTCTGTGTACCATGGTGCCACCTAGCTGCCTTTTACTGCTCCTTACTTTGCCACTAAGTAGCTTTGTGACCTTGGACAAATTCCCTTCCTATGTATGATCCTCACTTTCTCTGTACAAAGGAGTTACTCTCATGTGAGGGTTCTTAATCTTTCTGGTGTCTGATGGTCCCAATCTCAGAAAGATTTTTTTTTAAATGCATAAAATAAAGTACATAGTATTATAAAGGAAATAAATTATTTTGAAATAAAATTAACATAAATTTTAAAAAATCAGACAAGAAGTTCATGGATTTCTGGTTAAGAACTACTGGATTGGGGGCAGCTAGGTGGCACAGTGGATAAATCACTGGCCCCGGATTCAGGAGTACCTGAGTTCAAATCTGGCCTCAGACACTTGACACTTACTAGCTGTGTGACCCTGGGCAAGTCACTTAACCTCCATTGCCCCTCGCCCCCCCCCAAAATAAAACTATTTGGACTGGACTAGATTCCAGCTGTGTCATAGCCAGCCCTACTATCACAATTTACTTGTCTCAATGCAGCAGTACTACCAAATGGAGTGGTCAGTCCAACCTGATCCTCCTGGATGTGTTTCTTAGTCAGTGGATAGAGCTCTGAGCCAAGAGTCAGGAATTTCTGAATTTGGCTTCAGACACCTAATAGCTGTGTAGCTCTGAGCAAGCCATTTAACCTCTGTCTACCTTAGTTTTCTCATCAGTAAAATGACTGTCATGAGGATGAATTGAGCTAATATTAGAAAGCACTTAGTTTCTTCCTTCTCTGCTGGGCCTTAAGTATTTAGCTAGTTAAGTATTTATCTGTTCATTCATTCATTCATTCATTTCTTTATTTATTTCTCCTACCTACCTATCTATCTATTATCTATTTATCTACCCATACATCCATTTATTTATCTATTCAGCTATCCATGTAGTCATTCATTCATTCATTCATTCATGTATTCATTTGTTCATTTATTCATTCATGTATTCATTTGTTCATTTATTCATTTAGTAAATGAGTATTTATTGAAGTGCCTATTATTGCCAGGCATTGTGCTAAGCACTAGAGATACAGAGAATGTCCCTGCTCTCAAGGAGTTCACAGTCTGATGAGGGAGACAAGAAAACAACTATGTACAAATGAGATTCATATGTGGTAAATTGGAGATAATCAATAGAGGGAAAGTAGCATCAGGAGAGGCTTCTTACAGAAGATGGGAGTTTATCTGGGACTGGAAGGAAGCCAGGGAACCCAGGGGCAAGGATGAGGAAGGAGAATATTCTAGTCATGAGGGTAAGCCAGTGGAAATGTCTGAAATCCGGAGACAGAGTGTCTTACGTGAGGAACACGCAGGAGGCCAGTGTCACTGGTCTAAGTAAGGCATGAGTACAGGAAAAGGTAGGGGGGGGGGCTGCAGCAAGTTGTGAAGACCTTCAATACCCTTCTTAGTGCTATAGAAATAGAACAATGACCCCTAAAGAAAGGGCAGGGGGCATCAAAATAGTCGTCAAAAACTTGTGATGCCCATGGGAGAAAGTGCATGATAAAATGTGCCATTTTAGAACTGGAAGGGACCTTGGAGATCATCCGGTACAATTCCTTCATTTTTATGGATGAAGAAATTGGGGCTTAGAGAGGGGAAGGAGTGTCTGCCCACACAAGTGGTTTTGGGGCAGAGCCAGCCCTGCAATTCACATCCCATCTTGACTCCCTAGTTCAGTGCTCTGTCATGTCGCCTGATAGAGGTTCCTCAAATGACAGAGTCCAAACTGAGGAAGATTTATCTGCATAAGGTGACCAGGATACAGGCACAACCAGTTTGTATTCAAGACTTGGGTTCTAGTTCTTTTGTCGTTTAGTTGTGTCTGATTCCTCGTGACCCCATATGGGGTTTTCTTGGAAAAGATACTGGAGCACTTTGCCATTTCTTTCTCCAGCACATTTAACAGATGAAGAAATTGAGGCAAACTGGGTTAAGTGACTTGCCCAGGGTCATATAGCTAGTGTCTAAGGACTGATTTGGATTCAGGTCTTCCTGACTCCAGGCCTGGTGCTTTATCCAGTGTGCCAACTTTCACAGAATTTATCAAAAAATCATCCCACAGGATCAATTGTCATTGTCTCACAGATTTAGAGATGGAAAGAATGTTTCCTCCATTGTGACATGATGTTGGGAATCTCTTCCAACTCTAAATCTTTATCCTAGATGTGTTTTTTCCCCTACATGCTATGAGTTCTTGATGTTTCAGCCTTCTTTGGGGGGGAGGGGGAGAAGGAGGTAGAGGGTGTAATTGTTCCATTTCTACACAACTAATAAATGAATACATACCCAAAGATTGGGTTGTTTTACCCACCTTCAGAAACAGGGCCCTAATAACTGGGGGGCATTTGAGAGTTCTGCCTCATTAGAAATTGGTGAGAGCCTCAGAGAAAACTCTGCCCCCACCAGTTACTTGGGATGTGCCAAAGGAAAAACCAAGCAGTGGATACTCAATAGTGCCTACTATTGCTTATACACAGTTCATATCTTCAACCTGTTGTCTGGGACCATCCTGTGTAGTCAGTGAAGGGAAAAGGAAGAAAGAGGGAATACTCAGCATCCTTCAAAGTTCCTGTACCACCACCTCTTGTCACTGACCAATTGAGCTGTTAATCGGCATTAGGCTGACCAGTGTTTTTATAACAATGATTTCAAATCCCTACTTAGCTGGCCTCGTGCTAATTGACAGCTTCAGCAGGCTGTGACCCTGATGAAAAGAATGAGGTGTGGCTCTTTCCCCCAAGTTCTTTATGTACTTCAATGACTGTTTGTGTTTGTGAAAACATTCCTGTATGTGGCTCTGCTGAGGTGATGGTGGTTGAATTCAGTTCGACGAGTACTATTTTGAAGCACCTGCCATATGTCAGGTACTTGGCCAAGTGTTAGAGAGAAAAAGATAAAAAAATGAAACACTTCCTTGAAGCAGCTTATATTCTACTTAGGGGAGCTCCCATTCTCCTGAATGGGACTCCAGTTCTTAATTACCCCCAGAGGTTCTTCCTTATTCTTAGGTGTAATGATATTTAACAGACATCCCCTCTCTCTACCACCATCATGCCACATAGATATCTGCCATTCTGCCAATACATTGGAGCTGTCAGGTAACTTGAAATGGATTTGCTGCTGACTTTTTTTGTTAAATGTTTCTCAATAGAGAAGTGATGTGGCCAGATCCATAAGGAATAATAGTTAATCAGGAAGCAGACTGAAGGATGGATGAAATGGGGTAGGCGGGTGGGTAATGAGGCTCTGAATTGGCTTGGCAGATGCGGAGATAAAAAGGAGAGTACAGATGTGAGAACTAGTGCAGATGCTAAATCATTAGGATGGAGCAACTTACATGTGGGAATGAGGTAGAGGGATAGCATGTAGGTGACAGAGGCTTCAGGCTTGAGTAACTGGAAAAGGTGGTGGTATCAGTAACAAGAATAGGGAAAATAGGAGGAAGAGTGAATTTCATGGTTGAAGGAAGATGAGTTCCATTTCCGATAGGTTGAGTTTGAGTTGCTAGCAAGACATCCAGGAGGAGATATTTAACAGGCAGCTGGAAATGAGAAATTGGAGCTCAGAAGAGCAATCAGAGCTGAAGTTACAAAGGTAAAGTCATCTTTATAGAAGTGATAATTTAAGCCATGGGAGTAGTTGAGCTTACTAAGAAGGAGACAGCAGAGAAAGGATTGAAGATGCTTCTTGGGGGACATACACACTTTAGGGGCAAGATGAGGAGGAAGAACCAGGGAAGGTGACTGAGGAGTAAGATAAGCAGGAGAATAAGGAGGAAGTACCATTGGAAGCCAAGAGAGGAAAGAATATCAAGAAGTGGGTGAAATATAATAATAGTTTTGGTTTTTATAGCACTTTAAAGTTTGTGGTGATTTTTAAAATTCTGAGAGTTTCTGGCTAATTTAATCATTTTACTAATAAAGCCAGCATGCTATTTAATTAAAGGATGGTCTTAGACCAAAGACTTCTCGTGGCAGTGAGCTAACAGTTTATATGCTCTTTGAAGAGTAGATGCTGCCAAGGGGTGCTAATCAACTCTGATTGATTAACACAAAGGGAAGTAGACTATATTAAAATGAGAGTCTTGGGGTACTTGACTTAGGTCACACAAATCAATTTCCATATCATCTGTCTTCACAAGGGAGAATCAACATTTTCCCATCCCTGTTTGAGCAAACACAATGAGCAGGAATACACCCATTAGCCCAAACTTTCTTTTACTGTCGGATTAGATCTTGGCCTTGATTGTTGTTTGTCCTTCTTCCCAAAGAGGACCATCTAGCAGTGAATTGGATTTAAGTGAGGGAGGGCTCTACAAAGTCACCAGCCTCACTCTCTCCTCCAGAGCTATCTGGGTCCAGTGGCAAGATATAGATAGATAGATAGATAGATAGATAGATAGATAGATAGATAGATAGATAGATAGATAGATAGATAGATAGATAATCAGCATGACTAGAGATGGTCCTGGATGTTTTAGGCAATTGGGGTTAAGTGACTTGCCTAGGGTCACACAGCTAGTAAGTCTGAGGTCGCATTTGACCTCAGGTCTTTCCAACTTCACAGCCAGTGCTCTAGGCACCTAGCTTCCCTTCTTGTGCTTGGTAAGTCTTTAAGAGAGATTCCCCACACTGGTAGGTTTCCACATGAGGACAGAGAAAAGGGAAAAAACCTTGGTCCTAATACAATAATTAGTTATTAAATACAAGATAGGAATGTCCATTTCTTACAAGTTACAAAGTGCTTTATATACATTATGTCATGAGATCCTCACAAATAGCCCTGGGAAGCAGGTGCTGCACATATTACTTATTCCCATTTTATAGATGGAAAAAGTGAGTCTCAGAAAACTGAAGTGACTTCATATAGTCTATAGACAGCAAAGTCAGGACTCTCTGTGCTGTATGTAAGAATCACAGCCTATTATTCTAAGGAGTAAAGATCATATAGGATTTTCTAAATTGGAGTAAGATCACAGGATACTAATGTGATATGCACATAAAACAATTATATGTCACCAGAACAATAATAGTACTCAGCTCTGGTCCTGGGATATCCAGTAATACCAACTAGGGAGATCATTGAAGGAAAACTAGTGAGCAGTGGCCATCTGTGTTTAATAGACCCCTGAATGTCCATGGCTCTTGCCTTTATGACATGCTTCTCAATCACTGTAGTTATACATGATCAAGGAAGTGCGTTTGAGTGCAAGGCTCTGTTGAGCGCTGAGTTTGTTTAGGGGTATCAAGGCTCCATTCCAGGGTTCCCAGTGGGCCCATCTGTAGGAGTGGGATCATAAAAACTGCAGTATAACAGGAGACCAATGGCCCAAGTAATCCTGTATCTGTCCCCAATCTCGGTCCACTGCACAGGAAAACCTAATACCCCAAGAACAAATCAAGTCACAAAGTCATCTACAAAAGAAGAGAAAATTTCTTCCTGTTGCCAATAACTAATCAACCTGTACCCTACAGTAAACAAGTAGATAAGACTCATAATTCTTATTCTATTAATGATAGGAAGTGGGACAACCATAGATGTTGTTGTGTTTTATTATTCAAGGAAGCTGATTGTAGAGTGGTACCCATGAGTCCTAGAGCATGATGTAATGGGTTTGGCAGAGATTTTTTATTCATGCATCTGCTGAATTAGTTTTTTCAATCCATAAGTTATCTGTCAGGGGGGGGGAATTTTCCTTGTGTGTAAGTGTAATGCATGAATGAATATATCCAATAAATTAACCCAGTATTTATTAGACATCTTTTGTTTTCAGATCATTGAGTTAGGTACTGATTCATATGAAAATTTAGAAAACACTGAGTTGCCTTCATGAAGCCTTATAGTCCAGAAAAGAGATGTTATATTTCTGTAAATAAAAATAATAAAAAATATGTTAGATTAAGACTATAAATTGTAGAGCAGATGTCAATCTGCTTCCAATGCTAATTAAACCACAGGAGTTTATAAGAGAAGTACAAATAAAGTGTTCAGTGAGTGTGGAGGGGGGAAGGTAATATCTGATTGTGTAGGATTGTGAAAGATTGCATGTGAATTAGACTTTAAAAGATGAGTAGGAATTCAGCAGGTAGAGAGAATAAAAAGGGTGGGGAAATACAGGTTGCTACTGGGGAGCCATCTAATCTGGGTAGTACATAGAAGGTGTAGAGAGAAATAGTATGTTTAGTTGTTTTTCAGTTGTGTCCAACTCTTCATGATCCCCTTTGTTGTTTTGTGTGGGTGTGGGTGTGTGTTGTTTTTTTGGCAGAGATACTGGAATTGTTTGCCATTTCTTTCTCCAGTTCATTTTACAGATATGGAAACTGAGGCATACAGGGTTAAGTTAGTTGCCCAGAGTCATACAACTAGTAAGTATCTGAGGACAGATTAAACTCAGGGAGAGGACTCTTCCTGACTCCAAGCATGGCACTCTATCCACTGTCCCACCTAGCTGTGAGAAAAGGATGAAAACATAGGGTAGTACCATAATATATGGAAAGCAAGGCTAAGGAGTTCAAATTTAGTAGTAATAGAAAGAAATTCTAAAGTTTTAGATAGAGGAGTGGTATGACCAGATCTAGACTACATGAATTTTAAAGGGGGAGGCTGGTCTTAGCAAGATCTGCTAGGAGGTTATAGTAGTAGTCCAAGTAGGTGGCAATTGTGGGGACAATACCAAGATGGTGCCTATGGAAAAAGAGGAATGAGAGAATTCTTGTACAGATGGAATTGACAGAACATGGTAATTGATTGGATATGGGAGGTGAGAAAGGGGGAAGAATCAAAGATAACAGCAAGATTTGAAATATGGAAGACCTAACGGTAGCACTGACAGAAACAATGAAATGACCAGATTTTGAGAGAAAGATAATAAGGCTGGTTTGGGACTTGCTGAGTTTGAAATGCCAATGGTATATCCTGCTAAATGGATAGGCCTTATAGGCAGAGAAGAGATCAGTTAAAGAAGTGGGGGAAGAACCAAGAAAATGTGGCATCTTGAGTCAGTAGAGGAGAGTATATTTATTGTGAAAGATGCAGTGGTCACCACTGTCATTTGTTTATGAAGTGATAAATAATGGAAAAAAAGGTCTCCCAGAGCAGTATGTCAGTGGAAAGGATACCTGATTGGAAAGTCGGTATACTTGGCCTGGAATCTTACTTCTACTAGGTCAAGTTCTTTTGATTTCTCTGGATTTCGATCTCTGCATCTAAAATGGGAATGGGGAGTTGGTGACTCACAATGTCTCTTCCAACTCTAGAAATGAATATGTTATTGGTGATCTTTGAGAAAGTGCTTTCAATATTGAAATGAGAAGATGTAAGAGGATGGGGAAAAAAAGATTGTTGAAAGGACAGGATTGAAAACCATATGGTCATGAATTTTTACAGCTGGAAGGAATCTTAGACACTGCCTAGTCCAAACCCCTTATTTTGCAGATGAGGAATTTGAGGCCCAAAGAAGATAAATGTCTTGCTAAAGGTTTACACATCCAGTAAGTGTGAGATGCAGGATTTGAAACCACATGTTTTTGGCTCCAAGTGCCAAACTCTATCCATTATGTCATACTGCTTCTCCATTGCATAACAGAGATGGTAGCTGGAATAAAATCCTAAAGCAGATAAGAAACGATAGAATCAAGTAGCATTAGGAATTAACTTTAGCAAAAAGTAGGGTTACCTTTTGTTCTAAAATTGGAAGAGAAGGAACAGAGAACAGAAGATCATTCTAAAGAGTTTTGAAGAGTTGACCAGTTGTGAAAAGACGGCTTAGAAGTATGGCAGGAGGGGACTGCTGTGCTGGGGTGGGAGTGGAGCCCAACCCTGTGGTCATGCTGACACAGATCCAGCCTCAGGCAGGTCACACCAGAAAAATTTACCCCTAGAACCTCTGAATTGGCTGTAGCACCAGTGTCTTCTGGAACTAAGCTGACAGTCTGGTGAGAGGGTCAAGAAGTTGGCCAGGGGGAGATTACAGGGGTCTCTGCTGGAGCTGAGGCAGAATTCAGTTGTTCTACTTCAGCTGAGAACCAGGAAGCAATTTTGAGTGTCAGGCCCAGGTCGGGGAGGAGTGCAGGCTAGCCAGGAGCTTGCAACCACAGCAAACAAAATTTTGTTTCCTGGTTGTATAGTAAGTAGGCTTGGGGTCATTTACAGACCAGGGCACAGGCCAGGCAAGTGAAGAACCTGCCCCTCCTTAAATTGTACTACCTTGTGCCCCCTGAAGCTTGGGACAGTACATCTTGGAAGCAGTGCCCCACTTTAAGAAGGAGTTAAAAGTCGGGGCAGCTAGGTGGTGCAGTGGATAAAGCACCGGCCCTGGATTCAGGAGTACCTGAGTTCAAATCCGGCCTCAGACACTTGACATGTACTAGCTGTGTGACCCTGGGAAAGTCACTTAACCCCCATAGTCCCGCAAAAAAAAAAAAAAGGGAGTTAAAAGTCAAGAAATAGGCAGGCAAAATGAGGAGACAGAGAAAGATGCAGACCATAGAAAGTTTAGTGAAAAGGGAGATCAAGGCGCGCCCTCGGTAGAGGATAGCAACATCAGGCCTCCTACATTCCAAGCTTCCAAGAAAAGTATGAATTGGTCTCAGGCCATAGAAGCACTCAAAAAGGATTTTGAAGATAAAGTAAGAGAGGTAGAGGAAGAAATGAGAGTGATGCAGGAAAGTCATGAAAAAAGTCAACAGCTTGAAACGCCAAATGGAAAAGGTCTCTGAAGAAAACAATTGCATAATAATTAGGATTGAACAAATGGAAGCTAGTGACTTTATGAGAAACCAAGAGATAATAAAGCAAATCCCAATGAATAAAAAAAAAATAGAGGGCAATGTGAAATATCTTCTTGGAATAATAGCTGACCTGGAAAATAGATCCAGGAGAGATAATTTGAAAACTATTGGACTACCTGAAAACCATGATCAAGGAAAGAGCTTAGACATCATCTTCTTGGAAATTGTCAGGGAAAATTGCCCTGATATTCTAGAAGCAGAAGGTAAAATAGAAATTGAAAGAATTCACTAATCACTTCCTGAAAGAGATCCCAAAATGAAAAGTCCCAGGAATATTATAGCCAAATTCCAGAGCTCCCAGGTCAAGGAGGAAATATTGCAAGTAGCAAGAAAGAAACAATTTAAGTACTGTGGAGCCACAGTCAGGATAGCACAAGATCTAGTAGCTTCTACATTAAAGGATCAGAGAGCATAGAATATGGTATTCCAGAGGGCAAAGGAATTGGGATTACAACCAACAATCACCTACCCAGCAAAACTGTATATAATCTTCCAGGGGGAAAATGGGACTTCAATGAAAAAGAGGATTTTCAGGTATTTGTGATGATGACAAAATATATGGTACTTATTTTATTGGGCTCTTGTGAAGAAAATTCTTTGTCAGATATTAGGTACCATATAAATGTTATCTATTACTGTTGTTTCAATAATCAAACTCATGGGCTTATCATAAGGAAATCTCTCTTTAAAGTACTATATAGGGGCAGCTGGGTGGCGCAGTGGATAGAGCACTGGCCCTAGATTCAGGAGTACCTGAGTTCAAATCCGACCTCAGATACTTGACACTTACTAGCTGTGTGACCCTGGGCAAGTCACTTAACCCCCATTGCCCCACAAAAAAAAAAAGTACTATATAAATGTAGTTTACTATAAAAAAATGATGAGTAGGATGCTATCAGAAAAACCTGGAAAAACCTACATGAACTGATGCAAAGTAAAATGTACCAGATACAAAATAACAGCAATATTGTAAGATGATCTGCTGTGAATAACTTGGTTATTTTCAGCAATGAAATGATCCAAGACAACTCTAAAGGTCTTATGAAAAATGCAGTCCATCTACAGAGAGAGAACTTATGGTGTCTGAATACAGATTGAAGAATAATTTTTTTTTTAGTTCCTTTATCAGAAGTTTTGTTTTTGTCCATTTTCTTTCACAGTTTGGCTAAGGTGAAAATGTTTTGCTGACTGCTCATGTATAGCTTATATTGAATTGCTTGGGTTCTTGGCAGGCAGGGAGGGAGGAAGAGAATTTGGAACAGAAAGTTTTAAAATATTGATGTGAAAATATGTATTTTACATGTAATTTGGGAAAATAAAATTCTAAATATTGAAATACAAAAAAAAATGAATGGACCAGTTATGTTGAGAGAATTTCTTTAATGGTTTTTGGAAAAGGAAACTAAGGAGAATGGAGAAGTTGAGGAGAAAGGAAAAATTTTTAAACAGTTGCTGTGGGTAATGAGCTAAGACCCCTTCGGCAGTTCCATGAGATCAAAAACATTTTCATAATAATATTAAGACATTTTAATTTCTAAATATGGCAAATATTGATAGATATAAACACATAAACCAAAGTTCTTTTGGGAGGATCTTTAATTTTTGGACCTGAGGTTTTAAAAATTGATAATTTCTGATTTTTGACATTTTGATTTCATTTAATTTTTAATTTATGGAATAAAACAAGCATATCTATAATATAGTATAATAAAAAAGATGATTTCACATGAAGCTGAAAATCTATTATGTACACCTTGATATTCCTTTTCAATATATAATAAAGTTAACATATAAATTTCTTTTTTCTTCTTCTCTTCCTCCCCCAGATAATAAATAATTAATAATTGATAATTGCTGATTCAGAGTGACTGAAAGAGCAGATACATATTGTGCAGTCAAACAATCAATCATCAAGAATGTATTAAGCTTTTGCCATATGCCAGGCACTGTGCTAAGTACTGGGGAGTCACAGAAAGGTCAAAAATAGTAGGAAGACTATTAAATTAGACAGGTAGCGTTAGGTCAGATGACACAGGGCCCTGAAAGCCAGGGAGAAGCATTTAGACTTGAAATATTAGACATGAATCGTTAAGAGACAAGTCTACAAGTAAAAAACAAAACCCCCTGATTTGTCCAAGCTCAGTCCAGGGCCTAAATATCCCCTACAAACATTCTGATGGGTTTTATAACCTGATCACAAGACCAGAAAACTTTACATTGATGATGTGACACTCTTACATTCTGCAGATATTTTTGTCCACTTTGAATGACCTTTGTAGAGTTTTGTTCTGGATGGTTGGATTCCATGCATGGATTAAAACGGATATGCATTTTTGGCTAAAGACCAAGTAAAGAGCAATGCCCATAGGGAGGAAAGGAAAAATAAGCAAATTTATCAATGCTTTCTGATGAGCTCCTAATTTTCAGAGCCAATTTTTGTTAAATAAGCCCTTTTGTCTTGATTAAAGCTACAAGTCCGCAAAAGCAAGCCTGACCCCCTGAAGTAAAATTCAAAATTTATGGAAATTCAAATGTACTTTCATTTTTTAATGGTTATAATCGAGGCTAAAAAGTATTTATAAATTGACAGAAGGTTTACAGTAAACTGAGGTATATACAAGAGAACCAAGCCATGGCCTTTTGCTAGTTTAGGCCAAGAAAGGGACTAATAATAAATTTCCTCTTGGTGTACTGTGAGTGCATAGACTAGCAATCAACTTAATCCCCATTGTTTCTGGGATATTACCTATCCTGTTGACTCACCATTTAATTCTATGTTTCATTTCCTCAGTCTCTAATAGTAATTGCTATTATTTATAGACAGCTCATTGAAATCTGCTTGATCATAGCCACCTGGAGAGAACCATTAGCCCTGGCTGCCGTCAAAGACCCAGTTTAACTCCTACCTTTTGCAGGAGGTCTTTCCCAGGCCCACCTCCAGTCCCTTCCCTCTGACATTACCTTCTATCTACCTTTTAAAAAATATTTTGTATGTACCTACTTCTTTACATATTATCTCCCCCATTAAAAGGTAAGCTCCTTGACAACTGGGTCCCTGTGTTGGCCTTTCTTTGTATCCCCAGCTCTTAGAAATCTGCCTAGAACATGGTAAAAAAAATATTATATAATAGTAATTAAAAAGTGCTCAATAAATACATGTTTATGACCCACTGACTGACTGACTAATTTATTGATCCTGACTGGAGAGTGGAGAATGGACAAGCCTCTGTCTATATGGGATTACTTTAGCTTCCTTTGCCTTTTGAAGTCACAAAATTCAAGTTCTCACATCTCATAAACACCTTCTAGAAACACAGAATCTTATAGTTCTAAGAGATATGATATAGCATCTATTCCACCTATTGCCTAAAGAATGATTCTCCTCTACGGTATATCTAACAAGCGATCTTTCAGACCTCCAGGCATGAGAAATTGATTGGTGGGTTCTTTGTTGTATTCTTCTGCTAGCTCAAGTTATAAGCATCTTAACATTGACCTTATATGTCTTCTTACACAGTATGTTCACATAAACACCTATTTATTTAGTGCCTACTATGGACAAAGGGAGACAGCTAGATGGCCCAGTGGATAGAACTCTGGGCCCGGAGTCAGGAAGACCTGAGTTCAGTCTGGCCTCAGACACTTACTAGTCATTTGACAAGTCATTTAACTTCTCCTTGCCTAAGAAGCATCTAGGTGGCCCAGTGGACAAAGTACTGGTCCTGGACTTAGGAAGACCTAAATTCAAATGTGATCTCAGACACTTACTAGCTTTTTTTGTTGTTGTTTTTTTTTTTTGTGGGGCAATGAGGGTTAAGTGACTTGCCCAGGGTCACACAGTTAGTAAGTGTCAAGTGTTTAAGGATGGATTTGAACTCAGGTCCTCCTGAATCCAGGTCCGGTGCTTTATTCACTGTATCACCTAGCTGCCCCACTTAATAGCTTTGTGACCCTGGAAAAGGCACTTACCCTCTATTTGCCTTAATCCACTGGAGAAGGAAATGGCAAATCACTCCAATATCTTTACCAAAAAAATCCCCAATGGACAATATGGTCCTTGAAGTCACAAAGAGTTGGACACAACTGAATGACTGGACAAAATGAGCAAGGTCCTGGAGTTGCAAAGAGGTGAGGGAAGAGAATAAACATTCTCATAGTGCCCATTCTGTGCTAAGCACTGTGATGGATATCATTTGTATGCTTTAATAAATGTTTAATGCCCAAAGACTGGTGCTAAAGCTTCTAATTTAAGGCGATCACACAATATAGATTTTAAACATCACAGCACATTAGAATTATAATTTCATTTGGTCCTTTTAACAACCCTGGAATGTATGGTTAGAATCTCCATTGTTACAGATGAGTAAACTTGAGGTAGGCAGAGATTAAGCGATTTACCCATAGAGTCACACAGCTAATAATTGCCCTTACATTAATATATTAATATAATTTAATATAAATACATCAATCAATTAATTGTACTACTAATAATATATTATATATAATAAGAGTTACAATAGCTAACATTTATGCAGCCCTTTAAAATTTAAAGCTTTATCCTCTATGTTACAGCTGCCTGTAAAGGCAAGAAGAAAACAGCCCCTTAGTTTTGAAGAGCCCTAAATGATTCTTAGAAAGACAATGTATTATGGAAGAGTCAGCCTCAGTTAGGAAGTTGTAGGACTGTTCAAGTCCCACCCTTAATATGAACTGACTGTGTGACCCTGGGCAAGTCACTTAATCCTTAAGCTGTAGGTAGGTTGCTGACACCTCTAAGTCCCTCAAAATTAGTTTCCCTCTTGGACATGACCCATTTTGACATTCTTAGAGTTTTAGCCTCATTTGCAGAGGGGAAGATTTCTGTATAGGGTCCCTAACATACTCTAGACTTGATACAATTGGTAAAGTCACAGTTGTGAGCTGGAAATTAATTTACAAAGCCCTCTGGTGATGAAGTGAGTATTTGTGTAATAATTCATGGTTAACTAGTCACTCTGTGAGAGTTTGCTGGTTATTTTTTTTCCCCAAGGAGCAGGTAGTAAGTGCTACATAAAGGTATGGAAACAATTGTCACATCAATACATGCATCTAACTTGAAGAAGGAGGCACCACAGCTGCCCAGAAGCCTGGAGAGCTGAGGTTGCCCCCAAATCAGGTTCAGTGCAAAAAGAAGTCCCTGGATTTCTTTTTAATCCTGAAATCACCAGTCACTAAACTGTTTCAGTTTTTCTTCAAAGTACAAAAGGACTTGGTGGCAGTCATCCAAGAATAACAATTAGCCCTCCAGAAGGCAGTGAGTAATTATTAAAAGCCACAATGGCAGCTAACAAGGATGATGTCATAATTAGACCCCTGGGCTTAATAGGGATCCCCAGGGTCCAATCATAGGCAGTCAAATTCTTGAGAAGGGTGAAGAACAATTGAGTTGCTTAATGATATTTTTTTGAAAGCACCCACTCTGTGGGGGCAGCGGCCCCATACAAAGGGATTAAGGGACAAATACTATTCCCAATTGGAGGAGCTGGTGGCCAGCACCTAGAGATTTATTGAACTGATGACCCTGAACCCAGACATTGCAAAAAGGGTTGGGGCGGGGCAGGGAAGGGTTTCTGAATCACCTTCTTACATCTGTAAGAATTCTTAGCAATCTATCTTGCCTATACTTCCAGCTATTTTCCTGGCTGAAGTGCTTTGAAATGTTCCAGATTTTAGGTAATGTTTCTTTTCTAGAGATAGAAAAATACCTTGGATTAATCATGATTCATGTGGAATAGACTGAAGATCTGGTATTCCTAGCCTAAGGTTTCCATGGATAGATTTCAAAGGATCTATGAACTTGGATGAAGGGGGAAATTACACCTTTATTTTCACAAGCTTCTAACTAAATTTTAGCATTTATTTCAATTATTTCGAAGCCTGATTCAGATTCTCTGGCTTCACCAGATTACCAATGGGTTCCGGGGCACAAAAAAAGGTTAAGAACCTTGCTCTAGATAGAGAAGCAACATGACACTGATTTGTAGTTAGGACCTGAATTCAAATCCCAATTCTGCTATTTATGACCTTGGGTAAGTCTACCAACTAAGCTTCAATTTCCTTATCTGTAAAAGGAGGGAGTTAGACCATATATTCTCTAAGGTACTATCTAGTTCTGAATCCTATGACCCTAGATCCTAAGCCTTTTCTAGCCCTTCTCAACAATCAAGAATTCACACACACCTACGATTAATTAAATTCCATAAACATTAATTTAAACCTCTACCTGCAATGACAGAAAGTTAGGTCTCCTTGTTGGAATGTAATTTCCATGAAAGTAAGGATTGTTTCATTCTTTGTCCTTTTATCTCCAGCATCTAGCCAAAGTGCTGAATAAATAGCCTGTTCATTGATTGATTGTAAAAAACCAAAAGCAACTAAGGAGTTGTAATGCAAGGAGACAGATTTGACTTTGTAAATATCACTGAAACTTGGTGTTATGAGACCCATGTCTGGAATATGACTCAAAATGAACAATATAGGTAAAGGGGGAAAGGAAACATTTTATTTAAAAGAATATACTTGTGTGGAGAAATCTTGGAACCTCCATAACAGTATGTATGTATGTATGTATGTATGTATGTATGTATATAAATATACATACATATACTGTAAGGAATTGATTGTGATTTGGAGTTTTTATAACCCCATCTTTGCTTCATCATGGTCAGACAGAAAAGATGCAAGCTTTAAAATCCTAAGAGAAGATAGGTGTGTACTTTAAGAGATTATGGAACAAACAACACAAAGAATATTTATTGAGTCAAAGTATCAAACTAAGTACCTAACCCCCACCTAGGAGTTCCCCCCATGCCCACATGGGCCTGGCCAAATTATAATGGGGACAGCCCAGGGGGTATGTTAAACCAATTAGAGACTAAGCATTGCTATAGAACCACCCTTCCTGTGAGAGAGGGAGGAAGGGGGAGAGGAGAGACTCCCAGAGAGGGACGGTAAAGGAAGGTAGAGACAGAGGGAGAGAGGAGCTGGTGTGTGTTTGATTTTCAAACCTAACCAGGAGATACTGCAAAGCTGCTTCCCCTTAAAACTGCAGATTCCAGGGATGGCTCATTAAGCCAGCTGAGCTGGAAACAAGTTTGGGATTTGAGTTAGTTTTTGGCAGATCCAAGCTGTTCTGAGTAGCTGAGGAAGCAGAGCTTATTCCAGGTACCTGGAGGCCTTTTTTACCCAAGAGATTTAGATTCTAACTATCTGGGAAGTGGGTGGTATTTTTCCCTTTCTCTATCCCCTTTCTCATTGTCCCTAGCTTTATTAACTCCACTTGTGTTGTAAATTTTGTTACCATTAATAAAACCTGATTTGTTTGTGAAAAAGAGGCTGTTAATCTCCTTTCTTATTAGTCTGGGAGACATAACTGGAAAGGAGGCAGTTCGGAGAAGGGGAAACTCTGGACCTAGAGGCCCCCCATTATTTTCTAAACCCCAATAATATGGTGAGCCACCCAATTAACTCCCCATACTAAATTTGCCCTGGACAATGCATATACATATATTCTGACATGTACCATATAGTTTGGGAGAGAAGATTTCAATGACTTCAGAATAAGAATAGGTAGATCTTATGAACTAAAATTCCTTAGGGAAAGGCAGCCCAGAAAGATTAAGGAGTTCTTAAGAATAAAATTTGGAAATCATAGAGAAACTGTTCTAATGAAGAAGAAAAAGGTCAGTTTTCTTAAGAGACATATGCATGCACAGGGAATTCACAAGGCAAGCTAGATTTTAGAGGATAGAAGCAAGGATTGGTATCAGAGGATGAATACAGATGTGTGGCATTAAAATTTAGGAAGATTGTTTAGAGTTGCCTACAAAATAAAATTTAAACTATTCCGTTTAGCTTTTAAAGCCCTATACATGACTAAAAATTGGAAATCAAGGAGATTGAGGAATAGTAAAACAAGCTGTGGTATATAGTTGTAATGAAAATTGTTGTGCTATAAGAAATGATGGGGCAGCTAGGTGGCGCAGTGGATAGAGCACCAGCCCTGGAGTCAGGAGTACCTGAGTTCAAATTCGGCCTCAGACACTTAACACTTACTAGCTGTGTGACCTGGGCAAGTCACTTAACCCCAATTGCCTCACACACACACATACAAAGAAATGACAAACAGGATGATTTCAGAAAAACATGAAAAGACTTACATGAATTTATGCAAAGTGAAATGAACAGAACCAGGAGAACATTGTACACAGAAAGAGCAATATTGTTTGATGAAGAACTGTGAATGACTTAACTATTTTTAACAATACAATGATCCAAGACAATCCCAAAGGACTAATGATAAAGCAAACTTTCCACCTCCAAAGAAAGAACACAGACTGAAACATGCTATTTTCACTTTATTTCATTTTTTCTTTTATTCGAGTTTTCTTATACAAAATGACTGATATGGTAATATTTTACATAACTGTACATGTATAACCTATAACCTGATTACTCATTACCTCAGGGAGGAGGAAGGGGAGGGAACAAAGGAGGTGATTAGGGGGAAATGATGACCTATGTATATACAGACCAAGCATAAGTCAATTTAGAAAAATTTAGACACTTTTTCTGTAGTTCAAAAATTTTAAATACTTAAAGAAATGAGCTTTAAAAAAGAATGTAAGCTCATTTTGAATAGTGACTATTTCATTCTTTGTACTTGTGTTCCTATAAGCACATAATAGGTGCTTAATAAATATTTGTTGATTGATTTGACAATTCCATGGTTTTGGAATCAGAACTGGTTGAATGACTAGACCCAAAGAGTATTCATTCATTAATGGTTGGATGTCAGATTGGAAGGAGGCTTCCAGTGGTGTACTCAGGTATTTGAGCTTTAGCTATTTTGTTTTAATTGATCACTTGTAAAAGTATAGATGGCATGCATGCATTTCCCCCCATGTCACTCTTACAATCGAGTGACCCTTGCCTCTTTGCTATTCCCTAAAGAAAACCATCCAACTCTTCTTGACTTTGGCTGGCCTCCACATGCCTGGAATGTCCTTCTTCCTCACCTCCACCTCCTTAATTCTCTGTCTTTAAGGTCTAGCTAAAATCCTATCTTCTACACAAAGTCTTTTCCCATCTCCCCCTTACTTCTAGTTCCTTCCCTCTATCGATTATCTCCAATTTATCATGTATTTATCTTGTTTATACATAATTGTCTACATGTTGCCTCCCAATTAGATCGTGAGCTCTTTGAAAGCAAGGATATCAGGGCAGCTAGGTGGTGCAGTGGATAAAGCACGACCCTGGATTCAGGAGGAACTGAGTTCAGATCCAGCCTCAAACACTTGCCACTTACTAGCTGTGTGACCCTGGGCAAAGTCACTTAACCCTCATTGTCCCACAAAAAAAAAAAAAACAAAAAAACATCTTCTATCTTTCTTTGTATCCCCAGCACTTAGAATAGTGCCTGCACTTAGTAGGTTCATAATAAATATTTATCAATAGACTGACATGCTTATCAAATTTGCAGATGGGAAGGCTAGCGAACACACTGTATAGTTGTCAGGATCCAATACTGAGAGTGATTTATTAGGGGAACCATGGGGACCAAATCTTAATCCAATCCCCTGCAGTGAGTATGCACTATCTCACCAAATTTTGCACCTCCTGGGGAGTGCTGGCCCAAGACCTCTCCTGTGTTGCTTTTCTCATTTCTCACACCAGTTCTACCTATCTTCAAATCTAACTAGAAAGAATCTCAAAGGCTACCTAGTTTAACCTATACCTAACCAATATAGAAATATCCCTAACAAGTAGCCGTTTTGAATACCTCCAGAAACAGGGACCTGGCTCTTTCCAGAGGTAGTCTATTATGCTTTTGTTCTGATTGTTAGGGCTGGGGCGGGGAGTGGTGGTAGGGTTATTCTGTGCCTCAAGTCTAGAATCAATTGTCTTTCTGCCGCTCCCATTCATTGCTCCCAGTTCTGCCCTCTAGGGCCAAGCAAAACTGTACTCATCCTTCTTATAAGTGATAGTTTTTCTTTTTTTCTTCTTTTTTTTTTGGTAAAAGTTATTTTAATTCAGACATTAAAAATACCACGGAGGTAAACCACATAAAACAAAATTTTTGCTAAGTGAACAAAGCTTAAAGCTTCCCACCCCCAAACTTGTCCATCAAGCTTGAAGCAGTAAATGTCTTCCAGAAGTATTCAGCCACCAACAATGATGTTGTTAATAGGCATATGAATCAATTTAACACAAAAAATCAATGAATCCCATTATAGCAAAGCCAACTGCTGTTGCCATAACTATCTTCTGGAATTCTTTTCTATCTGGTTTGGTACATCTTTTGACAAGCCGAATTGAGTCCCTTACAAACTGCTGACTAGGATCAACAAATTGCATTACCTGATCCATGGCTATCTGCACAACTGATGCTCCAGACCCAAAGGACATGTAACCACTCTGATAGTTTTTCATATTCCTGAAAATGGCCATCAAGCCTTAGGTTGCAATCCTGACTCTAATACTTAATAACTATGTGACCATAGTCAAGTAACTTAACCTCTACTGTAAAATAATGAGAGGGTTGGACCTGACAACCCCTAAGATCTCTTCCCCTTATAAATCTAGAATCCTTTGGCCACTCTAAGGATTTTTGTCTCCAGGCTAAGCATCTCTATTTCACTGTTCACTATCCAGTTCACTCTTTTGGTCAATGGGGGTTGGGGGATCAGGAGAAGGCTGGAGCCTTTCTCCTCCCCCCTCCCCAATCCTAACCCTTGCCCACTAATCCCTTCTCAGGAGTTTGGATAGAAGGTTTCCACAACTAAGGTACCAGATTCTCAAATGCCCTAGTAGGAATTAGCTCTCTGCTTTAATACAAGCTCCAAAAGGCATAACCAACTCAACTAATTTAAACACTTCATATCACGCCTAGTTGAGCTGCCTTTGATTGATCCAAAAGAGGTATCTTGGCCTTCTTTACACCTCTGACTGATTGCTGTGTTCTCATCTGATAAAGGCTAAGTAGGCCGGGCTAATTGGTTTACTAAATCAGCCTTGTCACACACATAAACAAGAAAAAGCAAATCTAAATAAATCTTTTATTTTCTTTAGCATTTATTGCCAGTCTAATTTCACTGTAAGTTTTAGTACCTTTGGCATAATTCTTAGAAGACTATGTTCATTTCTAGTTTACATCCTCATTTGCCTTTTTGTCTGTCTTTTATATGTATCTCTTTAAAACTTGAGTTTATTGTTGAGTTCTCTGCCTAAAACTTCATAGCCTGTAAACAGGAAACCCAGACCACTTAGAATCATGGGATTTGGAACTAGAAAATACCCAGTCTGGTCCCCTCATTTTTCAGACAAGACACAGAGGAAAGGAAGTGACTTGTCTAAGATCACCTGGGCTAGAAGAGAGCTGAGATTCAAACCTGGGTTCTCCAACTCAAAATTCACTGCTCTTTCTCCTATGTGACACCCTTTCTAGTGTAACGATTGGAATAACGCCACCTGCTGGATACTAACTGTAGAAGAGTTCTGCCCATGAGGCGAAGGTCTTTGAGGGCAAGACCAGGAGTCTTGTCTTTGGTATCAGGAAGTGACGCGGACTAGTGGGAGGAGGAAGGAAGAGACTGGCGCGGAGTCTCGGGCCTCTTTCCTCTGGACTCTGGCGGAAAAGGGAGCTAGAAATGTGCTCTCCCTTTAATAGATAGGAATCTAGGCCTTTTTCTCTCTCTTTACCAAATTCTTATTCTCCTTAATAAATGCTTAAAAGTCTAACTCTTGCTAAAGCTTATAATTTATTGGCGACCACTCATTAGATATTTTAGACAGTTTAGCTAGAATTTTAGCCCTTAACAGATGGCTGACCACGAAGAGGAAAGCTAACCCTCAGTCTTCTGATCTGCTGGTTGGGTAAGAAATTTCCCCTCCCTCTCCCTTTAACTGCTAAGTACTGGCGCACTGGCTGTGTTTTCCTTTAAATTTTTTCGAATGGACCTTTTAAACTCCCTAATTACCCTATTTTTGATTTTAGTCTGTTTAACCAGACAAATGGGAGATAAGATCATGTTAATGCTTTGTTTTTGTGGATTTTCTATTTTTCTTTTTATTTTTGTTAAAAGAGCCAGCAACTTACTCACACAAGGAAATATCTCTCCCTCTCCCAACCATGCTTTTTCAGAGAAACCTGAAGAGATTCCTGCAGCTTTTCCCAGTTCTAACACTAATTGTTGCTTTAATTTTGCATGCCTGGAGGCAATGACCCACCCTCTAGAAGCTTTTAATCCCCTAGCACCTGGAGGCCAAGTGGGGGAAGAGGAATCCAGGCCTGAGTTCAAAATCAAGTCTGATTCTAATTGCTCTGGTCCCTCCCCTCCTCTCCAAACCCCACCCTCTACTCCTCCCATGGCCAAGCCCATTGCTTCCCTGGCCCGGGAAGTCCAAAGATCTAATGCGCATGCTCAACTTTCTCTAACTGCATTTGCAGCTTCAGGCTCACCCCTTCCCCAGCCTGGCTGTGCTTCTGAGACAACTTTAGAAAACCCTTTAAATTCCAGATATGCTCGTTTTGTTCATAATTTTGCTAACCTGCTTTTGTCTTTAATTAGTAATCTTATAAAGCATTTGTATGGTGAAAAGGCTGACAGACAATATAGAGGGGTTAAAGAAGAAAAACTTAAGCCGAATAAGAATGACAATCATCAACATAGTTCAAGACTCCGATTCTTTTGCCATGGAAGGGTATATATTTTACAGAAATGTAGAAGTAAGCAGCAAGGTATTGATATGAGTATTGGGGATTTTAGATATCGGAATCAAAAGTGTTCTGAATTCACTCAGAGTAATAGTATCAGTTCAGAGGTTACATAGGATTTCTATGCTATTATATGTACATTTTGAAATTAATGGTATAGGTTTATTTTCGTAGAGGTTTTCATGCATTTGAGATTGTGTTTTATACTTAGTTTCTAAAACAAAGAGAATATTTGTAAAAGCTTTTTATAGTCATGTGGTCCAGTTTATATTTTATAATACTCTTATTGATATTAAGTTCATATTCATTTAGATTTCCCTAGTTTGAATTTCATTGTCTTTTATTGTTCCACATGTATCTTCTATTCATTCATCTATCTAATTTTGAAACATGGTTTTGATTTCATAATACAATGTTAATTCTAGGAGTATTGTGCTCCCATATTCTGAGTTGTTTGTTTTTGTTATTTTTTCTCAACTGATTATTTGATCAAACTCTTTAAAGCATTTCCCTAGCAAATTGTTTGCCATGGCAAGTGTAAATTGATTCTAGAAGTATTATTTTTGATAAGCATATTCCAAAAAAAAAAAAAAAAAGAGGGGAACATTTGTAAAAGTTTTCTTTTTTCAAAAAAAAAAAAGTTCTTTGAGATTCTGTTATGCTTTAACTTGTATTTAAATATATTCAGATTTTTCACAAAAGTAATTGTATACTAAGTTTTTAAAAAAGGGGTATTATTTGAAATTGTTGCATAATTATATATTGTGTTCTGAGTCAAGATGTATTCACATTTTTTGCAATCATTTATTATCCTCAATTTTTAAATACATATGAGACTTGGATTATGGGAACTTATCATTTAAGACATTAATTGCCTTTATTCTGAGTTATCAGATGCCAGTTGGCCAAGATGCCATCCAATCACAAGAGGAATACACGCAAGAGCAGACACTGAACTGTCACATGAGGGGAGACATGCATGAAGTCAAGGTATGGCCAAGGGAACGGCTTTTGACAAATGTTGAGGTTGGATTCTCTTGGTTTAATATTTTATTTTTCCCCACAATATTGTACAGATGGCTGGAAGTATTGATCCCACCCATCTCACTTCTACACCTGGCTTCTATGCTCCCTCCTATATGCCTGATGCCATGGACATCTCAATCCCATGCATCTGATTAAGTCTGACTCAGTTTCTTCCAATATGTTCGGTGGCATGGACATATATTCCATCCACCTCTTTTAAGCCTGGCATACTGTATGGGCAGTACATACTGCTCAAGTGTGGGAATGCTCATATCCCATCATTTCTCTGTTCTTTTATGGTAACCCCCATAATTATCTCAGGTGTCATGATAAATACAGTGTTGAATTTGGCCTTGACATCTGTTACCAATTATATTAGATTTTTTAATTTCTCATAATGGCATGAGGATAATTAGGCAGATGATGCAAAAAGTGATGAAACAAAGATAAAAAATTATTTTTAATAATTAATATCGCAGCAATTATCTTCTCAATTACCCTCCATAAGGGGGGGACTATAGTAATATTATAATTTTAAAGAATGTTTCAATTTTTGTTTTATTATATGTTTCATGTGTAACAACTAAGATTCTGAATTCCCTTAGACATGTTTTTGAGAACTTTCATTGTTTGATTTGATTATTGACAAAGCTATTTTAAAGTTGTGTTAAGCTCAATTTTGTAGGAAATTTCCTGGCTGATTACCAGTATCCACACATCAACCCCTGAAAAGACTTCCATTCCACGACTACACCTAGAGGACATCTAAGAAAAGACTTTCAGAGACTTTAAATGAACAGTTTTGATTTGTTGTTTTTGTTTTTGTTTTTTTTTTCTCTTTCTGTTATAATATACACCATCTGTAATATGTATTCTCTGCAGAGGCCCTCCCTTTGCAAGACTAATGTCAAAGCGTCAGTTCATGAGGACAAAAAAAAATCGCCCCTCTGGACAAAACTTTCCTCTCTTCCTTTTCTATATTGTTGTTCACATATTATTAGTTATCAATAGTTATTATATTCTTTTTACTGTTCCGTCAAGGAAACATTTTGTTTCTTGAGGAACAACAGGGGGGACTGTAACGATTGGAATAACGCCACCTGCTGGATACTAACTGTAGAAGAGTTCTGCCCATGAGGCGAAGGTCTTTGAGGGCAAGACCAGGAGTCTTGTCTTTGGTATCAGGAAGTGACGCGGACTAGTGGGAGGAGGAAGGAAGAGACTGGCGCGGAGTCTCGGGCCTCTTTCCTCTGGACTCTGGCGGAAAAGGGAGCTAGAAATGTGCTCTCCCTTTAATAGATAGGAATCTAGGCCTTTTTCTCTCTCTTTACCAAATTCTTATTCTCCTTAATAAATGCTTAAAAGTCTAACTCTTGCTAAAGCTTATAATTTATTGGCGACCACTCATTAGATATTTTAGACAGTTTAGCTAGAATTTTAGCCCTTAACACTAGTTAGTCCTAGTTTCCACCATGTGGCACTGGGATTGTTTCCAGCTGTTAAGAGGGAAGTTATTGGCCACTAAGAACATGGTATAGTAAAGAGAGAGCTGGATTTGGATTCAGGAAGACCTGGATTCAAATCCTATCTCTTATAAAAAATGGCTATATGACTCAGGGCAAGTCACTCAACCTCTCAATGTTCCAGAAAAAACTTAAAACTACAAGTGTCAAAGAAAGGGTCTTCTACATTGGGAGAAGTTCTCCAGTAGCAACTTCAGACACCTATGAAAGCACAAGTTCGGGGTAGGGGGGAGGGAGAGGGAGAGATCTTGAGACATTCTTTGGCTTTTTGGCTCCTTGTTCATCTGTTTATGTTCATGGTTTTTTTGTTTTTTTCCATCTTCCTAGGGAATGGCATTTACACTGGAAGAAAGGCTTCAGCTTGGCATCCATGGACTAATACCCCCTTGCTTCTTGAGCCAAGATGTCCAGCTCCTCCGAGTGATGAGATACTATGAGAAACAGCCCAGTGATCTGGACAAGTATGTGGAGAATGCCCATGCTGTTAAATCTTCCCCAGCCCTTCTAATCCTACAATCTGAGTCTTGCAATTGAACAAGTATTTATCCAGCAACTCCTGATATAGGGAATGGGATGAAGACAGAAGGATGACTTGATCTCAAGGGTCTTATGATTTCCTAGGAAAGACCAGGCATTCCATGAGTCAGTCACAGAATCTCAGATTTTGAAGGAATCAGAGACCATTGAGTCCAACCAGTGACTGAACAAGAATCCTCTCGACAGTATACCTGACAAGTGGTTATCCAGCTTTTCCTTGAAGACTTCCTGGGATGGGGAGCTCATTATTTACTGAGGTGCTCCATTCCAATCCGGCACAACTGTAATTTGTTAGGAAGCATTTTGCCTAGATGAAACCAACATCTCTGCTCTCATTCCTCCTAACTGTGTTCCGGTACCCCAAGGAGTACAATACAGATAGCTTAGAACCAGTGCAAACATGTAATATTGTGACATGGGTGAAGTTTCTTTCTCCTTTTCTTTGGGACTCCTCCCCATTTGAGAGGCCCAATGACATATTACCCTCTCCCCTCTTCTCTCTTATTTGGAAACTTGTTCTTAGTAAGGGATATGATATGTCATTTTCACCTGACTATGAATTTGTCACTGTGCTAAAACCCCAAGGGGGTATTTGGATTTCAGTCCTCCTCTGTTGTTGTAGAAGGCAAGGATTTGAAGACTTCTTATAATAGGAGAGCTAATAAAGGAAATTCAGGCATGGGTAGTAGGTAATAGAGGTATTATTTTGGGGGCTCTCCCTGTATCATTATATGGGTGACTACTTCCTCTGCCTATGCCTGATGCTAACCCAGCTCAAAGGGGAAGATTCAGTTTCCCGACAGAAATTGCCACCCCCCCCCAACATATAACCTAGTTTGATGTTCTTTTGGCATCCCCTCTGGGCTTTCCTGTGGTCATCCACAGTGGGCTCTAACAATTGCCTTGGTTTCTTTCTTTTCCTCTTTTAAGGTACATCATTCTCATGACACTCCAAGACAGGAATGAGAAACTTTTCTACCGAGTACTTACATCAGATGTGGAGAAGTTCATGCCCATCGTCTATACACCCACTGTGGGGCTGGCATGTCAGCAGTATGGTCTGACCTTCCGTAGGCCACGGTGAGTGGAATGGATATAAACAAAGGAATTCATTCATAGAGAATGTCTGTCATCTGGGAGTGTTCCCCCTTCAACAGGTCATTAACATATAAGGGTGACAACAGGAGAGAGTACCAACCCACCTTGTGACTCAGACACAGAGTAGTCTCTCTCTCTCTCTCTCTCCCTTTCTTCCCTCCTTTACTTCTCCCTTTCTTTACTTGCCTCCCCTTTCTTCCTTTCTCTCCTTCTCCTTCTCTTTCATTTTGCTACTTTCTCTCTATTCTTCATTCCATTTCTTCCTAATAGAAAGTATGCTAGATTTAGAGTCAGCCATTCTCTAGGAAGATCAAAGAAAAAATATGAACATAAACAGATGAACAAGGAGCCAAAAAGCAAAAGAATGTCTCAAGATCTCTCTCTCTCTCTCTCTTTGTGTGTGTGTTTGTGTGTGTGTGTGTGTGTCTCTGTCTCTGTCTCTGTCTGTCTGTCTCTGTCTCTGTCTCTCTGTCTCAAGTCACTTTTTGGGCTTTCTGTACAGGCATGGATTGGATCTACCTCTTCCCTTTTAGTGCCTCTCCTTGAATTTCTGAGTAGTCTAAGAATATGATTTATTCCATGTAAATTAATCATTCATATGGTTTGTTTCCCCCATTCCCATAGGATTCCAAACTCTTCCCCAACTTTGAGATGTCAGAAAAGATTATTCACATATGTATAGATTAGATTGCATTTACTAAAGAAAATTGAAATGTAAAAGGCACAGGGTTAAAATTCACTGTGGCTTTAGAAACCCCCAACCACTAGTTTTGGGGGGGAAGTGCTAAACTTTCTTGTGCTTACCTTCTTGTGCTCTGCTTCTCATTATCATCACTGAGACAAGTGGACCTAAGTGGCCTTTATACCAAGCATGCTTGATCTCAGAGTCACAAAGTGGTGTGTGTGTGTGTGTGTGTGTGTGTGTGTGTGTGTGTGTGTAAAAGGTCAACATCCCACCAATATCTGGTTTACCTTTATCTCAATGTGGATGGTGATCCCTGTTGGGATAGCATCTTCTTCCGGGTCAATCTCCAAGAAAAATTTGCAGGCAGCTCACTCCCAAGTTATATAATCAGGCAGCCTCAGCATCTTCTCCCTTTGGTTACCACCACATACACAACCACCATCATCCCCTAGGAGTACCCTAGCTCAACAAGCAACCATTTCCTATTTCCTCCTCATTGGCTTTTGGGGTCTCTTGGCAACACAGACAATTATGTGTTGTTGGCATGATTGGTGTGGGGGGATTCCCATTCCAACCACTCCAGCACACATTGATTGCTTCCACCCCAGAAGCGCAAGACAGATGTTTCTGACCAAGGAAATGAGCATTACCATAAATAGAGGAACTGGTGCAAAAGTACACTGCTACCCATTCAAAATTCCTACTAGAGTTTACAAGTTCTTTCAGTCTTCCTACTTGGTCCTTTGCAATTTGCAATGACTTTTCCTTACCTTAACTCCCATCTTTCCTTTGTGCTTAAAGAAAATGAAAGGAGAGTGCAGAAGGTACCTGGAGCTGCTAAGGAGCTGTCAAACTGCAGCTATATTGCATACATGAATACTTGTTATAATTATGCATTTATATAGTTCTGTGGAGAAATATTACATTGTGTATGCAAATGTGCAACTTTTTATCATTAGTAATCACAGATCTGGAAAATCTTTCAAACAGAAAAAAAAATGTGAAGTTTAAAAGGATTTGGAGACACAATTCCACGTTTCTCTTATTATATAAAGTTGTCTGCAGTTCAAAATTAGTCTCCTGGGGCATTCAATGTTCATTCTACAAACTTAAATTTAGCCTCTAATCTTTGCCAGTCAGTGTGTTAGGTATGCAGGATGATACAAAGCTGATTAAAGCACAATCCCTACCCTCAAGGATCTTACTATCTAAAGAGGAAAGTAACATATATATGTATAAATAGCTACAATCCAAACACACGGTGGTAAGTACATGAGAGAGGAACAAGATGCTACATGAGCTCTAGGCAGGGCAAGGACAGAATGTGGGGGCTTGGGCTGGGGCAGTGGCTGACACATGTCCTTGACCCCTCTTTTGTTTTCTTACCCATCCTGCCGTTTTTCCTCTGTGGAACAACAGAGCCTTTCTTTTATGTCTCTGACTCTTATTATAGGTATCTTCCTGTACCTTGTAAAGAAGACAGCTTTATATTACACGGAGGCAGGGAGGGCTGTTTGCACGCTCACTTGTGCTGTACTGCTGCAAAGATGCTCAACTGCTGCACAGAGCCTGGTTGCAGTTTAGCAGGAAAGAGGAAATTCTAATAGCTCATTCATATTCATAGTACTTTTCAAAATTGAAAACCTGTACTGACAGTGAAATTGGGAAGTCACAGGTTCACATTACTTTTTTTTTTTCTAACATCCAGGATCCTCTTTATTCCCAAGTTTCAAGCAAGAAACATTTCTCTTTTATCCTTGTGTTGTGGTAGAAAAACTGCTGAACTTGGAGACAGAATACTTAGGTTCAAGCCCCAGCTCTTCTATTAATAGCTGTGTGTGTCACCTTGGGCAAATCATTTAATCTCTCTAAGCCTCAGCTTACCCATTTGCAAAATTGGAGTTATGATACTTGTACTTCCTCCCTCACAAGGCTGTGGTGATTGTCGCATGAGATGGTGTGTATCTTAACCTTTAACCTGAGGTCTGGGATCTTTTTAAAAATATATTTTGATAAGTGTATTTCAATATGATCGTATTCCTTTGTAATCCTATGTACTTCGTTTAATCCATTTAAAAATGCTATTCTGAGAAGGTTCCATGAGCTTGATCAGACTGTCAGAGGGATCCATGACACACACAAAAAAGGTTAAGAACTCTTGGCATATATGATAGAATCCTAGAATTGTAAAGTGTTATATAAATATGAACTATGATTATTAATAATACAACACAAGGTTTAAAAAGTAATATTTTATTAATAAAAAGAAAATTGCAAATGAAAACATATCATAAGTAATATCTTTTAACCATAGGCATGAACTCAACATATTGTTATTCAGCTGCAGAGTGATTTTTTTCTTCACCTCTTTTATGTTACTTTCTCTTAAACTTCAGCCAATCCATTTAATTGGACTCCATCTGCCCACACTCATTCCTGTAGCTGTTGGAATGCTGGCAATCCCCAGGAGCTTATAGCAGCTTCCCATTAAACAGAACTATTTAATTTTATTTTCTTGTCCATGGGCTTGACGACATTTTCTTAGTTATAGAATCTCAGGAATGGAAAGGTGCCTCAGGTTTTCTTGTCCAACCTGTAGTAGAGTGGAAAGAGTACTGGATTTGAAATTCCATCTCTGCTACTTACTTACTTACTAGTATGACCTTGGACAAGTCATCTACACTTGGCTAGAAAGGAGAAGTGGAGGAAGAGAACATGTAACTACCAACTAAGTGCTTTATAAATAATATCTCATTTGAAGTCTGGGACTTCTTTTCCTTAGCTATCCAATAAGGAGATTGGCCTAGGTGATCTCAGATGTCCCTTCCAGCTTTAAATCTGTGGTCCTGTTAAAAGGAATACCCTCTATAACATACCCAGAAAGTATCACAGGGCAGTTGGCCCATACTTTAAGAAAAATATGATAATAACAATAGCATACACACATACATACATGTTATACATAGCGTACAGAGGGGGAAATTTGTCAGGACATTCTCTGTCTCTTCTCTGCCTGACTGAGAATTCTAGGTAAGCCCACTGGTTGGGATTCTGAGCTGTTATTTTTCAAAGCTCAGACCCACAAACTACCTTTGAACCTGGGGTATTAGTTCACAACACCACCACCACCACCACCACCACCACCACCACCACCACTTAACCTGTGAATTAGAATTAAGGTTGTAGCCAAGATAGCTTTCATGTTTACCTCCACCCCGAAGGTTACCTTGTAATTAGTAGTAGATATGGGGACAGGTAGGTGGTGCAGTGGATAAAGCACTGGTCCTGGATTCAGGAGGACCTGAGTTCAAATCCAACCTCTCAGAAATGGAATTTAGGTAGCTCAACCTTGAAAATATACCCAGATCAGTATCAGAGACTTCTCAGAGAATGAGAAATAGCCCATACTTTGATAAAAATATTAAAATAATAGTAGCTCATATATAATGCATTGTGATTTACAAAATCCTTCCTTCACAACTCTGTGAGGGTTAACAGTTCTCCTGTTTGATGGATAATAAACAAAACACTAGATAATATTAGAGCCAATACTCCAAATTTCTTGCTCCATGTCCTTTGTTCTTTGCTTTTCCTTGCTCCCTTTCTACTTAAGCATGTCCCTGTCATTTCAGGCAAGGAAAGAGGGGTAGAGAGCAGGACAAATTGAGTTTAGAAGTAAAAATACATTGTCTCTCTGGATATATTTGTGAAGGAAGGAAAACCAGGAAATCAGAAATATTTTCTACTTTATCAAGCTAGGTGTTAATTAGATCAAATTTTCACATGTACTAAATAATAATTAAAATGACAGAATTTCAGAGATATTTATGGGTCTACTTTACTAATGACTCCACAAAGGTTTGTAACAAATACACCAACCATGTTGACAAGGAATTTTGATTAGATCATTCTAATGGTTAGTTGTTTTTCCTGACATCAAGACTCAATTTTCTTCTCTGTAACTTTTGACCATTGCTCCTAGTTTTGCCCTTTGGGGCTAAAACAACAACTCTAATCCTTTTCCCATGTGACAGCATCTGTTCTTGTAACAAGCACTATGCTAAATTCCTTTTTTTTTTTTGTGAGGCAATTGGGGTTAAGTGACTTGTCCAGGGTCACACAGCTAGTAAGTGTTAAGTGTCTGAGGCTGGATTTGAACTCAGGTACTCCTGACTCCAGTGCCAGTGCTCTATCCACTGCACCATCTAGCTGCCCCTATGCTAAATTCTTTAGGACCTACTTTGAGAAGCCAGAGACTTTGGAGCAGCACTTTAGGGAAGGGTTTCTAGATTAGCATAATTTAAATTCTGTAGTCCACACTTTCATTAAATTATAAGTTATTGGACTTTAGATGAAAAGAACTCTGCACTTGGAGATAGAGAGAATGGATTTTAAGTCCCAGCTGTATCATTTACTTTGGGCACATCACTTCAGCATTCTGCGCTCAGTTTCTTCATTTGTTAAATGGAGAAAGTAATAATCACACTACTTGTTTCAAAAATATTGTGAAATTGTGAAAAATGGGGAAAAAATATGTGTCCTGCAACTTTAAAGGGCTACGAAACTATAAGTTATCATTTTTGTCTTGGAATCACCAAATTTCTGAGAGTTGGAAGTTACCACAGCAGCCATCTGATCCAACCTATGCTCCAAAATGAATCCCTACTATAATAACCCTAACAAGTGGTTATTCAGTTTCCTTCTGAAGATCTCTAATGGTAGGGAGGGGCATCCCACTACCTCTAAAGGCTGCCCTGTCTTATTGCCCTTCTGGACAGATTGAATGGTCAGGAAGTTGTTCCTGACATCAAGCCTAAATTTAGGGCCTTTTTAAAAAAAGACTTCCACTCCGTGGCTCCTGGTTCTAACCTCTGTTCTGCCAAACTGAACAAGACTAATCACTCTTCCACATGATAGCTCCTCAGACACTTGAAGACAGCTATCCTGTCCCCTGTGAGTCAGTTATTCTCCAGGCAAGAGTCAGAGTCAGGCAGGAATGGAGGGGGCTTTAAAGGTCATGCAGTTTCCTCTGGACCCATGTGAACTCTACAGGAGTCAAGAACTAGATACACTAATATATGAAACATTGACTACCTTGAGCCACACTGCCTGGGAGGCTAGGGATCTTATATTGTCACCCCTTCCTCCCGCTCTCTGCTACTCTTAAGGAGAATTGGAGGTCTAGATTCTTTACAAATGATGCCAGCCTCCACTCAAGCTGCCGGTCCCTCAATTATAAGCTTGGGTTCCTTGCAACCCAGTTCCATTTTCTACTAACGGTCAGATTAACTTTTTCAAAGAAATATTTACTTCAAAGGTACAAATAATCACAAATATACAAATTTATTCTCCCAACACATGGAACTTAGTCCTCTCCTACTTTGCACACCTAGTCTGTGGAAAGGGAAAGGGGAGTAAATTCACAGCTTAACTCAGTTCCTACAGAGCACACAGTTCCAGTTCCAAGTCCAGATCTCCTTTTGGGTTCAAGTTCTTGGTGTCCCATCTTTTCCAAGTTTCTGTGCTGGGCTGACTTGCTACACTACCCTGCCTTGAAATCCCAGTTTCAGGGTTGGCATGACTTGAACATCTAGGTTCAATGGGGGATCACCACTGACACTTAAAACTGAGGACAAACCACACATAGCAGGTACCCCTGGCCTATTTCTCAGAGGCAGGATAAAAGAGAGAGGTGGAAAGGTATTCCCACCCACCCCCACTCCCCTTCCAGTTCAGTTCAGGGTGATCTTCCCCCCTGTAGAAGCAGCAGGAAAATATTCAGGAAGGAAAGCAATTATCTCAGGCTGGTCAGTTTTAAAGGCACAGTCTGTTCTGTTCACACAGCTAATCTCAGGAGGCTGCCCTCACCCCACACAATAGGAAAACATAGGATGCCAGGTGCCTTCATGTTGGACAATCTATGAGTACCCAAGGCAAGCCCCTTGGTTGTGTCAGATGTAACTGAACAACCACCTTGTAGATTTTCTTCATTTAAACATCTTAGAGTCACGTGGTTTGATGTTTCTGGTTTTCTATAAGTAGTGATCCAATAAGAAAGAAAAGAAACAAGTATTAAGCATCTCTTCTTGTGCCAAACATTATGCTAAGCTCTTTACAAACATCTCATTTCATTCTCTCAAAAATCCTAGGATATAGGTGCTATTACTCCCATTTTACAATTGAGAAAACTGAGGCAGACAGAGATTAAATGACATACCCAGGGTCACATAGCTAATAAGTATCAGAGGCCAGACTTAAACTCAGGTCTGCCTTACTTCAGGTCCAGTACTCTATCCACTTCTGGTTCTAGAGGCCCAGGTAGATTTCTTCAAGAGTGTATGTGTGTGTGTGTGTATGTGTGTGTGTGTGTGTGTGTGTGTGTGTGTGTGTGTGTGTATGTGAGTGAGTAAGTATGTGTGTGTTGGAAAAGACCTTTAATTTTTTTTTTTTTTTTAGTGAGGCAATTGGGGTTAAGTAACTTGCCCAGGGTCACACAGCTAGTAAGTATTAAGTGTCTGAGGCCCGATTTGAACCCAGGTACTCCTGACTCCAGGGCCCGTGCTCTATCCACTGCGCCACCTAGCTGCCCCCAAGACCTTTAATTTTACTAGTATAGGGAACTCCCAGCTTGGAAATTCTCTTCACCAAATATAGATCATCACCTGCTCATCAACTTAAAGTCTTAGAGAATTTCCTGGAGTTCTCAGAAGTTCTCAGAATCCTGCCACCATGATGGATTAGAGACCAGATTTGAAACAAGTTCTTTGGGATGCCAAAACAAGTTCTCTTTCCTCTACAGCACATTAGCTCTCAGACAGAGCCAGTTATTCCTCAGTTTTTATTTCTGGAATTTGTTTTTCCTCCCTGAGAATATTTTCTATTGTCCCTAATGAATTTGATTATGTTTGTTTCTAATTATTTCACAAATTTATCAAGGCTATCTGACTTAGTCATTTCCTCCGAGATGCAGTTTGGATCTTTGTATATCCCCATATGTTGTCTACTTTTAATTTAAGTAACTTGGGATAATAGACCAGAGAGTCCCATGCCAATCCATTACAATACTGGTTCTTCCACCTAATACCTACATAATCTTGAACAAGTCAAGTAAACAATCCGAGCCTTGTTTTCCTCATCTGCAATATGAGGAGGTTGAACTAAATGATTTGGAGGGTCCCTTTCCTACCTTGGAGAAAAGATCTGTGATCCTTTGACCACTCTTAAGATTTATTGTAAATCTCACAGTATTTGGGTTTGCATAGTAAATAGAATACTGGACTTGAAGTCAGGAGGACAGACCTCTGACTTAGAATCCTGCCTTTGACTTAGAATCCTGCCTTCAACATTTGTGTGACTTTGGATAAGTCACTTAGCCTCTTTCTACTTTAGTTTTTACATCTGTAAAAATTCAGATAATAGTTGTACAGCCTTATAAGCTGTTTCAAGGACAATTGAGATAAAGCATCTCAATGAAAGTAAATCTCAATCAAAGTAAAATGCTTTGCAAATCTTAAGGAGCTCCAAAAACATTCATTATTATGATTATATGTTGGCACCTAGATGACTCAGTGGATAGAACACTAAATTTGGAGTCAGAAAAACCAGAGTTCAAATTCTGTCTGATTTTTTTTAGATGTATAATCCTGGACAAGTTACTTAATCACTCTCTGCCTCAGTTTCCTTATTTGTAATATGGAGATAATAATAGTACTTACCCCTGCAAGGTTGATATGAGGATAAAATAAAATAATAGTTGTAAATGTTTGGCAACCCTAAGGTGCTATGTAAACACTAGTTATTAATGTTGCTGTTATTACAATGAAATGACCACTGGACTAGAAGTTGGAAGACCTAAATTCTAAAGCTAGAACAACCACTTAACTTCTCTGTCTCTCAATCCTCTCATCTGTAATATGGGGATGATAATGCCTATGAGGCTTAGTGTGAGAATAGGATGTGACAGGTCTTTAAAAAGAATATAGTGGTTAGCTGTGTGACCCTGGGCAAGTCACTTAACCCCAGTTGCCTCACCCCCAAAAGAATATAGTGGAGTTTAACTATTTGTGGGGTGGTCGCAGAAAGAATGAGTGATTTAGTTTGATTTGTTGACCTCTGAGGTCTCTTTAACTCCAAGTCAATGTAATTGGATGTATCATGGTCCCATTCATCTTTTTTTTTGGGGGGGTGAGGCAATTGGGGTTAAGCCCAGGGTCACACAGCTAGTAAGTGTCAAGTGTCTGAGGCCATATTTGAACTCAGGTCTTCTTGACTCTAGGGCTGGTGCTCTATCCACCATGCCACCTGGCTGCCCCAAAGTAGAAGCTGTGTTCTTGTTTGTTTATTTGTTTTTGTGGGCCAATGAGGGTTAAGTGACTTGCCCGGGGTCACATAGCTAGTAAGTGTCAAGTATTTAAGGTCAGATTTGAACTTAGGTCCTCCTGAATCCAGGCCGGGTGCTTTATCCACTGTACCACCTAGCTGCCCGCCCTCTCCCACCCCCCATTCATCTTTTTTTTTTTTTTTTGTGGGGCAGTGGGGGTTAAGTGACTTGCCCAGGGTCACACAGCTAGTGTCAAGTGTCTGAGGCCGGATTTGAACTCAGGTCCTCCTGAATCCAAGGCCAGCGCTTTATCTACTGCACCACCTAGCCACCCCCCCCCATTCATCTTTAAGGCAGAACTTTCAATCATTCGCTGTATCCTAGTATCATACACACTTTAACATCAACTAATCCATACTCTGCTTCATTTTATGGACGAGAAAACTAACACCCAAAGATGACGCATTATGACATTCCATTGCTAGGTCACAGCAGAACTAGGATTTTAACCCAGGTTGTCTGTCTTCAGGTCGTGTTCTTTCCTCTATCCACAGCTCTTTCCATGTCATTTTACAAGTATAAATCCGCTGCCATTCAGCCTGTATTTCCACTTTGTCAACAAGGCTATCATTTTATCAAGAGGCTTGCTGAGGTCAGATAAGACAGGTGTACAACAGCCCCCTCATTTACTGGTTAACCAGCTGTATTTATAATTACCTTACACAGCATCCACCTGAGATGAAAGACCACCTGGAAATACCCCTGACAACTAAAGAATCTGGGACTCAAGATTTCCCTTCTACCTCTTAGACAATCTGCTGTTTGAATGATTATACCATTTTTTCCTTCTGGAATATAGATTTTTAAGTCACAGGTCTTCCATATGTTTTTGTTCCAACCTTCCCCCTGTCCTATTGGAAATTAAAGTTTAAATTTTGCTCCCAAAAGCCCTCAGCTTCCACAGGGATGAGGTTCTGCCAAGAGTCAGGTGTGTAATCTTGGGTGAGTCCCTTCCCCTCACTGAGGTTATCCATTCCTTCATTTCTACAATAAAGGCATCAGACTAGGTCTTCACTGAGTTTGCTTTCAGCTCAAACATTCTTTGATTCTGTGCTGAGCTGGGATAGAATAGCCCTGTGGATCAGCATGACAGAGAAACCATTAGTGATAAGGAGATGGTCGAGGAAGGCTCTCTGACTCCTTTTCAGTCCTTGAAATGATAAACATTCCTCTGAGCATTTCCTTGGAACAATGAGACTCCTTAAACAAATACTAATTCAGGCCAGCTGGATACTAAAATTAAAACTCTTGACAGTCCAGCAGCTCTGCCTTGCCTCCTTGAGATGCCAAAATAGCTGTCAAGACCTGGATGCCCAGCAAGTGGAACTCTGGAAGATTCCTGTCGATTTCCTTCCTCAATGTGTTCATTAACTCTTTTGCCCTTTTTCTCTTTTTTAAGGTCATAGGTAGGAAGATACATTTATACTTCTCTGGGTACAGGAGTGAGTTAAGAACACAAAACTGCAGGTCTTCCTTCAGCAAGAACAACAAAAAGCAATTAGTAAACACTGTTTGGAGATCACTGAGTTATATGATGATAGAGACAAAAATTTTACATGAGGCAGGTCTTTGCCTTCATGACTTTTGGGGGGGGGGCGATGAGAGTTAAGTGACTTGCCTAAGGTCACACAGCTAGTAAGGGTCAAGTGTCTGAAGCCAGGGTTGAACTCAGGTCCTCCTGAATCCAGGGCTGGTGCTTTATCCACTGCACCACCTGCCTTCATGATGCTTACAGTGTAATAGTGGGATTCCTAACCTGGGGTCTATGAACTTGTTTTAATATTTTGATAATTATGTTTCAATAGAATACAATGTAATCCTATATATTTTATTTTATGTCTTTAAAAACTGTCCATGGGTTTCACCAAACTGCCTGCCAAAAGGGCCCATGACACATAAAGCCTAAGAACTCCTGGTCTTGTAGGTGGGTAAGACATCAACACAGATAACTAAAATGCAAAAGAGTACAGAAGTGCCTTAGTTGTCCCCCCAAAGAGTGCTTTGTAAGATGAGGTTGTTTTGAGGTAAAGACTGAGGAAGTCTCCTATAGAAGCATTTAAGTTGGACTTCAAAGTATCCATCAGTCAACAAGCATCTATTTGCTTACTATCTGCCAGGCACTATACAAAGCTCAAGATCAACAAAGAAAGGCAAGAAACATGGTACCTGCCCTCAAGGAGTTTACATTCTAATGAAAACTAAATATAAATAGATAGAATGATAGATGAGACACACACACACACACACACACACACACAGATACACAGAGAGACAAAGACAAAGAGAGACACACAGAGAGAGAGACAGAGAGAGAGAGAGACAGAAAGAAAGAGAGACACAGAGAGAGACACAGAAAGAGACAGAGAGAGACAGAGAGAGTGAGTAAATGGCCGGTCTGTGGATACAGTGCTGGGCTTGGAGTCAGGAAGGCTCTTCCTGAGTTCAAGCCTGGCCTCAGATGCTTACTAGTTGTTCGACCCTGGGTATGTCACTTAACCCTGTTTGCCTCAGTTCTTCAATATGTAAAATAAGCTTCAAAAGGAATGGCAAACCACTCCAGTATCTTTTGTCAAGAAAACCTCCAAATGGAGTCACTAAGAGTCAGCTATGGTAGAAGAATGACTGAACAACAATAATTACAGATGGTGAGATTTGAGTTAAATATTGCAAGAAGCCAGGAAGCCAGGAAGCCAAGGTAAGACAAGAGAGCATCCTAGGATTTGGGGACAGCTAGTGAAAATTCATGAAGCCTAGAGATATAAAATCTCGTGTAATGAACAACAAGGAGGTGTCACTGTACCATGGCATACCTGGAGGGAAGTAAAGTGTAAAAAGCCTGGAAAGGTAGGCATGGGCCATGTTGTGAAGAGTTTTTAAAGCCAAAATGAAGGATTTTGCATTTCTTCCTGGAAGTAATTGGGAGCCATTGGAGTTTGTTGAGTAAGGAAAAGGAGGTGGTACTGTGGGTGGACCTTTGTTTTAAGACGATCACTTTAGCAGTTGAATGAAGGATGGATTTGAGTAGACAAAAATGAGGCAGAAACAAAGATAAACAAAAGTCTGGGTAGAGGCTATGAGGGCCCGCACAAGGATGGTGGTGATGTGAGGGAACAGAAGGGAGACACATACAGGGGATCTTGTGAAGGTAGCCACAAGATCTGATGTCGCATGAAGCACAGGGGGGACTGTGACAATTAGAATGACACCCCTTGCTGGGGAGGGACTTTGTGAGCTCTGGCCTGAAAAGAAAGCATGTGACTTAGCATCCAAAAGTGACCTTTCTGGGGTTTCTAAGGTCAGATCAGCATCAGGAAGTCATGTCTACCACCTGTGGGTCATGTCAATCTGTGTTACCAGCCAATTAGCTTGGAGCTGTGTGTGTACATGGCCCTTCTTCCATTTTGATAGGGGGCTTCTGGGAGAAGCTGCGAAGAAGTGGGGTCTTTCAGTTCTGGACTTGGGGCTTGGCCGGAGGAAGGATGATGGCTCTTAAATAGCTAGATGAAGGTTGTTTTATCTCTCTCTCTCTCTCTCTCTCTCTCTCTCTCTCTCTCTCTCTCTCTCTCCCCACTAACTGCTAATACACTTTAATAAATACTTAAAAGGCTGAACTCTTGCTAAAGCTTCTAATTTAAGGCGACCACTCATTAGATTTTAGACATCACAGCTAGAATTTTAGACCTTACAGATGATAGATTACATATGTGAAATGAACAGATGAGGAAGGGGAAAGGACATTCTAGAGGGCAGTGAGAGCAAATTCTCTTCTATACACTCTTGCCAATTAACCTTCCAATTCACAGCCCTTTGGTTAGATCTCCATCCACAGAACCTCATAATTGTCAGGATCCTTTGACGTCATCTAGTCCAAGCTGAGTTAGGAATCCCCTATACAGTCAATGTTCCTCCCAAGTAGACATCAAGCCTCTGCCTAAAATCTGTCTTATTTTTTTCTCCTTGAGTATAATTTCTTTGAGAATAGAGGTCATTCCTTGAGAGTTTTTTCCATTGCCCATTCTACCTAACATAATGCCTTGACCATTGTAGGACCTCAAGAAGTGTGTGTGTTGAATTTAATTAAGATTGCCCTGAATTTAGATAATTCCTTGGGACTTCAAGGCAACATAGATTTCTATAGCAGCTTCTCTTTTCACCTTGTAGGATGTCTGTAGGCCATAACCTTGTCCTGTGGTTCTAATATCTTCCAGGCTAAGCAGGGATGGGCTTGTGGATTTTTGACCTGTAAGGATTACTTGTCATGGCTTGGAGACAGATAAAGGCTAAGGGTGTTAGAGTGCAGAAGGGCCGAGGAAGGCTCCAGATAAGGGGAAAGGAAAGGTATAATGGGGCAGAAATCATAAGGATAGGCAATCTGAGGCAAGGACAACAGTTGAAAAGTCAGCATAGCTGAACATATATGGTTCAATATTTTCCCTTTCCTTGGGTCCTGTGCCTCCCTTCCTCATAAATCTCCCTAGCTCTCACCCTTGACCTTACTCCCCATATCTCCTTTAGACTCCATATATAATGTACTATATGTATGTGTGGGGAGCTAGGTGGCACAGTGGATAGAGTGCCAGGCCTAGCGTCAGGAAGACTCACCTTCCTGAGTTAGAATCTTGACTCAGATACTTACTAGCCATGTGACCCTGGGCAAGTCACTTAACCCAGTTTGCCTCAGTTCCTCTGTAAAATGAGCTGGAGAAGGAAATGATAAACCACTCTGGCATCTTTGCCAAGAAAACCCAAATGAGATCACAAAAAGTTAGACACAAGTGAAATGACTGAACAGAAGGGGCATATTTCTATGTAGGTACACATGCATGTGTATGTGTATGTGTGTGTGTGTGTGTGTAGCATGTATTAGCATATATGTGAAAAATATCCTATATAATAGCTGGGGAAATAATTCATCTTAGTGCTTCATCACAACAAACTTTGAGATAAGTAGTAGAATTACTATTACTCCCATTTTGCAAATGAGGAAATGAAGACTCAAAGAGATTATGATCTGTCCACCATCATATAGCTAGCTGGTAGCAAAGCAGAGACTAGAAACCAGGACTTCTGGTTCTAAATTAAGTAACTATACAAATGGATGGACTTAAGTCTTCCAATAGGCCTGTTAGTCCCACCCAAGTATGGGGTGTGGGGAGGAAGTGAAGAACATTTAAAGCCAACTGAGAGAGACATCAACAGTCTTGGAAAGAGTTCTGTTCACAATTACATAAATATGAGATCATCTGTGCTTGTGACAAGGATAAGAAAACCATGAGACAGGTTGGAACACACTTGTGAGACTTTGAGTCTTCAGAGAGTATACAACATCAATGCATTAAAAAAGGCAGAGAGAAACAAAATAGTTCCCACTTCCTCTGAGGTTTGCATATTCGTTCTCTGTAGCTGAAGAAAGCCAACAGTGGTTAAAGGGCCAGAAAGTTTTCTTGGAAAAGCAGGATCACTTAGCTCATGCATATCAACTCTATCTGCAAATGGGAGTTTCTGCATGTGGGCCATAACACGTAGCCTGGAGCTGAACTTTTATGAATTGATGGATAGAAATTCAGTTTCCAACAAGAATGGGCCAGCTGCCTACTGCTGTCTTACAGATAGAAAATTGGGAATGGGGGTCATTCAACTTGTTTCATGCAGGCAATTCTAGGCTGGATCTGACCAGAGTTTTATTGTAACTTGTTCTTCCAGTTTGATGCCCACTATGTGTGGACTCCAGGTTAGAAGGTGTCCAACAAAACCGATCAAAAACATCATCTTGTATCATAAAACATGTAAGAGTAGGAGTAGGAGTAGGAATAGGAGTCGTGGTGGTGGTGGTGGTGGTGGTGGTGGTGGTGGTGGTGGTGGTGGTAGTAGTAGTAGTAGTAGTAGCAGCAGCAGTACCTAACATTTCTATAGTGCTTATGATGTGCTAGGCACTAGGCTAAACTCTTTACAATTATTATTTCATTTGACCTCCCCATTTTCTGCATCCTTTCACTCTCCATGACCCCACACATCCAATTAGATACCAAGCCTTACTATTTTGTCTCCATAATAGCTCTCATATCTTATCTCCTCTTTTTATTCATATAACTACCACCTTAGTTGAAGCTCTCATCCATCACTTCTCATCTGGACTATTGCAATGACCTCCTAATCAGTCTTCCTTCCTCAAGTCTCTGCCCTACTCCAGTCTATTCTCCACAAGTTGCTAACATTATTTTCCTTAGGTACAGATCTGATCATGCCATTCTCTCATAGTGACTCTTTAATGACTTCTAAGATAAATATAAACCCCTCTGTTTGACTTTTGAAGCCCTTCACAATCTAGAAGCAACCTTTTTTTTCCAACCTTATTTCAAATTACTCCCCTTCCTACCCTCGATGGTCTAATGAAATTGACCTTCTCTCTGTTCTCCATAGATAGCATTCCATGTCCCATCTATCTACATTTGCACTGAGCTTTCCACATCCTTAGAATGCAGTCCCTACTCAGCTTTATCTCATAGAGTTCTTCACTACCTTCAAGATATAATTCAAGTACCATCTAAGCCTTTCCTGTCTCTTCGCAAAAGCTAATAGCTTCCATACCTAATATTTTATTCTTTGTATTTATTCTGTATCTTATATTTATTCTCTCTATATTTGCTTTCTATACGCCCATTTTCCCCCAATTGAATATGAGCTCCATGATACTAATGATGTTTTGTCTTTGTATCCACAGTAATGAGCACTATACCTGTCACATGGTAGGTGCTTAATGAATGCTTGTTGAATGATTGACTGAGAGTTTCCAACCTCTCTGCCTCTTTGCAGGATGCTGTCCCTAGTAGAATTGTAATCCATGGGAATACTCATTTTTCTGTCTCCCCCCGCCCCACACACTTTCTCTGAAGCTGTTCTCAAATATAGGATCCGTGTCATATTGTGCCAGGCTTTCTTCTCCTCCACCACAAATCCTAGGAGGGAGCAGTCACAAGGTTCCCATCATTTCCACGCCAACCACCAGATCCTTCCTATTGTTGAGAATGAATTAAATAGGATAGATCTGGAATAGAATTTCCCTACGTTGGTTCCTCCACTTTTAAAAAGATGAAACTGTTGTCAATAGAAGTCAGGGACTTGTTCTACTTAGTTACTCTACTTTTGGCAGAGAAAGAGATCCAGCAGATGTCTGGATAATTGAAGTTCTGCCTCATGACTATAGAATACTTCTTTGCCCAGCTCAGGTTCTGTTTTTCTTAACTTTCCTATCTAGTTTTTCCTTCCATCCCTGTGGTCTATAGTATATTCCAATGACAAAAACACTTCTGTTTCTCCATCCATTGATCTTCACCTAGATGCTCTTAACCATATTTCCTCTTGCTGGTTCCTGGTTTTCTTCACATAAAAGAAAATATCTTTATCATGTATCATGGGCCATCACTGTGCCTTGTGACCTAATCTGTTCCTTTGAGTACCTCCCAGAGCCATATCATTGTGGGTTCCTAAGTCACAGGCTCTGCAGGGATGTGAATGACCCACCTCCACTTTCTTTTTTTTTTTTCAGTGAGGCAATTGGGGTTAAGTGACTTGCCCAGGGTCACACAGCTAGTAAGTGTTAAGTGTCTGAGGCCGGATTTGAACTCAGGTACTCCTGACTCCAGGGCCGGTGCTCTATCCACTGCGCCATCTAGCTGCCCCGCACCTCCACTTTCAAAGTCTCACAAAGCCCAAAGGCTGAAACCAGTTGTGCCAGTCTTTTAGTTATAAAATATAGGAATAGTTCTTTTGACTGATGATTCCTAACACCAATCAAGGGAAGAGTATCAATCCCTTCCAGCAACCAAAACCAATCAATCAATCTCTCTCTCTGTCTCTCTCTGTCTCTGTCTCTCTTTCTCTGTCTCTCTCTCTCTCTCTCTCTCTCACACACACACACACACACACAAACACACACACACATATACATACACACACAATCAAATCTGATCTCTGCCATTAAATATACTCAATTTGGTTCCTTCTCCACCCTGTATCATGTGATCTGGCACATCCACAGATTGTGAGTACATCATAATCTTATTCCAATCCAGCTGTCAATACATCAGGACAAAAACACCCTTAAGCAAGATTTGTAGGCGAGACAGAGCAGATATTAAAAATAACCAGCATCCTCCCTATCTTGAGGGTGTGTGAAATGCTGACTCTTAGAACTGAGGTTGTTCCAGACCCAGATATATTTGACATTCCTTAGCCAAACCCATTTGGGCTTCATTGTTGGAAAGCCTCCAGCAGTTGCAGGGTAACACAAAATCTCCAGATGGACCTGGTTATGGTCTAGTTTGCATAGATTGGAAAATTATGATCTTCTTTGTACCCATTGCATCCTGTTGCAGTGAGGAAAGCCCCAGGCTGGAGAATCAGAAGACCTGAGTTCTGATTCTGATTCTGCTGTGTTACCATGGGTAAATTGCTTCACCTCTCTGGGCCTAACCTTCCTTATCAGGAAAGTGAAATGGTTGGACAAATATCCCTTCCAAAGCCACAGTTTTATGACTCTTCAGTTATCTGAGTTTCACAGTGTATAACGCTTCCTTCTTATATCACCATGACCAGAGAGATCACTTAAAAGCTTCCTGAGCCTCAGTTTCTTCATCTGTAAAGTGGGGTAAGAACTACATTCACTACCTATTCCAGAAGGTAGTTAGGAGAGTGCTTGGTGACACCCTTAAAGGATTATATAAAGATAAGCTACAAATTTTTCTGACATTGGGAAGAATATACATGCATATGTACCGACAAAATTTTTCCTAGTATATCTGTTTCAGAATTGGGGTCCTACTCCTGACAAGCTGTCCAATTTAGAACCCACTGCAGAATCTGTTTATCTTGACAGATGGACATTGAGGAGGCTAAAATTGACCTAATGGAGGTGGTATGAATAATGCTTCCAAGGGATAAAGATGTTTAAATATCATTTGTCAGGAGTTTTTATTTTAATCACTTAACTAGTCTCTGGATCCCCTTGAAGGCCATTACCCTTTGGAGCAGAAGGGCGGAGAAGAGAAAGACAATTTATTTAGGATTTTAATTTCCCTGAATTTGGAGCCCTGAGGGATTATATTTGTTTGATGGTAGTATTTTTCTTTGACATTAGGTTATAAGTTAACACACGCAGAGAGTGGATCATGTTCTCATCTATTATGTTAGCCACTTCATATACTTCAAAACACTGAAAGAGGTAAAATCATGAAGAACTGATACCAGAAACCATTTAGTCCAAACTCTACCTAAAAAGAATCCCCTGTATAGAATACCCAACAAGTGATCATTGATTAATCAGCATATATTTATTATGCACCTATACTATGTGCCAGGCAATGTGTTAATAACTGAACATACAAAAAGAGGCAAAAGGCAGTCCCTGTCCTCAAAGAAGCTCAAGTTTAATGAATGAGGGAGACAAAATGCAAATATATACTGTAACGATTGGAATAACGCCACCTGCTGGATACTTACTGTAGAGGAGTTCTGCCCATGAAGGGAAGGTCTTTGAGGGCAAGACCAGGAGTCAGGAAGTGACGCGGGCTAGTGGGAGGAGGAAGGAAGAGACTGGCGCTCAGTCTCGCTCTCTTTTCCTCTGGACTCTGGTGGAGAAGGGAGCTAGAAATGTGCTCTCCCTTTAATAGATAGAAATCTAGGCCTTTTTCTCTCTCTTTACCAAATTCTTATTCTCCTTAATAAATGCTTAAAAGTCTAACTCTTGCTAAAGCTTATAATTTATTGGCGACCACTCATTAGATATTTTAGACAGTTTAGCTAGAATTTTAAGCATTTATTAAGGAGAATAAGAATTTGGTAAAGAGAGAGAAAAAGGCCTAGATTTCTATCTATTAAAGGGAGAGCACATTTCTAGCTCCCTTCTCCACCAGAGTCCAGAGGAAAAGAGAGCGAGACTGAGCGCCAGTCTCTTCCTTCCTCCTCCCACTAGCCCGCGTCACTTCCTGACTCCTGGTCTTGCCCTCAAAGACCTTCCCTTCATGGGCAGAACTCCTCTACAGTAAGTATCCAGCAGGTGGCGTTATTCCAATCGTTACAATACAAAGCAAGCTATATACAGGATAAATAGGAATTAACAGAGGAAGTCATCCCACCTTTGCTTGGAAATCTCCATTGAGAAGGAAACTACTCCAAGAAAGCCCATTCCACTTGGGGCAATTTCTAAGTGTTAGTAAATTTTCCTTCACATCAAACTTAAATATACCTCTCTAACTTTTACCCCCTGTCCCTAGTTCTTCCTTCTGGGGCCAAGCTGAACAAATATCTTCCCTGTAATAGTCTATCAGAAACTTGTTAACAGCCATCCATTCTTAATAATTGTCTACAGGTGAAGCAGCTTAGCTTCCTTCCGCTTTTCTCCATATGGCATAGCCTCATATCCCCTTGGCACACTGATTACCTCCCTCTGGCTGTCATCCATTTCGTCAATATACATCCTAAAATTTGTCACCCAGAACAGAACACAATATTTCCAATGTGTCCTGACTGGGACAGAGTATACTGGGGCTGTTACCTTTGCCATTCTATGCACTGTGCCTCTAGTAAGTGCTGCTTAATATTGTCATGGTTCTACTCTGATTTCTCATCATGGCATGGAGGTAGCCTAGAATTATTTCTTTTCAAATTTATTTATTTATTTAGAATTTACCCCAAGTTACATATATAAAGAAATTTTCACGTTGATTTTTAAAACTTTGTGTTCCAAATTCTCTTCCTCCCTCCCTTCCCATACCTCCTTAAGAACTCAAGAAATTCAATATTGAATTTATATATATGTGCAGTAATGCAAAACATTTCCACATTGGTCAGGTTGTGAAAGAAAACAGACAAAAAACCTTTAGAAAGAGGAACTAACAAAAAATTATACTTCAATCTGTATTCAGGTACCATCAGTTCTTTCTCTCTAGATGGATTGCATTTTTCATAAATCCTTCTGATAGCATCCTGCTCATCATTCCTTGCAGCACAATAGTGTTCCATACTAATCTTATCCCACAATTTGTTCAGCCTTTCTCTAAGTGATGGGCATCGCCCCAATTTTGAATTCAACTTTTTTTTAACCTCTTTGAGGATACCAACTTAGTAGTGGTATTGCTAGGTCAAAGAGTATGAATGGTTTTGTAGACCTTTGGCCATAGTTTCAAATTGCTCTACAGAATGTTTGAATTAGTTTACAACTTTACCAAGAATATGTTAATATCTCATTTTCCCCATATCCCCCACAACATTTGTTATTTTCCTTTGCTGTCCTACTATCTAATCCAATAGGTATGAGATAGTACCTAGAATTGTTTTGGCCTGAATCTCTACAATCAATAGTGAGTTAGAGCATTTTTTCATATGGCTATAGGTAGCTTTGATTATTTCATCTGAAAACTTCATGTCTTTTGATCATCTATAAATTGGGGGAATTAGCCTAGGATTCCTTAAAGTTATTCTAGCAGACCCAAGGTCTGGGAGATTTGGCTAAGCCTAAAAGAACATGAGAATGGTCTTAGCATCTGATGAAATCTGTTTTCCTGTTAACCATCAACCAGTAAACACAAAATAAAGAGAGCATATGCTCACTAAAGGTGTTTGCCTACATCATGGATGATGCCCTGCTCAAATTCTCATATTGAAGATGACTTTGCTAAGAATATTAATTCACAATTTCTATAGAGATTTAAGGTTTACAAAATAATACAAAATAATTTTCTTCAAATAGCCTTATGAAGTAAGAAATATGAGGTATTTTATCCCAATTTTACATGTAAGGAAATAGGCTCTGAGAGTTTACACTTGTCTGTGATCCTACAGATAACATGTCTGAGGCAGAATTTGAACCCAAGTCTCTGGACTCCAACCAAGTCTAGGGTTCAATGCATGGTACTATAATGCTAATATACATAAGTGGAAGTCTTTTAAGTGGTTTCATTTTTAGATGATATTATGCCCATTATATCAAGTTTCAGAACATTTTATAGAATCCTAAATAGATCTAGGTGCAGGAAGATGGTTCAATGAATAGAGCACCAGCCATGGAGTCAGGAAGACCTGAATTCAAATCTGACCTCAGACATTTACTAGCTGTGTGACCCAGGGCAAATCACTTAACCCTATTGGCCTCAGTTTCTTATTCTGTAAAATGAGCTGGAGGAGGAAATGGCAAACTATTCCAGTATTTTTGCCAAGAAAACCCAAAATGGGGTCACAAAAAAATCAGACATGACTGAAATAACTGAGCAACAAAAAAAAATAAGATCCATAATCACACAGAAGATTCATATGATGAGAAATGGCAGTTGTCCAAATGATGACAATTAATTGTTTGGGCAACTCACAGAACTGGTCCAAATATCTTGAACATACACTGTGGATAGACAGTGAGCTTGGCCCAGGATCAACTTCAGAGGAAGAGAGTAAAGCTAGGTTGCCTATGGAAAATTCATGTGGTGTTTTTAATTATTACTAAATTCTCCTTGAATCAAAGACTCTCCAGTATTCTTCCCATCCTGTTCTCTGGCTACATATCATAGAGTACCACAGTCTCCAAAGAATTAATGTTGTGTGTCAGCCTTAGGCCAGTAGAGAGGTGCATAATAGGCATGGATAGTTTACAACATATTAGCAACAAAGAGCTGTATCAGAGAATTCATGCGCAGGATAGCATCAGAGAGCTGTGGAAAAGGATGATTGGTCATAAAGAGAGGCTGAGGGATGAGTGATGGGCAGCCCACATAACCCACTGGTATCTGTGCAATGCAAAGAGACAAAGAGAAAGGACCCAGCATGTTGAATGGATGATTTATGAGAAGACACAATCAAGATTATACAGGATGGACAGGCGTAGATGAGTTACAATCTGCATCACTGGAATGAGTCCCCACATTGATGAACTCACAGATCCATCAAAGTAGTGAAATGAAACCCCAGTGCCATTTTATGAAGGCTTACTCTATGGATTTGACAAAAATATCTATTTGAGCATACACCATAGCTGTCGAGATCATCACTTATGTATGTGGAGCAGCAGAACGTGGAGAGGGAAACTAGTGTACTGTACAGATGTGCAGCACAATCTTCATTGTTATTCGGGCTAGAAGCCAATGTGCTACATTCAATAGGACAGGATGCACTACATATGACTTCCTTTGGCTAAAGAAGAATTTCCCCCATCGTTTAAACAAATATATATTTCTGTCATTTTGCTCTGACTCTGTCCTCCCTGTTTTTTGTCCCTGGTGATCCTTGCCACACTGATCAAAGGGGTAGGTGTGGAAAGAATTTCCTTACCCTGTGAAGGAAGTGCGTATGTTCAGGAAAACAGTTTAGCACAGCTTTCTCCCTAGATAGCCCTGATCTTGATCTTGAATTAACTTATGGGCACTGGCCCATTCAACTTGGAAGCTTCTGTGTCAGCAGCAGCAGTGGTGTTTGGTAAAGAGCACAGAGAGGAGTTGTAATACCTGACATTTAATCTTCAGTTATCTTAAGCAAACATTTTCACCTCTCTGGCAATGTTCTCATCTTCAAAAGGAGTGAATTGGAAAAAGATGGCCTCTGAAATACCTCATAGGCCCAAATCACTCTGCTCTAGGCAATCCTGCTGACCCATCCCATCTCCATATGTCAGAGAAGCTTCGTCACCTTGGAAGCTCACTTCATCCCCAGATTTCATACATTGGCTCTATCCTCCATTTTCAAGAGGTTGTCTAAGATAGCCATGTCTTCATTTCTCTACAGGTTTCATTCCTTTCACTACTAGACTTTCTCTACCAATGCTATCACTCATCTTCCTTCCTCCCTATCCATACACCTTTTATGCCACCTCCCATTAGAATATAAGCTTCTTAGGACAGAGACTATCTTTTGTTTCTGCTTATATTTGTATTTTAAGCACTTAGCACACCACCTGGCACATAGCAAATTCTTAATAAATGCATATTGAAACCCTAACATTCTAGGCTTTATATTTAGAGTGGATACATAAGTCCTAAAACTGTGATTTCACGAATTTAGGAAATTCCCCATTGTGGAAACTGTATTAAGCAATGCAGAATGACAACTCATCTATAATGTATAATTTTAGAGGGTTGCCAGGGGCACTGAGATGTTAAGTGACTTACCTATGGGCACACAGCTATGTGGTTATCATAGTGATCAAAGACCTTTCTGACTCCAAAGCTGGCCCTCAATCAACTTTATCATGCTGCCTCTCAAAGAATTAAATATCATTCCAAATAATTATTTTTTCATATCATTTAATAGATATACTTAGGATAAATTGAGAAGGCACTAGAATTAAGGGGGATTGGGAAGGCTTCTTGTAGATGAAATTTTAGCTGAAACTTGAGGAAATATTGGAGGAGGTGGATATGAGGAAGGAGAGAATCTAGGCATGGGGGACAGCTAGTGGTGAAATGACCGCTTAGAAGATTGAGTGTCCTATACAAAGTATAGCAAGGTGACCATGTCACCAGATCACAAAATACATGGGGAGGTGAAGGATTAGGTGTAAGAAGAAGACTGGAAAGAGAGTGGGCCAGTTACAAATGGCTTTGAACACCAGGCAGAGGATTTTATATTTGATTCTGGAGGTAATAGGGAGCCACATTGCTGTACATTAAGGTATATTATACAGACCACAATAGATTCTCACTTTGGTAACAGTTATATGTTATATGTTATAATGGGGGGAGAAAGGAAAGGAGGGTGGTGTCCAACTTAGTGTACTTTTTGTATTTTCAGAAGTCAGGTTATTCTGTTTCAGGGATTTTGTCAGGATAATTAACACCCTTGATTTTGTAAAAACAAACAGGCTTTCAAATCACAATTTCTTTTTTTTTTTTTTAAGTGAGGCAATTGGGGTTAAGTGACTTGCCCAGGGTCACACAGCTAGTAAGTGTGTGTTAAGTGTCTGAGGCCGGATTTGAACTCAGGTACTCCTGACTCCAGGGCCGGGGCTCTATCCACTGCACCACCTAGCTGCCCCCACAATTTCTCCAAAGAATCCAGCAACAGCTAATACAGATGTTCTCTACATCTCCCAGTCACTTCCAAAGAAGCATGACCTCACACTGAAACCACCTTATGGTTTTTCCCAACAAAAGCTTATTGGAGTTCAAGAGATCCTTGAAAAGGAATCTCATCTTTCCAGGAAGGCTTAGGTGTGGTCCTGCTTGCAAGACAGAAGATGGAACCAATTAACTGTAAGACTCCTTCCAGCACAATTATTATACAGGTTTCCCTCACTTTGCACAATAAATGTTTGTTTCTAAATTGGCTCTCATCCTACAGAGCTGTCTGTGTCATCAGGAGGATGAGCAAGAGAGCCTGATGGGACCTCTGCATGGCAAAGAGCCATAGCTTTGGAGAGTCTGTTTACTGAGTGTCTTCTCCAATGTTCCCTTAAGTTCTATGCATCCCTTAAGAAATTTTCATGGAGTGGGCTTCCTCACATGATTCTGGAGGTCTAAAGTACAGCAGAAACCAAAAAAGTTTGGATGCTTATATTTCTGTCTTACAAGATGAGTGAAGACTAATATTGAAATATTTTTCCTATTCTCTCAGCCATGTCTGTGCATGAAATCATAGACAGCTGGCTATTAGAGCCCATCACATTTTGATGTGATTTCACTTGACCCTAGAATGTCAGAACTGGAAGGAACTTTGAAAATTACCTAGACTGCTGCCATCTTTGTATGGATGAGAAAACTGAGGACCATAAAGAAGAAGCCCCTTTTTCCAAAGCCCCACAGCTAGTCAGTGTCAGATCAAGATGAGAATCCAGTGGGTTTTTTTTTTTTCCATTCCATCATTCCTCTTGTAATCACAGTTGCCCTTGGAGGTAGGCAGGACAAGTGTGTTTATTATTCCCAGGAGAATGTAAGTGCCAAGAGTGCAGAAACCATTCTCACTTTCTGCTGAACCTGAGAACCAGAAAATTCTGAGTCTATGAAAAGATTCAGGAAAAGTTAAGGTACTTTCCTCCCTAAATGAGGAGAAACTGGCAAGGACTACAATTATGATAAGCAGTAATTATTGATGACACTTGAGTTCAGTGAACAAGATAGTGTAGAATTATTTTAGTCTTGTATTACATTATATACATTCACTTATATTAAGAAAGTCAAATTTAATAGAGCATTTTAATATTGATTATTTGATTTATCTTTTAAAATTGGTCTAGGTGATATTGCTCTTTTCTCCATAACTAGAGGAAAGAAAAACAAATTGTCTGGCCTATAAACCAATATTTAATTCATTATGACAAATGTGAGAAAGCAAGATAAATCTGCATACTTGTTTGATCCATTCTTAATCATTACATAGAAATGTGTCATTTATTGGTACCATTCATTGAATTTCTCGACCTTAGGAGCAATTTCAATTTATTCTCCCTGCACTATCTTACTTCTTATTAACAATGACCTCTAGGATAATTTATAGGAAAACAGACACTTTACAAGCTGAAATTTAGTAAGAGCACATTATCTTTTTTGTTTGTTTTTTGTTTTTGTTTTTTTAGTTAGGCAATTGGGGTTAAGTGACTTGCCCAGGGTCACACAGCTAGTAAGTGTTAAGTGTCTGAGGCCGGATTTGAACTCAGGTACTCCTGACTCCAGGGCCGGCGCTCTATCCACTGCTCCATCTAGCTGCCCCCAGAGCACATTATCTTTTACCAGTAACCAATATCATTCTTAAGTATTATCACTTTTCATGTCTAATCATATCCTATTTTTTCTGTATGTGACACTCTATAATAGAGTTTAATTAATCAGTCCTGGAATTACTCAACAATTTAATCCAGTTACACAAGTATTTAATAAGTGTATGCTATATGCAGAGTCTTGTATACAAAGTTTAGATGGGACATAGTCCCTGCCTTGATGGATCAAATACAATAGAGTCAAATACAGAATATATACAACATATATACAAATTAATACAGTGTGTCCCAAAAGTCTTACTGCATTAAAAAGAATTTTATGCCTTAAAGCTATATCAAGACTTTGGGGATACTATGTATAATGCATCATAAGTTCAATTTTAGACAATTGAGTTTGAGATACTGGGAGCAGACTCAAGATGGTGGAGGAAAGGTAGAGACTCACCTGAGCTCTCCACAAACCCCCTCCAAATACCTTTAAATAATGCCATAAGGCAATTCCTTCAGCAGCAGAACCCACAAAAGGACAAGGTCAAATAATTTTCCATCCAAAGACAACTTAGAAGGTTGGCAGGAAAGAAGGTGGCAGTCCAGGACAGGCCACACCAGCACAGTCCTGGCCCCAGCAAGGAGCAGGCCTTGGGTGTCACTGAAGCAGCAGCAACAACAACTGCTACTGCTGATGCTGCTACTGCTTCCCGAGCTCTCAGTCCACAGGCAATAAGGGGGTTGAACAACTGGTCAGAAGGAGGTTATAGGCATCTCTGCTGGCACTGAGGCAGAACTCTGTTGCTTTGCCCATACTCAGTTCCAGGTTGTAGTCCCAGAGCAGGGAGGAGCACCAGTACACCAGAATTTACATCGGCCACAGTGAAGAAGGGACCACCCTCCTCACAGTTCCAGGGAAGAAAAGAGTGCTTGTGGTCACTCACAGACCAGAACACAAACCAGGAGAGTAGTAAACACACCTCACCTTAAATCATACCATCTTGAAAGAACTGAAAACTTACAGGTCCCTAGAAGTATCTCTGAAAACAGCTACACAAAACCCCTGAAGCTTGGGACAGTGCACCTTCCATACTAGAAGCAGAGCCCTACTTTAACAAAGAGTTAAAAGTCAAGAAGTAGGCTAGGAAAATGAGCAAACAGAAAAATTCAGACCATAAAAAGTTACTATGGTGACAAGGAATATCAAAACACACACTCAAAAGATAACAAAGTAAAAACTCCTACATCCAAAGCCTCCAAGAAAACTATGAATTGGTCTCAGCCACAGAAGGGCTCAAAAACAACTTTGAAAATAAAGTAAGAAATGTGAAAGAAAAAATGGGAAGAGAAATATGAGTAATGCAAAAGAAAATTATGAAAAGCTAGTCGATGGCTTGGTAAAGGAGATGCAAAATAATTCTGAAGAAAATAATATCTCTTCCTCGACATCCTCTCTGTTGTTGAAATTGTCCTGAGATTGTTTTCAGTGAGCTTGAAGAAGTTCAGCTCACATACCAACACTTTTATTTAATTACAAAAAGGAAGTTTTTTTTTAAATCCAATTAGGCAACAGTCCACTGAAAAGTAAACATAAAAGAACAAAAGAACAGTAACTTGTCCCAGGATCATTTCTATCTGAATTCCATAAAATCCAATATGAGAATAACATAACAGCTTACATTTTACAGCACTTTAAGGTTTGCAAAATACTTTCTCATATATTCTTTCATTTGAACCTCATAACAACCTGGTGAATTGGCATTCAAGGTATTAATCTCCTCCAGTTTATAAGTGAGGAAACTGAAGTTGACAGATGTTATGTGACTTCTACATGGTTACATGGCTGGAAAATGCCAGAGGCCAAATTTGAACCCAAGCCTCTTTGTACTCCAAAGTTTGTGTTCTTTCCACTTTCCCACACCAGGAACCTGTGAAACCATGGGAATGAATGATATTGCCAAAGAAGAGAGTATAGAGAGAGAGAAAAAGAGAGGAAGAACAGAACCTTATGAAACAATGCTCACCTTAAAAGTGGGAAAGAAGATGATGACCAAGGGGAAAAAAAGACAGAGAAGAAAGGAAGAGAGAAGCGATTAAGCATTTATGTAGCAATGAGAATGTGCCAGGCACTGTACTAAGCACTTTTACAAATATTATCTCATTGGATCATTAAGTGAGATAATGAGGAGTGATTATCAATGTAGAGAGAAGACAACCAGGAGCAAGTAGCACCTCTGACACCAGTAGAAGAGACTGTATCCACAATGAGGGAATGAAGAACAGGGTCACATACTTCAGAGATATCAAGCAAGATAAGGGATGAAAAAGTTGGATTTGGTCATTAAAAATTATTAGTGGTTAAGATAAATGGGGGAAGAAGATGATTACAAGGGGGCAGATAAGAGAGTGAGTGATGAGGAAATGGAGCTATTAGGTCCAGACTACATTTTCAAGAAACTTTTCAGTGAAAGGGAGAAGAGAGCTGAGAAGGTAACTGGATGGAGCGGAAGAGTCAAGGGAAGGACTTACAGGATACTATGTGAGCAATAGACTTTTAACTACCAGAGTTCTTTACAAATTCATTCAGTGCAACATTATTAGGCTCCCTACTACATGCAGAGCACAATGCTTTGGTGATGTGGAAGGGACACAGTTTAGATTAGAGAATAGTCCCTGCCCTCATGAGGTTTTTGTCTAGGAGGAGATTGTGACCTATATAGTAACTCTCAGGGATGTTTTAGAGAGGAGACACTCTTTAGAGGATGCATTTGAATCACATGTGCATGTAGAACCAGAGATCATACATAGGGTCATAGATTTAAAGCTTTCAACCACCACTCCCCGAACTTTACAAGTGAGGAAACCAGGGGGCGGCTAGGTGGCACAGTGGATAAAGCACCGGCCCTGGATTCAGGAGTAACTGAGTTCAAATCTGGCCTCAGACACGCTTACTAGCTGTGTGACCCTGGGCAAGTCACTTAACCCCCACTGCCCCGCAAAAAACAAAAACAAAACAAAACAAAAAAAAACCAAATGAGGAAACCAAGGCCCAGAAAGTTGAGGTGATTTGCCTGAGGTCACACAGGCAATAAGTAGCAGAGCTAGGGTTTGAATCATAGAGTCACAAAATGTCAGAACTAAAAGGGACTTTGAGGAACATCCAGCCAACCCCATCTGTCCTTCTGGGTAAAGAAACTGAGGTCCAAAGAGAGAAAACAACTTAGTAACATCTCGGTTTCCTTTGACATTGGCAGTTGAAAGCATCACTAAGATTTCTCTTGGCAATGGCATTTATGTTGTTGGAGGCCATATGGAAAACCATGAACCCACTCAGACCCTTTCTATTACTTAGTTACTATGGGTATTTGAGCCTTTTTAAAACATCGGATTCCTGGTCCATCGCCACCTCTTGCATTTGCTTTCAATTGTCAGAGTCCCCTGTGTTTAAGCATATGTTTTTACAGTGAACTTTTGTCCTCTTTGAAAACAGCATCTCAGTGCCTCTTTATTAAATTCTAGCTTTCATGACTAATATGCAACGAGAACGTCAGAAATGTTTATGTGCTATATTAAAGCAGCCGGGTTCTTCCGCTTACAAATTGCTTGGAGATAAAACCAATATGCCCAACAATGGAATTGCCTCATAAATAAGAGAGAATGCAAACCAGGACCATGCCTTCCCCCTTCTTGTGGACCCTGGGTTTGCATTGTAGTTCAGTTCCAAAGATCCTAACTATGTGGCTTAGTGAGAAGACTGAAACAATTTATAACTCAGTGGAAAAAATGTGGAAACTCCTCCCCAGGCTTGGTGTGGGAAAATGAATAGATAGGCCTTTTAAAGAGTTCTGTCTATATCTTGCGTATACTTGTAAACAGGTGACTCATTGGGAATGTTTTTGAGTCAGAATTGAAGCTAATACCAAAACTCTCTTCAATTTGAGAATCATTTGCATTTGAAAAAACTAAAGAAATTCTTGTTACAACAGACTGAAACAGATAAGAGACTGAGAGACAGAGACAGAGAAACAAAGAGAGAGAACAAATGAATACTGTCATTTACCTTGAAGGGCTATAACCAGAGCAACCAGGGCCCTTAGAGACTATAGGAAAATTTTCATTTATTTTAGAAATTGGGGCATCTGTAAAGTTACTTCCAGATTTGCAGTGTTAATAGAATATGACTAGTGTTAAGTGTGGCTACTCAGGAAAAGAGTAGACCACAAGGTTTCTTGATTATTGTTTTTGGAAAGTAAATGCATTGTTTAAAAAAAATAATGATTTCTTTCCACTAACTCTTTCTGGATTTCTTGGCACATTTTTTTTTCATTTTCAACAAACAGCTGAAACCACACTGACCTTCCTCAGCCTTGATAAGAATCATCTGTGAGCACCGCAATTATAATTTTGCGATTTTGAGCCGATTTTCTGTTTGGACTCCAGTATCAATTTCAGCTGAAATTTCCATGGATGTGGCCTTTTTCTCATGGTTACAAATAATTTAGTCAGAAAGCGATGCATTTGGAGATAGGAGGCATTCTTCATCAGCTTTGCCATGTAATCGGGCCTCTTAATGAATTCCACATTTTCCACATCTATCTCCTTGTCCACCTTATCAGGAGCCTTTCTATTCACAGTGAACAGATGAAGAAATTTCTCGTTCCCTTTGGAATCTGCCTCAAGTATTTGGCTTCTCTGCCAAGTAGCATCTCATCATCAACAGAGGCACAAATGTAGTAGATATAGCATTTGAAATTGCCGACTTAAAAAATATGACGCTTGGTTTAAAAAGGAATCTAGAATCCCGTGCAGATATTATTGTATGTCAATAGCATCCCATTTTCCATAGAGCTTTGTGTTCTGCAGAAACCTCTGGAACCTCTACAAAATCACAGAGGAGTAGAGGAGTGCAGAAATTGGTATCTCCATTTTTCAGCTATGGAAACTGATGTGAATAATAATAAGGTGTTAACTGATTTGTCCAGTGTCACAAAGTTCCCAAAGAGCAGGTCTGGGAGGAGAATCCAGGGTTTCTGATTTCTTAGTCTATTTTTTTTTAATTTAGAGGTTATGGAATTGCTATTAAAATGCAAGTTTTATCTTCATTTCTGTAAATTCATCTTGTAAGTGTTTACTGATCACCTACCAAGAAGAGAGCCCTGTTCTAGGTGATGGGGCCCTAGTTTATATAGTTTATATAGATAGTGTTCTCACCAAGTTGATAGACTAGCCATTACCCAAAAGTACCTTTTTTTTTTTTTGGCAGGGCAATGAGGGTTAAGTGACTTGTCCAGGGTCACACAGCTAGTAAATGTCAAGTGTCTGAGGCTGGATTTGAACTCAGGTCCTCCTGAATCCCAGGCTGGTGCTTTATCCACTGAGCCACCTCACTCCTCCCCAAAGTACTTATTTGCTCACCCAATCACCAACTGTACAAAGTACACTGAAGAAACAAGGGCACATACATAGTTAACACTCAATACACATCTGTTGATAATAATAGTAAATCACATTTATGTAGCATTTTATGGTTTATGATACTTTTAGTGGCAACTCTGCATGGTTTTATGTGAGATGTAATGAAGAAAGTGTTGGATTTGGACTGAGAAGACCAGGGTTCAGATCCTGCTCCTGACACTTATTACCTCTAAAGGGCTTCAGTTTCCCTGTCTGTAAAATGAAGATTAGGTTACTTTCAAGGTACCATCCAGCTCTATATCTGTGATCCAGTGATCTAGTAGTTGTTACCTCCTTTGATCTTCAAATCCACCCTGTATTCTTATCATTTTATGAGGAAGGAAACTGAGGATGGCAGAACTGAAGTGACTTGCTTATGGTCACACAGTTGGTGAGTGGCGGTCACATTTACTAAAATCTTCTGATTTCAAATGCAAACAAAAAATGTTTTGTAAACCTTGAAGTGGCACATATCAGTGATTGTTATTTTAATATCATTTTGCTTTATAGGAAGCATGGCTTGGTTTGTAAGGAGTGGGTCTTGGGGGGTGGCTAGGTGGCGCAGTGGATAAAGCACCAGCCCTGCATTCAGGAGTACCTGAGTTCAAATCTGGCCTCAGACACTTGACACTTACTAGCTGTATGACCCTGGGCAAATCACTTAACCCCCATTGCCCCGCAAAAAAAAAAAAAAAAAAAAAAAAAGAGTGGGTCTTGGAAAGACAAAGACCTCCAACATATACTAACAACATGCCCCTGGACAAATGACTTAAAATCTCAGCACTCCTGGTATTCCTCTGAGTCTCAGAAAGTGTGACTGCATTGGTGATAGGCATTTACTTTCTTATTCATATAGGGAGTTCCCTATATCAATGAAAGAACAGGGCCTATCCCTAACCCTATCTCTACCCTTCTGCCAGAAAGGATGAATTTGGAAACTTGGGACCTGTTGCTACTCTGTAAAGGCTTATCCTGGGCACCAATGGATGGAAAGGGAGTGGAACAAAAAGATCCTGAAGATAGTCTTTGTCAACTTCACTGTTGTGCCTTGATTTAAAGATTTGACATCCTCCTTGGCTGTAGAATTCTTTCCTGGTAGGACTGGTATTTCTTTGGTGTTTTATGGTACAATCCAGTATTGTACTATCAAATTGGCATACTTGGGAATTGTTATTTATAACCTTTGGATTTGATTAATCTGAATGGCTACAAAAAATAGCGAAGATCAATCCAGTATAGCAGAAAGCACACTCAAGCCAGAGGATTTAAGTTTAGATCCCTGCTCTGTTACTTACTACTGATATGACCTTAGGCAAATGATTTGGCTATTCTGGGTCTCTATTTCCACATCTGTAAAATGAGGGGCTAGGGTGATTTCTAAAGTCTCTTCCATGTCTCTTCTAAGTCTCTACAATATGATTTCATTGGTATGGGGAACTTCTAGGTGAGGAAATTCCCTCCAACAATGCAAATTGGCATTTTCTTGGTGCCTTGATCTCATAGAGTTGCCTAGACCATTGCAAGTTTAAGTGACTTGCCAAGGGTCACTCAACAGGACTTGAACCCAGGTCTTTCAGACTTTGAAGCCAACTCTCCATCCACTGGGTTACATTGTATCTCCATTCATCATTCAGTCAGTCAATAAACATTTATTAAGCACCAAAAATGTGCTAAGCACTGGCGATTCAAAGAAAGCTTTAAAAAGTTCCTGCTCTTGAGGAACTCTCTCTGAAGGAAACAGCATGAAAATAATTATGTAAAATCAAGATGCATACAGGATAAATAGGAGGTAGTCAATATAAGGAAGGCACTAGCATTAAGAGGGATTGGGAAAGGTTTCCTCTAGAAGGTGAGACTTTAACTGGGACTTGAAAGAAGTCATCAAAGCCAGGAAGTGGATGAAGAAGGAGAACACAACCATTGAAAATGCCCAGGAGATGGAGTGTCTTGCTCCAGAAGCAGCAAGAGGGCCCGCATCACTAAGCTACCTATTACATGGAGGGAAGTTGGGTAAGGTGGAATACTACAAAGACAGGGGGTAGAGCCAGGTTTATGAAGGGTATTGACCAACAAACAGGATTTCATATTTGAAACTGCAAGTGATAGGGAACCACTAAAATTTATAAAGTTGAGTGGGAAAGTGACATGGGCATAGAGAGATCACTATGACATCCAAGTGGAGAATGAGCTGGATTGTAAGGAATGAAATGATGTCATAAGGAAGAGTGGCTGAAGAAACTCAGAGTATTTAATATGAGCCAGCCGAATAACGAAGCTGCTAAAAGTCTAATTGGATTTTAGGCTGAATTTAAAGACATCTAGTGTCTAAGGCAGAGTTGTGCAAAGTCATCAGCCTCACTCTCTCCTCCAGAGTTAGAGTTCGGTGGCAAGACTTAGGTCAAGACAGGGGGCGGCTAGGTGGCGCAGTGGATAGAGCACCAGCCCTGGATTCAGGAGGACCTGAGTTCAAATCCAGCCTCAGATACTTGACACTTACTAGCTGTGTGATCCCGGGCAAGTCACTTAACCCCAATTGCCTCACAAAAAAAAAAAAAAAAGACTTAGGTCAAGACAACTAGTGATGACCTAGCTCAGCCTGACAGGGAAGCTAAAGGCCAGAATTCAAGCCTTTTTATACCTCAGTCATAAGAAAATTATGGCACCAAACTCTTACCATGCAGTTATCTCCTAACCCTCTCTCCCTAACTTCCAGGAAGGACATTTCACTATGTTTCAATTAAGAGTGTGATTTTTAAGCTGCTAATGGGCAAGGACTGTATTTGGTATAGGAAGATACAATCCCATGTATCCTCCCACAGGGCCTAACACAGCACATAGGTAAGCACATAATAGACCTAGAAGACCCCAAATAAGTTCATCAGACATAATTTCTCCTACTGGGTTGTTTACTCCCCGAGTGGCTCTGTGGTTTAAAAATAGCTTCTCCAATGTCAGCCTGGGGCAGTAAGAGGATGGTGCTTTCTCTACAGCCAAAAATGCATGGAATGGCAGCTTCATCATCAACAGAGGGGCTTTGTTCCATACAGGGTTGAAAGTATATGTCCCTCATAGTGGTTCTCCAGATGCCACTGACCTTTTTTAATTAACTCCCTCCTTATTTTTTTCTTTTGGAAGGGAATAGGTGCCAAGTGGTCTAAACAAGTGTTGCCTATTGGAGTGGTTTTTTTTCCTTCTTTAATTGAAGAGAACTCTCTAAACACAGCTTGACTAAAGGCCTGAGATAAGGCCCAAGAGTAAGAGTCTGTTTCTCTGACTGCCAGATCTCTGAGGCTAAGTGAGCCTTATCTTTGTTTTTCTTTCTTTCTTGGGTAACTGAATTAAAAAAAAAAACTCAAAGGGATTTTTCTCAGGCCTTGATGGAAGCTGGAGATACTAATGTAATTTACAGTGTCTTGTTAGTAAGGAGACTTTATCTACAGTTACTTTCATGAAGTTCAGGCAAAGATTTTGGATTTTTTTTCTTAAGTTCAGGGGGCAAATAGTCCTATCCTATCCAAGATTATAAGAATCACTGCTCACTTAAAACTCTAGTAGGTAGATAAAAGGACTTGTAGCCTAGAAAAGGAGGAGGGAGCCAGTCATCTAGTGAGACTGAGAGACAGCAGATGCACATCCCAAACATTGCCCGGGAAGCTGCAAAATATTAAAAGAATCAGAGGGCAGTCTCTGCCAAACTGAGCAGATCCTGTGGGGAGCATCTATGGTATGAAATGGACAAGACCACATGGGAGAAGGAAGACACAAATGAGTTGTGACCTTTCCAGTGGAGAATCCATTTCAAGCATGGAACTCTCAGGTGGTACAGTAGACAAAGCACTAGGTATGGAGTCAAGAAGGCCTGAATTCAAATGCTGCCTCAGACACAAAATAGGGGTAATAAATAGCCCTTACCTAGGATTGCTGTGAGGATCAAATGAGATAATGTTTGTAAAACTTGTTGCACAGTGGATAGAGCACCAGGCCTGGAATCAGGAAGACCTGAGTTCAAATGTGACTTCAGACACTTATTAGCTATGGAACCCTGAGAAAGTCACTTAGCCCTGTTTACTTCAGCTTTCTCATCTGTAAAATGAGCTGGAGAAGAAAAGGGCAAACCACTCCAGTATCTTTTGTTTTGTTTTGGGGCGGGGGGGGGGGGGCAATGAGGGTGAAGTGACTCACCCAGGGTCACACAGCTAGTGTCAAGTGTCTGAGGCCGGCTTTGAACTCAAGTCCTCCTGAATCCAGGGCGAGTGCTTTATCTACTGCACCACATAGCTGCCCCCAACTCCAGTATCTTTGCCAAGAAGACCCCAGATGGGGTCACAGAGAGTTGGGCACAACTGAATGGAAAACCACCACAAAACCTTAAAGTTCTCTATAAATACCAGCTAGCTTTTATGAGGAACAGCTGATACAGAGATGAAATGCCACGTGTGAACATGCAAAAAGTTACAATGTGCAATTAAGTCAGAAAGGTAGATGGGAGCCAGGTTGTGAAATTTAAATACCCAAAAGAGGAGTTTATATTTGACTCCAGAGGTAATAGGACATTTTCCTTTTGCACAGATCCCACACAACTTTGAAACCTCTCACTTACCTAGGTTCAATGTACAGTGTTCAATGTACAATGTACAACAATAGTTATGCAAATACATCACAAGCCTATATCCAATGCCTTCTTTACCAACAGATCAGTCAGGAACCATAAATCAGAAAGCAAAGTATTTGTAGGACAGAATCAAGTAATAGAAAATTAAGCAATATAGTTATTCTTTTTGGCAGGGGCAATGGGGGTTAAGTGACTTGCCCAGGGTCACACAGCTAGCAAGTGTCAAGTGTTTGAGGCCAGATTTGAACTCAGGTACTCCTGAATCCAGGGCCGGTGCTTTATCCACTGCGCCACTTAGCTGCCCCCAATATAGTTATTCTTAATTCCCCTTATACAGGAAGGAAGGAAGGAAGGAAGGAAGGAAGGAAGGAAGGAAGGAAGGAAGGAAGGAAGGGAGGGAGGGAGGGAGGGTGGGTCGGTCTCCTGCAGAGGTAGTATTATCACTCTTTTGTGAATCAGGCCAAGTCATTGGCACATTTTCAATTGACAATGAGTATAAGAGGTGAAAACATCCTCATGCTTCTGCATCCTTCATTTTCCTAATCAGAACATCACAGTATGTAGGGATGCTTTACAGAGAATTCCTGTGTGACACAGAAGATGTGGTTAAAAGTCAGTGGGTTTCTTGAAGCTCAGTAGGTTCCCTGCTATATCCTGGATACACTTCTGGGAAGACAGCACACTTCCTAAGTTGTAACATCAGATGTACACTATGGCTACCTCTGTGCACTTTAGTAACTCACAATTTCATAGCATTTTACAGTTCACAAAGTATTATCCTTACAATGACTGTGAAGAAGGACAGCTAGTTGGCTCAGTAGATAGAATGCTGGACCTGGAGTCAGGAAGACTCATTTTCCTGAGTTCAAATCTGGCCTCAGACACTTACTAGCTGTGTGATCCTGGACAAGTCACTTAACCCAGTTTTTCCTCATAGGCAGAAATCCAACCCACCCACTTTTGCCTATAGACTCTGTAGAAGACCTCAGAACTCCTACATGGCATTTCTATGGAGTATAGCATGTTAAAGTCACCTTTCACATGCATTCTTTCTTTCCAACAGCATCAGTTTACCAAAAAAATTCTTTTCAAATGACCTTGACCTTGAACCCATCCAGAAATGTAATGCTATTAATGAAACATATCCTTCATTTTTAACTATAGAAATATGCAATAATAATATTAATTATAATTATATAGTACTTTAAGGTTTGCAAAGTGCTTTATAAATATTATCTCATTTTTTACTCACAACAACTCTGAGAGGTAAAAACCAATATTATCCTCATTGTACATAGAGCTTAAATGATTTACCCAGGATCTACACAGTTATTAAGTTTCTGAGGCAGGATTCGAGCTCAGGTCTGCTTGACTCCGGGTTCAGTACTCTATCCTCTCTGCCACCATGATATCTACATAGCACAAGACACATCTTTCTTGTTTCTCTCATTTATTAGAATTATTGCTTTTTCCACAGTCTGAAAGAGTATAGGTGAAAGTAAGGATGGATAGGTAGGAAGAACAGAGACTGGCTATGCAGGCCAGCCACTACCTGCAGGCACAAAAGACTACCACAGCTCACATTTGCATGATGCTTTACAGGCTCAGACTTACAGAGCTCTTCACCTTGGTCTCTGATTTTATCCTCACAACAACCCTATGACATAGGTCGTGCAGGTCTCATCATCCTATGTTAAAAGGGGAGAATTGAGCTGAGACCCACACAATTGGAAGTGACTCCTCTGTGATCACACAGCTAAGGATGCCAAGTAACCATCTGCCAGGGCTGTCAGGGGGCATAGTACAGAAGAGATCCATTCCAACTCTGGCAATCTGGGATTCTGACAGGAAGACCTAGACCTAATCCATGTTTCCCAACTCTGAGGCCAGTGGTCTCTGCAAAACTCCATGCTGTAGTTTGCCACAAAGGACCGTACCGAGCACGGAGAGGACCTCCTCTTGACTCTGGGGAAGCCCCTGCCCTCTCCTGGGAGATGCCTAAGGTACGTGCAAAGGAAGATTTCTATTTCCAGATATAATAGCATATCAACCTCAAAGAAAAGAGAGGGAAATGCTGAGCTGCTTGGGGACCTAGAGAGAGGCCTATACATCTATTCATCCCTGCATGGAATCCCATGCATCAAGTATCTCAGGGACAGAAGAGGATGTCAAAACAGTAATAGAGAGACCGTCTCAACGGGCAGACATAGTACCCTCTGCAGACCAGGAGGCAGGAATGGGCCAGATGAGGAGAGTGGAACTTGTAGGCTACTGCATCTTTGTGCACCTCTTGCCCGGGAGAGACAGCCTTAATGAAAGAAGGAGGAAAAAGAAATGGACCCTTGATTAGGCAGGGATTGGGACAAAGATTGCCACAGCAGAGAACTGGGTGCTCCAAGAAGAACCACAACTTGGAAAAGCAAAGCTGTGTGCTTTAATTGTTCTGTGAATCAGGTGACTATGAAAGTTTTGGGTAGAGAAATTCAATCCCTCCAGCAACCCTGGGCTCTGGCCACAATGAGGAAGGTGGGTGCCGACAGAAAATAGGCGTTTAGCTGACATCTTAATCATCTAAAGCCACAAGGAATAGTCTTGAAAGGAAGCATTGTAGAGTCTATTGTGGGAAGCTGGAGAAGGCTTCCTTGACTCTCAGTTGTCTCAGGTATAAGTTCACTCTGCATTCTTTGTTGGGTTAAATAAAATCTAGCCTATATTTGATATCTTTTCATCCTCACTGCTTATAGAAGAGCTAAAGGCTCTTTGGGAGTCAGCAAAGTGAGCTGCATACTGACAATTCCCACAATTTCCATAGGCAGGGACACAAACCATAGGTGTTTTATAGGAAGTCTTATGAAATTAAACCCAGGCGCATTGTGTCAGGAAGTTTAGCCCAAATAATCCATGGGTTACACAAAGAATAAGTGGAATGTATAGGAATACTTTTAAGCCTTGAGAAAATTCTTATCGGGACTGAAAACTAGAGGAGCACAGGAGGTAGGTATGTGGAGAGGAAAATCTGTACCTTCTTTATTGTTTTACATTGATTTTCATCTTGGACAACTCCCTTCCTCCTAGTGGGGCCTGGGATGCTGAAATCAGGGCTCAGGATGCAGCTTCTATTGTGCTCTTTGTGGCCCACCCATTTTCGGGTCAGCCTGTCCTTCTGCCATGCACAAAGGGCAGCTGGCTAAGGAGCCTTCTGACCACGGATGTGATATTCACCTCATCAGCCTTCTCATTAGGCACAGCCACTGATGCTCTGTAAAAGGGAATGGACATTGGCTGGGGGAAGATATGTCCATCTGTGACCACAGTGGACTTGGATGTGGATCTGGCTTCAGGTGGCAGGGGAGTTATAGGAAGACGCTTTTCTAAGAAAAGCCAGTATATAAAAATCCAAACTTATAGGGCCTATGAAAAAAAGGAAATGGATGTTTATTTGTATTACCAAAAGAACAGGACTCATTTAAATGGCATACTGGGTTCAGAAAGTCACATTGTAATTTGACTTGTGCACACCCTTGTATATAAAAACAAGGATGGATAATCTGAGAATTGGAAGGGACAATTGGAAGACACCCAGTCCACCTCCTACTCAATGCATGAATTCCCTCTACGGAATTCCTAACAAATTATCAGCTAGACTTTAAAAAACAACAACCTTAAGTTATAGCAAACTCATCATGTTATGAGGCAGTGCATTCCATGGGTGGGGAGGAGGACGGTTGGGAGAGAGACAGTTCTAATTGTTAGAAAGTTTTTCCTTATATCGGGTCAAAATCTACCCCCTTGTAGCTCACCGACTGATTCTAGTCTTTCCTCTGAGGCCAAGGAGAATAGGTGCTATCCCTCTTATATCTGGCAGCCTTTCAAATGTTTGAATAGTATCATGTCTCCCTTCTCCACTCCTTAAATATTCCACTTTCCACGTTATATTCACAATTTTTTAAAAAATGTGAAGCAGTGTCATGATGTTAGTTCCCATCTCATACTGGACATTATCCTATGGACATGCTCTATCACACATTTATGCTCCCTTCTGAAATGTAATGCCTGAATTGGACATACTGCAGATGTAGTCTGACAGGGCAGAGTACAGAGGGATTCTCCCCCCGCCCCAACTTGTATACTTCTGTTCATACAGCCTAAGATTGTATTTTCCTGCTAAAGTCCTACACTAAGACCTAATTATAGCATGGAGATTACTCTGGCTGGTCTAAGTCTATACTAACACAGCACAATCTCTGGAAGGTATTACCAATCTGGAAAGATGAGGTGTCTGTAATAGAAGGAATAATTGAGGGGCTCCTCGCCATCATGTTGGCCACCAGGGGATATGGTTTTTTGATGACAGGAACTTCTGATGTTTGTCTGTTAGGTGTAGAAAGGATTAATGATTAAAATCACAGATTTTTGGCAGTATTTAAGAAACTCAGATTAACTTTTGTTGCAGTTTAGCTCACACCACTGATTCATACTGAACTGGTGGTCTGCTTAAAACCCATAAGTCATTTTCACATAAACTACAATTTAGCCACAAGTCTACCATCTTGTACTCATGCAATTGTTTTTTTTTTAAATCATGTAATACTTTATATTTTTTCTATGAAATTTACTTTTTAAAAAACTTTTATCCATGACTGTAGCTTCCCCAAATCTTCCTGGATTTCAATTCTGTCTTAAAATGTATTCCTGTAAATTTTGTCCACAGATTTGATTCATCAGCAGACTATTTATGCTTTCATCCAAGTCACTGATTTAAAAAAAAAGTTCAATGGAACTAGGGCACAGTCAGATCCATGTGGAACTTGACCAGATGCCCATCTCCAGCTCGACATCCATCCATTAATCACTACTCTCTGGATTTAGTCAATCAGTCAGTTTTCAACTCACCTACCTTCATTTTCATATAATCTCTTTTTCTCCATCTTTTCCACATGTGTCACATTATTATTATAACATATATTATATTCATCAGTTCAGCACAACAGAAAGAGCACTAAACTCACATTTAGAAAACTCCTGAATTCTGGTCTTATCTCCTATGCCCAAAGGCAAGGACAGGTTTTATTTGTTATTGTTTAGTCATTTTTCAGTCATATCCAATTCTTTGTGACTCCATTTGGGGTTTACTTGGCAAAGATACTGGAGTGGCTTGCCATTTCTTTTTCCAGCTCATTTTACAAATGAGTAATCTGAGGCAAACAGGGTTAAGTGACTTGCCCAGGGTCCACAGCTAATAAGTATCTGAGGCTAGATTTGAACTCAGGAAGATGACTCTTCCTGACTCCATGCCCTCTATGTACTGGACCACCTAGCTGCCTTCAGCGTTGTATAGAATACATAGTAAATGCATAGTATATAGTATATAGTAAATGCTTAATAAATGCTTCTTTCATAGAATTGCTCTGAACCTCTCTAAACTTCAGTTTTCTCATCTATAAAGTAGAAATAACATTCATACTTCCTATCACAAAGGGTTATTGTGAAAAGAAATTTCATAAAATTTAAAGAACTGGGTTAATATTTATTTCATTCTATTAGATCATATTATATCATGTTAAAAACTTATTAGGATGGGCAGCTAGGTGGCGCAGTGGATATAACACCGGCCCTGGAGTCAGGAGTGCCTGAGTTCAAATCCAGCCTCAGACACTTAACACTTACTAGCTGTGTGACCCTGGGCAAGTCACTTAACCCCAATTGCCTCACTTAAAAAAAAAACTTATTAGGATAGATGTTGGCAAGCATAGTTTTAAGAAAAAGGTGACCAAGATATGGAAGAAAATAAAAATCAGGTCATATGAAGAAAGAAAATGAAGAGATTTCACCTACAAAAGGGAAGGCCTATTGGGGAAAGAGAGAGACATATTAAGTGTCTTCAGCTACTTGAAGAGCTATCATATGGAAAAGTGACTTGTTATACTTGGCCCCAAAGGGTAGAACTACGAGTGGAAGTTTTTGAGAAACAGATTTTGACTTGATACAAGAACCCCTTAACAATTATAGCTATCTGAAAATAGAAAGAACCACTTGGTAAGGAAGTGAGTTCCCTATCACTTCAATTATATAAGCAGCTAATGAAGGATTCTGTAGAAGAGAGTCATTCTTAGGGAAGGGGAATGGACTGAATGACCTCTAAGGTCTCCTCAAACTCCAAGATTCTATGGATTTTGTAGATTGACAACTTGGTATGTTATTGTTCTATTTTGATTCTCCATGTTCAAAAATGAGTTTTCTTTTGTTTGTTGGTTTGGTTTTTTGTTTTTTGTTTTGTTTCGTTTTACGGGGCAATGGGGTTAAGTGACTTGCCCAGGGTCACACAGCTAGTAAGTGTCAAGTGTCTGAGGCTGGATTTGAACTCAGGAACTCCTGAATCCAGGGTCGGTGCTTTATCCATTGTGCCACCTAGCCGCCCCCAAAATGAGTTTTCTTAGGGAAATAGGAGAAACAATTGGTGGATAAATTATGTGATTAAAATTTTTTTCCAATTAGTGCTTTTATACATCAGGATTCCAATGAGTTATTCCATGCTCAATGAGCATCTTTTAATGCCAGGAGCAGTGAAGAGCTGGACAAAACAATACATGCTCTTGAATTGCACTGTTGATCTCATTACTCAGAGGAATTCTTTGCCTTGGAGAGTTCTCTGGTTGCATGGCTTCATCCTCAAGATGTTTTGTGCCTGGAAAGCAAAAGCGAGACCTAATATCTCTACATTGTCATTTTATGTTCCAGTCAGAAGCTGTTAGCTGATAAGTCCTGAGCCAGGCTCTTTGGTGAGCATTCAGCTTACCTCCGGCGCCTTTTCTAGTCTCAAAGTTGTTGGGTGACCCCCTGAGTCTAAGAGGTGAAGGGGAGCCGTCAAAGTAACTGCTTCATAAGATATCTTTAAGAAAAGTCTTTGGCACCTCTTCAGGAGGAGACGATTGAAACAGACACAGCTAGAAATTATAGAAGAACTTTAGGGCTTCAAAACTAATTCTCCAGAGCTTTGGTCCCATCACTGTCCCAATGAGGTAGTTTCATGTCTGTTTCCATGGGAGCAAACCTTATAGAGATTTGACCTGTCAAGTCCCTCTGCAGGAATTGCGGGTTCAGCCACTTTAGCAGTCCCAGCTACTAAAATAAAATACTCAAAATAAAGAATTCTTACCACCAAAATCCTTAGCACTGGCAAATGGTTCAACATCAGAAACCAATATGGTTCCATCAATGGAAATGACATTTAAAAGATGCATTACCATGTACTTTGCCGGTGTTACCATATGGGCGTTACCATATAACTTGCCACTTAAATCTCCTAGGTGTGTTGTCTCAGCCATTAGAATGTAAGCTCATCGAGAGCCAGGACTGTCCCGTGTCTCTATTTTTATCCTCAGAGCTTAGCCCAGTGCTTTGCACATGGTAAGTGCTTGGAAAATGTTTTTTATTAATGAATTGTTCTATTCTTCTAAAATGAAAATTGCCACACAATGTGATCTAAACTTGGGTTACTAAATATTCTAACAGCATTTTTCTCTCTTCTGATTAAGTAATTCTACACCCTGCAAAGAATTCTATTCAAAGACATTGCTTAAGCATACAGCACTAAGCTAGGAGCTGAGAATACAAAAATGAAAAACAACACAGTTCTCCCTTTCAGGGAACTTACAATTTACTTAGGGGAGAGGAAGGGGTTGATGCAAGATATGACACACACCAATAGATGTGATACAAAACAGAGCAAAGAAGATATCCAGACAGAGGACTCTAGAGGAAACTGTGAAGTAGAATTGGTACTATACAACATTTAATCCCCTGCCTCTGTTCCTCTGCCCTGTCTTCCCCTCACACCTGGAAGTTATTTCCTCCTCATTCCCTCAGAGGCAGGATTTGAATCCTGGACTTCCTAATGCAAAGTCAAGCACTTCAACCCACTATACACAGTGCCAGTGTGACTGGCACTAGTGACAGCAGAAGGTTAGCAGATTGAAGGGCCCCCAGCTTCTTCCCTGTGTTAACCATAGAACAAGTATACAAGTGGGAATAAGGTCTGACTCTGCTACTACGTAGTACCAGGTCTACTTGGATTCCTCTCAATTTTTTTTCTACCTTCCTTATTTCTCCACTACTCACCCCTAGATCTACAAGCCCTCACCACTGACAGAAAAGTAGCTGCTGCCTAATTACAGTTTCCCCTATATCCTACTCCATCTGCTTCTCTTATGTAGATAGGAGTATGACATATGGATCAGAGCAAGTTTCCCAGAAATGTGACTGCATTTAGTAAATTCAACCCAGTTATCCTGTAAGGAGTAGTTAGTCCAGCCCTCCAATGTTGTTGTGGAAGAAGTGTGACATTTGGATTCTGCAATTTCTTAACTGTGTGACTTTAACCTCTCTGGGGCTCGGTTTCCTCATCTATAAAAACCTAAGGGGAACAGCTAGGTGGCGCAGTGGATAGAGAACCGGCCCTGGAGTCAGGAGGACCTGAGTTCAAATTTGACCTCAGACACTTAACACTTACTAGCTGTGTGACCCTGGGCAAGTCACTTAACTCCAATTGCCTCACACACAAAAAAAACCCAAAACAAACAAAAAACAAAAACACCTAAAATTGGCCTGGATGCCCTCTGAGGTCCTATCCAGTTCTATTTCTATGATCCTATCTACATAGCTCCCTGAATGAGCCTTTCCAGAGGATCTTTAGAGATGCATCTGGAGATGTTTGATGATCCCAGGTGGAAGTTTCAACCAAAAGTTTGAAAACTGTTCCATGGCAACAGGATGCCTTCTTTTATTTCTTTGTAATTTTTTCCCCTTGAAAGTTAAAAAATTCTTGAGTCCTAAATGTGAAGGGATGGTTCATAGACCTGAAGCAGATATAGCTAAGCCTGGGTTCTGCCATCTATATACTTCACGTTAATTTGAAGTCAAGCTTAAGCTGCTATTCCTCTCTGCATTTCATGGTTTGACCCCATGGTTTCTGTTTTTCTGTGTGTGTGTGTGTGTGTGTCTTTCTCTTAGTGGGCTGTTTATCACCATCCATGACAAAGGCCACATTGCCACAATGCTGAACTCCTGGCCAGAAGACAATATTAAGGTATGGTCTTCTTTTCCTTGCTGTTGTTTGGATGGTGGGTGAATCATTTAAGCTTCAGCTGCAGAGCCGACAGACCTCCCTGGATTTTAAACTGGCTACTGCCTGAGCTTGAGACAGGACAACATCAGAAACACAGGAAACAGGCCTGCCCAGAACACCAGAGTATTTGGGATCATATGACCAGCCCATGTGGAAGTTTCTCTTTCTTCCTTTGAAAGCATATGAGGGGGCAGCTAGGCGATACATTGGATAAAGCACTGGCCCCGGATTCAGTAGGACCTGAATTCAAATTCACCCTCAGACACTTGACACTCATTAGCTCTGTGACCCTGGGCAAGTCATTGCCCCACAAAAAAAAAGCATATGAGGTCTTTTCCTTATTGTTTCTTCAAAAAACGGGAAAAGCAAAGGTATAACTTCTTCCCAGAGGTCCCCAGCTCTGGGAAGTGCAAGTAGTAAAAGTAGCATTTTATAGTTAAACACTCACACCACACACACACACACACACACACAATCACAACCTAGTGAGAAAAGCAGTGCTAGTATTGTTGTCATCACTATTTTATAGCTGAGAAAACTGAGGTTTGGGGAGAGGAGACGAATTTCCCCCCAGTCACATGGTTAATGTAAGTGCCAGAATCATTGTTCAAGCCCAGGTCCTCTTGACAGCAAGGCCGCTATTTTACCAGGGAATCAGGTGCATGTATTTGAAAAAAGGAGAAGGATAGTGGGAAAGAGCTCTTTATGATGTTTTTCTCATAAAATCTCAGAATGGGAAGGAATAGAGTTTTAACAACATAATTGAACATTAATAGGCCTTATGGTACCCCCAAACAAGTGATAATCCATAACAGCTCTACTTGTTGGGATGTTTTTCTTTATATTTTGCACAAGAGTTTACCTAGACAGCTAGGATACCCAGTGGATAGGATGCTGGAACCTGGAGTCAGGAAGACCTAAATTCAGACCCATCCTCAAATGCTTACTAGTTGTGTAACCCTGGGCAAGTCACTTAACTTCTGTTTGTCTCAGTTTTCTCAACTGTAAAATGGGGCTAATAACAATACCTACTCCTCGGGGTTTTTGTGAGGATTGAATGAGATATTTGTTAAAAAGTGCCAAGCACGGTGTGTGGCACATAGTAGGCACTATACAAATCCTTATTCCCTTCTCCTTTCTCCTTCTCTACAACTTCTGTCCAGTGCTGCTTGTTCTGCCTTATGGCCAAACAAAGCAAGTCTAATCTGTCTTCCACAGGACCCTTCAGATGTTCAGATATAATTATCATGGTCCCCTTATCCTCACCAGGCTAAACATCTCCACTTCCTGACATGAATCATTTTATGGTCAGCTCACCTTCCTGGTTTCTCTTCTCTAAGTGTGCCAAAATTTGGCAAACTATCAACACTGGAGAAAGCCAATAAAATATGAGAAACTCACATGGACACATGCTAGGTGGGCACTGGCCTTGGGACTCAGATCTTAGATTCAGATCCTAACCCTTACACTTAATAGCTGTGTGACTTTGGACAAGTTCAACATCTTTGAGATTCCTGGTCTAGAAAATGAGGATGTTGATGCTTACATGGTCTACCTAATTAATAATAAGATCATAGGACTTAGAATGGGAAGGAACCTTAGAGAAGATCTAGTCAAATTCCTTATTTAAACAGGTGACAAAGGAAGGACCCCATGCCAGCCACCCTTCATTCCTCCTTCCATCTCACTAGTAACCCAGCTTTTCAGCTCCCTTTTAATGTGGTGTCTTCCCCCATTAGAACGTGAGGGCAAAGAGCCAAAATGGCACATTAGAGGTCACCCAGCTGAACTCTCTCAACATTCCCCTCCAAACAACTTTAAAATAACACTGAAAATAAAATTTTGGAGTAGCAGAGCTAACAAAAATTCAAGGTGAGACATTTTTCTGGCCTAAGAAAACTTAAGAGATCAGCAGGAAAAGTTCGTGACAGCAGGTTAGAGGTCTGTCACAGCAACAACAGCAGCAACCATAGGAGCAGGAGCTCCTTGGGAACTCTCAGCTCAGTGAGAGTAAGGGGGTCATACAGTTTGTCAGAAAGAGATGAAAGGGCACACTTTGCTGTCACTGGGTACAGGTGGCACTGATTGGCAACTCCATTGCTCATAGGCTATTCTAGGTCACTTTTCCAGGGAATAGAGGAACACTAGAGCTAGCAGCTATAGGGAGCAGGGGCCCTTCCTGGGCAAAGACTAGAGAGTAGTGACCACCCCTCTCCCAGGATCATACCACCTTGGAACCACCAAAAACTTGCAGACCCCCAGAACCAGCTCTGAAAACAGCAACTTGAAATAGCCTGAAGCTTGGGACAGAGCTTCTCCCACCCCCCAGGTGAGCAGAGCTCAACTTTAAGATAAAGTTCAAAGTCAAGGAATAGGTTGAGAAAATGAGCAAACAATAACAACAACAACAAAAAAGAATTTGACCATAAAAAGCTGCTGTGGTGGCAGGGAATACCAAGACATAAACTCAGAAGAAGAAAAAAATGTGAAAATAGCTGCAAAGCCTCAAAGAAAAATGCTAATTGGACCCAAGCTCAACAATTATTCCTGGAAGAGTTGAAGAGATAAGGGTAGTAGAGGAAAAACTGGGAGGGGGAGAGGGGAATGAGAGTGATGTGAGAAAATTATGAAAACAGAATTAACAGCTTGGTTTAAAAAAAGGTACAAAAATACTGAAGAAAATAACATCTTATAAAAACAGAGTTGACTAATGGCAAAAGAGGCACAAACATTCTCTGAAGAAAAAACTCCTTAAAAAGAAAAATATGCCAAATGGAAAAGGAATTACAAAAAATCACCAAAGAAAAGAATTCCTTAAAAATTCAAATCGGGCAAGTAAATACTAATGACTCTATGAGACACCAAGAAACAATAAGACAAATTCAAAAGTATGAAAAATAGAAGAAAATGAGAAATATCTAATAAGAAAACCAACTGAAATGTAAAATAGATCAAGGAGAGAGAATTTAAGAATTATTGGACTACCTAAAAGTCATGATCAAATAAAGAGCCTAGATTTCATGTTTCAAGAAATTATCAAGGAAAACTGCCCCAGTATATTCAATCCAGAGGGTCAAATAGAAATTGAAAGACTACACTGATCACCACCTGAAAGAGATCCCAAAATGAAAACTCCCAGGAACATTATAGCCAAATTCCAGAGGTCCCAAGTCAAGGAGAAAATATTTCAAGCAGTCAGAAACAAACAGTTCAAATATTGTGTTGTCACTGTCAGGATCACATAAGATTTAATGGCTTCCACCTTAAAGAAGCAGAAGGCTTGTAATAGCATATTTTGGAAGGCTAAGGAGGTAGGATTACAACCAAAAATAACCTACCCAGCAAAACTGTATATAATCCTTCAGGGTAAAAAATGGAAATTTAATTAAATAGAGAATTTTCAAGCATTCCTGATGAAAAGACCAGCGCTAAATAGAAAATTTGACATTCACACACAACTCAAGAGAAACATAAAGATATAAATATGAAAGAGTAATCATAAGGGTCTCAATAAAGCTAAACTGTTTACATTCTTATATGGGAAGATGATATATGTAGCTCCTAAGAACTTTATCATTATTAAAGCAGTTAAAATGACAGTACATGGACAGGGGGTATGGAGATTGGTCGATTATATTGGGATGATCTCCAAGAAAAATGAAAGAGTGAGAAAGATGGATGCACTGGGAGAAGGGGGAAGAGGTAGAATGGGGATAATTTTCTCACATAAAAGAGGGGCACAAGGAAGAACTTTTAGAGTGGAAGGAATATGGGGGGTGGCAATACTTGAACCACACTCTCAAAAGAATTGACTCAGTTGTATATGGAAATGTAACTTACTCAATAGGGAAATAAAAGGAGAAGATGAGAGAAAGGGCAGGGGGAAGATCATAAAAGGAAGGACAGATTAAAGGAGGCAGTGGTTAGGAACAAAGTAGACTTTTTTTTTTTCAGGGCAATGAGGGCTAAGTGACTTGCCCAGGGTCACACAGCTAGTAAGTGTCAGGGGTCTGAGGCTGGATTTGAACTCAGGTCCTCCTGAATCCAGGGCTGGTGCTTTATCTATTGCACCACCTAGCTGTCTCTCCTTTACACTCTTAAAAATTATTGAAAACCCCAAATAGCTTTTGTTTATGTGGGTTATAGCTATTGATATTCAGCATATTAGAAATTAAAATTTTAAGATACTAATTAAATTAATTAATAAAATGTTAATTTAAAACAAAAATAACCCCACTATATGTTAATCTAAAAAAACCCCATGTTTTTATGAAAATAACTATTTTCCAAAAAATAGTGAGGAGTGGTATCATTTTACACATTTTTGCAAATTTATTTCATGTTGGGCTTAATAGAAGACATCTGGATTCATTTGTTTGTCCACTCAATTTGTTGTGATATATTGTTTCAATTGAAGTCTATGAAGGAAATTCAGCCTCACACAGATATGTAGTTGGAAAAGGGAGGAGTCTTTAATAGGGTAATAATGTCTTGAGATTAGTAGGAAAATAGTTTTGACCACACAGACCCACTGAAAGTATCCTGGGGATTTCCATGGGTCCTCAGACTTCACTTTGAGAACCACTGGTATAGTCGATAGAATGCTTGACTTAAAGTGATAAAGATCAGGGCTAACTGTATAACTAGGGGCAAATCACTTAAGCCTCAGTCTCCTCATCTAAAAAATGGGGATAGTATCTTCAGCATTTACCTCATAGGATTGTTTTGAGGTTCCAGTGAGACTAAATTTATAAAGTACTTCTCAAACTTTAATATATAATGTCAGGTGTTATCATTATTACATTATCATCAATATTAATAGGCTCCTTTTCAGATATAGACAGGGACACGATTCTCTTTGCCTAGAGCTCTTAGCAGTTTGCCAAATAATATTTCATAATTTGTTTCCTCATAAATTTCCTTTGTGACCCACCCATCATCTTGTTCTCCTGGGGGTCTTAGTTCAACCTACAGAGCTGATCTGTGGCTGGGATTTGGCTCTATCCTAGGCCAAATGCCAAGTAAGCTTTTGAGCTGTAACCATTAGGTATCCTGAATAGATGATCAGCAGACTACATACACAGCCTGCCTTGGGTATGATTTGTCTTCCTCATCTATTGCCTTTACATATCAACTAAGAATTCAGTTCTGCACAATCCCTGGCTCAGTTCTCCAGCTTCTGGTTTTTGTCCAAGAAGAGAGTCTTCAGGGGTGTGTCTCTAGTGATCCAGAGGGAGATCTCAAAAACACCACAGGAAATCAGCCTATAATCAAATGAGAAGTTAACCTGGGTCAAGCCAGGGTTAATGTACTATCAAGACCTTGCAAATTACTTTGTTCCATATCTCAAGACAGGCCAACAATCAGTCATTCAACACGTACCCACCCAACCCTTGCTCTGCTAGGCACTGGGTTAAGCACTTGGTGCTCTCAAGGAGCTTCTAGGGTAATTGGGAAGGCAATTTAAAAAAATAAACAAATACAAATTTAAATAGCACGGTGAAGATTACACAGCTATATACTTATAAGCACTGCTTGAGAGATGCAGTGAGGTGTGAAGACCAATTGGTAGGGACTTAGATAATAAATGCTGTGAGTTTTGGATGGGATGTCCCCCATCTCCTGAAAGCAGTCATTCAGCAGGGTCAGTAAGCTTGTTTGGAACTATGCCAATTTCTTGAGGTTTCCTTAAGCTTTGTGATTCTACCCCATGTGTTCATTCAACAAACATTTGTTAAATGTACTTTTTGCATCCTATTTCAATCCCATTTGAATCTGAGTGTTAATAGTTGGAGAAGATACAAAGAAGTACAAGATACAAGTCCTTGACCTCAAGGAACCAAGTCTAGTGGGAAAATTAAACTGTGACCTCAGGCCAAATCACTTCTCTTCATCTGTACTTCATCTGTTAAGTGTGCAGGTTGCACTAGATATTCCCCAAGGTCCTTTCCAGTGCTAAAATCCTCTGATCCTATGAATACAAATAATTATAATTGGAAGTAACATGTGGAACTATTAGAAGGTAGAGCTTGTAGAGGGAGGGATAGCTGAGGGGGAATCAGGGAAGGTTTCTTTGTGGAAGTGTCAAATGATCTGGGCTTTGAATAATAGGTAGCATTTCTCCAGAAAGGAATGGTAGAGGTGAGGGGAAGGACTTCAGAAATAAGATTGGGCACCTGAAAAGGCTTAAAAGCAGAAAGGCTTGGGACATATTCAGTAGATAGTGAATAGTCCAGTTTGACTGGATTGTAAATTATAATGAAGAATAGGAGGATGGGTTGAAAATAGAAAGATAGGTTAGAGTCAGCTTGTGTAGGACCTTGAATGAAAAGTCAAAATGTTAACTTTATTCATGAGGTAATGGAGAACAATTGAAAGTTTGTAAGCAGGAGGTTGACAAGGCCAGAACATTCGACAGATTAATCTGACAGCTCTATGAAAAATGGATCAGGCAAGAGAGAAGCTGAAGTATAGGGAGACCAATTGGGAATCTATAATCTAGGCATGGGATAATAAGGTTCTGAACAAGGGTGGCCTCAGTGGAGATGGAAAGAAAAGGACAAATGAGAGGTTTTAGTAGGGGAAAGGGATAAGTTTCCCTTTGGACAGGTTGAGTTTAAACTACTGGGAGAATGGTTTGATGGAGCTGTCCAGCACGGGAGCTGGACCCTTTGAGAAAGGTCGGTCTGGAAAAGTTTTCTGATTCTGTTTCTGGTGCTCTCATGGATTATGTGCAGAGGTGGCGGCTTGGGGTCCACTTTTTATTTCTTTCTTTTTTTTTTTTTTTTTAGTGAGGCAATTGGGGTTAAGTGACTTGCCCAGGGTCACACAGCTAGTAAGTGTTAAGTGTCTGAGGCCGGATTTGAACTCAGGTACTCCTGAATCCAGGGCCGGTGCTTTACCACTGCGCCATCTAGCTGCCCCCACTTTTTATTTCTTAAGTGTGTCCTCTCACTCTCATAGGACTCTCAGGTGTTTACATCTCCATATTCAGGCTCCTGGTTATAGAAAGAAAACTGCTGGTGAAGCACATACCTCATCTTGGGCTGTCCATACAGGAAGATGACACCCTTGACTCACCACCAGCAGCTTATCCATTCAGGGCTTGTTGTTTTTCTTCATCATGGGGTGTCTTGAATACACTAACTTACTGACTTGCTACTAGGTTTCACTAGGAACCATTCATAGGTTAGCTGGTTCGAGGGAGTAGTACATTCTGTGATGGAAATGGCACCAGACTTGGTTGGCATCAGGAGGCCTGAATTCTATTTGAGACTCTGATATTTGCTTTGTGTATGAGTAGGAGCAAATCACATCACCTGTCTCAATCTCAGTTTCCTCATTCATAAAATGGAAATGGTAATATAACATCTCATGGAATGTGCTTAATAAATGTTTGTTGAATTTGAATCAGGGGGCAGCTAGGTGGCGCAGCAGACCAAGCACCAGCCCTGAATTCAGAAGGACCTGAGTTCAAATTTGACCTCAGACACTTGACATTTACTAACTGTGTGACCCTTGGGAAAGTCAACCCTCATTGCCCTACCAAAAAAAAAAAGTTGAATTTGAATCAAGATAACAAGATCTTTGCCAACTAGCCTCATCTTACTTCATTCTGTGACTACAAAGGCAAAAACTAGATAGTCATAGAGACACTAAACAGTCATAAAAATCTTACTTCCATTGAGCCATGGGCTTAGGGGTGAGTAGTAGAACACATAAGCTGAGTTTTGAAGGACGTTTCATAATCCAAAGAAGTAGAAGTGAGGAGGGAGTAGTGCATTCTGGACATGGAGAACAGGCTGAGCACAAGCACAGAGGTGGGAGATGGCATATCATTTCTAGGGAACAGCAAGCCAGTCAGTGTGACATGGAGTCTGTGAAGGAAGGGTAAGATGAAGCCAGATTGTGAAGAGTTGTTGTTGTTTGTCCTTCATTCTCTTTTTCTTTCTTTCTTTTTTTGGTGGGACAATGAGGGTTAAGTGACTTGCCCAAGGTCACACAGCTAGTAAGTGTCAAGTGTCTGAGGCCGCATTTGAACTCAGGTCCTCCTGAATCCAGGGCCAGTGCTTTATCCCCTGTACCACCTAGCTGCCCCCATTTGTCCTTCATTCTCAAAGAGGACCATGACATCGGGAATGTGTCATGACTTGTAGTGAATTGGATTTAAGTGAGGGAAGACTGCACATGTCACCAACCTCACTCTGTCCTCCAGAACTATCTGCATCCAGTAGCAAAATATACATCAGGATGACTCAAGATGGCCCTGGCTGTTTGAGGCATTTGGGGTTAAGTGACTTGCCCAGAGTCACACAGTAAGTTTCTGAGGTGAGATTTTAACTCAAGTCCTCCCAGTTTCAGGGCCAGTGCTCTAACCACTGAACCATTTAGCTGCCCCCAAAGGGCTTTTAATACCAAATGAAGGAGGTTTTTTCCAAGTCAATTGGAAATTAGATCTGTGTTTTAGGAATAAGACTTTGGCAGCTGTGCCAAAGATACAGGTGGTAGGAAGGGTGGAACAAAAGGAAGATATTGTGGTTTCTGAAGTCCAGAATGTTCCAATAGAGTGTGATAGCTCTTCTTAGCTTAATTTTCATAGATTCTCAAAGCTGCAAAGATCTTCAGAGGTGAAAAAGTCCAACTCTTATTAGAATAGGAATCCCCTGTACAACAATCCCAGCCTCCACTTGAAGATCTTCAGGGATGGGGAACTCCCTACCTTTCAGAAAAGCTCATCCCATTTCTGGATAACTCTAACTTTTAGGAAGTTGTTCCTTGCATAAAGCTAAAGAGCTGAAACCTACTTTTCTACCATTGTCACCTTTCCTCTAGACATTTCCTCTGGACAAGGAGACAACCAGATAAATCAAATCCTTCTTCCATATAACATATCTTCAAATACTTGAAGACAGTGATTATGTCCCTTCTATGTGTTCCCTTCTCCAGCTTAAACTGCTTCAGTTCTTGTAAATACTCTTCATATTATGGTCTCCAGGTCCCCTTACCAGGCCAGCCTAGTGTCACCCAGCTTGTCACTCCCTAAAACATGGTGCCTAGAATAGAGCACAATGTTGTAGGTATGTTCTGACCAGGACAGAATAGGGAAAATCCCACCCCCACCCTACTGTGCCTCTATTCATTGTGAAGACTATGCTTCTGTCCCTTGGCCTCAAGTGGCATTAGGTTTTGCCACAGGGAAGAAAGAGATGCCAATCTCACTTGCCAATGAGAAACCTTTGATACAGGATACAAGAAATCTTGATGCAAAGGTTCCTCCAGACCCCAGCTGCTGCTGCTACCTGTGAGAAAGAGATGGGTTGGTGATGCATCCCTCCCTTTTCTCCTCTCCCCTACTACATAGCCAAGGGCAAAAGCAAAGAACTCATTTTTTTTTCTGATGAATCACCAGCTTCAGGTTGGGGAGTGGCTCAACAGCTAGGGTTTGGAGCAAGTTGAGGGGGGAGATAAAGTTGTTGAGAAGGAGTAAGTAGCCCATTAGCCATTCGTTCTGATGGATAACTCTGGCCCAGGGAATAGGGGGTGGGCCAGGCCCATAAAAGTCAACGGTTATAAATCAAGACAAAAAGTGAGAACTTCTGGTCTTTTTGATTCCCACAGTGGCCACCTTCCAGCCCCCTGCTTCAGGAGTGAGAAGGTCGGTTCAGCTGAGAATAGCCCTGCTCACTCCAAAGCTTTCCCAAGCTCCTAAATCATTACCTACCCCAGTGTTGACACCCTCAGAGGAAACACTGGGCAGCAGTCCAGCTGCACTGAACTCCCTCAGTGGCTCGCTGACCCATTACAAGCATTCCCTTCTCTCAGATCCCAATCACTTAAGCAGTGAAGAAAACAACTTCTTCACTGAAGGTGTCAGAATAGCAAAGGGCTTTAAGGATCATTTAGTTCTGGGGTGTCAAACATGCTGCCTGTGCATGCAGCCTACAACCAGAACCAGATTAAAAAAGGAATTTGGAAATATTTAACAAAATAAGTAAAAATAGAGTACAACATAGATAATGTTGATTTGTGGTTTTCTAAGTTAGTATGTAGCTGTAAGGATCTGTTTCTATTTGTGGTTGATGCCACTGATCTACTGACTATCTCCCATATTTTACGGAAGGGAAGATGTAGAAGGCACAGAGAATTAAAAAAAAACTTGTCTGTGGTTGTACAACTAGTTAATGGCAAAGCTGAGACTAACCCACATGTTCAGATGGTTTGGGTTGTGTCCAGCTCTTCCTGACCCCATTTGGGGTTCCCTTGGCAAAGATACTGGAGTGGTTTTCCACTTCCTTCTCCAGCTCATTTTACGGATGAGGAAACTGAGGCAAACAGGGTTAAGTCACTTGCACAGAGTCACACAGTTAATAAGTGTCTGAGGCCAGATTTAAACTCAAGAAGATGAGTCTTCCTGCCTCTAGACCCAGCACTCCATCTGCTAGGCCACCAGGCTGCCCAGAACCCACAAAAATGTGACTCTTGGTGTAGTGTTGTTATTTGTATGTGTGATTTCATTGATTTAGGGAAGTCCCAGTAAGAATACTCCTACCAATGCAAATCAGCAAGTAACTTACAGTCTTAAAGAGTTGCAGAAGGCACTAAGGGGTTGAGTGACTTGCCCAGGGTCACACTGCCAGGATCTATCAGAGGCAGAGCCTAAACCCAGGTCTTCCTGATGACAAGGCTAGCTCTCTGTCCACTAGCTCTCTCCAGTGTTCCATCCACTATACAATATCAAGACAAACAGAGTGTGAAAGCTGGAAGGGCCTGGAGTTAAAGCAGCAGTGGTATTAAACAAATAGAAATGGGAGCCACTAATCCATACATAAGGATTCTCATGGGCTGCATCTTGACCTAGTTTTAAAATGTAATATTATCTATGTTTTCTTGTATTTTTATTTATTTTGTTAACTGTTTCCCAATGACATTTGAATCTGGTTTGGGCTCCATTGGGGAGTGGTAGAGAATGCATGTGGCTCAGGGGCCTCATGTTTGACACCTCAGGCTTAGAGCACAGAGTACTGGATATGAGTCACAAATATCTGGGTTGAAATCCTGCCTCTGGCTGCATAACCACAAATAAATCATTTAACCTCTATGAACCTCAGTTTCCTCATTTGTACAATGTGGAGAATAAGACCTCTAGTATCTACCTGAGAAATTTGTCTCATGGCCCCATTGAGGTCATATACTTAAAGTGCTTCACAAACATTAAAGAATCATGGGATTATTGGTAGCATGGGGTAATGAAGAGAGATTTTGCCACAGAGCCAGGTAGATTTGGGCCCAAGTCCTTTCTCTGACACATACTATCTGTATGACCACGGGCAAATCTTCCAGGGAGCTCTCAAAGATCAAAAATTATAAAGGGAAAAATGTTATGGGGGATATGGTGAAAATGAGACATTACTACACTCTTGGTAAAGTTGTAAACTGATTCAAACGTTCTGTAGAACTATTTGGAACTATGGCCAAAGGGCTATAAAACCATGCATACTCTTTGACCTAGCAATACCACTATTAGGTTGGTATCCTAAAAGAGACTAAAAACAGTTGAATTCAAAATTGGGGAGATGCCCATCAATTGGGGAACAGCTGAACAAATTGTGAGATGAGAGTATGATGGAACACTATTGTGCTATAAGAAATGATGAGCAGGATGCTATCATAAATTATAAAGGAATTATTGATCTTAATTGGTAGAAGATAATTTACATATGGGAGATTCTCTACATAGATGAAATCCTAAGTATTGGCCCAGAAAAATCAAAAGTTAGAGCTGGAAGGAATCCTCTTGCCCAATTATCTCATTTTTTACAGATGAGGAAACTGAGGTGATGTATTTATAGTTACACAGCAAAATGGCAAAGCTGTCACTAAGTGCTGTCTTTTGACTACTCTTCTGACTTAGAGACTTACATGTTGTTGTTGTTGTTGAGTCATTTCAGTTTTGTCTGATTCTCATTTTCTTGGCAAAGATACTGGAGGGAGGGGTTTGACATTTCCTTCTCCAGCTCATTTTACAGATGAGGAAACTGAGACAAACAGGGTAAAGTGACTTGCCCAGGTTCACACACAGTAAATGTCAGAGAGCAGATTTGAACTCAGGAATATGAGTCTTCCTGATTTCAGGCCTGGCTCTCTATCTACTGTACCACCTAGCTGCCCCTGACTCACATGCCCAGTTCACTTTGCACTTTACTTTGCTGCCTACATGGTTTGATGTCTTGGTACATTATTACTTAGTGAAAGTTCAACCTTTTGTTTTTTGGAGTTCCCAGGGGAGGAAAGAAATAAAATAAGCATTTATTAAGTACTTATTATTTGTCAGACACTTTGCTAAGCACTTTATAAATGTCTCAATTGATACTTACAACAAATCTGGAGAGTAGCTGCTATTAATATTATTGTCCACAATATTCAGTTGAGGAAACTGAGGGAGACAGAAGTTGAGTGAATTGCCAAGGGTCACACACCTTGTTAGTCTATGAATCTGAATTTGAACTCAGGTCTTCCTGACTATCCCCTGTGCCACCTAGGTGCCCAAGGAAACCAAAGACTGAGTGCCAACAAAATGAACCCACAGAGAGTGCAAAATATTTTAATTATCAAGCATTGGATGAAGGGATAAATGGAAATTGATATTCAGCTACCATATAAAACCATTAAAAGGGAGAAGATAGAGATGAAAGGCAGGCAGTTACAAGGGAAGTGAGGAAAATCAGCATTTTGTTGTTGTGGTTATTGAGTTGTGTCCAACTCTTTGTGACCCCACTTGGGGTTTACTTGGCAAAGATACTGCAGTGGTTTGCCATTTCCTTCTCCAGTTCATTTTACAGATAAGAAAACTGAGGCAAACAGGATTAATTACTTGCCCAGGGTCACACAGCTAGGAAGTATCCAAGATCAAATTTTAACTCAAGCCTTCCTGACTCCAGGCCCAGCACTCTATCCACTATGCTGCCCTAGCAAGTCAGAGGATCAGGCTAATACAAAGATTAAGTGCCAAGCTGGAGCTCACCAACAGTTGGGTCATTCCAAGCCAAGGTAATAAGATCAGGAAAAAGCCATGGCTCAGAACCTGAGTTAGCAGAGCTTGAATAGGGAAACAGAGACAATATCGAGGACTCAAGCAGGCATCCAAATTTAGAAACCAGACAGAGAGTTTAGAACCAAGAGGAAACATATGAGAGGCAAGACCGGAATAAAAAGAGACAAGGTCAAAATCAGACAGTGCTAACCACTAAGGCAGCTGTCTGCCTCAGGCCTAGAAACATTCATGACCTTCCCTAAAAGGCAAGGCCTTGGAGGTCTTCAAAACATGACAAGTGGAAACACCTGATTGGATTGAGGCATGAAAGAGTAAGGAGTACCAAGAGCTCCAAGCAATACACATATAATATTGGGATAATTTGTGAGCTGTGCCTTACAAATAAGGGACTTTTAAAACTCTCAATGAAAAGAAAAAAAGCCTATCCCCATCCTTATACCCTTAGATACAACAAGCCAATATGAACAACTCCTTGCCCTTCCAGTGCCCTTCCAGATGCTCATTCAGCTCCCATCACTTAATAATCTCCCCTCCTTCGATGAATGCAAGTCACTTGGTCAAAATGACTTACATCCTTGGGCACTGTAAGAACTGGAAAGTATGATTGCTGAACCTATTAGTACTATTGAAAGATTGTGGAAAATGGGAGAGGTACCATAATGTTAGAAAAGAACTTATTCCCAGTTTCCAAAGCGGGGGCGAGGCGGAGGGGAGGAGAGTAGATAGCAGTCTACAAACTGTTTTCTTTCTTTTTTTTTTTTTTTTTTTTTGGTTTTTTAGGTTTTGGTTTGGGGTTTTTGCAGGACAATGAGGGTTAAGTGACTTGTCCAGGGTCATACAGCTAGTAAGTGTCAAGTGTCTGAGGCCAGATTTGAACTCAGGTACTCCTGAATCCAGGGCTGGTGCTTTACCACTGTGCCATGTAGCTGCCCTACAAACTGTTTTCAAGGAGTGGACTGTGATTCCTAGGAAAATTCTAGAATGAATCATTAAAGATATAGAAACCATCTAGAATGGGCATGGGGGAGAGGTTCAGAAAGAGTTCAGCAGCATGGCCCTATTAAGAACCTGTTATGCACACCAGACTAACTTTTCATCCTTTTTGGATAGAATTGCCAAACTGGTACAACAAAGGAATTCTGTGAATATTGTTTACCTACATTTTAGCAAAGTATTTGATAAGTTATTTCATACTGTTTTGTGTAAAAGATGGAAGATATATGGCCCAATCCAATAAACATTTGTTAAGCTGCTACTGTGTGTCAGGCACTATGCTAAGCACTGGGGATATAATCAATAAAAAGGTGGAAAAAATTCAAGTTGGTGGCGGTGGAGATTTCTTGAGTGAGTGGGTTGGACTAAATGACTTGAGAGCTTTTCTGACTCTAAGGTTCTAAGATCCTATGATTATGTCACATCTTGTGACTGAAATGTATAATGTTCAGCATATTTTCCTTCCTTTCACTGTCATTTCACTGCCTGGATCATATGTCTCTCTCCATGCCAAACCATCATTTCCCACTTGGCTGCACCCTTCTGGAATTCATCAGTGCATTCCCAGAATCTCATAATCCTGCAAGATCACATCAACCCTGAATCTCACACCTGCTCAGTACACCCTTATTCCTGTTATCCCTCCCTTCCTTTGATTGGAGAAGGTGGAGGGTGGACATAGAGAGCTCTTTCCAGGTCCTCCATTTAAGAAAGGTATCCCAGGCAGTCATGTCTTCGTTTCCCACAGTGTGAATTCTCCTGGACTTCATCATGCCCCCATACAAGATACCATCCCGCTTTTTTGTGTATTGTGTCTCCCATTAGATTGTTAGTTCGATGAGGACTTTTGCTTTTCTTTGTATCCTGAGTGCTTAACACAGTGCCTGGCACATAGTAGGCACTTAATAAATTTTTACTGACTGACTTCTAAACCCTGCCATAATTCTCCCTGACTTCTATATTCATGTTGATGATCTCTCTAACACCATGGACTCTTAATAAAACTCCTTCACTCCTGTGACTTCCATTTTCACTCTTTCTCAATTACTCACAATGGGGAAGCACACTTGAGACCTCAGCATCACCCATAACTGCTCCCCTGGATTGTCAACAAGACAATAATGACAACTCAGATACTTAACCTATATGATGTGAAAGCATTTGAAGAATTATCTACTGGCTATTCTGTAAGTTTGGATAAGAATGTAAACATAAACCACAGTAAAGTGCAATATTATTTATTATATACTTTAGGGACTTATAGGCAAAGAATTGTATAGGGTTTAAAAGGGAATGTGACTCCTGACAGAGAGATCATGCAAGGCTTTGTGGAGGTGATGGCATTTGAACTGAGCTTTAATGGATGAGTAGGAAGTAAACAAGGGAAGAGACAGACAACATTCTAGGCATAGGACAGAGTGTAAACAAAATCACAAAGGCTGGAGTATGTTTGGAGTATAGAGAGTACTCAAGTTTGGAGAATAGGGAGTATGAAGTATGTAGAAACTATAGGAAGTATAAAGTAGAGTGGGGAGTGGAGAGGAGTACTATAAGCTTGGGGAAAAGGGCAACATCAAATTCTGAAGGCTTTTAAAGGACAGGGAAATTAATTCAAAATTTACTCAAGGGGAATAGAGAGCCCCTGAGGGTGGGTTGGTTGGTTTATTTTTGAGCTAAGTGAAAGAGCTGTGTTTAAGGAAGATTAGTCAGAAAGTGGTATGAAAGATGGGTTGGAAAGGGAGACAGTGGGGACAGGCAGACCTCTAAGAAAACAATTGTCCCAACAAAAGGTTATGGGGTGGGGGGGTGCAGCTAGGTGGTAAAGTGGATAAAGCACCAGCCCTGGATTTAGGAGGACCTGAGTTCAAATTTGGCCTCGGACATGACACTTACTAGCTGTGTGACCCTAGACAAGTCACTTAACCCTGAAGTAGGATGGTAGGAACAGGATTAAGAGTCAGGGATTGTAAGAGAGTTTGTAATGATGGAATCAATAGGCCTGGATAACCAATTGGATGTGAGGGAAGGGAAAGTGAAGATCCAATACTACATTAATCTCTCTGCCTGATTGGTTTCCCCAAAGATCAGCCAAAGTGAAACTGACCAGACACAGCTGAGTTGATTTCAGTTCCTACAGCATCCAATGGGGACTACTGGTTTGGAATGCAGTCCAGGTATATTTCAGTCATCTATCCTCTGTGGAATTCCCCAATGGCCAGCCAAGAATCATGGAGTTAATTTTTTAAGAGGAAATTTAATCAAATTCTTTCATCTTATCACATTCCAACAAAGTCATAGAGTGCTTGGTTTTCGTATCTAACTTGCCACAGCTTATAAAACAAATGTATTATCCAAGATGGGATCCTTTCCCAACTCAGTATGTCTGGGTTTTGTTTTTTTTTTCAGGCTGTGGTGGTGACAGATGGAGAACGTATCCTGGGCCTTGGGGACCTGGGCTGCTATGGCATGGGCATCCCAGTAGGCAAACTCGCATTGTATACTGCTTGTGGTGGAGTGAACCCACAGCACTGCCTCCCAGTTCTGCTAGATGTGGGCACTAATAATGAGGTAAGAGGACTGACACATGGAAAAGAAGTAGATGGATGGAAAGCTGTTACTTCAACCAGGGATACCCAAGCAAACAGCACCTAGAAGAGTGGGGAGAAATAGGTTGTATTTGGGAATAAGGCATATGGGCATATGAAGGGCATATGAAGGAAACATACTCAGAGTATATGGGAAAATAGTGGGAAAATTGAACCTCCAAATCTATGGAGAAATCAGAGAACAGATAGAAGGATGGTACACAGAGTATATGGAATAAAGATAGCTGAATTATATGAAAAAATTGAATCTTGGGATATTTGGAGGCATAATCTTTAAATATGACACATGGAGAATATAGAGGAAGGATAACTATGATTAATGACACTTGGTTTATTGATAAATTATGTCCACGGCTTTTAAGGAAAATGATGCTGATATTTGGGTTTGTTTGAGTTTCAAATGGTTTTTTGGAGGGTGGGCAGTTGGACCTGGGGCTTGGATTCCTATGAGAACTTGCACATGTTATGCAACTTGTTTTAGAGTTGTCTGGGACACTCAGAGGTTAAGTGACTTGTCTGGAGCTAGAATATGTCAGAAGTAAGGTTTGAACCCAGGCTTTCCTGACTCAGAGACCAGCTCCCCATCTACAATGGCCTCTCAAGACCTATAATGTTTAAAGAAATGATGCCTAATACATATGAAAGGTATAGATAGCTGAATGAATGAAGGAGTTACTCACAAGGTGTATAGGTGAATATTGCCCACTGCCAATGGACAAAATGTTATCTATGACATGGAATGGTGCAGTGGAAATAGCACTTTGCCTGGAGTCAGCAGATATGAATTCAAGTTCTGGTCCTGTCATTTACTATCTGTGTGATCTTGGGTAAATTGCTCTACTTTTCTGATTTTCAGTATTCTTATCTATAAAATGAAGGCATTGAATTAAATGACCTATGAGGTCTGTTCCAGCTCTAGGCCTGTGATCTTATGATCTATGACTTATATTGTTGTCTGTATATCTTCAGAGCCTACTATAATGCCTAGTCACATATTATATGGCTATGCAGGAGAATAGCAAAAATAATGCTCAGGTTGTAGGGGAGAAACAACTAGAATGTACTGGGGGAAATTAAGTCCATTTTTTCAAAAGTAATTCTGCATCTTGGAAGCTCAACTGGCTCTTTCTGCAGAGGACCGATCTCTAGGTCATTTGTACTCATTATAAACTTTTACACAGTGGGGTCTGAATCTGACTTTTTGTTTGCCTGAACAGAGCTAGTCCTCAGCAAAATTATGGATGCTTGTCTTCCATAGAGTCCAACCCCCTCCTATCTGCTCCCTCTCCATCCTTCCTGTGCTCCTTCTCCTCTATTTCCAGGTATCTAGTGCCTTTAATTTGACCCATGGGTGCCCTTCTCTCCCCCTGCCCCCATCACTTAGACTTAACCTCTTAGGTTCCAAAATTATTCTTCTTTCTGTCCTTCCCACCTCCAACACCATAATAAAAAACCCAGCAACAACTTCCCCATTCTCTCAGGTGAAATCAGCTTCAAGGAGGTGGGAAGGGAAAATACGTGAAGGCCAGGGTTTAAAAAATGAAATTGACCTATATGATCTTTAAGGTACCTTCCAAAGGAAAAAAATTTCTAATGGAGGAAAATCAAGCACCAGGCAAAAATGATAGGGGAACTATTGTGGGAGGTTAGGAGGGAGAGAGATGAAACAGGAGTCATCCTAGTGCTGCTGAAATCCCAACACTTGCACCCAAGGCTAGTATGATCCTTTTAACAAAATGAATTCAGCAGTTTGGTCATGGGAACTGAAGAACTGGCATAAAAAAACACCAAGGAGGGACCAAAAAAAATCTCAGCCTGGCATGTACAGACCTGCTTTCCTGTGGTCAGGGTGAGGAAACTGACACTTTCACAGGAGGGCTATTTGGAGTTGATGGTGTGGCAGCCGCAAAGGTTCCCAGGTGGTTTGGGTCTAATTAACTTCAGGCATCTGTCCCGAGGTTAGCTGCCCTCAGCTCTAGGCAAGCCATGGCTTTGCATCTGTTAGCAGTTTCCGTCCCCATGACTCTGACTCAGAAGAGATGATATTTGGCCTTCCATTCCTTGCCAATAAAGACATCTGCAGGATTATTTTTTTTTCAATAAAAAATACCACATCGCTGAATATGGCCAGCTACATTGCAGGACTCAGCAACTGAGGTCCGGTGCCTCCCCATTTTAAAAAATAGAGGTAAATTCAGGGGCCAGTGGGCACAACTGGGGCATGGGCACTATGGGCTGAGAGTTAGAGCCGATTAGGCTTTAGCTGTAGAATGGGGCACAGAAGAGAACAATTGTGCTGCCAGTGGCTCTGCCACTAAACAGCTGAGGGACATTGGATTGGTCATTTTGTTTCTCCAGGTAATTGATTCCTCATTGGCCAAATGAGCAGGTTGTATTAGACACCCCCCACCGTGGCTCAGAGTAGGCGCCTAATAAGAGAGTGTTGGATTATGAATATAGACAGCTATGAAGTCCCTTCCAGCTGGAACAATCTATGGGGAAAGCACCAAATTTGTAGTCAGAAGCCTTGTATTGGAATTCTGGATCTGCTACCTTGAGCAAGTCATTTGTGTCTCAGTTTCCTCATCTGTAAAATTGGAGAAATGTACTAAATGATCTTTCTAAGGTCTCTTCCAACTCCAAATCCTAGGATTTATGATCATTTCTTTTTTAAAAAACTCCCCTTGGGGGCAGCTAGGTGTCTCAGTGGGTAAAGCACCAGCCTTGGATTCAGGAGGACCTGAGTTCAAATCCAGCCTTGGATACTTGACACTTACTAGCTGTGTGACCCTGGGCAAGTCTCTTAATCCTCGTTGCCCCACAAAAAACCCACAAAACAAACAAAAAATTTTAATCCCCTTAAAACACACACACATACACACATACACACACACACCATCCCCTTCTTCCTCCTTTGTATCTGATCCATAAGACAATCAGCCAGTTAAACTCCTACCTTCTGCCAGCCACTAACACTGGGAATATAAAATAGAGACAAAAGACAGTCCAAGCCCTCAAAGAGCTTATTTATAGTCTAATGGGGATGGGGTGAACAGTTCACAAAAGGAAAAAAGAAGCTGAAAATCAGAGGTTGTGGAGAGGGTGAGGGAGGGCAGTGGAAGGTACCCAATATGGGAGCATCGTGAAATACTCAGAGAATTGTCAAAGTAGAGCAGCCCGGTGAGAAACGAGATGTTCTGTTCTCCCTCCTTCAGGGGAGGTTTGGGGGTTGATGGCTCTACCTTTCGATCAGAGGGGCAGAGGGTGGTGATGAGGTAGAGAACCAAGGCTGATGGGATCTGGCAGGATGATTTCCCAATCACAAGCTTCATGGGGCATGATGGAGAAATCAAAGAAGTCCCAAAGTAGAGGCAGCAGGTAAGAAATGGGATAGAACTCCTGGGCAGTACCTCTGATGCATGGAGACAGAGCCTGACCCTCATCTGGAAGCAAAAAGTCTACCTGTTACAGGACACAGTTCCACAGCCTCTTAAATATGAAATGAAAGTGAGAAGGTGACAAGAGTAAGGGGAGAGGGAATAATAATAATAATATTAGAATCCTCTGTGTTATTGAGGCCAATCACCCAGCTCTCATTTTAGAGTATGAACTTTGTTCTTTCTGAAAACGTTTGGGAGTTTGGGTGTGAGTGTGGACATGTGTATATACATGGTTGTATTTTGCTTTCAAGACTACAGGGTTTCCTTGGGGATCTTGGTTTTAAATTGATGCAGTACTTTAGGCTAAGACTCTTGGCCTCCCCCTGTACCACCACTCCAAGACTGTTCTCATCATATAGTGTTAATAGCTGACATTTATGTAGCTCTTTACATGTATTGCTTCATTTGATCTTCATGGCCATTCTGTCAGCTCCTACAGCTATTTTTTAACCTCCTTTTACAGATAAGGAACTAAGGCTCAGAAAGGGAGGCAGTGTGGTACACTGGAGAAAGCACTGGCTCAGAATCAGAAAACCTGAGTTCAAATCCTACCCCTGATGCCACCTTCTTTTTTGATGTTTTAAACAAGTCCCTTAATCTTTTGGAGCCTTAGTTTCTTCATCTGTAAAGTGGAGGGATTAGACCAGATGGCCTCTGAGGCCTGATGTAAAAACAAAAAACCACAAAAAAAACTTCCTTACAATTTGTTGTTATTGTTTAGTTGTTTTTTCAGTCGTAACTTAAAAGGACTAAAGGAAGAAACCCCATTTGGGTCTTTCTTGGAAAAGATACTGGAGTGGTTTGTCATTTCCTTCTCCAACTCATTTTACAGATCAAGAAACTGAGGCAAACAGGGTAAAGTGACTTGCCCAGGGTCACATAGCTAGTGTCTGAGGTCAGATTTGAACTCAGGAAGGTGCCTCTTCCTGACTCCAGGCCCAGCACTCTATCCACTACACCATCTAGCTGCCCCAGTTAGAGCTCTGTAGAAGTGGAATGGAATGCCATGAGGAGGGAGGAGGTTTCTCATCAATGGAGATTTACCAGTGGAGAATGGGCCCATCATATAGGAAAAAGAAATCCTTTCCCTGGTATGGGTTAGACTAGAAGACCTCTGAGCTCCTTCCTGATGCATTTGTGGTTTGGGTAGGAATGGGTGATGGCAGGAGTGGAGAAGTCTCAGACCCAGGCTCATCCTTGTCTTTATTCTTCTCTTCCTGGTCCTATGAGGATGGCAGAGAGGTAAAGGGTAAGATATTAGGGGACCCCACTTTACCAAGCTTGGTAAATGAGGTGATTTGCTCAGTCCTAGAAATGATTTAACAACCAAATGTCCAGTGCTTTCTCCCCACCCCATTCAAGCACACAGGTGGGTTCCCACATTAAGAAAAACAAACGAGAGAGAGGAGAGGGAGAGGGAGAGAGAGAAGGGGAGGGGGAGGGGGAGAATGACAATTCTAGGAAGACCTGAGTTCAAATTCAACCTCATATGCTTACTAGCAATGTGAGCCTAGGCAAGTCACTTAACCTCTATTTGTCTCAGTTTCCTCAGTTGTAAAATGGAGATAATAATAGGACCTACCTCCCAGAGTTGTTCTGAGGTTCAAATGAGGTAATATTTGTAAAAAGTGCTTAACACAGTACCTGGCACGTGTTGTCCAGTAGTTTCAATCATTTCTGTCTCTTCGTGACCTCATTTGGGGTTTTCTTGGCAAAGATACTAGAATGGTTGTCCATTTCCTTCTTCATCCTGCAAAAGCTATGTCAATGTTTATTCCCTTCCCTTCCTTTAAATAGCAAGATTTAAAATCACAGACGGGGCTAGAAGGAACCCCCAACCTCCATCATTTTACAAATAAGCAAAGTGATGTCAAAAGTGGCAAAGTGGGGGGCAGCTAGGTGGCGCAGTGGATAAAGCACCGGCCCTGGATTCAGGAAGACCTGAGTTCAAATCTTGCCTCAACCACTTGACACTTACTAGCTGTGTGACCCTGGGCAAGTCACTTAACCCTCATTGCCCTACAAAAAAAGAAAAAAAGGGGGAAAAAAGTGGCAAAGTGACTTGCCTGAGGTCACATATTTAGTAAGTGGCTAAGCCAGAACATCAATCCCACATGTCTAGATTCCAAGTCCAATATTTTCCCCACAGTTCCATGCTTCTGCCTCACAGTACAATTCAAAATAATATTTCACTTGGCAGCATCTCTGGATGTACCTTCTCAGGAATGGCTTCTTCATGTAAAGCAGGGCACAGCTGACCTGCCTTTGGCTTCTATCTCCCCGTCTTCCTTCATATCCATTCCCTTTTTCTCTGTTCAAACAACCACCACCCTGCTTCTGGCTCTCATTACCTTGCACCTGGACTACTGAAATAGCCTCCTAATTGTTCTTCAGCCTCCAGTCTCTCCTCTCACCAATCTATTCACACAGCTGCCAAACTAACCTTCCTAAAGTGCCCATCTGTGTCACTCACAGGCTCAAAATCCTTCAGTGACTTCCTAACAACCTCTTGGTTAAGCTCCCTTAGCTCGACATTGAATTTGTTGAATAATCTGGATCTGATTTACCCATCCAATCTTATTTCACGTTACTACCCTTTACCCTCTCTACATCTTGCCAAACTAGGGTACTAGCTGTTAGCCCAAATCAGGATAACATCTCCTAACTCTATGTATTCATTTAAGCCATCCCCCCATGCCTGAAACACACTCCTTCATCACATACCTTTCAAAATCCCCATCTTCCTTTAAGGCTCAACTGAGGTCCATGTCTTCACCAAAACATTCCAGTTGTTCTTTTCCTCTTCAAATTATACTTATCTATATACATACTATATTCCCCACACCATCTCCAGGTAGCCTGTAATTGTAAGGTCAAGGACTCTGTCTTCCTTCCTTCCTTTCTTTTTTTCTTTGTCTTCCTTCCTCCTCTCCCTCTTTTCTTCCTTCCTTTCTTTCTTCCCTCTCTCTTTTCTTTCTTTCTTTTCTTTTCTTTCTTTCTTCCTTCATACCCATGATATACAAATACAATAATATGTGTATACAGTCTTGCACAAAGTCGGTGAATATCAGTCAATAAATATGTATTAAACACCTACTGTATGTAAGGCACTGTGCTTAGTACATGATTAATAAAAAATCTGTTGAATTGAATTAAATTGCCTTCCTGAAATCCCTATCACTGAGAGAATAAGATCTTGGGATTTCCACACTATGATCATTCAATCTGTGGGGGTATTTATGGTGTGTATATGTTTTATCCTGTTTTGTTTTGGGATTTTTTAGCATCATCATAACCTGACTATATGTGTGCCTCATTAAACATTATAAAGTAACAAGAAAAGAAACCTAGTCAAAAGCCATAGGGAAAAATCCCATATAGGTTTCCTGTTTGAAGAAAAACATCTGCCCTTAACAGCCCTGAAATTCTGAGTCCATTTTACCTGCCAAACTAGGGAAGGTTTAAAATAATAAATATAGAGGGCAGTGACCCCATGGATAAGGGATTTCCCACTAGGATGCCCCATGACTAAGTTCCTGAGGCAAAGAGTTTAAAGGAAGGGAGTCCTTCCCTGATTACTCACTTTAGTCCTTCAAAATATCCGGCCCCAGGCTCACCTGGCCCTCCCCAGAGAACCATACCAGTCACTAGTTCCTACATGTCCAGTCCTTTGTTTTATTTTCCCTACTTATTACTATTTTTCCTACTTCCTATTTTTCTTCTTTTCTCTTTGTCTTCTGAAATCACTCCCTGCCACCCATGCCATCAATTCTTGCTGAAGAACTGAAGGAAAACATGGTTTTGGTGCTCTTCATGGGCAATGGGAGGGTGGGTCACTAGCAGACAGAATCTCCAAGCTAACATAGATCCTTGAGATAGGATACAACAGTCAAATCCAATATGGCACTAGCAGATCTAATAATGAGGACTTATCCTGGAGTGGTAGAATACAGAGGATCACACTTGGAGTCCAAAGACCTAGCCCTGGCATTTACCAGCCTTGTAACCTTGAGTATGTCATTTTATCTTCTATAGACCTCAGTAGCCTTACTTGTAAAATGTTTTCCCTTCACCAACTGAGATTCATTCCCTCTATCCCAGGCCTCAAGAGAGTGTTTCATAAATTCCTGTAGCCTATTAATTAATCACTTGGGATCAACCTTTTGGTGATGAACTTTTTCAAAGTCAGTCAGGCTGATCCTCAGATACAAGGCATAATCCATCCCTGAACTCAAGTTCATATAATGATAATCATAGAGAGGCAGTGAGTGTGGTATTATGGATAGAGAACTGGATGCCAAAATAGGAAAACCTGGGTTCAAACTCCACCTCTGACATATGCTGGCTACGTGACCCTAGGCAAGTCACTTAACTTCTCAATGCCCCAGACAGCTCTCTGTAAGTTGCTGAAAAAGTACCGACTTGAATTGGTAAAGAGATTGTCTTCATCTATGAATTCCCTGTACCAGTGAAATCATATACAATGGAATCTTATGCTAATAAAGGTAATGATATTCAAGACCCTTAGTGTTGCTAGACCATACATGGGTTAAACACATAAACAGAGTTTTAGTTTCATGGATTTGTTAGCTGGTCCATGGACTCAACTTTCTATCACTTACCTTTGTGATTTCATACAAACCTTCCTCCACACCTTGAATGTACGACTTTCTGATCTCTGAATTTCAGAATCTTTCTTACTTCAAGATTTAGCTCAAGGGCCACCTCTTTTGTAAACATTTATCTGATTCCACCTCTCCTGCCCTCAAAATTGTTCGTGCTTTTTTCTCTCTCCTCAAAATTTCCTAGAGCACTTTGTTAGATCTCTTTCTTGCTCCTGCTCCCTACCTTGCCACCTTGAATTATACATTGGCAGCAAAACTCACAGAAGAATGTGCTGAAATCATCTTCTAACCAAGAATGGCTTGAAAGGTCAGAAGGAGGAAGCTGCTGTGCTAATACAGGAGTCAAGCCCAACCCCACAGTCACCCTGACACAGAACCAGTCCCAGGAAGGCCTCACCAGAGAAGCAGACCTCCAGAGCCTCTGAATCAGCTGAAGCACCAGTGTTGTCTGGAACTAAGCTCACAGTCTGGTGAGAGGGCTGAACCCTGGGCAGGGGGGAGACTACAAGGGTATATGCTGGTGTTAAGGCAGAACTTGGATTTTACACCCCTGCTGAGAACCAGGAGGTAGGCTCCAGTAGCAGTGGCCCAGGTGGGGGAGGGGCACAGGCTCATCGGAGCTAACAACCACAACACACAAAGCTGGTTGATTGGCAAGTTGGTCTGGGGTCATCTAGGACCAGGAAACAGGATGGGCGAGGGAAGAACCTGATTCTCCTTAAATCATACCACCTGGGATGTCTTAAGCTTGGGATACTGCAGCCTGGAAACAGTGCCCCACTTTAAGGAGTTAAAAGTCTAGTAAAAGAAAGGCAAGATGAGCCAACAGAGAAAGGTGAAGACCATAGAAAGTTTCTTCAGTAACAAGGAAGACCAAGGGGCACCCTCAGAGGAAGATGTCAACATCAGGGCCCCTATATCTAAAGCTTCCAAGAAAAATACGAATTGGTCTCAGGCCATAGAGGTGCTCAAAAAGGACTTTGAAGATAAAATTAGAGAGGTAGAGGAAAAAATGGAAAGAGAAATGAGGGTGATGCAGGAAAGACATGAGGAAAAAGTCAATAGCTTGAAAAGTCAAATGGAAAAGGAGGTACAAAAGCTCTCTGATGAAAACTATTGCCTAAGAATTAGGATTGAACAAATGGAAGCCAGTGACTTTATGAGAAACCAAGACACAATAAAGCAAATCCAAATGAATAAAAAAATAGAGGGCAATGTGAAATATCTTCTGGGAAAAACTGCTGACCTGGAAAATAGGTCCAGGAAAGATAATTTGAAAATGATTGGTCTACCTGAAAACCATGATCAAGGAAAGAGCTTAGACACCATCTTCCAAGATATTCTCAGGGAAAATTGCCCTGAAATTCTAGAAGAAGCAGCTAAAATAGAAATTGAAAGAATTATACATTGGACCATTGTATTCAGTTCTATTATATGTGCTATATGATTGCATGTAGTAAAGATTATGTTTAAGACACACTGTTTTGGGGGGCAGCTGGGTGGCATAGTGGATGGAGTGCTGGCCCTGGAGTCAGGAGGACCTGAGTTCAAATCCAGCCTCAGACACTTAATACTTACTGGCTGTGTGACCCTGGGCAAGTCACTTAACCCCAATTGCCTCACCAAAAAAAAAAAAAAGATACACTGTTTTGTACTGAATCTATCTTAACTGTGTGAACTCTGTGAAATGGTAACATTTGTCAAAACAGACAAGCTGGCATCTCTCAAATTATTTTCAGGTATTTGTCCTAAAATTTTGCAATGAATTCATAGTATTTACACTGAAAATTTCTTACTGGGGGAGAAGGTACATGGCAGGGAGGATGCCCATGTGAGATTTCAGTAAAAGCTGAAGATATGCAGAGGGTAAAAGGACTGAGACTATGAAAAGTTAAAAGGAAAGCATTCAGATGCAAAATAGACTTTGGAGACTTACATATATACCAAAATTACCTTTAAAGAGGCCCGTAAGACAAAGAATCCTGTCTCTAAGTCATAGACCACATTTATACATTTTGTCTCTAGTCATTCACATAAATAAGATTCCCAAAGAAATAGAGGAGATAAAATAAAATACTGATCATATTAAGAGACATGTTGGTTTTTAAAGAGACAGGAACGTGAGACCAAATTGCCAATATTTGCTGGATTATGGATAAAGCAAGGGAGTTCCAGAAAATGTGGCAAGTCCTCAAAGAAATGGGAGTACCAGATGATCGATCTTATCTGTCCCCTAAGGAACCTGTATGCAGGTCAAGAAGCAACAATAATTACTGTCACCTTATTTATTTAACTTATATGCAGAGTATGTCATGCAAAATGCCAGGTTGGATGACTCAAAAGCTGAAATTAAGGTTGTCAGGAGAAATATCACCTATCTCAAATATTCAGATGATGCTACTCCAGAAAGTGAAGAGGAATTGAGAAGCCTCTTGAAGAAGGTGAAAGAAGAGTATAAAAGCTGGCTGAAAGCTTAACATAAAAAAACTAAGATTGGCAACTAGTCCCATTACTTCCTGGCAAATAGAAGGAAAAGAAATCAAGCAATGTCATAATTTACATTCCTGGGCCCAAATATAACTGTAGATGGCAACTGCAGCCATGAAATTAAAAGATGCTTGCTCCTTGGAAGGAACACTATGGCAAATCTGGACAGTATACTAAAAAGCAGAGATATCACCTTGCTGACAAAAGTCAAAAGTAAAAGCTGTGTTTTTTCTAGTAGCAATGTATGGCTGTGAGAGTTGAACTATTGGGAGAGCTGAGTACTGTAAAATCAATGATTTCAAATTGTAGTGTTAGAGAAGATTTTTGAGAGTCCCTGGGATAGCAAGAAGTTCAAATCACTTAATATTTAAAGAAACTAATTAAGGTTACTCACTGGAAGGTAAAATACTGATGCTGATGCATAAATACTTTGGCCACATAATGAAAAGATGGGACTCATTGGAAAAGACCCTGATGTTGGGAAAGATTGAAAGCAAAAGGAAAATGGAAATGACAGAGGATGAGATGGATAGACCAATGAACACAAACTTGGAAAGACTTTGAGAGATAGTGGAGGGTAGAAGAACCTGACTTGCTAGGGTTCCTAGGGTCATGAAGAGTCAAATACAACTGTAGGACTGGAGAACAATAACAGCAAAGCCAAGGGCTGTTGACTTAGCTGAAAGATCTCCTGTAGAACTACAGCTAAGGATGTGCTGGAGCTAGCATGACCAATTCTGGAAAATTCATTATTCAGTTATGAGCATTCATACCTCAGAAATTGGTAAATGCTGCAAATCAGGGGTTGACTTGAGATTTTGGTTGATTTCTAGATTTAGAAAATGATGGGGGGAAATGTTAATAATGAGCATTAAACTTAAAAGTGTGTTGTCCAGCACAACCTTGACTGTAGCTAAAGAGATCCCCGTAACATTCTAACTAAAAACAGTTAAGTACCCTTCAGCCTAACCAGTAGCTAAAGGTGAATAAAAACTATAGCCACCTCTTAAAGAGTGAGCCCAGGGCACTGACCTGTTTAATAGAGACATCTGAGAGCCCAGTAGCAAAGCATCCTGCCCAGAACAACCTAGTAGCCACTCCCCAGTGTCCTCCCTAACACTATTCAACAGTGAAGCAACCTACCCAGGCTAGTCCAGCAAGCAGTTTACCCTAGTAAGGAGCCAGAACAACCACTGAGTGATTTGCCCAGCCCAACCCAGCAATAGATAGGTCCATCCAAATGAAACAGCATGCCCTAGGATGATCAAGACTAAGTGAACACCAGTCCAGCCGAGAAAACATGGCCTGTGAAGAGCCAACCCAGCTGAACAGGAGAGGGACCCATAGTGAACTATGTGAGGAGTCTCTAATGAGAGAGGAGATATAGAACTACAGTTCCTGAGTTCTGAGTTCCCTTAGACATGTGTGTTCTGAGTTCCCTTAGACATGTGTGCCCAACTACCATTGTATTCTAAGTTCCTGCCCACTCTTTCCTCCTCTTAGACTCTAGGTATATTTGTGGGGAATGTGTGCCCTTGGTATTGGGGAAATTATTTGTAATTACTATTCTTGCTATACTATTTGAATAAATGCTTTTGCTAAATATCTACTTAAGTGCACTGACTCATTGTTGTTTTTTGTTTGTTTTTAGTGAGGCAATTGGGGTTAAGTGACTTTCCCAGGGTCACACAGTTAGTAAGTGTTATGTTTCTGAGGCCTGGTTTGAACTCAAGTACTCCTGATTCCAGGGCTGGTGCTCTATCCACTGTGCCACCTAGCTGCCCCTCACTGACTCATTGTTAAGAGGAAGTACATTTCTGGGTGATTGTAGGCTAGTGTTTTAGAGGATAGGTATCCACAGTTGCCCCATAGAACCCTGAGAATAGTAACAGCCACCCCTCTGGGGACCTAAGTGGCCAGCAACAGTGTTAGTTGGGTGAGTATGGCCCAACAGAGTATTATATAAAGTATTCAATAATACAACAGGTGTGAATACTTAAACTTTCAGCTATGTAAAACATTATCTAAAAAACTGGTCTGACTTAAAGGAAACACATTTGAAAAAAATCTTTGCTATGCATTTTTACCCTGAAATAAAAAGAAAAAAATTAGCAATCTTTTCTCTAGTGGATCCTAAAAATAGAAAATCCAACAACTAAAATCTTGAGTGGAGAATCTCTCTAGTAGGTCCTTGCAAATGCAAAGGGCCCAACATTTATCCCAGACAAAGCTCTACATGTAATGTCATTCTGTACTTACTCTCCCAACTGATGTGTGCTAGCAGGTCAGGTTCCCAGAGCTCTGCTGGCTATCTCTTTCTCTTAGTATCTTCTGGCAGCACCCCAGAAGGGCTGTGGGGTTTCTCTAATGCTATCATCAGCTCAGGCCTTAATTCCAGTATATTCCCAATATTAGTCACCAGTGATTGCCTCCCCAATATCTTTTGCCCAATAGATTTTGTTCATAGATACACCCTCTATCAGCCTCCCCAGAATTCCTTTACCCTAGGACTTAACTGAGTTTAGGGGTGGAGGAGAGTTAAACAGTTAGGCAGGGAACTTGCCCCAAAGATCTTATCCCTGTGTCCACCACATGAGCTATAGTTTGCTCTCTTACAGTGACCCCTGGATTTAAGATCCTTTCTCCAAATGAGAAAATGCTGGTGTGCTTGTTGCTATGTTTGATAAATATTTTTCTAGACCAGAAGGTCGATTTGTTTTTCAGCTTGAATCCACCACATTCTGATCTGGCAAGTGAGGTAAAGTGGGGGTTGGAGGAACCATTTTGGTTTACAGACTTTCTTTGCCAAGAAAAATCTTAAAGAGACAGCACTGAAAGAAACCCAAGAAACCTGAGTCAATGGGGGAGGAGGAATTGGGGGAGGATGCTTGATGTTTTGGAAACCCTATTGCAGAAGGTTGCAGTTGACCTCCTTTTCAATAACAGACATAGCTTCCAGTTGCAGAATCAGAGAATTTCCTCCAGAATTTAGCTCAGTGCCTTATCCATAATAGGTGCTTAATACATTTTTGTTGGATTTGGATTGATTTGACTTTGGATTAAAGATCATAAAGTAGGGATACAATATTTACTGGACTGTTCTAGTTCTGCCACTAACGAGGTATGTGACTTTTAAATTCATAGAATCCATTAAACTTTTTAAACCTAACTACTATGTGCCAAGCACTGTGTTGGGCACTAGCTCTTTCTATAATCTTACCCCATCAATCAGTCAATCAATAGGTATCTATTAAATGCCAACTATGTTATAGTCACCCTGCTAGGCACCGTGGATAAAAATACAAAAGCTGAAATGATCCCTTAGGAGCTTATTTTCTACCAGAATAGACAAAATATAGATATATAAATATAGAGAGAGGAAATATAAGGTAGTTAAATACAAGGTAGTATTCTTTAACCTCCAGGTGAAGAGGGAGTGTATTCCAGGAATAAGAAGCAGCCAGTGCAAAGAAGGCATGTAAATGGAAGATGGAATGTCATGCATGAGGCACAGAGAGAAGGCCAGTTCATCTGGACTAAAGAGTACAGGAAGAGAAATAATAAGGCTGGGGAGGTAGGTTGAGACCCAGTTGTGTGTGAAGGGCTCTAAAAGCTCAACAGAATTTATGCTTTATCTTAGAGACAATAGGGAGCCATTGGAATTTATTGAATAGAGAAGTAACATGGTCAGTTCTGGGTTTAAAGTAAATCCTCCCTTCATTCTACAGACAAAGAAATCACCAGGTATGTTAAAGGATTGCTTGTGGTCATATAGCTACTCAGTGATAGATCTCAGCCTCCTGCCTCCAAGTCTCTTGGTCTTTCTGCATAGCCATGCTCTCTATCAAAATTGATGCCCTGTACCTCTAAGGGAGAAAGGGACCTTTGTCATAGTGGCAGGAATGCAGGGCAAGGCTTGGCAGCCCCACCTCTTCCCTGCTTTGGACATAATGGGAGTGAACAGCATCCAGTCCCTCTAATCTACCTGTGATTGAAGGCTGAGGGGACTTTCCCTAGATGGGAGGTGGGAAAGGTGGGAGCAAAGAACAGACAAGTTCTTGATGGCTGTCAAAGAATGAAAAGGTGTTTAAGTAATCCTTGAGCTGAAAATGTGTTGATTAATCTCAGAGGCATGTTGACCCAGGCCAGTTTCACAAAAGAGCAATAATACTTTCCAGCCCCTTTGCCCCACAATCCCATAAATAAGAAGCCTTGGCAGCAGCTGACATCTCCAGCAAATAGTTTCAACAGTTCACTGGAGAAGCAGTGAATAGAGGCTTGAGACAGAAAAATAGAAGGAAGAGTTTCATTGAATGATGATTGCAGAGATAGAATGTCGCATCCATTATAAGGTTTTCTTTTATTATTTATAAGTCTTTTGTTAACTGCTATGCCTTGTTGCTTCTTGGCTCTTACTCTTACAGACCAAAGCTGTGACATGTGATCTTTACCAAGTCCCCAGACCCTTAACCTGACCCTGATGGCCCACTTTCATTATACATTTCTGATGGACAGTTCATAGTTACTGTTGGTGAGTAAGAACACAGAAAAGAGAACAAAGAGGCCATTAGGGGCAGCTAGGTGGCACAGTGGATAGAACACCGGCCTTGGAGTCAGGAGTACCTGAGTTCAAATCCGGCCTCAGACACTTAACACTTACTAGCTGTGTGACCCTGGGCAAGTCACCTAACCCCAATTGCCTCACTAAAAAAAAAAAAGAGGCCATTAACTATGCCCAAATTTCAGGTTGATTTCCTTTCTGGACAAGAAGGTAAAGTCCTTGAGGAACACCTTTGTACTATCCAAATGGTAAAGGACAATGGAATGTCACTTAAAACAATAGTAGGAAGGCTTTTGATATTAAAAAACAAAACAAAAAACAATCCAAAGAGGGAGAAGTAAATCCTGACATACTGGGAAGTTGAAGGATGGGAAATTTTTGTGCAGAAGAGAAGGGGAAGAAGACCACTGAACACTTGGAGTTAACAAACAAATATCAGCGTCTTTTCAAGGAGAAGGGAACTACACACTAAGGAAGCAGCTATCTGTCCTCCAAGGAACATTGATGTGGCTCCACAGGTGTTTTCAGGAGAGAGCTTATCCATTAAAGGTCAGAGGAAGAAGAGAGAAATAATGGTGGCTGGCACCTTCCTGTTAAGGCATTCTGAGGCAACCGGTTTGTCAACCTATTAACAATAGAAAAGTATACAATCTTTCCCAGGAATGTGTCAGAGATGGAGAACTTCCCAAGACTTGTCAAAATGTATGACTACTGCCCACTTCCTATGATTCACATGGGTGTAAATTATATTGCCAGAGGAACTTTGTTGAAGATTATAATGTCTTGAGCAAGAAATTAAAGACCTCAGAGGGAGTAACTGGTGTGGTGTTTTGTTTTGTTTTTTTTTCAGTATGACTGGTAAAGGGCAAGGGCTTCTGAAGATATGGACAGATGTGACAAGTGAACATCTACTTAAGAAGATACTATTTGATAATAAAATCTAGACTTCTGAACCATGGCTTAAAATAAAGGAATGATAGTTTCCTGTCCAGGTTTGGAATGTACCCCAAAAGATCTGGTGAAATATTTCTGCCTAAAGTGTTGAGAATCAGAAAGTGGCTCCTCCATCTTATAATTTATGAGGAAGAATACAAAATCTAGGAATGTACTCTAAATATGCACTCTAGATATGGAAAGAGCAGGCTTCAAAATATCAACAGAAAGAACAAGAGAGATCCCATGGATTAAAATTCCAAAAGGGATCGTGGCACAGAAGGAATGGGAAGTTCTCAAGACTGAATTCCTGAAAACACTAAGCACAAAGGAAAACAATAATGCTCAAAAAAGTGAATTATCTAAATAAACAAATCTAGATATACAAAGAATTCATAAACCAACACATTTTTAAAATACATCTACAGAAGAGGGAAGCAAGGAAAATTAAAAGATGACAGATGTAAAGGCATGGTAATACTATAAGAATAGTGAACAAACTCAGAATGATATGAGTTTGGTGAGAAAAGCTAATGAGGTTTTTTAAAATCTGTTTTTACCTATATTTAAGAGCCTCATGAAAGAGAAAAGAATGCTATTTGGGGTGGATGGGATAATGATAACTGATAACAGAGAGAAGGCAGATCTTGATCAATTTTATTTTGCTTCCCAAAGTAATTAATGAGATACTGAAAGAAGAACTAGCAACTCTTACCAAATCAAATTAATGCGGTTTAGATAAATTATAGCCTCAAGTACTGACAGAACATATATATGTGATTGCTGAGGTGATGTCAATGATCTTTGGAAGGTCATGGAGTACAGAAGCACTGCAAAAATTGAATAAGGGCAAATGTTCTGATTATTTTTAAGGAAGAGAACAGTCTACAAATAATAGACTAGTGAGATTCATTACTGGGAAGAACTGGGAAAGTACTATGAAAAGAGTGGTGAGTGACCAATGTGATGTTTAAAATCTAAATTGTGTGATCACCTTAAATTAGAAGCTTTAGCACCAGTCTTTGGGCATTAAACATTTATTAAAGCATACAGTTATTAACATGGAGTTCAGAAAGTTAAGAAAAAGCCTATCTAGCCCAGAGTTCCAGACTGGTCTGGTTCTTCCTCAAATCCTCTGCCCGGAGCCTGCTTCAATCAGGAACCCTCAGCAAGCTGATTGTGGAAGCTTTTTATAGGTCTGGAACAGAGGTGGTCCTTACACACTGCTTCAAGCTGATTGGTTGGCATCATCCAAATCCATTGGTTTTGAAGGTGTTCTCAGGTTGAGTTCATAGTCTAGCTACTGAGAACAATACCTTCTTAAGGGCTAGCCAGGTGTGATTACAATCCAATTAACTTGAAGTAGGCTAATCAGCAGTCAATCACTCTCACTTGATTCAATCAGTCTAGATTAATCTCCAGGTGGGTCTTTGAGTATCTGCTAAATCCCATTATTTCATCACACCAACTTGAAAAGGAATTGGTGATCCCAACAAGTCAGTATGACATCCATCAGAAGAAGTTATCCCAGACTAACTTTATTTCCTTTCCAAGTGGAGTTAATAAACAGAGAGGAGGTAAATAAGGTAGATAACAGTTTTGTCTGGATTTTAGTAAATTATTTGATAGATTATTTCATTCTATTCTTGTGGGAAATGTGGTGAGATATGCATTAGGTGATAATACAGTTATATGGATTTGGAACTGGTTGATTGGCCATACTCAGAGTTGTCATAAATGGCTCAAATTCAAGTTGGAAAGGGGTCTGTATGGGGTGTTTCCCAGGGATCTGTGTTGTTTGACTTTTTAAAAAAAACATTGACTTGGATATATGTATAGATGACACATTTTCATGGAACACTAAGCTTGTAGGGGGATAGCTAACACACTTTGTGACAGTAAGGATTCAAAAAATGTTGATAGGCTAAAATGTTAGTCCAAAATGAATGAGAGGGAGAAATGTAAAATCTTACTTGTAAATTAAAAATCAATTTCACATGTACAAGTTGAAGGAAACAAGGTTATACAGCACATTACCTAAAAAAGATCTAGGGGAATGATGTCACAAGCCAAAAAAAGCTAATGTGATTTTAGGGGGCATTAAGGGAGATATGGTTCCTAGGAATAAGGAGGTGATGGTGCCACTGTACCTTCATCTTGTCAAACCACATATGTAATGTTGTGTTCAGTTCTGGGAAGGGCATTGGTAAACTGAAGGTCATCCAGTGGAGTACATGCTAGATTATAAAAGACCTTGAGTTTATGCTATATGAGAATTTTTTGAAGGAAGTGAGAATGTTTAGCCTGGAGATGAGAAGATGTGGAATGGAAAACATGATGACTTCAAGGGCTTGAAGGGTGTCATATTGAAAAGGAATTATATTTGTTCTACTTGACCTCAGAAGGTGGAACTAGGAACAATATGGTAGAATTTATAAAGAGAAAATTTAGACTTAATATAAGGAAAGATTTCCTAACAATTTATTTGTGTATTTATCACAGGCTAATTTTTTATTAGATAGGAAGTGTGATATATTGAAAAGAGATCAGGTCTCAAAACAAGGAATATGTGAATTCAAATCCTGACTCTGGCACATACTGACTGTATAACCCTGGAAAAGTCACTGAACTCCTCAGTGGCAACTTCATAACACTATAATTTACAGAGAAGATGCTGCCCTATATCAACAGAGGAAGTTTCCTCACCCAGGAGATTCTTATACCAGTGAAATCAAAGGTCATTTCAGTCACAGTTATCTGTATACAAGTCTTTTATTCCTTCTTTGGTTATAGGAACTGTGTCATTTGCCTTTATATTAAAATTATAGAATCCCAGACTTAGAAAGGACTTTATAAACTGTCTATTCAAATCTGTATCTGAGCTGGTCTCTCCTCTATGATATCACTGTGTTCCAACCTCCCCTTGAAGACCTGCCGTGATAGGGAATCCGCTCTCTGTTGAGACAGTTCATTCCAATTTTTGACATCTCCAATCCATATATATTTCTCTACCCCATCTAAAAAGCTGTCCCTCAACAGAATACAAAGAAACATGTAAGCAAAACTAACAAACATATCAACCACTGCATGTGGGAAATATTCCACATCCATAGTCCCCCAGGAGGTACATTCTCTGGTTTCTTCTTCAGATTCAAACTTGAGCATTGTAATTACACGGTACTGAGGGGGCATTTGTTATTGTTGTTGCCATTTACATTATTATAGTAATTATATATGGTATTTTCTTGGTTCAGTCTTACATGCTTATTTGTAGATTCAGTATACATTGTATCTTGTAGTAATATATTCATTACATTCCCAATTCTTTGCTACCACGAAAAAGTGTTGCAATAAATATTGTAGTGGATAAGGAACTCTGCAAGATGTCATTTTAAAGATGACCACTGAATGCTGAAATAGAAAACCTGGGTTTTAGTCTTGATTTTGGTGGCTAATTAGCACTGACATCTTGGCAATTCATTGAACTTCGCTGGACCTCAGTCTCCTATGTGAAACAAATGAGGGGATTGTACTAAAATGTCTCTTAAGTTCCCTCTCAGCTCTGACATTCTATGATTTGAAGTGGAAGTATCATATCCTATCCTACTTTTCCCAGTCTTCTCGGGGAGAGGTCCTGGAAAGCATCTATGACATGCTATGAAAAGCAGTGTCAGGGGAGAAGGTAGGGAACCACCAAGAAAAAGAACCAGGTAAAACAATGGTAAGGGATACAGATGTTTCCTATACTTTACCCACCGCTCTCTAAGAAAGAAGTAACCCAAGGCAGCAGCTGGACTTCAGAGTCAGGCTGACCTGAGGTTTTCATTGATCTTCATTAACCCTATTTCTTTCCCTTGGCTGGAGATTGTTTTTCAAAGGGACACTAATTAGTAGCTAAGAGGAAAAAGATACAAGAAAAACATTTAGAAAATTACAGAAGTCAAGTCATAGAGCCTGGAAATCTTATCCGAAGATATCCCTTCTGCAGCCATAGATGGCCAGCATAGTTTTTAGGCCTATCTCACCCTCCCTGGCCCACCTTCACCACATGGCCTCCCTAAGGGTTTGTCCTTGACCACCTTCTCTTCTCCTCCAATGCTTTCTGTATCACAGCATCATAAATCAAGAACTGAAAGGAACCTCAAAGCACATCTACCCTTACCCCTTATATAACCAATAGATGAGGAAATAAAAACTCAGAAAGGTGAAGATATTTGCCCACCACGATTAGGAAGTATCAGAGGTAAAATCTGAAATTAAATTTAAAGTTAAAATCAGGCCCTCTGATTCCTTGAGCCCTGACCTGTGAGTTCATTTGGGTTCCAGACCCACTTCTCCAACTGCTTCACCGGAATGTCCTAGTACTTCAGACTCAGCATGTCCAAATTCAAGCTCGTTACTTTTCTCATTCCTCTTCAGATGTCATATAGAACTTTGTGTCACGACTCTCTAATGAGTTTATCATGTAATATTAAGAGTATAGTCGTCTACGATTTGTGTCTTATACTGTCAACACAATGAGGGAAGGAACTCTGTCATTTATAAACTTGGATATCTTTCTAAACACCTTGAAAAGGGCTGTGCACACGGTAGACAGTTAAATGTTTGTTGAATGGACTATCAAACATACTCTTTAGAAAGGATCTAACATGTGAGCCTCCCTCCCAGGGCAGAAAGACAGTCATCTTCTCCTCAGATGGAAAGCTGGTTCCCCTTCTCACCTCTCTTAGTGAGCCAACCTGGAATTCAGGCTTTCCCTCTGGAGAGTGGGGGAGGGTGGGCTGGGCTCATTTGCAGGATGGGGACAGGAGTTATGGGCCAGTACCAGCTGGGTCCAATTAAACATTTCACACCTATACCAGCCAGCTGCTGATCCCTTTCTCTTTTCACAAATTGGAAGAGTCATTTGGCCCCCAGGGAAGTAAATAAGTATCTAGTAATAGTCCAACTTGACTTTTACAAAGTCACAAATGTAGTATTAATGTAAAGAATGAGTTCCACCCAAAGGAAGGACCGTTTTTCATAATCCCTTAGGTATAAACAATTACTTCATAAGATTAGGCTGAGATCATCGGAAGAAAAAGACACTGCACTTAGTAAGACACAGAATTTTGCACATAGTAGGTGCTCAGTAAATAAATGTTGGAATTATTTTTTTTTTGTAGGAGGGAAGTGTGGGTGCAGTGCCTTTAACTTGGGAGGCATATTTCATTCTAATTCAGGGATTCCTAATCCTTTTTTATGTCATGTGCTTTATGGTGAAGTCTATGTATCCCTTCTCAGAATAACTTTTATATAGTACCTTAACTTGACAAAGGATTTTCTTCACAATAGCCCAGCAAACTAAGTACCATACATTTTGCCAACCTCATCAATCATCAATCCTCATCACTGAACTAGCTGAATTTCCTTTGTGTTCTGTCTTTTAGGAACTGTGGAAATTTATTTTGATTTGGGGACCCTACCTTTAGGCTGAGATTAGAAAGCCTTAGGCCCTCAGGGTCTCCCCCTTCCTCCTCAGCTTCAGCTGAGCGAAAAAGCCCCATGGACTATACAAGACGCCAGGTCAGACAGCTAGGGGGAAAAAAAAGCCCCCAGCTCCCTCTGACCTGAGCGGAGGGATCCAAGAAATACCGGGCTTGTCCAGGCTGGGCTCTGGTGAGGCACGTGATGCTGGAGCATCCCCCCACCCCAGCCGCAGCCCTTACTGGCAGATTAGCTTGGTCTGGGGGGGTGCAAGAAGCCCCGAGATTTGAGTGGAGAGAAGAAAAGGTATATATGGACCTGGGAGTGAGACAGTAGGGGGGCGGCGAAGGACAGAGCGGTTGGGAAGGAGGAGAGAGGCTGAGAAGAGGTTCGGACAAGGAGACGGGGGCTGAGAAGAGGTCAAGAGGGCGGCTGAGGAGATTAGAAAGGAGAGACGGGGGACGAGACGAACAGCAACACAGGACTAGGAGCAAAGGCGGCAGAAGACAGACTGAACAGGAAGCAGCGGAGAGCACAGAAGGGGTCAGCACACGGTACAGGTTGAAGAAAGTGAAGATTAAGAGGAGTTAGAAGAAAGTAGCTGATCAGGGAAAGTACATACCCTGAGGTGAGAGGCAGCTAATGCTCTTATTTAAAAAGTTGGAGGCACAGCAGGTGGGAAAGAGACACAGTGAAAAGAGACGCACGGCAATGCAGTCAGGTTGTACATTTTATTTCCCTGTATTCTTAATTTAAATAGTATCTCATAAATAAACTCTGCTTTGATTATTTAGTTAAGAGGCTTCTTAATATTTTGCTTATCAATTTGGGAGTAGAGCAGTGTAGTGGAACTTTATAAACAGCCCACATTCACTTAACGAAGTCAGATAGCCTAATAGTCAAAAGTCCCCAGATTAGTCATCCATAGATCAGTCCCCCCAAAATTAGCCCTAGTTAACAAAATATTTCTATAGAACTTAATAAAGAAGGTAATAGAGGTGGGCAAGAAAATCCTACAGGAAGACCATGATACTCTTGAAATGAATAATCAAGTCCAGGATTTGCCCTTGGAAAAATTGTGAAATAATAATAATAATAACAATAATAAGTTCTTTTTAGAGTACATTAAGCATTTTGTTGGATTTTACTCCTAACCCAATATACTAAGTAATATAATAACATATGAAGAAACTGAGGCTCAGAAATGTCAAATGCTTTGCCCATAGCCATCCAAAAAGTGAATGTCAGAGCCAGGACTCAAACCCACATTTTACAACCCCTATTTAGAATCCTTTTTCCTCTAGCAGGCAATCTCACTGTTTCTCTTTGAGTTCCTCACCTCTCTATTCAGCAGTCCTACTCCATGATTCCCCTCACTTAAGGATGTGGTGCCCCTAACGATGGCTCAGAAAGTGATATTGCAAGTCAATGATATTTGGTTGTTTAATGAGTCAAGAGTGTGACATGACTTCCAAAAAAAGTGAATACAGGCTTAGGTTATAGTTATAAATGCATAATGTCCTGATCAACAGCAATGATTACCCCCACTGTACTCTGGGCTAGCTGTACCACATTTACAACATTGTTTTCAGCTTGTAGGCTCATAGGATTTGGAACAGAAAGAAATCTTAGGAATCATTCTATCCAATTCTCTCATTTCACATATGAGAACATTAAGACTCAGAAGGAAGGAAAAACTTCCTAACAATTAGTGTGGTCCAGAAGTGGAATGGGCTGCCTCAGGACATGGTAGGTTTCCCTTGCTTGAGGTTTTCAAACAGAGGCTGGATGATCTCTTGCTGGGTATGTTGTAAATGGCATTCTTTTTCTAGCATGCCACCTAGTCTTCCAACTCCAGCATCCTCTGACCTCACTAGGTCTCCCAACATCCAGTTCAATAAAACAGCTGATTTTAGGTATACCAGATACTACTTGAAAGTTCAGCCAGGCAGTGACATTTGTTAAAGAGGCAAAAGTAATGGTCTTGCTCTCCCCTCCCATTTGTTTTTATGTGTCCCCTAATGGTTTCTGAATGGCTTTTAGTATAAAATACCAACCTATGGGAAGAAGGGTTTCAGACCTGTACAACCTTGCTCCAGATCCTGCCTGATGGTATGAGCTTTTGGTGAAAGATTTCCTTCCACTTGTGTAATCTTGATCAAGTCACTTCATTAGCCCGGGCCTCAACTTTCTCAGCTATAAAATAAGGTTGGACCATATCATCTCCTAAGTCACTTTCAACTCTAAATCCTAAAGTTCTCTCATAAAACAACTCAGTTTATTTCATGCCAAAGGAGGCAACATGTTGTCATGGAAAAGCACGGTCTCTCAAGTCACAGTCTGGTTCAAATCCCACCGTGGAACCTTTGTGACGTTGGGCAAGTCACTTTACTTTAACTCCCTGGGTCTAAGTGTCCTCATTTAAAATGAAGAGATTTGGCTAGATGACCCCTGAGATCTCTTCTAGCTCTAAATCTCTGATCCCATGAGCCTATGAACAGTTGACCAAAGAGATGCTTGGCTCAGATTTCTTCTTGGTGTTCTCAACAAGGACTATAATGAACCCAAGGTCTAGAGCATTGGGTTAGAGATATGGTCAAACTTTGGTGAAGCTGGAGCCAGCTCAGTGAATGAAGTCCCCCTAAATCACTTTTAGATTTAAGGTCCTCTTCTTCTTGAATGTACCCTATTCTCTCACCATCTTCCAAATCCATCTTAACCACTCACCCAACTCAGCCTCCAGCTGAGTATCCCAAGTATCCACAGGTGGGAAGGATGATACTGGATGGAACTGAGAATGGATAGTCTAGAGGCCATTGCTGCAGTGGTAAAAAACCTCTGCCTGGAAGTATTCACTGAAAACAGACTTCTGTGTATTCCAGGCCCTGCTGAAAGACCCTCTGTATATTGGACTGAAGCACAAACGTGTACGTGGGAAAGAGTACGACGAGTTGATTGATGAGTTCATGCAAGCAGTGACTAACAAGTAAGCAGGCCACTTTTTATGAACTTCATTTTTGAAATGGAACATGATGGGTGTTCTTTTAAGATACAATCAAGACCTAATGTCAACAGTGGTGGGACTGATACACAAGTATGGGTCCCTAAGTGCTGGCCCCTTGGGTGGTCTAGGAATTAAATCTTGACCCTGAGTGGTTAGAGGCACCAAGCCAAATGTGCTTATTCACTGCAAGAGTCTGGGGGTGATGGAAGCCATGGGGAGATAATGGCTCCAGGATGTGGAGGTTCCTCTGTCTAGAGAAGGAATTCTCGGCCTTTTTTATGTCATGGGCCCTGGTTGGTGAATCCTATGGACCATTTCTCAGAATGTTTGTAAATGTGTGAAACAAGATATAAAAGATGACAAGGGAAATCAATGATATTGAAATCCATTTATTAATGGATTTTTTAAGTTCATCGATTTCAGGATTTCCAGTATGAAAAAAGCTACCTCCTGAGATGATACAAGCTATTTCCAGATGATTCCCTTTGTTAGGAAGGTTTTCCTTTCATCAACATTGACTCTTTGCATCTTCTCTGCACTGCTTTGAGACCAAAGAGAACAACTCTACTCTTTCACATGACAGGCTCTCAGGTTCTTGGAAATGAAGAAATTATTCTCTTCTCAGTCTCCTCTTGAGATATAGGGAGGTGAATAGTGCTATTCGAAGAAGGAGGAGGGAGGAGGAGGAGAAAGAAGGAAACGTGCCTCCCAGACTAAATGGCTTTGGAAAGAGTCCTGGTACATTAGCATGCATTTTCCACCTCTGCCCCAGGGCCAGGTGATATTAATGTGCAGCCACCCGGGCTCTTGATTTGCAAGATTTATGAGGTGTTGTCCCTCAAATATTTTTCTCGCCTGGCTCTTTGCACTGAAAAGAGCCCTATAAGTGATGGGAATTAGCCTCTTCCTCCAGTCTCTCCTTCCTGAATCCCCCTTTTTGACAGGCGCCAGCCACACCTGTCAGTCTTCATTGCCACCTCCTTAGCGTTCAGGTCTCTCCAACCTGACAAAATGCTAGCTCTATCCCCTGGGCCCCCTGGGCATTTCAGTCTGAATCATTCAGGCAACTTTAGGGCCTCTCCTACCCTGTCCTATGGCACACCCTTAGCTGAAAAGTGCCCTGTTTTCCCAGCATCCCTCAAAGCCCTTGCCATTCTAGTTAGGGACAATAGTCAACAACCAGACTAGGAACTGGAGCTAAAGTCCTCTTTGCCTCTATCCTTAATAAGGTAAGTCCTAGTCAAAATGTTAAGGGACATAAAGTTTATCTTTGGGGCCCCTACCTTATAAATATTCCATCTTCTTTTCAAAACAGCAAGGTTGGTGGGGGCAGCTAGATGGCACAGTGGTAAAGCACCAGCCCTGGATTTAGGAGTACCTGAGTTCAAATCCGGCCTCAGACACTTGACACTTACTAGCTGTGTGACCCTGGGCAAGTCACTTAACCCTTATTGCCCCGCCAAAAAAAATTAAATAAATCAAAACAGCAAGGTGGGAAGAGATAGGAAATTGTACTATGAATAAATAAAGCTTAATAAATTCCTTTTTATTTGTACAGTTTAAAGCACCATATAAAGATGAGCTATTATTAAATGCCAGAATGGTGGGGAGAAAGCAAAACTACTCAATTTTTATGTTGTTTCCATTTTCTTGTCCAAAGAGAAAGCTCTGTGAACTGGGAGAGAAAGGACAAAAATATTTAATGAGTTGAAACCCATGATAATAATGGCAGGAGAGAACCCAGCTGCCCCCAATTTGTTCAAGTCACTAGGTCTAGAGGAACTCTATCCCCAAATACCAAAGAAACTGATGTGGTTTTGTTGAGCCATTGTCAATGATTTTTTTTTTTTGAAAACTCATAGAACTTGAGAGGTAGCACAGCACTAGAGACACACATATCTCAATTTCTTCCCAGACCATTTTTCCCCCCAAAAAATGAAGAGTATGGAAGCTTCAACCTAGACAAAATTCTAAACTGTCTTTTTAAAGGAATGGCATGTGAGATTTTTGAAAAGAAGGCAGGGGGAGTGGAGCCAAGATGGTGGAGAAATGGCAGTAACTTCTCAAAGCTCACCACACAATCATGCATGTAAGGCAGGGATGGCCAAGAGTCAGGCATAATTTCATTAAGAAGAATAAATCACAGTATTTCAGTGTTGGAAGGCTCTTCAGTGGCTGTCTATAATGAAAAAAAGATTTTTCTTCAAAATATATCAATAGCATCCTTCCTTTGCTTGAAGACTTCCATGGAGGGGGAATGCATTACCTCCTGAGTCAGCCTGTCCCCCTTTTTAGTAACTATAATTGTTTGGAAGTTTTTCTTCACATCAAGACCAAATTTATAGCTTTGTAACTCCCACTGATGATGGTGTCTAGTTCTGTTTTCTGGAGCCAGACAGAACATGTTTAATCCCTTTTATACATAACATCTCTTTAGATATTTAAAGATAGCTATCATTTCTTTTCTCCTCCTCCCCTCTCTAGGCTAAACATCTCTAATTCATTCTAGTCAGGGAAGTCATCCTAGAATAATCTTGTTTCCATTAGACTGGCAGAAGAAAAAATGTACAGAGATTATATTTAAATTTTAGCAAAGCACATAGAGTTGACTTGGATTTAAGCAAAGTGCCTGACAAAATCTTTACTATCTTTACTATCATACCATCTTTATGAAAAGACAGAAGTGGGCCTCAAAGTAATAGGTAGATTCTGAATTAGTTGAATGACCAAGCCCAAAGAATAGTCATTAATGAACTGACACTAGCTTGGAGGGAAACCTCAAGTGCAGTGCCTCAAGTACCTGTGCTTGGCCTTCTGCTGTTCTACACTTTTATAAATGACTTGATGAAGATATTTTTAAGTGACATAGATCTAAAAGTGGTGGAATGATAAAGTTAGAATCTAAAAGAATCCCAACAGATGTGAGCAGTGGGTCATATCTAATAAGATGTAAGATCAATCAATGAATATTTATTAAGAACCTACTATGTGCCAGGCACTGTGCTAAGCATTGGAGATACAAAAAAAGGCAAAAGACAGTCCTTGCCCTTGTGGAGCTTACAATCTAATAAGATAAATGTAAAGTCCTACACTTATGTTGAGAAGATCAGTTCATGAGTACAGGATGGAGGAGATGTAGCTAGACAGCAGCCTGAAAAAGATCTGGATAATTAATGTAGTCTGCAAAATATTATGTGTGTATCATGAATCTACAATATGAAATAACAGCCAAAAATGTTCATTCAATCTTTAGCTGTGTTATGAAAGTCAGATTGTGCACAACAAGGAAAATAATTGATTTGGTGTGTTCTGTTTTTGTCAAATCATATATGGAGTATTGTGTTCAATTCTGTGGACCACATTTTAGAACTGGAATTGACAAGTTGGAGGACAGAGAACAACAAAGGTGGTGGGGAAGCCATACCAGGATTATTTGAAAGAACTAGGATTGCTTAGCCTAGAAAAGAGAGAATGATGAATGGCAGACCTGATGGTTGTCATATGGAAGAAGGACATCAGACTTGTTCTACTTGGCCCCAAAAAGGAGAATTAAGCAATGGGTGGGGGTTATAAAAGAGTAAATGTCAGAGCAATGTAAGGAAAAATCACCTACTGATTAAAGCTGTCCAAAAATAGTAGTGAATTTCCCATCAGTGGAGACTATTCTGAGCAGAAGTATCAGAAACATGGCCCACAGGTTGCATGCAACCCACAACACTCCCATTAGTCCCTTCCCTCAACTAGCTCACATTCTATTTCATTTGATAATGGAGATATTCAAGTAGAAACATCCCACTTGTGAGAGGTATTGAAGAGGGAGTTCCTGGTCAGGTATGGGTTGGATTTGGTGAGTCTGTGGTGCATTGGAATTCTATGAATTTTGGGAATTTTGGATTTTACGAATCTGCTCGGGCTGCTCCACATGTCAATCTTATAATCAGTATGCTTTTAAAGCCAAAGCTTATGGAGGGTGTCCCCTAGCATATACACCTTTTGAGCACTTACAAATTGATTATATTACTATGCCAAAAGCAGGACATTATAAATTTTGCCTTGTTATAGTTGATCAGCTCACTCAGTGGGTGGAGGCCTTTCCCAGCCCCCAAGCCACAGCTGCTTTTGTTGCCAAAATTCTTCTTAAAGAGATAATATCTCGTTTTGGCCCACCAGCCCGCATCGATTCTGACAAAGGCACACGTTTCACTGATTTGATTTTATCCCAAATCTACTCTTTCTTGGGAGTGACTCCAAAATTCCACAAGCCCTACCATCCACAAAGTTCAGGCCAAGTTGAATGTATGAATAAAGAGCTTAAGAGTATGATTGGCAAATTATGTACTGAAACCCATTTGAAATGGCCTGATGTTCTACCATTGGCATTATTCTATCTACGTAGTAGACCAAGAGGAGAACTTCATATATCTCCTTATGAAATGCTTTTTGGTCACCCTCCTATCCAAGCTAAAACTTTTTCCCCAGTTTATACGGCTATTGCCAATGGGGACCTTATCAAGGACCTCTTAGATGCCCTGAAACTGCCTTCTTCCCTAGCCGTTGTACATTGCCCTGCCCACACAGGGAATAGTGATCCTGTTTCAAAGGGAAATGCACGAGCCGATTCTGCAGCCAATCTTGCTGCATTAGAAGCTCCTGAACATGTATTTAACCTTTCACCTTCTGAGGATATTCCTTCCAACCTAACCTATGACGATTCTGAAGTAGAAAAGTGGAAAAAGAAATTTAAGGAGAATTAAGGGAAAGGTTAAGTAGGGTAGATTTATGATCTAATATCCAATTTATATCTCACAGTTTGGAAATTTGGGAACCTCTTAATACCCCGCAGCATTTTCTTAGGGTTTGGAAGGGCTGTCATTTATCTGATGAGTGAGTCAGTAGCAATTCCATAATTCCCTACAGAGAAGTCCTTGCTCTTCATGTAAGGAGGTTAAATAAACTAGGATTTGAGAAGCTTTTTTCATTTATCATGAACACCAGTTCAGTGTTGCACAGAAGCCCAGCCAGTAACAGAACAAATCTTAGTGAGGGACGCACGTCAGTGAATTGGAATGTGTCTGAATTAGGAAAGATGATTTATTGAAAATTCATTGTTCTGACTTATAAATAATACAAAACAGATGTTTTTCTTAGTTACTAGGGATGGAGAACCTACTAGTCAAACCAAGAGCTCCCTAGAGATTAATGATCACAAAATAAAATGCCTGGGGGTGAGTCAGAAGCTCTAGGGTTAGAGGGAATGAATTTTAAGCAAGAACCTTGGGAATTGTTTGAGTTCTGGTTTCAGGAATCAGTGGGTCTTTCCAAACATTCCATTAAAATAGCTTCCCATTCCTAGATGGCTTGCCATTTAGGGATTGCTTTAAGACATAGGAGGGGCAATGTGGTATGGTAGAAAAAGCACTTGAACTTGGAGCCAAGAGGGAACTAAGTTCAAATCCCATCACGGACACTGTTGTGTTCATCATCATGGGTAAGTCACCTAATCTCTTTGAGCCTCAGTTTCCTCATTTGTAAAAAAAATTAGTCTAATAGTATATGCCTCACAAGGTTGTTATGAAAATAAAATGAGACGTTGTAAAGCATTTTGTAAAATTCAAAAGTTTAACATAAACTCAGCTCTTATCATGAGCTACCTTTGTTCATAACCATTATAATCTTAGATTTCATAGTGCAGTGAAAAAACACTCTACTAAGATTCAGGAGATATGGGTTCAAGTGGGTTCTGTCACTAACTTGTTGTGTAGCTTTAGACAAGTAATTTTCCCTCTCTGAGCTTCAGTTTCCACATCTGCAATATGAGGGGGGGAGGGTGATGATGATGATAGCATTGACCATAATTACATGATGTGTAATGGACGATAGGAGCTGTAGTCAATTCAAGTAATATTCACTTTCTTCCCTCACTTGGCCTTGAATTTTCCACTTAATTTCCTTGTTACTGTCTTCTGGACCCAAAGTAGACCCATATGGTGTTAGAACTAAAGGAAAGGGGGGGCAGCTAGGTGGCGCAGTGGATAGAGCACCGGCCCTGGATTCAGGAGTTCCTGAGTTCAAATCCGGCCTCAGACACTTGACACTTACTAGCTCAGTGATCTTGGGCAAGTCACTTAACCCCCACTGCCCTGCAAAAAAAAAAAAAAGAACTAAAAGAGAGGGGCAGCTAGGTGGCGCAGTGGATAAAGCACTGGCCCTGGATTCAGGCAGACCTGAGTTCAAATCCAGCCTCAGCCATTTGACACTTACTAGCTGTGTGACCCTGGGCAAGTCTTTTAACCCTCATTGCCCCCCCAAAAAAGAGGTTGTCTAATCTAAGTCCCTTATTTTATAGTTGAGGAAACCATAATAAAGCAGGTTCAGTCAGTTTCCTTCTCTCCATTTATAGCATGCCATTGTGTGGTGTGGTGAAGCCCTTTTTCACCTTGTGACATCTTTTTTCCACTGTATTTTCTCCCCATGGTATACCACTTCTCTTGATTTATCAAGCAAAGATTTTACACTAGATGCCTTTGAAGGTACCTTTGAGTGTGAGATTCTATGAAGCATTCAATCAATGGATAGATAATAAAATGATATACTAGAAAAAACCCTGAGAAATCATCTGGCTTATTCCCTATATGAAACATGAATTCTCTCTACAATAAATCATAGAATCTTCTTCAAGACTTCCAATGACAGGTAACTCACTATCATTCAAGTTAACCTATTCCATTTTTGGAAGACTCTAATTGTTAGAAAATTCTTCCTTATATTGAGTTGAACTCTTCTCCCTCTCTATAATTTCTACCCATTGATCTTACTTTTACTACCAAAGTCAAGTTCTGCCAGTAAATGTTCTTAAATTGTTCTCCATATGAGATCTGATGAGAGCAGAATACAGTAAGACTCTCACTCCCATATTCTTTGAAGCTATGCCTCTCTTAATGTAGCTTTTTGGCTTCCACATCCCTCTACTGACTCATATGGAGTTTCCTGTCCACTAAAACCCCCAGATCTTTTCAGAACAACTGCAATCTTACCGTGCCTCTCCTATTTTACACTTGTGAAGTTGATTTTGGTAGCCAAGTATAAAATTTTACATTCATAGTCTTAATTTCATGTTCTTAAGTTTCTTAAATTCAGCCCAGTACTCGAACCTGTCAAGCTCTTTTTGTATCCTGATTCAGCATCACCCAGTGTGCTAGGTAGCCCTCTCAGTTTCATATCATCTGAAAATGTGGTGAGCATGCTCAATATTACTTTCACCCTCACTCCTTTCTCCCAAGCCCCAAAGAAATTTGATTTCAACAATTCTAAAACATCCCAGCAAAATTCTTCTCCTAGTCACCATCTAGAGAGCATGATGACAGATAGAAGCTAGTCAGTATTCTACATCATTGTGGAGTTAGTAAAAAAAGCCCTAATGAAGTAGAGAATAGTAGTATAAATGGAGTATAAATGTTCTGCTAACACACTGGAAAGCATATAACTTCAGCCCAGCTACTGTAGGGACACTACCAATAATAAGCACCTGCTATGTACAGAGCTCTGTGATAGACACTGAGAGAAATATAAAGCTTAGAGAAGGCACAGCCTTTCCCCTCATCAAACTTAAGGTCTGGTAGGGGGATAAGACACAACACATTAACGATAATATATTTGGGGCAGCAAGGTGTTACGGTGAACCAAGTTTTGGACTTGGAGATAGGAAAACCTGAGTTCAAATAATACCATACATATTTACTAGATTTGTGATCCTTAACAAGTCACTTAACTTCTCTCAGCCTCAGTTTCCTTATCTGTAAAATGGAGATAATAATAATACCGGCTTCCCAGGGCTGTTGTTGTAAGGATAATGTATGAGATAATGAGATAATGTATGTAAAGCACTTTGCAAATCTTAATAAGCTACATAAATGCTAGCTAACTAGCTAGTAGTAGACATGGTAGAGGTGGTGGTGGTGGTAGTAGTAGTAATAAAGTGGTACATGATTAATGAGATATATAACAAAGTACTATTATCAAAACTAAACAGAAGAAGGTCATTCTGGACCTGAGGAATCAGAGAAGCCATCATAAAGGACATTACAAAGCCATTGGTCGCCCTCTTTTGAACACTCTCCAGCTTATTAATGTCCTTCTTAAATACTTCTCCAGATGAGAATTTGGTTGGCCATTAAAGGATGGATAGGAATCCAAAAGGCAAATAAGGGAGGGAGGACAGGCATTCAGGACATTGGAAATACTGTGAACCAAAATGGAGGCATAGAAATGTAGTACATGCCGAACCTGGAGCTTTACTATAAAGGGGCAGTCATCAAAACCATCTGGTACTGGCTAAGAAATAGAGTGGAGAATCAATGGAATAGGCTAGGCACAGGAAATGCAGTAGTAAATGACACTAGTAATGTAGTGTTGGATAAACCCAAAGACTCCAGCTTCTGGGACAGGAAGTCGGTATTTGACAAAAACTGCTGGGAAAACTGGAAGATAGTATGGCAGAAATTAGGCATAGACCAACATCTTATACCTTATACTAAAATAAGGTCAAAATGGATACATGATTTAGATATAAGAGGTGATACCATAAGTAAATTAGGAGAGAAAGGAATAGTCTACCTATCAGATCTTTGGAAAGGAAAACAGTTTATGACCAAACAAGAGATAGAGTATATTATAAAATGCAAAATAGATGATTTTGATTACATTAAATTAAAATTTTTTTGTACAAACAGAAGCAATGCATCCAAAATTAGAAGGGAGGCAGAAAGCTGGGAAACAATTTTTATGGCCAGTACTTCTGATAAAGGCCTCATTTCTAAAATATATAGGGAGCTAAATCAAATTTATAAGAACCCAAGTCATTCCCCAATTGATAAATGGCCAAAGGATATGAACAGGCAGTTTTCTGATGAAGAAACCAAAGCTATCTATTCCCATATGAAAAAATGCTCTAAATCTCTAATGATTAGAGAGATGCAAATAAAAACAACTCTGAGGTACCACCTGACACCTATCAGATTGGCTAAAATGACAAAAAAGGAAAATAATAAATTTTGGAGAAGCTGGGGAAAAAAATGGAACACTAATGCATTGTTGGTGGAGCTGTGAACTGATCCAACCATTCTGGAAAGCAATTTGGAATTATGCCCAAAGGGCGATAAAGCTGTGCATACCCTTTGACCCAGCAATACCACTTTTGGGTCTTTTTCCCAAAGAAATCATGGAAAGGGGAAAGGGACCCACATGTACAAAAATATTTATAGCTGCTCTTTATGTGGTGGCAAGGAATTGGAAGTTGAGGGGATGCCCATCAATTGGGGAATGGCTGGACAAGTTGTGGTATATGAATACAACGGAATACTATTGTGCTGTAAGAAACGATGAGCAGGAGGAGTTCAGAGAAACCTGGAGGGTCTTGCATGGGCTGATGATGAGTGAGATGAGCAGAACCAGAAGAACATTGTACACAGTATCATCAACATTGAGTGTTGATCTACTGTGATGTACTATATTCTTCTCACCAATGCAATGGTACAGAAGAGTTCCAGGGAACTCATGATAGAAGAGGATCTCCAAATCCAGGGGAAAAAAAGAACTGTGGAGTATAGATGCTGACTGAACCATACTATTTCTTTTGTTTTTGATGCTGTTGTTTTTCTATTTTGAGGTTTTTCATCATTGCTCTGATTTTTTCTTATAAAATGACTAATGCAGAAATATGTTTAATGTTATTATGTGTGTGTGTGTGTGTGTGTGTGTGTGTGTGTGTGTGTGTGTGTGTGTGTATAACCTATATCAGATTACCTGCTATCTAGGGAAGGGAGGAGGGAGGGGAGGGAGGGAGAAAATTCTGAAACTGGAAAGCTTATATAAACAAAAGTTGAGAACTATCTTTACATGTAACGGGGAAAAAATACTTTATTAATTAAAAAAAAAGAAATGCAATAGATGGTTGAGGCAGAGGGAAGCATAGTCATATAATATAAGACTGGAAAGGATGGATGGTGCCAGACTGAGGGGAGTGGGAGCTTGAATGCCAGGCAGAGGATGTGAAACTGTATAGAGTACACAGTAGGGAGCCAGTGGGCAGAGGAATGATGTGATCTGATATGCACGTGAGAAAGCTGAATCTGGCTGCTGTATGACGTGATGGGTAGAAGGGAGGGAAGAGAGGGAAATGGGAAAGGACTGTTAGGAGGCTATCACAGTAGTCCAGGAAGGAGGTGATGAGGGTCTTTATTGGGATGGTGATTGTGGGACTAGAGTGGAGGGGACAAATGAGAGAGATGGTGGGGAGGCATAAGTGACAGAATCCCATCCAGACCCTGTAATTCTTTAGTGTTCTGTAATGTCAGCGTGGTGTGGTGGATAGAGAGCTGGCCTCAAAGTGAATGCCTGGGCTCAAGACTCTGACTGTGTGTGTCCCTACGCAAACCACTTGGTACCTCAGGCACTATAAGACTATTAGCTGCAAAGTAGGTGGTGACATGCACTGGAAGAGGGAATTTCCTCATTAGGAGTGCCTTATACTAATAAAATCACAGGTCCATTTTTTAAAATTCAAAAATACCATTTTAGCTCATGGGCTTTATCGAGAGTGGGAGGGGAGGGTATGTGTAAAGAGAAGTGATGCAGAAAACACAAGAGGAACATAACCTTGAGGCAACAAACCCTAATTTACATCTCCTCTGCCTGTTGCTTCTCAGGATTAGAACCAACGAGGGAATTCTAGAGAACACCTAGTCCGACCTTCCTTTTCCAGATGAAGAATAAGAGATATTCTGAGAAATCCGGCGACCTGCCTAAATTCACACAGTTCTTGGTAGATTGGCTGTTGGGACCTCTTTTCCTCTGAAAATGAAAGAGAATGGGATCTTGGGGTGACCTAAAAGACTCTGTATTCACAAGCTAAGCGAAGGGCTCCTTAAACCTGAAGGGGCTTTATATCTGTGAACCATTTTATTATTATTACATAGAGGAAAGAGAAACCTGCTCCAACCCACCTGATGGACCAAGCCAATCAGCCAATTCAGTTAAAGGAGAAGAAGCTTTACAAGTCATCTATCAAATAGAGAAGTTATTCTGAGAGAAAGAGAATAGAACTAGAGATTAATCCCTATTGAATTTGATTCTAATAGACTTATAAATCTATCCTTATTGAATTGAATCTAAAAAGACTTAATAGAGGGAGCAGCGAGGTGGTGCAGTGGATAAAGCACCAGCCCTGGATTCAGGAGGACCTGAGTTCAAATCCAGCCTCAGACACTTGATTCTTACTAGCTGTGTGACCCTGGGCAAGTCACTTAACCCCCATTGCCCCCCAAAAAAACCCCAAAAAAACAAACAAATAAAAAGATTTAATAGAGATGAATCTATAGCTAGAAAGGATGTTGGATATAATCTCACCCAGCCTCGTCCTTTTTTTAGATAGGTAAGCTGATGTCCTAAGAGGTTGACTCAATTTCAAGGTCACACAGGGGTGAGTAATGAGCAGTATTTGAACCTAAGGCCTCAGTCTCTAATTCTGTTGGGTTTTTCCATGGTAGTATGATGCATCTACCTCAGCCTTCCCAATTTCCAGACCCTCTTCACAGTGGCATCGAATCCAGGACACCAGAAAGTTGTCTTTATAATGTGTATGATGCTATACTAAGGAGAAAAAAAACCAGGAATGAAGGGTCTTTCTTTGACTCTTATTCAAGCATGAGTGCAGCCCCGGACATGGAACTCTAGAGTCATAGGCCTTTAAGTTGGGAAAAGACCTCTTACGTCATCCAGTCTTTTCCCTGGCTCATGTGGGGCTTGTCCCAACAATGTACTTTCTGTTGCTCTGACCTGGGCCCATCTGGTTTCAAAACCTCCCAGGCAGGACCGCTTCCACCACTTCCCTTGGAATTGCCTTTTTGCACAAAGGAACTCGAGTTTCCTTCATGCCCAACATAATTACATTCCCACATGTGGGGAAAGCATTCACACTTTGGGGTTATAATGAATAAGGACAGTGTGACTCCTGAGCCCGGAAAAATACATCATCAGACAGAATTAGGCCTTCCATGTGAGAGCAGTCGTGTTACAGGTCAAATTCTCTCTGCCTCTAGCCCCAGCACCTCACCATTACCTCATGATACTTTAAGGAGATTATAAGCAGTCGGTTACAAATGTGTCAATGAGGTAAAGACTATTATGACCAGCTCATTCAGGGACTTTTTAAAAAGCCTCTTGTGGGAACACAGAAAGTCCCATTGCCCTCCAAACAAACTCATCTGGTTTAAGGGAATCTTTCTGTGTGTCAGAGAATTAGAATTAACTTGTTTCACAAGCATGGAAATACTGATAGTGAGTAGAAACCCAGAGAGGCCTGCAGTTAGCTTATCTCTATTGTCGCTTTTTTTGCTTTCAAAGTAGGAAGAATTGGGCAGCTAGGTGGTGCAGTGGATAGAGCACCAGCCCTGGATTCAGGAGGGCCTGAGTTCAAATCCAGCCTCAGACACTTAGTAGCTGTGTGACCCTGGGCAAGTCACTTAACCCCAATTGCCTCACCCAAAATTAAAAAAATAAAATAAAAACAAAGTAGGAAGAATTATAAAACAATGACAGAGGAAGAAACCTTGCCTGATACCCCAACTTGGCAATAATCTTGGACCTCATGTTGGGTATAGGATTGTTTTACTATGTTCCTATATATTTACCTAGTCATAGTGTTCATTGTGTGCTTCAATGACTATAAGCTTTTTAAGGGCAGGGACCATGTCTTTACCACTCAATAACCCAGGCTTAAAACCTCAGAATCATAGCTGACTCTTCTATCTCTCACTTCTCCCATCTAATCACCTGCCAAATCCTGTCTATTCTTCCCTCATGGCATCCCTTACATCCATCCCTTTCTCTTCACTCATACTGCTTGCATCTACATAATCCAACCCAATAAACATTTATTAAGTGCCTACTATGTTCCAGTCCTACACTAAGCTCTGAGAATAGAATTAGAAAAAAAAAATCCCTGTTTTCATGGAACTTACAATTTAATGAGGAGAGACACCACCAAAAAAAAAAATCATGAAGGAATGGAGGAGGGGAGTAACACCAGAGGGTACCTAGCATGAGGGTATCTTGTTCCATGGATTTGAAACCAGACGGATCCAGAAATGCAAAGTAGGGATTGCTTAAAGTCCAGTTTCTACTCTCTATAAAGGAAGGTATTGGACATTCTGCCCTCGAACCCTCCAATCAGAGGGGAGAAGAGGCAGAGGGAGGTGATGTCAATCAAGACTTGAGTAAGCAGTATGGTTATAAAATTAGAGGTTTATCCTGAACTATTATATAATAACCTCCTAACTGGTCACCCTGCCTCAGTTTTCTCCCTTCTCTAGTCAGGTCTTCACCCAACTATTAAAATAATCTAAACCATAGGTTTGACTCTTTTTTTTTTTCTTCTTCCACTGAAGAATCTTCAGTGGCTCCCTATTGCCTTTAAGATAAAATACAGGAGCAGCTAGGTGGCACAGTGGAAAAGCACCAGCCCTGGATTCAGGAGGACCTGAGTTCAAATCCAACCTCAGACACTTGACACTTACTAGCTGTGTGACCCTGGGCAAGTCACTTAACCCTCATTGCCCTGCCCCCCCCAAAAAAAGATAAAACACAAAGCCCTAAGCTTAACATTTAATCTATCTCCAATCCACCTTTCCAGATATATTTTGCATGATTCCTTACACATTCTCTATGTTCCCACCACCAACTGTCCACAAACTCAAAATGTACTTTCCTACTCTGTCCAGTGTTACAGGCCATTCTCTATGCCTTTAATGAATTCCTTCCTCAAATCTGCCATTTAGACTCCTTCTTTTCCTTTGATGTTCAGTTCAGGGGCCATCTTCTTTATGAGACTTCCCTGACCTCTCCATCTTGCTGTGATTTTTTCCTGCTTATACTATTCATTTGGCACTTACAACTTTTATATTGCAATATAAGTGCTTGTAGAGCGATTCGATCGACAGGCTGAAGAACTCTTATTTACACAGTTTTTAAAGGTTTACAAAATATTTCTTTATGATGATTCTGAGAAAGAGAGAATGAGAGTAAGAGAAAGCAGGTATCATGATCCCTATTTTTATAGATGAGGAAACAGGTTTAAGTAATTTAAGCAACTTTCCTATGTGTATACAACCAGGAAGAGCCAGAACCTATATTCTAATACAAATCCTCATTGTGATTTGACTTTGTACGTGTTTCTTTAACTGTTCATGACTTAGCTTCCTATCTAGATTATAAACTACAAGAGAGCAGGGGCTCTATTTTATTACTGTGTCATACTATACACATACACACACACAAGCACATACACACGCACATATACACGCATGCACACGCGCGCGCACACACGCAAGCACATATAGACGCATGCACATACACACGCATGCACACGTAGCATCCACTTTAGTATTTTGTATATATTGGACACTCAAGAAACAATCAACTCTGAACCACTTTGATTGAGCTGATGAGGACCAGGTCCAGATCAGTAGCAATGGGAATTCAGAAGAGGGGTTCAATCTTATAGGGTCTGAGGCTACTAAGAGGAACATCATGAAGCACCCCCAAGGACCCTAAAGGCTTTCTGGGTATTAGCCTCTAGGGAAACCAAGACAACTGACCAGATTAGGCCTTCTTTGCCTGATGACAGCAATCATTCAACCCCAAAGCTCTACCTCTGGGATTGATAGCTGAGCAACCTGTTTTTGCTAAATCCAGTAACTGAAATTAACCCACCTGCATTCACATGAGGGTTCAGGAAAAGTCATGGTCAGATCCAGAACTAGGAGCAAGGAATTTCAACAATTGGTACTCCTTATATGGTAGCCAGAGAAGTTAAACCATTAAACCATTAAACCATTAAACCAATTAAACCAAATTAAACAGTCTCTCATTCACAAAGGTCCAGTCCTCAAGATCAAGGCTAAAATATACTGTAGGAAGTTTACAGTCAGGGGAGATGGATTATCTGTGGCCAATAGGTTACTATTTTCCCATTTTTTCCCTAATGTTCTGATTTTATCACCCAGTACTTGAAAATGAGAACAAAATACAGATAAATCACAGGATTTTGAGGTCTTCCGATTTCTCTCTGTGGTGGCTTGGGATGCCCTACAACTTTACCAGTTGAAATACTATCTTTCCTTTAAAGCCCAATTCAAAGTCCCTTTCTTCTGTGTCATTGTCAGTTAATCAACAAGTATTTATGAATCTCCAGCCAAGTGCTAGGCAGTGGAGCCAAAGACAGGAACAAATCTGCTCCTGCCTTCAAGGGTATGAATTTGGGGTGCTGCTCCCTAATCCTATCCTTAGATGTGGGGCTGGTAGCCACAGCCCTTCATAGCATGGAGAAGAGAACAGTTTCAGAGAAAGAACGCACAGAGGTTTAGGAGAATCAGCTGTTGGTTCCACAGAAGACAATCCAATTCCATTATTATCATGCCAGTAACATAAGAGAGTTAAAAAATATCTTCCAAAAGGAAAATTCCAGTCCATAAGTTCTCTGTCCCTCGCTCTGTAAATAGGGCCTGAGAGCCATAATTTCTTCCTTACTAAACAAGAAAACCAGAGAGATATGCAAATATCTCAGTATGGCTAGTGCGAAGCACATGTGTAAAATAAGGGTGGCAAGGTGGGGGTATCAGAACCGAGAAGGCCTTGGATGCCAGGCTAAGCAGTGTTAGTTCTTGTGTTTGGTTCTCATAATTTCTCATAATTCTCTATCTCCTCCTCTTCTGTCTGGCTAGCAGCTGTACCTCCTCCTCACTGTCACATCCTTTCTTTAGCAGCTGCATTCCTTGACCTCCCCTTCTAATTTAAACGTTCTCCACTTCCATGGACCAAGACACCAGATAACCAAGCTTGGTCGTATTGTGCCTAGAAAGAGGACTACTACTAGTACTGTTACAACAACTTTACACTGTAAGTTCCTTGAGGCCAGGGACTATCTTTTACCTTCATATTCCCAGGGTTTAGCACAGTGCCTGGCAAAGAGTAAGTGCTCAATAAATAGGCATTGACTGACTGGCATACAGTAGGCATTTAATAAATGCACATTGCCTGATTGAACAACAATCACTCTCACTGATTCTACTAGGGATAATTTTTGAAATTGCATTAGAGGGGGTGGCTAGGTGGCACAGTAGATAAAGCACCGGCTCTATATTCAGGCGTTCCTGAGTTCAAATCCGGCCTTAGACACTTGAAACTTACTGGCTGTGTGACCCTGGGCAAGTAACTTAACCCCCATTGCCCCACAAAAAAAAAAGAAATTGCATTAGATAGTACGTTGTGGTTCCAAAGTATCACATCAATGATACTTTTATTAGTCCTGTGAGATAGGAGCATAAGTATTATTGCCTCCCTTTTACAGATGAGGAAAAACTGAGGGGTCAGAGAGTTTAAACAACATGACCACATACACGCAGTTAGTAAATGTTAGAAACAGAAATTGAACCTAATTATTTCTCACTTCTAAGTCACACAACTCATCAGAGACAAAAATGGAGCTAGGATTCTGATAAATGAGAATGCATCACCTATACCAAGGCCCTGTGGGAGGCGGTATCCACTCACTTTGCATTGCCTTCCTTCCTTCCCCCACTACTGTTTTCTCTCTCAGATTACCTTGGAATGGTAAAAGACTAGAAGCAGGTAGGCCCACCAGCAGGCTCTTGAAACAATCCAGGCATGAGATGATGAGGGCCTGCACTGGAGCTGTGGCAGTGTTACAGGAGAGAAGGGGATATAGTTGAGAGATGTTGCAAAAGAGAAATCTGCAGGTCTTGGTAACCACTTGGATATGGGAGGCATGAGAGATAGTGAAGAATCCAGGATGACTCTTAGGTTGTGAGCCTGAGGGAATAGGAGAATGGTGTTGCTCTCTATAGTGATAAGGAAGGTGGGTCGGGGAGAGAAGTGTTTAGGGGGAAAGATAATTAATTCTGTTTTGGACACATTGAGTTTAAGATGTCTACAGAACATCTAGTTAGAGATGTCTGAAAGGCATTCAAAGATGGGAGATTGGAAGTCAGCAGAGACTCTGGGGCAGCAAAGGTAGATTCTCAGAGTCATCAACATACAGATGGTAATTAAATCCATGAGAGCTGATGAGATCAGCAAGTGAAGTAGTAAATAGAGGGAGATGAGAAGGCCCAGCAGAGAACCCTTTGTGACACCCAAGGTTAGAAGGCATGATCTGGAGGAGGATCCAGTCCAAGAGACAAAGAAGGAATGGCAAGATAGGGAGAAGGAGAACCAGGAAAGAGTAGTATCCCATAAACCAAAGAGAGAGGAGAGGAGAGGGGAGGGGAGGGGAGAAGAGAATCTAGATCCCCATGGGACAGTCATGGTTAGCAGGTATGAATTGGATGAAACTCTAGCAAAGGAGACTATGAAGGGTCAGACAGGGAGGAGGAGAACCAGGAGCGAGTAGAATCGTGGAAGCATCAGGAAGGAAAGAATGATCAACTGTGTCCAAGGCTGCAGAGTGGTCAAGGAGAATGAGGATCAAGAAAAGGCAATTGGCTTTGGCAACTAAGAGATCATCAATAACTCTGGAGAGAGCAGTTTCAGTGGAATGATAAGGAGAGAAGACAAAAGATAAGAGCTTAAGAAGATGAGGGGGGGCAGCTAGGTGGCACAGCGGATAAAGCACCGGCCCTGGATTCAGGAGGACCTGAGTTCAAATCCTGTCTCAGACACTTGACACTTACTAGCTGTGTGACCTTGGGCAAGTCATTTAACCCTCATTGCCCCGGAAAAAAAAATTTTTTAAATAGGAGAGAAAGTAGAGGCACCTGGTTGTAGATGACCTTTTCAAAGACTTTAGCTAAAAAAAGGCAGAAGAGATATTGGATAATAGTTAGCCAGAATTGAAAGATTCAGTGAAGATGTCTTTTTTTACTGGGATTCCCAGAATTTTATTTATACTATTAGCTAGATAAAAAGCACATATATTGTATCTGTTGCACAATCAGTACAATTACAACTTTTCCTACTTAAATTCACTATACAAAGTCATTGCCAATTGATATGGTCATTGATGGCATAGGGCTTAGAATAACCAAAAGGTATAAAAAAGAAGTTTGCAGTCCTGCCCCAGGGTAAAACAATTGAATTTCAAACAATGTCACAACATACATGATTTAAACTGTATACAAAAAATTACACATCAAATCAAGTACAAATATAGTTAAATTACCCATTATGAACAATTGTAATGTTTCTGTTATTCTGCCTAGTATTTAACATGTATTTTAGCAGTTTCCAAAATACTGGTTATTCATAATATGGTTTAAGCATTATCAGCTTTGCAGAATAGTGTGACATTTCAGTGGAGTAATAATACTACTTTTAGTGTTTTAAAAATATAAAAATTTTCCCTATGAATTAATGAAGTAGAGCAATTTCTGTCCCAGGCTCTTTAGTAACCAGACCTAATGCCCAGAAATTGAGAAAGAATATAGCTTCTATTCTTCAGCAGGGCAAAGAAATACCTTTTGTTAATCACATTTTCAGATGGAGAGCAAAATGTAATTTAAAACAAGTTTTTGTCTAGCGATAAGGAATTTTCAAATATGTACATACATATTTAGCCTTGGCAAATGTAAAATTGAAGCTGTAAGCTACAATATGAATTACAATTTTGTCTTCCAAGTGAAGATTTTTTTCAGAATGGGGAGAGATGAAGATGTTTGTAGACAGGAGGAAATGAATCAGTAGACAAGGAGAGCTTGAAAATAAGTGAAAGAGTGGGGATGACATGAGGGGGCAATCTGTTGGAAAAGACAAAATGAAATGGGATTGCTTGAACAGGGTTAGCTTTGGCAAGGAGTGAGGCCACTCCGTCATGTGAGACAAGAAAGAGTACAGGAGGAGATGGTGGCAGAAGGCACCTGAGTGAGAGGAGATAAGGATGAGGAGAGAAGAGGGAGCTCGTGGCAAATAGACTCAATTTTTTTTTGTAAAATATGAGACAAAGATCTCTGGGGAAGGGGAAAGGAGAAGACACTTTTCTTAACTTCGAGCTGAAATACACCTCTGTTCTGCCCTCTGTGAAGCAGCACCCCTTCCATGTGTCCACACTGAAAGGAAAAAGATCAACAATCAATTCCTTAAGTGCTTTGCTCTGTGTTGCTTTGCTAATCTTTTATTAGCTATAATCATTAGGAAAAGAAATAACTATGTGTTTTATAGTAAGAGCATAGTCCCACGTTAAAAAAAAATTTAAAACAACAACAACAAAAAAAACCAAAACCCCCCAAAACAACCTGTGTGTAACCAAACTATGATATAGCCATAGGAAATTCTTGTGTTAACCTGAGAACTATAACTAAATCATTATAAAGTGTATATCTTTAGTATGTGATCATAATCATTCCTGTATATTAATCTCTATATTAAAATGATAAAGTAAGGAAGTCCTGTAAAGGGCCGATTGAGCCATCGTGGAAAGTACAAAATTAGGACGTCACAAAGTTAGGACATAGTGACCTGTCGAATGCAATCTTACATATCAGCTTCTAGAGGACATCGTTGGGCCATACAGGAACGGAGAAAACTATAAATACCTGTGAATTCTGTATCTTAGGGTCTGAGACCATACTGGGCAGACTGTAGACCCCACCTTTGTTTCTCCTCCTAATAAAGGTTGGTCTGTCCCCAGAGAGACCTCCCAGTTTCTTTTTTCACAGCATTTCAGATAATTGAAGATAGCTTCTCTTCCCCAGGCTAGCCATCTTCAATTCCTTCAGTTGTTCTGGTTGTCATCTTCTCGGCTTGTCAATGTCCTTCTTAAAGGACAGCACCCAGAACCCAACCCAAACACAATAACTTGGCTCCTTGATGGGTCCCTGACCTTTCCACATTGCCTCTGACTAGCTCTTCAAGGACATGAAAGAAAAAAGTCTGGTTTTCTTGGAGTAAACACACACAAGCGAATTTTTCTTTTTATTGGCTACACTCGGGGCCTCTTTAGGTGACTGTGTATTTGTTCCTATGTCCTTTCCTCCTCAGTGTTATGATGAAAGATTTAAAAAATCAAATAAACATCCTACTTGCCTTGACAAGACAATACTTCCCCTCCCTACCATTCCCGCCAGCCGCTCATGCCCTGGGGTGCTCCATCAACACCCCCCTGGCTATTCTAAAGCTAACAACTGCCCTTTGTACTCCAAGGACACAGGGCACCACGAAGAACACCCAACCTTCCTAAACAGCCATCCACTAATTCTCTAATTGTAGTACTTTCCACAGACTCAACATTTCTAACCCTGATTAGCTTGGAAAAAAAAGAAATCGTAGTATAAGAATACTTATCCAAGAGAGGTTTCACTGAGCATTTGCTTGAGAAATAAAGCAGTCCTAGAGTAAAAAAGATTTTTAAACCTACCAGCAATGATTGAATGCCTGGAAGAATGTAGCGATTTCAAACAATCCCACCACACTGCCTAGTAAAGTCGCTCTCTTTCTCTGACATAATTGCTCTAAAGTGCATGTTACTGTTATTGTGTTTTGGGTTTTTTATTTTATTTGTTTTTCAGATACACTAAATGACTAAAATCTGTCTAAGTTTCGACCTCCTGTTAGCAGGGCACTGTAGCAGTCTATACTTTTTCCAATGCCATCTTAGGGACTGAGTAGAGAACTATCAGTTAACACACAGACAGCACTTTGTAAATCTTAAAGCACAATGTACCAAGGTACCAAACAATCAATAAACATTTATTAAATGCCTACTATTTACCAGCACTGTGCTAAGGACTATAAATATTAGTTGCCAATTGTTATTATTTCTGTTCCCATACTTATAGAAGGACTTAATTTACTGTCCCCTCTCCCCCACCCCAGGAGGGGGGGCTTCTTGGGGTAGGAGGACAAGAGGTTAAAAAGGGAGGGGTCCAAAAAAATCAATGTGCTTGTCCTTTATCCTAAAGGGGAGACAGTGGACCAGGTAGAAAGAGTACATTTTTGGAGTCAGAAGACCTGAGTTTCAGTCCAGGTTCCAACATTTGATAGATGTTGGACCACTCTTTGCCTTACTTTTATAATCTGTATAATGGGTTAACAGTATTGGCACCCATGACTCCCCGAATTTGTTATTAGGAATGTACTTTGCAGACTTTAGAGCTCTAGATAAATGTGAATTATTCATCTTCCTTGTGCTGTCATTCCATCCCAACCATTCAGGAACCATGCTAGGTGAATGACTATTCATCCTGATCCTTTTCCTTCTCAAAGAGGCAGAGGCTGGTAGAAATGTGACCAGAGCCCCACACCTCAAGGAGAAGGCCTTGCTGTATAATCCCATTGTAAAAAAAATACTTGGCATTTTAGAAAGGCAATGGATGGTTATTATAAGCATAACAATTTAGTGACAGTTAAGGCCGCATATAATAAATAGCTTCCTAACAGTTATAATGGGCAGCTAGGTGGTACAATGGATAGAGCACCGGGCCTAGAGTCAGGAAGATTCATCTTCATGAGTTCAAATCTGGCCTCAGAAACTTACTAGCTGTGTGATCCTGGGGAAGTCACTTAATCCTATTTGCCTCAGTTTCCTCATCTGTAAAATGATCTAGAGAAGGAAATAGCAGACTCCTCAGTATCTTTTCCAAGAAAGTGCCAAATGGGGTCACAAAGAGTCAGACACAACTAAACAACAACAAAACAGTTATAATTATGCAAAAGTGGAATTCGATTCCAGTTCAGTGAACATTTATTAAATGCCTACTATGTGCCAGGCACTGTGCTGAGCACAGCAGATTCAAAAAGAGGGAAAGGACGGTCACTGACCTCAAGGAGCTGACAAAATCTAATGGGAAATAGTGATATAATAGACTGTAGGATTCTAAGATAGAGGGACTGAGCTGAATACCCACCAGCTATGTGACTGGGCAAGTTTTTTTAACCCCTCTGGGCCTCAGTTTCCTCTTCTATAAAGTGAGAGGATGGCAGCTAAGGTCCTTTCCTATGATATCCTGTCTCAGAATATAGTGAGAGAGGTCTACAAGGGAAAGCTGAAAGACCACTGGTCAGAGACATTGGAGAGAAGATTCCCATTCAGCAAGAGACAAAACTAGATGGTCTCTGGGGTCCGTCTGCTTTCTGAGATGCTGTGACCCAGTATTTCTCCTAGTGGATTTAGTGACCTTTGGGTTCCTATATGGCCTCATATGACCACAGAGTGACCCTCATAAACCATTTCTCTGCAGAACTAGAGGTCCTCCTGCCAAACCACACAACCACAGCCAGACCTAGCTCCTTCACTTAGGGAAAACACTTGTCCTCTGGGAGTCCCTGCTTGACCTATAGGGCTTGAGAAACTGTAAACAAACAAATCTCCCCAGAGAACATAAGGCTCCCACAAACCATGAAGAACATTTCAAAGAAACAACCTCATGGATGATCAAACTGTTCAGATCCTGTAAGTAGAATCCGTTTGCTGAAACCCTCCCGTCTGAGGGCTGCCCCACTATATAGGTGACTGGCATCCCAAAGTCTACCAGTGCAATTCAACAAATGTTTATTCAGCCTTTTAATAAAGAGATATTTAATTTAATTCAGTAGTTACCGATTAAAGTCCAAGTAGATACAAGGCATTGTGGAGACAAAACCTACACACACACACACACACACACACACACACACACACACACACACACACACACACACACGCATGTGCGAGCTAATGGAAATGAATGCAAATAAGTATAATTCATGATAGGGGGCAGAGGAGGCAAAGAAGAGAAAAAGAGCCCTAGGAATGTGGAAGGCTAAGAGCTATTGGAATGAGGGAAAGTTCCTGGGAGGTGCCACCTGAGCTCAATATCAAGGAGGATGAGGATTCTGAAAGGCAGAATTAAGGATAGAGTGTCTGCTAAGCATAGGTGGGGAAAGTAATTTATGCAAAATCTTTGAGGTAGAAGATAGAATACAAAATTCCAGAAATAGCTAGAAATAGAGTTGAAATAGAGTAAGTGAAGGGAAATAACATGAAATAAGGGCAAAAGGAGGATTGGAGCTAGATTATAGAGTGCCTTAAGAGCCAGGCTAAGGAGTTTACATCTTATCTTCTAGGCCAACTGTCTCCAAAAGAAGGGGAATGGGAAGGGAGTCTGGGGAGAGCCATAGTATGGCCCACCAAGGGGGCCTTTCCCAAAATATGTGACCAATCAATCAGACCATGGGAAAATGGATCCAGTGCTACCTTCTTCATGATAGTTAATCATGGGGCTCATCTCCAACACACTCACATTGATCCTTCTCCCATTATCCCCAGATAGTTCCTATCCCTCCAGGTACCCAACCTGTCCTTCATTCTGAGCAACCTCTCAGGAGAAGTATAACCCTATTCCAGCACCTGTAGCCGCAGCTATATAAGTGTTGTTGGTAAATTTCCCTCACCACTCTATTATACCTATCCCCTACGTAGATCACTTCTCATGGCTGTGGCCTATGTTCTGCTCTCCAGCCAGGGCTGTGACTGGTGAGTAAAAGACCCACCCACTGCCTATTTTATTTTAGGTTGAACAGAATGAGACACATAATAGTATGGGTATATAATTTATAAATTATATAATTATTATATTATAAATATTATATTGTATATAGATGTATAAGCATGTTTAACTATATATTATGTTTGTATGTATACATATATCAGATATGTGTTCAAAAAAAGGTTTTTGCTGATAGCATGTCATCAGAAAAGGTTGGTGACCACTATTCTAGACATTAGGCAACTAATACATGTTTTAAATTAGGGGAATGTCATGGACAGACCTGTGTCTTAGGGAATTTTGGCTGCTATATGAAGAACAGAATAGAAAGGGAAGAGACTACTGTTGGAGGTACTAATTAGGAGCCTAAAGGTGATTTCCACCTGAGGTAGGGTAGTACCTGCATCCCTGGAGCCAAGAAAGTGAATGGAGGAGTCATGATGGTGGTAAAATCAGTAGGATCTGACAACTGATTAGATGGAAGCATAGGATAAGGCAGAGGCAAAAGTCAAAGAATTCTAGGCCAAACCCCCAAATTGGAAGGGACCCCAATGGCCATCCAGGCCAAACCATTCCCCCAAAAGAATTACCACTCTGACCTAGCTCAGTCTCTAGAAAGGTAATGGTGCCCTCAGCAGAAAAAGAGAAAGTTTGATGAGGGTCAGATTTAAGGGATTTGTATTTGGGGCATGTTGCATTTAAAGTGCTAGCAGCATATGGAGATGGAGATGTCCACTAGGCAATTGACAGTTGGTGATTTGGAGCTGAAGTTCAGGAGAGAAATTAGGGCTAATCTTAGAGATACAAATTCACAAAGTTGTCATAAGCAGACTACATTGCAGGCCTTACATAGTTCCATATAAATTTGGGTTATTTTATTATGTGCAGTACTCTGTGCTAGGTGCTAGAGAGAGGTACAAAATTAGAATCATAGACCCATAGAATCTCAGAGTTGGAAGACACCTCAAAAGCCATCTAATCCAACCCAACCTGAATAAAAATCCCATCTAAAACAATAGAAATAGCTCAATACCTATTACAAGTAGAAAACGGTACAAGACTCTAAGGGAGTCTTGGATAAGGATAAATAAAATGTGGTCCCTGCCTTCATGGAATTCACAGTCTGTTAGAAAGGATAGGATAGGGGCAGCTAGGTGGCGCAGTGGATAGAGCACCAGCCCTGGAGTCAGGAGTACCTGAGTTCAAATCCGGCTTCAGACACTTAACACTAGCTATGTGACTCTGGGCAAGTCACTTAACCCCAATTGCCTCACTAAAAAAAAAAAGAAAGAAAGAAAGAAAGGATAGGATAGAGATAAATAAATCAGAAAGCCACACCTCTGTGCCATGCCTTCTCCCCATGAGAAGTCCAAGGACTTCTCTCTTGGTTTCCTTTCCCAAGCACCTAAATAAAATATGATTTTATTCTAAAAAAGGGGGGGGGAGGGAGGATAGGATAGGATAGGATATAAATGCGCCTAATTATAATGTGAGTGGAATATTATAAGACTCTAAAAGGGGAACAAAGTGCTGGGTGACATCTTAGGAAGTAAAACTCATTTGCAACTGAGGTTCAACAGGGAAGTCATGATGCAAACATGGCCTTTGAGTTTGGCTTTTGGCACTTCTGTATATTTCAACTTGGTAGTAAGACTAGGTCAGCCTTTAGAAATGCTTTCTGTGTCCCAGAGCTCCTATCTAGTGTCTAGGAAAGGAGGAACCCAATGCTAACCAGCCTCACTTTCTCCGTTTCCCATCTGACTTTGCTTAGTACCATGGTGTCATGGATTATTACTATTCCTACTTCAGTAGATGAGAAAACAAAGAAAGAATTATGGGAACTCCAGCATTTCACTGGATGCATGACAATCCCTTCACTATTCTAGTCAATAAACATTGTAGAAAATGGGGCTTGTTTCCAACACCACCCCCTATGGCAGTGCATCCAGCACTATCTATTTTAGGGGGAATACAGTGAGTGGGGACAGCTCTCACAAGGGCATTAGATTTGCCCCTTGCCTCAGAGGAGCTGACAGCGCATTAGGATGATCAAACATGAAAAACAATTAGAAAACATTACAAGGCAGAGTTCATTCATTCTGCCCACCTTCTGCAAGAAGCCTTTCCCATCCTCTTAATGCATCCTGCTTCATTGTCAGTTATCTTGACTTATTTGTCTTGCCCCTGGGTGTCAATGGTCTGGAGGAGAAGGTGAGGCTGATGACTTTGCACAGCTCTGCCTTACTTAAATTCAATTCATGTGTATGTCAGAGTATCACCTTCATGATATCCTCAGTCCTCTTGGAAAGAAGGACCAACAATAACAATGCTAATGCCTTCCTTCTGTTAATTATCACCAATGTATCTTATCAGCATCTTATCTGTACGTAATTGTTTGCATGTTGTCTCCCTCAATAGATTGGAAGTTCCTAAGAGCAGGGACAATCTTATATTTCTTTGTATCCTCAGTGCTTGGCAAAGTGACTGACACATAACAGATACTGACTGCTAGTTGACTGACAACAACAAAACAATAGAAGTCTAGTGCTACAGATTTATGCTAATCTTTGCCCCAGTGAAAAAGTGAGATGATACTTCCTCCCCCTTTTTTTTTTACAAAGGTGGGTATCTACAGGTGTGAAATACTGCATATAATAGCAGACCTTTTTTGGATAGATTTGTTAGTTTTGCTAATCATTTTTTCTTTTCCTTTTCATAAATGTTTTATTTTAAGAGAGGATTCTATAGGAAAAATGTGTTTGGAAATATAGGTAACATAAAAACAAAAAATATTAATAAAAATGTATTTTTTTTAAATGTTTATTGAGGATCAAGTCTAGTCAAGCCATTATGCTCAGGGATCATGGGGAGAGATACAGAAATGTATAAGACATAGTTCTTGTTCTCATGGAGGTTTCAACCTAGTGAGAGGAGATAAGCTAATATACATACAGTAATTGACTCATAAATGAGATGAATAAATAATGAGAGCCCGACCTTGGGGATTGAGCACATAAGAGACATCAGGGAGGAAGAATCATTGGTAATTAGCAACAGAGTGAATGTGGGGAATGAGGAAAGGAAAGAAAGATCAGTCTGTAATCTTAAACCTGGGTGATGAGAAGATGGTGCCTTTCTACAAAAATAGAAAAGTTGGGAAGAAAGTATTGAATTTCTAATGACAATATTAGAGTTGGCAAAGACTTCAGAGATTTTCTAGTCCAACCCCGTACCAAAATAGAATTCTCTGTTACAATTTCCCTAATGAGTAAGTATCTGGCATCTGGGGAAGGAGACCCCACTGCCTCCTAAGGGAGCACATTCTACTGTTGGACAGCTCCAATTGTTAAACAGGTTTTGTCTTAAAGAGAGTCATTGTAGATAGCCCTGGCCTCAGAATCAAGAACCTGGGTTCAGGCCTCATCTCTGACATATATAGGCCACGTGACCCTGGGAAAGTCATTTAACCTTTCATTGCTCTAGGCAGCTCTATAAGACTATAAAATTGAAGAGAAGGAGCTAACTTGCATCAATGGAAGAAGTTTCCTCATCTTGGATTTCCCTGTACCCATGAAATCACAGGTCTAGTCTCTATCCCTGTATCTCTCCTGTTCAGCTGAAATAGACTTCTCTTTTACTTCCACCCAACACTTCTAGTTGTGCCTTGAGGGGCCAAGTTGAACAGAGCTAATCCCTTTTTTTTTGTTTTGTTTTTTTTTTGTTTGTTTGTTTGTTTGTTTTGGTGGGGCAATGGGGGTTAAGTGACTTGCCCAGGGTCACACAGCTAGTGTCAAGTGTCCAAGGCCAGATTTGAACTCAGGTACTCCTGAATCCAGGGCTGGTGCTTTATCCACTGTGCTATCTAGCCTCCCCTACTAATCCCTCTTTTGCATGACATCCCTTCCCATTCCTGAATTCAGGTTTGAACATGTTAAGTTTGAGGTGTTAGCAGGACATTCAGATGTCTGGCAAGCAATTGGACATTGAGTGCTAGTCCTAAAGAGATAGACTGCATCTGGATTATTAGACTTGGGTTTCATATATACAGTGATTGTTATCAAAGCTATATTAGTGAATGAGATCTCCAAGGCAAAGCCTGGAGAAAGAAGAGAAGGGGAAAAACCTTGGGGGACACTGACATTTAGGGTATGAGAAGAGGATGTTACACCATCAAAGACCAAGAAAGAGTAGTCTTCTAGGTAGAATGTGATCATTGCCCCAAGAAGAATGCAAAGAACAATAAGAGGAGGCATAATATCTGATTAAAAGCCAAAATATTTACTACTGACAATACTGTGAAAAAGAATCAGAAAGGGAGATTAGTCTATATGGGAGAAGTCAAGCCCGGCTTTATGGAGAAGGTTGTGGTAGTGGAAGATCTACTCAGTAATATGATTTGTCATAAATGCTGAAAGGACACCTCCACTAAATCCCCCACTGCTGCTTCCTCATGCTCTGAGGTGACTCTGGATTCTTGAAGGTTTTACTCAAATATGGCACCAATGATAGTCTGTGTCTTTTGTCTGAGAAGCAGTTTGGCTAACTTTGCAGAAACTAATCTACAAAGAATTTTTTTTGGCCACAGCAACTCATAGACAGCCTACTAAGGCATGGAGCGGGTTGCAGTCTGCATCAGCGGAAGGACCAACCACACAATGGAAGTATTGAAGAAGATCAAATCTAAATACTCATACATCTGTGATTTCATCCCTTCAAAAAATGGATTTCACAATACTTCCATGCCCAGTCCTTATTATGCAACTCTTGTCTGTGGCCTCCTGTAAATTCGCTATAGACTGTCCCCTCAACTTTCTGTGGGCAGTCCTTGATTTCACTTGACTTTGAAAGGATACTTGTGGTGTACATAGTGTGTATATTCGGTATCCTTCACTCTCACCATGTAATCAGTTCATCTGTTTGTGTTTTTTTCAGCTCATGCATTCCTTTGATAATATCCTTTATTCAAATTCTTTGTAAGTCCTCTTGTAGTCTGGACAAACTTATTATGGACCTTTCCATTGCCCTCTGAACAGCAATAATTTTCACTTCTTTGGAGATGGTAGCATTCTATGATTCACAGCCACATAACACTAGTAGGCTATTGATTAAAATTGATTAAATTAAATTGATTGATTAAAATCTTCAATTGGGAAAATCGGGGGAAAAATTAAGGAGCCTAAAACAAGCTTGTTGACATGAGTTACTGGTGAAAGATCCATGGACTTTATAAGAAAATGTTTGGACTTGCCAAAGAATCCAAACCAGGAAAAGGCCCATTGAGGTATGATAGGTCAGGAAGTCTGCAGGTCAGGCACCATCTTCATCCAGTACTGGCAGGGATTTTTGACGTCATTTACATATCTGTCCAGGAAATCAGACAAACAGGGATATTTCCAAGGAAATCTAGGCTAATTCCAAAGTGTTTTCTGTCTGGACTAGGCTTTCTGTCAGATTAGTACTCTGAATGAAGACAGCATTATTCTAGGACTTTTGCTTAGAAGTAATGATTTCCTCTGACCATCCGGTTGGTTGGCGTATAGAAGTCTACCTCTTTAGAGACATAAGTCTTAGGAGCCAGCCAGTCTGGCTGCCCAGGGAAGAATAGTAGTTGGCCAAGGAAAACTTCTACTCTGTCAATGTGCCACTGCATTGTTGTTGGTGGCAGCAAAAAGCCACTCCTACACCTCCTAGATAGTTTGCAGAGGGAACTGGACCCTTCATATTGGAAGACCCTGTAGCACTGTGGGTGAGATTCAAAATCTACATTTTCATTTCCCTGGTCCAAGATAGAATGTTTTGGTCATGTACAGGATTAAAAGAACCAGGTGCACCCTAAGCTTCCAGACTGTCTATGCCCAATGCAGCCATACCAGTCAGCCTTCTCATAATTCTGAGTCCATGACCCTGAAATGAATCCCAGACAGGACCACCAAGACCTACTTGGAATGAAAATTTGACTCTGAAATGATGGCTTGTTTTGACTCTGAGAAGGGAGCCTTGCTACAGGGGTTATTTTGCCACAGGGTCAGACCTAGAGTCAGTTCATTAATCCACAAGCCCTTACTAAATGCCAACTCCATGCCAGGCATTGTATTAGGCTTTGGCGATACAAAGATGACAATCTCAGAACCCAGATGTTAGAGTTGGAAGGGTTTTCAGTCCAATCTAGTCCAATCTGTTCATAATTCCAATGAGGAACCATGTCCATGTTCTGCCAGCCAGTACCCCCATATCTTCTCATTGCTAGAGAGAACTGGCTTCTCATCACATTTCTAGCTCCACAAGGTTTCTTTTCAATTCTGACCTCTTGAGGCCAATTCACTTCTGTTCTGTGTTATCTAGAGGTATTCCTTGCCCCCCTTTTCTTTGCCTTCCCCACTCCTGCCCCACCAAATATAAGAATAGGAGAATATATGTTCAGAAGGGATACAGATCTGTCTTTATCCAACTTCTCTGATCCTTTGGGTGAAGGCTTGTGTTCTCTCAGATAAGGAGGGAAAATAAAAATGCTTTATGATCATTTTTGTGCCTTATATGCTCCAAAGCACTTTCTCATACATTATACCACTAAATTAGTATCTAAGTAGACATAAAATTAGGTTCATAAGATCATCATTTTAAGTTGGAAGCAACTTTAGATACCATCAAGTTCAGTCACCTCATTTTTTCAGATGAGGAAACTGGGGAACAGGGAAATTAAGTGACTCGTTCAGGGTCACACATTTAGTAAGTATCTGAGGCGGGATTTAAACCTGTGTTTTCTAGACTTCAAGTCCAGAGTTCAACCCACTGTTCTAGAATCCCTCTTTGAGAAGACCAGTGAGTCATCCCAAAAAGAAGGAAGTTTCCAGCTAAAAATTATCTAATCCATCTTGCCCTAAATTACACAGCTAGTTAGTGAACCAAGATCAAGATTCAAGTCCTTTGCCTTCTGGTCCAGTCTACAGGGTTATGAACATGGGGAATGATCTGCAATAAGAAAACTGAAGCAGATTGAACTAACCAGCAGTCTCTCAGGTCTCTTCTATCTTTATTATCCTGTGATTCACATATTTCCCCTAAACCTGCTCCTCCTTCTGATCCCACTCCTTTGTCACCAGAGGTCAGTTCTTCATATTCTTAATCTTGGAGTCATCTTTAACTCTTTTCTCTCCCTTACTTACTCTTCATATCCCATCAGTGATTACATCAATTCATCTTGGTAATAGTTGTCTCACCTATCCCTTCTTCTATTACTACTACTTTCACCTTAGTATAGGTCTTCATTACTTTCTGCCTGGATTATTCTAATAGTCTCCTTAAAAGCCTTCTACTTGGGACAGCTAGGTGGCGCAATGGATAAGGCACTAGCCTTGGATTCAGGAGGACCTGAGTTCAAACCCAGCCTCAGACACTTACTAGCTGTGTGACCCTGGGCAAGTCACTTAAACCCCATTGCCCTGCAAACAAACAAAAAAAAAGCCTTCTACTCTACTCTCTCTGGTACACTCCCATTATCTTTTATATTGCTGTTCAAATAATCTTACACACACACACATACACACACATCTGCTCAAAGACTTTCACTGGCTCCTTACTGACTACTGAGTAATAACATTCAGATTTTTCTGTTAGGTAGAGGACTCTTAGCAATCTAGCAAGCCCCTATTTTTCTAGTATTATCTCTTAGCTTAAAAGATTCCCCTAATTGCAAAGTCTTTGTTTCAGTCAATATGTACTATTCACAGTGCCTCATACATGCTATAATGAGGGACTGGCCACTGAGCGCATTATAAGCATGCACTGAGTCCTGCTGATGAAATTCTTCACATGGAGGAGGCTGGGGAGCCTGCTGCCAGGAGAGTCTTCTGATGAAGTAAAAGACTTTGGAGCATGCTGAGACATTTTTTAACTGGTTCTAGTCTTACCATGTGGTGAATAAGATCCTTTTTGGCTCACTAGAGGTACATTCAAAAGCTCTTGCTGAGGAGAAGAGAGGAGAGGAGAGGAGAATAGAGGAGAGAAGAAAGAAAAGGAGAGGAGAGAAAAAAGAAGAGAGGAGAAAAAAGAAAAGGAGAGAAGAGAAAAGAGAGGAGAGAAAGGAAGAGGAGAGGGGAGAAAAGGAGAGAAGAAAAAGAAGAGAGAAAAGGAGAAAAGAGAAGAGCAAAGAGGAGAGGAAAGATAGACTCTCTAGATTTACTATCTAGAGAATCCATAATTATGTCAACACTAGTTCCTGCAAGGAAAGGAAATAGCATTAAGTTAGGTGATAGTTGATGTTTCCACTGAATGGTTTAAAAAATAATAAAGAGGGAAGGGGCAGGCACTGTCCCGTGAAAGATACAAAAATGTTGATGATCGCTTTTTATTGTTCCTCCCTGAGAAGTGTCTGACCAAAATCACCTATGCTTGTGGGTCCCTAATATTTGTTCAGGCCCAGAAGAGGTCAAGCTGCTTCCAGATGTTTGAGAGAATGGCATGGCCTCGCTGTGTAGCAAGCCATCAATAAAAAAGGCTGCCTAAAGCTTGTTCTTATCTATTGTCTACTTTCTCAATGGAAAGAGAAGGGTTATTTGTTTACCCTTCCAATTCCCTGAAGGACAGCATCAAGCTAGCAGGAATACACAAAACTTCTACCATCTCTGAGCTCCATTTTCCTTCTCTTTGCAAAATGAAGGGGGTTGGAGTTGATGACCTCTGAGGCCCCTTCCTGCTCCAAGTCTGATCATCCTATGAGTCTTCATACTTATCTGAAAGCTGATTTGTGTTTGGGGGTATCAGTTTATTCTTATTTGTGTGCTCCAACTTATTAACTATAAATATAAAAATATAACTATAAATATTAACTACTTGGGGGAAAATGCAGGGGATCAGTATTGAGGGGAGGAAGTGGAAAGAAGAAAAAATTTAAATTCCTCCCACAAAACGTCCAGCTTTTCCAGAGATCCCCACCTTTAGAATGCTTTTGCATTAAGGCCACTTCTCAGCAGAGTCCCAGAGTGCAGTCTGGCCAGCTCTGTCTTTGGATTAGGTTGGTCCTCATCTACCACTTTAGGACTTTTTTAAAATCATAGTCACATTAGAAGTTTCCTCCAGCACTGCCAGGATCCATGGTGTAAAGAGTTTAAAAGTGCATTTGGGGACTGACCAGCTATGGGGAATCATCTGTAGCTCATAAGCTGACAGTGAAAGAGAGAGGATTTTCAAGTCAGGAGCATTTAAACAGACTGTTTGAATTAGAACTGGCTAATGCTGGAACTAAAAGGATTGTCGGGATCCTCTCTCTAGACCAGGGGTTGTGAACCCTATGTCCATGGACCCCCCAGGGTTCTATGGATAAATTTCAAGGAATCCATGAACTTGGAATCTTTAATACTTTGGCAACTTTATTTCAATATAATTGGTCTCCCTTTTAATCGTGTGTGTTTTGTGCATTTTTAAAAATATCATTCTGAAAAGGGGTCCACAGGTTTCAGCACACTGCCGAAAGAGTCTAAGGCACAAAAAAAGTTGAGATCCCCTATAAACTAGCCCAATGTCCATATGGATGAGGAAACAGAGTCCTCAAAAGAGGAGACCTACCCAATGCCATATTGGGAAGTGAATGGCAGAATTGGGACTCACCCCAGATTTAGTCATAACTAAATCTTGAGATCATGTCATTTGTGGATTAGTGGAAGGACCTGGGCATGTTTAGCCTAGAAAAGAGAAGGCTTAAGGGATTGTTAAAGTTGTCAAGTATTTGAAGGGCAGAAGAGGTATTGGACTTGCTTTCCTTGACCCCAGAGGGCAAAAACTAGTCCTGAGAGAAAAAACAGGGGATGAAAGTTTCAAAAAGGCAGATTTAAACTTGATGTCAGGAAAACCTTTCTAGGAAGAAAATAACCCATATGTACACAAATATTTATAGTAGCTTTTGTCATGATGGCAAAGAATTGGAAATTAAAGGATTGCTAATCAATTGGGGAATGGCTGAACAAGTTATGGTATATGATTGTGATGGAATATTATTGTACTACAAGAAGTGACAAGAAGGATGATTTCAGAAAAACTTGGGAAGACTTATATGAACTGACACAAAGTAAAGTGAGCAGAAGCAGGAGAACGTACACAGTAGCAACAGCATTGTAATAATGATCAACAGTGAAAGATTTAGCTACTCTGATCAAGACAATGATCCATGATAATTCCAAAGGACCCATGATGAAAAATGCCATTCAACTCCAGAGAGAGAACAGATGAACTCTAAGTACAGACTGAAGCATACTTTTTTCGCTTTCTTTATGTTTTCTGCTTGGGGGTGGGGGCGGGGGAGAGGTGTTATTTTTTGGCCACATGACTAATGTGGAATTATGTTTTATGTGACTTCACATGTATAATTGATATATTGCTTGCCTTCTCAATGGGTAGAGGAGAGGCAAAAGGGAATGGAGAGAATTTGGAACTCAAATTTTTAAAATTAATATTAAAAATTTAAATTAGGAAATATTTATCTAATGAATAAAAATATAATTAAAAAAAGAAAAAATGCTAAGAGGAAAAGGAGCCATATGTACAAAAACATTTATGCTAGCTCTTTTTGTGGTGGCAAAAAAATTAGAAACTGAGAGGTTGCCCATCAATTGGGGAATGGCTGAAGAAGTTGTCGTATATGTATGTGATGCAATGCCATTGTGATGAAGGAGATGGCTTCAGAAAAAGCTGGGAAGACTTGTAAGAACTGAAACAAAGTGAAGTGAGCAGAACCCGGAGAATAATTTATACAATGACAAAACTGTTAAGACAAACAACTTTGAAAAACTTGGGAACTCTTATTAATACAATGTAGTCAGTTTTGTACATATGGTTCCAAATGACTCATGATGAAACATGTTATGTACCTCCAGATAGAGATGAAGGATTCAGAGTACAGATTAAAGTTGTTTTATTTGGTTTTATTTTGTTTTGTTGGGGGAAGGAGGAATGGCTAATGCATGACTTTGTTTTGCTTGAGTATACATGTTTATAGTAAGAAAAAAACTTTCTTACAATTATAGATGTTCAAAAATGAAACAGTTCGGGGCAGCTAGGTGGCGCAGTGGATAGAGCACCAGCCCTGGATTCAAGAGGACCTGAGTTCAAATCCGGCCTCAGACACTTGGCACTTACTAGCTGTGTGACCCTGGGCAAGTCACTTAACCCCAACTGCCTCACTAAAAAAAAAAAAAAAAATGGAACAGTTGCCTGGAGAGATAATGAGTCCCCCTATCTCTGGAGGGCTTCAAGGAAAAGTTGGATGAGCATTTGTTAGATATGCTCTAGGGGCAGCTAGGTGGTGCAGTGGATAAAGCACTGGCCTTGAATTCAGGAGGACCTGAGTTCAAATCCAGCCTCAGACACTTGACACTTAACTAGCTGTGTGACCCTGGGCAAGTCACTTAACCCCCATTGCCCTTAAAAAAAAAAAAAGATATGCTCTAAAGGAAACTATTGTTTATCTACTGACCGGACTTCTGACATGCTTTCCAACTCTACGATTATGTGATTCAGCGGTCTCTTGACCACAGTAAAATTTTCTACTCTGCCATATTGTTACCACACTTACACATATATTTCTTATTGGAGATGAAACACTCAAGACTTAGAAGAATTCAGAGATGCCCTGAGTAAATAAAAGGCTAACATTTCAGAAAGGTTATAGTGCTATTTCTTCATGTGAGGCTTCACATAAACTACAAATGTTATATGCTCTGTCTGCATGTTCTAAAAGCTGCTTAGACCTTTCATCTTCTCAACTGGGTTACTTCAGTCAGGCATAAGTAGATTATTTTAAATGCTGAATATCAGTGCTTTAAGTATTTCTCAATAATTTATTCCCCTTCACAAACTCTGCTTTTTATCCAAACTAGCCCTCTATCTGTCCTCCCAACTTGGCATTCTCTTTCCTGACTCCATGATTTTGCAGAAGTTGCACCTTATCCTGCCTGAAATATGCTTGTTTCTCACTTTCGTCTCTGAGGTTCCTTCACTTCCTTTGAAGGTCTGGGTTTAAGTCTAGGCTCTATCACTTATATCAATCCTTTTTTTACTTCCCTCCCTCCCCACTTCTAAGTGCTCCCCACAACCACCATCAAGGAAAAATCTTAACTTGTGTAAGTTCATGGTATGCATGGTATGAAGCTCCGCAAAGTAGCCCCTTGAAGGAGACAATAGTCTGCCCTGAAAATTACTTGATTCATCATTTTGTGAATTTTAACCTCTCAAGTTCTAAAAACAGTCACATGCAAATAAGCCAAGGTAGCTCAGTGTCCTGAATCCCGAGTCATTTCTCCGTCCCCACCATGGGTCCTCTGAGCTCTCTATTCAGTCCTCAATAGCAGTCTGTCTCATCTCACATTTATACAAAAGCTGTGTTTCTGCATAATTGGATTTTATTGGTATTTCATAAACAAAACTTTTTCCTCTCCCTTTTGCAATCAAAATTGTTTATACACAAAAGGAATTGTAGCTTACATTCTTGGCAAGTTGACACGTTTTAAATAAGAGTTTATTTTCTGTCCCCAAAGTCCATTTTAGGTCCCTTTCAGTTACCAAACTGCTCTCATATAAAAGAGGCAGTACTTTACATTTGCATGTTTTGCATATTATGTACATGATTTCTCCCCCAATGGAAAATAATCTCAATGATGGCAAGAACTATTTAATTTTTGTCTTTGTATCCTACCTCAGCAAGTAGCACAGTAGTCTATTATATAGAAGGCACTTAATAAATGCAATATTGACTGATTACTTACTACCCATGTGCCCTTGTCTAAGTCACTTAATTCCCAGAGCCTCAATTACCTCATCTATAAAATGGGAGTAATACTTTCTCTACCTACCTCACAGGGTTGTAAGGATCCCCTGGGATCATATAGTTAATGTGGTTTATCTATATAAGTTGTCATTATAGGTACTGATTACAAGTTTCAGTAAACTGTTTTACCTGTATTTGCTTCTAATGGATGCTCCTAAAGTACTGTTTTTTAAAAAAAGAGCTTTTTCCCCCTTGAATAATTTTTAACATTTCTCTCTGAAGTCTTGTTTATACTGTTAGGGGAATTTTTTACTTCCTCTAATTATTTGGGACTCTGAAGCCATTCCTCTTGCAAGTTTTGGTTAACTAAAAGTCTGTATTTCTGTTAATATTAACTTCAACTGACCAAAACCTCACCTTTGGGATGATAAAATTTACTTGAAGCCTTAAACATTCTTTAGATAAGAAGGCAGAGGGAAAATCTCAACTGTCACGGACTCCATGACAACATGTAAATTTTCCTCCTAAATCAACCTATTTGTGAATCCTCTAAATGTAGTTTAATCTATAACCTGAATTAGTTTACCTGTAGAGTTTGTTTCAGAAAGTTTGCTTCTTTAGGCAATATATGAGGTGGTGGTTGTTGTTCAGATGTTTTTCACCTGTATCTGACTCTTCATGAGTGGCTTTCCATTTCCTTCTCTGGATCATTTGACAGATGAGGAAATTGAGACAAACAAGGTTAAATGACTTGCCCTGGATCACACAGCTAGTAAGTGTCTGAGGTCAGATTTGAACTCAGAAAGATGAATCTTCCTAACTGTACACTACCTGCCACCTAGCTGCCCATGTATGAGATTATGACTTTAATTAAGTTTGTTTAATTAAGTTTGAGAAAGTATGGGATTATGGATGTACTCTTTAACTTTTATGAAAAATGTACAAGATTATGATATGTAAAAGAATTATTCCTCTATCACTTTGATTAAATTTCGCCTTTAAGAGGGTTTGTGAGACTACTAATAGGGGATCGGGTTTTTTCTGAGGCCTGAATTTATGCTTGAGTATAATACTAAAACATGTTTTTAACCTCTGTAATTTCTATATTGTGATAAATATATATTTTGGCAGCAGTTACCTACCACATGAACTCAGAGAGGAGATATTTCTCCCATTAAAAATACTATTAATTTGCTGAGAAACCTCCTTTTTAGAAGAGAGCAGGATCAGGGGCAGCTAGGTGGAGGAGTGAATAAAGCCCTGGATTCAGGAGGACTTGAGTTCAAATCTGGGCTCAAACACTTGACACTTACTAGCTGTGTGACCCTGGGCAAGTCACTTAGCCCTCATTGCTCCCCCTCCCCCACCCAAAAAAAAAGGAGGAGGAGGAGGAGGAGGAGGAAGAGAGAGCACACAGAGACAGTTTGGCCTATCTGGAATCCAAATGAACACCTCTTATAAAGTTATAGATGTGAATTAATAGTGACTTTTACTCTATAGGGAATTGAGCCCTTCCTCATCTCTATCTGTTGAAGTCTTCCTCCCCAGCACATTCTATTCTATATCATACTGATTTATAGAAATGTTAAATTTGCCCATCAGATGGTTAACCCTTTGAAATCAGGGACTATGTTATTAATCTCAGTAATTTCCTATTAGCTCAGAGCTATTCAGTTCATTTAAGAAGGTGGGGGGGAATATGTCCAGAGTATAGTCACTACCAACCCAGTAGAGTAGAAGTTACTCTATACTAGGAGTCCAGAGGAACAGCTGCATGGCACAGTGACTGGAGTGCCAGCCCGGAGTAAAGAATACTCTTCCTAAATTCAAATCTGGCTTCAGTCAATTACTAGCTGTGTGACCCAGAGCAAGTCACTTAACCCTGTTTGCCTCAATTTCCTCATCCACCAAATGAACCAGAGAAGGAAATGGCAAACCACTCCAGTGTCTTTGCCAAGAAAACCCCAAATAGGTCCATAAAGAGTCAGACTCGACTGAAAACCATCAAATAACAACAAAAGGCAGTGAGTAGTGCCAGGAAAGAATGCCTCATTCAATGTGTTCCTTGCCAAGGGAGGACCTAGATTCACAGCCATCATAGATGTAGAGTGGCAAAGGGACCTTAAAGGAGATTTAGACCCGTCCTCTTATTTTACAGATAAGGGAGCTAAGACCCAAAGACATGCCCAGGATCTGTGTGATCTTGGACAAACCACTAAACTCTGGTGGGCCTCAGTTTCTTCATCTGTGAAAAAGAATCTGCACAATGTGACTTGTAAGTTTTCTTCCAGTTATAAAACTGTGATCTATGAACCTCTTTGAAATTTATCGTCCCTATCTCCAAATAAGGATAATAATCAATACTGATAGGTTGCTTTAGTGAAGGGTGGAGACAGTAGGATTACTGTTATGCTGTTGCTCATCCTTGGTTTTGAAGAGGACCAGTGACGTCATGGAGTGATGTCTTGACTTGCTTAAGTCATGGTTTTTTAATACTCTAGAGAAAGGAGCTATAAGTTGGCAGCAAGATTACTTTACCATAGAAATATAATGCATTCCACAAACCTTAAGCACTCTTTGAATGTTAGCTAATCACTCCTGCTTCTACTGTTGTTATTCAGGCCTTCTGGTATCCAGAACATAGATTAGATGTCTTTGTCTGCAATGAGCTTTATTATATGTCCGCTCGTTCTTATAAGTACATAGTGCCCCGTGGAGTGAATGCAGCAGAGAAATGACCCCCTGGCACTGGAGAGCAGAGCTATTTAAAGGTCAGCTAACTGTGTGTGTTTGTGAGCCTGCCTGTGTCATGCTGCTCTGTGCTCTGACCTTTTCAGTATTCAGCCTTCTATCAGCCAGGAGAGAAAAATCAAGGGCTTGTGCGCAGGAGGCGTTCTGGAGGAATGGTGGGGAGGGAAATGTCACTCACCCCAGAAAACATTTTATTTTCCTTCCAAATACTTGAAATTCACACCCCGTGCAGGCCTTGGCAAATCTTTATTCTTCTAGGAAGGCATATCATTTGAGTTCTTCAGTGCAGGGACCTGGACCCTATAAGGCCCCCTGAGTGGCAGTGTGACCTTGGGCAAGTTATCTCACAGAATTATATAATTTTTTCAGGGTTTTTTTTGGGGGGGGGGCAGGGCAATAAGGGTTAAGTGACTTGCCCAAGGTCACACAGCTAGTAAGTGTCAAGTTTCTTAGGCTGGATTTGAATTCAGGTCCTCCTGAATCCAGGGCCGGTGCTTTATCCACTGTGCCATCTAGCTGCCCCTTTTCAGGGTTTTAAGAGACCTCCATGGTTGTACTTAGCGCATTTGTGAATAGGCATTGGAGTCAGAGTTTTGTTGCTGGCTCCTTCGAGAAAATAATTATTAACAATGAGTTTCGGGGGCAGCTAGGTAGCACAGTGGATAAAGCACTGGCCCTGGATTCAAGAGTACCTGAGTTCAAATCCGACCTCAGTCACTTGACACTTACTAGCTGTGTAACCCTAGGCAAGTCACTTAACCCTCATTGCCCCACAAAAAAAAAATTAGTTTCATGGGGGGACCCAGATTAATTTCAGTCCCTTTCTCACCCCCACCACACACACACACACACACACACACACACACACACACACTTCAGAAAGTTCAGTTCTTGAGGAACTTTAGCTGGTTTGGGATCAGCTAAATAGAGATAGAGATTGATTATTTTGTTTAGCTCATTGAAGGATTGATGGGATTAAACCCCACCTAAAGACTAGACTTCACTCTTTGCCAGAGGAGGGTCCCTCCCATTAGGTCATTACATCATGATGTCATCGTACAGCTCATTTTAATTTGGACCACCCTCAGGTCACATCAACCAATGGAATTGGATGATGCTAACCAATTAGCTTTGATCAGTATATAGTGACCCGTCTCTATCGAATGAAGATAAAAGCCTTGACCACCTGAGGATCACCACGTTGGCTCTATCCTGGCTTTTGCTCTTGGCTCAGAATACTGTCTCTTGGTGCTAGCTCTCCTCTTAGGACAGTATAGGTATGTCAGGGCCTCTGAACTCTCCTTGAGAACATGTGCTGGCTCTCTGAGAAATAGCATGGATCCCCTGGGGTCTTTTTCCTGCTTGTGTTAAGTGCCACGTGGTCAATTCTTTACTGGTACATATGATATTAATTAATAAATGCTTACTGCCAAAACAGGTGCAATGACCATTAATATATAAGTAGCAAATAATTTTAAAAGCACAGCTTAGCAACAAATAATTTAAAAAACACACTCCTTTAGGGGATTTCATCTCCTATCAACTTCACGGACTTCAATACCCTTCTCCAACATTATAGCTGTTCTCTACAGTATTTAGCTTGGAGGATGGAAATAAGCAATTTTCTCCCTTCCCCTTCCTTTTCAACTTAAATCGCTTCTCATCAGATTTGCACAAATGTAGGCAAATGCATTTGTACTGGCCCTTGTTAGATGTATGTACCATAGTCCTGCATTTTAAGCCACAGTCCAGATAGTCAAATCCTTTCTTGTGCATCATCTTTTAAAAAAAAAATTTATATTTTATTTTTTTCAATTACACATAAAAACCATTTTAAACATTTGTTTTTTAAAACTTTGAGTTCCTAGGGGCAGCTAGGTGGTGCAGTGGATAAAGCACCGGCCCTGGATTCAGGAGTACCTGAGTTCAAATCCGGCCTCAGACACTTGACACTTACTAGCTGTGTGACCCTGGGCAAGTCACTTAACCCCCATTACCCTGCAAAAACAAACAAACAAACAAAAAAAACTTTGAGTTCCAAATTCTTCCCTTCTCTTCCTTCCCTTCCCTCTTCTTGAGAAGGCAAGCAATTTGATATAGATGATATACAGGACACCTTCTTCTTAACCAAATCTGCTTTTCTCTATGGCTATAATCTTTCCAGTAGCATCCTTTTGCCTCAGTCTCTTCATTTAGAAAATAAAGGAATTGAATTAAATTACCTCTAAATTCTCTTATAGCCAGGGGTGTGCTGGAGCCAGCTCATACCAGCTCATGATAAATGATTGCTAAATTTTCAGATTTCATTTATGGCAAAACTCTGAGGCAAAATTTCATTTATGCCTCAGAAACCATCAAATGCCACATATCAGGGCTTGGTTGATTGTTTTCTTGAGGGTTCAGACTTTCAAAAGTGATGGAGATAATGTCAAATAATGCAGATTAAACTTGAAAGTCTTTCATTTGTACTTTTTTTTTCCTGGAAAGGCAGTTATTAAGCATTTGCTAGCATATCACTGCATCTAGTCTTAAAATTCTGTGGTTCTATGAGCTAGGTGAGTTGAAATGGGAAGAGCAGACTGAAATTTAAAAAAACAAAACAAAACCCTGGGTGATGGTGTCTGTCACTAAGTTGCTGCATGTTTGACCTTGGATCATTCACTTCCCTCTGTGACTTTCAATTGACCTGTCAGTAAAATAAGGTGTTTTGACTCAGTGATCTCAATGTCTCTTCTGGCCCTGACATTCTATGATTTGATGAGATTATTTATAAGGCAAGAGCATTAAAGATAATTTAGTTACCTGCCTAGCAATGATGTTGCTGTTGTTCAGGAAAGAGAATTCTTTTTTTATTTTTATTTTTTATTTGTGTGTGTGTGTGTGTGTGTGTGTGTGTGTGTGTGTGTGCGCGCGGCAATGAGAGTTAAGTGACTTGCCCAGGGTCACACAGCCAGTAAGTACCAAATGTCTGAAGCTGGATTTGAACTCAGGTCCTCCTGAATCCAGGGCCGGTGCTTTATCCACTGCGCCACCTAGCTGCTCCAGGAAAGAGAATTCTTAGTTTAAATTGCAGGCAGAGTTAGTAGTCGCTGTCTTCTTCTCTGTCCTTTTAGCACCCCTCTCTTTATGATAGTATTCTATCCTCTCAGATGCGCAGTGCTGCCTGTATAATATAATGTAGCTCGTATTTCCTAGCCTCCAAGAGTATCTTTTCCTTGTGTGTAGTGGTCCCAGCCCTAAACTTCCCTCTCTTCTCTTTTTAAAGTCAGCTCTCATTGGTTAGAGAAATGCAAATTAAAACAACTCTGAGGTACCACCTCATACCTATCATATTGGCTAATATGACAAAAAAGGAAAATAATAAATGTTGGAGAAGCTGTGAAAAAATTGGAACACTAATACACTGTTGGTAGAGTTATGAACTGATCCAACCATTCTGGAGAGGAATTCGGAATTATGCCCAAAGGTCTATGGGATTGTGCATACCTTTTGACCCAGTACCACTACTAGGTCTGTATCCCAAAGAGATCATAGAAAAAGGGAAAGGACCCGCATGTACAAAAATGTTTATAGCAGCTCTCTTTGTGGTAGCGAAGAATGGGAAATCGAGGGAATGCCCATTAATTGGGGCATTCCCCAATGACTGAACAAGTTGTGGTATATGAATGTAATGGAATACTATTGTGCTATAAGAAATGATGAGCAGGAAGATTTCAGAAAAACCTGGGAAGACATAAGTGGACTGATGCTGAATGAAGTGAGCAGAACCAGGAGAACTTTGTACACAGTAACAGCAACATTGTGTGATGATCAACTATGGTAGACTTGGTTTTTCTCAGCAGTGCAATGATTCAAAATAATTCCAGAGAACTCATGATATAAAGTGTTTTCCACATCCAGAAAAAAGAACTGTGGATTCTTAATGCAGATTGAACCATGCTGTTTCTACTTTGGGGCTGTTTTTTTTTCTTTTTTGAGGTTTTCCCCTTGTCTTCTGATTCTTCTTTCACAACATGACTAATGCAGAAATATGTTTAATATGATTGGACATATATAACCTATATCAGATTGTTTTATTGTCTTGGGGAGGAGGGAGAAAAGGAGAAACATTTGGAACTAAAAATCTTATGAAAACAAATGTTGAAGACTATCTTTACATGTAACTAGAAAATAACAAAATATTTTTATGATAAAAATAAAATAAAATGAGCCAGAAAAAAATTAAAAATAAATAAAATCAGGTCTCAATTGGAGGTTACATTTTTGAACAGAGAAGTACTGGATAAATAGTGGCAAAGTACAATTCACACCAAGGTGTTAATGGATGGAAGAAGCATACTAATTGTCAACTGGCATCTTCACTAATAATGTGTTAACCTAAAGGAATGAATCTCTTAAGAGAAGATGTCAGGCATTGTCCAAGAGCTGGGGGAGGGGAGTGGTGTTAGACATTTTGAGGTGTTGGCAACATGTAAGGAAACAGCCCACTTATAAGTTTGACCTTGATGCTGCTTCTTCAGCCTGTGATAATCAGTCCAGGGGGTTATTAGGCTATATGAGGAAGGAAGGAGCTAGAGATGTTTAGCCCAGAGTGAAGATAAGACATTGTCTCTAAGTATTTGAAAGTCATGTTGAAGAGGGATTTGCCTTTTTTCTGCCTGGTCTGGGGGCACAGAACAAGGAACCATAAGTAGAATCCATAGGGACTCAATGTAAGAAAAAAACTTCCAAACAATTTGACTCATACAAAAATAGAATGGCCTGCCTGAGCAACTAGTGGGCTCCCTCTGACTGAAAGTTTTCAAGTGTAGGTTGGATGTTCCCTTGCCAGAGATATTATAGAAGGGATTCCTTTACAGGTAGAGATGATCCTGGAGACCACTTACAACTTTGAGATTCTGCTATTCCATGAACTTGGCCTCTGTATGTTGTTTTCCTCTACAGAGGAGCTGGGCATCTAGGTGGCACAGTAGATAGAGCACTGGACCTGGAGTCAGGAAGACCTCAGTTCAAATCTGGCCCCAGACACTTATTAGCTATGTGACCCTGGGCAAGTCACTTAACCCTTTTTGCCTTAGTTTCCTCTCCCGTAAAAGGAGCTGAAGAAGGAAATGGCAAACTACTCCAGTATCTTTGCCAAGAAAACCCCAAATGGAGTCACGAAGAGTTGGAGACGACTGAAACAATTGAACAAGATCAGAGAGTTATCTGTATTTCCCTCTGGGATAGTCATAGCCCATGGAGATATTCATCTCCAGCCTCACCCCTTCTAACAGAACCCTTCCAGGTGCATGGAAGTGAGGCTGTGCTAATAGATCCTAGTGACTACCCAAAGCAAAGAGGTTCTCATTCCACGCTTCTTTTCTTCCCTCCTTCAGGATAAGCTAAGCCTATTCTTCAAAATTCTAACCAACCAGCCAACCAAATGGCAAAGATGCCCAGTGGACCATAGGGTTAGAGCTGGAAGGGATTATCCAATCCAACTGCACTCCTCCTCCATTTTACAGATAAGGAAAGCAAGTCCCAGAGAAGGACTTGTTCAAGGTTATTCATGGTTGTTTTTTTTATACCAAGACTCAAACCCAGGGCTTCTGCCTCTAAATCTATTGTCCTCTATACAACATTGCTCCAGTAAACATTGTACTGCCTGCTTCCCCCATTCCTGCATACCCCAATGTGGTTCTATCTGGACAAAGTCAAGGTAAGAACTTAGGGAACTTGTCTTAGAGATGATGCCACATGCTCTCATTTCTTCCTCTGCCCACAGGTTTGGAATAAACTGCCTCATTCAGTTTGAAGATTTTGCCAATGCCAACGCCTTCCGCCTGCTCCACAAATATCGTAACAAGTACTGCATGTTCAATGATGACATCCAGGGTGAGTTGGGGTCTCAAGCGGGCCTGAACCAGGGAGAAAGCTGAGGTCATGGGAGGCACCTCACTTAACAAACCCTCTGGGGACAAATCACCTTTTAACTAAGTCAGCCTGGACTTGCAAAGCATCTTGAATGTCCTCATCTCTTCAACACTGAGTACATGAGGGTGGTGACTAAAGATGATGAGGAGATACTAGTACTATGTCAAGTCCATGTCTCTGGGTAATTCTCCCCATAAGGGACAGGGCTACCTTAGGCTTACCCAGCAGTGAGCAAAGACTGCATATACTCCTGGGACTTCCCCTGGATGAAGTATCCAGATCTCCAGGCCTGAACAGTGGCCCTCCTGAGAAAGACAGAAGCACCAGCCGATGAGTTAATCTCCTAGAGGGGAAGGAGGGGAAAAAAATGTTAAGATGTAGAGCAAATAGCAAAAGTAGGCCGGCAGATTTTGACTTGATGAAAAGGGAGAAACCTTCCCAACAATTAAACCTATCCTGAAGTAGAGTGGGCTGCCCCTGGGGGTAGTGAATTCTCCCTCCCTGGAAGCCTTCCATATTATTTCTCCCTCTGATGATAAAACTTCCAACAACAAAACATATCATTATACTCTGTCTTCTTTTATAATAAAGGCTACGTAGACGTGATAGAGTGGAAGTATTGGGTTTTGAGACAGAAAACCCAGTTTTACATCTTCACTTTGCCGATTTCAAGCTTGTGAGATCTGGGGCAAATCTCTGAGCCTCAGTCTCCTTGTCTGTAAAAAGGAAACACTTATGAATATTTGTCTCCTTACCACATAGGGTCATTGTGAGTTTAAGATGATATAATGTATGTAAAGCACTTTGTAAATCATTGAATCTTTTTGATCAATTAATCAACAGTTTCTGAAGCATAAATTATATGCCAAGCACTATACTAGGCCTTGGGGACAAAATGAAACAGCCCCTGTCTTCAAGAAGTTTACATTCCATTGGGGGCGATAACATGTATATTAATATGTAGATTTTGGAAAGAGGGCACTAGAAACTAGGAGGATCATGGAGGAAAGGTTTCATGGAGATTTTATGGAGAACGTGTTTCTCAAGTTTTGAAGAAAACCAGGGTTTCTAAGGCAGAGGTGAGTAAGTTTTTATTGTTATTATCAATAATGGTAATCACACACCCTAACCTCTTTTGCCATGCTGTCTCTGGCTAACTATGGGATTGGGTGTTCTAGGGTGAGAAAGAAATAACACTGAATCTGAAGTCAAGAGACATGGGCTCAAATCTTGGCTCAGATACTAGCTGTGTGATTTTAGGCAAGCCTCTGACCTCTCTGAGCTTCGACTTCCTCACCTATGGAATGGCACTCTTAATATTTGAGCTACTTTCTTCACAGGATTGAAGATGAGAAGAGGCATATGTGGGGATAGCTAGGTGATACAGTGGATAAAGTACCAGGCCTGGAGTCAGGAAGACCTGAGTTCAAATCCAGCTTCAGACACTTACTAGTTGTGTGACTCTGGGCAAGTCACTTAACCTCCCTTTGCATCAGGTTCCTCATCTGTAAAATGAGGATAATAATAGCACCTAACTCCTAGTGTTGTTGTGAGGTTCAAATGAGGTAATATTTGCAAAGTGCTCAGCACAGTGCCTGGCATGAAGTAGGTACTATGTAAATGTTAGCTATTATTACTGAGCCTTAAAGAACTTAATCAAGGTGATCTTATCCATGAAAGGCAGCATGGCCCAGTGGCTCCAGAGCTGGGCTTCAGAGTCAGGGAGATCTGAGTTCAAGTCCTTCCTGAGACAGATACTTAGTGGTATAACCTTGCGTAAGTCACTTAACTTCGAAAGTGCCCGAGTCCAAAAGTTACAATGACTGGCTGATCTACATTAGAGGAGAGAGTTTCTACACCAAAGAAACCACTGCTCTGTAAGCTCTCTCTCCCTTCCAAATAATAAAAAATAACAATCTAAATGCTTTAATATTTCAAGTATTTAAGTGTAACATGTTATATAAAATAATAACATGGTGCATAAGCTTTCCTAGACTAGGTTCACATCTTCTGCCGCCTCCAGCCCTCAACCACTAGCTCCTGGCCTTCTGGCCTCTGACCCCTCCCAGAAAGAGCCATTCTTGGCAGTAATTGCACATCAAGAAGATCCAGATGCACATGAAGGTTGAAGTCATTAATTAGCACTTTTTTAACCATCCCCATTATGTGTCCTGATGCAGTAAACCCAGCGAGGATCGGTCATATTTGGGGAAGCACATACTAATTAGTTACTACTGTTATCCCCCGGCCCTTCCTTCATGCTCACCTCACCAGTGGGAAAATGAGGGGACTGAGATCCCTCGGGAGGGCTGGATGGGCCTCCCAAGCCTTTCCAAAATGGATGTCAAGCATATATTGAATTGCTTGATTTCATAGGAAGAGTTGAGGAGGGAGGGAGGAAGAAAAATTTAGAAAACAGAATCAGCTCTAAGACTTTAACCTCATCAGAGTGAGCTCAAGGAGGAAATAACATACACGCCCAATTGAGAGGAATAATCTATTTAACCCTACAGGAAAGTAGGAGGGAAAGAGGATAAGGAGGGAAGGGTGAATGAAGGGAGAGTAGAGCGGGGGAGGGGGCAGTCAGTAGCAAAACACTTTTGAGGAGGAATAGGGCAAAATAAGATAGAAAAGAGTAAATATCATTGGAAGGGAATAGGACAGAGGGAAATAGTTATGATGATTGACTACAATGTCAAAACGTATGGTACCTACTCCACTGGGCTATTGTGAAGAAAATTCTTTGTCAAGTTTAAGGTACTATATAAAAGTTATGATGAACAGGATGCTATCAGAAAAACCTGGAAAGACCCACATGAACTGAAGCAAAATGGATGTCAAGGCCAGAGACTGCAAGGGAAAAACAGACATCTCAAACACATGTGGAGAGGCACAGAGTACTAGACCTGAAGCCAGGAAGACCAGAGTTTGGAATCCTTTCTTAGAGACTAGCTCAGTTTCCTCATCTGCAAAATGGGAATCACAATGTCACCTACCTCAGAAATAATCTTTTTTTCCAGTTAACAGGCGTTATTTTTTTCTCACACACCTCAAAAAACAGCTACAACAAAGGAAGAAAACAAAATCCCTATAACAAATATAGAGCATAGATCCCCATATTAGCCATGTTCAAAAATGTGTGACTCCTACATATTAGTCCATCACTCTTCTCTTTCTGGAGACAAGTAATATTCTTCATCCATCCGCTGAAATTCTGGTTGGTCACTTCATTGATCAGAGTTCTTTTATGGTTCTAAGTTGTTTGTTCTTATTGTGTTGTTGTGGCAGTATACATTGTTTTCCTGGTTCTTCTCCCTTCACTCCACATCAGTTCATACAAGTCTTGTCAGGCATCTCTGAAACTACCCCTGCCCCCTTGCTGTTTCTTTTAGCACAATAGTATCCCATTGCATTCATATAGCATAATTTCTTCAAGCTTTCCCCAGTTGATGGGTCATCCCTTCAGTTTCCAATTGTTTTGCCACCACAAAAAGAGTTACTATAAATATTTTTGTACATATGGGTCCTTCCTCTCCATCTTTCTTCTCTTTGAAATATAGTCCTCTTAGCAGTATTGCTGGGTCAAAGGGCATGCACAGTTTAGTAACTTTGGGGGCATAGTTAATTTCTTTCCAGAATTGCTGCACCAATTCACAGCTCCACCAAGAATACATTAATGTGCCTGTTTCTCCCCAGACCCTCCAATATTTACTATTTTCATTTTTTGTCAACTTCACCAATCTCTTTGGTTCAAGATGGAACCACAAAATCAATTTAATTCTCTCTAATTCTTAGTAATTCAGGGCATTCTTTTCATATAATTATAGATAGCTTGGATTTCCTCCCTTGAGAACTGTTCATATCCTTTTGAATCCATTCCTTATATATCTTGGAAGTTAGACCTTTATCAGAAAAAAACATGTGGCAAAGATTTTTTCCCAATTAACTGTTTCCCTAGTAACTTTAGCTACGTTGTTTTTGTGCAAAAACTTTTCAATTTTTATGTAATCACGCCTGTCCATTTTATCTATTTATTTAGAGGCAGCTAGATGGTTCATTAGATAGAGTGCTGGGTCCGGAGTCAAGAAGACCTGATTTCAAATCTAGCCTCAGACACTTAATAGTTATGTGACCCTGGGCGAGTCAATTAACCTCTTTCTGCCTCAGTTTGCTCATCTGTAAAATAGAGATAGCACCTACATCCCAAAGTTGTTGTAAGGATCCAATGAGATACTCACTGTAAAGCACTTAGCACATAAGTGCTATATAAATGTTAGTTATTATTGTTATAATTATCTTCTCTGATTCTCTATATCCCTCATTTGGTCATGAAGTCTTCACCTATCCTTAGATCTGAAAAGTAATTCCTTCCGTGCTGCCTTTATTAGTTTATGTTATGACCTTGAAGTGCTGTATAAATGAATACTAGTATTGTTATTGTCATTAATAAGTAAAGTTAGAGCTGAAAGGGAGTTTTGTATTCGAGGCAACTGAGTCTCAGGAAGTGAATTGACTTGCTTAAGGTCATATAGCTATATGATATATATATATATATATATATATACACACACACACGTCACATAGCTATATGATATATATGTGCATATATAGCTGTGTACTATATACATACATACACACACATATATCACATGGCTATATATGCATGTTCTATATAGCATATCAGAACCCAGGTATTCTAACTCCCTGGCTAATAATACCCTTTCTCATGTATCCTTTCCCTTTTACAGAATACTGTGCTGTGTCTGTACTGTCATCCCACCCAAAGCCCAAGCCCTGTAAACACTATTCTGCTTACAGCTGAACTTTAAAGCCAGACAGGAAAGTTGCCAGTGGTCATCTGGCAGAATGGGGAGGTGAAAGGAGTGAAATATGACACCCATCAGTCTTGTTTGCCTGCTGATAGCTGCCAAATAGTAAACCAGCAAGACAAGCTCAGTGCTGGTGAGGAGAAGCAATGTCCTTGTCCTTCTTTGTAAGGTTTGATTTCCCTCTCCCAAATTCAAGGAGAGGGGGGAAGTATACTCTATTCCTGACATTTGCTGCCTTCTGTTTGATTTTCCTCAGAGCTAACTGCATTATGTCTGGTATGCTCTGCACATAGGCAAACTGAATAATTAGCTAAATCCCCTGGTTAGACGACTGCTATTGATTCATTCCTTCATTCAACAAATATTTGTTTTATGTGAGAAGAGCACTGTAAAGGCATAGGCAATGAGGGCATTTATAAAATTTAGATTAAGGCACAATCCTTGCCTGATGGAACTGAGAGTCCAGCAGAGGAAAAAGACTCGAATATGGGTAATTATAACATCCAACATAACCTAATGAATGCATTAGAGATATTCAGAACATTGTCTAACAAACCTCTATATGTCACAATTCCCATTTTACAGATGCAGAAGCTAAGCCTTAGTAAGTCCACCTATCTATTACAGACCACATAAGCAACAAAAGACAAGTCATTCTCCTACTCCCCTGAGGATATAAGTTGACTGTTCTTTCCTCGGTTTGGCATTTTCAGGCAAACCACTGCCCCATTCCTTTAGAAAGCATACATTTTAGCTTCTCTTAACACAATGACTTTGGGTTTTTTTATTTTTAAAAAAAGTTTTTATTTTTGGTTCTGAATTCTCCCTCCATCCCTTTCACCATCCATTAGGAAAACAAAAAAATATAATATCCATTATACATATAAAGTCATGCAAAATATATTTCCACATTAGCCATGTTGCAAAAGAAAAAAAAAGAAAATGAAAGAAAAGATGCTTCAATCTGCCCTCAGAGTGCATCAGTTCTCTCTCTGGAAATGAACAGAATTTTTTATTATGAGTCCTTTGAAATTGTCATGGATCAATTTACTGAGGAGAGTAGCTAAATCATTCATAGTTTATTATTATTACAATGTTGCTGTTACTGTGTCCAGTGTTCTACTGCTGCTGTTCACTTCACTTTGCATCAGTTCATATGTCTTCCCAGATTTTTCTGAAACCATCCACTTTGTCATTTCTTACAGCACAATCATATACTAAAACTTGTTTAGCCATTCCCCAATGGATGAACATCTTCTCATTCCAATTTCTTGCCACCACAAAAGAACTGCTATAAACATTTCTGTACATATGGGTCCTTTTTCTTTTTTCTTTGATCTCTTTGGGGTACAGACCTAGTAGTGGTATTGCTAGGTTAAAGGGGATATGAAGCTTTATAGTCCTTTGAGCATAGTTCCAAATTGTTCTCCTGAATGGTTAGACCAGTTCACAACTCATTCACAGTCCATTAGTGTCCCTATTTTTCCACATCCTTTCCAGCATTTGTCATTTTCCTTTTCTGTCATGTTAGCCAATCTGATGTGTGTGAGATAATACCTGAGTTGTTTTAATTGGCATTTCTCTAATTATTAGTGATTTAGAGGATTTTTTCATATAACTATTAATAGCTTTGGCTTCTTACTCTGAAAGTTGCCTATTCACATGCTTTAAATATTTATTAATTGGGGAATGACATTTTAATAAATTTGACTCAGTTCCTTATATATTTGGGAAAAGAGACCTTTTTTCAGAGAAACTTGCTATAAGAAATCTTTTCCCAGTTTCCTGTTTTCCTTTTAATTGTGGTTGCATTTGGTTTTGTTTGTGCAAAGGTGTTTTTTTTTTTAATTTAATCAAAATTATCCATTTTACCTCCCACAATCCTCTCTATCTCTTAATTGGTCATGAACTCTCTCTTCTTTTATCCATAGATCTGACAAGTAATTTTTTCCATACTCCCTTAATTTATGTTATTAATCACCCTTTGTGTCTAAATCATGTACCAATTTTGATCTTATCTTGGTATATGGCATGAAATGTTGGTCTGTGCTTAATTTCTTCCAGGCTACTTTCCAATTTTCCCAGCAGTTTTTGTCAAATAATAAGTTCTTACCCCAAGATCTTGTATCTTCTTTGGGTTTATCAAACACTAGCTTATTATGGTCATTTACTTCTGTATATTGTATGCCTAATCTACTCCATAGATCAACCACTCTATTTTCCATCTGGTACCACATTGTTTTGATGATTACTGCTTAGAAGTATAGTTTGAAATCTAGTAATGCCAAGCTACCTTCCTTCACTTTTGTCATTGATTCCCTTGACCTTTAATTTAAATTATTTTTTCTAGTTCTGTAAAAGAATTCTTTGGTAGTTTGTTGGTATTCCACTAAATAAGTAAATTAATTTTAGGTAGTATTGTCATTTTGATTATATTGCTTCAGCCAACCCAAGAGCAATCAATATTTCTCCAATTGTTTAGATATGTCTTTATTTGTATGAAAAGTGTTTTGTAATTGTGTTTATGTGGTTCCGGTATATGTCTTGGCAGATAGACCCCTGAGTATTTTATACTGTTTGCAGTTATTTAAAAATGGAATTTCTCTTTCTACCTCTTCCTGCTTGGTTTCATTGATAATATATTAAAATGTTTATGATATGCATGGATTTATTTTATATCCTGCAATTTTGCTAAAGCAATTTATTATTTTCATTAGTTTTTTAGGTGATTCTCTAGGGTTCTTTAAGTATACCATCATATCACCCACAAAAAGTGATAGTTTTGTTTCCTAAGCACATAATAATAATAATAATAACTCTATGCTTATTCCTTCAATTTCCTATTTGTTTGTTTATTTTTCACTGCAATGAGGGTTAAGTGACTTGTCCAGGGTCATACAGCTAGTAAGTGTCAAGTGTCTGAGGCTGGATTTAAACTCAGGTTCTCCTAAATCCAGGACCAGTGCTTTACCCACTGTACCACCTAGCTTCCCCCACTTCAATTCCTTTTTTTGTCTTATTGATATAGCTAACATTTCTAGTAAAATATTGATGAATAGTGGTGATAATGGACATCCTTGCTCCACCATGGATCTCATAGGGAAGGCTTCTAGTTTGTCCCTATTACAGATAATTCTTGCTCTTGGTTTTATATAGATGCTACTTATTATTTTAAGAAAGACTGCATTTATTCATATGCTTTCTAGTGTTTTAATAGGAATGGATATATTTTGTCAAAAAGCTTTTTCTACGTCTATTGATATAATCATATGGTTTTTCTTGTTTTTTTATCGATGTGGTCAATTATGCCAATAGTTTTCATAATATTGGATCAACTCTGCATTCCTGGTATAAATCTAACCTACTCATAGTGTATGGTCTTTGTGGTATATTGCTGTAATCTCCTTACTGGTGTTTTATTTAAAATTTTTGCATCAATAGTCATTAGGAAAATTAGTCTGTAGTTTTCTCTCTGTTTTTCCTCTCCCTGGCTTAGGTATCAAAACTATATTTGTGTCAGAAGAAATGTGGTAGGACTCCTTTACCTATTTTTCCAAACAGTTCCAATATTGGAATAAATTGTTTTTCAAATGTTTGGTAGAATGAACTTATAAATCCATCTGGTCCTGGGTTTTCTTTCCTTAGGGAGTTTACTTATGGCTTGTTCAATTTCTTTTTCTAAGATAGGCTTGTTTAAGTATTCTATTTCCTCTTCTGTTAAGATACAATGTCTTTGGAAAGAATAAAATGTCTTTTGCCTCCAAGGCAACCCTGGGTTGAGCCCAAGGTCTTGAACTTGCACTTGGGTTTTAAGAATATTTCTCTGTACTTTTTGAATGATAGAACATTCGAAATCGGCAGAAAAACAACCTTAGAACACAAAATGTTGGACCTGGAAAGAAAATGGAATGTTAGAGCCTTGAATATGGAATACCAGTGCTAGAATACCATCACATAAAATGTTAGGGTTAGAAAGGATCCCTATAATATAAAATATTAGATCCAGAAGGAATCCTAGAGATCTTCTATTCTGCATCCCTCATTTGTCAGATGAGTAAACAAAGACCCAGGGAGAATGAGGTGACTCATCCAAGGTTACATTCCTTTCCTTTCATGAGCACCGACACAAAGGAAGCTTTGGCCCCGTCTAGGGTCAGGCTCGTCCAGGACAGCCTAATTCCAGCAGCTGCTGTCACACAGACCTACCCCTGGCAGGCTTTTCAAGAATTTCAGACATAGCATAGCAACACACACAGTTTCTGTTGTTTCATCTGGGATCAGATGAGGCATCTCTGTAATCAGGGCAGGAAATGGGGCCCAGCTGAAAGTTAAGAAGGTGACAAGTGTTGGGAATGATGATTTTGGCAGAACAGAGTAAGGTGGACCATATGGAAATAAGAGGGGGATGCAAGATGCAGGCTTCCAAATGATGCTCAGGCTTCTGCAGTCCCTTAATACACAAGGGAACACTGACTAGCTTTGTGACTTTGGGCAAGTCATTTGACCTGTCTTGGTTTGGGTTTCCTTGTTCTGTAAAATGAGGGCCATAGGAGCTTCCCTATAATTAGAGGCTTTCATGAGGTGGCCAGATGAATAGTTCTGGACTTTGTTGAAAGGAAAATCCCATTAAAAGTGCTGCATTTGAGTTGAGAACAGTTAGGTTCAAATTATAGCTCTGCTATTTAATTATGTGACCTTGGGTATTTGATTTAACCCCCTGAGGCCTGTCCCGGAGACAGCTTGTGGCACAGTAGCCAGTGCTGGGCCTTAAGTCAGGAAGACCTGATTTCAAATCCAGCTGTGTGACTCTGGGTAAGTCACTCAACTTCTGTTTCCTTCACTTTCCTCAACTATAAAACGAGGGTAATAATAGCTACCTGCCCCTCAGAATTGTTGTGAAGATCAAATGTGACAATAATTGTAAAAAGTGCTTAGCACAGTGCCTGACACATAGTGGGTAATGTATAAAGGACTAGTCCCTTCTCCTTGACCCCTGTCTCTTCCAGCTGCAAGTCTCCTAAAGGATCATAAGGCCATAGAGACAGCATAAAATAGTGGATAGAAGACAGAACTTGAAGTCAAGACCCGCATTCAAATTCATTCTCATTTGGGGGGGGGGGCAGGGCAATGAGGGTTAAGTGACTTGCCTGGGTTCACACAGCTAATAAGTGTCAAGTGTCAGAGGTCAAATTTGAACTCAGGTCCTCCTGAATCCAGGGCTGGTGCTTTATCCACTGTGCCATGTAGCTGCCCCCATTCTCATTTCTTTACTAGATGTATGACTTGGACAAGTCACATAACCTCTTTAGGCCTCAGTTTGCTTATTTCTAGGAGGTTGGACTCAGTGACTTCTAAGGTCCCTTCCACCCCTCAATCTCCTAAAGATTCATAGGATTGTTGAAGCAGTGGACGGAGCACAGAACTTGGTATCGGGAAAACACGAGTTCACATCCCACCAGTGATCATATAATCTAGAATAGGAAGGGACCAGAGAGGCCATGCTCTCTATGATTTAGTGATGAGATGTGAATCAGGCCACATAATTTCTGCAGTTCCTTTCAACTCTGAGATTTCGTATTTTTTTTTTCCTTTTTCTCCAGATAATATTTTATGTGACCAAGAAATCCTGAGAGGTTCTACTGACAATCCCTTCACATTTTTCCTTGGTTGTCACTGAGGTTTCCTTGCTTCATTACATGACATCTCATCCATCCCATACAATTCATTTCCCATAGCCTTTTTTTTTTTTTTTTTTTTTTTTTTAGTGAGGCAGGGTTAAGTGACTTGCCCAGGGTCACACAGCTAGTAAGTGTTAAGTGTCTGAGGCCAGATTTGAACTCAGGTACTGCTGACTCCAGGGCTGGTGCTCTATTTACTGCGCCACCTAGCTGCCCCCTCCCATAGCCTTTTGTCAATCCTCCAAAGAGGATTAGTCCCACATGTTAAAGAGCATTCTCTGGGTCTTCTAATATTTTCTGGATACCAAAGAAATACAAAAGCTCCCTTATTTTACAAAATGCTGCAACATTTTATAAAATGCTTCAATACTTCATCCCACTTCTATGACTCAGCTAGATGTTGTTTCTCGAGTGGCTATGGCCAAAATGTTTACCACCTTGGGGCCAAGCTGATGACAAGTCTCTCCACACTTAGCTATGCTGGTCCTCAAACAACAGACATCCTGTCCATCACTGGCCCTCTCCTTGGATCCTTCCTAACTTGGTAGAACCTGTCAGAGCCTACCCTCCTCTGGAATAGCCTTAAAGAGCTGGGGATGACTGGCCGTGATGACCCCCTGGAGGAGGGCTTGAGGAAAACATACAAAACAAGCAAGGAAGATCCACAGAACTCTGATTCTCTTGTCTACCATGCCCAACATAAGTGAAAGGGATCTTAAGCCAATGAGCAAATCCATGTACTTCCAGGACCACCACCACTAACCTCCCCCAACTTCTGTGCAAGTCTTCATTAATGCATAACCTCATCCCAGGAGAGAGTGACTAGACCCTAGATGAGAGTAAGGAGCCCAACCCATCACAGCCCTCCCACCAACTGGCAAGCAGTGTGGGAGCTTCAGGAAGAAGAAGAATCATACGGTGGAATTCTGCCACTTCATTGTTTCTTGAGGTTTGGGGGTTTTGGTTCTTTTTTTAATTCTCAGAAAGAAAAAGCCACACACCCAAAACCAGTGAGAATGACTTTAATCACTCCATCTCCCCCTCACCCTCTTCAGCTGAATCATTTCAAGTTGGCCTCAGAAGGGAAAAAGAAGCAAAGTTCTCTACCCTCTCTACCAATTCCTTTATGACTCCCTATCTTCTTCCACAGATCTTAAGAATATCTTATGGTTTCATGGCAATTTATAGTCTCTAGAGCTCTTATCTCATTTCTCATTCCCCAGAACCCCAAGAAGTAGACAAGGAAGATTTTTTTAGCTTACTCTGGCAAATGGGGAAACTGAGTCAAGGGGCTTTAGTCAAATGGTCATCAAATTTGACTCCCTCATTTTATAAGATGAGGGATTTGAGGCCTAGAGACATGAAGTGACTTGCAAAAGGTTATCTAACTTGGCAGTGACAAAGTGGATTCAAACCCAGGTCTTCTCACTCCAGATTGAGTTCTTCTTCTAGTCTATTATACTGCCTTCCCTTTAATAGCTCTATGACCATAGATGGATCACTTCATCTTCTTAGGCCCTCGTGTCCTCATCCATAAAATGAGGACAAGAGTACCTGTCTGTAATAATCTCTCAGTGTTCTAAGGAAATCATGAGGTCATGTTTGTGAAGGCACCATATAAGTCCATCCTCAAGGATCCAGAAGTCCTTTTGAGAAGGCAACACTAATATGCATGATGTTCTTTTTTTTGGGGGGGGGGTGAGGCAATTGGGGTTAAGTGACTTACCCAGGGTCACACAGTTAGGAAGTGTCAAGTGTCTGAGGCTGGATTTGAATTCAGGTCCTCTTGACTCCAGGGCCAGTGCTCTACCCACTGTACCACCTAGCTGCCCCACTAATATGCATGAAATCAAAAGAAATGAATGTATGTGATGGCTCTGTGATTTGAAAAATGTAAAAGTATTTAAGTACTAAGCTATATAAGTCATAGGGGCTATTACCTAATACTTGAAAATGATTCCCCCCACAAAAAGAAAAAAAAACACTAAATACTTGTCAGTTTTAGTTGCAGTTGTTGTTGTTACATTTTTATTTAGTTTGGCTCAGTTCACATGGCTTCATTTTACACGTAAGAGGATCATTTGAAAGACTGGAGAAATGGGTTTATTTCCTGTCACATTACGGTCTATATACTTTAGTTGTCTTTCAAGCTCATTTCTTTCCATGAAGCCTTCCCCTGTTACTACAATCCACAGTGATCTTTCCCCAGAACTGTTGGATTTAAAATTAGGGTACCTGGGGTTAGGTCTTATCTGTTACTTGTCATGGAATGTGAGGCACATCACTTTTAATGAGTCATTTTCTTCATCTATAAGTTAGTAATATTTCTGTCTACCTTGAGGACGTGGGGACCAATTTTTAAGTGGAGCGTGCTAGCTAAGCGGCTCACCGCAATATTGGGGCAAGGAAGACCAGCAGCTTCCCTCAAAACAGAACAGGATTTATTTAACAAGAACGAACTTAAAAAAAACACACACACACACACACAAACAGGATCAGTAGGATCAAGGGAAAAGAAATAAAATGGGGAATGGGAAATTATACAACCTGAGAAAATACCACCGCCCAGGAATCAGCTGAGAATATGCAGCAGAATGCCTGTTGCCTTCCAGCTTCCACCTAGAATGCCCAATTCTCCTCCCCCAATCCCAGAAAACCCCATACCACCCCAGCCAATGGGATGGCCACTCTGACAGTCACATGACTGCCCTCACTAGGCTTCCAATCATAATTTTGCCAGGCCCATGTAGGCGTTGGCGAGTGGTGATGACGTGAGGTGCCAGCGCCATGGCAATGGCTACAACCAGTGGGTGGAGCACCGTGCAGTTTGCAGAGCCCCAGGCCAGTGCCAGTGGAGGCATAAAAACCTCAATTAACAATTAATTCTTTACAAGGAGAAGGGGGAAGAAACTTTTAAGTGCTATGGAATTGTATATAATATTTTTCTGGGGTAAAATACTTTCTGTATACTTTGTAATGGTATTCATAGCCTATGCAGTTTAGGACTAAATTAAAAGCACAAGAATCATGGCCTAGCCAGCCTGTCCCATTGCTATCCTTATATTCTTAAAAACTACAGGTATGTTCCCAGGTAAACAGTGTTCATAGTACTTTAAGACAACAACTTATTTGTATTGACACATTTTTACTATCACACTCATTTCCAGACATATCCTTTCTCTGCTCCCCTCCCCAGCAAGCAGTCTCTTGTGATAAAAATGTTTAAGAAAAGAAAAAATGTTCAGTAAAACTAAAAATCACAATAATAATAACTAGCATTTATATAGCTGTTTAATGTTTGTAAAAAAAAAAAAACCTTTAGAGATATTATCTCATTTTATCCTTACAACAACCCTAGGAGACAGATGCTATTATTATTCTCCTTTGACAGTTGAGGAAACTGAGTCAGGCAGAGGTTAAGTGATTTGTCTAGGGTCAAACAGTCTTGAATTAAAGTCTTCCTTACTCCAGGTTGCCAACCTTCTATCCACTGGTCCACCTCAATGCCAATATATCCACCATTTCTAACAATATATGCAAAATTCCACATCTATAATCTGCCTATTTTATGCAAAATACTTTTGGGTTTTTTGTTTTTGTTTTTTGAGGGGTTTCTTTGCGGGGCAATGAGGGTTAAGTGACTTGCCCAGGGTCACATAGCAGCTAGTAAGTGTCGTGTCTGAGGTAGATTTGAACTCAGATCCTCCTGAATCCAGGGCTGGTGCTTTATGCACTGTGTCATCCAGCTGCCACCACAAAGTACTTTTTTTTTTTGGGGGGGGGGGGTGAGGCAGTTGGGGTTAAGTGATTTGCCCATGGTCACACAGCTAGTAAGTGTCAAGTGTCTGAGGCCGGATTTGAACTCAGGTCCTCCTGAATCCAGGGCCAGTGCTTTATCCACTATGCCACCTAGCTGCCCCCCCCACAAAGTACTTTTAAAAGCCACTCATCAAATGACAGTTCTCTCTCTTCTCTTCTTTTCTCTCCTCTTTTCTTTCCCTCCCAGACACCTACTCCAAATGGCATTTGTCCTGGGTATATTAGGTGGCCTTTTCTCATCGTTCACTTCCCAGAATTATAGAATGTCCAATTTGAAAGAGGGCTCAGGGCCATCTCATCCATCCTGCACCTGAACAAGGATCCCCTATGCAGCATGCCTGTCAAGTCATCATGAAGCTTTGACTTGGGGAGCTCCAGTAATCAGGAGCCTGCTACCTCCTGAGGTGGCCTAGCCCACTTTGGGGCTGCTCTAATTGACAACAAGGTCACCTTACATCAAGCTCAAATTTGCCTTTTTTTAAAAATTTTTTTTATTTTTTGCAGGTTGGTGAGGGTTAAGTGACTTGCCCAGGGCCACACGGCTAGTAAGTGTCAAATGCCTGAGGGTGGATTTGAACTCAAGTCCTCCTAAATCCAGGGCTGGTGCTTTATCCACTGTGCCACCTAACTACCTCCTCAAATTTGCTTTTCTAAAAAATTTCCTCTTCCTCTTCCTCTTCCTAATTCTGTCTCTACCCCTCCCAAGCAAAACAAGTCTGTTTCCTCTTCCAAATGTTATCAACTCTTCAAAAACTTGAGAACAGTGACCATATTGCCCCCAAGACTTTTCTCCATGTCCAATTCCCTTTGACCCATCCCTCCTCTCAGCCCTCTTAACTTGCCTTACTGAAAAACATTAGCCTTGGAGAAATTATATGGTCCTATAACTTTCAAAAAAAAAAAACTGAATTAGTTTCTCCCATTTCACTTCCCCTTTCTCATCTCTTATTAGCTTGAGCCTAAGGTCTATAGGAGCTATTTCCATCTTCTGGATTTCTCCTTCCCTGGGGTAGCGACCCCTCTGCTTAGCCCCAGATGCATCCTTTCTGCTCTCATGCCTCCCAGCCCATGATATTGAGTCACTCAGGGAAAATGACCTTCCAAGACAGCTGAGCTAACATTTGGTTGCTCAAAGGGGAACCAGTGTAGGGCTCCAGTGAGGTTAATAGAGGAATTCTAGGCTTTCCCAGGCTTCCACGGGAGAAAATAGTGTCAAGGATAAACCCCCACCTCCACTTGGATGCTTTAGTTTGACAATTCAGCAAATATTTATGAAGTACATGTTCTCTGTAAAATGAAGAGGTTGAAATAAATGTCCTCTTAATCCATGATTCTATGATCCTAAAGTTGACAACCAGGAGATGACTTTATGAACTACCAATATTAGGAAAAATTATCATAATCATAAGCAGCTAGTTTATATAGGAGAGGCATCATGGCATAATGGCTAGGGAGCTGGCCTTGGAGCCATGAAGACCTAGCTCCAAATCCTGCCTCTGACACATATCGACGATTCTCTAAAACTAAGGCTTGCAGAGAAGATGCTAACCTTCGTTGCTAAAGGCATTAGAAAATTACTTCTCTTGGGGGCAGCTAGGTGGCACAGTGGATAGAGCATCAGCCCTGGAGTCAGGAGTACCTGAGTTCAAATGCAGCCTCAGACACTTGACACTTACTAGCTGTGTGACCCTGGGCAAGTCACTTAACCCCAATTGCCTCACCAAAAAAAAAAAAAAGAAAAGAAAAGAAAAGGAAAGGAAAGGAAAGGGAAAAAAAGAAAGAAAATTACTGCTCTTGTCCCTATGCCTGAAATTTGTATAGAACTTTAAGGATTGCAAATCTCTCACATACCTATTCACTTTTAGTCCTCACAAGAACCCAGTGAGTTAGGTACTACTATTAGACCCATTTTTCAGATGAAGAAACTAAGACAGGGAGGCGAGGTGACTTCCCTAGGGTCACACAACTACCAGAGTATCTGAGATAAAATTTGAACTCAGGTCTTCCTGGGTCCAAGTCCACCACTGTGATACCCACTGTACCACCTTGCTGTTTCATTCATTGACTAAGATGTGCAGAGGCGATGATCTGCATTGCTGAAGGTAGTCTGCCCTCTTTCCCCAATGAAATAAGTTTCTTGAAGTACTAATGTCTATGCAATACACTATGGACTAGGAACTATCAGTAAGGCACAAGGCCACTGCCCTCACAGAATTCATAGTCTAGTAGTGGGCCATGCTAAGTGTATAAGGGAGGTCAAAGGCCTTTGGGACATCTATGGGGATAATTACCAGTTCTGGTTAGAGGAATCAGGGAAGGCTTCCTGCTAGAGATAACAGCTGAGCTAGATCCTAAAGGATGAATATGATTTTAATAGGCATAAATGAGGGGAAGAGATGGGCATAGAAGGTCAAGTGACTTTCCATGTGTAACAAGGGATTGAATCTAGGCTGGAAAGGTGACCAAAACTCTGTGCCCCAGATCAGTTCTACCTGGGGGGGGGGGCAGTGTCCAATTGGTACAAAATTGGTATAAATTTGGTACAAAATTGGGGGAAAAGAAATGGACCAGGAAATGGGTGATCCCTCTGGGCAGGTACCCAGGTGATATTCTTAGGCCCTTAATGAAGCTATCTTTGAGCCACTTCCAGGAATCTTAGAAAAATCATGGAGAATGGGAGAAGTGCTGCAGGCCTGAAGAAGAGCAAATATTATTCAATTTTTTTTAAAAAAAGAGAAGAAGCTAAAGTCTACAACTTATATACCAGTGAGCTTAACAGACTCTTGGGCAAATTCTAGAAACTATTATTAAGGAGAAGGTTTTGGAAAACTTGGAAAGAACAGCAATGAGCAATAAAGGTGGCATGGTTTCATCAATCAAGAGCAGGTCGTGCCAGGCTAACCTCAGTTCTGTTTTTTGATGAGGAAGACTAGACTTGAAGATCATGGAAATGCTACAGATATAGTATGCTTAGGTTTGGGCAAAGCAATTTACAGTCTCTCCTGCGGCTCTGGTAGATAAGACAGGAAAATTTGCACTAGATGATAATGCAGTTAAGTGGATTTAGATTGGGGTTTAATAACCAAAGAGTAATGACTAATGAGTTGTTGTCATCTTAGAAGGAGGTCTCCATGAGAGTACCCAGGGGATCTGTGTTTGAATTAAGCTGCTCAGGATTTTTATTAACAACTTGGCTAAAGACATAGATGGCATGTTTATGAGATTTGAAGATGACATAACGCTTGGAAGGATAACTATCACTTTGATCCAAAAACTCAATCCAAAAATATCTTAACAGTGACACGCGCCACCAAAAGCAATCATTCTGTTAGGCTGTTTTAATCATTTTTATAGAATATTTTGGTGGGGATTTTTTGTATATGGGGAGGTGGATTTGTTGGGAATAACTATTCATCAGTAAGCAGGCATTTAGTAGGTACTTACTCTGTGCCAAGAGCCACACCAAGTACTGGGGATACAAAAAGAAAACACAAAATCAGTCCCTACCCTCAAGGGACTTACACTCTAATGGAAGAGACAACAGGTCCATAAATCAGCATATACAAGACCCATATAGAGTGTAAGGGGCTAAAATTCTAGCTATACTATCTAAAATCTAATGAGTGGTCGCCAACAAATTATAAGATTTATCAAGAGTATTTAAGTGTTTAAGTATTTATTAAAGAGCATTAGGATCAGAAAGGTAAAAATGCAACCCACCATGGAGAGGTCAGGAACTAAAAGAGGAAGAACCCCTCCACCAGCGTCCACTTCCTACATCCTGTTCTCTCAGAAATGGGAGGCTCCTCAACTTGATTGGCTGGTAGTTTTGATAGACAGTACCCACGAGCAAACATCCAAGGACCTGACCGCATGGCTTGCCCTCAGACGCCTTCTCCTCATGGCAGAGCTTTCCTACAGTAACTCCACAGCAGGTGGCATCATTTCAATCGTTACAAGAGCAAATGGAAGGTAACTTTAAAGGGTGCAGTAGTAGCATCCGGGGAACCAAAAAATTATCAGTTACATTAAAAAATTAAATGTACCAATTAAAATCTCTACAGGCTAGAATGATAGGCTGAATTGAGTAGGCTGAAATTTAATAAGGATAAGTGTGAAATTCCATACCACAGTTCAAAGGATCAACGTCATAAGTAGAGGACGGAGGAGAAATGACTAGGATAAAGTTCCTGTATAAGAAAAGATTTGGGGGCTGGTTAGTTGAGCCCAAGCTTAATATGAGTCATCAGTGTGGTAAAGATGCCCCCTAAAAAGTCCATGCTGTTCTAGGCTGCATTAAGAGAGGCATAGTATCCATATGAGGGAGATGGTAGTTCTACCATCCTTGGTCTTGGTCAGGCTGGGCTCTGCACTGGGTCCCATACTTAAGGAAAGACACAGACGAACTATAACAGATCCTTAAGAGGGTGACCAGCATGGTAAGAATATTAGAAAACACATAATGGGAAGGCTCTAGGATTATTTTGCATGGAGAAGAGATGAGTGGTGGGGAGCATGATCATTGTGTTCACATATTTGAAGGGCAACCACCCAGACAGGGAACTAGACCGAGTCTGCTTGACCCCAGAGGACAAAATGAAGAAAAAGAAGAGGTGGAGGTTTCAATGAAGGAGATTTAGACTCGGTGCAAGAAGCTTGCTAGCATTAGAGCAGACACATACATGCACACGCACACATACACACGTGCACGTACACACACACACACACACACACACACACACGGTGTGAGCTGTCTAGAAAAGTAACACATTCCCCTAACTATATTTCTTCAAGTGAAGGTTGAAACTGCCAGTGATAGAGTGAATTTGTGTTTGGACATGAGTTCAACCATATGTTTTCCAGCCTCCCTTCTTAGTTGAGTGTTTCTATAATCTCCTCTTTCCCTCGGCATAGACATCATCACAGTGTCCAAGTGCCACCTTTCACAGCCTGTAAACTCAAGGACATGCACAGATTTCCCTATCCAAGCCATCAGGTTAGGTGTGGGCTGCTCTAGGAGCATAGGATCCAATAAAAACCCTTTTAAAGAGATTTTTCTGAAAAAGTAGGGAAACAAAAATCAACAGCTAAAAAATATATCAGAACATACTTTTGCATAGCACTGTCCTAGGCATGGGTGAAGATACATAGTTTAAGGGAGGGGGCAGCTAGATGGCGCAGTGGATAGAGCACTGGCCCTGGATTCAGGAGGACCTGAGTCCAAATCTGGCCTCAGACACTTAACAGCTGTGTGACCGTGGGCAAGTCACTTAACCCCAATTGCATCACCCAAAAAACAAAACAAAACATAGTTTAAGGGAGGCATCATCACTGCCCTCCTGAAACTTAGAGTCTAGGGGAGAGAAGAGACAACAGCACAGCAACACAACTTAAAAAACAAATGCAAATCACATGAAAAATGTGTTACAGACACAAAACAACCTGCCCCTGGGAAGGCCGAGTAGGAAGGATATTCACAACAGAGGATAATGAAAGACTTCTTGAAGAAGGTAGAATTTGAGTTAGGCTTAAAAATAGGTAAGAATTCAATAGATGAAGAGAGGGAGAGCATTTCAGGTATAGGAAACAAATTGAGAAAAGGCATGAAAGCAGGAAAACATAGAGGATGTCCAGGGAACAGAAAGTGGTCCAGTTTGCAAGGCAGGTAAGTGGCTAGAGCAGTGGACTTGAAGTCAAGAACTGAGTTCATATCTTGCTTCAGACACTTATTGGCTGTATTACCCTACATAAGTCACTTAACATCTTTCAACCTCTGTCTTCTCATCCATAAAATGGAGATAATAAGAGTACCTACCTCTCAGAGTTGTTGTGAGAATCAAATGCATATTTATGAAGCACTTGGCAAACCTTAAAGCACCATATGAATGCCAGCTATCATTATCATCAACATTATGCTCAGTTTGTTTGGAGCTTACAGTGCATAGGGGGAAGAAATCTGAAAGCTAGGAAGGTGCCAGAGTTTTGAAGTCATTCAGTGTTGAACCTCTAGAGTCTTTAGTCAATGAAGGGATCCAGAAGTTGCAACAGCCTCCTGTAGAAGAGTTAGCCACCACATGACACTGCTAGTCATTTTTCTGGTGCTATTTGACAAGAAGAATTAGGTGCTGGGCAAGCCCCACCCCTCCCCTCTCCCCTTAGTAATTATGTGCTCTTCATTCCACGAAGGGGAGTTGTGTAGAAATTCCAAGTGTTTCACGGTTTGTAGACAACCTGCCAGTGATCCACCACCACCCTCCAAGCTCCCTCAAGTATATTTCCAGCCCTCTGTGGGTGAAAGGGTTAATTCTCTTCCTTTCCCCAGATGTCCTGTTGTTCAGGGTGGAGATTCCCTGTATTTTCCTGAGTGTGATTGTTGGGAGATCTGTGCTGGTTAAAAGCAGAACGGAAACTGCCCTTGAGTAAATTTGAGGTTTGTCCTATTCAGCTATTTCCTGAACTTACAACCTCTAGTACCCAGTTTTCAGGAAACCCAGTTATTGAAAACTCCTTTTTGGGAAAAAAATGTTTATTTTCTTCTCTCTTCTTAAATAGAGTAGAAACCAGTTAATCCTATTGACCTTCCTGTGCATCTCCTGGTCCTAAATCTGTTCCTCCACCCACCTCTGAAATCAATCTCAGAAACTATCAGTTCTCAGAGCCTGTGTCCACCAAAAAGGCATATGGGAAAGAAAAAGCAACTTGAAGTCAGAAGCCCTTGGTTCGAGTCCTAGCCCTGGCACTTACCAGTTAGGCGATTTTGGAAGAATCATTTTACATATCTGGAATTCTGTTTCTTCATCTAAAAAGGAGGGAATCAGACAGACCAGATGACTTCTAAAGTCCTTTCCTGATTTAATACTCTGTGGTTATGTAGTACATGTAGACAATGGGGCTCACTCTCCAAATCTGGATACAAACAGGCAGCCAGGATCCATTTTCCTATTGAGGCTCTGAGGCTAACCCTGAAAAACTGGAGATTTCCCCCAAACCCCCATCTGCTATGTGCCCACTAATATAATGTGACCAGGTGTCTCCTTCATATTATCTAACCATTGATTACTGGCCCAATATTATTTTGACCAGTGTTCTTTTCAAAATCATTGGAAATCACTTGTCATCAATTAGTTTTTATGAAGGAATATTTACTGAGAAAGTATAATAGAGACAGGAGTACGAAGCTACCTAACTCTTCCCCCCAAACCAGGGCACATTTCTCTCTTGTATACCTCAGTCCCTAAGGAGTGTGGACTCAAAGAGGAGATGACCAAATATTCCACCTACCAAGTTAGTTTCTGAGTGTGCGATGGACAAGTCAGTCCCTTGCATAAAGTGGGACACAGGTTATCAGATGCTGGGTCTATCTACTTCTGGGCTGGGTCAGTTCTTCAGGGCTGCTTCATCACTCAGATCTCCTGCTGTAGATCTGACAGATTCTGCCAGAGACTCCTGCTGCTGAACTTCTAGAAGATATTCTACCTTTTCAAAGCTCACTTGGTTATAACTTGGTCAGTTCCATTTCTATTTCTCACTCACCTACTATCCAGAAAGAATGAACATGACATGTACAAAAGGAACACAGAGAGCTGTGGGTTCACAGCTACAAGGTGCCTTGTAGGGAGATAAGGCAGCTAGCTGGCAGCAACTCCCCCTGACTTTCTTCCCACCTGGAAGCTCACAATGGTTCTTGCCTTGTTCACCTCAAGGAAAGACAGGTTTCCATGTCCCTACTGCCGGTCCCTCCTTGGTATTCTTCTCTTCTCCCTCTCTCTTGAATGAATTATATTACTTTATATACTGAGTCACTAGTAAAGAGAACCAATTAACAATTTAGGAGCTAGATGGTGACAAGGATATCACAAGTAACTGGTTGGCCTGTCCAAGTTGGAATATATATCAAGTCAGTATGTGAGACTGGCAACCCCACACCTCGGTTCAATTCACACATAGAACAAAAGTCAAATAAATGCAAACACCTAAGGACAATCAGGCATTTTACTCACTAATCCTTAACTATTATGAATCTTGATCCTTTGCTTTACTTTTTCTTTCTCAGCTTTAGAGCAACTTTAAATTCCTCCCACATAATTACTTCAGTGTTAAGTTACCTCTTCCTCTAGGCCTGTCATGATTCTTATTTCACTTGGAGTTCAAGTCTCCCTATAACAGGACCTAACCACCTTGTTGAAAGTCTTTGGGTTGGCACAAGCTTTCTTATTCGAGCTGCTTATTCAGCATTCTTACTATAAAAGTATGCCACCCCCGCATGTCTTGTTTTAAGGAAGAAACTGCCTTTTCTGAACCATGAGGCTTGGCAAAAATGAGAAGAAAGATGATAACAGAGTGTGTATAGGAGCATGAATCTCTGTGATCATCTTATTTTGAAGTAGTAATGATCTTTTCTATATACTAAATTTACTCCAAGCTTTCCCTTTTTCCTGATACCCAGTTCTCATTTATTTAATTTGGTACTTAATTTGGCCCATGAAACATAGACTGATGCATATTTTTCCTTCAACTCTGCCATCTTGGGTAGGTCTAAGACTGAAGCCCCTTTCAGCCTCCAGTCCCACCATTCTCCATCCTTTTGGTGAATGCAAAGTTAAATGCTTGGGGCTCCAAAATTGTTTGTATTCTTAGCATGAAAACAGACCTTGGCCTTCCAATATTAAAAACAAATGAAGACTCTAGGGGAATAGGATAGCAGACTCCCAAGTACTTGTAAAGCTGTCTTGTGGGAAAGGATTAAACTTTTTCTGTTTGGTCCCTGAGGGCAGATTTGGGAGCAATGGGCAGAAGTCAAAGAGAGGTAGAAATGCTTAATGAAAGGAAAAACTCCTTTAGAATATAGAATGGACAGAATGGCATGTGGGCACACAGGTAGACACCCACAGACGTATCTTCAAGCAAAGACTAAGTGATCAATTTTGGCTTGTGTTGCAACGGGGATTCTTCTAGTATGACTTGGACTAGATACCCACTGAAATCCCTCTCTTCCAACTCTGAAATACTGTGATTCTGTGAACATATGGAAGGGTTTCAAAATAAATATAAAGTGGTTTCTCGTACCACCAAGTGGGTTGTAGCTCTCCTACTACTACTTTTAACCCTGCTCATTTGTTTTCTTCTCTTCTTTCTCTATTATTCTCCTTTTCTATTTCTACTTTGCCTCCTCTCCCTCCCCTTTCTTCCCCTTCCCTTGATCTTCCTCCTTTACCTAAGCATGCCCAAGCCTGCTCCTTGGTATCAAAAACAAAATAAATTGTCGCCTCCTGAATTAAGATTTTCTCTCCTTCACTGATCAGGTCTAAGAAATACTGGCTATTTCATAAGAGGAAGCAATAAGGAATTTGGTTAGCACTAAGATATAGTATAAAGCCAACCTTGTTGTGTAGTTGTTTCAGTCATGTCTGACTCTTTGTGATCCTATTTGGGCTTTTCTTGGCAAAGATACTGGAATGGTTTGCCATTTCCTTCTCCAACTCATTTTATAGATGAGGAAACTGAGGCAAACAGGGTTAAGTGATTTGCCCAGGGTCACACAGGTAGTAAGTGTATGAAGCCAGATTTGAACTCAGGAAGATGAGTCTTCCTGACTCCAGGCCTGGCACTCTATCCACTGTGCTGCCAAGCTACCCAATCTTGCCATTCTTAAACTGTAGATTCATGGCAGAAGAACTATGTTATATTCAATTCAACTAGCTTTTATTAAACATTCATTATGTGCAAGGCACTGGGTCAGATTGGGAATTCAAAGACCAAAAACAGAGTCCTTTCCCACAAGTAGGTTATATCATAGAAGTGAGAACAAAAGCACCACATTTGAAATGAGAAAACTGAGGTGTTTGTCCTGGCTCTGCTAACTTACTTCACCGAGCCTCATTTTTACTCTAGGCATTATGATATCTCTGATTTCTAATGTGGGAATTGTGATGAAGTTAAAATAAACTAATGCATGCACAACACTCTATAAATGTAAGCTATTATAAGATGGATGGAGAGGCAACCTGGGGTAGTGAATAGAGAGCCAACTTCAAAACCAGGAAGACCTGGACTCATTTCACAAATACTGGTTGTGTGGTCATGACCAAGTCACTTACCTTTTTTAGTGTTCTAGGTCAAATAGAAATAGGGGCTCCTAAACTATATCTAAGTATCCCCAGATAGCACATATTAACTTGGAAAACCACATGTTAATATTATCTATGTTCTATTGGGTTTTTATTTATTTTGTTAAATACTTCCCAATTATATATTTTTTCTTTATTCCCCCCAATCATTTTTTAATCTGGTTTGGCCTTATCTGATAGTCTTGCTGGGACAATGCAGTGTTGGAGAATTTTCTTCTAAGTGACTCTCTAAGACTGGAAGTTGAAGAGAAGATACTGACCTGGACTGGTGGAGGGAATCTTTTCACCTGGGAGGTCACTATACCAGTAAAACCACAAGGGCAGCCCCTATCCTTGTACCAGTTTTGATGACAATTTTAGAGATCTCTGACCACTGCAAAAGGTTTTGGAAAATAGTGGAGAGGAAGGTTGAAGAAATTGGAACTTATACAATCTGAAAATCTATGTAGTCTAAGGGAAAAGGTAACTCCCAATGGGGGCAAGATTATCTGGAGGAAGTAGCATTTGAGATGAGCTTTAAGGATGGATTGGAATTTTTCAGACAGAGAAAGCATTCTATGCACAAGGAACAACAGCATAAGCAAAGCTTTGGAGACAGGAAAGCGCAGCAAAAGGGGCAGATGAGGAGGGATCTGGAGAGTATCAAGAAGTCCAGTTTGGCTGGTGTTTAAAGTGAGCAAAAGGAAATAAGAATGAGATCAAGCTGGATAAAGTCAGTGACAGATTGTGGATAGACTCGAATGCCCAACTAAGAAGCCAGAACAAAAAGGAGTGGTCTTCATCATGAAAGATTAAAGTTAGATATCAGAAGGGCCTTTCCCACAGGGAAAGGATTATTAAACACTGCATTGGCTACCCCTCCCCCAAAGAAGTTGTGGCCTCTCTTTCTGAAAGCCATCAAGGTCATTAAATAATGGACACATTCTCAACTTCCCTGATGTATGTTAGATGCAAATGTGGCTAGGAGTTGTAATGACACCTCCCTCCAAAAAAAAATCATCCTCTCACTCCATTATTATCAACCTCCCTCCATCCCTCCTGAAATACCTGCCCCACTAGAATACTCTATAATACATCTCCTGGCACACCTTAGTCTTCAGACTTGGGAAAATCCATGGGTGGGAAGATAAATTGACTAATAAAGACACTGCCTCCTACCTGGAGATACTGGATAGTAGGGCTAGAGATGGGTCTAGGAGGCATCAAATGTACCTTACATTACTTTCTCTTCTTCTATGGCCATAAAAAGCTATGTTGTTTTCAGACATCTACAAAAACATTTCTTGACACTAGAACAGGTAGAATGCCATCTAGTGGTGGCTCAGAATGACTGTTGGCCTGAAATAAGTCCTGAAGAAATCTGAAAAGCTGACCTCCTTCTCACTACCAGAAGGTAGCCAGAGAAGTCATCTAATCTAAATCTCTGCCTGCTGACAAACTGGCATCCAAATTATCTCAAAGAATTGAGGACCTCTCTCTTATTCCTGAAGATCTCCAAAATGAAGATTCTGTAGGCCACCTATATTCATTTCATTCAACAAATAGTTATTGTCTAAGCTATTTTCATGTGTACATGGATGGTGTCTCCAGCTAGATCATGAACTTGGTAAAATCAGGAACCAAGATTGCTTTTTATCATCTCTTTTCCCCCTTCTCATCTCCCTGCACTCAATTCATCTTCACCCACGGGGCATGATGATAAATGTTAAAGTCAGTCAGCCTGGCTGACTTGTGCTTCTGGTTACTTTATTAGTGCCAATAAAGACAGCCAGCTCTCCACCAGTCTCCCATGCCACCTAGTGGCGGCATCACCACAAGCCCACCAGAAATCAATCAGCCTACAGAGAGAAGATTCCCCTTCCAATTCTAGGAACACAGTAGGGAGAAAATCAACACTGAAATCAGCAACTCTAGTATAAGGGATTCAGAAACCTTGTTCTTTACCTAAGATCCTAAGTTTCAGAGCTAAGAAGATAGTGATGCTCTCTTCCAACTTCCTCATTTTACATGTGGAAACCAAACAGACACAGAGAAATTAAGTGATTTACCCAGGATCACACAGTAGGTAGCAGAGCTGGGATTTGAACCAAAGTGTGTTAATAACAAATCTAGTAGTCTTTTCCCTGTGCCATCTGGATAGTGAAGGACTAAAGGAAAATGCCTCCCTTATGAATAACATGTACCCTAATAATTGCTGAAGTTTACATAGTAAAAATTTTCAAAGCATTTAAATACATTATTTCATTTGATCCCCAAAACAACCCTACGAAGTAGGTACTGTTTTTTTGTTTGGTTTTTGTTGTTGTTGTTGTTGTTTGCAGGGCAATGAGGGTTAAGTGACTTGCCCAGGGTCACGCAGCTAGTAAGTGTCAAGTGTCTAGAGCCAGATTTGAACTCAGGTCCTCCTGAATGCAGGGCCAGTACTTTATCTACTGCTCCACCTAGCTTCCCCCAGGTACTGTTATTAAACCCATTTTACAGATGAGGCTTAGAAAGCCTAAGGGACTTTGCCAGGGTCATATAGCTAGTGAATGTCTGAAGCAGGATCCAAACACAGGCGCTCTTGACTCCTAACTTCAGCATTTTCATCATGGTGACATACTGCCTTTCATGAGTAGTAGCATGTCATGGGCACAATTGTTGTGGACTTAGAGGCAGGAGACCTGGGTTCTAATCCTATATGTAACTAGCTATGTGACCACAGGTAACTCATTTCACCTTTCTGACAGTTTATTCTTTTGTCAAATGGGGATGATCGTACTGACTGCTAACTGTCTCCAAGCTGTGTAATCTGGAATGTACTTCGTCAGCCTTAAAGCAGCATAGGTGTGAGTGGGCATTATTTTGGCCACCAGGACATTATTCAGTATATGGTAAGAGATTCATCTTGAGCTTTGATCTGGTTGGTTGCAGGCACTGCTTCTGTTGCTGTTGCCGGCATTTTTGCTGCCTTGCGGATTACCAAAAACAAGCTCTCCAATCACGTGTTTGTTTTCCAAGGAGCAGGCGAGGTAGGTACCATGTGCAACCTGGGATCTTCGTTCTTATTTTTAATAATTGGGAGGTCAAGTGGTGCCTATGGGGAGAGGACTGCTTCTTTGGAGATGTGATGAATACTAAGGTTTGGATTTCTCTGTGCTGATACTGAACAAGTGACTGCTAGGGAAGAAGGTGGGGAAACACTGATGTTTAACCTTTTTAAAGTATCAAATGCAAAATCTCACAGTGAGCAGACCCTCCCTTCCATCCCAAATCTCTGCATAATGCCCCTATTCTGGACTTTTTAGGCTGCTATGGGAATTGCCCACCTCATTGTCATGGCCCTGGAAAAAGAAGGCATCCCAAAGGCAGAGGCCACCAAGAAGATCTGGATGGTGGATTCCAAGGGGCTCATCGTGAAGGTAGTGTATGCCAATTCCCTGCAAGCTGCATGTGGCTTTCAGGCATCTAGATAGCACTTGGATCAGTATTGTAGATGGCTTTGTTGATATGGAGTTTGGGACTCAGACTAGATTGAATAGAGTCCAGCACCCCAGAAAGAGATTTCCCTACCCAAGTGTAAGAGGCTAGGTTCCAAGTATAAGAGATTGAATATTTGGAAAGGGGCCACTCTGAACCTCCATTTCCTCGTTTGTAAAATGCTATCTAGCTCATAAGGTCATCATGAAAAAGAGAACTGTCTCTGGAAATAAAAGACCTGGGTTCAGATCCAACCTCTGATGCTCTCTCCCTAATATTTGCTACCTATATGACCTTAACAAGTCATTTACATCTCTCTAGGGCTCAGTTTCCTCACTTGTAGAGTAAGGAAGTTGAATTCAGTGGCATCTGAGGTCCCTTCTGGCTCTAAATCTATGTTTCTAATTATAATGCCCAATGAAATGAAAGAATCCCAAGTCTCCTTTCCACACCTGGCCAAGTAGTTGGGCTAGAGGTAGGTTTTCCCAGCAGGTGGGAATGCCAAGGTTCTGCTAAAGGAGTTACCCCATGAGAAGACTTTGTAACACTTCCGGTTTTGTCATTTAAGGAAAGAAACACCACTTGTTAAAGTCTCCGAAGCATAATCAGGCCTCAGGTAAAAAAAAAAAAAAAACAACAAACCAATAACAACAAAAACTTTCCATAGCCCAGTGTGTAGACTTCTCCCCCTCATCATACTAACCTCATTCCCTCTAGTTCTCTCATTAAAGTAACTAACCAAGCACTCATTTCTCAGTCAAGTCCCTAGCTGTGGATACTCCAGAAGAGATACTCCCAGAGGATGTTACTGATTGGTAGCTAAGGATACTAAATACAGGCCTCTTGTTTGCTCCCTATTTCCTGGATGCTGACTTTAAAGTCTCAGGCCATGGAATTAAGTAGTTTGAGAAACACAAACAACAAACATCTATGAAGCACTTCTTGTGTGTCAGGCACTGCTCTTGGAGCTGAGAGCACAAAGAAAAAGTGAAAACTGTGCCTCCCCTCAGAGAGCTTACATTCTAAAGTGGGAGACTGTGTTCACATACATCAATCTATCCAAGAGTCATTTGAGCTTTGTCATGGAGTTCAGGCCTCTTCATAATCACTGATGCTCAAGTTTAATAATAGATATTCTATATGAAGCCTTTCCTGATCCTCTTAGTTGCTAATTAGTGCTCTCCCTTTCCCCTTAGTAAAAAAAGAATTACTTTTCCTTTCTTTTGTAGACACTTATTTGTGAGGGGGCAGTGTGGTACAGTGTACAGAAAGCTGGCTTTGGAATCTCAAAGACCTGGATTCAAGGTCTTCTCCTGGCACATGCTGGCTTTGTGACCCTGGACAAGTCAATTAACCTCTCAATGTTCCAAACACCTCGCTGAGATTCTTAAGCAGAGCAGGTGCTAATCTGTGTTAGGAGAGGCAAGCACCTGTACTGATAAAGTCACAGAACCTAGAAAGAAACTGAAAATCATCTGCCCTCACTAGAGAAGGGAAGAGGTGGGGACAGAAGTGAAGGAAGGAGAAGGAAAATGGAGAAGAGAGGGAAGAGGAGGAAGAAGGGGGAGGGAAGAAGATGAGGAGGGAGGAGACACACGATTCAACCTAAAATCTTCCTGATTCCAAGCCCACTATACCAGAGTCTCACCCGGTTTGCTTCCACGGCTCAGGGATGTTAGTGATCTTCTTGGTTTATAACTGTTGCTTGTTCCTTCTTTCCCCCAGGGAAGAAGTCACCTGAACCACGAGAAGGAGGTGTTTGCTCAGGACCATGCAGAAGTGAATACCTTGGAGGAGGTGGTCCGGCAGGTGAAACCCACAGCCATCATAGGTGTGTGAAGAGCACCTTCCAATCAGGGACCTGTTTGAGCCACAGATGGGGTTGAGAATGCAGGTTATAGGGAGGAGCTCCACCTGTCAGGAAGCTGTCAAGGAATGGAGGAGATAACTTTGCCTAAGTAGGATGGGACCAAATTAACACAGGCCTTGATTTGAATGTCTCTAAGCAAGTACTGAACTCATCTAATCAAAATCTTCATTGGTGCGATATTGTCCAGCATGCTCCATGGTAGAGCCTGGTCTTAGAGTCAAAAGACCTCTGTTCAAGTCCCAGATCCAACGCTGACACTTAATTTCTTTTTTTTAAAAATGCCACTTTAGTTTTTCCAATTACTTGTAAAGACAATATTTAACATTCATTTTTTAAAATTTTTTATGTTCCAAATCTTTTCTTCCCTCTCTCACTTCTCCTCTCCCTTAGATGGTAGGCGATTTGATATAGATTATATATATATATACACACATATATATACACATGTACACATACACATACACATACACATATACATATACATATACATATATATGCAATCAGGTAAAACATTTCAAGACTGGTCATGTTGTGAAAGAAGGAAAAGACCAAAAGAAAAAAACATTTAAAAAAGCAGAAAGTAAAAAATAGAATGCTTCTATCTGCATTCAAACACCATCAGTTCTTTTACTGTATGTGGATAGCATTTTTCATCATGGGTCCTTTGAAACTGACTGACAGAATTTCTAAAAAAATATTTTTTGAAACTTATAACAACAGTGAACCTCATTCGGAGACCACATGATCACAAACATCAGGTACGGCATAAAAAAGGAAGACACACACTCACCAAAGGCTGACAATCTCACCATTGTTGGGGACAGATCCAATGCATAGACCAAATTGGAAAGGTGATGTCTTCCAAATACTCCTTTTGCAAATCATATCATTCTGATTGCATCATCTCCAGAAAACTGGAGAGCAAGAGTTGTTAAACTTTAGGGCATCATGGATAGCTTTGGCAGTCAGTCTGGGGAAGCCTATGTAGCTCGTCTCAGAATCATGTTTTTAAATGAATAAACTAAAATATATGATTAAAAAGGAAATCATTTATATTGAAACACACTTATCAAAATTTTTTTTTAAGTTCACAGACCCCTGTGTAAATACCCCTGTTCTCCTGGAAGTGATCCAAAGACTTTAGCCAAACCATCTTCACAGAAAAAAAAAAAAGAATGGATGTTGTCCAGATTAGAATTAGTTGCATAGACAACCTGTAGAGCTCATCCCTCAGCTCATCATGTGAGCTACAAAATTTAGCAAATATCATTTTTCTGATTTTGCAGATGAAAAAAAGTCAGAGCCAGGATTTGAACCCAAGCCACATGGCTCCCCATCCAACATTCTTTCCAATATACCACAACCTCTTCTCTTTTCCTCATGGATAAAATCAAATCAGTATTTACTGAGTTCCTACTCTGTGCTAAACCCCACGTGAGACAACATGGGGACTGTCCATAACCCCTAAAAAAGCTACAGCTTAATGCCTTTCCTCACTCCCCTAGGAGTTCATTCTCTTTCCCTCCTCAAATTGTCATGTATCTGCTTTCGTATTTCTGTCTTATATTCTACCCCCACCAACAGCATAAAATATAGGCTCCTTTAGAACAATCTTTCAATCAATGAGCATTTATTAAGCACCTACTATGTGCCAAGCACTATGCTAAGCATTAGAGGGTAGGGCTATGGGACCTCACCATGGTACATTAACTACACTTACATGAACACTGGGTCTGGAATCAGAGGTGTCGGGTTCAAACACCACTTATGTCTTTTATTAACTAAGCGGCCAAACCCCAGTAAAGTGACTTGGCAGATGGGCTAAAGAACGTTGAGGGTAACTGAGGGGTCTCAGACCCATTGATGAGTCAGGAGCATGTCTAGTCCAAGCATGTGAAGACTTCCCTTCATAGAATGGACAGGTGAGAACAAGCTGTTCCAATGGCCATGGAGGTGGCTGAAGCAAGCTCCATGGAGTGCCCTGAGCTCGGTCAGACATTGAAGATGCCAAGGTCATCCATCCACTGCATCTCAAGCCATCATCAGTCATCTTGACTCTTGTCTTGCCACTGCACCTTGATTGCCACTCTGGACTTACTATTGTTTTGCCCTGGAAGAGAGAGAGAGGCTGACAATTTCAGACAACCTCTGCCTCACTTAAATCCTATTTATGCACAAGTCAATGAATTGTGTATAAATACCATTTTACCATTATTACCCACCACAAAATTCTGTGGTGATGGATAAGTGATGAAGCAGCAGGTGCGGATACACTGGGAGCAGCAGTCACAACCCTGCACAAAGGAGGCCCAGGCCATAGGGCCATCCGCAGGAGCAGCAGTGGGATTTGGCAGCCCCATGAGTGTCTGAGAATCCTTTTTTAAGAACCGCACTGCTCAGGGCAGCTAGGTGGTACAGTGGATAAAGCACTGGCCCTGGATTCAGGAGGACCTGAGTTCAAATCCGGGCTCAGACACTTGACATGTACTAGCTGTGTGACCCTGGGTAAGTCACTTGACCCTCATTGCCCAGCAAAAAAACAAAAACAAAAAAACAACAAGAACCACACTGCTCACCTCCTGTCATGAGGAAGGGGCTAGAAAAGGTGTCCTAAAATTTTTCTGCTTCACCCCTAACCTGCTTTCTGCATCAGGTGGGATCCCACCCTGCAATTAAAACACAAAAGAAATACAAAAATTTTGCAAAGATAAGGTTCTCCACCAACCAGCACCAGACTATCCATATGTGGAAATATGGGAACAGCAAATGGAGAGATTTTGAATGCTGTGGATAAGTTTCCCAATCTTGGTAGTGTACTTTCCTGGGATATCCTCATGCATGCGTTGCCAGAGCTAGCTCAGTGTTTGGGAGGCTCTGAAGGAAAGTGCAGGAGAGGAGTAATGGATTAGATTGCCTACTGAACCGAAGGTTCACAGAGCCGTTGTGCTGCTTTCATTGTTGTATGCCTGTGAAATCTGGACAGTCTACCTGCACCATGCCAGCAAACTAAATCGCTTCCATTTGAATTGTCTTAAGCAGATTCTGAAGATCACCTGGAAGAATAAGATAACAGACACTAAGGTCCTTTCAGGAACTCAACTGCCAAGCATTCAAACTCTATTACAGAGTGTGCAACTCTAATTCATTGGCCATATTGTTCAAATGCAAAATATACACTTACCTAAAAGACTATTTTATGGAAAGTCACACAAGGTAAATGCTCACAGGGAGATCAGAAGAAGCGATATAAGATAACTCTCAAGATCTCTTTGAAGAACTTTGGAATCAGTTGTAAAACATGGGAGACACTGGCACAGGACCATCCAGCATGGCCTGCCCACATCAAAGAAGGCGCTGTGCTCTATGAGCAAAGCAGAATTAAAGTAGCTCAAAAGAAAGATGAGATGTACAAATTTAGAGACATCTCTAATCCAGATATTCACATGAACTATTTGTGCCCTACCTGTGGTTGAGCCTTCTGAGCTCATATAGGTCTGATCAGCCAAGTCAGGCACGCCATGCCTTGACCCTGACATAGTGATTTCATTTTGGCCATCTTGAGCACAAAGAACAACCAACCATAATTTTTTTAAATGGGAAATGATGATGGCATCTATTTTCCAAAGTTGTTAGGAGGATCAACTGTTATATGTAAAATGCTTTGCAAAGTGTAAGGTGATATATAAATAATTTTATTATAAGCTATCATTATTATTCGTTTTAAATGGCTATAAGAATACCATTTATTCCCCCAAAGTTGTGAGGATTAGATGAATTATTATATGTGAAGTGATTTGCAAACCTTAAAGCATTTTGTGAATTATATTATTATTGTTATTATTATAATTCATCTTTTAAATGGGGATAATGGTAGCACTTGTTTCTCCAAGTTGGTTGTGAGGATCAAATGAGTTATTATACATAAAGCACTTTGCAAACCTTAGAAGGGTTATATAAAATATATTGTTGTTATTGTTGTTCCTTTAAATGGGAATGATAATAGCACCTATTTCCCAAAGTCATGAGGATCAAATGGGTTAACATATATAGAGCACTTTGTAAACCATAAAATGCTATATAAATAATATTATTTTTAAATTAATATTAGGTATTAAAATTATTATTAATAATAATTTTTTGGCGGGGCAATGGGGGTTAAGTGACTTGCCCAGGGTCTCATAGCTAGTAAGTGTCAAGTGTCTGAGGCCAGATTTGAACTCAGGTACTCCTGAATCCAGGGCCGGTGCTTTATCCACTGCACCACCTAGCTGCCCCCAATAATAATCTTTTAAATTGGTATAATAGTAGCACTTGTTTCCCTAAGATGTTATGAGGATCAAATGAGTTAATAGAGGTAAGGCACTTAGCAAATCTTAAAGCACTATGTAGATCATATTGTTGTTGTTGTTGTTGTTTATTACCTTTGTGACTTTAGGCAACTTACTTAATCTCTCCAGGCTTCAGTATCTTTACCTGTAAAATGAGAGGCTTGGACTGGCTGGCCTCTGAGATCCCTCCCAGCTATACGTCTCTGATCCTGGGATTGCTTCCGTTTTTGTCTTTGAATGTCCAGCACCCTGCCCATAGGAGGCACTAAATGAGATTAGATTGATGAGGACACCAAAGACAGAGGGATTAAGTGCCTTGCCCAGAATCACATAGGCAAGAAGCAGCAAAGCCAGAATGCATGAGGTGACGCTCCCTCTGGGAGGTACAACAAGGGGGCTTTCAGCTGCCGGTGGTTTGTGGACAGCAAGGGACACAATTCTTTTCTCTTGGGCAGGGGTGGCCGCTGTTGCGGGAGCTTTCACCGATCAGATTCTGAAGGATATGGCCTCTTTCAACAAACGACCAATCATCTTCGCCTTAAGCAATCCCACAAGCAAAGCTGAGTGTACTGCTGAGAAATGCTACCACCTGACAGAGGTAAGCACCCAGGATGCTCACAGCCTCCCTTCCCCTACACAAGGGAGTGACCCTGCAGGAGATGGAGACAGGCCCTGGGGCAGAGCCAGGACAAAATCTAGGCCTTAGACACTGCCCTTCACAAACTCATCCCTCCCCTGGGACCAACCCAATCACAGACACAGCAAGAAGATGCCTCTTGAGGGTTTATAGTAGTGGGGAGGGGGTTGTAGGGTTTAGGGAGAGCACTGTTGTTATTCCAGAGAAAAATATACAGCAAGGGGGATGGAGGAACTAAGAGATCAACCTCGTGTAGTTTGGGGAATTCTGAAGAATCTCTCCCCCAGCCCCACCTTGACCACCCCACCCCCACAGGGTTCTCTCCTTGCAGAGTCAAGAGACAAGGACAGTCAGTCAGTCAACAAGCATTTCAAAGGAAAGGAACATTCATTCCTGCCCTTAAGGAGCTCACCTTCCAACAGGGGAGATAACATGCAGATAACAGTGTATTTATGAGATATATACAGTATGGATGGAAGGTAATCTCAGCGGGAAAGCACCAGCAGTGGGGGACTGAAAAGAAAAAGTCCCTTGCAGAAAATAGGATTTGAGATGAGTCCTGAAGGAAGTCAGAGGTAAAGAAGGAGAGCCTTCCAGGGCCTAGGGTTGTCCTAGGGGATGACCTGTACAAATGAACCAATGGAGTGACTTGTGTGAGGAAAAGTAAAGAAGCCAGTATAATGGTATTGCAGACTACATAGAGGGGGATAAAGTATAGGAAGACAGGAAAGGTAGGAAGGGAATGGATTGGTAAAGACTTTTAAGCCAAAGGAGTTTATATATTTGATCCTGGAGGTAATAGGGAGCCACTGGAGTTTAGAGGAGAGAGAGGAGAGGGACAGTGGGCATGCTCAGACCTATACTTTAGAAAAATCACTTTGTCAGATGAGTGAAAGATGGATTGGAATGGGGAGAGATTTGAGGCAGGGAGGTTAAGTGGAAAGCCATTGCAGTAAGCCAAGTGAGAGATAATGGGAAGTTGTGTTAAAATTGCATTTTGTTCTGGTCCCCCTGACCACCCCACCCCAATTCTAGCCAGTATAGTAAGTTTATAAGTAGCCAGTATGAAGTGGCAATAGCAGGAAGTGAGATTGCAAAGGGGACCCTAGAAGTCATGTGCAGACCATCCCAAAGATCAGAAGAGCATAATTGGTAAACTGTATCATATATTAACCAAAAATTACATCCCGGTAGCAGGTACTGGATCAAGGGAAGCCATCCAGGCTTTGCTGTCAGAGCCTATTGGTCCTATATGATGTGTAAATCTCAGACAAGTTCCAAACATCCACAATGAGACCAGATCACCAAATGGTGCAGATGATGTGTGATGATGTGGATGTGTTAACTTTAAAGATTTTTCCAACAACTTTGATGTGATTTGGATATGTTAATAAAGGTACCCCAAGGTAGCACAGATCAGAGTCTGTTCCCAAAAGAAAACCTTTAAAAATGAGAAAGTAAAAATGATACAGTTGGACCACAGATTGGATATGTGGTGTGGGTGACTAAAACTGGGGAGATATAGATGACACTAAAGTTGTGAGCTTGGATGCCTGGGAGAATGGTGGTCTCTTCAACAGTAATGGGAAAGTTGAAAAGAGGAGAGGGTCTGGGAAAGTTCTCTTTTGGACATGATAAACTTAAGATGCCCTTAGGACATCCAATTCAAGATGTCCTAAGACTAATTGGTGAAATAATCTCTCAAAATACAAGGTACATAGATCCAGGAATCTGCATAAAAATGAACCCAATGATACAGAGAGAAGAGAGCCAAGGGCAGATCCTTAAGGGGACACTCATGGTCAGTAGATGTTACCAAATGAAGATCCAGCATTGGAGAGGAGTGGTTAGACAGGCCGAAGAACCATCATGAAAACCTAGAGAGGTGAGATTATTCAGGAGAAGAATGTTACAGACAGTGTCAAGGGCTAAAGAATAGTCCAGAAAAATGATGATTGAGAAAAGGTCATTAGATTTGGCAAAGAAGCCATTGGTTCCTTTGAAGAGAGCGATTCTGTTTGAGTGAGGAGGTTTAGAAGTGAGTGAGAGGAGAGGAAGTAGAGATACTGATTATAAATCACTTAAGGAGTTTAACTGGGAAGAGAAAGAGAAATTCGGGATAACAATTAGTGGGGATAGTAGGACCAGGTGAATGTTTAAGGACGGAGGAGACATGGGCATGTTTGTAGGCAGCAGGGAAGGAATCCATAGATAGGAAGAGATTAAAGGTTAGAAAGAGGGACAGCTATGTGGCACAGTGGATAAAGCACTGGCCCTGGAGTCAGGAGAACCTGAGTTCAAATCCGTCCTCAGACACTTGACACTAGCTGTGTGACCTTGGGCAAGTCACTTAACCCCAATTGCCCTGCAAAAAAAAAAAAGAAGAAGAAGAAAGAAAGAGAATGAGAGCAATAATGAGAGCAATCTGCTTCAGAAGGCAGGCAGGGATGGCACCAGAGTGGAAAGGTCGCTGGACCTGTGATTTCATTGCTAGAGGGAGTTTCCTCATCAGGGAACTCCCTCTGCCAATGCGGGTTGGCACCTTTTGTACAACTTGGAGCCTTAGAGAATTGACCAGAGCACCAAGAGGTTAAGTGACTTGGTTCCATAGCCAGTATTCATCAGAGGTGGAAGGGACATGAACCCAGGTTATCTTGGCTCAGAGACCAGCTGTGTATCTTCTGTGGCATAAGTGCCAAATCACATAGCTACTCCCTGACAGGCAGGCCACAGGTGCTTCATTCAAACACCAGAGGCCCTCCTCTGTTCTTAAGGTTGCTATTGTTCATTTGTTCTTGTTAATATTAGTCTTTACAGATATGAATGAGTCAGACATCCTTGGAGTCAAGCATAAAAGCCCTTCCTTCATTAGAATACAGACAGACAAGCAGAGCACTAGACTTCCTCTCCATCCCTGATATTCTTGTCTTATAATTATCTATGTATAGATTATATTGTCCTCCTAGAGTTTGGGTAAATCAGTCTGTGCCTTCGTTATCTTTGCATTTCCCCCAGTATCTTACACATAGTAGGCATTTAATAAGTGTCTGTCCAATTCAATCCATCTCGGTTTTGGGAACTGACAGTGATGCAAATTATAAGTGGAATCAATTGACCAGTGAATCAGTAAACATTTGTCAATTACCTACTATGTGCTGGGTACTGTGCCCAGTGCTGGAAATAAGAGACAAAGAATGAAACAGTTCCTGCTCCTTAAGGAGCAGGAACTAAGGTAGTGGCTATGTGAATAGTGAGAAGAAGACTGGAGGTGAGAGATGTTGTGGAGGCAAAATTAGCAGGATCTAGGAAGTGATGATAGGATGCCATCATGGTCTTTCCCAGCTAGATGCCTCAGTGGATAGAGCCTTGAGCCTACAGCCAGGAAGAACTAAGTTCAAATCCAACTTTCAGATACTTACTAGCTGGGTGACCCTGGACAAGTCACTTTACCTCCGTTTGCCATAATCCACTGGAAAAGGAGATTGCAAATCATTCCAGTATCTTTGCCAAGAAAATACCACAGACAGTGTGGTCCATGGGGTCACAAAGAGTCAGATATGACTGAATGACTAAAGAATAGCAATAGTAAGTGATTGGCTGTGTAGGGGTAAGGGAGAAAAGTAGTCAAGGACAGATCTGGGAGACTGGAAGGATGGCGTGGCCCTCCAGATAAACAGGGAGGTTCAGAAGAACAGTGGATTAGGGCAGAAAATGATGATGAGAATGGAAGCTTCCACTGGTCAGGAGTTTTGGCCTGGTACATAGTAGGCATAAATATTGAATGATTGATTTGTCTTCCTATCCCCAGCACCTTATATAGGCCTGGCACATCATGGCTGTGTTGCCCCTTCACTGCTGGTTAGTTCAGATGAAGTATAGCCTTTGGTTCAACTAGTGTCTATTAAGGGTCTCCCATGAGCCTAAGGGCTCAGACTATGATTTATACTTCCATGTATTCGTGTATTCATTCAGCCAATGCTTACTTATACGTCTGTATGTATATATAGTCATTCATTAGTCAACATTTACTGAACATTGACTCTATGTGAGGCATAGTGCTAAGCATCATGGAGCATATAGAAGTTGCCAGGAGATCACAGCATGTCGAAAGGGTGAGACTTTCACATAAACAGTTAAGGATTGGTACCAGCAGGATGTGGTGAGTTGTGAATCCAGGGTCACAGGCTTACTCCCTCTCCGGGCCAGTTGGCTTCACACACAGAAACTTCTTTTTCTTGGCCACAAATTTCCTGCCAACCTTCTCCAAGTGCGTGTTCTTGGTCATAGGAATGACCAGAAGAGGAAAATTTGTGGCTTTAGGCAAACGGTCCACCACCACGGTCAAAAAACAAACAAACACTCAGACATGTGCCCCTTTCTCTCACAGGGCCGAGGGATCTTTGCCAGCGGGAGTCCATTTGACAAAGTGACCCTGGAAGATGGCAGGACCTTTTTCCCTGGGCAAGGAAACAATGCATATGTGTTCCCTGGAGTGGCGCTGGGCGTCATTGCCTGCGGAGTCCGGCACATCCCTGATGAGATCTTCCTCCTCACGGCTGAGGTGCGGTATTCTCCCTCACCCACCAACGGGCCCCACTCTGCACTCGTAATATTAGCATTTCTAGAAAAGGTGGATTCCAGATAGTTTCTCCCATATTCAGTAAGGGATCAATGTAGAAAATAGCAGGATATGATCACAAGAGAGAATATGGGCAGCTGGACCTGAAGTCAGGATGACTGGGTTCAAATCCAGCCTCAATCACTTACTAGATGTGTGACTCTAAGGCAAGTTATTTAACCTTTGTCTGCCTCAGTCTCCTCATCTTTAAAATGGGGGTAATAATAGTACCTACCCCACAGGGTTGTTTAGAGGATCAAATGAGATAATACCTTTAAAGTACTAAGTACAGTGCCTGGTAAACAATAGGTGCTTAATAAATGCTTGTTCACTTCAAATAATATTGTAGAATGTTTGGGGTTTTTTTGGTTGGGTTTTTTTTTGTTGTTGTTTTTTTTTGGTGAGGCAATTGGGGTTAAGTGACTTGCCCAGGGTCACACAGCTAGTAAGTGTCAAGTGTCTGATGCTGGATTTGAACTCAGGTCCTCCTGAATCCAGGACCAGTGCTCTATCCACTGCGCCACCTAGCTGCCCCTCAAATAATATTAATAACACTAGTTAGCATGTATTTAGTGCTTTAATGTTTACAAAGTACTTTATAAATAATATCTCATTTTTTCCTCACAATGGAGATGGGCTCCACTTTCTTAGTTTCACCCAAAGAGAACTGACCTGGTGGAGAGGGGCTAACAACTCACAGCCCATTTCCCTTTATATGTCGCTTTACTGACAATAGCTCACAGCCAATACTTGGAGATTCATTTGTGGAGCTGGGATTGCAACCCAGGCCTTGGGACCCCAAACCACAAGTGTTTTTTCTACTACATCCTCATTGCCCTTCTGTAATGGAATGACCTCCGGACCTGGAATCAGAAGAAAAGAGTTCAAGTCTTACTTACTCTACTTATTTACTCTATCCCCTGCACCACCTAGGCAAATATTTAATTCTCAAGAGAGTGTGGCTCTGCATTGATAAGAGGCATTTACTCCATTGTTCAGGGAGTTACCTATACTAATGAAAGCACAAGGGGGGCAGCTAGGTGGCGCAGTGGATAAAGCACCTGCCCTGGATTCAAGTAGACCTGAGTTCAAATGTGGCCTCAGACACTTGACATTTACTAGCTGTGTGACCCTGGGCAAGTCACTTAACCCTCATTGCCCCGCCCCCCCCAAAAAAATAAATAATGAAAGCACAAGTGACTATGTTCTTACTACTCACCTCACAGAGTTGCTCCAGGAATCAAACTAAATGATTTTTATGTAAGTACTTAGTGACTGTAAAACAGTGAACACGTGGTAGCTGTTACCACAACTTCTTTGTCTCCCCCACCCCCAATCCCCTTTCCCATTTCATGACACAGCCATTCTCGGAAGAATATGATGACTTTTCCCTGAAGCTTAAATTTGACACCAAAGGAGGGAGAGAGACATTGGTTGGTTTCCTAGTCATGGGAATGAAGCTGAGTTGAAAGATGGGCTGACCACTAGACCCAACAACTAGCAGGGCTGGAGGTTGAGGTTAGGGGTAGGAAGGATTAGAGTTGGGGGCTGAGAGAGAAGAGAACACAAAGGCTGGGTCTTGGGCCAAGCCACCTGCCACAAGGCACACAGAGATGGGCAGCTCTGGGCCCTGGTCCTGAGGGCTGCTTCCTGAGCCCTAAGGAGTTACCCTGTTGCCTCTGTCCTCCCTACAGTGGCTGAACATCTTATTCATCCCCCACCCCCACCCCCACCCCCCCGCCCCCATGTCTATCTGAAAAGCCTCACTCTTGTGACTGTTCTGGGAGCGTACGTGTGGCTTTGGTTGTTCATTCAGCTCTTCTCTTTTCCCCAGCACATTGCCCAGGAGGTCTCTGATCAACATCTCGCCCAAGGGCGCCTCTACCCACCACTAAGCACCATCCGGGATGTGTCCCTAAGAATTGCAGTCAAGGTAAGAGCTAGACGGGGTCAAGCACTGATTGATTGGGTGATGACAGAACCCAACAAGGAGTGCGAAAACTTCTGAAGAGTCAAGTGACTCTTGTAAGATCCCAAGTGTCACATGATCAATTCATGCCATGCAATCAATTTTTATGAAGCCCTTTGGACTGCATAGCCAGCTTTGTGCTAGGCAGTGGGGGATCCAACTGTCCCTGCCTGGCAGGAGCTTACATTCTGCTTGAGGAAAATAACATTTTCCTAGAAAATCAAGTAGAAAATATAAACAAAGTCATTTCTAGGGGGAAGACAGCAGGAACTGCTGGGATTGGGATAGGCAGTTTTCAGTAAGATAGCATTGGAGGGGCAGCTAGGTGGCACAGTGGATAGAACACCGGCCCTAGAGTCAGGAGGATCTGAGTTCAAATCCGGCCTTAGACATTTGACATTTACTGGCTGTGTGACCCTGGGCAAGTCACTTAACCCCAATTGCCTCACCAAAAAAAAAAATAGCATTGGAGCTGAGCTTTGAAAGGAGTTAGTCATGTCTGTTTCTGCTGGGTCCCATTCCTTCTGCAGGTCTCATAAAGCCTGGGTTTTTGTTTCTGTTTTTGTTTTTTGGAAACAAGTGCCTGGTGAATAGTCTTTAAATCGCTGCCTCCCCAATTCCAACTTGTTCTTTTTATCCCAGGTCCTTGACTATGCTTACAAACACAGCCTGGCCTCATGGTACCCAGAGCCTGAGGACAAGGAGGCCTTTGTGAGGTCTCTGGTCTACACTCCAGAATATGACTCATTTGTGCTGGACAGCTACATGTGGCCCAAAGAAGCAGCAGAAGTACAAAAGATCTGAGGCCATCTCCTTGGCTCACAATGGCGAGTTTGGTCCCACCCCCATCCCCATGGAGTGAAACTATATTCAGGTTTGGAACGTTACAATATAAACGGATCCCCAAAATGCTTGTGCTTGTCCTTGTATTTTTTTAAGTTAGAGCTCTTGGAGAGAGCACCAAGCGGGCAGCCAGGTGGCACAGTGGATAGAGTGCCAGGCCTGAAGTCAGAAAGATTCATCTTCCTGAGTTCACATCTGGCCTCAGACACTAGTTGTGTGACCCAGGACAAGTCACTTAACCCTGTTTGCCTCAGTTTCCCCATCTGTAAAATGAGCTGGAGAAGGAAATGGCCAACCACTACAGTGTCTTTGCCAAGAAAACCCCAAAGGGGTCACAAAGAGTCAGACACGACTGAAACAACTGAACAATAACAAGCGTACCAAGCAGTAAGTGTGCCGTCGAGACTTACTGGAGCATATGTGATTGAGAGTGGTTTTGTGGAGGGCCCAGAAAGCCAGCACTCCCCTTTTTTATAAATCTTCCCTTGGCTCTTTCACAGGTCCCAGGATGCCCTTCAAAGAGGGAGACACTTCCTTTCTAGAGAATGACAGGAAAGCATTTCCAGTAAGAGGAATTGGATAGGGGTGGCTAGGTGTTGCAGTGGATAGAGCACTGGTCCTGGATTCAGGAGGACCTGAGTTCAAATCCAGACTCAGACACTTAACACTTACTAGCTGTGTGACCCCGGGCAAGTCACTTAACCCAAATTGCCTCACACACAAAAAAAGAGGAATTGGATAATGAGCAAGGTGGGGTTGGGGTGAGGTAAAAACCAAACGATCCTATCTGGAGCAGACAACAGTGGTCTCCCTCATACCGAGAGAAACCCTCCCCCAACAAATAATACCCCCATGAGTCCTGCTAGCCCCATCACTAGTATTAGAGGGTGGGGCTGGAATACCCCATTGTCATGAACAGGTTCTTAGAACATATTTGAGTTCATCATCTATTCAAAACCATGTGTTACCAGTCTCCATTATCCTCTGCATCTCTGCCTTTTCTCCAACCAACCAGAATTAACCACATGATATCTCAGTTAGCCAGTCAACAAGTATTTAGCAAGGTCCTATTATGTTGGGGATACAGGCAAAGGGAAAGCAGTTTCTGTCCTCAAAGAGCTCACATTCTAATGGGGGAGACGACATACATATAAACAGCTATGTGGTAACAAGATATATGCAGGGGCTGGGGGGAGAGGAATTAGAGGTAATCTCAGGGAAAAGATACCAACATTAAGAGAGACCAGAGGGGAAACTAGGTGGTGCAGTGGATAGAGCACTGGCCCTGGATTCAGGAGGACCTGAGTTCAAATTTGACCTCAGACACTTGACACTTACTAGCTGTGTGACCCTGGACAAGTCACTTAACCCCAATTGCCTCACCAAAACAGAGAGAGAGAGAGAGAGAGAGAGAGAGAAACAAACAAACAGGAAAGCTTACAAAAGGTTGGATTTAGCTAAGACTTGACAGAAGCCAGAAGGTGAATGGAAGTGAGATGGGAGAGTTTTCCAGGAATGAGGGACAGCCAGTGAAAATTCCCAGAGCTGGGAGATCATGTGTCTTGGGTGAGGAATGGCAAGGAGGCCCGTGTCACTGAACTGAAGAATACATGGAGAAAGCTAAAGATTAGAGGGGTAGAAAGGGGCTGGACTAGGCTCCAAAGAGCTTTAAAAGCCCATCAGAGGGGCAGCTAGGTGGCGCAGTGGATAGGGCACTGGCCCTGGATTCAAGAGGACCTGAGTTCAAATCTGGCCTTAGACACACTTACTAGCTGTTTGACCCTGGGAAAGTCACTTAACCCCAATTGCCTCACACACAAAAAGCCAATCAGAGGATTTCCTATTTGATTTTGGAGGTAACAGGGAGCCACAGGAGTTTATTAAAGGTGTGGGGGAAGAGGGGGAGAAATAAGGTCAGACCTGTGATTTAGGAAGGTAACTGAAATCTGACTGGAGGAAAATCTGAAATGGAAAGAAATTGGAGTCAGGGAGATCAATCAGGCAGACCAAGCCTTAAATTGGCATTATCCTCAACTTGGCCCTATCTCCCTCCCCATGTAGCCAATCAGTTGCCAAATCTTGGATAATGCCAAATTGAGACATGACATAATAAGGACCTATACCATGGTGGTAGCCATGTCAAAAGAAGGAAAGGGGGCATATCTGAGAGATATTAGAGAAATTTGAGAATGGCCAGCATGCAGCAAGAGATTAGAAATGATAATAACAACAAATAACATTATCTAGTGCTTACTATGTGATAGACACTATTCTGGTGATTGTTCTTCAGTCGTGTCTAATTCTCTGTGACCCTATTTAGGGTTGTCTTGCCAAAGATATTGGAGTGGTTTGTCATTTCCTTTTCCAGCTCATTTTACAAATGAGGAAACTGAGGCAAACAGGGTTATGTGACTTACCCTGGATCACACAGCTAGTAAGTTTCTGAGACCAGATTTGAACTCTGGAACATCATGGATGCTATTATATAAATGCTCATTCCCCCCTTCTTTTCCTTTCCTTTTCCTTCCCTTCCCATCCTTTCCTTTCCCTTTCTTTCTTTTTTTAAAATTATTTTTTGTGAGGCAATTGGGGTTAAGGGGGTTAAGTGACTTGCCCAGGGTCACACAGCTAGTAAGTGTTAAGTGTCTGAGGCCGGATTTGAACTCAGGTCCTCCTGAATCCAGGGTGGGTGCTCTTTCCACTGTGCCACCTAGCTTCCCCTTCCCTTTCTTTCTTTTTCTAAGCTCCCATACAAGAAACATGTATTGTCAAAGTTTCTCAGTTTTGAGCCCTAAATGCTGTTTGGGTTCACTATCATCATTTTCCTCTGAATCTCCCTCCAACCAGCCATAATTAGTCAAGTGAAACCATATTAATACAAAAGGTTATTTCTAGAATACTAGGAAAATAACAAGGAATGAGCAGCTCACCCTCCACCCTTTTCCCCAAAACACTTCCTTCTAAAGTTCTGGTCAGGGAGGATCCAGTTCCCCTTGCCAATGCCCTCTGTGCTGTCAGAGACTTTGAGAAATATGTGTAGTGGCAGAATTGGGAGCACAGATACCAGTGGGTCACAAAGCCCTAGGTTACTTTCATCATCATCAGTGATGTCCAGAAAGGATCCTACCCTCCCTCTCTGCCATTTATTCTCCCCCTTCCCTCCCATGTCTCTCAGAGCTCTTTTTAAAACCTCCCATGCTCAAAGATTTCTGGCACAGGCCTCCTGAGATGTATGGTTCAGGACTACATGTCCCAGTGAGCTTCAAGGCATTGAAGGAACCTTTAGGTTTCCCAAAGTGCCTCCCTAATCTCAGTATTATGTCTCATAAATTTGGGGACAAATTTCCTCAATCTGGGGTTAGACCAAGGATACATCCCAAACCAATGACATTTGAGAAATGTATGGCCACCCTTTCATTCCCAAATCTTGTGAGAAACCCCAAGAGAAAGCTAAGAACCATTGTGCTCAGAAATTGGGCACACACTCCATGTGCACTTAGTGACCAGCCATGAGAAGATGCTTCAGTTGTGATTCTAAAGCAAGGGGAGTAGGGAGCAAGATTGCATTGGTCATAGGCAAAAATAGACGTCAAGTCTCCAACCCCTAAAGCAGTCCTGTTCATGTAAAACTAATTACTTCATGGGGCCAAAGACCATTTCAGGAATTACATAGCTTTCAAAAATTAACTATATAAAGAGCTTTTCTGTTGAACTCAAATGAACACCTGGAGGTGTGTTCAATGGTTTGCTTTGTATTATTTTAACCTTGAAAAATTGGAGAAAATTCTGAAGAAATTGAGGAAAAAAGAAAACCTGCTGCCAGAGTCTCAAAAGGTAGAGGAAATGAAAGGAATTAATTTTAGATTCCCTTCTGTAGGGTTCAGTAATTCACTTAAATTCACTGCTCTCGGGGCAGCTAGGTGGTGCAGTAGATAGAGCACCGGACCTGGAGTCAGGGGTACCTGAGTTCAAATCCGGCTTCAGACACTTAACACTTACTAGCTGTGTGACCCTGGGCAAGTCACTTAACCCCAATTGCCTCACTAAAAAAATTTTTTTTTTAAATTAAAAAAAAAATTCACTGCTCTCACCACTGGATGTCATGGTACATCCAGCTGTAGTCCCTGCTGCTGGGATGGCTTAGGCTAGTGAATTTGGGGAGTTCTGAGCCTCAGTAGGGCTACAGCCAAACCTCTAAGTCTGGTGCCAAAGCAGTGAGCCTTCAAGAGTGGAGGACCATGGGGCAGCTAGGTGGCGCAGTGTATAGAGCACCGGCCCTGGAGTCAGGAGTACCCGAGTTCAAATCCGGCCTCAGACACTTAACATCTACTAGCTGTGTGACCCTGGGCAAGTCACTTAACCCCAATTGCCTCACAAAAAAAAAAAAAATGAGTGGAGGACCACCAGGCTTCCAAAGGAGGGGCAAGCCAGTGCAGGTCAGAAAAATAAAGTGGATTCAAGCTTCCATGATGATCAACAGCATGATTAGGCCCATGAAAAGCTACTGCTACTTACTTCCAACTTGGTCGATAGGGGGATTCAGTCTTAAGGAGAAAAAAGTACTGCTCTCTATGCTCTGTAGTGACAAGAATCTAGTCCTTCCCAAAGCAGCTTCCTCATAGAGAAAAGTTTAGCCTTCTCAAAGGGAAGTGTTTGAACCTAGACATTTCTAAACTTAGGGAACAATGACCAGGGAATCTAGTCCCTAATGATCTATCCCTGAAACAAGAAAGTAAAGCTTCATTGTAAACTCAAAAACATTATTATAAATAAATTTGTGTTAATATGGGGGGAGCTTAAGGAAGCCCTATTTCTGCTAATAGACAAAAATTTCCCCCAAGATTAAGGCAGATAAGTGAGAGCTTCTAAGTTACCATTCCTCTCAATCCTCTGGTTTGGATGTCAAGTTATTATATCGTAGTAGTTTCCCATAAAGTACTGAAATGGAGGAAGTATGGTATAGCAGGGATGGTGTTGAATTTGCAGTCAAAGGACCCCAGTTTGAATTCTGCCTCATTCACTTATTAGTTGTGCGACCATGGGCAAGTTACCTCACCTCTCTCGTCAAGTAAAGATGATCTCTCAGTACACTTCCTGCTTTAAATTTTATGACTATAATGGAAAAATTCCATAGGAGAGCTTCTTTTTTATAGTTTTTCTTTTAATTTTGATAACATTTTTATTTAAAGTTTTGAGTTCCAAATTTTATCCCTTCTTCCATCTCTCCCCTACCCCCTTCCTGAGAAATAAAGCAATCAGATATAGGTTATATATGTACAATTATGTAAAACATTACCATATTAGTCATTTTGTACAAGAAAACTCAAATGTAAAATATGAAAGTGAAAAATAGCATGCTTCAGTCTGTTCAATCAGTATCATGTTTTTTTCTTTGGAGGTGAATAATATGCTTCATCATTAGTCCTTTGGAATTGTCTTGGATCATTGTGTTGCTGAAAATAATTAAGTCATTCACAGTTCTTCATCAAATAATATTTGTCACTGCACAATGTTCTCCTGGTTCTTCTCACTTCATTATGCATCAGTTCATACAAATCTTTCCAGGCCTTTCTGAAATCATCCTGCTTGTCATTTCTTTAAGCACAATAATGTGACATTACAATCATATACCATAGATTGTTCAGCCATTCCTCAAATGATGGGCATTCCTTTGATTTCCAATTCTTAGCCACCACAAAAAGAGCTGCTATAAATATTTTTGTACAAATAGGTATTTTTCTCCTTTTTGCGATGTCTTTGGGATATAAACCTAGCAGTGATATTGATGGATCAAAGGGTATACACAGTTTTATAGGCCTTTGTTCATATTTCCAAATTGCTTTCCAGAATGGTTGGATCTGTTCACAATTCTACCAACAGTGGTCCCAGTTTTCCCACATCCCCTCCAACATCCAACATTCTCTATATGAGGTCTTTATAAGTGATAATTGTTGCAAAAATTCTTTCCCAGTTTTCTGCTTTCCTTATAATTTTGGTTACATTGGTTTTGTTTGTGAAAAAAAAGCTTTTTAATTTTATATAATCAAAATTATCTATTTTACATTTTGTAATGCTCTTTATATCTTCTTTGGTCCTAAATTCTTCCTGTCCATAAATCTGACAGATAAACTCTTCCATGCTTTCTTTATTATTATTATTATTATGAATAGAATTTTATTTTCCAAAATATATGTAAAAACAAAATTTTAACATCACTTTTTAAAAAATTTTGTGTTCATGCTTTCTTAATTTGCTTATGGTATCACCCTTTATGTGTAAATCATGTACCCATTTTGACCTTATTTTAGTATATGGTGTGAGATATTGGTCTATATCCAGTTTCTGCCATAGAGTTTTCCAGTTTTCCTATCAGTTTTTGTCAAATAATGAGTTTTTGTTCCAAAAGTTTGGGTCTTTGGATTTATCATTTACTTGATTACTATAGTCATACCTATTCTATTCCATTGATCTACCACTCTATTTCTAAGTTGGTACAAGATTGTTTTTATAATCACTGCTTTGTAATATGATTTGAGATCTAGTATTGCTGGGCCCCTTTCTTTCACATTTCTTTTTATTGATCCCCTTCAAATCTTTGAGCTTTTGTTCTTCCAGATGAATTTTGTTATTTTTTCTAGCTCTATAAACTTTTTTGATAGTTTGGTATGGCACTAAATAAATAGATTAAGGTAGGATTGTCATTTTTTTATATTGGCTTGGCACACCCATGAGCAATTAATATTTCCCTGGGAGGGCTTCTTTGATGCCCACTTCAGGACAGACTTTCAATGGCCATGGCACCAATGGTCCCCACTCTCTGCCCCTGGCCTGGCATCCCTACCTCGATCTGCCATTAATGTCTGGTAGGGCCAAAGGATGTCCTGGAATTAGTTGTCAGCAAGCAAGTTTTAATGCATTATTGGTCCTTTCTCTTCTCAATTTGTACTTGCTTCTCCTCTCTAATACCCTAAAGTTGCAGCCAGCAATGAAACTCATAGCAGAGACCTTGTGACTATATAACAAACTAACCAATAGCAATATACCCTACATTAACCTCTGTTCTAGTAAAACACAAAGATCACTCCCCATTCCATGTCACAAGACCATTTTATTAGATTTTAAAGACTTACAATTTCTCCATTATTGCAAAACATATATGGAATTGGTTAAAATATGCTTATCGTTACAGCTTGTCCATGAGGCATCCCTCTCCTCCTAATTCACATCCCCACCCAAACTCCCAAGGTCATTTGTGATCTCACTTGCTTTGTGGTCATTTGTCATCGCAACTTCCCCTTATCAGTAGCTAAGTCTAGTCTTTATTCCAAGTATTCTCTCATCTGGCCTTTCTCCCAGCCATAAATCTTATTTGAATTCATCACTCCCCGCCTCTCACCCCCAGTTTCCTTGTTTCTGTTGATGGCACCACCATCTTCTTAGACCCTAGAGACATCCTTGCTTCTTCCCTGTCTCAGCCCTTACAATCAATGCTATGGCCCTAAGTCCTACCAATTCTGTTTCCCAAGATATCATACATAGATTGCCCCACCTTTCTGCTCACATGGCCATTACATGTGTTCATTACTGCTCATCTGGATTATTGTAATAATCTTTTTTTGCGAGGCAATGAGGGTGAAGTGACTTGCCCAGAGTCACACAGCTAGTAAGTGTCAAGTGTCTGAGGCTGGATTTGAACTCAGGTCCTCCCGAATCCAGGGCCAGTGCTTTATCCGCTGCACCACCTAGCTGCCCCCTATGATTGTGTTCTAACTGGCTTTCTTGTTCTCAGTCTCTCTTTAATAAAACCTCCCCTTCATACAGCTGTTAACTTTTTGTATCTTTAACCATGTTATTCCTCTACTTAAGATCTTCTTTTCAGTAGTTCCCTGTTGCCTACTGATAAAATACAAACTCCTTAACCTGTCACTTAGAGACACCATCCCTGCCCCGCCCCCCCCAAGCTATTTTAAAGCCTTGTTTCAATTCAATGCCTCCACCTACTATCCATTTCAGCTACACTGGACCAGGAGCAGCTGTTCCACTATTCTTTTTTCAGCCTCTGGGCATTTGAATAGGCTCCCTATCCCTGATATGCCTAGACATCTCTACCCATTAAAATATTTCTCTTTCAAGTGTTCCTAGCCCAGGTATTCCCATCTCCAAAAAACCTTACCTTTCACCCTCCCTACTCCCTCAATCTAAAAATGGTTCCTCCTCCTGCATGTTTCTTATACTACTTTGTCTCACCCTCTCTTTTACATTCCATCTTGTACCTGACCTAATTGTATGTGTGTGTGTATATAATCACCCTAATTGTATTTATATATACACATATATATAAAATCACCCTAATTGTATGAATATGTATACGTGTGTATCTATCTATCTAGATCTAGATATAAATATAAAATCACTGCCACTAGATTTTAAGCTGCTTGAGGACATGGATTATATTGTTTTTTATCTTGCCCTCTCATGGTAAAGAACAGCATGGTATAGTGGCTAGGACCAGTTTTAGAGTCAGGAAGATCTGGTTTCAAATTCTACTTTTGATACATACTAGCTGTGAGACCATGGACACAGTTATCTCAGAGCCCTGAGCAACTCTTTTTTTATTATTATTTTTAATTCCAAATTCTTTCCCTCCCTCCCACATCTTCCCCCACCCACTGAAAAGGCAAACAATATATCAATTATACATGTAAAATCATGTAAAACATTTTCATACTAGCCATATTTTTAAAAAATAAGAAAAATAAAGTGAGAAAATTATACTTCATTTTGCACTCAAGAGTTCATAAGTTTTCTCTCTGGAGGTAGCATTTTTTTATCATGATTTCTTTGGAATTGTCTTGGATCATTATATTGCTCAGATTATCCAAGTCTTTCACAGCTGATCATCATTGTCATATTGCTGTTACTGTGTACAATGAGCTCCTTGATCCTTCTCACTTCACTTTGCATCAGTTCATATAGGTCTTGCCATGTTTTTTTTCTGAAACCACCCCCTCATCATTTCTTAAAACACAATAGTACTTCATCACAATCATATGCCACAACTTGTTCAGCCATTCTCCAATTAATGAACATTCCCTCAATTTCCATTTCTTTGCCACCACAATAAGAGCTGCTATAAATATCCTCTCCACCCTGAAACTGTGACCTAGAATAGTTTATGGGCAATAGAGTTGCCAATAACTGTCATTTGTACCCAGTGCCAGAAAATGGCCCTGTATAATCTCTTTCTGACAAGTTATCCAATTCCCTTACCATCTCTAGGCTGAGATCTCCAAAAGGCTGTTACTGTGGTAGCTATGCGTGCCATAGCATGTGTGAGCTCCAAATAGGCTTCTGCCCCATGTCACAAACTTCCTGCTGACCTAAGCTTTCTTATGTTAGAAAAATGTCTCACCCTGAATTTGTGTTGACTCTGCTGCTCCAAAATTTGATTTGAGGTATTATTTTAAAGTTGTTTGGAGGGGAATATTGAAAGAATTCAGCTGGGTTGCTTCTATTCCACTATCTTGGCTCAAGAATCCCATGGCAGCTCTTTACAACTACAAATTAAAGAAGAGTTGCTGGCATTGGCAGAGAGAATTTTTATACTAGGAGTTCTGTGCACCAAGGAAATCACAAGTGTGGGCAAAGAAAAAAAAATCTCATAGTGACTTATATATAACAGGTACTTAAAGATTTGTTTCAATTTCATTATGTCCACTAATTGCCATTTGTTTTCCTTGACCCAAGAAAGCAAGACTAAGAGGAACAGGTAGAAGTTACAGAGAAGGTGGATTTCAGCTCAATATAAAAGAAGTCTAACAATTAGAGCTCTCCAATGTGGCACAGATTGCCACTGGAGGCAACATTGGAGATATTCAAGTATATTCTGGATAACCATTTGTGAGGGATCTGTGCTTCAGGGAGTGGTTGAACTAGATGAGCCTCTTCCCTTAACATTCTAATATTCCATGTTTATTCATAGGGGTCACTAGCATCAGGAAGAGGAATTGTTCCTCACTGGTTTTCAGCACAATTTTCCTTGCCAAATCAGTTTATGGTTTTCTGTATTCTGCCTTGTTCACTGGAAATCAATTTTCATGCTTTCCTTGGATCTCTTTAAGTTCCCCCTCCCTCTTGAGGGCTTGTGTAAACCAAGCTACCAGAGCCAGTGGGAAACTTTCCCAGCATCCATGATGGGAATTGACAGTGAGTAGGTCTTCCCTTTGCCTCTCCCCCACCCTTTGATTCATTTCACTGTCCTCAGGGATGGGGGGTGGGGATTCTTAGGGATCTGTCAGTTGGAACACAATTGTAAAAGAAATATAAAAGAGAGAAAAGGGACATGGGTACAGTGTCCTTGTGTAGTTGATGCTACTAAATGGATAGTTTTTTTGTTGGTTAACTTGCATATTCAGAAAGTAAGCTGTTGTAAAGCAGCGGCCATATGCATTTCTATTATGTATGGTGGGAGATCAATCAATGGCAAAAAAAAAAAATTTAAAAGATAATTACAGTTGCCTAGCAAAGTGAACAGCAAGACTGGGCTCAATGGTTTGAAGCACCCATCTATACCAAACTACCTCCCTCCCCAAGACCATTTTAGACACAGAATCCTTCTAGAATGATAAAATCGTTAGAAAGGAACTCAGAGGTCATCTCAGTTTAGTCTCTATCCAAGCAGTTAATTCCTTCTCCAACATTCCTGACAAAGGGTCCTGTTTGAAAACCCACTGTGATCAGAAATTTACTACTTCTCAAGGCAGCCCTTGAACTGGCCAGCTCAAATTGTTAATATGTGCCCCCTCATCTTAAATCAAAATATGCCTCCCTATAATTTCTACCCTTTGGGCCTAGGTGGGGTAGTGGACAGAGTGTTAGTCTCATACTCAAACACTTGAAAACAAATCTTGCCTCAGACACCTACCAGCCTTGTGACCCCTGGGCAAAGCACTTTGGTAATATCTCATTTGATCCTTACAACAACCTTGTGAGGCAGGTGCTATTATTATCCCTATTTTACATTTGAGGAAACTGAGGCAAATTGATGTTAAGTGATTTGCCCAGTGGGTCAAATAGCTAGTAAATGTCTGAAGCTGGATTTGAACTCAGATCTTCCTGACTCGAGGTACTGCCCTCTATCCACTGTGCCACTAGCAGTGATGAAAACACAAGTACTCTTTCATTTCTCGTCTACATCTTCAAACTCCAAATATCTAAATTAGGATTCTAATAGATCCCTTAGTGGTAAAAAATAAAAGTTAAAAAGGAAACTGGTACTAATATTTCCTCTTTTATTAATTTTTGTGTCATCTTAGGCAAATCACATAACCTCTTGGGACCTCAGTTTACCTAAGTATAAAATGACAGGAGTTGGAATGAAATAATTCATGAGAATCCCTAGGATTCCTCCCAGCTATAATATTCTGTGGATCTATATGTAGCTCTATGTGCCTATTTGCCCATAGACCCACATACATTTCTTTCACACAAGAAAAATATATCCAAGTTTATTAAATGAAAGAGCAGACCTCAGAACCCACCCAATTTGCATCAAGGGGGTATGGAGAACAACAGAAATTTTTAAAAGCAATGTGACATTAGAAACTATCAGCCTCTAAAAATGGACTATACCCAGTAGTCAAACAGCCTTAAAAATCAGACTCATTCTCCTTGACCCACTTGAGGACAGAATAAGAATTGGAAAGATTTAGACTCAATATGAAGAACTTCTGAACAATTAAATTTGTTCACTGTTGGGCAGCTAGATGGCACAGTGGATAGAGCACTGTCCCTGGATTCAGGAGGACCTGAGTTCAAATCCGGTCTTAGACACTTGACACTTACTGGCTGTGTGACCTTGGGCAAGTCACTTAACCCTAATTGCCTCACCAAAAAAAAAAAAAAAAAAGAAGCAGCAGCAGCAGCTAGACAACCATTTGTTGGTGATGACACATAAAAGTAATTCATGTTTTAGGTGGCAGTTGAGCTAGATGCCATCTGATGACCCTTCCAGCTCTTGGCAGTCTATGATTTTGTGAAGAACTGTGATTAACCTGGGCCATTTCCCAAGATTCTATACAGTTCAGAGAAGTTTCCCATAGCTTACTTGGCAAAAATGCCTGACTTTAATGCTTGCCTGTTTTTTATTTATGTCCATGGCTTGTTAACACTTAAAAATTTTGCTTAACACCTTGGTTTTTACTCCTACTCAGCAATCTCTTTTCCACTCTGGTTACAGGGAAAGAACTGGTTAGAGGGTATATATTATACAGAGAAGTTTAAAATGGATTACTTGTTCAGAATATCCAGAGGAGAACAGAAGAAAAATCACCATACTGTTATTTTAATACATTGATTATTAATACCAATAATGAGCTATTAATAATCAATGTATTAAAATAATGGTATAATTATAACATTATATCCTAACTACATGCCTCATCATGGCACACAAGTGACCTTGAGTTTTCAAAGTCTGTACCAGATGAATGCAATAAATTCTAAGTTCTACCATGTTGGAAAGTCTTTGAGACCCAATGACAAATAATGTCTGATTTCTAGTGACCATCCTAAGAACAGAGAGTCTCAGCAGCAGCAGGTTGGCCACATGGTAGTGAACTCTCTAGCCATGGAAGCCATAGAAGAAAGAAAAATACAAAGTTGACTGAAAGGTTCAGATAATACAAGATCCCCTACGATTATAGTTTGTTGAATTTTTTTTTAAAAATTGACTCAGTACAGCAAAATGAAGTCCTAGATGTTTTCCTCCAACAAAGTGTCTCCTATGCACTTGTAAAACTCTTACAAGGTTCCTTAAGAGATGGATTAAGAAATAATTGTTTTGGGGCAGTTAGGTTGTGCAATGGATAAAGCACCAATCCTGGATTCAGGAGGACCTGAGTTCAAATTGGGCCTCAGACACTTGACACTAGCTATGTGACCCTGGGCAAGTCACTTAACCCTCATTTCCCTGCAAAAAAAATTGTTTTGTGCCCTTATGATTATTAATATTAAATGAGACATAGAACAAGGAAGTATATGTCACCAAAGATATTTGCCATTTTCATGGAGGATGCCTAGCAGAGTTCAGATGGAAGTCAGAGAAACATATTACTAATGTGCAAGGATTTTGCATGGAGAGAAGTTCTGACCAACAAAATTTACCTGCTAAAGAGAGAACACACTGACTCAAGCAATAGCTAGCTCAGAGTTTAATAAAATTATGAGGCAGAAGATGAAGACATCCCACATCAAAGAAAGTCAAAAGTACATAGTTTTCCATTAGAGATCTTGAATTATTTACCAAAGAGAATGATGTCAATATCACATGTACCCTTGGCCTTTCCCAGAAAACTAAGGACACCCCTCTGATCAACAATTATGATTTCTTGGGGGATTAAAAACATGCTCTATCTTAATACTGTCCCTGATTCAAAAGTGTCAAAGGAAATTAAGAATACCAGACCAAAGAAACTTTTGCAACACTAATATTAATTTTGTTTTGTGTTTTTTTTTAGTGAGGCAATTGGGGTTAAGTGACTTGCCCAGGGTCACATAGCTAGTAAGTGTTAAGTGTCTGAGGCCGGATTTGAACTCAGGTACTCCTGACTCCAGGGCCAGTGCTCTATCCACTGTGTCACCTAGCTGCCCCAATATTAATTTTTTAAACACAATGGAGGGGTTAGTATTTTAGGTTTCCATATTGAAAGCACTAAATGAGGTGAGGTCCTCCAGAATACTCCTGTTCTAGATAACACTACTAACTTCTTCATTTGCCAGAACATTACAAAGCCACCTAAAAAAGATTCATAATCATTCAAATGAATAATATTCTTAATAATTCTAAAGAATGGTGTATGGTATATAGCTGTCAAAAAAGCAAAATGGATTTTTAAAAATATCTATTTCTAGATTGTGCTATAAAACTAGATGGAATAGCTCATTGATCTGGTCTATCAGTAAAATATCTCGAACAGACACTACATATTGACAATGAAGTAGTCCTCGAGCTAACTAACGAGAACATATAAGGTTACAACGTTTTGGGGAAAATCATACAATGTGCTTAATAATTCTAAGTGTCTCCATTTAATAAGAGCTCACCTTTCCAGTAACAATCTTTAACAATACTAGAATTCCACAGGAATCATGGAATTCCACAATCTCCAGAGAATGTATAATTGTAGGTCACTAAAAGGACAACAAAGAGATGCATCATGGGGGTATACCAGCATCAGCGTACATCAAAAAAAAAATGTATAACCAGAAATGGAGGTGGGCTAAGCATGTAGCAAGAGGGATGTCAAGGAGAACCTGTGAGCTCCACTGATATCTATACAATGTCAAGAGATCTTAAAGAAGGACTCAAAAATGTTGGGTTGACCCTCCAACCCAGAAGGATTTTCAGGAAGTTTTACAAAATGGCAAAGGATTAGATCATCACTGGAAGGACTTCAGTTAGGTCACTGAGCCATGGAAGTATGAGTGTATGTAAACAAATCAGAGGGCATATAAATATTGTTATTAGCAATCATGATGACTTTCTTTTAAAATGGCACTTTAGAGTTAAAAGTATCCACTAAAGTCCAACTATGATGCCTCATCATGGTATCATGATCTTGGGTTTTCAAAGGCTAATGGATTTTCAAAGGCAGAGTGTGAACTCATAGTTCTCCCATTTAGGATAGGCTCAAGTATAGTCCAAGGGATGGACAGATCAGGTGTTTATTAGAGGTGGCTACCAGATAATGAAAACTTTGGGCCACAAAGAAGCAGTGTGATATTCTGTTATCAGAATATCTGGATTCAAATCTTTCCCTGGGTGCTAATGAGCCATGTGACCTTGGGCAAATCACTTCAACTCTATAGAATTCATTTGCCTCATCTGACAAATGACTAGATCAGGGCTTCTTAAACTTTTTTCACTCATGACCCCTTTTCATCTGAGACATTTTTATGCAATTTTGGACATATATATAAAATAGGTATGCATAACCTTTTCCTGTTGCCAAATTTTTTACAACCCCCACATTCAGTTACACAACCCCATATGGAGTCACAACCCATAGTTTAAGAAGCTAAGGACTAGATGACGTCTAAGGTCTCTTCCATTACTAAAATTAGAATTCTATGTTTAAAACATGGAGGGTTTGTAATATACATGTTGTTAGAAGTATCCATACTGGGGAGAATCATGGTTCTTTCAAGCCTTTAAGATTCCAAATGACTTTGCATCCTTGCATCAATGACACTACAACAACATTATGAGATGAGTATAGGGGCGGCTAGGTGGCGCAGTGGATAAAGCACTGGCCCTGGATTCAGGAGTTCCTGAGTTCAAATCTGGCCTCAGACACTTGACACTTACTAGCTGTGTGACCCTGGGCAAGTCACTTGACCCCATTGCCCCGTAAAAAAAAAAAAGACAATCAGAGATGAGTATAATACATGCTGTTTTTTATATGTAATGACCAAGGATCAGACTTGGAATGACTTGACCATGGTCACACATAAAAGAACTTGGACCTGGTCTTCTTACTCTGAGTCTAGGACTCTTTCCATTGATTTAATCATGTTTCCTCATTCTTGATTGTTTTCTCTGTTCTGTGATTATTATTGTATTCTGTGAACATCTGAGTGCTCTACCCAGTAATTATGGATACCTCTGATGCTTTTTTTGAATTAAACTTTATTGGAGAAATTGCTGAGGCCCAAGGGCTGGCCTCCTAAGTAGGATTCCTCTCCATTGCAACTTAGTGGATGGGGTTTGAAAGACATTCTACCCTAAAATATCTCCTCTATCCAAGTACTATAATGCTTAAAATTCCACTACTGGAGCAACACTCCTTAGGATTCTCCTCTCCTTAAAATACTCTTAGAAAAGGTCATTTATTTAACAAAAATACACCAAGTTACTACTGACTCAACAAATATCCTTCCTCATAACAAGAGGAATGAAGGATCTAAGCAGTTGTTGGAAGTTGGTGTTAGAGGGAAGTGGTATTTAAGTGTCTAAAAGGGCACAGAAACTCAAGGAGGTCAGAGACAAAAAGAAAAGCCTCTTATACATCAAAATGTTTGGTTTGGTGTTAGGGAAGAACTGGAAACAAAGTAGATGTCCACTGACTGATAAATGGATGAATAAATTTTGGCACTTGGAGGCAGTGAGGTGGTGCAGTGGATAGAGCACTGGCCCTGGATTCAGGAGGACCTGAGTTCAAATCTGGCCTCAGACACTTAACACTTACTATCTGTGTGACTCTGGGCAAGTCACTTAACCCCAATTGCCTCACCAAAAAAATTTTTTTTTAATTTTGGCACTTGAACTTAATGGAATTTTTACTGTAAGAAATTAGTATATAAAAAAGAAATGATGAGTATGAATAATTCAGAAAAGCATGGGAAAATTTCTGTCCACTGATGCAAAAGCTTTGTAAGCAGAACCAAAAATATGATATACACAATGACTACAAAAAAATTAAAAATCATGACAAAAAAAAATGTGAACCTAAATGCTACATAATTAAATTGAACAAGCTTTTCTCCAAAGATGCATCTCTCTCCCTGATTTGCAGGGGTGAGGGACTATGGGCATTTAACATTGAAAATACCACATCAAGTGATGTCAGTTAACTTTAGTAAACTGCTTTTCTTCTTTTTTGTTACAAGATAGCTCACACTAAATAGGAGAAGAGGGAGGAATATTTTTTGAAAAAGTAGGTAAGGTCAATAAAGACTTAAAAAGAAAGGACATAGAAATGGGAGTATCACATCATAATTTTGCCTACACTCAACCTTACAGGGTCCAATGAATTCCATCAATATACACCCTCGTTTTGTGCCTCTCAAAACATTCCTCTCCCATATAAATTCCCTAAGTTAAAAGGCACAATAGATAAGACTGCTGGGCCTGAAGTGAGGAAGAAATAAGTTCAAATCCAGCCTCAGATACTTCTGAGCTACATGACACTGGGAAACCATTTAATAATCACTTGTCTTCCTCAGTTTCCTCAACTGTAAAAAATGAGGATCATAATAACACTTCTCAAATTTTGAGGATCAAATTAAATAAAGCACTTGGCACAAAGCCTGGCACATGGTAGGTACTAGTGCTTGTTCCCTTCCCCCTCATTCCCCGCAAGCTTCAAGACTGAACACACTTCTTCTTAGATTCTAGCTTGTCTTTGCTTTGTAAAATATAATTATGAACTGTGCTTAAGATCTATCTAATATGAGGAGCTGTAGAACAATGGCATGGGCTCACTTGGGAGATAATAGCTTCCACACAAAGTATTTGAGCAGATGCTAAGGCTATATCTACATCTGTCTCCAAATGAGCACCTCACTCCTACAATACTTGAGGCTGTGGGTTTGCAACCATTATCTGATTTTCCTGAACAAGGGCACAACCCAGTTCTTAATGCCCACCTACCACACCAGGGCTGTAAAGTAGGTTTAGCCATCTTGCACAAATTGAATTATAAAGACTGACCAGTTTTGATCAGATATTGACAAGACAGACAAATTAGATTTCTAAAAATGACTTTTAAATACCCTAAAACTACAATTATTATGGAAGAAGCTATAGCAACCACCTGGTTAATAAAATCAGTGCCAGAGTGTTATCCCTTTTTTTGGGAATCACCTAAGTCATTTATCTCTATTTACCTCAGTTTCTTCATCTGTAAAATGAGCTGAAGAATTAGCAAACCACTCAACCATCTTTGCCAAAATAACCCCAAATGGGGTCATGAAGAGTCAGACATGACTGAAACGACTCAACAACACACAACAACCACCTGTTTATCCAGAACAGATGAGAATTAAGCTGATCTTTATTAAGCTTGGAGCTTGACTAGGATTGTAAATTACAAGGAAACAAATTTCAGATCAACATGAAGAATTTCCAACCACTCAAACCAAAGGTTTCCTCCAGAAGTGGTGAGTTCCCTGTTATTGGACGTCTTCTTCAAGCACATGCTAGATGACTACTTGTCAAGGATGGGATCCATACTTCAGGTAGGGGGCTGAATCAGTTCACCTGAGGTCCTGTCCAACTCCCAAGAATCTAAGATTCTATGTAATAATATGATCATGTGCTCTTCTCTTTGGTATTTGCTGATGGCACAACCCATGCAATCAGCAAAAACGAAGTATAAAAAGAAACCAAGACTGCTTAAAATGATATTGTGATTGCAGTGTGTTCACATCACATCAGGTTTCCTCATTCGTCTTTCTGTGTCCAACTGGGAAAGGAGATAGTAATATGCAAGGTAGAAAGATAAGGGACGGTGGAGGTTGTGGGGACGGACACATGGTGTTTGGAGTTTGGATGGATGTAAAACTTATGGATGTTTGGATTACTATGGTTGATCATGAGGAGGGAGAAGGGAGAGGATGATATTTAGAATATGCCAGTACATTTATAAGTGTGTCCTATGTGAAAAAAAGAAAGGTAAGGAAATATTCTAACCAACTCATGGCTCGGTAACAAGGGCTGACTAGGAAATGCCCCTCTTTAAGAACCAGAGGGGAGGGGGCTGTCAAGATTCCTCCAGTCCTTTTACTTTGGATCATCCCTTTTTGATCTACCTTCATATGCCTATTATTCCTCCATATATCCCCCTCCTGATAAGAGTTTTGTTCCACTAGTATCAGAGAATTAGGTCCCCTGCTCCCCACACTGCCTGGACCTCCCCCAGAATTCAAACCTGTTTGATCTTCAGGGAGGCTTTCTGCTGTCTTCTACCTTCTATTCTTACCAGACAAAGCCTCAGGCCCCTAAGCCTTCTACTCAGGTCCCATTAACTCTCTTAGGCTTGGGCCCCACCTGTGGTTGTGACTCCAACCCTAATGCTTCCAGTTGCCCTGGAGAAGATAGGGTTAACTAAGGGGTGGACAGTTGCTATTATCAAATGCCACGCACAGGTAGGCACTTTGAAAAATATTTATTATAATAATGCTTATTATAGCACAAAAGAATAAAGTGACTTGCCCAAGGTCACATAGGGGCAGGGATAACACAGTAGCATCCCAGTCTCACAAATCCCACCAAACAGAGGGACAGGAATAACCATTGCTCCCATCCCCGGGGCCCTAAGCCAGTGGTAATCTAGCCCTTACCACCATACTCCCACCTTAACTCCAAGCAGACAGAAGCATTGACAATCAACTGGGGTGACCAGGAAGGGGGGAACCTATTTTTTCCATTTGATTTTTTTTATGTGAACTCTACTAGAGAACATAGAGAAAAAGACTTCTAAAACCGAAGGCACAAAAAAACCTCATAATATTGTTTTCATTGAGGTGTGATAAGCAGTCCACAGTCACATCACCACATCCAAAAGAGTAGAACTTTTCCCCAGGAAACCCAGGCCCAAACATTCTTTTTAAACCAGCAGTCTGGAGCCATGTAAGTGTCTGGTCATCGGCCACAGGTTAGTTTCCCCACAGTTGTTCAGACGCCTCTTACACTGGCAACAGCGTCGATACTTCTCGCATTGATCCAGGATGAACAACTTGTCAGAAGCCCTAAGAACATAAAGAATAAGAATCCATCACTTCCATTCAATTTAGCAGACATCTATTATTATATACAAAGAACAGAGAAGCACCACAATATAGTGCATAGATAGATGACGACTGAAGATTCAAGACCCATGCCCTTGTGTCACACACAAGTGGGTGAGATACACACATGATAAATATGTGACCCGGGCGAATCTCTAAGATGCTATGTTACAGAGTAAGGGCCAATCTGCATGTGTAAAGGAAGCTTCCTTACCACAAGTTCCCTGTGCCAATGAAATAATAGGGTCAGGATATATAGACAGAGACAAAGACAGAGACATTTCATTTCTGGAAATGGTGGTGACTAACTGTGGCAATCCAAAAATGTGCTCAGAGGCTTGGTGGATAAAAATGAAGAATGCATAGTTGAGGGCAGCTAAGTGGTGCAGTAGATAGAGCACCAGCCCTGGAGTCAGGCCGACCTGAGTTCAAATCCGGCCTCAGACACTTGACACCAGTTACTAGCTATGTGACCCTGGGCAAGTCACTTAACCCTCATTGCCCCACAAAAAGAAAAGAAAAAGAATGGATAGTTGAGACACTCATTCATTTTATTCAGCCATGCATTAAGTACCTATTATATGTAAGCACAACACTAAGCACTAGGGGAAGAGGCAAGAAGAAATTTCTCTCCATGTGACACGCACATGCATGGATGGATGGATGGATGGATGGATGGATGGATGGATGGATGGATGGATGGATGGATGGATGGATAGATGGAAGGATGGATAGATAGATACATACACCTATGACTCCAAGGTCAACTCTATCCACTAAGAAGCAGCTAGATGGTGCAATGGATAGAACGCTGGACCTGGATTCAGGAAAACTTGAGTTCAAATGCACCGTCAAACGCTTCCTAGCTGTGACACTACACAAGTCACTCAGTTAATATTTATAAAGTACTTTGCAAGCTTTCCTGTATTGTATAATTGTTATTATTATGACATAGCGTCTCTCTACTTCACATCATCAGTATTGACCATTTCATTGAAGCCACAAAAGATTATTGACACATATAGTAGGTGTATTATATATGTACTATTGTGTGTATATATATATATAAGCTATATATATACATACATCACATAAGCTATATATGTTTTTATGTGTGTGTATACATATACACAGGAGCAAACTCAGTGCTTACTGTCGATTCTGGAGATATGCATTTATCAATAACTATCAAAAAATATAATACCAGGAACTGTGGGATATGGGCTAAGGGAAGAGCCAGACTAAGGAACTCTAGGGAAATTTATAGTAAGAGAGATCACTTTCAGCCAGAGGAAGCAAGGCAGACTTCATGGTGGAGGTGGTGCCTGAGTTGGAGCTTGAAAAAAGAGAAGGATTTCAATAATCCCAATAGCAAAAGATGAGGAAAGAGAGGACCATTCCAGGGATAGGGGATGACCTAACCTGCATAAATGCACAGAGCATGGAGAAGGCAGGGGAACAACCTGGTCCCCTTCATTTGGGATGTAGATTACAGAAAGAGAGAAATGTGAAATAAGACTGGAAAAGTGGGTTAAAACCAGATTGTGGAGGGCACTGAGTGCCAAAACATAGTATTGCATCCATCATTGAGGCAATAAGGAACTATTAGTGGGGCAGCTAGGCGGCATAGTGGATAAAGCACCGGCCCTGGATTCAGGAGGACCTGAGTTCAAATCCAGCCTCAGACACTTGACACTTACTAGCTGTGTGAACCTGGGCAAGTCACTTAACCCCAATTGCCTCACAAAAAAAAAATTAAAAGGAACTATTAGTGGGATCTGAGCAGAGGCAGTGACAACAAGGCCTAGGCATTAGTCATAAGTATTTATGGTATGGCATAGCATATTTGCACATAATGAGCATCATTTTTCCCCATTATAATGCATACTCCAGGAGGTGAGAAATATGTTTTATTTCCCATTTTCTCTCCCTTAATGCCTGGTACTTGTAAGGAATTAATTGTGATTTGGGGTTTCCATGACCACATCTTTGCTTCATTATGGTCAGACTGAAAAGATGTTCAACTCCCTGGGCTGTCCCCATTATAATTTGGCCAGGCCCATGTGGGCATAGGGGAACCACTAGGGGAGACTTAGGTACTTAGTTTGATACTTTGACTCAATAAATGTTCTTTTCTATAATCTCTTCAAGTACATACTCATCTTCTCTTAGACTTTTCAAGATTGCATCTTTTCAGTCTGACCATTAATGAAGCAAAGATGTGGTCATGGAAACCCCAAAACACAATTAATTCCTTACATACTATACTTCTAATAATAATAGGTTGTTTAGGGTACAGCTAGGCGGCATAGTGGATAAAGCACCGGCCCTGGATTCAGGAGGACCTGAGTTCAAATCCGGCTTCAGCCACTTGACATGTACTAGCTGTGTGACCCTGGGCAAGTCACTTAACCCTCATTGCCCTGAAAAAAATATAATAATAATAATAATAGGTTGTTTACATATATAACCTATATCTGATTGTTTGCCATCTCAGGAAAGGGAGAGGAGGGGAGGATAGAATTTGGAACTCAAAACTTTAAATAAAATGTTTAATAATAATGAATGAATGAATGTCTCCACTTTCTATTCCTCATACTCCTCTGCTGGTCAGCACCACTTCCAGAAATGATATTTCTTTCTGCCCCCCCCCACTGCCTGCCAGCACAGAGAGGAGCCCTCTGAGGGGGTCTCCATTCTTCCTCTGGCCAAGAACACTGCCTACAGAAAGAGCCCAAGAAGAATAAGGCCCCTGTGTGGAGAGGCAAAGGTGGAGAAGCCGGGGGATGTGACACGAGTGAGCTCTTTGTCCTCAAGCCCGGCTGAGCTCACTGACCGTTTGAAGATCTTCTCCTCCATGTCCCGATGCCTCTTCAGCTCAGCGCTCTTCTCCCAGTTGTCTTGCAGGCCTTGGTTCATCTTCATTGTCCTCTCGAGCTCCGCCATCCTTTCTGCCAAGTGCCTAAAAAGAACGAGTTGCATCAGCTCTAGACAGAGGCTGCGACAAACCCTGGCAGACAAAGACTCAGCCAGGTTCTTAGGCCTTCTCCCGCCCTCCCTTTGACGTGGGATTGTGCTGCAAACAGAATGCTTTGGTGCAGTCCAATCATCTCTCAGAAACAAAGGCTCTGATTCTGGGCCTCTGTTTCCTCCTCTGTAAAATGAGTGGGGAGGATCCCACGATCTCTGCTGTCCCACCCTGCTCTAGAAGCCTGTGAGCAACACCACCATCCAACTCATAATTCAGATACTATTCATTCTGGCAAGTCACTTAATCCCTGTCTGCCTCAGTTTCCTCATCTATGAAATAAGAATAATAATATGTCTACTTCCCAGGGTTGTGAAACTAAGAAGGGGTATGGGGTATGGGTATGCTTTGAAGACCTTAAAGCACATATAAATGTTGATTATTAACATTATTAAAATCAACAGGGGGCAGGAAATAGACCTGTGATTTCAGAGCTCTTGGCAGGGAACTTTCTCTGCCAATATGGGTCAGTACCTTAGCAACTTTTAGGCTTAGAGAGCTATCTACAGGCCTGAATGGTTAAGTGACTTGCTGAGAGCTTAGGTTGGAGGAAGGTCTTGAACCCAGGTCTTTCTGACTCCAAGGGCAGATCTCCATCCCTTTTGGATATCACTATGCAGCAGTTAGGTGGTACAGTGGAGTCAGGAAGTCTTGAGTTCAAATGTACCATCAGACACTTCCTAGCTGTGTGACCCTTGTGCAAGTCACTTAACTTGTGTCTTTCTTCAGTTTCCTCATCTGTAAAAGGACATCAATAATAACAATAAAAGTGCTTTGAGGGGCAGCTAGGTGGCACAGTGGATAGTGGATAAAGCACCGGCCCTGGATTCAGGAGTATCTGAGTTCAAATCCAGCCTCAGACACTTTATACTTACTAAGCTGTGTGACCCTGGGCAAGTCACTTAACCCCCATGGCCCCGCAAAAAAAAAAAAAAAGTGCTTTGAAAACCTTAATGCACTATATAAATGCACTATTATTATGAAACTCAGCCTCTTCACACCCCACATCATCAAGATTTTACTGACATCACAGAAGATTAGAACTGGAAAAGACTACTCAGATGATAGAGGAGAGTAAGGGCCAGCAAGGGAAAGGAACTTACCCAAGGTATCCCAGTAGGTAGATTGTAGAGCAGTACTAGCACCCAGGTTTCCTAACTCCCTGGCTAATCAGTGATCTTTCCATTATCTTCTGCTGTTTTCTAGAGTTTACACAATTTGGTTTCCAGACCCATTGTTTCCTATGACTCTGCTATATATCGAACTTAATGGAAATTCAGCCCCTAGGGGACCACCAGTCACAAGCTTTCCCTTCTGTCATCATGGCCATTACAGTGGGCCATATTCCAATCTCACCCTTTTGAAGTCACGGGGAAGAGGGTGCTAAGGGCACAGAATTTGGCACAGAAATAAACTGGGGGGGGGGAGCAAACAGGCATCAGCAAGTGAAACAGGCAACTTCTTTGTTAAGCAAAACAAACCTTCCATTGCCTGGGAGGCTATGTAGCTGGTAATGTATGCAGTGGTGTCATTTTGGCAGAGAAATGAATAGAGGATTATTTGTTTGACCTCCAGATACAATGATGATGTGTTTTCTCAGCCTCTAATAATTACAGCTCACATTTCCCTGCAGTCTACACTTTAGCTTACAGAGTGCTTGACTCTTGAGCACCCTGTGAAGCAGGGAGGGCAAGATTATGATCCTCATTTTCTAGATAAGGAAACTGAAGCATAGGGAGGTGAAGGGGCTTGCTAAACAGCCTTCGTACCTCCATATTTAATACGCTTTCCATAACACCGTGTTGCCTCTCACAAACTCTGTAGCCTAGGCTGAGGGGGAGAGGTGGTATTTCTCTACCAATGGTCTTCAAAGATGCAATCAGACTGTTGGGGATAATTAATGAGTCAAACATGCAGTCCACAGAACACAGAATATTCCTGAACCCATCTAATCTAATTTAACAGATAACCCCACAGAGGCCGGGATAGGTAAAGTGAAGTGCCCAAGGTCACACAGTAAATTCAGTGAGCACATCTTCCTCTTAGTCCCGGGCTCTCCCTAGTAGACCAAGTCACTTCTCCTACTTAACTGTTTCACTTTAACTTCTCCCAGTCCTCATAAAAATATCAAATAAGTTTTAGTTTCCACATCTGTTTATTTTGTTCTCATTTTGAACCCCCGACAACACAGTGAACCGACGAGTGACTGTACCTCACTTTGCTTTAGACTAACAACAGCCACTAGGGGTCAGTATCCTCTAATAAAAATGTGTGCAATCGGTTCATGCATCTGCATTTTGAATTTCATTACTCTTTCCTTCCTAGAATCATAGCATGCAAGAGTTAGTGGGGTCTTTATCATCTTATCCAACCCCTTGAGCAGATGAGCAAATAGAAGCCCAGAGACACTGAGCCACATGCTCAAAGTCACACAGGATCTAGTGAGGAAACATCTTCAGACACCACCTAATCTAACCCTCCTCATCTTACAGTTGAGGAAATGGAGACCCGGGAAGGCTGACTTCCCCAAGATCACACGTGGGTGTAAGTGTCAGAGGAAGGATTTGAACCCAGGTCCTCTGGACTCCAGAAGCAGTGCTCTTTTTACTATATAGTGCAGCGTGTCATCCCCACTAACTAGTGGTAGAAGCAAGACTGTGACAAAGGCCATCCAGAGTTCCTCTATAATATTACAGTGGGCTCCTTTCTGCTGGGCAGCTTGGTATAGTGGGGGAGGTACTCTATTCAGTCAGAAGGTAGTATAACTGTCACTCCTCTCTGAGCCTCAGTTCTGTGAAAAGAGAGAAATGATATTTGTACTACCTACCCCACTGGGCTGTTGTAAAGAAGGTGATATGTGAGTTCTCATTATGGGGCATCGAAGCCAGTGGTGGCCTCGTTTCTTTTCCAACGGGCAGGAAAGGCAATGTTGACAAGCAACACTGAAGACTTACAGAAGGAGAATTAGATTGTTTGTATGCGTGTGGGGGTTTTGTTTTTTTGTTTTTTGTTTTTTCTGAGACCCAGAGGGTAGGACTGGGAGCAGTGAGAGGTGAAGAAACAAATTGAGTAATGTAACATTGAAAGTTCAACTCCACACTGTCCTGTCCCCTAGAATCTGGCTCACTCCACTGCACCTGCTGCTCAGCCTGGTTTCAACTCCAAGAAACAAGATGCCCCTGGCTATCCTCTTGCTTAGCAGAACTGATGTCAAGACTGAGTGGGTCATTTGTCAAAATTGAAGGATTTCTGAAATGGAGCAGAAGCAGTTCATTTATGCTAAAAACTCCAACACCACAGATATTATAGATGAAGATCTAGGTTTCCCTCTTTCCTCCACACTCCCTTCCTGGCTTTCCTACTTCCTTTTTTGAGTGGTTTCCCTGCCCCATTAGATTGTAAGCCCCTTAAGGGCAGGGACTGACTCTTTTTGTCCCCAGTACTTAGCCCATTGCCTGGCACATAGTAGGCACTTAATGTTTACTGGATTGGATTGGTTTTCAGTTTACCTGTACCTGTGTAATGAATGGATGGGATCAACTGATCTTGGTTCCTTGCCAGCCCCAAAATGTATGTATGTAAGAACATTAGAAAAAGGAGATGTGGAAAGAGAAACAGTCTTTACATTTAAGTTAAATGATTAGACTGCAAGTCCCTTGAGGCAGAGACTCTGTCTTTCCTAAACCATCCATCTCGCCAGTTGCCAAGTGCAGTGTTCTGTGCCCATTAGGACTTGAACTAACATATGAGAATTGACAATGGGACTGAAATGAATAGAACCCTGAAGACACTGAGTCCCACAGAGTCATACAACTTATAAGCAATAAGGTTGGACTTGAACCCAAAAGAGGTTTCCTGATAACAAGTTCAATGCTAGTGTACCCCTCCTCAAAAACCCTTTGGTGTCATGAGTTCCTCTGCTACTGAATCTGGCAACTTAAGTCCCAGATTCGTGCTGCTCTGCCCCAACCTTCCCCCAAGTCAACTCTGCCTATCCGTGAAAAATCACTTCCCTGTTGCTGTAGTTAATCATGTCGTGCCAACTCCATGAGACTTTTACCACCAACATTACAGTAGTTTCAAGGTTATATAACAATGCATTTCTGAAATCCAACTACCCCTATTGTCATGATTGTCATGGGCAGATTCCATAGCACAAAAGCCAAGAGACCCAGGATAGTTATTACTGAAATCCAAGAACCATATGAAAGACAAATGTTGAGGGACAGCGGATTAAAATATTATAATAATACAATAATCCTAAGAGGCTCTGCAGGCATGTTGGGGGGGCAGCACAGCAGGACTATGGAAATCCCCCAAGAGGATTAGGCAAACATAAGCACTTCAGGGAACCTCTGCAGGGCTGCCCAAAGCCTTTTATTCTTTATTCTTTCTATTCTCTTGGAAGAAAAAATAAAATAAACAAAATCTTTAGCACTCAGTAAATACTCTTTGTGTTTGCTAAATGCCTAAAGAATTTCAGAATCTTAAAGAGTGGAAAGAGATCTTAGAGGCTTTCTAATGCAACTTACACTTGAAGACTGAAAGTCCCCTCTACAATATCCCCCAACAAGAAACCCCCTAGGTTCTGCTTGACAGCTTCCAATGATGGAGAGCTCACTACCTCACAAGAAAGAACATTCTACTTTTAGATAGCAGTTCAGAGTTAGATTGTAACCACTCCTCTTGAGGGTAGTACAGGCAATGAGAGATTTTCTGTGGCCGAGTTGGACAAAGACAATGTAGGGAACCAGGAACATTCCTAAGCCTTCTGACGCTAGCATGATAGTGATTACCTCTCCACTCTCCCTCAGTGATGACTACCAGAAGAAAAATATGAAAGTGTGGGGGTATGGGCGGCAAGGGGGGCAGGGATGATGACTGACTGATCAGGTATGACATTTCGTACACCCTTACATCTATAAGTGAGCCAGAGAATGTTTTTAGAAGTGCTGGTAGGTTGAAGTTAAAATGAAGCACAGGAATATATCTCTGCCTTTAGTCAAAATGTCTGCTCTAGGGGCAGCTAGATGCGCAGTGGATAGAGCACCGGCCATGGAGTCAGGAGGACCTGAGTTCAAATCCAGCCTCAGACACTTAACACTTACGAGCTGTGTGACCCTGGGCAAGTCACTTAACCCCAACTGCCTCACTAAAAAAAAAAAATTGTCTGCTCTTGGTCAGTGGGAGCAATGAGAGTTGGATGATGGTCATTTAGAGGCATTTTTCATTCTCACTGGGTTATCTAACATTAGGGTTGTGAAATGAACGGCAGAGTAAGCAGGCACAAGAGAGGGTGTGGAGACCACATGGTTGGCTCCAGAATGGCCGCTGCTATGGTGCAAGATCACGTCTGAGCACCTATATCTTCTTCATGTCTCTGGCTAAGTTAGCCATGACCCACTTATTTTTGCTTAGTGTTTGCGTGTATTTGGATGCACATGGTTATGTTCTGTATATCCATATGTGCATGTGTAGGCTATATGAAGGGATGGATAAGTGCACATCTGCACCAGACATTCTAAAGCAGGAGGTGCTTTCGTGTGCATATGCAGACCATGTGCATGGGGCCCAGAGGGTTCCAAGCCTTTTCTACATGTATTGTGTGTGCACGCATCGTATGCATCTGTGTGCAAATATTTATGTGGCTTTGTTTGACTCAATTCCCGGACTCCTTACTCTCTCTGGGTCTTCTGCAACATTTCTATATCCCGCCTCTGATCCACCAGCTGGCGCAGGATGGCTGTCCTCTTGTGGTCCGCCACTGTCTGCAGCTGGTGCTTCATGTACTTTTGCTCCCGCTGCTTCTTCTCTGCCAGACGTTCATTGGTCATATCCATCTTCCCGAAGATGGGCTCTGATGAATCAGGCTCATATACAGGCAGTGGAGGTGGCCTGTTCTTTATCTAAATCAAGGATAGAGATGAAGAGAGAGGGAGAGTTTTCCCAGGGATCCAACACTTGAATTGGACAAGACCAGCACATGGTGTGATGCTTGAAGGGTTAGGCTCCTACCTGTACATCCAAGGCCCTCTTGTAATATTGTGCTTCTTCCATTCTGTCTTTTAAGTACTTTGATCTTTGGGCAGCAAGACTAAGGACAAGGAGAAGAGATTGCCAAGAAATAGAGTTCATCATCATTGATCAGTCAATCAACATTTATTAAGCAACTAGGATGTACAAGAAACTATGTGATGAGAACATAAAGAAAAAATCATTTAACTACCTTTAGGAATGAGATCCAGTTATAGTATTTCTTTTCTTTTCAATTACTGGGGGAGGGGATGGAAGGAAGGAGAGAACTTAGAATTAAAAATTAAAATTAAATTTTTTTAAAAGTAATTGAGGGGGGGCAGCTAGGTGGCGCAGTGGATAAAGCAACGGCCCTGGATTCAGGAGTACCTGAGTTCAAATCCAGCCTCAGACACTTGATACTTACTAGCTGTGTGACCCTGGGCAAGTCACTTAACCCTCATTGCCCCGCCAAAAAAAAAAAAAAAAAAGTAATTGAGGGGCAGCTAGGTGGCGCAGTGGATAGAGCACTGGCTCTGGAGTCAGGAGTACCTGAGTTCAAATTCGGCCTCAGACACTTAACATTTACTAGCTGTGTGACCCTGGGCAAGTCACTTAACCCCAATTGCCTCACTAAAAAAAAAAAAAAAAAAGTAATTGAGACCCAGTGCTAAACACTGTGCAAAAAAGGAAAAGAGAAGAATTGGATGCTATACACTAAGAGTTAATATTTTTAAACAGACAAAAACGTACAAAAAGGCAATGTGCAACTAAAAAATATAATACTATGAATGTTTAAAATGAATGTCCCATTTTATACAAAACTTGATATAAACATCTACACTTAAAAACAGAGAAATTAAGATAGAATGGATTATTCACGTAACCAAAGCAATTGCCAAGATTGCTTTAAATGGAGAATTTAATTTTTAAAAGATGATTCAAAGGGGCGGCTAGGTGGCACAGTGGATAAAGCACCGGCCCTGGATTCAGGAGTACCTGAGTTCAAATCCGGCCTCAGACACTTGACACTTACTAGCTGTGTGACCCTGGGCAAGTCACTTAACCCCCATTGCCCCACAAAAAAAAAAAAAAAAGATGATTCAGGGGGAAGCTAGGTGGCACAGTGGATAAAGCACAGCTCCAGATTCAGGAGGACCTGAGTTCAAATCTGGCCTCAGACACTTGACACTTACTATTTGTGTGACCCTGGGCAAGTCAACTTAACCCTCACTGACCAGAAAGAAAAAAAATGATTGCATTTAGATGCGGCCTTTATGTAAAATGAGATACACTTGTAAGCCCATATGTTGTATGTTTTTATTTCCTAGAATATACTCATTTTCATCCAGTAGATGTCTCCTGAGAACTTAACTCTGGTTGTATCCATCCCTTAGTATAGAGAAGATAGTTCTTAAGTAAGGTAGAGACATGCTTTTTTTTTTTTTTTTTTAGTGAGGCAATTGGGGTTAAGTGACTTGCCCAGGGTCACACAGCCAGTAAGTGTTAAGTGTCTGAGGCCGGACTTGAACTCAGGTACTCCTGACCCCAGGGCCGGTGCTCCATCCACTGCACCACCTAGCTGCCCCTGAGACATGCTTTTTTGATGATGTAGCAGAGGTGTCAAACTCACTCACCAAGACTTCTGTGTAGGAACCAGGTTAAACTGGAAAATGTTCAACAAAATAAAATTACAATAACATAGATAATGTAAAATTATGCCTTTCTAAGTCAATATGTAACCTGTAGGAATGAGTTCTATTTGATGTAAAGCATAGCATCACATCTACTCTTGTTTACAACTCACCTAACCATTTGTGTCTAAATGGGGAAAATGTATGACACCTTGCCTGCATCTCATAATCCCAAAGCACTTAAAAACATCAGTTGTCACAGAAAGACTAAATAATGATTATACTAATGAGAACAATGAGAATAATAATTCCTACATTGAGATTTTGTTCTGTGAAGTGGCTTCTGTTGGGGCTAGTTATTATAGCTGAGTGGTAATGAGAACGTTAGCACAGGATCAAATCCCACTGGGCACCATCAACACTAAAATTCATTTTCCAGTATTTAGAGAAGGACAAACTGGACTTACTCTTCTGTGAGCTGTACTTGTTCTAGGCGGTCCATTAGCTCAGCATTCTGTTTCTGCTTCAATTCCTTTTCTCGTCTGCTCTCCATTTGTTTCAGAAGACCTTGGGAATATTCCTCTTGCTTAGCAGAATTAATCTCAGGACTAAGTGGTCGTTTGTCAAAAATATAGGATTTCTGGAATGAAGGAGAAGCAGTTCATTTATTCTAAGAGCATAAACTATTAGAGATGAAGATTCAAAAGCCTTCAGCAGATTGATTAAGCACCCATTGGATATTCAGTTCACTATTGGCTATTGTAGAGTGACAAAAGAAGTGATCCCCCCACCTCCAGATGTTCATATTCCTGCTGTAGAAGAAAACAAGATATGCAAACATGAAACAATAAGAAACAATTAAGTATTAAATTATTAGTAGAGTAGAAAGTAGTTCAGAAAAAAAGACATCAACAATGGGTCATCTGAACTTGTGAAAGGAGGAAAGAATAAATGCATTCTGAGAGAGAGTTAGATACAGAAATACATCTTACTTAATTGGGAAAAAGGCAATAAAAGGGAAATGGGGAAGATAGGAGGGCAGATTAAAGGAGGGATTAATCTTAAGCAAAAAAAAAACTCTTAAAAGGGAGCAGGAAATAGGAAAAATTATGAGAGTAGTATCGAAGGAAATACACAATTAACAATTATAATGGTAAATCTGAGTGAGATGAACTCAACTATAAAATGGAAAAAGATAACAAAATAATTAGAAACCAAAATTCAACAATATGTTATTTGCAAGAAACAAACTTAAAACAGAAAGACATACATAGAGGTAAAATAAGGGGCTGGAACAGAATCTATCATGCTTCACCTAAAGTTAAAAAAAAGAAAAGCAAGAGTAACAACCATGATCTCAAACAAAGCAACAGCAAAAATGGGCCTAATTTAAAAAGATAAATAAGGAAACTACATTTTACTGAAAGGTACAATGTTGATAGTAAGCGCATATACCAAATGATATTGCATATAAATTATTAAATTTTTTTAATTTATTTTTTGGTGAGGCAATTGGGGTTGTTAAGTGACTTGCCCAGGGTTACACAGCTAGTAAGTGTTAAGTGTCTGAGGCCGGATTTGAACTCAGGTCCTCCTGAATCCAGGGCCGGTGCTCTATCCACTGTGCCACCTAGCTGCCCCATTTTTTAAAATTTTTTTTTTTATTTAAGTGCTTTCCTATACTTTTTTTGTTTGTTTTTGTTTTTTTGTTTTTTTGGTGGGACAATGGGGGTTAAGTGATTTGCCCAGGGTCACACAGCTAGTAAGTGTCAAGTGTCTGAGGCCGGATATGAACTCAGGTCCTCCTGAATCCAGGGCTGGTGCTCTATCCACTGTGCCACCTAGCTGCCCCATTTTTTAAAATTTTTTTTTTTATTTAAGTGCTTTCCTATACTTTTTTTGTTTGTTTTTGTTTTTTTTGTTTTTTTGGTGGGACAATGGGGGTTAAGTGATTTGCCCAGGGTCACACAGCTAGTAAGTGTCAAGTGTCTGAGGCCGGATATGAACTCAGGTCCTCCTGAATCCAGGGCCGGTGCTCTATCAACTGTGCCACCTAGCTGCCCCATTTTTTTTAATTTTTTTTTTTATTTAAGTGCTTTCCTATACTTTTTTTGTTTGTTTTTGTTTTTTTGGTGGGACAATGGGGGTTAAGTGATTTGCCCAGGGTCACACAGCTAGTAAGTGTCAAGTGTCTGAGGCCGGATATGAACTCAGGTACTCCTGAATCCAGGGCCGGTGCTTATCCACTGTGCCACCTAGCCGCCCCCTGCATATAAATTATTAAAGGAAAAGTTAAATAGACAGAAGAAATATAATAGTGAGGCATCTCAATTAATCCCTCTCATATCTAGATAAATATTAACCAAAAATAAATAAATAAACAAAAATTACCTGAATGAAATTTTAGAAAATTTAGATTATCATAGACCTCTGGACATTATGGAATGGTAAAAGAAAGGAGTATACACATTTCTCTCAGTGGAGCATAACACCTTCACAAAAATTTACTATGTATTAGGGCACAAAAACCTAACAGACAAATGCAGAAAAGCAGCAATATTAAGTATACATCTTTTATGAACAATGAAATAAAATTATATTTAGTAGAGGGCCACTAAAGAAACTACAAAAAATTAATTGGAGACCGAATAACAATTCTAAAGAACACATGGGTAAAAGAAGAAATGATATGAAATTTCTAATTCCATAATGAGACAACATACAAAAATGTTGAAGATGAAGCCAAATCAGTTCTTAAGGGGAAATTTATATCTGTAAACACTTTAATCAATAAAAAAGAGGAAGAGTAGATCATTGATTTGAGCATATAACTAAAAAAAAAAACTAACAAAATAAAAACTTCCAATTAAAATCCAAAATAGCAGGCCTGAAAAATCAAAAAAGAAATTGCCAAAATTGAAAGCAAAAAGCAAAGAAAAAAAAGAATGTGTATTAATAAATGGAACTAGGAGCTCTTGAAAAACACACACACTGAAATAGATAAACCATTAGCTAACTTGGTTTTTTTTGTAGGGCAATGAGGGTTAAGTGACTTGCCCAAGGTCACACAAGCTAGTAAGTGTCAAGTGTCTGAGGCTGGATTTGAACTCGGGTCCTCCTGAATCCAAGGCCAGTGCTTTATCCACTGTGCCACCTAGCCTCCCCCCTCTAACTTGATTTTAAAAAAGGAGGAAACCAAATTACCAATATCAAAAATTTTTAATAATTTATAGGGGGGCATTCTAAAAACAGAGAAAGAATGCTATAGACCAAGATCCCTAATGAATATTGATGCAAAAAAAGTTTAATATTAGCTATAGCAACATAATAAAAAAGATTATACATTGTACCCAAGGCTAGATTTATACTAGGAATATAAGACTAATTCAATATTAGAAAAACTATAAACTTTGCAGACCATATTAATAATGAAAACAACAAAAAGTACATGATAATATACATAGGTGCTGAAAAAGCTTTTGACAGGATACAACACTCATTCCTATTAGAAAACATAGGGGAAAATGAGTCATTTCTTAACACAAAAAGTAGTTATCCAAAACCAAGAGCCACTAAATAAAATCCAATAAAATCAGGGGTAAGGCAAGGATGTCCATTATTATTATTGATATTCAATTCTGTGCTAGAAATACTATCAATATGAGACAAGAAAAAGAAACTGAAGAAATAAATTTAGACAAAGAAGAAACAAAATTATTAGTTTTTGCAGATGATATTATGGTTTACCTAAGAGAATCCTAGAGATTCAACTAATTGAAACAACATCAAAGTTTCAGTATATAAAGTAAACCTGCATAAATAATTAGCATTTTGGAATATTATCAACAAAATACAAGAGAGAAACCGAGAAATTCCATTTAAAATTACTATAGAAAGTATGGAATACTTGAGAGACTACCTGTCAATAGACACAGAGGAACTATGTGAACAATTACAAAACACTTTTGAATACAAATAAACCATTTCTAAATATCTGGAGAAATATATTCATTGCTCATGGTAAGGCCAAAAGAACATAATAAAAATGACAATACTACCTTAATTTTAAGTACCATGACATCAAATTACCTAACAAAAAGGGACTTTCTAGAATTAGAAGGGAAAATCATCTGAAGGAATAAAAGTCCAAGAATACTACAAAGATTAATGGAAAAAAAGTTGAAAGGAGGGAACCTAGCAATACAAGATCTCAAACTATTTTACAAAAAAGTAATTATCAAAACAATTTTGTACTGGGTAAAAAATAAGAGAGATTGATTGGTGAAACAAATTAGTTATGTAATATACAGAAGCAAACAAGCATGGTAGCCTAGTTATTGATAAACCTAAAGATCCCAGCTATTTCGGTAAGAACTCACTATTCAACAAAAGCTGTTAGGAAAAATGGAAAGTAGGCTGGCAGGAACTAGATATAGACCAACATTTCACACTATATACCAAGAGAAGTTCCAAGTGGGTACATGATTTAGACATAAGAAGTAATATCAGTGCAGCTAGGTGGTGCAGTGGATAAAGCACGGGCCCTGGATTCAGGAGGACCTGAGTTCAAATCCAGCCTCACACACTTGACACTTACTAGCAGTGTGACCCTGGGCAAGTCACTTAACTCCCGTTGCCCTGCCAAAAAAAAAAAAGTAATACCATAATACAAATTAGAGGAACAAGGAGGAAGTTAGATGATAGCTCTCTGAATAGGGGAAGAGTTCATGACCAAATATGAGAAAGAAAGGATCACAGGAGTTAAAATGGACAATTCTGATTACATAAAATTTTAAATGTTTAGCACAAATAAAACCAATGCATCTAAAATTAGAAGAGAAGCAGGTAAATGAGGGGGGGAAATCTTTGCAACAAGTTTCTTTGGTAAAGGTCTCATTTCTAAGATATGTTGGAAACTGATTAAAATGTCCAAGAATACAAGCTATTTCTCAATTGATAAGTTGTCAACATATAAGAATAGATCATTTTCAGAAGAAAAATCCAAACTATCAATAACCATATGAAAAATGCTCTAAGTCACTAATAATTAAATAAGTGGAAATTAAAACAATTCTGGGTTTCCTCACATTCATCAGATTGTCAAAGCTGACAAAAAAAAATAAAAATGTCAAATACTGGAGAGGCTATGGCCAACTTGTATATTAATGCACTATTGAAAGAAGTGGTTTAGCCATTCTGGAAAGCAAGTAAGAACTATGCCCCAAAAGGTATTACACAGAACCCTCTCTCAGACCCAGTGATACCACTACTAGATCTATTTCCCCTACACACACACCCTCAAAATAAAAACAAAGTGACTCACATGTTCAAAAATATTCACAGCAACTATTTTTTGGTGCCAAAGAATTAGAAACTCATTGTGGGGGATAACTATAGATTGGGGAATGGCTGAACAAGTTTTGGCATATGACATATGAGTATGATGGAATGTTATTGTTCTATAAGCAATGATTAATGGAATGGTTTCAGAGAAATCCAGGAAGACTTGTATGAACTTATGCAGCATGAAGTGAGTCAGAGCAGAACAATGTATACAATACCAACAATACTGTAAAGGCAAACAATTTTGAAAGCCTTAGGAACTCTAATCAGAACAATGACCAATCACAATCCCTAAGGACTCATGATGAAACATGCTTTCTGCCTCCTGATAAAGGGATGATATTCTCAGGGGGGCAGACACATTTTTCTTTACATGTCTAATGCAGGAATTTTTTCTGCACCACTATAAACATTTGCAATGGGGTAGTGTTTTTCTTGATTTCTCAGTTGTAGGGAAGTAAGAAGGAAATAAAGTGAAAGGGAATTTGGAATTAAAAATAAAACGAAATTGATTTTTTTAAAAAATGCCCTGTGTACAAATGGAAAAATGAGACCATCTCTACTCTCAAAGGGTTCACATTCTAATTGGGGGAGATAACACATATAGGAAAGAAAGTTCAACTGGAAATCAGTGGAAAGGCCCAATAATCCTTAGGCTATGGTGGTAAAGAAGATGATAATACCCAAGAATCTGGAAATTGCAGCAGCAAAACAAATGATAAAGCCTGGTGGACCAGAGGGCACAGGGTGAGGGCAGATGGTTAAAAGACTTAAAAGACATCATTTACTGATGAATAACTCATACTGATGACTTGCAAATGACTAATATCTCAAGTATATACTTCTCCACATAAAATAATCTAGGATCTTGGATCCAAGTTGATTAAGCACCTCGATCAAAAACTATATTTTGTGGCAGACTGTGATAAATATTAACAGTGAGTGTGCAATAATATAACAACATCTAGAATATATTCTCTTTTTTCTTATGAATCCTTAGCTAAGTCAGTCAATGTAGGCATGGCAAGAACACTAAATAGTCAGGAGTCCTGAGTTCAAATCCTACTTTCGCTATTTATTACCCATTTAAACAATTACCCATTCAGCAAGGCATCTAAAATGCCTAATCCTTAGTTTCTTTATTTGTAAAACTAAAGGGTTAGACCAGATGACCCTTTTGATTCCTTCTACCTGTAAATCCTATGATCCTGTGAAATGGAAACAGCCATAAATCCTTGGCTCAGTATGTTGTAGGGATGGTTGAGGCACATCTTGAATGAATAAGTGAAAAAGCATTTAGTAAGTGATTACTATATGCCAAGCATTGGGTTAAATGCTAGAGAAATCATTCTATTAGTAATCTAGCAGAACTAACTCCTGCTGTTGTACATGGCAAACAATTAAAAACATGACAAGATTTGCTGCCTAATGTCCTCCAACAATCTTCATCAGGACATAAGGGTGTTGTTTTTGTTGTTTTTTTTATCAGCACCACATTTTCAACCTAACCATTTCCATGAGGATAATGAATTACAACACTGTCATCTTGTATACAAAAACCCCATCCACGAATTGCTTAAACTTGAGATAAATGCAAACCCGCTGTCAGAAATAGCACAGTCCATGTGTGTGAAAAATAATTGGCACAGCAGCAATTTTCGCATAAAAAGTTTAAAATAGAATTTGTCATTTTGCAAAGGAATCTATTATAATTAAACTGACCTGGGCAAATCGCTGAACTTTTGTTTGCCTCAGGTTATTATTATAATTATAATGGTCCTTTCCAAATAAATATATTTTTAAACCAAAGTCTCTTTGTCATCTTTCATGGAAGTGATTAGTTAAAGTGTCCTCATGTTAGAGCTGCTGTCTACTGCCCCTTTCTTCTCCTAATCCTACTACTGGTAAATAGGAAAGCCTTTTGTCAGGTGTAAGTAAGGAAATACACTATTTGGGGAGCCAGCTTTCGTTCTATGAAACTGACCTATATCAATGGTTCAACTAACCTGGGACCAGGGGAGTTTCCTCTAGCCCCTAACACAACATACCTGTGCCAGCTAAACCCCACAAGGGAATCCTGTTCTCAGGACAAACAGAAGATGCAACATTATCTCTGGTAAAGACCAAGACATGTATAACTAACTGAGGAGCTAAAGCACCAGACACTAAGAACCTGGCTTCCTCAGGATACCCTTTCTTATCCAAGCTTTCTCTCATAGTCAGCTTGCCCAGACCTGCAATACTCTAAAAGGAAAAAACAAAAAGAAATAAACAAACAAAAAACTCTCAGTATACTAAAGTAGGATTAGTTCAGAAGCTAACCAGTAAGGAGGAATAAGAATCCTTTACTGGTTTTCTTCTGATCAAGTTCTTTGGGATCATGGCAGCCAGGTGATGCAGTGCTGAAACGTCAGGAAGACAAGTTTAAGTTGAACCTCAGACACTTAGAAACTGTGTGACCATGGGCAAGTTAGGTGGCACAGTGGATAGAGCACTGGCCCTGCAATCAGGAGGATCCAAATTCTGCCTCAGCCACTTGACAGTACTAGCTGCATGACCCTGGGCAAGTCACTTGACCCACTGCTTTAAACATTTGGGACCATCTCCAGTCATCCTGATGTATATTTTGCTCCTGGACCCAATGGTTCTGGATGAAAGGATGAGGCTGGTGGCTTTGCACAGCCCTGCTTCACTTAGATCCAATTCACTGCAAGTCATAACATCACCTCCTGATTTCATGGTCCTCTTCAAGAAGAAGGACAAACAAGAAAAGACCCTGGGCAGGTCATTTAACTTTCGTTTGCCTCAGCTTCCTCAACAGTAGATAGATAGATAGATAGATAGATAGATAGATAGATAGATAGATAGATAGATAGATAGATAGATAGATAGATAGATAGATGATGGATAGATGGATGAATGAATGAATAAATAAATTAATGAAAAAATAAAAGCACCAACCTCACTAAGTTGTTGTGAGAATCAAATAAGATAACAATTGTAAAGCATTTAGCACAGTGCTTATTAGATAGTAAGTACTATTTAAATGCTTATGAGATGAGGAAGGCAAAGTACTATGTAACCAATAAACTCATGTAAATAGTCATTGTATGCTCTGTTCCTCATTAGTCTTTTCAATATCCAAATAAATTCTGTGCTACCAAACAACTGTCACTGTGTTCATGTACACAGTTACATGAACACAAATTGAATAAATGTATATATGCCAGGCACTGTGCTAAATACCATGGATACAAAGAAAGGCAAAAACACGGACCACACTCTCAAAGAGCTCACATAATGAGAGGGGCAATGTGTGCATAAACAATTAGATAGATTAAAAAGAACTCTGAGAGGAGCAGCAGAGGAACTGGGGAAAGCCTCCAGGAGGAGATTAGAGCTGAGTCTTTTTTTTTTTTTTTAGTGAGGCAATTGGGGTTAAGTGACTTGCCCAGGGTCACACAGCTAGTAAGTGTTAAGTGTCTGAGGCCGGATTTGAACTCAGGTACTCCTGACTCCAGGGCCGGTGCTCTATCCACTGTGCCACCTAGCTGCCCCAGAGCTGAGTCTTAAAGGAAGACAGGAAACCTAAGAAACAGAAGTGAGGAGGCAAAGCTTCCCGATAGCGTTGTACAACATATAGAGATAGCATGATGTCTGCTTTCTGGAATAAAACTGTGGTTTCTCCAGGTGGATAATTCATGTCAATGTGTTGTGAATATCTTAAAAATCACTACTGCATACCACCCCCGCCCACCACATCTAGTTCATACACAGGACAATCTGATATCTTCCAAAGTGAATCGATGTTCTGTACCTACTATATGTATGGCATGGCGGATACAAAAACATGTAAAATAGTAAAAAAAAAAATACAAAAATATATCCTAATCTTAAACTACTTACATTCTGTTGGAGGAAAAAAAACCACAAACACATAAGAAAATAACAAAATATACACAAAGTTAATGCAAAGAAATATTTGATCTGAGTTTGGTAATATGCTAGGAATTCCAGGAGTTAGAAGTGGGGAGAGAGTGCACATCAGGGATAGGAACAGCCTTTCCAGAGTGACTGAGGTAGGAGATAGGATGCTGTGGACAGAGAAAAGCAAGTAAGCCATTTTGGCTGTACCACTGAATACATGAACTGGAGTAATACAGTACACCTGCAAAAGTGCTGGAGATAATTTTTGAAAGACTTAACTGCCAACCTAGGAAGGAAAAGTATAGTAAGTTGTTTTATAAAATTATTTTTTAAATTATAAAAATACTCTTGTGCTGACATAATTTACACAACTGGTCCTTTTATGTGGGTACTACCTACAGTAATAACACAACATAGCCATACTTGGACATCATATGACATTCCATTTCATGTCCTCCCATAAATCAGCTACAGGGGTTCCATCCAACATGCTAGAAAAGTTCCTCTAGATCTTTTTATATTGTATAAATATTAACACAACATGTGGGCTGTCCATTAGTCATCCCCCACACTATGTGATTAGGTTACTTTTTTTAACCATACATTTCTCTGACTATCTTTTATAACTCTTTTGCCATGCAATTCTTGGTAATGTATTATAGCCTGTTCACATCTACTTTTTATATTCCTCCTCAATTTCCTTTGGATTATTCTCAACTTCAATTCTTTGAAGACTATGATAGTCTTTGACTAGCAATTACACAATATCACTGGAAGAATATTGGTATTAAAAATAAGGGCATTGCATACCCTTTGACCAAGCAATAACACTAGTAGATCTGAATCCCAAAGATATCCCCCAAAAAGGGCCTTTATGTACAGAAATATTTTGGGCAGCTCTTTTTGTGGTGGCAAAGAATTAGAAATTGAGGGGATGCCCATCAATTGGGGAATAGCTGAACAAGTTGTGGTATATGATTATGGTGGAAACTATTGTGCTATAAGAAATGATGATGGGGCTGGTTTCAGAAAAACCTAGGAAGACTTATATAAACTGGTGCAAAGTGAAGTGACTAGAACCAGGAGAACATTGTACAAAGTAGCAGTAAAATATATTATACAATAATCAACTGTGAATGACTTAGCTATTCTTAGCAATTCAATGATCTAAAACAATTCTGAAGGAATTATGATGAAAAATTCTGTCCAACTCCAAAGAAAGAACTGAGGAAGTCTGAATGCAGACCAAAGCATACTTTTTTCACTTTATTTATCTTGGGATTTTTTGTCTGTGTTTTCTTTCACAGCATGACTAATGTGGAAATATGTCTTGCATTACTACACATGTATAACCTATGTCAAATTGTTTGTCTTCCCAGTAAGGGCATAGGGGATGGAAAAGTGTGAGGATAAAAATTTGAAACTAAAAATTTTTAAAAACAAATGTAAAAAATTGTTTTTATGTTGTAATTAGAATAAAATATGGAATGCCAAAAAATGAGCATTTGTTTCAGAGAGGAGTGTGAGGTCAGTTAAGTACTGTCCAATTTCCCGAAATCCATCTAGCCCATTCTCCTCTTTCTGGTCAATTTTGAGCCCAGCTCACTGTCCATTGTATTACCTATCTAAGATAAATATACTTACTTATAGATAAACCCTAGAATTTGTCCATTTACCTGCATGTCATAGGAATAGGATCTGGACATATGATTTCATGAACATAGGGAGTTCCCAGGAAGGAAATTCCTTTCCCAATGCAGGTTGGGAAAAATTTGGCAGTCAGTGTTTGATTTGTATACCTATTTCATATACCTATAAACCTAGGGTCCCATAAAAATGTCACTGACAAAAATGGGTCATGATTGGGAAAAGTTTAAGAAGCCCTGCTTTAGAAAACCTTTCAAAGCTGCAGTACATGATAAAATCAGCACAATGTCATCCACAACAGAAGTTGAAGGACCTCATCATCTAAAAGGAGTCCTGCTTCAATACTGGAACATGCACTGGATATTCTCCATGATGGTGACAAACACCTTTGGAGAGCATCCATCTCTTTTTTTAATATTAATAATCAAAGAGTCATGAAACAAAATTATTCTTGATGTTTTCTCTTCCAAGAACTCTTGTACATTTTTGGCTACACACAGGAGACTCCTTGTTAGAGGGTAGCCTTGGTGCAGTGAATAGAATGCTAGGCCTGGAGTTAAGAACTCATCTTACTAAATTTGAACCTGACCTCAGACACTTACTAGCTCTGAGACCCTCAGCAAGTCATTTAACCCTCTTTTGCTTCAGTTTCCTCAAATGAAATGGAGAAAGAAATAACAAACCACTCTAGTATCTCAGCCAAGAAAACCTCAAATGGGATCACAAAGAGTTGCAAATGACTGAAAAAACAACTCAACAACAAGAAGTCTGATCACTCTGTCAAGATGTCACTGCTTTCAATATTCTCACAAGATCATTAAATGTCTTAAGTTCATAGAATCATATATTTAAATTTGAAAGAGACCTTTAAAGATTCTCTAGTCCAATGCTCTTATTTTATAAATGAAGAGACTGAGGCATAGAGAGGAAAAGTAACTTGGCCAAGATCCCAAAGGGAAGAAATAATAGGTCTTTTGACTTTAGTCCCAAACTTCTTTCCATTACAATACGTGAGTTAATCAGGGCATGATGAATACAGGGTATATCCATCAGTATATTTTTCTAATACAGGCAATAAAAATGGCTAACAAGGGGGTAGCTAGGTGACACAGTGGATAAAGCACTAGCCCTGGATTCAGGAGTACCTGAGTTCAAATGCAGTCTCAGACACTTGACACTTATTAGCTGTGTGACCCTGGGCAAGTCACTTAACCCTCATTGCCCTGAAAAAAATGGATAACAACTTTGGCTCAGAATTGACCAGGAATAATTTTATTACAATATATGTTCTGGTCCTAAAAACCGTCATTGAAGATCATTCTTCTATTCAAGAACCTCTATCTTGTTTTCTTCAAGATATGAAGAAATTTTCTCTACACAAGTCTCAGGAAGCTGGCTGGCTGACAACAGAATTCTTCCCTTTCCCCCAAAGCAATCAATTTTAAGTCCACTGTTTCAATTCCAAGGTAGAAGCCATATCCAATTGTTAGTTGGTTGTACTTGTGAGAAAAGTTACACTGCCCCAAAATGTTCACATTAAACAATGTCCAACCTTTATCACAAGGAAAATGTCACATCAATTATCAGTAAATAGTTAAGGGGATTTGCAGGCCTTAATATGGCAGTACAATTTATTCCTGCAAATTCCTTAGGGCAAAAATCTATCCTATAAAAACATTATGGCATACAAATGTAGGTACTCAAAAAGAATGAAAGACCAACTGACACTCAAACTCACAAAGAATAAAAACATCAGCATTGCACCACAGCATCTCTAACATTCAGGCACAGCAACAAAAACATTAGCAAGAAATATAAGAATGATGAGAAGTATAAAATTATACCATTTGATACTCATACACATCACAACCTGGGGAGATACATACTACAGGGAGTATTACCCTCATTTTTCAGACAAAGAAACTGAGGTTCAGAGAGGTTAGGTGACTTGCACATAGCTAGGAAGTGTCAGAGAAGTGATTTGAATTTAGGTCTTCCTGTGAGAAATTGGTAGAAAATGAAACCAGGGAAGAAAGAGACAAATTAAAAGAGAAGGGAGGGCAGCTAGGTGGCACAGTGGATAAAGCACCAGCCCTGGATTCAGGAGGACCTCAGTTCAAATCTGACCTCAGACACTTGAAATTTACTAGCTGTGTGACCCTGGGCAGGTCACTTAACCCTCATTGCCCTGCAAAGACAAAAAAAAGAAGGGAAAGGGAGAAGGAGGAAGAAAAGGCATAAGAAGCAAAAGGAAGAAAGGAGGAAGAACTAGGGGAAAAGGAATACTTACATAAAACTCAGGTTTCTCAATCTTGTGGCTTCTGATAGCTTCAGCAACTCCAAGATTATATGCAGCATTTTTCTGATTTTGTTCTCTAATAGCCAAGTTTTTAGCCTATTAAAAAAAGAAAATAAACATGTACTAAAATATGAATCTGAAAAAGCAACTCTCTGAGCAACCAATGCAACAAAAGCCTTTCTTTTAGAAATAGTGACAGGCCATTAAAATGGCACCATAAGTAACAGATTCTAACTAGAAATGTTCTTCTCTGAATTTAAGTAAGCAATTATTAAATACCTACTATATTCAATATTAGAAGAAGTAGAATGATAGAATATCAGCACTGAAAAGATACATCCAGCTGATGCTAAGCAACAAAACAAGAGAAAAGGAGAGGAAGGAAGAGACTGGGAGTTTGGAATTCTTTCAGCAAGGAATATCTTTTACAGTTAGCAGACTAAAGTTTGCATTAGGAGCTTTACAAGAGTCTGCTAATTACTGAAGTACTTGGGCTAAATGAAGCCAAATAATGAGAACAATTCCCATTGATAGACTCCCAGACACCATGAACAGGTGTAGCAATCAGGCAGTTTACCATGGAAATAGCAATAGGAGTATTCAAAGGAAAGCCGAAGTAATTAATGGTCTCTTGCTTCAACAGATATCGAGAGCAAGGGAATGATTCTAGTGACTAGCAGATGTGCTGTTTTGTGTGGGGTTTCCTCCCTAGGCAATTAAACACTAAGTGCCTACGAGATGCAGATTTGTCTCCTTACTGGAAGAGAAGATAAAAGGCCTAGGAGACATTGATTCTGGACAAAACCCTACAACTACTTCTTTGTGGGATATTCTGTGATCATTTTTTTAAAAGGAGGCAATTATGACAAGTCTTAATTAGATCAATAAGAGCAAATGTGACAGATTAACTTCATTTCCTTTTTTGATACTCTTATTAGACTGGTAAATTAGAGGAACACCAGGGACAAAGCTAGGCATTTTGAAAATTCTCTAACAATATTTCTGAGGATAAGGTAGACAATTGTACAGTGAGGTGACTTTATCCCTGAGCCCAGAGAGTGGTAATTAATGAAATGGGATCACAGCTAAGTGATTTTATGACTGAGCCCAGAGCGTCGATTAATTAGATAATATCATTCTGGAAGGAAGTCTCTTAGTGAAGTGCTACACAGATCTATGCTTAAACCTGCTCTGGTCCTACGTTTTGTCAGTGACTTGGATGAAGATATAGCTGGTATGATCTTCAGATAGCACAAAGCTGAAAGGGATAAACAACCAGATAAAAGAACTGAGATTCGGAAATTAATAGTAATAAAGCTCAGATGAACTAAAGCTGATAAAGAATGCTAAAGACAACAGAAAGGGAGCTTTTTGGCTACATCACTATTGGAGAATCAAAGACAGGGTTACTCCAAGGGATGGAATGTTGATAACTGAGAAAAGAGAGAAGGGAAAGCTACTCAATTTGTATTTTGCATCCATTTTGTCTGCCATGAAGAATGGCTTTTGGAGTAGAAAGGAAAAAAAACAAAAAGGGTCAATAGGTAATTTATAATTAAGGTAACTAAGGAGATGGTGCATAGGGACTAGACCTGTAATTTTATTCACATAGAAGGAAATTGCCTCTACCAATGCAAGTCAGCAACTTCCTGCAACCTAGAAAGTTACCTGGAACACAGAGAGGTTAGGCAACTTGCCCATTGTTATAGAGCCACTATGTGATGGGACAGGACTTGAATGGGGTTTCATGGCCAATATTCTATTCACTATTCCACCCTGCCAAGCAAAGGATAGCAAAAGAACACCTTACATCTAAACCTATTCATAATTGTAGCTTTGAGATTCTTTTAAAGTGAGAAGGGACTTTAAAGATTAACAAGTCTCTTTTTATTGTCATCAGATTGTTTCAGTTGTGTCTTTCTTTTTGTGACCCCATGGTGTTTTCTTGGCAAAGATACTGGAGTGGTTTGCCACTTCCTTCTCCAGCTCATTTTACAGATGAGGTAACTGAGACATATAGGGTTGAGTGACTTGCCCAGGGTCACACAGCTAGTAAGTGTCTGAGGCCAGATTGGAACTCATGAAAAATAAGACTTCTTGACTCCAGGCCCAGTCCACCATCAACTGAGCTACCTAGCTGCCTATCTGATGTGGAATACCTGATGTTTATAGAGTGCCTCCTGGTCTTTCAGCATTTGATACTGCTGTATGATCCGGTCATCTTCTATTTCCTTCCTTTTCCTCTCTTCGCTGCAGTACACTGGTACATTCCGTTGGGATCGTTGTAAACATACATAGCACATCTCCTACAATAGCAAATCGAAGGGGATATTAAAGTCTACTTTTCCTTTCCCCGCTTCATACAGCTAGTAATTTTGCAAACTCTCAAAAAGTTTGTGGTCACCAAACACATTTGACAGAAGAAAACTTACTGGTGATAATTGCCAATAATGAGATTTTTTTCACCTGGGGCCCCAAAATGTTTTTTTTAAAACTATTTAGCAGTCACATACATCCAATAATTAATATGTGATAACATGGAAAAGGGATACCAGGGCTGTGGATTAGTAACTCATTGGCTCAGTTTCTGTGCCTATTGTTTGAGGCATCTCAACTGATACTTAATAACTGAAAGAAAATAATCTTCTGCCCATTTCTCCATGTAGTCTCTGTCCTCTGGGGTCAAGGAAAACATAGCTCATCGCTCCTCCCTATGACAGCCATTCAGTTCCTATTTCTCTAACACACAAAAAAAGTTCGGGTATTTTAAGTGGCTTGGCCTGTGGAGCAAGCCCAGAGCATCCATCAACTCTTTTGGTGTGAATTGTGGCCATTGGTGATCACGGTGGTTTCTGTGAAAATGACAAAAGTCTTGGTCCTTCCTCCCTCTAGCACATCCAATCCAAGTGAAACTGTCCTGTTCTTGGAACTGAACATTGAACCAGCCCTATCCTTGACTCCACCCCCAGGGCCCAAGTGGGAATTTGTTCTAATGCCAGGAGCCTCCTGGAGATGGTTCTGTCTTGTTCCAATCATAATTTACAAAAGCAGTTGGACAACATTTGCAGTTCTGATTTATGATCTGTGCTTTCACAATGTTTTCATTTTGGTATGTTCACTGATTCTGATTTGAAAGCATGTCAGACTTGAAAACCAATATGTAATGATAAAATTTAATTTCTCCTCTCCCCCTCCCCTCCCATAACCCATCGCCCCTCCCCCCGCAACACACACACAATGTCTTTAGTAGTCAGTGACTTCTGGATTCAGACCAATCAATAAAAGGGGATCAGCTATTTCTCAAAAAAAAAAAAAGAAAACTAAAAGAAAAGGAAAAGGAAAAAATTAAACAATAATAGCACTTTCATTAAAAAGGAAAATTATGTTGTTAACTCTTGCTTTTAAATATATTACCTGTCCTGCTTTTACATGGCCCTGGCAAAGAGGGACAACAGGAGTTTTGGGCTTCATGTCCATGTCTGATTTCAGAGAACTTGGTGATTTTAATCTAGAAAAATGAAATAGATAATCAATTTCTCTGATACAATCGCTCCTCTGCGCTAAATTTGTTTGCCTTCTGATGGAAAGCAAAGGTCTGCAGAAAATCGCATGGTTGCAAGGAATCTTGGAGGTCATTTAGTCCAACTGGGTCCTGAAACAGCAATCTCCTCAACAATATCTTAACAAGTAATCCTCCAGCCACTACTTGGAGAACTCCACTGACAGAGCCCCACCCTCTGTTCAAGTGCTTTTTAACTTGACTTGGAATGGAAAAAGACTTGATGCAAGGAGACCAACCAGAAGGCTAGTACATATTCCAGGCATGAGGTGATAAGGTGTACATCAGGGTGGTGGCAATATCAGAGGACAGAAGAGGGCATATATGAGAGATGAAACAAAAGTAGGATCAACTGAACTTGAAAAATGATTAGATAGGGGGCAGCTAAGTGGCACAGTGAGTGGATAGAGCACCTGCCCTGGATTCAGGAGGACCTGAGTTCAAATCCAGCCTCAGACACTTGACACTTACTAGCTGTGTGACCCTGGGCAAGTCACTTAACCCCCATTGCCCTGCCAAAAAAAAAAAAAGATTGGATATTGGGGGAAATGGGGAGAGAGAAGTCCAAGATAACATCCAAGTTGTGAGCCTGGATGATTGGGAGGATAGCGGTGTCCTCAGCAGTAGCAGGAAAATTTAAGAAAAGGGGAAGGAAGCTTCAGGGAAAGATAATGAGTCGTTTTGATATGTTGGATTTAAGATACCTACAGGACATCCAGTGGGGTATGTGCAATAGGCAGCTAGAGATATAAGAGTAGAGATCAGGAGAGAAGTTAAGGCTGGATGAGTAGATGTGAGAATCATCATCCAAGATGACATCTGAATCCATGACAACTGATACTAACATATCTAATGTGGGTAGATATGACTGAAAAGAGAAAACACTGGCACTTCTCCCAATAGTAAATTCTCCTGGAGTCTCCATTTTGTGGAGAGCTCCAAGACAGCCAACATCCATTCCCCTCTCTTTTGAGCTTCAAACCATGTAAATGACCATACCATGAATATTCCTCAAATCTTGCAACCCTTTTCTCCAGCTCTCTTTTGTGTATTATCTTTCTCAATTAGATTGTAAACTCCTTGAGGGAGGGGACTAGGACTATCTTTTTGCTTGTATTTGTATCCCCAGTGCTTAGCATAGTGCCTGACACATAGCAAGTACTTCATAAATGCTTGTTGCTTTTACCTTGCTAGTGACAAGCAATTACAAATAATTATGATAATAATAGTTAACATGTATATGGTACTTAAAGGTTTATAAAGCACTTTTGTTCTCACAACATTGTGAGTTAAGAACAACAGGTATTATTATTCCCCATTTTACAGAGAAGAAACTGAGTCTGAGCAACATTAAATAACTTGCTCATGATCACACACCTAGTAAATGCCAGAGGTGAGACTTGAACCCAGGTTTCTCCTGATTTCAAGTTCAGCAGTCTTACCAATATACTACACTGTACTATACAAGACATCCTATTTTACTTTTCTTTTTTCTTTTTTTTCAGGGCAATGAGGGTTAAGTGACTTGCCCAGGGTCACATAGCTAGTAAGTGTTAAGTGTCTGAGGTCAGATTTGAACTCAGGTCTTTCTGAATCCAGGGCTGGTGCTTTATCCACTGCGCCACCTAGCTGCCCCCTCTTCAAGCATTTCTTTTGTCCAAACTGATTCATCATCTCTCTTCTCCCCCAGCTTCAGTTGCTTGAGTAGAGTGCCCTTGTCCATTCTCAGCAGATGTATAGTATGCATATATAGTTCTAGACTTGGAGACAGGAAAGACCTGGGTTCTAACAGGTTCCAATGCCACCAGCACTTATTAGCGGATGACCAAAAGCAAGGCACTTAACCTCTCCCAAAGCCAGTTTCCTCTGTCTATCAAGTGAAGTGATATTTTATTTATCTCAAATGGTTGTTGTGAGGGTCAAATGGAATAGACAATTTCCAGTGCCTTGCAAACCTTAACATGCTATACAAATGATAGCTATCTATTGTGGCCCAGAAGATATGAATTGTATTTCAGCACAAGCCAAGATTACATTACTTCTCATTTTCCCACTCTCCTCAGTATATATAAACACGCCTTAGCCAAAACAACATCTAAGGTGACAGGATCCTTTGAAGTGACCACATCAGCACCTGTGGCTATGAGTTCATATCTGCCCTTAAGACACTTGACACTTACTAACTGGGTAAATCACTTAACCCAATTACCTCAAATATCCAGGGCCATCTCCAGTCATCCTGATGTATATTCTTGCTACTGGACCCAGATGGCTCTGGAGGAGAGAGTGAGTCTAGTGAATTTGCACATCCCTCCTCACTTAAATCCAATTCACTGCAAATTATAACATCACCTCCAATGTCATAGTCCTCTGAGAACAAATGACAACCAGCAACAACAATCTTTTGCCAACACAAACACACAGAAAAGCAAACTGACCATGGAAGCCACTAACATGGCATGACTAAGAGAAATGCAGCTGGAAAGCTAAACCAACCTCTCAGAGATAATCTCCCCCCCCCAGGGGAGGTGCGATGATCACTGCTCAATTGAGGTTCAGCTTAGCCCCAAGAGGAATGTGGACATTAGTCTGTGGAAAACAATCCTCTCCAGATTAATATTTGTCCTTAAAAAGTGCAATGCTTCAAATCCTTTGGACAGTTGTGAGTCAGCTTCCTGCGCTTTTTAAATAATCTCTCCATAGAAGAACAAGCCAGAGTCAAGTTTGCATAAAACCCCCAACTCGCCCAGTTAATATTCATAAACCTAGAAATGAGGTGCACTCTCTAAAATGGAGCAAATCCATAAATGTTCACCAGGTCCTCAATCTTTTGAACAACTCAAATCCTAACTATTATAATTCAAGATCAATGTCCCTCATAAATTGCATCAATTTCACAAAAGAGAAATAACCATTAAATGTTTAATAAGAGTAGGCTCACATTTTATCAAAGCTTTATGCAAAGCTTGTAAACTGCTTTCTCCTCATAGCAACCTTGAAAGACAATAGGTAGGGCAGTGGATACAGCACCAGGCCTGGGATCAGGAAGATTCCTCTTCTTAAGTTCAAATCTGGCCTCAGACACTTACTTGCTGTGTGACCCTGGGCAGGTCACTTAACCCTGTTTGCCTCAATTTCCTCATCTGTAAAATGAGCTAGAGAATAAAATGGCAAACCACTCCAGTATCTTTGCCAAGAACACCCCAAAATGGGGTCACAAATAGTAAGACACGACTGAAAATAACTGAACAACAATAACACTATCCCATTTTTTCAGATGAGAAAACCAAAGTTCAGAGAAATAAAGTTACCCACAGTAACATAGCTAGCAAATTGCCAGGACTGAGGAGGGAACTTAGGACCTCTGATGACAGATCTCCTAATACCACTTTGTTACTTGTCAAGTTTTCTAAAAATTATGTGTTAAAACTGACTATTGACACAACCCATTTAAATACAGATCTCTTCCTATGACCACCAACTTGCAGAAGATGTCCAAATACTTGTGTTATCCTGGGGAGCTCTAATATTAAATTGACGTTCCAATAAATGAACCATCGTTTGGTGATTGGGAATCTTCTACTTATGATGAAATACAATTGTCATGGGATTTGATGCTGCAGCAGACCTGTGTGAATGTTCCCACCAACAGGGCAGGTCACAACCAATCCGCACCTTCTCATCCTCTGCTTCTCTTTTCCATGTCCTTCCACAAATCCCAGACAGGTTGTCCATCCAACATGCTAGTAGCCTTCTGTTAGACCTCAGGGCACCGAGTTTGTCCACTGATCATCCTCTGTTCTTACCATATGCCTGGCTTACCCCCTTTTCAGTCACATTCTTTCTTATGATATTCTTTATGCTGCTTCTCTACTCAGTAAAGAGCTATCATAACTAAATATAAAAAGAACTGTGCCAATCTGATGCCTCTTTCATGGTGGAACAAGCCCTAAATTGAAGAAGGGCTACTTAATTTTTAATTTCATTATACGCAGTTACCAAGCTTGACTAGGTTATGTAATAGGGCTTTTATCTTGGATTTTGCAGCGTGCAAAAAGTAGACAAATTATAAATCTGATAGATCCAAGTCAGTCTTGTTTCTTTAAGACGTGGTTGGGGTTGGGGAGATAACCCCAAATAATCATAAGAAGGAAGTTTTCTTCCTTTTTCCCATCCAGTCTCATTAACTCTTACCAGTTCTCAGATTCCTACCTGCTAGTTCTTCCATTGTCAGTTATCTACATCTTAGTCATCTTGTTTGTCTTAAGTCCATAAAATTACGGAGGTAGAAGAAACCTTAAGAGGAAATCTAACCTAATGCCTTCATTTTGCAGATAAAGAAACTGAGACTCCAAATTGAAAAGCAACATGCCCAAGATCACACAGGTGCTAATAGCAAACCTAAGCTGAAAGCCCATTTTTTCTTACTCCAAATTCAGTGCTCTTTCCAACATATCAGGTCTTGTTTCAATCCACCTAATATTCTTCCTATTGCTTCCTACATGCTCCCTCAGCTTGGAATGCCAGATCACCCCTCCATATTTCCAGGCTGATTATGTACAGTATCACCACTCACTCACTTGACATTCCAGCCAAGCTTGTTTTGCCATCTCCTGTAGATAACATTCTAGCTTCTAGGATTCTAGGATTTTGTCAGCCCTATTCCTAGAATGCTCTCCCTTCTCTTCTTCACCTTTTAAAAGCCCTAAGCTCCTTTCAAGCCTCAACCCAAGAGCTGCCTTCCCACCCCCAACCCCATGCAATTACTTTGTACTTACTTTATAAATATATGTGTAGATGTACGACTTATTTATCTCTCACCCCCTAATAGCATGAAAGCTCCTTCAGGGCAGACTCATTGTTGTCTTTGTCTCACCGTAGCCTACTATAGTACCTAGCTCATAGTAGGCACTTCATAAATGCTTGTTGAACTATACTAGACTCCTCTGCTGTTGAACTCCCCCAGGCTATACCACCTTGTCATTTAACCTCTTAACTTCTTCCACCGGGAAGCAAAACTCGATACAAACACTTTCTTGCAGATAAGTAGGACTAAAAAATTTTAAACAATAAGAGACTATTTTACTTAACATTGATGTCCTCAGGGGCAGCTAGGTGGCACAGCAGATAGAGCAGTGGCCCTTGGAGTCAGGAGGAACTGAGTTCAAATCCAGCCTCAGACACTTGACACTTACTAGCCTGTGTGTGACCCTGGGCAAGTCACTTAACCCCAATTGCCTCAAAAAAAAATTAAAAATTAATGTCTTCAAGAGAACATCTGCATGAACATTAAGTTTCTCATTTCCTAAAAATGGGAATATTTAGCTTACCAGTTTTAATCATTCTCCACAGTGAATAAGTAAGAATCGGTACCCTGGCTTAGAAAAGGATGTTGCTAACTCTAGGCTAAATGGATACACTGAAAGAGAACAAAACTAAGGCAAACAAAAGAGAGATTACCTTAGCAACCTAGGTATGAGGTAAATACTGATTATGATACTGATGACAAAACAAAGACAAATTTTACATAGGTCATACATTGGGTCTTTATATATAGCACCCAATAACAAGTTTTTATAAAGTACTTTCTATGTGGTGGGCAACATACTAGACTCTGGTGACACAAATACAAAAATAAAACAGTTCCTGATCTCAAAAGGTTTACATTCTAATGGAAGGAAGGAAGTGGCTTATACCTATGTATAAACTTTTACCAAACAAGCAAATCATATAAGACAACTGGGGGCAGGAGAGAGGCAGTAGCACCTGGAAAGGAGAGGAACTAGGAATAGTCTTATTCAGAAGGTGATGCTTGAGGTGAGTCTTGAAAGAAACCCCATATTCCCAGAGACAGAGGCAAAGGAGGAGTATGTTGCAGCCATGGGATAAAACCAATGAAAAAGACATGGAGATGGAAAATGGAGTACTGTAGATGAGGAAGAGCAAAGAGGCCAGTTTGGTTTGATGGTGAAGTACAATGAGTGGAGTTATATTTAACAAGCCTAAAGAAGGATGAGGATGGGTTTTGAAAGTCAAAAATATACATAATGGTAACACTAACAACTAGACTTTGGACAACCTTGTCATTCTTATTCCATGACAAGGTACTTATATGCCATTGGTAAGGTTCAAAATTTTCATCTCCTCTCTGGAACCTATTTGCCCAAGGATTTAACTCCTCCTCTTCTGACTACAAACATATTCAGGTCTCCTTCATCCTTAAAAAAATATTCACTTTATGGGGCAGCTTGATGACACAGTGGATAAAACACCGGACCTGGAGTCAGGAGGACCTGAATTCAAATCCAGCCTCAGACACTTGACACTTAACTAGCTGTGTGACCCTGAGCAAGTCACTTAACCCCAATTGTCTCACCAAATATATATATATATATATTCGCTTTAATCTTAATTCTCTTTCATCCTTTTATAGGGAATCTCTTCTCCCTTTCATAGCCAAACTCCTAAAAAATAAAAAAAAAAGCTTTCTCCAATCTTTGTTCCTGCTTTTACCAGTACTTTCAATGCAGTATTTCATTTGATTATCAAAACAGCTGTCTAAGGTAGGTAATTCAAGTATTATATGCATATTACATCCAAAGAAAACAGAAACCTATAGAATTAAGTGAACAGTCCAGGTCACATATCTAATACATGGTAGAACTAGGACTCAAATCCAGAATTTCTGTCCACCAGTGACTATAGTGCTCTTTCTACTATAGACTGGTGTCCTTTTACTTATATCACCCTTCTCCAGGATTCCTGGACCAAGTTAGGAGGTGAGATCTCCTGATCCAGCATCACACTGAGGAAGCATGACCATTATAAATATTATCCTAAATAAAAATACTCAAAAAAATAAAAAAATAAAAATACTCATAAAGGAGTGCTAAAGGGTAAAGTGCCCATCAAAAAGATGGTCCAAGAGGCAGCTAGGTGGTGCAGTGGATAAATCACCGGCCCTAGATTCAGGAGGACCTGAGTTCAAATCCAGCCTCAGACACTTGACACTTACTAGCTTAACCCTGAACAAGTCACTTAACCCTCATTGCCCCCCACACACAAAAATAAAAGATGGTCCAAACATGAAATGAGGTTACAAAACAAAGGCTTAGCCTCAATTGCTATCAACAGATTACATTCCTAACCTTACTTACAGCCAGGTGAAATGTTAGATTTTTTTTAAGGACATTCTTTAAGTGCACTAGAAAAATGTTAATTTTTAAAAAGACACCTTTAGGATTTTTAGGGAGTGACTCACCTTTCAGGTGCTGAAGGCTTCAGAGTATTGTTCTTCTCCACCCTGTCTATCAAGTTGATTCCTGTCACTTTGACAGGAGAGATAGCTTGCCTAGCCCGAAGCCTCTTGGCTGAAATGCTCTCTGTAAAATGGACAATAAAAGGAAGTAGAAACCCCTGAAGCAGACTTTAAAAGGCATTTTAAATATGAATTTTTCAATCACACCTGGGTAAGCAAAATAAACTCCATAATTTGTGGAAGGCTGGACTTTCATCATCTGAAATTGCTGGTTTTACCCCATTATAATCAATCAGCAAATATGTACTGTGTGCCTGCTATATTCAAGGCACTGGAGGAAATTCAAAGGCATACAAGACAGAACTTGCCCTCAAAGAGTTTATAATCTAGTTGGTGATGCAAGACATAAATTTAAGTAATGATAATGGTTCAAAAACACAAGAGATTTTTGTTGTTGTTCAATAGTGTCCAACTCATCGTGACCCCATTTGGAGTTTTCTTGGCAAAGATAGTGGAGTGGTTTGCCATTTCCTTCTCCAGCTCAGATTACAGATGAGGAAACTGAGGCAAACAGGGTTAAGTGATTTGCCCAGGGTCACACTAGCTAGTAAGTGTCTAAGGCAGATTTGAACTCAGGGCTTGCTGGCACTCTTGTCTATTCACCACCTACCCACCCTAGCAAAAGAAACTATCACCTGCCAAATGAATGGCACATATATTGAGTGATTTGAATTCAGAGAAGAAAAGATTGCTTCCTGCAAGAGGTAGATTGGGCCTTAATGAAAAAGAAAAAGTAGGTTGTGAGTAAACGATACATTCCAGGAAGAAAAGTATTGGTGTGGACATAATGACCAGCAACAATTCCATAGGACTTATGATGAAGCATGCTACGCACCTCCAGAAAGAGATGGAATAGACTTATGTGCAAATTTGGTGGGGGAGAGGGGGGTGTGGGTATTCATTTTTCTTGACTCTACATCTTTATAATGGTTGTTTTCCTTGCTTTCTTAAAGGGGAGGTGGGGCAAGAGGTAGAAGGAAATGGGAGGAAAATATGAACCTAAAAATAAAGTAAAATTGAATTTAGTGAAAGTAATGGTGTGAGAAAAGGCAATAGCACAACCCATGGTGTTATATAATGAGTGGATAAGTTTGACTCAAGTGGAAACTTTCTATGTGGAAAATAATAGGAACTGGAGATTATGGAAGGCTATGAAAGGAGGTTTGGGGGCAGCTAGGCAGTGCAGTGCAGTGGATAGAGTACAGGGCCAAGAGTAGGGCAGGCTCTTTTCCTGAATTCAAGTCCAGCCTCAGACACTTACTAGCTATGTGACCCAGGGTAAGTCACTCAACTGTTAGCCCCAGTTTACTCATCTGTAAAATGAGCTTGAGGGGGCAGCTAGATGGCGCAGTGGATAAAGCACTGGCCCTGGATTCAGGAGTACCTGAGTTCAAATCCAGCCTCAGACACTTGACACTTACTAGCTGGGTGACCACGGGCAAGTCACTTAACCCCCACTGCCCCACAAAAAATAAATAAATAAATAAATAAATAAAATAAAAATGAGCTTGAGAAGGAAATGACAAACCACTCCAGGATCTTTGCCAAGAAAACCCCAAAAGGGTAATAAAGAGTCAAACACAACTGAAAAACAAGTCAACAACAACAACAAGGAGATTTGGACTTTATCCCCCCAAAATTTTGGTGTTTATTTGCTATATAGGCAATGGGAAGCCATGAAAGATTTCTGAGCCATGCTGTGAATTGATAATAGTAGTGTAGGTCATAGAACCTTCCTTCATCCAATAGAGGCAGATTCTCCATGATGATTATGGTTATGCAGCCATTTAGCTAGAAGTGTTTTTAAGGGGAAAAAAGCTGATGAAAGGAGCTTTTTAAATCTCATGTTAGCATTACCTGACCTGAGAACAAAGAGGTTTAATTTTAAGAGCAACTTAAGTAGGGAGACAACAAATGAATCTCCGAATTGCAACACTTCTCATACTCTTCCTTAAAAAAAAAAAAAAAAGACCAGAAATTGTAAACCAAATTGTAGTTCTTGCATCTTTTCAGCTTTCATGTCCTAAGGTTCTCCCCATTGTCACCAACCTTTTGAGCTTGCCTCTTTTGGCTAACACAGAGGCCAATGCATCTCTACCACATGGACAGGCTAGCCTCCTCTGATTGACTACCAACTGTTTTCTTTAAACCAAGTTCTTCCACCACCTTTTCAGCTGTGCTCCAGACTGCTGCACCCAAGGGATCACTGTGTTCCCTTTCCCTTCTCTCCCTTTTACCCAAGAAATGGCCTGGGGGGAGGAGGGGTTATTTCTGCTTTATGTTATATTTGTCCTCAGTTTCAGGTATGGGAGGATCTCCTTGTGGGACCAGGTGTTCAAACCATGGTAACATTGTAATCATGATTACAAGCAGGTGTGGTAAAATATGAAAGTTTTTAACAGTCGGTTAGGATAACTGAAAGACGCCAGTTTTTCAAGGACCACCCTTTTGGGGAGGAGATGAACAGTCCGCCTGCTGCGCATGTCAGACTGCCTGCCGGGTACAGTCCGCCTGCTGCGCATGTCAGACTGCCTGCCGGGTACAGTCCGCCTGCTGCGCATGTCAGACTGCCTGCCGGGTTTTTTTTTTGACTTCCGGGGTGGAGAGAACGGAAGTAGCCTTTTTTTGCCTGCTTGGCGGGACTCCTGACGGTGCGGCAGGGACTCTCTCGCTCTGTCAAAAGGTGGCCTTGTCGGTTGGTGGCCTTGTCGGTTTGGTGAGTTGTTATAAGGAATATAGACTAAGCTTAGACTTAAGACGATTTGTATTGTGTTTCTACTTTCCTATCCTTCTAACCAACATCACCTTGTGACTATCATAACTATAAATAAAAAGGTCTATCTAGAAAACCAAAACCTGCTTCCATTTACTAGTTTGGGAGATAAATTAAGGGAAAGGTTAAGTAGGGGAGATTTATGATCTAATATCCAATTTTAAATCTCACACAGGGCAGTGAGGATGGCATGGAAGTCCAGAGCCAGAGTGCCTGAGACTCAACCCTAGGGAGAGGGGGAGTTGGACTTGAAACTGAGACTGAACCGAGCTAAACTATGAATCTCATTTCCTTCCCCTCCTCAAGACTGAGGTGGTACAAGGAGAAAGAGAGATTGTACCTCTCCCAACGTGTTGGAGGAAGTGTGTTTATATATATTTTGGTATACCTTCTGAAGTAAACATTCTCTTCTTAAAATGTCCACAGTGTTGGGGCAGCTAGGTGGCGCAGTGGATAGAGCACCAGCCCTGGAGTCAGGAGTACCTGAGTTCAAATCTGGCCTCAGACACTTAACACTTACTAGCTGTGTGACCTTGGGCAAGTCACTTAACCCCAATTGCCTCACTAAAAAAAAAAAATGTCCACAGTGTCATACTACTTTGCAATTCTATGATGTTATAAAGTCCGCCCCTGCAAGATGAGACTGCCTCACATACTACTCCTCTGAAAACCTCTCCCCACAGTCACCTGCTAGCCTTTTGCGTGGTTTGGTACAGCCTTGGACAGTCACCATCCCATTATTCACCTACCAGCCCTTCCCTTTACCAGTTCTGGCATGGCCTCTGACCCTATTACTGGGTCCCCTGACCTCTGAACCAGAAAATCTTCATGGAAAGGAAGGGGTGCCCAGCTCAGTTCTAAAGACACAGAAGATGTGTCCATTCTGCTTCTCTCTCCTTCATCATTTGACCTGAAAGGGGGCTGAGGACATGAATAAGATTCTACTTTCTGGAGAAAAGTGAAAGAGGCTGACATTGGAGAAAAGGGAGACAGACAATGATCTATCAGAATTGCTACAATTAATCTGCTATAGATACAAGAGTTGCTCAGGAGTATCTTTCAGTATCAAGTGATAAGGAGTAACAGAATACACATAGACATCCTTTACATACCTCTTACTTCTTCTTTTTCTCCCTGGTCTTTGTTCTTACACTCCAGAGGGCCAGTCAGTTCAACTTCTTTGATGGTTTCTATAGCTGGTTTGGTTTCTAGATCCTTGGGCTCAATCCTAGAGATAAGCCAAAGATAGGTCCATCTACGGTAGAGAGCCTGAACACGGGGCAGTGTTGCCTGCCCCCTCACCTCTTGCAAATTGCTCAGATAGGCAGGAATTTAAACTGAAAATAATATTCTTAGACAGGTTGTGTACTGTTTCTCTTTTAAAAACCCACCTGGATCAGGGGCAGCTAGGTGGTGCAGTGGATAGAGCACTGGCCCTGGAGTCTGGAAGACCTGAGTTCAAATCTGGCCTCAGACACTTGACACTAGCTGTGTGGCCCTGGGCAAGTCACTCACCCCTATTGCCTCACTCCCCCCAAAAAAAAATCCATCTGGATCCATGAGGCACCATCAGGAAGCACAGGATGTCAGAGATGAAAAGAAACTTAGGAAATAAAATGTTAGAGCACAACAGAGAATGTTAGAGCTAGAAGACACTCTAAAACAAAGAATGTTAGACCACAAACATAGAATGTTAGAGCTAGAAGGAAGCTTAGAAAACAGAATCTTAGAACTTTGGATGCAGAGCTAGAAAGGGCCTTAGAATATTAGAACACCCAAAAAAAGAGTGTAGAACTGGAAAGATGCTTTTAACACAGAATATTAGAACACAGCACACAAAGCTGGATGAAAGCTCAGAATGAACAATGTTAGAACCCAGAACACAGAGGGACTTTTGAAATCATCTAGTCTAACCTCTCATTTTACAGAGGGGGAAATTGAGTCCTAAAGAGGCCAAATAAATGGCTTGTTCATGATAAAGCAGAGACTAGGACTAGGACTAAAGTATATTTTCTATCTTCTGGCACAGTATGCTGCCCTCCATGATTGGCATGGCACTACTGTCACGGACACTATTATTACACAAAACAAACAGCTATTTTTTTCCTTTTTTAAAAAAGCTTTTCATTTGGAGTTTGTTTTCCTATTCCTCTTCTCTATTTCATTTTTGCTACATAACTGGAAACTATAAGAATACTGTGGAAATGGGTGATTTCTAGGTAGCTTTAGGAAAGGGATACACAGACTTCTAGAAAGAACATTGTTAGAAACTTTGCCCTCTCCTCCCTACCATATTGCACCTGCATACAAATGTACACACACACACACACACACACACACACACACACACACACACACATACAATCATAAAAGGGGCTTGTGGAAGGATAGTAGTGACCAAGGCAATAGACTTACCTTTGGAACAAGAGATGTGGGAGGGGGCATCCCCCAGGGAGTTCTGGGGCCAATGTCACTCAAGAAGAATACCTACATACTGACACATGACATTAGCATGCTTTTGTGGCTAAGTCCACTAACCTCCAGGGCCCTCACCTCTGCTTTAGGGTCTCATGTCCTAGCCCCTACAGCGCTTGGTCAATGATGATGGACTGGAACTATATTTCAAGGGATATTGTGAAATTCTCCCAAACAAAAATCATTTAAACTCATTGTAATTTTAAAAAGTAAATAGAGCGGCAGCTAGGTGGCGTAGTGGATAGAGCACCAGCCCTGGATTCAGGAGGACCTGAGTTCAAATCCAGCCTCAGACATTTAACACTTACTAGCTGTGTGACGCTGGGCAAGTCACTTAACCCCCAATTGCCTCACTAAAAAAAATTTTTTTTTTAAAGTAAATAGAGTGGGCAGCTAGATGGCGCAGTGGTTAAAGCACTGGCCCTGAATTCAGGAGTACCTGAGTTCAAATCCGGCCTCAGACACTTGACACTTACTAGCTGTGTGACCCTGGGCAAGTCACTTAACCCCCATTGCCTGCAAAAAAAACCCCAAAAAACCAAACAAACAAAAAAGTAAATAGAGTGCAATGAAAAGAACTTTGGGCAGAGATCAGAGGACCTACTCCTGGCTCTAATTCTATCATTAAACTAGCTATTTCCTTGGACAAGGTTTTTCTCTTTTCTAGGCCCCAGTTTTATCCTCCACAGAATGAGGAGATGGAAGTAGACAATCTCTAAGGTTCCCTCCTGCCCTAATAGTCTATGATTCTATTATTTGTCCCAAACAGTACTTTTAGAAAGGAGAGTATGGGGGGGGGGCAGCTAGGTGGCACAGTGGATAGAGCACCAGCCCTAGATTCAGGAGGACCTGAGTTCAAATCCAGCCTCAGACACTTGACACTTACTAGCTGTGACCCTGGGCAAGTCACTTAACCCTCACTGCCCCACAAAAGGAAAAAGAAAAAGAAAAAAAGAAAGGAGAGTATGTTTCAAAACCAAACCTCAGAGACTGAATTTTTCAGCCTGGAAGTGAACAAGACCCTTTCCATAGCATAGGCCAAAACTCACAAAGAGGTCTGATATTTTAATAGATTTCTTTAAATTATGTTTTCTTTATTTTTTTCCATTTACAAAATTGGATTTTTCACACTTAATGTATATTTATTTCCTATATATACTGTATATGATGCTATGGTATTGTAAATTAAAAACAGAAAATAAAGGAGTTATTAAATATTTGTGACTATTGGCCTGCCCTGTACAATGGACCTGGAAAACTATTATAGAACCTTGTCTAGAAGACTTCTTTTTTTTTTAAGTGAGGCAATTGGGGTTAAGTGACTTGCCCAAGGTCACACAGCTAGTAAGTGTTAAGTGTCTGAAGCCGGATTTGAACTCAGGTACTCCTGACTCCAGGGCCGGTGCTCTATCCACTGTGCCACCTAGCTGCCCTAGAAGACTTCTAAGACAAGGGAGAACCCATCACATCCCAAAGCAGTTCATCTTACTGTAATGGTTAGGACATTTCCCTTGAAATCAAGCCTAAATCTTCTCTATGAGTTCCAACCCTTGCTCCTCATTCCATCCCCTGGGGCCAAGTAAAGCAACTCTAAGACCTTTTCCATAGGCTAGCCCTTCAAATTCTTGAAGACAGGTGTCATATCCCATCATCTGCTCCAGGGATAAATATCCCTAGTTCCTCTAACCTATCCTCACATGGCATAATCGAGGTCCTTTGCCATCTTGGTTGCCTTCCTTTGGAGGGTTCTCTACCTTATCAAAGGGTTTCCTAGCTTACCTTCCTTAAATGAGGTGTGGGAGAGTCCTAGGGCAGAGCAGAATGGCACTATCACCTGGACATACCTCTCTTAATCTAAGATAATAATAACCAATATTGACATAAGGGTTTGAAGGTTTGCAAAGCACTTTACACACATTTTTTCATTTGATCCTCATAACCACTAACACTATTGCTTCTACTACTCCCTGATTTCTGTAGACCAGCTATAGCCTCCATTTCCCCAACCAATATTGAGGTTCGAGTCTCAGGAAAGATCTGAACTGGGCTGGAGTTTGGTTTTAGGGCTGGGAAGGGAACAACAAGAGTAAGTTAGGGGCTAGTCAGTCAAAGCAATCTCCTGAAATCAAAACCTATGGGTCATAGCAGGTAGAGTAGATGTTTCTGTGGGTGTGAACTAGAGAGGTGTACTCACCTTGGAAAAGCACACACACTGCAAGGACGCTGGGCAGTTCCCTCTCTGTTAGACATCACTGAGTCTGTCGTCCCAGGCCTCTGTAGCACAATGACAGCAAAAAGTTAAAAAATGTCCATCTTTGCCCCATGAATTAAAGATTGGGACTTTTTTTAAAGCAGTCTAACAGAAGTCAGTAGCTATAGGAGCTGCAGGATAAACTAAAAGACAGACAGAGATCACTGAATCATGTCTAGTTGCCAAATTTTTACAATTTTTTTTACAATTTTTGTTTAATTTTCAGTTTAATTCCCCTTTCATGGCATCCATTGAAAGACTTAAAGAGAGCTATTCCATTGTTCCCTAAGTCTTCATTTTTCCAGCTAGACATTCTCAGTTTTTCAACTGATCGTCATATGATACAGATTCAAGACCCTTCGGCATCTTCATTGCCCTTCTCTAGACATTTTCCAGCTTACCAATATACTTCTTTTTATTCTTTTTTTTTTTTAAGTGAGGCAATTGGGGTTAAGTGACTTGCCCAGGGTCACACAGCTAGTAACTGTTAAGTGTCTGAGGCCGGATTTGAACTCAGGTACTCCTGACTCCAGGGCCGGTGCTCTATCCACTGCGCCATCTAGCTGCCCCACCAATATACTTCTCAAACTACAACACCCATAAATAAACACAGTACTCCCAATGAGTTCTGTAGAAGGGAAACTATCACCTCCTTGTTCCTGGGATCTCTTAATGCAGCCCTTGCAGTAAGGTTCAAGATTTCATGAGCTTTTTGGTGCAATTAAAAATATTCTCTCAACATTCAGAAAAAAAAGAACTGTGGATTCTGAATGCAGATTGAACCATATTGTTTCTACTTTTGGGCTGTTTTCTTTTTCCTTCTTTTTTGAGGTTTTTCCCTTGTGCTCTGACTCTTCTTTCACAATATGACTAATGCAGAAATATGTTTAATGTGATTTCACATATATAACCTATATTAGATTGCTTTCTGTCTTGGGGAAGAGGGAGGGAAGGGAGGGTGGGAGAAAAATTTGGAACTAAAAACCCTATGAAAACAAATGTTAAAAAGCTATCCCTTAAAAAAAAAAAGCTATCCCTTTATGTAACTGGAAAATAATAAAATACTTTTATTTTTTAAAAAATTATTCTTCAGGGGCATCTATTACTCACTAGACTAACTGCTCAAGGGGTGCACTAGAACCTATACTCTAATATGTCAAGCACACCACCTCTGTCTTTTTCCAGGTCATCAGTAAAAATGTCAAACAATCTAATGTTACATTAAACTTAATAATCAAATATCAGAGACAGAAGGGGACTTTTGAGACCTTATAGTCCAAGCTCCAAATTTGCCAGATGAAAAAATCTGTGACTTGTCCAAGGTATCACACCTAGTTTGTGATGGAGCCAGGAATATCACTTAGGTGTCCTGATCCTTATCCTTGCTACACATATGACCTTGGTTAGGTCACTGGGTCTCAGTTTCCTCACTTGTAAAATGAGGAAGTTGGACTATGCTGACCTTACTAGCATCATCCTATGAGGTATGGTTTTCTCTCATTTATAATTTATCTTTAATTGTCAGTGACTCATGGGTATAGTGGGAAGAAAAAAAAGCAGTGAGATGGGAGTTTGGAAATTTGTGTTTGGATTTTTGCTCTGCCACTTTTGTTACTTATGTGAGAATGAGCAAATCCCCTTAACCTCAGTTTTCTCATCTATAAAAGAAGAAGACTAAACTGGTTACTTCCAGTTCCAAATGCTATGTTCCTAAACAAAGAACATCTAACCCCACAAGCCTCTCTACTAAGTAATCAATAAAGCAAAGAGTTGAATGGCCTTAAGGAAGTTCTCATTAAAGGAGCCATTTGTGACAGCAATGGCAAGGCTGCTGGATTTGGAATAGGAGGACCCACATTCAAATCTAAGTTCTGCCATTTGCCACCCATATGACCTTTGTCGAGTCATTTAAGTTCTTTGGGTCTCATTTTCTTCACCTATAAAGTGAGGGAATTAAGCTAGATGGTCTCTAAGGTACCATCCAGTTCTAAACTCTATGATCGTCTCAACTTGAGCTTTTCTCCCAGTAGACCTCACTCTAGAGCGGTGTGCCCTATTCTAAGAAAATTCACTGGGAAATCGTTATATAATTCATTAATTCACTGGTACCATTTGGGAGAGGTAGTTAGAAGGAGGAAGAAACCAATTTACATTTGAAAGAGCTTTAACCAAATTCCCACTTCCATCCATGGAACACAGGAAGTCCTTATAGAACCTCATCTTCACTTTGCTGTCTCTAATCATGAGGACCCCTATTCCCTTGAATGTAAACTCCACATTTTGTTTGACAGAAATGGATCGGGATAAAAAGAGCAATGTTTCCTTCACACATCCTTCCACCACATCCCTGTTAAAAGGACCCTCCAGGGATATCATGACGAAGTTAAGCTGAACAACTGGGATATCACCTAGTAGGGGGAAAAATAAATGGGAGAGAACATTAGAACATAGATCATATGTATTCATAAATAACTAACTACCTAATCTATACTTTATAATTCAAAATGTTTTACAAATTGTTTATTGTATGCTTGCTAAGGATTATACATGCAAAGTTTTTTAATATTAGCATCCTAATGATATCTGTCACTTAGCAGAGAATATTTCATTTTGCCTTTGCATCCCAAGCACCTAGCACAGTGGAAAGGGAGCAGGGAGAGAAGAGTATTTTATTTTAATAAACATTCATGAGGAAATTCAGCAATCAGCACCTTTTCTTAAAGTAAATATTCATTATGTGTATATATAAGTGTATATACACACATAGATTAAGTAAATATTCATTATATGTAAATATACATACACATATATGTATGTATGCAAGTCATCTTAGTAATCTGCAAAACATTGGCTTCTTTCATTTCTTAATCCTGAACCATATTTTTTAACTGTAGGGAATACAGCAAAATAGCCATTCTGGAAAGCAATTTGGAACTATGTAGCAAAAGTTACTAAACAGTGCACACCCTCTGACCCAACAACACAACTACTAGGCCTATACCCAAAGAGGTTAAGGGAAAAGGAAAAAAAGACTCACCTGGGTAAATTTACTTATAGCCGCTCTTTTATGGTGGTAAAGAACTAAAACTAAGGGGATACTCATCAATTGGGGAATTTTTGGAAAAAAATATGGTATAAGAATGTAGTAGGATACTATTGTGCTCTAAGAAATTATGCAAGGTATGATTTTAACTGATGCTGTATGAAGTAAGCTAAACCAGAACAATTTATACAATAAAAAAGTAAAGATAAACATCTTTGAAAGACTTAAGAACTCTGATCAATGCAATGACCATCCATAGTTCCAAAGAATCAATAATGAAGCATGCTCTTGATAGAGAGTTGATAAACTGATGATTCAGAAAGATATAGACATGTCCAATGCAGGAATTTGTTTCATTTCACCTATGCATATTTACTATGAAGACTTTGTATTTATTTTTCTTTTTTTCAATGTCTGACTATTAAAGGTGAACATACTGGTGGGGGCTCATAAGAAATAGTTTTAAAAGTATGGCTCTACAGCTGCAAGTGCTAGTTGGAGGCTATACTGGGGAGGTGGGACTGACCCAGGGAAGAGAAGTGACTTTTCCAAAAGTACATAAATAAGAGAACCAAGTCCATATTTACCTCTAATCACCATGTAGAATGTTACTTTGGAAAGAATGACTGAGAAAGCTTGGAACAGAAACAAGTTTTACAGACCACAATAGAAAGAGAAATAAACTGTCAGCTACAAATGACTAAAGGATCATGCACATTCTAATCTGGAAGAAACCAAGTGTCCCCAAGTATGTTAACTCTACTAAAGAATTCTTATAGGGGAGATAGCTGCTAACAATCTTTCCCAACCATCAAAGGGTTTAGCCCGGAGGCAATCATGCACCCAAGCACTGGGAAAAAGAATAAGGGGTAATTGCTGCAACTTACTTGAAAATTACACCTTTTAGGAATGGTGTGCCTGGTAGAAGAGATCATTCCTACAGGAAATATCTACAAAAACCACTCACAAGAGGAAGAGCTGTTGGGGACCATATACCTTTATCAGTTCCCACCCATCTAGCAAGGGGGGTGGAATACCTACAATACCTACAATCTTCAATATTAACATTTAAATGTATGGGCAGATTTATGAATATCATTAATTTCCCAAGAGGACTCAATCCCTGGCATATCTAACAAAATAAATGGCACCTACCATGGTAATTCCCTAATGTACTTATTCTGTAATGTGTTTTTGTTGTTAATTCTGTGGTTATCTTATCACCTAACAGACTGTTAGCTAGAACTGTTAACTATGATCTGTCTTCCCTAAAATTTGTATCTCCCCTGGTACATAACACATCATTCTCTATACCAAGTAGATGCTTACTAAATGTTTGCTGGTTAAATGAATAAGTGATGTGACAATCTGTAAGTTGGAGGAGACCAATAAAGCCAATGTTTACCACATTTTGCCCTTTCGTGTTTTTCCCTTTTTCTGTATCCAGTAAGGAAGTTGGCTTAATTAAACTTAAGAAACATTTACCAGGAGTAAATATTTTGTTTTGTTTGAGTCCATGCATTTGGGCAAACTTCTCAGCTATCACAAACACAGGCCTCTGAAGGAGAATAAACTTGTTGTTTCCCACATCGAGCCTTTGCCTTACAAAGGTGAAGGTTCCAAATCCCGGAATCTGGACCCCCTGGAACAAGAAGAGACAGCAAATGAGATGAGTGGAGGGGGTGACCTGAGAAGAGAAAAGCCTACAGTAGCCCTGCTACCAAGATTAGAATAAACCAATGGACCTGAACAAAGTTAGTCTGAACCAGAAAGAAATCAGGCTATGGAAAATAGGGCTCGTATACAATTACAGAATATCAGAGTTGGAAGAAACTTTAGATACTATCTAATCCAATCTCCTCATTTTCTAAAGGGGTAAAGAAGTTAGTAGCAAGTTAGCTTATATTGGGTGGTCTCTAAAATCTCCGCCAGCTCTAATAGCCTATGATTCCAAGGAAGAATTTTAATATACTTTAAATCCGTAGAACCTTTCCATGATTTCTCAACCCACTATCATTCATGACCATGATATACATTACTGCCATGACATCACAAGGTGGGTGCAAGGAAATGAGAAAATATGTTGGTACTCCACTTTTTTCCAACCTGTCTGTAAGGTTGGCATAGTTGTAGACAAGTGTGTGTCATTTGTTAATTCAATCATTCACAAATTTAAAGTAGAGAAGCTAAGGGATCCACAGACTCCCTGTTCCCTACTATTTCCAGACCCTCCAACTACTGCCATTACCTATTAGATCTCTTTTTCATACATTCTTCCAGCCTTCTTGCTTTCACAGAAACCCAGCTCTCCCAAGAATTCTCCATGCTCCTGGACACCCTCTTTAGTATTGCATTCATCTTCTCTCCTACCATGTCTCTACTCTGAGCCAGGAGGAATCCAGACTAGTCCTTAATCCTCATTTGCCACTTCTAGATGCTCCCTCTGCCACCATCACTCAGCCACTTCTCTTCCTTTGAGGTTTATTGCATCTACCTTTATCACATGTCCAAATCCTTGTTGTCATCATTCACCAGCCTGTACCTAAGGGGCCCAGCCTCCTAGAAAGGAGTCTGCCAAACTCCTAGAAAAATTGACCCTTGGGTCTTTTCCTCATTCACCTCCAAAACCCTTTGCCTTCTGTCTTCTGACCCTAAACACTACTGAAACTTCTCTCTCAAAGTTTACTAATGGATTCCCTGGACCTGTTCCCTTTTACAGCTAAACTGGATTTCACAGCTAGACTTGTTAGGTCTCTTCTATGTTGGATGTAATTTTTCCTGTTGGGTGAAAGAGAAAGAACTCTCAGCACAAAGTCAAAGGACCTCAATTTGAATCCTACAAGCTTCTAGATTGCCAAGCTTAAAGGCTTTTTCTCATCCTTCCTATTCTGACCCCCTACAAGGTTCTTGACATGGTTAGCCATTCATTCCTGAATATTTTCTTCTTCCTTGGCTTCCATAATAATGATGTCTTCCTTGTTCTCCTCCTACCTACCTTATCACTAATTCTTTTCAATGATTTCTGCTAGATTATCATCAATTTCACTTTGCTTTAGCATGTGTCTCCCCAAGTCTTTGCCCCATGTCCTCTTCTGTACATTTTCTCCCCATTTTCTCATGACCTCCCCTTCAGTTTAGTTCTCATATTGTATCATCAATACATAGAGAACTCCCAAATCTAAATTCACAGACTGAATTTTTCTCCTGAGCTCCAGTCTCATATTACCAACCATCTGCTGGACATCTCACCAAGATATGCCATCAGTACCTTAAAATCAACTTTCCACCCCAGCTACTAGTACAGAACTCTATACACAGCAACAAAAAAGTATTATTATTATTATTATTATTATTGGTCTACTAAAATATTGTGCTAAGTGCTTTACAAATATTATCTCATTTGATCCTCACAACCACATGAGTTGGGTGTTTTGTTATCGTCCCCATTTTACAGTTGGGAAAACTGAGACAGACACAGGTTAAGTGACTTAACCAGTCACACAACCAGTAAGTGTTTAAGACCAAATTTAAATTTGAGTATTTCTGACTCAAGGCCTGGCACTCTATCCACTAAGCCACCTAGCTGCTATTTTGGGTACTGCATTGGTAGGTACAGTAATAATTCTTTCTATAGAATCCAGACACACAAAAACTCATTGTCAGAATGGCCAAACTCACATCCTGTAATGACAAGGAATCAAAAAAAATTTAACTGCCTAAAACTATTACTTGAATTTTAAAGTCACAGGACTGGGAACTATGTGTTTCTAGAGTCCATTCCTTTGCCATTAGCCCAAACCATATGTAATTAGGTACCTTATCCATATGAATGGGGTGGGTAAGTAGGTGGAACAGTGGATTGAGTGCCAGGCCTGAAGTCAGGAAGGCTTATCTTCTTGAGTTCAGATCTGGCCTCAGATACTTCCTGGACATGTCACTTAATCCTGTTTGCCTCAGTTTCCCCTTCTGTAAAATGAGCTGGAGAAGGAAATGGCAAACCACTCAAGTATCTTTGCCAGGAATACACCAAATGGGGGTTCAATGAAGAGTCAGAGATAACTGAAAATTACTCAACAATAACAATCCATATGAAGCCAGTCCACCCACTATTTATCAATGATTTTTCTACTCTCACATTAAGTTGCTATCTGTAACACAAAGATGATGAAGATGTTAATCCTACCTTACGTAAGGATAGCTGCCGTTCAACAAATTCTGACACATTTGCCCAGATATTTGAAACTTCTGAAATGAGAGGGAAAATATAAAATATCATCTGTTACCATCTATTACTTATTAAATGTTTTCATGGGCTGAAATGCAGAATCAAATTAAAGGTTACAAAGGTCCTATTTATGTATGGTAAGCAGCAAAGTAGTTTAGTTGAGAGAAGCGGTTCTTCCAAAGTCAGAGACATTCCCCCCCCCCCATTCAGAGACTCCTTTGATGTGTATTGCTAGTAGTGTAACCTTGAACAAATTCTCTTACCTTCCCTGAGCTTCAGTCTCCAATCTGTAAAATGAAGCTGTTGGACTAGATCGCCTCTGTCTCCTTCTGGATCTATACTCCTTAAAATACTACAAGGAAACCTAGGGATCAGCTAGTGGTGCAGTAGATAAAGCACCAGCCCTGGATTCAAGAAGATCTAAGTTCAAATCCAGACTCAGATTACAAGCTGTGTGACCCTGGACAAGTCACTTACCCCTCAATGCCCCACTTTTTAAAAAAATGTTGAAAACTATCTCTACATGTAACTAAAAATAATAAAATACTTTGATGATTAATGTGTATTATATAGATATGATGTATATATATAAAGGATGTTTTAAAACATTGATCCATCAAAGACTTTTATGACTGGAAAAGAAAGAAATTGAGTCATTTGGTTTAATTCAATTTAATTAATTTTAAAAGCATTTATAAGTGCCTAAATGGAATTCCTAATGAAGCATGCACAGACCCCATCAATGTGCTCACAAGATATGCAAGAGAAGCCTTGTGGAAACTGTGGAGTATGCATTGATATTTTGTAACTGGTTCTAGTTGGAAACCAGAGTGAACTGGAGGCTCTTTGTAGGCTGAAACATTAAAAAGGCATAGCCTGCTTCTACCATTTTGCTTTTGCCTTTGTCCTTTGGGCTACTCTGTTCCTATTGCTGTGAATCTTTGATCCATGGCATCCAGTGAAACATCATGCTGTAGAGAAACCATTTGGCCCTGTGAAAGGACCCCAGTCCATGGCCTCTACATTTGTTCTTTTAGGTGAAGGATATTGGAGTCTCCAATCTCATGAGCTTCAAAAGGTACAGAGGGTGCCCCAGGAAACCATTTCAGAGTCTGGGTTCCAGAGTCAATGGCAGCATCAATGGCCAAGGAACAAGGAGTAATGTTTGGAAGTGACCTTTGTGACCTCAGACCAGTGATAGTTAAGACAAGGGCTATTTACCTCTGGACATGAACTTGGTGTAACCAATGTTGTGTAGAAACTGAACTAAGTTTTGAGCCTGTTTATACCCTAGAACTGATGCGGTTTAGGGGAGAATATGTCCCTAAGGTATGGGGAGTGGGAAATTCTTATATGTTTTTAATACCATATCTTTGAAATAAATATCAGTTTGTAAAAACTAGCTGATATGAATGGTTAAATAGAATGGGGGTGGTAATAATCCATCCCTAACAATGGGAGAAGGGATAGAAGGGACATGGCAGGGGAGAGGGGGAAGATGTTCAAGTCAATGGCAGTAGAGGAGAGACACACAACTTTAGGTCGACCTCCCACCCCTCCACAAAACTTTGCATAGACGTAGGAGCCTGGCTCTGGGAGAGAGAGTTAAGGTGTAATTTGATACACTATGGTACTATGATTACAGAGTAGATCAAACAGGCCCCAAACTCTCCCACTTTTAGGCCAAAAATTGTCTAAAGGCAGCACTAAATTAAATGATGACCAAAAACATCCAAAAAGAAATCCAGTAAACCCCTTCATCCAGCCCAGAACTATACAAAAATAGAGCCAGAAGATATAAATCCTCAATAAAGAATCTTCCCAGAAAACCCAGAATAAGTACAAATAAAGACAGAAGACCAACCAAAACTCCTCTTGGGAAAACCCCAGGAGTAATAGAGAAAACACTGGTGTATACAATAATCACACAGAGAACTGATCAAGGAAGTCTCAAAGGGACAAGGGTTACCTAATTCCCTAATCAGTGAAGTTCCAAAGAATACAGAAACCAGCTAGCTTCCTAGGATCTTTCAGAATCTTGATCAAGAAGACCCCAAGGGGAACAGAAGACTACCCAGAACCATGAAAAAAGAAATCCAAGTAGAGAAGGAGAAGTCCACACTGAATAAGAAAACATGGGGTGGGGGGGGGGAGAAAGGATAGAAGCCTACCCAACACCCTGAAGAAGGAAGCCTCAATGGGGAAAGAATACCACCCATCACTCTGAACAAGGGAACTCAGTAAGGGGAAGAGGATAGAAGACCACCTAGCACCCTGAACAAGAAAGTCTCAGGGAGAATAGCCCATCCAATGTTATGATCAAGAAAACCACAAGAAGCACGAAAGACTACCTAGTACCTGATCAAGGAAGATTCATGGCAAAAGAAGACCCTGAGCATGGACAACCAACTACAGAGCTCACACCAATTGCTCTGAGTGAAGATATGCCAAATAGAAACCAAGGAAAGTAAAGTCAGAATCAAACAGAACCTGGTTACCCAGCCTAAGAACCTGGATGTGGTGCTAAGTAACAGTTAGAGAAATAAGGCTAGAAAAATGAATACACTCAATAAAACACTGACAATAAAGAAATATTATGGATCCAGGAATGTTCAACATACAAAGAAGAAAAGAATAATGGTACATTATATATAAGCAAAACTTCAAAGCAAATCATAAATTTCACGCAAATATTAATGGAATGAAGCATTTATTAAGCACATATTATGGGCAAAACATTGTGCTAAACACTAGGTATACAAAGGGAAGATAGTCCCTGCCCTCAAGGAGCTCACGTTTTAATGGGGGAGACAATATACGTGGAAGGTTTTCAGCTGCAAATCACATGACAAAGTCCCATGATCCTTAGGATACAACAGCAAAGAAGATGTGAATGCTAATTCTTTAACCTCATTTCCACTGATAAAAATCATATTAGTTTCTGGTGCTAAACTATTTGACAGTGCCAAGTCCTTAGCTGACAAGAACTTTCCTTTATAGAAATGAAATGAAATAGAAAACTTCTATGCATTCCCTATGCAAAGACCAAAACTAAATAGATAATTTATGGGATGCAGCCCGAGCAGTTCTCAGGGGAAAATTTATATCCCTAACAGCTTATGTCAATAAAATAGAGAAAAAGCAGATCAATGCTTTGGGCATGCAACTAAAAAAACTAGAAAATGAACAAATTAAAAATCCCCAACTAAACACCAAATTGGAAATCTTGAAAATCAAAGGAGAAATTAATAAAATTGAAAGTAAGAAAACCATTGAATTAATAAAACTAGAAGCTGGTTTTATGAAAAAAACAATAAAATAGATAAACCATTGGTTAATTTGATCAAAAAAAAAGAAAGAAGAAAACCAAATTACTAGTATCAAAAATGAAAGGGGTATTTTGCCCAATTATATGCCAATAAATTTGACAATCTAAATGAAATGGATGAAAATCTACAAAAATTACCCAAATTAGCAGAAGAAGAAATAAAATATTTAAATAACCCAATTTTAGAAAAAAAGAAATTGAACAAGCCATCAATGAACTTCCTAAGAAAAAATCCCCAAGACCAGATGGATTCACAAGTGAATTCTACCAAACATTTAAAAAACAATTAATCGCAATACTATATAAATTATTTGAAAAAATAAGTGGAGTCCAACAAATTCCTTTTATGAAACAAATATGGTGCTGATACCCAAACCAGGAAGAGCCAAAACAGAGAAAGAAAACTAGAGACCAATCTCATTAATGAATGTTGATGCAAAAATTTTAAATAAAATGCTAGCAAATAGATTACAGAAATATATCACAAGGATCATACATTATGACCAGATGGGATTTATACCAGCAATGCAGGAATGGTTCAATATTAGGAAAATTATGAGCATAATTGAACATATCAATAACAAAAGCAAAAGAAATCATATGATTATCTCAATAGATGCAAAAAAAAGACCTTTGACAAAATACAGCACCCATTCCTATTAAAAGCACTAGAGAGTATAAGAATAAAAGGAACTTAGCTTAAAATGATCATTACCATTTATCTTTTGGGGGGGGCAGGGCAATGAGGTTTAAGTGACTTGTCCAGGGTCACACAAGCTAGTAAGTGTCAAGTGTCTGAGGCCAGATTTGAACTCAGGTCTTCCTGAATCCAAGGCCAGTGCTTTATCCTTTGTGCCACCTAGCTGCCCCAGTACTATTTATCTAAAACCATCTGCAAGCATTATCTGTAATGAGGATAACCTAAAAGTCTTCCCAATACAATCAGGGATGAAGCAAGGATGCCCATTATCACCTCTGTTATTTAATATTGTATTAGAAATGTTAGCTATAGCAATAAGAGAAGAAAAAGAAATAAAAGGAATTAGAATAGGTAATGAGGAAACAAAACTGTCACTCTTTGCAGATTATATGATGTTATACTTAGAAAATTCTAGATAATCAACTAAAAAGCTACTTGAAATTATTAACAACTTTAGCAAAGTTGCAGGATACAAAATAAACCCACATAAATCATCAGCATTTCTATATATTACCTATAAAGTCCAGCAAAAATTGATAGAAAGAGAAATTCCATTTAAAATAACTCGAGAGTCTACCTCCCAAGACAAACACAGCAACTATATGACCAGAACTACAAAACACTTTTCACAGAAATAAAGTCAGATCTAAACAATTAGAAAAACATTAATTACTCATGGGTAGGCAGAACCAATATAATAAAAATGACAATCCTACCTAAGATAATTTATTTATTTAGTGCTATGCCAATCAAACTATCAAAAAATATTTTATAGAGCTAGAAAAAATAATAACAAAATTCATCTGGAAAAACAAAAGTTCAAGGATATCATGTGTGGGGACCAATTTTTAATTGGGGAGTGCAAGCTAAGCGGCTCACCGCAATATTGGGGCAAGGAAGGAGACCGGCAGAATCCCTCAAAACAGAACAAGATTTATTTTAACAAGAATGAACTTAAAAACAAAACACAAACAGGATCAGTAGGATCAAGGGAAAGGAAATAAAATGGGGAAAGGAAAATTATAGTACCTGAAAAAATACCACCACCTAGGAATTAGCTGAAAATACGCAGCAGAATGCCTGTAGCTTTCCAGCTTCCACCTCAAATGCCCAATTCTCCTCCGCCAAACCTAGAAACTCCCCACACAGCCCCAGCCAATGGGATGGCTGCTCTGACAGTCACATGACTGCCCTCACTAGGCTTCCAATCAGTATAATTTTGCCAGGCCCATGTAGGCGTCGGCGAGTGGTGATGACATAAGGTGCCAGAGCCCTGGCAAAGGCTACAACCAGTGGGTGGAGCATGGTGTGGTTTGTGAAGCCCCAGGCCAGTGCGCGCTGAGGCATAAAAACCTCAAATAACAATTAAGTCTTTACACATGGGAATCAATAAAAAATACAAAAGAAGGTGGTCTAGCGGTATCAGATCTCAAACTGTATTATAAAGCAGTAATTATCAAAACAATCTGGTACTGGCTAAGAAATAGAGAGGTAGATCAGTGGAATAGAATAGATAGAAATTACACTATAGTAAATGACTATAGTAATCTAGTATACGATAAACCCAAAGATCTAAGCTTTTGGAACAAAAACTCATTATTTGACAAAAACTGCTGGGAAAACTGGAAAACAGTATGGCAGAAACTAGTTATAGATCAACATCCCACACTGTATACTGTTAAGGGCTAAAATTCTAGCTAAACTGTCTAAAATATCTAATGAGTGGTCGCCAATAAATTATAAGCTTTAGCAAGAGTTAGGCTTTTAAGCATTTATTAAGGAGAATAAGAATTTAGTAAAGAGAGAAGAAAAGGCCTAGATTCCTATCAAAGAGAGAGTGCATTTCTAGCTCCCTTCTCCACCAGCGTCCCCAGGAAAAGAGAGCGAGTCAGAGCACCTGGCTCCCCCTTCTTCCTCCCACCAGCAAACATCCCTTCCTGATGACAAAGAAAAGACCCATGGTCTTGCCCTCAGAGGCATTCACCTCATGGTGCAGCTTTTCTACAATAAGTCTCCAGCAGGTGGTGTCATTCCAGTCATTACTATACTAAAATAAGATCAAAATGGGTACATGATTTACACATAAAGGATGATACCATACGCAAATTAAGGGAGTGTGGAATTGCTTATCTCTCAGATTTATGGGCAGTGGAAGAATTTAGGGCAAAAGAAGATAAAATAAAATAAAATGTAAAATAGATCATTTTGATTATATAAAATTTAAAAGCTTTTGCACAAACAAAACTAATGTAACGAATATTACAAGGGAAGTAGAAAACTAAGAAATATCTCTGATAAAGGCCTCATTTCTCAAATATATAGAGAACTGAGTCAAATTTCTAAAAATACAAGTCATTCTCCAATTGATAAGTGGTCAAAAGATGTGAATGGGCAATTTTCTTTGGTTTTTTTGGTTTGTTTTGGTTTTTTTGTGGAGCAATGGGGGTTAAGTGACTTGCCCAGGGTCACACAGCTAGTAAGTGTCAAGTGTCCGAGGTCGGATTTGAACTCAGGTACTCCTGAATCCAGGGCCGGTGCTTTGTCCACTGCGCCACCTAGCTGCCCCGTGAATGGGCAATTTTCAAAGAAATCAAAGCTATCTATAATCATATGAAAAAATGCTCTAGATCATTATTTATCAGAGAAATGCAAAGTAAAATAACTCTGAGGTATCACCTCACACCTATCAGAGTGGCAAATATAATAGAAAACAGAAAATATTGGATGTTGGAGGGGATGTGGGAAAGCTGGGATGCTAATCCACTGTTGGTGGAGTTGTGAAAAGATCCAACCATTCTGGAGAGCAATTTGGAACTATGCCCAAAGGGCTACAGAACTTTACATACCCTTTGATCCAGCAATACCACTGCTAGGTTTATATCCCAAAGACATCCCGAAAAGGAGAAAAAGCCCTATTTGTACAAAAATATTTATAGCAGTTCTTTTTGTGGTGGCTAAGAATTGGAAATCAAAGGAATGCCCATCAATTGGGGAATGGCTAAACAAACTGTGGTATATGATGGTGATAGAATATTATTATGCTATAAGAAATGACAAGCAGGATAATTTCAGAAAGGCTTGTAAAGACATGTGTGAAATGATGTATTGTGAAGTGAACAGAACCAAAGGAACATTGTACACAGACAACAATATTGTTTGATGAACTGTGAATGACTTGACTATTTTCAACAATACAATGATCCAAGACAATCCCAAAGGACTATTGATGAAACATACTATCCACCTTCAAATAAAGAATTGATATTGATGGAACAGACTGAAGCATGCTATTTTTCATTTTCTTTCATTTTTGTTTCTTTCTTTCTTTTTTTTTTTTTGCTGGGCAATTAGGGTTAAGTGACTTGCCCAAGGTCACACAGCTAGTATGTGCCAAGTGTCTGAGATCAGATTTGAACTCAGGTCCTCCTGAATCCAGGACCAGTGCTTTATCCACTTTGCCACCTAGTTGCCCCATTTTTGTTTCTTTTAATCAAGTTTGTTTGTACAAAATGACTAATATGGTAATGTTTTTACATAACCATACATGTATAGCCCATTATCTGATTGTCACCTCAGGGAGGGGAGAGGAGAGGGAGGGAGAGAGGAATAAAAATTGAAACCCCAAACTATAAATAAAAAAGTTTATTATTTAAAAAAACTAAATAAAATAAATAAAATGTAAAAAAACTTTGAAACACAACACAAGAATCAAGAGAAACATAAAAGGTAAAGTACTCTTACCATGATAAAGTGTTTATATTCTAGTAGGAGAAGAAGAAACAAGCATCTCCTTTAAAGGTTAATAAGTTCAAGAGATTTCAAGGGAATAAATAATTCTGAGGGGCTTAGAGTAGTTTTATGTTTTAATGGCATTAAGAGGGAAAAAAGACAAAAAGGGAATGAAAAAGGAATGCACTAGGGAAGAATGCACTATACTCAGAATGCACAAGAAAACTATACAAATGTGGAAGAAGAATTGGAGGAGGCAGGCTACATATGACCCCCACTTTCATACAAATACTTTCATAGGATTGATTATACATAGAGAAGGACAGAGCTTGATATATAAATACATTAAACTCATGAAGGAATCAGGTGGAAACAGGAAAAGCTAAGAGGACTGACAGAAGGTAAATTGAGGAAAGGGATTAGTCATAAGAAGGAAGAAAGGAAGGAAGGAAGGAAGGGGGAAGGAAGGGAGGGAGGGAGGGAGGAAGGAAAGGAGGAAGGAAGGAAGAGAGGAAGGAAGGAAGGGAAGAAGGGAGGAAGGAAGGAATCTTCATGCGCCTGGACTATTACCATAGCTCTATGGTTAGACTCTGCCTCCAGTTTATTCCCACTCTAATCCATTCTCTACTCTGCTGCTGAAGTAATTTAACTAAAGTATGGATCTGACCAAGTCATCTTGCCACTTTAAAAATTCCAGTGACTGCCTGCCTATTACCTCTAGGGTCAAATATAAAACCACTTGTTTGGCATTTAGAGAGCTTCAAACTTGCCTCTTCCTATCTTTTTCCAGGCTACTTATATTTTATTCCTCTCTACTCATTCGGTGATCCAGCTACACTGACTTCTTTACTGTCCCTCATTTATGACCTTCCATCTCCCAACTGTCTGACTTTGCCCTGGCCGTCACCCAAACCTGGAATGTTCTCCCTCCTTACCTCTGTTCTCGTGGCTTTCCTAGTTTCAAGGCTCAGCTCAAATCCCACCTTCTGCAGAAGACTCTTCCCTACCCTCTGGTCACCATCCATAATCTCTTACAATACCATGCATTATCTCTTATATGTATATATAAGTATGTGTACATAGTTATGTTGTCTTTCTCCTTAGGATGTGAGCTCCCTGAGGACAGGGGCTGTGCTTTTACCTTTCTGTGCATCCCCAGCACCTTAGGACAGTCCCTGGGACATAGTAAGTGCTCAATAAATGCTTACAGACTGAATAATTCATCACGGAGAACTAGGTGAGAAAAAGAGTATTAGGATGCAAGAATAATTCCATAAAATATAAATCACTAATGTTCAGTACAGTCCTTTTTTCTCAACATTCTCTTCATTGTGAAGAAAAAAAGCAGCATCAAAGAGAGGGGAAAGCATAGAAAGATAGGATCAAGGCATGCTGATAAATGTTTAACAACTCCTCTCCAAAAAAAAAAAATGAATGATGCACTTTTCAAGTTTAATCTGCATTATTAACATATTTACCACCAGTTTCTTAAGTAGAAACAATAAAAAGGAAAGCCCTGATTTGTAACATTTGCCAATCTCTGAAGGCACAAAGCCTTACACCGGAAGTTTAACTATTGGCTCTTGTGAGCCTGTAGAAACTGGTTCCAGGACACCCCCTGGGTAGGATGTACAATTAATCATAATGTTGAATGTGAATAGGATGGGCTCACCCATAAAAGAAGAGAGCAAAGTAGATTTGAAAGCAGAATAAATTCAACAATATACTTTTATATTTTTAAAACACACACGCTAAACAGAAAGATACAAAGTTAAAATAAGAGGCTGGATCCTACCTTGTTTCAAGCAAACTCAGAAAAGCAGGAGTAGTAACCATAATCTCAGACAATCTCAGATAAAATTAGAGTAGATTAAAAGGGATAAACATGGAAACCATTTCACTTAAAGCCAACATAAACAATGAATATCAATATTTGATACATGTGCTAAACATCATCTAAATATTTAAAGGAAAAGTTAATCTACTATCAGAAAAAAGACAGCAAAACTACAATGGTTAGAGGAATCAGATCTAGATAAATCTAACCCTAATGATGAAGCATACTATTCACCTCCAGAGAAAGAATTGATATTGATTGAACACAGACTGAATGCTTTTTTTTTTCCTTTTTCTTTTATTCAAGACTTCTACAAAATGACTAATATGGAAATGTTTTACATAATTGCAAACCTATAACCTATGTCTACTTACTGCCTCAGGGAGTGGGATGGGGAAGGAGAGGGAGGGATAGAATTTGGGACTAAAAATTTTAAATAAAAATGATTTTTAAAAAGAAAATAAAGAGTTCTGTAGTATTTTAAAATATTAAGCTTTTGATTTTTCAGTTTGTATTTGAATTTCTGAAATATACCAATGTAACAGTTTGCCAACTTACATCATAGAAAGTTAAATGATGATGGAGTCAATGCTAATTTAGAAAAGCACTCAGCCCTAGTTTCTATGTCTACTTTGGTGAATATTATTAAATCTTTAACCAGAAAGACTCCTTTACAAAGTCAGATTCTCTTAGTTTTTTTTTTTAAGATTATTCCTTTAAGGGGGCAGCTAGGTGGCACAGTGGATAAGATACTGGCCCTGGATTCAGGAAGACCTGAATTCAAATCCACACTTGACACTTACTAGCTGTGTGACCCTGGGCAAGTCACTTAACCCTCATTGCCCTGCCCCTCCCCCTAAAAAAGATTATTCCTTCAGCTTGTTGTTAGCAGTGTTTATGTCAGGTATAGATAGAAACAGCAAGGGGTATTTAAAATTGAAATTCTCTGATGTTTCAAGTGAATTATAGGTTCCTAATTTACTGTTGTCAGAACTACAAAGTTTGAGCTGGTTTTAACTAATTACTGGAGAAGTAATGTTTAAGAGATTGTAGTAAAGTATACAGAGATCTGTTTTGTAAAAGACTAGCAAGAACAACCAAGTACTTCAGAACCAGAGAAGAAAACCTACCAAGGAGATCACTTTGGAGCTGCCCTGCTGACTTATAAGATGCTCCCAGGCCAGACCAGGCTACCTGGAACATCTGAGATCCAAGTTGAATTGGGCTGACAAACTGAACTGAAGCCAGATTTGAACTCAGGAAGAAGAGTCTTCCTGACTTCAGGCCCACCACTCTATCCACTGTACCACTTAGCTGCCTTGTGCACTAGCAACTAATAAAGGAAGGAATTTTTTCATTCTTGTCTTTGTACTTCACACATAGTAGATACTTAATAAACATTTGTTGAATTGAATAAAAAATACTCGTCTGGCTTGCTGTCCAAAAGTCTAGGCCACTATTTCTCATCTGCACTCAGACAATGGGCACTTCTTAAGTCTCATTAGAGAAGAAGGTCGGGTGGTCATTGCTAGCCCCCATAACCAAACTTCCAACCAACCATGTTGTTTCCTGCATTTTAGCTCTTTAACCAATCATGTTGCCCTTAATTCCATGATGTCATCTACCCTTCTTTATTCTTTGTTCTGCATTTCCCAAAATCCTATATAAGGGGAATTGTCCTTTTGGACATTTTATTTGCCGTTAGTAGAGGCAAGCCATGGACCCACTTATTGACAGGTAGGGTGCCCTGCTAATAAATGTTATCTTAACACAGAGATCTGCCTCAGTCTACCCTTTTGTTAAAATCTCAATTAAGACAACACTTTTCAGAATACAATGGTGGTTATGACAAAATCAAACCAACCAGAGTAAGTCACTCAGAATCACTATCCCCAGAAGAACAGTCCTTGATTATGTCTTTTATATACAGTTCTTCCATTTTTTTTTGTGAAGCAATTGGGGTTAAGTGACTTGCCCAGGGTCACACAGCTAGTAAGTGTTAAGTGTCTGAGGCTGGATTTGAACTCAGGTACTCCTGACTCCAGGGCCGGTGCTCTATCCACTGCACCAGCTAGCTGCCCCACAGTTCTTCCATTTTGAATATGTCTCCATACCACAGAGTCACAAGTTGAGAGCCAGAGCCACTATCTAGTCCAAGTCCCTCATTTTACAGTAAAGAAAACTTGGACCCGAGAAGGATAAAGTAAACAGGCCTCCTGTATTCCTTCCTCCTCAATCCTATCTTGATCCAAAACAGGCCTCCATAACATCTCCCAAACTTTTCCAAAACATGCTGTTATATACCACTGCTCTTTTTGTTCCCCCTTAGAATGCAAGGCCCTTGAGAGCAACAAAGGTCTAGCTTACTTTTATTTGTATGCCCAGAGCTTACACGTGCTGATTTTTTTTCCTCTTTAAAAAAATACTATTTGTTATATGGGATGACTCTCGGGGAGGGGAAGGGAAAGAGATATTGGGGATAACTATGACCTCACCCCCCAAAAAAGAGAGAATAACTTATTAAAAACTTATTTAAAAAAGAAGGAGGAGGAGGCATGGGGCACACACTGTGTGCTTAGTATAGAAATATGCTTGGGCCTGGAGGTTAAAGCAGAAACACCTTCCCTACTTAATCTCAGGAAACTTTTCTTCTTCTTCTTCTTCTTTTTTTTTTTTTTAGTGAGGCAATTGGGGTTAAGTGACTTGCCCAGGGTCACACAGCTAGTTAAGTGTCAAGTGTCTGAGGCCAAATTTGAATTCAGGTCCTCTTGACTCCAGGACCTGTGCTCTATCCACTGTGCCACCTAGCTGCCCCAAAACTTTTTTCTTAAACTTAGAAAGATATCAGGGCACTCTGATCAAAGGGAAAAGATGGGCAATGTAATGAGATTTATTTGACTTGTTTTGCTGAAATCTGGAGTTCCTTCCCTACACTAACACCCCTCTCCTTGGGATAGTGGGAGGGATAGTATGCATGAATGAGAAGGGAATGAGGTGAGCAAGCAGATTTAAAAAGTATTTAATGATTATCCTTTTTTAATTGATCCATTTCTATTAAAAACTCTACTAATTTATCCTCATTAATGCTTTCTGTTTGACCATTTAAAATTTTTTAATTAGTAAGCATTTATTTTCTTTACTTCTCACCTACTTCAACCTCCAGTTGAAAAATGGAAAAAGAAAACCCATGTAACAAAGATGCATACTCAAGCAAAATAAATTCTTCCATTGGCCACTGATGATTATTTTAAAAGAAAAGGATGGGAAAGGGAGTTAAGAGACAGGGCCAGGAAATGTAGATGGCTACTATGTAACACACAAGTAGAAGAAGCCATGCAGGAAAGGACTCATTCTAATGTGCTTTTTAATAAGCATGTATTTTTTATTCAATTCAACAAATGTTTATTAAGTACTATGTGTGAAGTGCAAAGACAAGAATGAAAAAATTCCTTCCTTTATTAGTTGCTAGTGCACAAGGCAGCTAAGTGGTACAGTGGATAGAGTGGTGGGCCTGAAGTCAGGAACTCTTCTTCCTGAGTTCAAATCTGGCCTCAGACATTTACTAGCTGTGTGACTCTGGGCAAGTCACTTTACCCCTGTTTGCCTCGGTTTTCTCATCTGTAAAATGACCTGGAGAAGGAAATGGCAAACCACTCCAGTATCTTTGCCAAGAAAAGCACAAATGGGGTCACAAAGAGTCAGACATGACTGAACAAGTAAGTACAAAGGAAGGAGGCCCAATGCCCAAACCATACCTGTGGCACACAAATACTTTGCCCAAGTTGGGAAAGAAAGAAGGGGAAGAGCAGTAGTAGTAGTATCTTAATTACCCTTTCTTGATTTTCATATTTTTTTTGTTTTAGTGCTATATCATCCTTCCCTGATTTTTTAAATATCCCAGTTAATGTAAATACTTGTTCAAAGAATTTTCTTGCTGATATCATCATTCCTGTGAGGTAGTATATATTTCAATGCATGTGTGTAATAATATTGTCTCCATTTCATAAACAAAACTGAGGCAAGAAAAAGTCAAGTGGGTTGACATTGACTTAATTAGAACTCAAGTCTTTGGTATATGTGATATGGTTTTCTATTTCTAAGAGGTGGGGACCTCTCCCAAACCTACACCTACACAATCATTACCTCTTATCATATCTCAGCTCAATCAAAAATTAATTGATCAACCACAAGCACTTATTAAGCACCCAGTAGACATTAAACAGCACTACTCTGACAAAAAGGATCAGTGGATCATAGATTCAGAATCTGAAGGATCCTTGGGAGGTAGACAGCCATTTTCCCAAGGGTGGAGCCATTTGGAATTTCACTACCAGAAATAATTAAAAGTATTTTCTCCCAGGTATCCTCCTATTGACTTTCAGAGGAGTCTTTCCACCACCCAAATGCAACCTCTTAACCACAAATAGTATTCTTCTCCGAAGAAGGACAATAGAAGCCATAGAAATGAGAAGCAAACAGACATAGGGGGTGCAAAGAAGAAAGAAAGGCCCCATCCTGAAGCACAGAAACCACCATATAGAGCCAGCCACGCCATTTACTATCTGTGACCGTAAACTAATTGCTCTGGGCTCGATTTCTCGACTGTAAAATAAGAGAGCTGGACATGAACCCAAGGTCCCCTCCCATGCTAAAACTCTGTGATTCTACAGCCCCTGTCTGAATCAGAGTCCAGCCATGGGCACCCTTCCAAGTATTATCTGAGGAGGGATCTAAGGTGTTCTTAACTCCCCCCAAAAGGACCCATATAGATTACAGCCAATTTCAAAGCAAGATCCTATCCCAAGAACCACGTATCTCCTGTTTACAATCTGGGAAATTCTTGTTTCCAGACCAAATGCCCCTTCCACCACCACCATCCATTCATCCATCCATTTATCCATTCCTTCTTCCCGAGCCACTTAAGATTCATAGTTGAGATAGCCAGCCAAACCCACCCCTGTAAGCTTCAGACATCTTACCATCCTGAGACAGCGAGGGCAGGGTGGGGAACACCTGTTTTCCTAATTCGAGGAGGGCTGGGTGGATGGTATCCAACATCTTGACTTCCGAATTCCTTTAACAGTGCGGTGACTTCTTGAGTTTGGATTTTGATGCTTGAATTTTTTTTTCTTTGTGACTTTTTGTACCTTTTTTTTTTTGCTTTATTTTGATATATTGTGTTTAGAATTAATTCTCACGCCCCCTGGGCACCTCCAGGGCACCACTTCTTTCTCCTTGAGTTCCCTTTTTCTCTCTGTACTTGCTTTTGCTAGCTCGCTTTCTCTCACTCTCACTCTCTCACTCTCACTCTTTTATCTCTCTACTATTTTTTGGTTTTGCTTCTCTTCTTAAATGATATTTCTTCCGGCACCGTGCCTCTTTCCCTGTCCCCTGGCGGGGAGGGGGTCCCCTAGCTAGACGCCCTAGGGCTTCCTAAGGGCGCGGTGGCAGCGCAGCCTCAGCCCTGGCTAAGCTAGAAGAGAGGTGGCTGGGTGTGTGCGTGCGGGAGAAGGGGGTGGCGTGGCGGGGATGAGAGGGGGAGACTCCGGGACCTCAGAGCGCGGGGGCTGGAGGTGAACCGTCTCCGCGTTGCTAGGACGCTCCGGCCGCTTTCGCTGTTGCTGGGAGACGAGTCACAATAGGGGATCCGGCCCCCCACCCTCAGCCCCTCCCCCTCCTCTCCAGTCGGTCTGCGGAAGGGTCAAGCCGGGACCGCCCCTAGGAACTGACGGCGGGAGGCGCTGGGCTCGGAGTTGGCATGCTGTGGCCAGTATCTCGTCCCTCTTCACTACTAAAGGATGTTCGAGCCACGGAATTAAATATTCCCCAGGCCCCAGGAGCTGGGGTAGAGCAGGGGGGTTTTGGTTTTTAGTTTGCGCTCTTGGGTGACTCTTTGCGATGGAACTGCAGTGTTATTGCTTCCTCCCAAGGCATGAATGGGGGGGGGGGGGGATGGTGAAACATTGGCCAATGCTCCAGGATTTCCAAGGGGGAACAGGCTTTTCGAAACTCTTACCTAGCTGTGTGACCCTGGGCAAGTCATTTAACCCTCATTGCCTCGCGAAAACAACAACAACAAAAAAAAAACTCAATCTAGGAAAAACAAAGACTGAGAGGAAATACTTTTCTTTATACTTTCTCACTTCTAATAGCGCTTTCAAGTTTACAAAGCGCTTTCCCCACTAGAACCCTGTGAAGTGAGTAGGGTAAGTGGTATTCTCCCCATTTCTCTGGCTTAGAAGAGTAAAGCGGGTTGCCCGGAGTCACAGAGTAGGTACAAGTGTCAGAGCTGGGACACGGGTACACGGCTTCTGACTGCAAGCCCAGCACTCTTTCCACTGTCCCGACGGCTTTTGACTCCCTCCCCCCACTCCCACCCCCACCCCCCTTGATTTGATTTGTTTGTTTCCCTTGGTTTGGTTGTTTTGGTTTTTTTTTTTTTTTGCTTCTGGTTTGGGGCCAGACTTGTGATTTCACTGGATAGGAAACCCGCAGTGAGGAAACTCCCTCTACCAATGCAGATAGGCACCTTCTCTGCAATTTCTATCGATCAAGAAATATTAAGACCTGTTATGTTCCTGGCACTTTGCTAGGTGATAGGCATACAGGTACAAAGAACAAACGGGACAGGCTCTACCCGCAAGGATCTTCCATTCTAACGAGGGAACCAATCTGTCCCTATACGTGTGTATATATAAATACATACCTGTATATAGGTGTATATAAGCAAAAAGTTAATAAATAAAAATACACATAAAGTAATTAAATACAAGATAGTGGGAGGGCACTAGCAGGTGAAAGGATCGAGAAAGGTTTCCTGCTGAAGATGGTCCTTGAGCAGCGTCTCGAAGGAAAAGAGGGAGTCAGAGTTAAGGTGTTTTCCAGGCAGTTGAGAGAGGGTACAGAGCTATGGGAGGTTGAGTACCGCGTGTAAGAAGGTGGGGAGGTCTGGTTGGTCGGATGGAAAAGCGTGGGAGCGAGAGGCTGGGGCTAGGTTGTATGTGGCTTTTAAAAACTAAACAGAAGAGTTTATATTTTACCCTTGAGGCAATAGGAAGCCACTTGAGTTGACTGAGTAGGGGAGTCGGATGGCCAGATCTGCACTTAAAGAAAATTACTTTCACGGCTGCAAAAGTAGGATGCATTGAAGTGGTGAGAGATTTGAAGTATCAGTTGCAGTAATAATGTAGGTGAGAGGTGATGGGATAAGAGAGATGGAGCCTGTACTAAAATGGTAGGTGTGGGAGGGGAGAGAATAGGGGTCAGATGCGAGAGATGTAGTAGTAAGTAGAAACGGCAGGATTTGGCAATTGATTGAATATGTGGAGTGAGAATGAGGAGTTGATGATAATACCGGGGTTTCCCGTTAGCGTTGCCTGGGAGGCTGAGAGCTTGACCACAGTCACACACAGCAGGTCAATGTGACTCGGGTTGTGTCAGAAATGAAGTTTGAAACCTGGTCTTCTTAACTCTTTTTTGTTTTTGTTTTTGGTGAGGCAATTGGGGTTAAGTGACTTGCCTAGGATCTCACAGCTAGTAAGAGTTAAGTGTCTGAGGTCAGATTTGAACTCAGGTCCTCCTGATTCCAGGGCCGGTGCTCTATCCACTGTGCCACCTAGCTGCCCCCTTCTTAACTCTTAGAACAACTCTCTATTCACTAGGCCAGGCTGGTTAGATTAACAATGTTTAGATTTGTAGTTTCACTTGATTATCCATATTTGTTACAAGAATTTTCTTCATGGGGGTGGAGGGTGAGAGATGAGGCAAAAGAAAATAGATTTTTGTTCATTGAAAACACTTAAAGAAATCCTCAGATTTATATTGTTAGAAATTTATAAAAACCATGAAGTTCCTGGGGGTAGAATTAAAGATGACTTTTTGCATCAAACTCACTCAGACAAAATGTATACAAAGGTAGATAAGATAGGATTCCAAGCTCTCTGGAAGTTTGTAAACCTAGTTGAGGAGATGACAGTAGACCTGAATAATTAAGCAGCATGGCACCAAAGAAGAGATATGAAAACATAGACCCACCCCACCCCTTTGCAGAGCTGGAAGGTCTATAGATGTGGAACACTGTATATCCTTCCAGACTCTTTTTTTTTTTTAATAGATTGATAGGTTTTGTTGATTTTTTTTTACTCTTCTTTTTATGTTCTTTAAATTTGTGTTTGTGGGCAGCTAGGTGGCACAGTGGATAGAGCACTCGCTCTGGATTCAGGAGGACCTAAGTTCAAATCTGGCCTCAGACACTTGACACTTACTAGCTGTGTGACCCTGGGCAAGTCACTTAAGCCCAATTGCCTCACTAAAAATAATAATAATCATAATAATAATAATAAACTAAATTTGTATTTGTTACATGGGGTAGCTCTCTGGAAGGGGAGAAAGAAATACCAGAAGAAATTCTGAGGAAATAAAAAATATCAGAAAAAAATTAAGTTAAGCAACAATGCATGGCAGTATATAATGTGCTAGCAGTTGCAGCTGAAGGAAGATATGCACACTGTTGGTGCTATATTGATCATGGAATCAAATTTCAAGCTAGAAAGGATTATAAAAGCCATCGAGTCCCAAACACTCTTTTTACAGTTGAGGAAACTGAGCCACAGAGAGGTAAAATAACTTGGACAAGGTCAAAGAGCTAGTCAGTCACTATTTGAGGTAGCATTTGAGTTTCAGGTCTTCCTGAATTCAAATCTAGTGCTATATCCATTATACGGTGAGTTGGTCCAATCATTCTGGAAAACAATTTGTGATTATGTGGAAAAAAAAAAGTTGTGAGAAAAGTTATGTGAATTATGTGAGAAAACCTGTCCATGCCCTTTGAAGCATCAATTTCACAAATGGATATCAATGATAAAGGTCCCTCTATACCACCACAATATTCATAAGCAGTGCTTTGGGGACAGGGGAGGAAACAATGACCTGGAGATGAAGTACCCATCACTGAATAAATAATGGTTTTTGCAGACTCATTTTTCAGTCTTTGTGACCTCATCTGGGGTTTTCTTGGCAAGGATACTGGAATGGTTTGCCATTTCCTTATCCAGCTCATTTTATTAATATAATTGAGTATTTTTGCCCCCAACCCCCGAGAATTGATGAATATGAGGAATTCAGAGAAACAAGGAAAGGCTTTATACGAAATGATTCAGAAGGGCACTGAACCAGGAGAACAATATAACTACAATAATGTAAATGAAAAGAACACTGAAGGGCAACTAAACTCTGAGTAATCAGAATTACCGATCTTGATTTCTGAAAATAAATCATGAGGCACCTCTGAACTTTCCTTGGGGAGACTCCCAATGTAGAATGTTACCAGGAAGCTGTCAGATGAGGTCACTGGGTGGGATGTTTGACTTAACTGCTTTTCTTACTTACAAGAGAGGACTTATCCAGTGTGAGGTAAGGACAGTATATCAAAAAATTACTATGACAAAAAGACAAAAGATATCAATACAATTTATTTTACAAATCATTGATTATATACAATGTAAAATAATAAATAGTGAAGATAATAAATGATATAAGGCTGGAGTAGTTCAGGAAGGCTTCAGGGAAGAGGTTGGAACTTTGTTGGCCCTTAAAGGTTGGGTAAGAAAGATTTGTATTAAGGTTGGGAATGATAGAGAAAACGAATAAACAATGAACAAAAACAAGGCAGGAGAAGAGTTTGAGCCTGAGACCAACCTAACCAATTCTAACTGAATGTTAGAATTACTAGTTTACACTCTTGGATTCTCTGAATGTTAGAATAACTAGAATTACACATTTCCTGGCTGTGTGAACCTGGGCATGTCACTTAACTGTTGCCTACCTCAGTTTCCTCATCTGTAAAATGAAGATAATGATAGCATCTAGCTCCGAGGGTTGTTGTATGGATCAAATGAGAACTGTAAAGTGCTTAGCATATTTCCCCAAACATAGTAAATGCGATATAAATATTTTCTTGTTCAGTTGTATCCAACTTAGTGACCCCATGGACCCATAGCATGCCAATACCATCAATAGGGTTTTCTTGGCAAACATACCAGAGTGGTTCGCAATTTCCTTCTCAAGCGGATTAAGGCAAACTGAGGTTAAGAGACTTGCCCAGGGTTACAAAACTCCTAATTGAGGCTGGATTTGAATTCAGGTCTTCCTGACTCCAGGTCCAGAGCTCTATCCATTGGGCCAAATAGCTGACTCATATAAATGTTACCTATTATTATTAATATTATTGTTACTTGTTAGAGGACATCTTACTTGAGGTTTTAAAAGACACCTAAAATATAAAGTATTTTACCTAGTAAGTAATTAATTTATGGAACTAAACTCATTCCTAAAAGGTAGTAGAGAATGGAAAGAGGATAAGTAAAATTAACTTTTTTTCCCCATAGATATCAGTGATCTATAACATATGCATTAGCACATACACTCAGAACTATACCTAAATATGTGATACACAGTTTCTACAGCATCTGTCTCAGATACTTATTGCTGTATCCTGAGAGTGTCACTTAACTGGGGCAGCTAGGTGGCACAATGGATAAAACACTGGCCCTGGATTCAGGAGGACCTAAGTTCAAATCCAGCCTCAGACACTTGACACTTATTAGCAGTGTGACCCTGGGCAAGTCACTTAACCCCCATTGCCCTGCAAAAAAAAGAAAAAAGAGTTACTTAACTGCTCTCAGTGTAAGCATCTTCATCTTTAATAATAATAGCATTCACCTCACAAGGTTGTTGTGAGGCTCAAATGTAAAGCACTTTGCAAATCTTAAAACACCATTTAAATTCTTGTTATTATAAGTAGTATTATATTACAGTAGAAAGACAGCATTGATTAAAGGTCTTCAAAATATGTTCTTATACATTCATTAGTTCTTAGTTCTAAGAATTGTATTTCATTTGTTACTTTCTATACAGTTCATTTTTCTTAGTATCAAAGGAAAGCCATATTCTCACACCATATAATGCTACATAAACCATATGGGAGAATATGTCATTTGGAAAACTCTAGGATGAAAACATCACATTAGTCCTTTTACATCATTCTATTTATGAACCAAAGAAATATTTTAAATGGCTACTTTTTGTCTCATTACATAGTTACTGTTATATAAAAGCACCTTCCCTTTAAAAATATCAAGGCAAGAGGACGGAGCTAAGATGGCGGAGAGAAGCCAGTGACTCCCTAAGCTCTCCTTCTGTTCCCTCAAAAAATATCAAGGCAAAAATAGAGGTGGCGGTGGTGGTGGTGGTGGTGGTGGTGGCAGTGACAGCAGTGGTGAGGTTGGAGCCAGGTTTGGAGTTAGGAAGACTATCCTACCTCTGACACAACCTGACAGTGTGACTGATTTGGACCTAGGCAAGTTACCCTCTTGATGCTTTAGGGTGGGGCTTCTTAAACTTTTCCCACTCACGACCCCTTTTTGCCTGAGAAATTTTCACGTGACCCCAGGTATACAGATGTATAAAATAAGTATACATAACCTTTTACTGTTGCCAAATTTTTCACGATCCCCACGTTGAGTTTCAGAAGGCCACAGTTTAAGAAGCTAGGCTCTAGGCGACTCTTCAGACATAAGCTGAAGCAAAGGTGGCTGACCTGCATTAGAAAAGGGAATTAGTTCCCTCATCTAGGAGTTTCCTATACCAAGGAAATCACAAGTCCCAGATGGTAGTATTTTTGTTTATGTAACCAAACTAAAAGTATTTTGAAGATAATTTTTTGAAAAAGTAAAATGAACTAAGCCGTCCTCATACTGTTTGAAAAGAATCATAAATCAACATTTATTAAGCACCTACAATGTGCCAGTCATTGTGAGAATCTCTGGGTATATCATGGCACTGTCTGCAGACTAGTGTCCTGGTTCTGGCTCTACCATTCAGAAACAGCCTGCTTGTTTATCATTAACTGTGCTGGGCAAATCATTTACCATCTCTGGGATTCAATTTCCTAACCTGAAAAATCTGGGGGCTGTGTTAGATGAACATTGAGCCTACCTATCCAGTTCTTAGATTCTTCAATTCTGTGAAATCACCATATGCCTCTGGACCCCAGGATCCTCATCTGTAAAGGGAAGGGTTTCGATTAGATCCCACTTTTTCGTCTCAGGACGTCTTTACACTCTTGACATTACTGGGGACCCCTCTCCACACAAAGACCTGTTGTTCATGTAGATTATATCTATATCATATTAAAAATTGAAACATCTTATTATAGAAGTAATTTTGACCTTATGAATTCCCTGAGAGTCAGGAAGCCCCAAAGGCACTTGGACCATATTTTGAAAACAATTGTACTACATCATCTCCTGAGTTCAACCTAGCTTTGTTGTAATGTAAATATATTTTTAAATATAACATCCCTAGTCTTTTAAAAAGTTTTATAGGACAACAGCATCTTCCCACTAACTGTGAGTGACTCTTTCTTTAGTCTCCTTTCCTGATTCATCATTCATGTCATGCCAACTAACTCTGGGTATACCTGAAGACTCTGTCCTGGGACCCCCCCCCTTTTTTCCCCTATATTTTCTCACTTAGTAATCTCATTTCCTTTGGATTCAATTATCATTCCTAAGCTAATAATTCTCAAATCTACACATCTAGCCCTAGTTTCTCTCTAGAAATCCAGTCCCATATCACTAATTCTTTACCTATTGAATATTTTGAACTGAATATCCAGGAAACTTTTTAAACTCCTGTCCAGAATTCATAATCTTTTCCCCTCAAACCCACCCCTTCTGAATGTTAATATTATTGTTAAGGGCACAACCATCTTCCCAGTCACCCCATTCTGAAACTCCAGTGTCACCCTCAGCACTTCTCTCAATCATTATAGTCACTCAGCTGTTTCTATGTCCACATCTCATATATGTCCCCTTCTTTACACTCACATAGCCACAACCCTAGCCTCTAGTAGGTTTCCCTGCCTTAAGTCTCTCCCCACTCTAAACCATCCTCTGCTCAGCTGCCAAACTTTCCTAAAGTTTAGATCTGACAGGATTCACTCCCTTACTCAATAAACTCCTGAGGTTTCCTCTTAGTTATAGGACCAAACAAACTCTCTTGTTTGGCATTTAAAGATGGTCATAACCCAACCCCTTCTGACCTTTCCAGTCTATTTACATATTACTCCCCTTCACATGCTCTGTGATCCAGCCATACTGGCCTATTTGATGTTCCTTACAGTGTTATATTTTCTATCTTGTAGCCTTTGTATTATCTTTTCTCCATGCATGAAGTTCCCTTCCTCCTCACCTTTGCTCCTTAGAATCCCTGGTTCCCTTCAAGACTCAGCTCAAATGCCACCTTCTGTAGGAGACCTTGCCTGGTGTCCCTTCAGCTGCCAGTGCTTTTCCCCCAAGACTGTCTTCCTTTTACTCTGTGTTTCTCCAACTACTGAACTTCCTGAATTGCTTTGAATTCAAACTAAAGTACCATCTTTTACTGGACGCCTTCACCAACCCTTAATTCCAGTGACTTCCCTTTGTTAATTATTCCCTATTTATCCTGTATATAGCTTGCTTTGCTTATATTTCTTTGCATGATGTCTTCCCCATTAGATTGTTATTTCCTTGAGGGCAGGAACTGTCTTTGTATCCTTTTGTATCCCCATCTCTTAGCACAGTGCCAGGTATATAATTTTTATTGATTGATGCATACATGTAAATATATATGTGTGTGTATGTATATATATATAGTTTATATTATACACACACACACACACACACACACACACATATATATATATATATATATATATGCCATGTCACAACCACTAACCCATATTTGTCATGTCATACCCACTAACCTGAAGGCTCTGTCCTGGGACAGGACAGGACAGGACATGTACATATGTATATTCCTACAAGATACAGAGTGTGTGGGCCAAAATTTAATATACAGAGCATTAATTGGGTGACTCACTGAAATATTGGGGTCCCGGGAAATATGAGGCACCTTTAGGTTCAAATCTTCCTCCCCTCTGAACTGCCCTTTTAGATATTTCTCCCAGGCCAATAAGAAAGGAGCCTTACAGCTTCTGTTCCACAAAAGGATCAGATTTTATTACTTGGGAATTAATTAAACAACAAAGGTGAAATTAATAAAAAATCAAAGATAAGGAAATAGGGAAAAAGAAATACAGATAAATCCTCTTAATTCTAACCTAAAATCTATACGATCCCCAGATTGTTTCCAATTGAGCTAATTCAAAGGAATGCAGGGTTTTCTGTGTTCACTCACCAAAACCTGGAAAGTCTGCTAGCTTTCTTGCATCACCAGGAAACCGAGGCGAGTGCTCAAGTGTTCTCTAAGTGCCTCTCGCCTCCCCTCAACAAGCGTTCAATCTCCCTCCCCAAAAAGGGGAGGTCCTTCAAAAACTGCCTATGGAGAGTTCTTCTTCTGACCTCAGTAGCATACATAACTTCAGGGTGGGCCAGGAGTCAGCTAAAACTCCAATAATTTTTTACCAAAAATAATTTTTACTACAGAGTATGTATATATGTGTGTGTGTATATGTATGTGTGTGTCTTTCCTATTAGAACATAAGCTCTTTTTTTTTCTTTTTTTCTTTTTTATGGGGCAATGGGGTTAAGTGACTTGCCCAGGGTCACACAGCCAGTTAAGTGTCAAGTGTCTGAGGCCGGATTTGAACTCAGGAACTCCTGAATCCAGGGCCGGTGCTTTATCCACTGCGCCACCTAGCCGCCCCCAGAACATAAGCTCTTAAAGGGTAGAGATTAATTTTTTGTTTTGTGTTCTCAGTACCTGGGCATAGTGCTTAATAAAGGCTTGCTGAATGACTAATGGATTGATTGATTTCCACAAACAGCCCCTTGCAGAACCCCAAGCTGAACTGTCCATCAATTTGATGTCATAGGGCAGCATACCCATTAACAAAAGCTTTGCCCAAGGTTAAGAGAAGCAGTGTGTCACAATGTATACATCAAGAAGACAGGAGTCCAAGTCCAATCTCTGACAGTTTACTTGCTGTATTGCCATAGGGAAGTCACCTACCCTCTCAGTGTGCCCGGAGAGTGCCTAAGACTGTAAATTACAAAGGAGATGCTGACTGGAATCAATGGAGGAAGTTTCCACTATGGGAGTTCCCTGCGCCACTAAAATCATGGATCCTGCACAAACCCAACACAAATTAGAAGCAGTCAGGAAGCTGTTTTGAAAGACATGCCTTGACTAAAAATGCAAAACATGCTCTTTTTTTGTGTGTGTGTGCTGATAGCATAATTTTTTTTTTTAAGGAGGCAATCTGGACTTTTCCAGGGTCACACAACTAGTAAGTATTGTGGAAATTTATTTTGATTTGGGGACCCTGCCTTTGGGCTAAGATGAAAAAGCCTTAGACCCTCAGGGGTTTTTTTTTTCTGTGTAAGAGGAGCTAGGGCCCCTCCCCCTCTGCTTCAGCTGAGAGACAGTTAATAAAAAGGGACACTAGAGACGCCTAGTGGGGCAGAGGTATGGAGGCTGGGAGAGGCCAGAAGATTAAGAGAACAGGAGACAGTATGGTGGTTGGAGAAAGCGCTATGATACAGAGACTCTAAAGACTAGGGGGTTGGCAATAGAGGTGAGAACGCTCAGGGGCTTTTCAGGGGGTTCGATAGAAAGTTGGAGTGAAGGAGAAAAAGAGTGAAAGTTGGAGAAAGCTGGAGCATACCCTAAGGCAAGGGGAGGCAAAGGTCCTTATTGTATTAAAAGCTGACAGGTTGTATAATTTGCATTTCTTTACCCTTATCTCTTAGATTTATTTTTATAAATAAATTCTGCTTTGATTAATTAATTAAGAGGCTGCTCAATTGTTTGCTTGTCAATTTTGGGAGTGGAACAGTGTGGAGAAATTTTTAAACAGCCCACATTAAATTAATAGTCAGATAGCCAGCCAGTTAAAAGTCCTAAAATTAGTCCTCCAGTTAAATTAGTCATCCACAGATTAGTGCCCCCAGTGAGATTAGGCCCAGCTAGTTAGCAAAAATATTCTTACATTTGAATGGCGACCAAGGCAGGACTTATGGCCCAGTTACAGTTTTTCACATAGTTATAATTTTTCATATAAGTACAATTATATAATTTTTTCAGATTAAGATTAGCTAGTTAAGAATTTTTTTTACAGTATCCAGGGCTAGATTTGAACTCAGGTCCTCCTAACTCCAGGGCCAGTGCTCTATTCACTTCACCACCTAGCTGCCCCTCTGATCGCATTGTTATTCATGACTTGATAAAAATAAAATTGTATAAACACATAAGTTTCTGGGATTAATAAAATAAATTTGTAATGAAATGTGGTAATAGGACGTTTTACAACTGGATCATTAAAAGTTATCTAAAAAGCATCAGGAAATGCTTATAAATGGTTGCTAATGAGACTGAACCACAGAAGAAGAGAGAAGCAGGACTCTGAAATAAACAGCCAGAGTCTCCTGGCAATATCCAGTAACAGTAAGGGCATCGTTCCCAGAGAAGACTGAAGGTAGAAATCAAGCCAAGAGGGTAAAGTAAACCACCTTTTATTGATGATTTCCAATAAATACAAAATAGGAGTTGAGTGTCCAGTGATAGTCCCATATCTTGTGCTCTGGTAAAACCATGCCTGGAGAACTGTGCCACAATTTAGGAAGGGCTGGAAGGGACAGAAAAAAAAAATGGCTTACATATATTTGCAAACTTTTAGCAAAAAAAAAAAATGCTATTTTCTTATGTAATTATGTCTTAAGAAGGAAATAGGTGAACTGAAAATGAATCTTTAGACCTGATAACAGGAAGATTCACAGAATGGTCTCCTAATGGAGTGGTGGAAGAAACTTCTTCATTTAAAGTTGTTTAAAATTAAATCAAATAAAAGCCTTTAAAAAATATATTCATTGGGGGGGGGGGCAAGGAGGGTTAAGTGACTTGCCCAGGGTCACATAGCTGGTAAGTATCAAGTGTCTGAGGCCGGCTTTGAACTCACGTCCTCCTGAATCCAGGGCCAGTGCTTTATCCACTGAACCTCCTAGCTGCCCCTAACAAAAGCCTTTTGAAGCTATGTCCCAAAAAGTCACTAAACTTTGCATACCCTTTGACCCAGAAAATACTACTACTAGGCCTAAACCCCAATAATATTGCAGAGGAAAAGGTTCTGTCTGCACAAAAATATTTTTAGCATCTATTTTGGGGGTGACAAAGAAAATGGAAACCGAGAAGACACCTTTCAATTAAAGAATGACTAAAGATATTATGGCATAAAAAGGTAAAAAATAGTATACTATGTTCTGTAAGAAATGAAGAAAGTTTAAAAGAAACCTTAGAAGGTTTATAAGAACTAATGCAGAGTAAAGTGAGCAGAACCAGGAAAATAATTTATATTTTGATTTTTATTATATACTTTTATTATATATATAATATATATTAATTTATACTATATTGTATAAATGGATGATTTTGAAACACTTAAGAACTCTGATCAATATGATTCCAGTGGATCTAGGAAGAATGCTATCCCCATCTCCTTATAGAGAGCTGATGGACTAATATGCAGAATGAGAGATTTTGAGGCATGTCCAATGTGGGAATTTGTTTTGCTTGACTATACTTGTTTCAAGGGTTTTGTTTTTCTTTTCCTTTTTTTTTTCCTAGTGGAAGGGTGGGAGAAAAAAAATGAATTCTTGCTAATTAGAAAAAAATTAATTAAAAATAAATCTAATATAGAAATATGCAAAAAGTAGCATAAAGTGCCATCCATCATGAAACAAGCTACTGACAGAAAGATGATAGATTCAAAGTGCTGAATGAGACATATTTCTGGACATGATCAACATGGTAATTTGGCATGACTGTACAAGGGTTTGGGTTTTTTCTTTTTCTCAACAGTAGTAATGTGGGAGAGAAAATAATTTTTATTCATTGAAATTTTTAAATAAAGTCATCATCTAAGAGATATACATTTAGAAAAAGAGATGGACAAGTACAGGGGAGAGCTGGATTTGGAGTTTATATTCTAGCTCTGTTATTTCCTATGTCATTTAACTTCTTTGTCCCTCAGTTTCTTCAAAGTAAAAGGAGAGGGTTGGACTAGGTAACTTTATGATATTCTGTAATGAGTGAGGGGTAATATTGCTATTTGTATAGCTTTGGTATGCATATACTATTAAAACTGGTATCCGTATGTTAAAATTTATACAAGGTTGCTAGCAGTTTGGGTGGAGTCCCTATGGAAGATTTTGGAGAGGGCAAGGAGAGCTACACAGGACAAGAAAGCTTACACAAGTTTTCAATCTGTACCACCAGAGGAAATACCCACACTGACAGAATTATTGATCTACCAAATGTTGAAGTTTAATGATAGGTTGGAAGAGTCCATACCACCCTAAGTGGCCTAGAAAGTGAAGGTGACATAATAGATCTTTCCTGTTTAAGAAATTGTGTCTATCAATAATAAATATACAGGACTGGCTATAATGTGTCTGCATCATATATTTATATTTATGACCCTCTCATCTTGGCAGTGAACATTATCACCAACTACTTTATCCCTTCCTTTTCAAGACCCTAGTCACACAAATCTCTTTACCTCCATCCCTGCTGTCTTGTTATCTGAAAACTCAATCTTTAGGAAACATTACCACAGGGTTTACTTGGGGTTACAGGAACCAACAAAAGGCAACACAGAAAGCATAAAGGAGACAGAGGACTGGTCTTGGAGTCAGGAAGATTTGAATTCAAGTTCTGACTCTGGATTCTAGACGCTTTCCAATATACCATGCTCCTATTTTGATGGGTAGGTAATAAATGAAATCACCAAAACCTACTGAAGGAAGCAGCATGGATGGCATAGTGAATAGTGCTGGAATTAGGAGTTAGGAAGACCTGGGTTTAGAGGCTGTCTTAGATGTTATGTGACACTAGGCAAAACACTTAACCTCTCTGAGCCTAAATCCTCATGAGGAATAATAAAATGAGGAATAATCACATCCACCTCCCAAGGTGGTTGTGAGGATCAAATAAGCTAACCAGTGTAAAGTGCTTTGCAAGCCTTAAAATGCTATACAGATGCTAGCTGTTATTAACTCTATGATCAAAACACATGTTCTTTAGAATCTGAGGCTCAGAAGGGACTTTCTACATCATCTAAACCCAGAGATCTTAAGTAGAAATTTCATGGCTGTTTTGTTTGTTTGTTTGTTTGGGGGTTTTTTGGGGTGTTTTTTTTTTTTTGCTCTATTGTTTAAATATTTCTTTCTAGGGGGCAGCTAGGTGGCGCAGTGGATAGAACACCAGCCCTGGAGTCAGGAGTACCTGAGTTCAAATCTGACCTCAGACACTTAACACTTAGTAGCTGTGTGACCCCTGGGCAAGTCACTTAACCCCAATTGCCTCATTAAAAAAATTTAAAAAAAAAAATTTTTAAATGTCTTTCTATAAAAACTTGCTAATCTGATTATGTGGTCTCCTGCACAAAGGGCCACAGAATATACTGAGCTGGGAAACAGACCAATGCAGGGGAGCCTGGTTTGAGTTACCCTGGAGTGATGGAGAAAAGACTTGATTCAATTAGACCAGGTTATAAGTCCTTGCTCTGATACTTAGTAGCTGTGTGGTCATGAAGCAAATTAGTTCATCTCTGTATCCATAAAATGAGGATAATGATATTTATACTACTTGCCTCATAGGTTTTTTGTGAGAACATTTTGTAAACGTACATTACACTGTTATCACAACATACCATCCAGCGTCATCATTTCTCCTAAATCGTGCATTACTGCCATCTGATGGCAAGAGACAGTAACTTCAAGTTCATGGTTAATGGAAATTGTGAGGTGGTTAAAATGGATTGTAAGCTAAATGAAGAGAGGGATCCTATCTTCTCTCTCCACTGAAATTAGCACAATACTCTGTTCACACTAGGCACTTAGTAAATGTCTGCTGCTGTTGTTCTCAGACCCCTTTCTATTCCCATGACCATGCTGTTCCAATTGCAATAAGCCATGCATTGGAAGTAGATGCAGCCATTGGGGAAGGAAGCACCTTGCCAAAGCAAATTTCCAGAAATTCAGGCTATTGCTTCTCCCTTATTTTCCCTCCTGGGAGGAAGGGGAAAGGCAGGAGGAATCCTTTACTCCTCTTTCCCAATCCTGTTATATTTCCTTTCTAGTGACATCTCTGACATACCTTTCTATACCTCTCGGAACAAACTATAAGACAGTGTGAGACAGAAACCAACAAATCTGCATTTAGTAAGTAACTGCTATGTGCCAAGCCCTGTGCTAGGCACTAGGGATACAAAGAGTTATGATTGTCCTTACTCTGAAGGGGAGATAACATACATGCATATATGCATGAAGAGAATAGATAATTAAGGAAAAGCTTCATGTAGAAACCTGGATTTGCAGTCAGAAACCTAGGCTTTGAATCCTAGCTCTATTATTTATAACCTCTTTGACCTTGGCTAAGTCATTTCCCCTCTGTGCCTTCATCTTCTCATCTGAGAAATAAACAGCTGACTTAGACAATCTCTTAAGATCTCCTGCAGCTCTTATCTATGGCTCTATGAGCATTAGGAATGGAATGTCCAGGGAGCACACCAGGGATCTTCAGGACAGAAGGACAAGTGGCATACATCCCAAGGAAGTAAAAAACTGAAAATCCCAATAAATTCTACAAGTAGTGTTGGTGTTCAGTCACTTTCAGTCATGTCTGACTCTTTGTTACCCCATTTGGGTCATCTTTTCTTGGAAAAGATACTGGAGTGATTTGCCATTTCCTTCTCCAGCTCATTTTACAGATGAAAAAACTGGGGTAGACAGGGTCAATGTTACTGTGTGATCCATCTTTCAAAAATCTGAAGTTCCTATACCCAAAGGGCTATAAAACTGTGATCTAGCCATGCCACTACTAGCTGTATCCCAAAGAGATAAAAAAAGAGGGGAGGCCTACATGTACAAAAATATTTATAGCAGTTCTTTTTTGCTGGCAAAGAATTGGAAATTGAGGGGATGCCCATCAATTGGGAAATGACTGAACAAATTGTGGTATATAAATGTAATAGAATACTACCAACCTTTAAGAAATGATGAACAGGTTGACTGCAGAAAAACCTGTTAAAACTTACTTGAATTGATGGAAAAGTCAAGTAAGAAGAACCAGAACATCGTACACAGCAACAGAAAAATTGTACAATAATCAACTATGAATGACTTAGCTATTCTCATTTTTCTTTTTCTTTCTTTCTTTTTTTTGGTGGGGCAATGAGGGTTAAGTGACTTGCCCAGGGTCACACAGCTAGTAAGTGGCAAGTGTCCGAAGTCGGATTTGAACTCAGGTCCTCCTGAATCCAAGGCCGGTGCTCTATCCACTGTGCCACCTAGCTGCCCCCTAATTGTTGTTTTAGTAGAGTGATTGTCATTACTTTTCTAAGGTATCGAAACCAAGTTTTAAGACCAGGTAGTCTTTCCCTCACCAGTTGCACTGATGTGTATATAACACACACCCCAAAGGCACTACCTGATTGACATTTATTGTCAACTTCCTACCACATAGATAATTATGTATAAAGTGTGTTGGTAGGTGTTGGCCTTCCCCTGAGATCATACTTGTTGGTACTCCAATTCTTAAAATGGAAAAAACAAAACAAAACCAGCAGTTGTAAAAATTTCAGTTAGCTTAGGAACTGAGGAAGATAAAAAAAGGTGCTACACTGCAGTTCATAACTACTAACATTCGTATTTTACAGATAAAACATAAAATTGAATTAAACCTCAAATACTGACTTATACTTTCTTCTTTGCTCAAACTGTTAGAGAAGGGAAAGGTTGTCCGAAAGTCATTTTGTACTTAGCAAAGTCATAAGGAGAATATCCATACAATCTCACTCTTCCCTCATGACTTTAGCTTTATCGTCAAAACATAGCAGGCATTGTCAATGTGCAACCTGACAAGCAGGCTAATCCCCTTCCGTCTTCTGTTATTTGTACAGGCTGAAAAGAAGCAGTTTTTTATATGTAGAAAGTTACATAATTTTCTTCATATTTAAAAATGCTGCTTTTAATTGTGACAACTATACAGATAAGTGGTACTGATGCGATAATATACAACCAGCAATTCCCTCCATGTTGAATTACATGTTAAAACTATCATCTGATATAAGCTACAACCACTATACTTGTGAGCCTGTCTCTTAAATACTCATTTTTACCAATAAATTTGTCATGTCCCTGGGCCATGAAAAACTAGCATAAGGGAGTATATACATGAGATAAGTAAACAATTCTCACTTTATATAAGTAGACAGTTCTGCAAATTTGCATGCAGACCTGGGGAAACAAGAGAGGGAGGGAGGCAGGAGAGGACCTGTGGAGGGAGGGGGCCAGCACAAGGTTCTAGGACAGGTATGGACAGGGCACAAATAAACAAGAGCAGGAGGAGGAAGACAAGGAAGCCAGCCTGAACCAAGAGGAAGAACACTGTGGGGAGCAAACACGTGGGGGCCAGAGACAGGAGAGGATTGGCAACACAGGGAGGGGGTAGGGGACAGATACATGGTACCTAGCAGGGATGGACAGACGACAGGGACTGTACATGTGGGTAGAGCAGGGAAAAGGTTTCCTTGCTGTGCAAGAGATCTTAAGCTAAGCCCCCAATCCAGAATGGGGTGGCAGTGTCAGTTCTTCTGATTTCACTTGGAAAGGGTTTGTTGTTGTTGGGTGTGTTTTTTTTGGGGGCCCCCCCGAGTAGAGAGGTGGGAGGGCTTAGCACCTAGCTGAGGGTCAGGAGCAGAGGGAGTACAGTACTGTTCAGTAAAGTTAACATAGGTGTTTTTTCATAATGTCGATTTCATTCAGAATTCTTTATATGAAATCAAAATTGCATAATGTGAATGTACATAAAGCAAAAACTGTCTGCATATAACAATGCTCTGATTAAGAGGCAATTTATCTGAATAGAAACAAAAATACCACATTGGTACAAAATGAAGCTGCGTATTTTTTCTGGGGATTTGATCAATATAACCACCACAAAGTCTAAATCAGTGCTATTTTTCAGCCTGTGATTTATTTTTTTTAACTTTCAATAAGATCTCATTTTGGGGTATATAGTATGGGGGTAGGGGGAGGGAGGCAAAGGCTCTATTTGTGCCAAATGCTTTAAATTAAGTAGACTATTACCTTCTATATGCAAAGGGTTTTTTAATAGGTCATGTTATTTTCATGTGAAAGAATTATCTTTTGTGGTCCACAGAACCAAATCTAATCCATTTTGGCCTCTATGTAAAATTATGGTGACAATTATTCCTCTGCAAAATTCAATGACTTCACATCTAAGTAGCAGATTTTGGAAATATTCTTAAATGTACTGGCAACAAAAATATAGCTCTCACCCTTATTCCACCCAAAAGAAAATACTTTCAAGAAGCTATAAAATGAGGTAATGGGTTTAGTAAAATTGATATGAGAGCAATTCACTAATATATGTCAGATAATTAGCAGGACTGGTCTACTGGAACTGAAAAAGAAAGGAATTTGTGAGGCCTTTCTGTAGTTTCTTCCCAGCAAAAATTCAAGTAAGCTGATTTTTTAAAAAATTAAATTCATGAAAAGACTTTCAAATAACACTATTTAAAATCTGTCATAAAGAGTTAACAAGTCTATCTACATGACAAGAGATAAGACGATGCTTACTAATGTTTCCCGCTTCTTCATGGCTAGACCAAATTTAAGTAGTACAAGTAGTTGCTGAAGTGTATCTCAGTTTCCTTTTCCTTCGTTCGATAAATGGTAGAACACCAGTTACACAACATGTAACCCTTCTGGAATGGCATAGTGAAATTAAGCCTAGACTAGTTAAAACTAATTTAAGTTATGAAAACACAATCTTAAAGGGTCACCGAAAAAAACAAAGCAAACAAAGCCAAAAAATAAAGGTGCTAAGCCCTCCCACCTTAAAAAAACACGGCTACACAAATCCTACTCAATTATCAAGAGAGCTTGGTTACCATTAAGTATCTCTAAGCATAGTTGCCCTCCCATCAAACAGGCACAAAAACAATATCAAGAAACCTGGCTTACACAATCTTTATTTGTGTGTATTTTTTTTAAAAGCATGAAGATTCTTCATGGTAGAAAAGTGTTTTTTTGTTCTCCCTTCTTCCCTCCAACCCCAAGCTTACTCTAAACATGCACAGTTAATGAATTTCAATATTCCTGCTCATTACAACTTTATGAAACATGCAGAGAAAAAAAATATGAGCTTTCAGCATATAAAAACTGCAGCAACCTTTCATAACTTGAGATTAATCATAAGAAAAAAACTAGTCCTACGTTATTGTCTAATGCACCGAAATTTATATATTTGTGAAGTTTTTTAAAAGGGAAGAATCCACAAAATAAATTTTACATAATTGGTTACTGAATCTGGAACAACATGCTAGAATAAACTAAAAAGAATTTATAAATGTGATGCTATTTCTAGTTAAATTTTTAGTACTCAGAGTTGTCAAAATCATGACTGTTAAAAATCTATTTTAATTAGTGTATATTTAACCAAATTAGATTAAATGTTTTTATTCTTTTTGAATAGGCTTTTTAATTTATAAAGAAACAAATCAACAGTGAGCACATTTTAGATTTTCTGTTCTTAATTTAACTTTTTCTGGTTTATTTTAACTAAGTTTAATAATTTAGAAGCAGTTTTTCAGTTTAGATTTCATTATTCTTTCATCCTCATGCTTTTAAATGGTAGTTCGTTTATTATCTTCAAAATATGACAATGGTTCAGCTCCCTTTAAAAATTACTTTATTTAAATCATGTTTTCCAAAAAAGAGGGTTCTGGGTTAGTCGCCTTTGAAAGTTTTCATACCTAGAAAAGAAAGCAAACAGAATTACATGTAAGAAAATTAAAATGGTATCTCTTACCACCTGTCAAATTATGCACAAGTCAGGGCAAAGCAGAAAATTGAAAACAAGTTAGCAAATGGAAAAGGGGGGGGGGTACAACTACCTAGTAAAGAGTTACAATTAGGTGTTTTAATTTTTAACACTGGCATTCATTTAATTTCAAATTCAGAGCAATCAGGGACTTGACTTTAGTGGTAATAATGTTAATAGTGGACATTTATGTTATTTGAAAGTTTACAGAACACTTTACATACACTTATTTGATCCTCAAAAATAACCCCATTTGAAGTAGGTAGTGCAAGTATTATCTCCATTTTACAGGTGAAGAAACTTAGTCGTTTCCTTGAGTGGCTTATCCAAGGTTGCGAAGCTAGTAAGGGTTGAGAAGCTGGATTAGAATACAGGTCTCTCAACTCCAAGACTAGGTTCTTTTCAACTCTTCTGTCACTCGTGCTGACATGACTCATTATTGTTAATAGCTAAAACTGATGTAGAGCTTTAAGGTACTTTAAGTGCTTTGCCTTTACATACATTACCTCATTCCAAAACGCTTTCCTACAAAGTATAAAAAACATGGAACTTGAAATCACCTACAGCTACAGCTTTTGTAACTTACAGAAGCACAAAAATTCCATGAAGTGGAATGTCCTTATTTTTATGTAGACCATTATTGCTTCTAAATTATCAACACTTATTGAAGGGTGATATGACCAAATTTTATGTCTTTCTGTATATGCCTTCAAGGCACATGTAAATTAACTTACGGTCTTTTAACACGATTTTTAAGAATCTTCAGATAACATTTCTTGTTTTTATGTACTAAAAAAAACACTCCTTGCATTTAAAATTCTCTAGGGGGTAACCACACATACCTGGGCACAGGAATCTCTCACATATACCATTAATCAATTCCATGAAAACATGACATTAAGAAAAACAACTTTCTAAGAAGTAGTTCCATGTTGAGGAAAAATCAGAGCTGCAGAGGATACAGCAGGGTGGAGCAGTGGTAAAGAGCACAGATGTGAAGTCAGAAGATCTGCACTAAAATCCTATTACCACCTACATGACCTTGGAAAAGGCTCACTTTCCTCATCCATGAAATGAGAAAGGTGGACTGGAGCAGGGGTGTCCACCTCAAGTAAAAATGGATCGCCCATCCCAGTGACCCATACTGACTTAGAAAACCACTTCTTAACATTATCTGTGTTCTACTGTACATATCCCTTCCACACTGCAGGAATTGGGGTGTGGTGCTGCTGCAATATGGAAAATTTGTTTAAAAGTTCTTGGCCCTCTTGTCATACCAGAAAAGATATTATACAATATTAAACATATATTTCATGCATGTTTGAGTTACTAAACTTTTCTGTGCTGTCTACTGGCCTTCACGTATTGTCTGTGGCTTCCACAAAACTCCCCCCCAAAATTCCATTTAATTTTTTATGCCAACCTGCAATATATCGTAATCACAATGGGGAAAGTTGCCATGTGGAAGGGATAACTGTACTTTTAATTATTTTGTTAAATATTTCCCAATTACAATCTAATCTGGTTCTAATAGCACCAAGACTTGATATCTCTGAACTAGAAAACACCATGGTATGAGGGGAAAGTAGTAGCTTAGAAGGTGAGAGGCCTGAGTTCACCTGTGTGACCCTGGGCAAGTCACTTTACTCATCTAGGTCTGTTTCCTCATTCATACAATGAGCAGCCAGACCCAATGGCTTCTGGGAGCCCCTTCCAGCTCTAAATCTATCTTCCTATGCTCTTAGACTAGGATAGCATGTTGGAGAACAACGTGGGAGAGAAAGAGCTGAGCACAACGTTCTAAAAAGGTTAGGGTGATTAAGGTAGAGTTTGGACATCATATGTGAATAACATTATCATAAACAAGCCTAACTGACGCAACTTTACTCTCTAACTCCATGGTACCTAGTTTAACGTCATCCAGGTAAAACAGCTACTCAGTGAATATTTACTGTTAATGCCGAGACAAAAGACAATTTCTTTACAAGTCTGCTCGGCTATAAAATGACAAATGGTTTACAACTGAAAGAGATCATTTCACAGATGAGTAAAACGAGGTCAAAAGGCCACGCAGAGAGGATCCTGAAAGCACCTCAGAAGAGATCTAGGCACATCTCATTTTACGGATGAGGAAGCTAAAGTCCAGGGAGATTAGGTGATCCGGTCATATAAATCGTTTACTTCAAGGCAGAACTTGAAGCTGGGCCTTATGATTCTGAAGTCAGTGTTCTTTCTAGTGTAACATGCCATCTGGTAAATAGGAGATCTGAGGTTCAAAGAGAGGGTCACTGACTTCAAAGTCAGTGTTCTTGACAAGATAGAGAATATTCATTCCCTCTGATTTTGCAAACATATAGTCAGTAAAGAAATGTTACTAAAAGTGAAAACCTCTATTTCTACACACCATTTCAGAACCACGTTTGCCGGAATAAAAACTTCAGATGGATTTGGTGTCATCTGGGCCTGAGACACAGCAAATGATGAAGCAAAATTGTAGAAGTTATCCAACATCTTCTGAGTAAACTGAAAAGCAAATAAATAGCCCATGAATTGTTAGCCAATGCCCAAAATAGACTGTTTATTTGGTTCTTTAACTTTTTACAGTATTAATAAGTATGTCTATTTATGAAAGGAAAGATTCTTTTCTCATCTTTTTTTTTTTTTTTTGGCAGGGCAATGGGGGTTAAGTGACTTGCCCAGGATCACACAGCTAGTAAGTGTAAAGTGTCTGAGGCTGGATTTGAACTCAGGTACTCCTGACTCCAAGGCCAGTGCTCTATCCACTACTCCATCTAGCTGCCCCCTCTTTTCTCATCTTATCAAAACAATGAGTCTTGAGCATAATATTTAAGCCCCGAACTGTAGGCATCTTTCCCTTGAATAGGTTTTGATAGTTTCATGAATTTTCAGCATGCTCTATTATTCTAGAAGTCATAAGTGTTTCTCTAGTACTGCCTTTATAATTTCAAAGCAGTCCTTATCAAACGGTTTCAATTTCCAAGCTTACGATTTTGAGAATGTGTAGAAAAATGAAAAAATGTTTTTCCCAACATAAATACTCCTAGCCCTTCCAAAACAACAGAGCTTTGCCCAGACAGTACAAACACAGATTTGATTAAACAAGACACTTAAGTTATGAAGGTGAAAATTAATTAAGCCAAGTGTTAAGTACCACTTTTTTGACGACTAAAAAAATCATTCTTTTCCCCTTTCTCAGAAACAAAAATTAGGCATCAAATGCCAGCTACAGGCAACACTTCTAAGAAACTTATAGGAGTGGCCTTCTTCCTAATAGGAACAAAACAAGAAAGATTATTTCAGAAAACAATCATACAAAAATGGCTGTTAAGAGAAGGGACTAATTCTAAAATAAAGAGGAAGGAGGGGACTAGACGAGGTGGGAGAACAAAAAAATTTTTTTAACTATTTGAACTATTATTAATAGCAAAACAAATACTGAAGGCCTATATTCGGGACATGCTTTTTATCTGAAGTCAATTAAATAATTTGAATTTTTTATGCTTTGAAGAAAAAAATGTTTTAAATGGATAAGGACCCATATTCTCCCATAATCTCCACAGCCACTCTCCCTCCCTCCCTCCCCATCTAATATGAGTAGGGATAGGGACTGGATTTATATGTCACTAGGCTAGGGGACTCCCTCATCAACAGTTTCTGACTCTTACTCTCAGAGAGCCACCTACAACACTTCTCCACGGTCACATGGCCAGGAGGTGTCAGAAGCAACATTTGGAGTCTGATTTTCCTGGCTTCAGGATCAACTCTATCCATTTTGACCCACTGTCTCTTTAAAATAAACAAATCATGAACATATGGGTTCCTATTTTTCAAGTAATTAAGTAAATTTACACTACTTTGTGAATGACAGCACAGGACTTTATAATATATCAGAGGCTCACAGGTCACAGCCCCTGACAGGTTTATATAATGTCAGTTATGCCAGCATTCCTCTTAAAGACTAATTCAGTCAGTTAATCTTCCTATTTAAACCACTTATACTGGATATTTTTTCATGAGAAAACAAGTAGATCAGTTTCTTTTGGGGGGGGAGGGGGGGTTGTGGGGCAATTGGGGTTAAGTGACTTGCCCAGGGTCACACAGCCAGCAAGTGCCAAGTGTCTGAGGCCGGACCTGAATTCAGGTCCTCCTGAATCCAGGGCCAGTGCTCCATCCACTGCGCCACCTAGCTGCCCCCAGATCAGTTTCTAAATGCATAGGCTGGTAACTAAAATTTTGTGATTTTTAAAAAACATTTACATTTGTACCCAACAGGCTGACTTTTGAAGTATGCTAACTTGTTCTCAAGTTTCATCCCGTTACCTGAGTGAACGAATCAACTGATGACACAGCAGCATTGCCCACAGGAGTCAACTGGGCCAGATTATCCAGTAATTCCACTGAAATGCCAATCTGTGCAACAGTAGGAGTACGGGTAATATTCATGGCTCCAAAAGGATGCTGGCTGCCTTCTCCTGAAAGAAACACAACCAGTACAGGATTCTCTTTATGATGATGCTGATCCATACAAATACCAGATCTGCACGATTTAACAAAAGTATGACTCATATATATATATATATATATATATATATATATATATATATATAAACAGTTAATAATGAACACTTGTAGAATACTAGTCTTTTATTTATATTCGGAAGTCCCCCCCCAAAAGGGTTTTTTTTAGGTTTTCTTACACCAGGAAATAACTTTTTCAAAAGTCACTAAAATTGCTAGAGTATGACATACACGACATGAAACTGGAGAAAAAACCAATATTAGGTCTATGGGATAATTTTCTAAATCTACATGATATCATATAGCTTTTTATGGCTGATCTTTTTCTTTAACAAAAGATAATTCAATTGTCATCATGAATGGTCAACATCAAATATGTATTACTATCCTGTATTTAGGTATGTGATTTTTTGGACTGCCCATATACTAGTACTCAAGGATCAATGAATTCTCAGCTTGGATAACTTAGTCCCACCAACTCAGGGATAAGTCCTGGATTTATAAAAATATTACAGGTTAAATGTTTTTCCTAGGGTCACAAAACTAGTCAGTATCACAGATGGATTTTAACCCAGGTCTCCTGACCCCAAAGAGTCATTCATTTTATCTAATGGGCCTCATTGGCTCTTTTTAAAAAATCATTTTTTAAAAGTTAATTACTTTATTTCTCTGACATCCAAACTTGACTCTGCATTATGTTTCTAAGCCACCTCCTCTTAATGTAAATTGTTAGGTGATCACTGAATGCAAGCAAATCTTAGTTTTAATTCTAAGCTAATTTGAGAGTCTTTTAATGCCATTCTTGTGGAAAAAATGAAAATGGAGGCTAGATGACAGATGGATTCAGACTTAGCTGAATAGACGTCAAGTTGACTTATTCTTGGAAAGCAGGCTTCAACAAAAGGCCCAGGGATCTGTGCTTGGCCCTGGGCAACTTAACATTTTTATCAACTATTAATGATTTGAATCACCACCAGCAGATAGTCTATAGATGAGGCAGCGATTGGGGGGATAACCAACAACACTCTGGATATCCCCCAAGTCAGGATACAAAAAGATCTGAACAAGATAGAGCCTTGACAGGCTAGAGCACTAGGTTGCATCTAATACAAAATCAAGAGAAACTTGAGTTAAATCTTACACTAATGTGATTTTAGGTTGCATAAAGGAAACTGTGAACATCCAGGATTAAGGAGAAGATAGTCCTGAAGAGTTCAACCCTAGTGAGACCACACCAAAAGTATTATGTTATATTCTGGGCATTGTTGTTGTTCAGTCATTTTTAGTTTTCAGTCACGTCCAACCCTTAGTGACTCCATTTGGGGTTTTCTTGGCAAAGACACTGGAGTAGCTTTCTTTTGCCATTTCCTTCTCTAGCTCATTTTACAGGTGAGGAAACTGATGTAAACTGGGTAAAATGACTTGCCCAGGGTCACACAGCTAGTAAGTGTTTGAGGCCAGGTTTGAACTCAGGAAGTTGAGTCTTCCTGACTCCAAGGCTAGCACTTTATCCACTGAGCCACCTAGCTGCCTTCCATTTGACAAATGACATTAATAAGCTGAACAACATCTAGAGAGATACTGAAAGGGCCTTGACCCCTACCAGTAACCTCAAGCATTCTGGGAATATCCAGTCTGGAGAAGAGCAGACTCAGAGGGGATTTGATAGCTATCTTTTAACATACGAAACCCTTTAGCTGGAAGAGGACTTGTCTGTATAAGGGCCAAGAGTGGAAACTGCACGATGTCAATTTGGGCTCAATATCAAGAAAATGTTTCTTAGAACTAGTTATCCCTAAGTGAATGTCCATACGAGGTATTTCAGCAAAGGCCCAATGACCCTATTGCAGGCATACTCTAAAGGGAATTCTTTTTTTCAGGGATGGCTTGGACTAGATGGACCTTGAGGTCTTTTCCAATCCGAATTTCTGTGGCTCTATATATACTGTTGTTAGCTTATGACAATTAATTATAAAGGTCAGTCTGCTGGGGCGGGGAGGGAATTCACAAAATGTATTATCCAAAATACAGTGCCCTGAATACAGTCACTTAATAAATGATGATAAATAATTTTAATTCTCTTTTCACAGATTTGGATTCATGCTCTATATGAATATCTACTTTGTTTTATGCTATGGATGTTATACGTTACATAAGAGCAGTCCTACAGCTCTTTATATCACATTTACGTAGAACTTTAAAGGTTTACAAAGCTTCTTCCTCACACACACACACCAAAACAAAACAACAAAAAAAAAACAAACCAACAACCATTAAGTAGGTAGACCAATTATCATTCTCATTTTACAGGTGAGGAAACAGGTTTTAGCCTGTTGGGTGACTGAGGGCCAGAGAGTTGAGGTGACTTTTCTATGATCATACCCTGTCAGTCAAGTTTCAAATTCAAGTCTCCTAATTCAAAATCCATCATTCTATTACTCTTTTTTTTGTTTTTGTTTGTTTGTTTGTTTGTTTTTTGTGGGGCAATGGGGGTTAAGTGACTTGCCCAGGGTCACACAGCTAGTAAGTATCAAGTGTCTGAGGCCGGATTTGAACTCAGGTCCTTCTGAATCCAGGGCCGGTGCTTTATCCACTGCGCCACCTAGCTGCCCCTCATTCTATTACTCTTAACTACTTACCCCAAGACTCTTAAATGTTTAGCCAAAGTATAAAAATGGAAACATGGGATAGTTTAAAGAATTAGATGCTCTGTAGGTTCAAACTTCAACACTTTTAAATTTTTTTAAGCTTTATAAATAAGTGAACTTTACCAAAAAAAATCTTGAAAACAACTCATTTACTGCTGATCAGTTTTAGTATTTCTATATGATTGGTTCATTTTGAAGGGTCATGCAAATTCAGAATTTATGATGAGACATGTTAAATGTTTATTTCTGCCTAATAAGCAGAATCCAAAGCTTCCTATTATGGGAGGGTGCAAGGAAGAAGGAGAGAAAGGAGGAAAGCTTTCAACTGCTATCACTAATGTGTGTGCAGAAAGAGAAAAACTCAAAAGGGAATGGGAGCAGTCCAAAGAAGGCCCTGGGACTAAGGGAAAGATCTTTGCTGGTAGGAATTGCTTCACTCTTTGCATTTTTATCCCCAAAATGATTAACTATGCTTTATAAATGCTTGTTGACTGATTCTTACTACAAAATTCCATTCTACAGAGAAGGTATGAATTCTTGAATTAATAATCTGCTTTAATGTCAAGGCCATGAGAAAGCCCTACATGACTTGAAGAAACATCATATAGGGTAAAGACTGGCAAGTCTCCTCAGTCTCTGGTAACATGGTATCTGCAAAGTCTACAATAGCTTCAGTCCTTCAAGTCACTAAAGGGTTCTAGATGTTCGTGACAACAAGGAGAGGTCAAAGAACAATGACAGTCTCTTGTCTTAACCTGAATTCCATCACTAAGATAATTACCATGATACAGAAAACTGGCAGGACAGGCTAGATAATCTAGACACAGTATGCACATCCAATTATAATACAGTAAAATACAAATCAAACAGCACTCGGTAAAAAGGGTGTTTTACTCAACATGAAGTTTAATCATATGCTCTTGGATGTTTTCACTATAAAAATTTAAATACTATAATTAAAATCATAATCTTTACTATCAATTTAGTAGAAAAAGCAACAAATAGCTAACAGTCCAAATTTTATTCTTCATTTCAGTATCTTCTAAGAGATATTTAGTCTTTTTTACACACACACACACACACACACACACACACACACACATACACATACACATACACACAGAGCTTAAAACTGGATTACCCTATCTAACTTCAGAATGCATGTGAATATAGATGTGAGATATTCATTTAATAAACAAACCAAATATATTGTTCCCAGCACTTTGCTAGGTACTCTAGGGGATATCAAAGTATGATGGTGCTTGGGGCTTACAAACTGTTTGGGAAATGAGGCATCCAAATACATCCAAAAATTAAAGAATACAAATAGCACGTATTTAATGTTGAATTATATAGTACAAAGTATAAGTGACATTCCAAGGACTCACAACATAATAAAGGCCACTCAGCTGACTAAACTAGAGAAATAAAACTTCTCCATTGTATGCCTCTTGTTCTCCCCTTATTTCATGTATGGGGGGAAAGCATCACCCCTCAGTATGAATTATAGCTTACTAAGCTCATGTTGCCCTCTACTAAGCATCATTCATGCTTTCCTCAGAACAGAAATTGGGGAAATAAGTTAGGCATTATTGTTTTTTAAAGTCTTTCCTAAAATCTGAGCTGGGATAGGAGAAAAGGAGACAATAAGGATCAGAAAGTATTTAATGAGCTACACACTGAGAAAAAAAAAAACCCAAAGAAACAAACAACAACAAAAAAAAAACAGGAAGTGAAAAAGGAGAAAAAGATTAATGAAAATTATGTCTATTTTTCCATAACTGCTTATTTTAACTCTTCATAGTACAGTACTAAAGCAATAGTAACATCAGAAAGAACAGGAAGCAGTAAGCAAAATCAGTTTGTGTCACACAATAGGGAGCGGCGATCTCAAAAATGGAAAAGAGAAATGCAAATCCTACTTTATTATAAACTTGAATTTTAAAAGAGATGACAGAGATGTTCTTTTAAAATTTCTCTTCAATGATTAGTTTTCTTTCCTGGGAGAATACAAATTTTGAAAACTAGCACATAAGTAATATAAATACTCTAATCCTTAATAAAAAATGTGAAAATTAGTGGGGGGGGGGAACTTTGGAATTGTTTCCCACAGTCTAACATTGTTTCACAATAGTAACTCTAAGATAAGTAGAATGCAATTGTGAAAGGCCTCATGACATAATAAATTCAGTTGTACTACAAGTTTTAAAAAATTGGGTTCTCTGAGAAAACTGTGGTGCACATATCCCTCACTTGAACACTAGGCTCTACCATGATCTCCAAATATCAGTACGATTCTACTGTTTCTGCTCTTTCATTTCATCATCTGGAGATAAGCACAATCGTGCTCTGAAGAGTACTGTAGACACAATATAAAGTATCTTTGAAGCTAAACATAAAAACAAATACTTTTATGATAAATCTATCTTACATCTGAACTAATGTCCTACTCCCCCACCTGCTCCTCCAATCTTGGCCTCTTCTGTTTCCCATCCTTCATACAATTTTCCACTGCAGATGGCACTTGCGCTGCCCAATCTGGAACTCTCCCTGCCTGAGACATTGAGCCATTTCCTCTTTGTATCTTGAGACACTTTACAAATAGTCAACCTACAGAGAAAAGGAAGGGTTTAGGTTGAGCTTTATGGGTATGAAAAAGAATATAGATGTTGCACTTATGAACTCTTAAAATACATATCTCTGCATGGGAAAGATCACTGCAGAGGGAGAGTTCAGCAGTTAGAAGATTATAAAGCTATCTTGACAAAAAAACCCAAATAGGATATATTAGGCAATCATGTGTATGCTATAACGTAGTACTGCTTCAGATATATTCAATAATAAATAAACTTTTCCCCATTTAAATTCTGAATAAAAAGTTTTAAAATTCTTCTTTCTGGAGATCATTATTCCATAATGACTGATTTGGTTTTACAGAAAGAAAACAAAATTGATAATTTTTGGCTTCTCAATCAACATAGATGTGGGAAAGATGTTTAAATTTCTATAGAGACATTAGTTTGCATACATCTCAATTCTGACTGGATTTTCAAGGCTGATAATATACTTTCTAGTAACTTGGCCTGTATATAACACCACTTTCTAAACTCCTGATAGGAGTTATAATGGATAAAGTCCCAAGCCTATAACAAAATGTCAAAATTTGACAATACTCATATTGTAAGATCTAGAAAAGAATGTTTTGGTATCAATAGAAAACTTATTTTACTTTCTAATTACAAGTGTTTCTTAGTTAAAAACAGCCACCAGTACTACATAGTAGACTATCAAATTCAGTTTCTCCATGGATGTCATTATTAGAACTGAAGCTACACTTCCACTGAGATAACTGACAGCATAAAAGGAAATCCTCATGGTAAATTTCATCTCAAAGTATCAAGTAAACCATCTGACTTGCTTCTTCCACTCAGCTCAACAGGTCTGGAGAGAACTTAAGGACCAGACAGCCAGGACATACTTCAATGCTTTTCTGACTCCTTCTCACAGAAGTCAGGGCCCATCAAATTTCATAGCTGTCACTTGATTACATTTATTTTGGCAGTTCTAGAACTTCAGGAGGTTGCTAACATTCACTGCAATTTTAATGTACTCCCAGATGGTAAGAATGTGCATTGGTTATAAACTAGCCCTATAAGGCTTCCCAATTGAGATTCAGGAGGTATGAACCTACTCAGATTTCTACTCAAAAAGTTTCACACCAGAAACAAACTTCTTTATTACAACAACTTATAGGACAGAGATAGTGAAAGGACCTGTGATTTGAATGATATAGAGAAGTCCCAAATAAGGAAAATTCTTACCAATGCAGTTTGGCACCTTCTGTGCAACTTTAACTCTGAGAGAAATGCCTAAAGCACAGAAAGGGGGAAAGTACTTGCTCAGGGTCATACAACCAGTATGTGTAAGAGATAAGACTTGAACCCAAGCCCTCTTAGCTCCAGAGTCAGCTCTAACCATTACACTAGGGCTAATTCTTAGTCATTATACTTAAGCTACTTTAAAAAGCAAACATTAAATACAGCATGTCCCAAAAGGCTTGGTGCATTTGGTGCTATGAAAGCTTACACAGATGGTGCTCTTCTTTAGAGCAATTTGTTAAAACAAATGAAATTTCTAAGATAAATGACCATATTTCTTCACTAATTCTTAACTAGTCCCAGAACAGCTTATGTCCACTTCATTTCTAAGATGGCAGAGGAAGCACAAGGGTTAAGACAATCTCTTGGGTTCCTTCCAATTCTAAGATTCCATGAAACCTTGAATCTTAACTTGGGTGTCAAAAACTGATGCTCTGAACAACACGTATACACTTCTTGGTTTCAAACTTCAAAACCATTCATAGTTTCTCTCTGCTGCCAGGTGGCCTACTTCACTTACCTCAGAGGATCCTGAATCTTTTTGTGGTAAGCACCTATTGTGCTCCTCACATGAAACGTAAAGATTAGTAAAGAGGGTAGGGTATCAATGAAATCCCTGTTTAACAGGGGAGGCTTTTAAAGTGGTGGGACTCAGGGAATCTGCTGCATGTCCATCTCCCCACAGAGAAATGCCAACATTTCTCCATTTCAGCCACAGGAATAGGGCATGGTGGGACCTACAATCCCATAATAGGCCAATTTGAGATCCCTGCCTTGGGGGATCCTCTCAGAACTTGTTTCTCTGCCAGGGATCCTCTTTAACTTAATTTACGTATGATTCTGGTAATTAAAAAGCTTTATAACCATTTTCCTTAACAACCCATAGTTAATGGTTCTTTTAGAAACTGCTTCAGATTCATAGTTTAGAGCAATCATCATAAGAACTGAGAGAAAAGGAGAGGGGTAGTTGTACATAGAGACTAAGACCTCTGTAGAAAAAGAACCAGGGACAGCAACGGATAAAGCAATGGAGCATTAAGTGTTCCTGGAGCAGGTCTGATCTATAATGACAAAAGCAGACAACAGCACCATTGTGAAGGAACCATTCCTATACTCTCCGAAGAGATCAATCCCAAGAAGAAAGGTCTCATCTATACAAAAATATTCATAGCAGCACTTTCTGTAGTAGAAAGAGCTGTGGGGCTCTGGAATCAAAGAATCTTAATTAAAACCTGTCTTTTGGGGCAGCTAGGTGGCACAGTGGTTAGAGCACCGGCCCTGGAGTCAGGAGTACCTGAGTTCAAATCCGGCCTCAGACACTTAACACACACTTACTACCTGTGTGACCCTGGGCAAGTCACTTAACCCCAATTGCCTCACTAAAAAAGAAAAAAAAAACTAAAACAAACAAACAAAAAAAAACCCTGTCTTTGTCACTTACCTCCTATGTGGCCTTGGGCAAGGGAAAGGGAAAGGTGGTAGAGAGAGAAGAGATGTTAGGAAGTTGACAGTGACAACAGAAGAGCGTCAATAAAACATTTTTAAAAGAAGAAAAAGGGAGCTTCTAAACAAACAAAGACTAAGCCTCCTGGACCCAGAAGAATGCCTAGAAAATATCAAGTTCCTGAATCAATCAAGGTCCAGGATGGAACAGAAGGTATAGACAAGGGACAGAACTGTGATGTAGTAGGACAAAACCAAGACGTGACCCTTCAGTCATATAGTGAATTATGAAGATTGAGCAGGTTCAGGGGTAGAAAGAGTTTACTAAGGACCCTTAATGCTTTCTTCCTTTAGGGGCAGGCCTCAATCCCAGAACAGTACTCTAAGTCTGAAGAATTGTATATGTTCTTCAAGGAAGTGGGGCTCAGCAAAGGAGAGGGGTTGCCAGGCTCTGTAACAACCCTAAGTGTTTTTTCTATGTGGTTTTAAAAATCTTATTTCTTTTGGGAGAAAGCCAAGTTTATGTTAAAAATCAGTTTTATTATCATTTGGGGATTTTAAAAACAAAGTAACCACATTCCTTGTGACAAAAGAGAAAACATATTTATAACAAAAGCATTAATTTCAATTTAAAAGAGGTTTAAATCCTATAAATTGTCATCCATATAAACAAGTGGCAGTTTCCCAAAAATATTTGTGAAACACATAATTACTGTCTAACTTTCCCATAATAAACTTCAAATGCAACAAATCCATTGTGCCTTGTACGAAAGACACACTTGCTATAAAAACCACAGAAATATGATTTATACCTTCAATTAGCCAAAATAAAAATATATTACATGAATGTTAAAAGACAATGAGATTGCCCTTAATTCTGAATTTGTTCTAATGACTGTGACAAGTTCCTTTCTCCAAAATTACTATCCCTCCACTATTTCCTTAGATATGTAATCAACTAATTCCACAAGTTTTCCTCTGGTAGTTTTAATATCTTCTCCCCCCCAGGGTCACACAGCTTAATAAATGTCAAGTATCTGAGGCCGAATTTGAACTCAGGTCCTCCTGAATCCAGGACCGGTGTTTTATCCACTGCACCACCTAGCTGCCCCATAGTTTTAATATCTTAAGGAAACCAATGAATACTTGGGTTGTCTATTTTCTTATTTTTAATACATGAACATTTTATTTTATCTCTTTATCATATGCATCCTTAATAATGTTTTTATGCATAAAACATAAGTAATATGTTACAGCTTACTTATAACTAACACAATCCTTTTTTAGATCACTTACAATTTAGATTCTTCTGAAATTGTGTATTGTAGTTACTGCCATATAACATTACTGGGACAATATCTGTTAAAAGGTTTTGCTTTAATAGCCTAGTTTATTGTTTATATATATATATGTGTGTGTGTGTATGCAGTACCTGTTCAAAACAACTATGTAGATGGACTAAGATGATGGCTGTTATCATAGTTTGAAAAATACTCATTGTTTATACAGTTTTTTCAGTATGGGTTAAACAGATTTCTCCTGAATAGAGTAGAACAATCATCTCTGAAGGAGAACAATTAGAGAATTCTACTGTTTAGACTATGCGTTAACATTTTCCATGACAGAAGTATTAAGCTCTATATTTTATGAAACACTTGATATTAACACTTAGTGGGTCAGTGTATAAAGTTATTCTGTAGTCACATTCCACAAGTAGAATCTTGTCCTATTTTAATAATATATTTTGAAGACACCTAGTTTCATGAGAACCTTCAAGACTATATTTTCTTCAATGACCATCAACTTTTAAAAAATTCAGTAAATAAGACACCAGGAAATATGACATTCTCTATACCTTGTTTATAAAATCATAAATTTTAGAGCACATCAGAAGCCATAAAAATGGGTTGTAGTAGCTGATGTCTTCAGCTGCCCTTTTTAGTAAAATTCATTCAATAAGGATTTATTGAGTATCTATGCCCCCCCAATTGTGTAGTATCCAGGATCTTTTATACTCTTTTGGAATCTTCCTCTCTTTGAGATTCTGTTGTCTTGATTTGCAATACAAATTCTAATAGGTTGATCTGGCTTAGTTGGTTCTCATGCCAAGCTCTCTTCAGGGTCACTCGCTCCTCAACTGCCTTTTACTCTTTCTTGAGATAACTATGCCTGTTTTAAATTGCCATTGTCAACTTCTATATGGTTGTTCTCTATGGTCAACTTGGCTCTTACATCCTTACACTCATCAAGGAGATAAGTATTGGAGGCGTAAAGCATTTTATGACTTCTTTCAGGCTCTTCATTGTAGCAACCCTATTTCACTGGTTAAATTTCTCTAAAGTGATCATTTTGAATCAATTACTTTACTTTTGTCCATTTCCTGAAATCCATAACCTGGTTAAATAAATCCAACCGGAGCTAATACATTCACGTACAGCATCTTCTCATCATTATCTTCTAATATGGTAACTATAACCTTTATTCTAATTAGTGCATGATCAGTAGATTGAGCTGATTATGAATTGGAATCTACTTCTATTCACCTCTTCCAATCTATAAAGTCAACTTTATTTTTGGTAATGGTTATGCTCTTGCCACATCCAGTCTTCAATTATTTTTTTTCAATATTCTTCATGATATATGAGCATGAGACAAGAGTACTATATGCATACTTGGCTTTAATTTCTTGAACCCAAAACATATGGATGTGATTCAGCTCCCTTGCTATTATGCTAACTTGCTTGACTATACAATAAAAATCTTTACTTGGTCCAGATCTGTGATGTTATTGGTATAGAAAATTCCTGGTGAGGAAAACTCCTTCTACCAATGCACATCAGCCACTGTATTTCAACTTAAAGCTTTTGATACCTATATACCTAAGGCAATGTGACATTAAATGTTGCCCAGGGTCATACACAGCCAGTATGTTTAAGAGGAAGAATTTGAAACAAGATCTTCCTCACTCCACAGAAAGTTAGCTCCATCGTTTATATCACAATGCCTTTCCAGCCCATTTAACATGCCAAAAGTTACTGTGTAATCAGATTAAATGAATGTGTAATTTAAAACTGTGATCCTTAGTACTTTTCTAACCTAGGGCCATCGTTGTCACTTATAGAAGTAAAAAAGTCCAAAAGATTCATTTGTATTTCTGTGAATGAAAATACAAACCATGGTTCCATGGCCAACTTCCACAATTAAGTAGATGATCAAGACCTGACAGAATCAAGTATGACTCAAAACCATTTCTGTTTGGAAAAACTAGATAGAATTTGTACTTCACTAGCAAAGCCTTCAAGAATCTAGGGAAACCCCTACCCAATGATGAAACAATGGGCATTATGTGTAGAATCCCTCCACCCATCTGAAAATACATCTTCCATGATATCATCTGAGCTTTACCAATCAGTCAATAAGCATTTATCACGTATTTTTACTATGTCCCAAGCACTGTGCCTGGAAAAAACTGGGGAAACAAAGAAAATGTTCAAAACAGGCCTACCCTCAAGAAAGAGCAGATAACATAGAAATGAAAACATACAAGATAAAGACAGAATAGAAAGAAGGTAAGCTTAGAAAAGATAGCACCAACAAATAAAGAGACCCCTTGGAAGAAGAGGCACTTGATTTGAATCTTAAAAGAATCCAGGGATTTTAAGTCTGTGGCTGGAAGGAAAACATTTCAAGCATGAGGGACATCCAGGGCAAAGCCATGAAAATAGGAGTCTCCATGTCATGTCCAAAGAACTGCAAGTAGGCCAGTATAAATGGAAAGTGGATTGTGTGGAACACAGTAGATTGGAAAGGTAGGAAAGAACCAGTTTAAGTTCTTAATGCCAAAGGAATTTCTATTGGATCCTGAAGGCAATAGGAAGCCACAGACTGTATTGACTGGCAATGCTTTTGACATGTTTTAGGAAAATCATTTGGGAAACTAACTAGAAGATACATTAGAATGGAGAGACTTTAGGCACAGAGACCCTTTAGAAGACTACTTGCAATAGATCAGGTGAAAAGTGATGATGAGGGTAGGAAGGAAACTGATGGCTGTATGAGTTAAAAGGAGCCATGTTAAAGATGTAAAGAAAGTACAAGATTTGGAAAAGGACTGAACACGGGATGAACAAGATAAAGGACTTCAAATGATGTGGAGAACTGTGAAACTGGGTGACTAGAAGGATGGTGATGCCCTCAACAATAATTTAAAAATTCAGAAGAGAGAAGAATTGAGGGGGGCAGAAGAGCACATGAAAGAATTCTTTTTTGGACATGTTGAGTTTGAACTGCCTACAGAATATCCAGTTTGATAGGTTCAACAAGCAGCTAATAATGTACAATTAGAGTTCTAAAGAGACAGACTAGAGACAAATATATAGAGCTAGTAATTATCTTCAAAAAAGTAGTAACTGAAATCCTTGAGATTATCAAGTGAGAAAGTATAGATCAAGAAGAAGGAGGAAGAGGAGGAGGCCCAAGATAAAGCCTTGAAGAACACGCAGATTTAGTAGGCATGACACAGATGAAGAAGCAGTAAAGAAGGTTAAAAAGGATTAGTGAGACATGTATGATCTAAAATTCTAGCTGTGATGTCTAAAATCTAGTGAGTGGTGGCCTTAAATTAGAAGCTTTAGCAAGAGTTTAGACTTTTAAGTATTTATTAAAGTGAGAAGTTAGTGAAGAGAGAGGTAAAACAACCTTCATCTAGCTATCTCTAAGAGCCCACCTCCGACCTCCCGCCAAGCCCAAGTCCAGAACCGAAAAAAGCCTCTCTCCTCTGCTGCTTCTCCCAGAAGCCTCCTGTGAAACAGGAAACAGGGTCATCCACACAGACAGCTCCAAGCTAACTGGCTGGTAGCCTGATTGATAGGACCCACAGGCAGCAGACATCACTTCCTGATGCCAATCTGACCTTTGAAACTCTAGAAAAAGTCACCTCCAGACACTAAGTCACATGCATTCCTTTCATGGTGGAGCTTCCCTGCATTATCTTTCTCAATAGGTTGGTAGTGCTCTAATTCTCACAGACAGAAAGAAGAACCAAGAGTTTCCAGGAGAAAGGTGGGCAATGTCAAATATGTCGAGAGAGAGAAAGGTCAAAAGGGAGAAGGACAGGAAATAAGCATTTATACAGTTCCTACTATGTGCCAGGCACTGTGCTAAGCACTTTTTACAAATATTATCTCATTTGATCCTCACAACAACCCTGTGAGGTAGGTGCTGTTATTACCCCCATTTTACAGTTGAGAAAAATGAAGCAAAAAGAGGTTGTAACTTGTCCAGGGTCATATAACTAATGAAGTGTCTGAGGCCAGATTATGACTCAGGTCTTCCTGACTCCAAACCAAGCACTCTATCTATTGCACCATCCGACTACCTGTAAAGGATGAGAATCCTCAAAAGGAAAAGGATTTAGAAGAGACTGGGTTAGATTTGGCAATTAAGTGATCACTAGGAACTGTGAAGAGAACAGTTAGAGCAGATCAGACTGCCAAGGGTTTAGAAGAAAGCTAGAGGAAATGAAGTCAAAGCAATGAATATGGATTTTCTGAAGCTTAGTTGAAAAGTGCAGGTAACATATAGGATGACAGTATCTAATGAAGGTATTTTAAGTCTTGAGAGACTTAAATGTGTCTCTAGACAGCAAGGAAAGTACCAAGATATAGGGAGAGACAGAATATTAGAGAGAAAGTGGGGATCATGGTGGAGTAATGAGTTGGATAAGACAGGAGGGGTTGGGATAAAGGGTATATATAGCTTAGCCATGGTAAGCAGAAGGGCCACCTCGTTATCGGACATTAGAATAAAGAGAAGACAGTTAAGAGACAATTTCAAAGGGATCTGAGCTGAAGAGGGGAAAAAAGAAGGAATCTTTCAGAGCATGGCCTCAAATATTTAGTCAAGTATAAGGCAAAGACATCAGCAGAGAGAAGGGTAGAAGGGAGTCATATTGGAGAATTGAAGAAAAAGAAAAGAAAAGCTTTGGAAAAACTGCTGCAATAAGTGGGATAGGGAATCTCTAATGGAAGAGTGGTAGGACTGCCTGCTGTGGTGAGCATGCACTCGAGATTAGCTAGCATAAATTTATAGTGGAGCTACTTAGCACACACACTTTCCTGATTTCCTGTTTTGTTCAGCAGTACAGGAGTAGGAACAAAGGCAGAAGATGGTGGGAGTTAATACAAGGCTGGACTTTGCTAAGGCAAAACTCCACAAGGAGTCTGACAGAAACTATGTAATAGACCAGTATCTCAAACTATATACCAAGATAATCTCCAATTGAATACATGACTCAAATATAAAGGGTGATGTCATAAATAAAACTGAGAAGCAAAGAAGAAATTCTCTTTTCAGATCTATGGATCATGGAAAAGTTCACAGCCAAACAAGGGATAGAGTAGTCATAAAAGATAAAAGAGAAATTTCCATTACAAAAAATTATAAGAAGGTGACTAGGAAAATATTCATAGTATATTTCTCTGGTTTCCAAACAACACAGGGAAATGATTAAAATTTTTTTAATAAAAGTCATTTCCCAAATGACAAATGGTCAAAGTATATGGACAATTTTCTTTTCTTTTTTTTTTTTTGTGGGGCAATGGGGGTTAAGTGACTTGCCCAGGGTCACACAGCTAGTAAGTGTCAAGTGTCTGAGGTCGGATTTGAACTCAGGTACTCCTGAATCCAGGGCTGGTGTTTTATCCACTGCACCACCTAGCCGCCCCGACAATTTTCAAAGGAAGAAATCCATTCTATTCAAAGCCATACAAAAAATGCTCTACAGCAGGGCAAGTTATGACATTCCAGCAGGGAAAGTAAGAATGGTTTTTACATTTTAAAATAAAGTTCTTTTGTATTTTAAAATATAAAAACCATTCTTAGTTCACAAGTCATACAAAAACAGTATTGCTGTATCTGGCCTTCTGCTATATTTTACTGACCCCTGACAAAGGAAATTATTTTTAAAATAGTATTTTATTTTTTCCGAAATTACATGTAAAGACAATTTTTACACTTTTTTTAAATTGTGAGTTCCAAATTTTCTCCTTTCCTCCCCCATCCTTAAGACAGTAAGCAAACTGATATAGGTTATATATGTGCAATCATGTAAAATATATTTCCATGCTGTCATGTTGTGAAAGAAGAAACAAACTAAAAGAAAACATGAAAAAAGTAAAGTGTGCTTTGACCTGCATTCAGACTCCATCAGTTCTTTCCCTAAACATGGCTAGCATTTTTTCCTCATGAGTCCTTTAGAAGTGGCAAAGGAAAATTAAAGCAGCTCTAATTCCATCTCACCCATCAGAATGGAAAAGTTGGGATAAAAGGAAAATGCAGATGTTAGAAAAGACTACAGGAAAACAGGTAAATTAATACACTGTTGGTGAAGCAAGAACTGGTCTAAACATTCTGGAAAGCAATTTGAAATTATGAAAGTGGGAAGATGACAAAATAGATTTGACAGTCCTCTTTTACTTCTATCTGTCACAGTCTTCTGGTTTGCCAATTTTTCTCTACGAATTTCTTTATTGGTCACAGAACTAAGTGCACCTATTTCAGACTTTCAAATAATAGAATCTCTTCCCTCAATCCTACGTCCCCTGTGTCCCACTCCAGTTCTGCATACCCCTTTGGCTTTGCCCTCTGGAACACCTGCTCCACAACTACCCAAACTTGCCTTTACCTTAAGCCTCTTCCTTTCTCATTTAATACATCTCTTGGCACTCAGTGAGACATGGATCCTTGTGCTTGAGTGACTGCAGTTTTTTGGGGCTTTTTTAGTGTGGCAATTGGGGTTAAGTGACTTGCCCAGGGACATGGATCCTTCTGATGATGCTTCTTTCCTTGCTATCCTTTCCAGGACTATCACTCATACTTCAAATCACTGGACTGAAGGATTATGTTCTCAGTACTACACACATTGATGGATTTCTTATTTCCTTAATTATCTGTGTAATTCACATTATCCTCCCCATTAAATTCTTAAACCATTCATTCTAAAAACCAACTGAGGCTTTTACCAATATTTTAACTTCCTTATTTAAGCAGAGCTGCAAAAAGGAGAATTCAAGCAAGATTATGTATGACTACTTAATGTATCTAGCACTTCCCCAATCATCCAAACTCAAAAAAATTAAGTTAAGATTCCTCTCTGGCTTATTAATCACAACATCAGAGTCCGGAATATTTGCATTTATATTCCTTCTTTTCCATCCCCATTATTAAGCCCCTAAATCTAGGCCATTATAACCTTAAGCCTGGATTATTGCAAAAACATCCTAACTGGCCCATTTGCCAGCATGCCACAATCTGGCCCTATCATACTTTTCCAGTCTTATCTCTTACTATTCCCCAAATGTGACCCCAGCTGGTACTTCCACTGTTTCCCAAAGGAATCACTTTCATTTCTATCTCTCCAATTTTGGATATTCTCCCTGTCCCCACCCTATACACACGTATTCCATTAAGTTTTCCTAACCACATTAGCTCATTTTAACTTTTCCCTCAGAATTCCTCTAGCACTCCTTTTCTATAGCATACATTTTGGCACTTAACCTCATCTTATATTGTTACTGAAATGTGTCAAATTTCAAGGTCATATCTTGTCTCTTAGAAAGATTGCAAGCCTCTTGAAAGGCAAGGACTCTGTCAAATCCTTTTCTTACAAACCCCACCATGCCTTGCTGAGAACACTCCAAATAATTAATAATAAGAGAAATGCACATTAAAGCTAACCCTATGATTTCACCTCATACCCTACAAATTGGCAAAGATGACAGAAAATTACAATAGTTAATGTTGGAGGGGTTGTGAAAATTTAGACACACTAAAACACTGTGAAATGGTATAGCCATTTGCAATTTGGAATTACACAAAGCGACTAAAATGTCCATATCCTTTGACTCTATTACTGGGATTATACCCCAAGGAAGCTAATGATAAGAAAAAAGTTCCATGAGGACCAGATAAAATCCTTAGCTTTCTGGCTGTCTCAGACTTCTTCCAGCCCTAATGGGGGCAACTGAGGGGAAGCTAAGGAGCCTTGACCTACCCTGAACCTGAGCCAGGGTTTAAAAATGGGCTTTTCTCACAATCTGTTTCTTGTTTTCCTGTTGTCCCCTACCCTTGGAATCTTCCAAGAAATGGGTGGAATGGGAAGGAAAGGGTGTGTTGTCCCCCGTCCCTGCCCCCACACTAATTCAGCCAGTATTGAGGGTCCCTAGACACCCATAGCCAGAGAACCCATCAACCCAAACAGTTCGAGGTTTTTTAGCCAAATAAATAATATTTAAAGTTTGAAAAAAAAAGTTCCCATATACTCCAAAATATTTATAATAGCATTTTTGTGTGTGGGATAGCTAAGTACTGGAAATAGAGTCAATATCTATCAAATGGGGAAAGGCTAAATGACTATGGTACATGAATGTAATAGAACATTACTGTGCTATAAGAAATGGTGTATGTAATAAATACAGAGAGGCCTGGAAAGGTCTATATAAACTGTTGCAGAGTGAAACAGAAACAAGAAAACAATTTATACAGTAACTACAACAATGTAAATGGAAAAAACACCAGTAAATATAACAAAAGTATAAATATCAAGGAGGATTCAAATGAAGAAATATGAGAAGACACCACCAATTTACCCATTCATGGAGGTGGGAGGTCCACAGGTGTTACTGTTATACACTACATGTGTTTTTTGTTTGTTTGTTTTTTTGGCAGGGCAATGAGGGTTAAGTGACTTGCCCAGAGTCACACAGTTAGTAAGTGTCAAGTGTCTGAGGCCAGATTTGAACTCAGGTACTCCTGAATCCAGGGCCGGTGCTTTATCCACTGCGCCATCTAGTTGCTCCCACAATATGTGTTTTCAGGCTTTTTCAATGAATTATAAGTTGTGCCGACTTCCTTTTCTCCTCTAAGAATACTTTTTGTCATATGGAATGGCACTGATAGATGTGATACTACGGTGATGTAAGAAAAATAATATATCAATAAAAACCTTTTTTTTTAAAGACTCTAATGATAAGGTAGGGAAAGGCCAGGTTATAGAGAGCTTTAAATGCCAGGTAGAGGCATTTATATTTGATCTTGGAGGTTAACAGGGAGCCACTGGAGCTCATTAAACTGGGAGTGACAATGGCAGAGCACTGCTTTGGAAAAATCGCCTTGGTAACTGAGTGGAGAGTGGACTGAAGTGAGGAGAGACTTGGGGCAGGGAGAACACATAGAAGGCTATTGCAGTGTGTGTGTGTGTGTGTGTGTGTGAGAGAGAGAGAGAGAGAGAGAGAGAAAGGGGGGGGGGAGAAAGAAAAAAGAAATTTTGTGCCTAATTTGCAATTCCCCCAAATTTTGTAAATTATAAATAGCAACATAACAGAAAAAGCACAGACCTGGTTTTAGATCCCACTTTTAGCAAGTCATTTAACCTTGTTCCCAAAGATCATATATTGTCTACTTCAGAAGGTTACTATGAGAACCAAATGAAACTACATTATGGACCAAAGCTCCTATAAACTGGGAGAAAATATTAATGGGTTTTTGGGGGGACCCTTTCTCTTCCCCCCAATAGGTCAATTTTTAGGAGGGCGTTCTAATCCAGTGCAGGGCATACAAAGGATGGAGATAAGACTTTTTTGTTACTAGATCAGTGAACTGATAGGATTAAACCACACCTCTCTGAATGTGCCTTTGCCCCTCAGGGGGCCTCCCATTAGACCCTGACATCATCAGGGTAGAGCCCATTTTAATGTGGACCACCCTTAAGTCATGCCAACCAATGGAACTGAATGATGCTAGTCAATTAGCTTTGATAAGTGTGTAAGGAGCCACCTCTATCAAAAAGAGGAAAAACCCTTGGACCAAGAGGCAAGCCCCTTTCTTGGCTTGCACTCTAGGCTCTGAACACTGTCCTGTTGGTAAGTGCTCTCCTCTTAGGCTGGTACAGGTCATATAGAGACAAAATGTGGCTGGGGAGTTTTCTGCTTGTGTTAAATGCCATGAGGTCAATTCTTTACTAATATTTAATATACTTTAATAATAAATGCTTACTGCCTAAAGTGATTCAATAGCCATTAATATATAAATAGCAATTAATATATAAGTAGCAATATTTTAGAAAATCCAGTCTAGCCTTCCCCAATAATTTAGCTAGAAACAGTTGGTAACCCAATAATTTACATAACACAAAACTGTAAAATGCTAGCCTAAAATAAGGTATTATGATTATTGTCCTACTCACCAAAGTTTGTAACTATGTTTGTAACTCTCTCTCCTTTATTCCCAAAATCTACTGTGTTTTGTTATTTTGTCTTATTCCTCAAAGCTGACCTTGTTTACATTTTTACACATACCATACTATTCCAAGTTGCAATACCATCTCTATATTATTGCAACATTCTGCCAAGCTGGCCTTCCGGCTGCCAATCACTTCTTTCTAACACAGAGTAGAAAATATATTTCCTAAATGTAGTTTTAACTATTTCATTCCCTTTATCAGTATCTCACAGTAACCTCCAATCACTTCTTGGACTCAAAACTCAGAACTTGCTTTAAGGTCCTCCTTCCATACTTAATACTCAGCTTTTTGGAATTTCAGTCCAACTTGTATTAATTCACAAGTATTTAAATGCCTATTACGTGCTAAATGATAGGAATACAAAGAGAAAATCAAAAAGTACTTGTCATTAAGGAGGTTGCATTCTTTAGTGGGAAACACCACTCACACATACAAAAATAATCACAAGGTTAGGGGAGCACTAGCTGCTAGGAGAAGTAAGAAAGGTCTCATGTAGGAGATGGTGGTTGAGCTAAGCTATGAAGGAAGCTAGAAATTCAAGGTACCAAACAACATACAATACTCTTATTATCACCATAATTTTTAGTGATTGCCTTCTTCTCAAAATTTAGAGCTAAAAAGGACTTCAGTATCAAGTCCAACCTCTTACCAAGACAGAATCCCAGACATAGCCAAGTGGCCATCTAGCCTCTACTTGAAGATCTTTGATGAAAGGGAACCTACTCCTTCCTAAGGCAACCCCCTTCCACTGATAGCAAGTCAAAACTTGCCCCTTTGCAATTTTGACCCATGTTTCCTGTTTCTGCCTCCTAAGAAGAATCAGAACAGGTCTAATATTCCAAAAACCTCTTCCAAAGGAGGGCCTTTCAAATATCTGAAAATGTATCATGTCCCTCTAAGTTTTCTCTTATCTAAGCTAAACATTTCCACTTCCTTCAACAGATGTTCATCTGAAATGGAAATAAATCCTTCACCAATCCAGTAATCTTACCTTGTGCACTCCCCATCTTATCAATTAGCATTAAACATAATGCTCCACATATGGCTTGACCAGGACAGTGTATAGTGGAAATATTACCTCCTTATTCCTAGATGTTTTGCCTCTCTTGATGCAGCCCAAGACACCATTAGCTTTGTTAGGTACCACAAGCCACTGCTGATTCAATCATTAAAACTTTCAACCATGTCTTTTCCCATCTTATACCTGTTTAACTAAATATTATACAATTCTCCCTAATGAATTTCATTTTGTTACCCTCAGTCCAATATCCTCCTAGCCTTTCAAAATCTTCTTGGATCCCGATTCTGTCATTCATTTTCATTGATAAAAATGTTAAACAGCTCAGGACCAAGGACAGATTCCCTGGGCACTCCATTATAGATCTCCTTCCAAGATAATAGCAAACCATCATCATTCTTTAAGTCCAATCATTTAACCAGTTCTATACTATCATAAGATACTGATCATATGCTCTGATGAAATCAGGATTTTTTAATGTTAAACTTCAAACTAACTTTCTTTTTTTAATTTTTAAATTTTTTTTGGTGAGGCAATTGGGATTAAGTGACTTGCAGAGTCACACAGCTAGTAAGTGTTAAGTGTCTGAGGCCAGATTTGAACTCAGGTCCTCCTGAATCCAGGGCCGGTACTCTATCCACTGTGCCACCTAAATGCCCCAAACTTTTACATTCTCCTCTTTCATCCTCATCAAGAGGCTTCTTAATTTTTCTTCACTTTCTACCATCAGAGTGGTATCATGTGCATATCTGAGATTGTTGATATTTCTTCCACACACCTTAATTCCAGCTTTTGATTCATCCAGCCTGGTGTTTCACATTATGGACCCTGCATATAAATTAAATAAATAAAGTAACAATACAGTCTTGTCTTACTTCTTTTTCAATTTTAAACCAATTAGTTGTTCCATGTTTGGTTCTAACTGTTGCTTATTGGCCTGTATATGGATTCTTCAGGAGAAAAGTAAGATGATCTGATACCCCCATCTCTTTTGAGAATTTACCACATTTTGTTGTGATCCACACAGTCAAAAGCTTTAGCACAGTCATTGAAGCAGAAGTAGATGTTTTTCCAAAACTCCCTTGCCTTCTCCATAATCTGGCAAATGTTGGCAATTTGGTCTCTAGTTCCTCTGCCTCTTCAAAAACCAGCCTGCTCTTCTGGTAATTATCTGTTCATATATTGCTGAAGCATGGCTTGCAGAATCTTAAGCATAACCTTGCTGGTATGTGAAATGAGTACAACTATTCAGTAATTTGAACATTCCTTGACACTGCCCTTCTTTAGGACTAGGACTTAAACTGATCTTTTCCAATCCAGTGGCCACTGTTATGTTTTCCAAATTTGCTGGCATATTGAGTGCAACACTTTAACAGCATTATTGTTTAGGATTTTTAAATCTCGTGGCTGGAATTCCATCACTTCCACTAGCCTTATTGTTAGCAGTGCTTCCTAAGGCCAACTTGACTTCATTCTCCAGGATGTCTGGCTCTAGATGAGTAACTACACCATATTAAGATCTTTCTTGTATAGTTCTTTTGTGTATTCTTGCCACCTCTTCTAAATCTCCTAAAGCCCCTAATTTGGGAAGGGGCCTGACCTACAATTCCTTCATTTCTCTCCCAGCTTTGCTTCTGACTCTCCAAAATTTGCTACCATGGTCCTGAATGGGTACTCGCCACCCTATCCAAAACTTCAGCTCCCTTTTATGTGTTGTCTTGCCTTGTAAGCAAGTAAGCTCCTTGAAGGCAGGAACTGCCTTTCTTTTTAATTCTATTTTTATCCCCAGTGCTTAGCCAAATGCCTGGTATATATAATGAGTGCTTAATAATGCTTGTTGACTAACTGATCAGTCACATTAACAATAAATTTACTGAGTATCTGCTTTGTACTCACTTCTGTGCTAAACAATAAAGAGAACATACATGGGCGCGTGTGTGCACACACATACACACGAAGACATTGTCCTGTCTTTAAAGGACTCAAAATCTAAAGGAAGGAACAAAAATAAATGTGAAACAGAGAATGCTTTTTAAGGCCTAAACCGTGTGATACTTATTATAAATCCAAGTTCAATGCAATGACAGATTAATGTGGGCAGGAGTTGGAAAAACATCATAGAGGTAATAGTGCTTACTTGATCCTTGAAGAAAGCAGAATTTTGAAAAGAAAAGGGGAGAAAGGATAACACAACAGCATTAACACGAGAGAGGTGAAAGAATATCTCATGTTCTTGAGACCATCACAGAATGTGTAGACCTGACCTGACAGAAGTAGATATCCTGTGCTGAAGTTAAGAAACAAAGGGTAAAAAAATGGGGGCAGCTAGGTGGCGCAGTGGATAGAGCACTGGCCCTGGAGTCAGGAGTACCTGAGTTCAAATCCGGCCTCAGACACTTAACACACACTTACTAGCTGTGTGACCCTAGGCAAGTCACTTAGCCCCCATTGCCCAGCAAAAAAACAAAACAAAAAAGGTTAAAAAAATGAAACCTGATACTTATGATACAGTCAAATTACAGATGGCTTTTAAAGGCAGGTACGAGAATTTGAACTTCATATGGTAAGCAATAAAGAAGGCTCTTGCGCAGAAAGCTACAAAATTAGCTAGATGGTTGTATAAGCAAAAACTTTTAATTAGAACTGACCAAAAGTAGAAAGGGCTTCCTTATCCCAGGAAGACTTCAAACAGATGTCGAAAAACTCCCAATAATCAGGGATTATTATAGAGGTGATTACTGTTCAGGTATGGGTTGGATTAGATGCCCTCTAGAAATCCCTTCCAACTCTAATTTTTTTTTTTTTTTTAGTGAGGCAGTTGGGGTTAAGTGACTTGCCCAGGGTCACACAGGTAGTAAGTGTTAAGTGTCTGAGGCCGGATTTGAACTCAGGTACTCCTGACTCCATGGCCGGTACTTTATCCACTGCGCCACCTAGCTGCCCCCAACTCTAATTTTATATTATTCTATGACATGTAATTGGTTTCCTTGTTTCTACCACATCATACAGTTAAATTCCCTTTAGAGTAGGAACCACGCCTTCTCACAAAGAAGGTTGGGCTCATCAAAAACTAGTCTTTCTGTATATATGTATGTAAGAACTAAATATTCTTCCAAGTTTCAGGTTAAAGATTCATTAGTTGTCCAAGCTCTCTAAGCAATTAAAATATGCCCCTCCTTTACTAAGATGCTATTTTTTATCATTTGCCAACATGAAAACACAAGCAAAATAGTTCTAATTCTAAAAGAAGTACAAAATTACATATACATATATACCATGACCAACAATCAAGTAACAGACAACTTTTGCTGTCTAGACTTTAATGTCAATTCCCAACAAACAACATTTGCTCACACTGATATCCTTGGTTAGGCTGAGCTAATGTACAAAATATACAGAGCATATAAAACTAGATATAACACCCATAAAGGCTTCAAAGTATAAATGTATTTCAAATTAACCCTAATATGCTATTTCCAATGCTGAATATTAAATTTGCTATTTTATCAGCTATTTGAGGTTAAGTATTTAAAAAGGCAAGTGTTTTTTAAAATAGCTCCTAATGTAACACATCTAGAATGTTTCAAAAATAACCCATTCCCCCTGAATAAAATTTACATTCTTCAAGCCACTAGAAAACAATTTTATGGTCCTGTTTTATTTTTCCCTATCACTGAACAAAGCTTTGACAATTGGATTGTTTCCCTGGGAAAAAAGTAACTAGCAAAAGGCTCCAATCATACTACAACAGAAATAATACTCTGAAGAACAATTTAAAGGAAAAGACAAAAGGATTTTCTTCTCATCATCATTATTTAAATTAAAATGGGGTATCCTAAACTTTTACATCAGTGAACCAAATAAATTTTCTAGGAAACACAATTCCAAAGTAATAATAAAAATAGATCCCAGTGCATTAACAACAACTGAAGGCAAAGTTATAATCATCTATTGGTCTACTTCATTTGGACTAAATTTACTTCAGATTAGCTGAGAAAATGCCAATAAAAGTTATACCTGGCCTCATATTGCTCTCTATCCCCAACTAGTTATCAAAAGAAAATAGGCAAAGGATGAATGATGGTAAAGTATAAGCTAAGAGTTCCTGTCCTTTTCATGATTTTTAAAGCTCAAAGCTCTGAAATATAAAGGCCAAGGGGAGGGGTAATGGCAAGATCCTAATATTAAATTGCCTGAACTCTGGGGTTAGAGGAAAGGGGAGAGAAAGAGAGGTATAACTGAAAGCAAAATCTGTGAGTAAGGCTGAGGTAAGTGGGAAGAGGAGTGCTAATTGTCAAGTTTCTATGTGAAGCCAGAAAGGGGGCAGTATTTCTACCTTCACTCTTTTGGGGCCCTAGAACACATAAACTACCATAGGGAGAGGGATGTGAAAACGGCTACAAATTTAGTGATCTACCATGTCAGGTTTGAGAATCACTAATAGATTTTGAATCTTCTAGTTGAAAACCAATGGAATAGGTCTTTTCTATTTTTATTAACTAAAATCTAACTCTTACTGACAATTATAAAGGTCATCATAACCTATACTCTCTTCACTGAAAGAGGCACTTTCAGGCAGCTAGGTGGTGCAGTGGATAGAACACTGGCCCTGGATTCAGGAGTTCAAATCTGCCCTCAGACCCTTGACATTTACTAGCTGTGTGACTCTGGGCAAGTTATTCAACCCCAATTGCCAAGAAAGAAAGAAAGAAAGAGAGAGAGAGAGAGAGAGAGAAAGAGAGAGAAAGAGAGAGAGAGAGAGAGAGAGAGAGAGAGAGAGAGAGAGAGAGAGAGAGAGAGAGAGAAAGAAAGAAAGAAAGAAAGAAAGAAAGAAAGAAAGAAAGAAAGAAAGAAAGAAAGAAAGAAAGAAAGAAGGAAGGAAGGAAGTGTGACCCTGGGCAAGTCACTTAACCCCAATTGCCTCACGAAAAGAAAAGAAAAGAAAAGAAAAGAAAAGAAAAGAAAAGAAAAGAAAAGAAAAGAAAAGAAAAGAAAAGAAAAGAAAAGAAAAGAAAAGAAAAGAAAAGAAAAGAAAAGAAAAGTAGAAGGTTACCATTCACTTGAGGTCTTCAAGCAAAGGCTAAATGAACATTTTGGGGGCATGTTGTAAAAGGGATATTTTTCCAGGTACGATGGATTATATGGTCTCTGAGGATCTTCTATCTCTGAATTCTGTAACTTTTATGAAAAAAATATAACTATGACTTCATTTACTCTCACACACACACACATACACACAGAGGTATCATCTTCAATACTGTAAGATGATTATGCTGTTAGTGTTATTATCGTCATGAATGAGCATCACAAAGACTGATAGCCAGTCAGTAATATTCCCAGGACTCTATACAAAAGTATTGCACCTGTAGGCCTATTCCTATTCCTCAGGAAAACTTTCATTTTCAGCTCCCTAGGATTTAGAGGGAAACTGGGAGATCCATAAGCTTGAGTACTGAACAAGTAAATGACCTGCCATAGTTTAACACTTGTACTCAGGAGCTTTGTGCCTTTCTTAGGAATTCAGCTCACCATGCTGCAACAGAAGGCAGAAGTCAGGAATCCTGAAGTTCCAGCTTTGTCACTCACTTTTGGTATGACCTTGGGCAAATTGCAACCTTCATATATTAGCTTATTCACGTGTAAACCAAAGAAACTGAAAGATCTCATTCAAATGTGTTATTCTTTTTTTAATTTTCTTCTCCAGGATTTGATATTTTCAGGATTGGTAATGGGATGTTTCAAGATCATATGAACGTAAGTTTGCAGTTTGACACAAAGAATTGTCACTATATCTCATCTCAGTTTAATCTCTGTCTTATCCCAGAAATCAGCTATTTATATTGTGAAGTACTAAATGCCTGATTTATCTTTCGACTTTTTTTCCAATCTGTTTATTAAAATACTCACCGAAAGAGGAAACTCCTTTAAAAAGTCACACAATGTTTATGAAAGAATATGAAATATTTAAATGTAGAACTGTACAAAGCTTACCAGATTTAAGACCTGAAATTTTGAAGATGGCACTTGGTTTCCCATTCGTGACAAACCCCAAGAGCTGCCATACTGGCATTCCACTTGAATCAGGATATGAAAAGTAGACAGATCCTCCCATGCCATCAGGAAATGGGACTGTTCCCAGCATAAACACCACGACATGGTTGATACTTTGATAATCAGGTAAGTCAAATACAAATTTATCCTCTGCCACTTGCTGTGCAACTGTTTGCACCTAGAAAATAAAAAATTCTCAGATGAAAAAGTTTGCGAGGTTCTGTAACCCTTAACTATCCAATGTAACACAATTAACTGCATCGCCAGGCATAATGAGAACCAAAATATTCTGACTAGTCTAGTATTCAGTTTGAAAGTTACCATATGTCATATGTAGATTAGCAATTTTCAAAGAATTATAACACAATAACATATTTAGCACTAAAACTGCTCACACCCACAAAAGCGTCTTTCTTCAACACCAATTTTCTTCCAATGAAGCTATCATAAAGTGCCATAATCTCAGAAGAATCAAAATCACAAGTAACGCACCTTTTGGTACATACAGAAAATTATCAAGAATAACTTGTGTGAGAAAAGCAATCAACAATAACAAAGACATATATGACCAGAAATTGAGGTTGGATCAATCATAAAACAAGACTGAGACACAACAATGGACAGCTAGAATGCTAGGTTGGTACCCTGCCCCCAGATAGTAAGAGAACCTAAGGAAGGCCCCCCAGTATATGAAGTAGATCCTCTACAGAGGATTTGTGAGACAACATGGATAAGAATCATAGAGCTATGATGCCATAGGAGATTACAATCTGTTATCAGTTGAGGGATTACCCACAGCAATGAAATCATGGATTCATATATCAGAAAAATGCTAAAACCACAATGAAAATAATTTAAAATGTCTTTGCCACACTCTAGAATCCCCTCACTACACCTTACCTCCCAAAATTTGATCAACTTTGAAATGTCAAACCAATATCAGTATTTACATTCTAGTAAGGGGTTTTGTGATTTGTTTAGTGTCTTTGTTTTTGGAAGAGCTGTTTTACACAAAAAGAGGTAAGCATCACCTAGATTTTGTTCAATGAGGTACTAAAATTTCTACCTGGCACTTGACAAGGTTAGCCTCTAAAAACTCCATCTTTTTTTCACTAACAGTCAGTTCTGAGGAGGGAGAAGTAGATAGTATATATGGGAAAAAGAGGAAAAGGTAGGATCTTATTTTGACATTCAGAAGGTTTGCTTTCACGGGGATACAAGCCACTGGGGATCATTCTGCAACGATATAACTATAAATGGGTTTAATCAAACACTGGTTTTAGAAAAGTTTAGTTGGTAGGGGGTTACAGTATAATTATAATCTAAATCCTATGTAACTGATACTCATTAGCCAGATCAGGAAATCTGAGTCACTACCAGTGAATTTACTTAAGGAAGAAAAACATTAACTCTGGAATTCTCTTTCCTCAAAATGCACATGGTTATATATTTGGTTTTTTGTTTGTTTGTTTGTTTTTGCAGGGCAAAGAAGGTTAAGTGACTTCCCCAGAGTCACACAGCTAATAAGTGTCAAGTATCTGAGGCTGAATTTGAACTCAGGTCCTCCTGAATCGAGGGCCAGTGCTTTATCCACTGTGCCACCTAGCTGCCCCCAACATGGTTATATATTACTGAAATAGTATTGAATGTGTCTAATAAAACTTAGTATCTAGATAAGGCTGTGCAGAGCCTTATAAAATAATAAATAAAAGAAAAAGAAAAAAATTTAAAATTATTGGAGATATTAACACCCTCTTAATTTGGCTTGGGGTAAAGGGTACAAAATGTTTTGCAGACAGGGTTCATTCTAAAGTTCTCTTTAGTATGCAACATAAATAGCAAAATGAAACTATTTTGCTATTTACATGACCACCCCAGAAGGTCTTAAACACAAATCTTTTTAGGTCTAGAAATAACCAGGTACAGAAAAAGATACTTGTAAAGAACCTACTCTTTTCATGGCACTTGACATTCTATATTCATATTACACATTATGAAGATGAGGTCCTTGCCCCTGAAAACATTTGGTTAAGAAAGAATTTTCAGAGAATGAAAAAACATTTCAAACATAAGTAAAAACTGATTCATCCCTTTGAATAAAGTACATTCTTGTAGTGATAGAATTATGGAGTTATGTTCATTTTTTTTTTAATTTTGTGGGGCAATGGGGGTTAAGTGACTTGCCCAAGGTCACACAGCTAGTAAGTGTCAAGTATCTGAGGCCGGATTTGAACTCAGGTACTCCTGAATCCAGGGCCGGTGCTTTATCCACTGCGCCATCTAGCTGCCCCTGGAGTTATGTTCTTAAGGGCAAATCATCTTTAATTTGTTAATGGACCCTACCCTACTTCAAAGCATTGTTGTACAGAAAGCACTTTATAAAACCTTCAAGCATGATATAAATGTGAGCTAGTATCAAGAGCTACTTAAATAATATAATAAATGTCTCACACACACACACACACACACACACACTCATCCCCCCCAAAATATACTGTACTAAAGAATCTGTGCTCACAAAAACTGTGATGCATAGAGCTTAAAGTACTAGGTACTACACAACGTATGCTACCTCAATATAAACTTTTCAAAATTGCTAAAAATAAGAGGTCCATAGATACAATGTACCAACCATGAAATATTTTGATACTATAAAGAGACAATGTTTTAAAAGTTTTATGAAACCCATATGACTTATTGCATCTTTGATACATTTTCAATATGTACCAAAGACAATGGTACAATGTAACACAGTCTCCAACCACCCACTCAAAACCAAAATCAAATTGTCAGTTATTTATTACTTGCTAGAGGTTCTACTTGTGGTAAACACAAGTTTTATGAGCAGCCAACACTGTTCAATGAATGTAATCTGATACTGTGGCCATCAATGACTTAGATAATGGGGAAGAAAGGACAAAGCATTGATATAGTAGAAAAACATTAGTTTTAGAATCAGGAGATCTCTGAATCTAGCTTTGCCACCTACTAGCCACATGACTGGACAAATCATTTCTCTGAGCTTCATTTTCTTCATCTATAATAAGTGGATAATAAATAATATGCATAGTACCTAACTCAAAGGCTTGTGGCAAATATCAAATGAGAGCATACTTGTCAAATGTCATATAACTTTAGCAAGGTATTATCATTGACATTCCATGATTTCATTGGCATGGAGACTCCCTCCACTGATGCTTATTCTAACCTTGGGGCATCTCAGTACATTTTCAGGAGTTGTTATAGTTTTGTTTTTTTTTTTAAACAATACCATGTAGTCAACTCTTCAGTAATAAGCCTCAGTGAACTCACGTAGTCTGGTCTTCCAGCAATAAACACAAGTATTAACAAGTCATTCTGCAGGTCTGCACTGCTCTCAATAAGTATTTATTAAGCATCTATTAATATGCCACGTACAGTGCTGCATGCTAGGGCTACACAGACCACCACCCTACGCAATAAAAAAAAAGTTCCTTCCCTGAAAAAGCTTACATTTAATTAGGAAAAACCCTTATGTACAGAGATGTAAATACAAAGTAATTTCCTGAGGTTGCGAGGAAACAAGACTAATGAAGGTATCAAGAAAGGCTTCTTGCAAAAGGTGGCACTTGAGCAGTGTCTTGAAGGGAGTTAAAAGTTCCAAAGCTGAGATGAGAAGGAAGGGCATTCCCGGTGCAAGGGGCAGCCAAGACAAAGGCAAAGAGACAGCAAATAGAATGTTATGTTTAGGGAACAACAAGCAGGATCTGTAATATAAAGCACAAGACAGGAATTGGAATAATGTGTTGTCAGCTTAGAAAGATATGTTGGAGACAGCCTTGGCTTTAAATGGCAAACAAAACAATTTGTAGTTTACCGAAGAAGTGAGGGGGAGCCTCAGAAGCTTCCTGAACAAGAGAGTGACAGGGCATATTAATTTATAATAATCTGGCAAATATACAGAGGATGGAATGGAGAAGAAAAGCTAAATGTAAAGAAATCAATTAGGAAACTACTGAAATAGTCCAAACGAGAGGAAACGAAGGCTTCAGTTAGCCAGAAGCTGCTGTGTGAATAGAGAGAAGGGGACACAAGTGAGATGCAATAGAGGTAGAAATGTTGTTGCTTGTACTTTGTTCTCGAAGAGGACCAATAAGATCTGGAGGGTGATATCTTGACTTGCAAGTGAATTGGATTTAAGTGAGGCAGGGCTGTGCAAAGTCATCAGCCTCATTCTCTCCTCCAGAGTCATCAGAGTCTAGTGGCAAGACACAGATCAGGAAAACTGACAATGGCCCTGGATGTAGTGGGAGACTCTGGCCTTTTTAAGCTAAGGTCTTTCCCAGGTCTCAGTTTGACTAAAGCCCATTCAGTGATTAAAGGCTAGGAAAGACTTGAGGCTAAGGATGGCCTAATTTGACTTCCCAAAAGAATTAAAGGGGGGGGGGGCTTTCAGAATTTCTGGCCAGAACAGAAACAATTGCTATTTACACTCACTCTGAACCATCAAAGTCAAAAAAAAATAAGCAAGTGAAGCTTGGGATGGAACATATTATTGGCCAATCAGTGAGAACTAGAGCGATTTGGGTTTAAAGACATAGTCAAGTAGAAATGACAAGGCTTTGCCCCTGCCAGGTTATGATGGGGGTGAAAGAATGAAATGTTCAGGACTCCTGAGTTGTAAATAGGGATAACTGGCAGCAACCGGGGAGTTAGCAGAAAGAGAGTAGATTCAGGGAGAAAGTTTTGGATGTGCTGAGTATGAAATGTCTTTAAGATGCTTGTAAAGAAATTAGTGATGCAGTACTAGAGCTCAAGAAAGAGATGAGGATTGGTTATGTACATTTGGGAGTTATCTGCATAGGGATGGGAGCTAATGAAATTACTAAGAATGAGGAGAACCCAAGATGGAGACCTGGGTATGCCAACATATAGGGAGCCAGACATGGATGACAATCCTGCAGGAAAGACAGATACATAAAAAGAGAACCAGGATTGAAGAGTAACATAAAAATCCAGGGAGAAGAGAATATCCTGGAGGAAGAACAAACACTGAAAGGACATTAGATCTAGCAACAAAGTTCAATGGTGACCGTGAGCAGTTTCCATGAAAGAACAAGTTATAAGTGACTGAAAAACAAGTGAGTTAAAAAGTGGATGCAGTATAAGGAGATAACTTTTTTATAGTAGTTTGGCTGTGAAAGGGAGGACAGATGTGCATACCCTTTAATCCAGCACTACCAGATCTATATCCCAAAGAGATCATAAAAAAGGGAAAAGGACCCACATGTACAAAAATATTTCTAGCAGCTCTTTTTATGGTGGCAAAGAATTGTAAACCGAGGGAATGCCCATCAACTGGGGAATGGCTGAACAAGTTTGTATATGAATATAATGGAATACTACTGTGTTGTAAGTAATGATGAGTGGTTTTCAGAAAAACCTGAAAAGACTTACATGAACTAATGCTAAGTGAAGTGAGTAGAACCAGATTATACACAGTAACAACATTGTGTGATGATCAACTGTGATAGACTTAGCTCTTCTCAACAATACAGTGATCCAAGACAATTCCAAAAGACTCATGATGGAAAATGCTCTTGACATACTGAAAAAGAACTATGGACTCTGAATGCAGATCAAAGCATACTATTTTCACTTTTGTTGTTGTTGTTTCTTTCTTGTGGTTTGTTTTTTTTCCTTTTGTTCTGATACTTCTCTCACAACATGAGTAATGTGGAAATGTTTAACATAACTCTAATGTATAACCTTTATCAGATTGTTTGCTGGCTTTGGGAGTGGGGAGGGAAGGAAGGGTGGGAGAAAAATTTGGAACTCAAAATCTTATAAAAAATGAATGTTGGGGGGCGGCTAGGTGGCACAGTGGATAAAGCACAGGCCCTGGATTCAGGAGGATCTGAGTTCAAATCCAGCCTCAGACACTTGACATGTACTGTGTGACCATGGGCAAGTTACTTAACCCAAATTGTCCTGCCCCCCCCCCAAAATGTTGAAAACTATCTTTACATGTAATTGGGGGAAAATTAAATACTGTTTACCAAAAAAAAAATTCTAAATATGGACCTCATTAACAGCTAGATAACCTACTTGAAAACTTTGTTATTCAAATATTAATTAGTGAGATTGCATTGAAAAATTAGTAAGGAGCTTATTGAAGATTGTCCAGGTGGCCAACTGGAAGTTAAAGCAATTATGGTTGAAGACTCAAATGTATGATTCATTTGCAAAAGACTTGTTTGTGGCAAATATATGGCAAATGTATGGTAAATATGTGACGAAAAAGTGTGCAAAATGCAATCCTTACATTATTATGAGGAAATACAATTTATAATATTTTTTCTCCTTTCTGTGGAAAAAAAAGGGGGAGGACAGGTGACAGTGAACTCAAGTGAAGATTTACAAAGAGGAAGGTCTAGGTATGCAGAGACTGGAAGAGGGGATGACCAAAGGGATAATTAATTTCCTGGAACAGGAAAGAGATGGGATCAAAAATACCAATAGAATTTGACCTTTGAAAGAAAGGATACCTCTTCATCCGAGAATGGAGCAAAGGAGATAATGGCAGGATGATGATAAGGGGATTTGAGGCATAGAACTAAGGTAGTGAAAGAAAGGAAGCCTGATTTTTATTTTTAAGTATGAAGCAGGTCCTGAGAAGAATTGAGGAGAGGATGTTGAAGGTTGTTTGAGGAAGGAGCAAAATGTAGAGAGGAAAGTGAGGCCTGAGCAAGGGTACACCTGGGAATGCAAGGAGAAGTGGTGTACCTGGAACTGACTAGAAAATAAATTTAGGAAAGAAGATAAATAAGGACAGGAAATTATGTTTCAGATATAGAAAGCTTTTCTATTAGGGGCAGCTAGGTGGCGCAGTGGATAGAGCACCGGCCCTGGAGTCAGGAGTACCTGGGTTCAAATCCGGCCTCAGACACTTAACACACACTTACTAGCTGTGTGACCCTGGGCAAGTCACTTAACCCCAACTGCCTCACTAAAAAAAAAAAAAGAAAGAAAGAAAAAGGAAAAGAAGTTTTAAAAAAAAAAAAGAAAGCTTTTCTATTCTGATAAAAATCTGTCAGAGCATGTACTTCTTTACAAACCCTTCAAGAATCCAGTCACCTGGGTGCCACAAAAAATCTGAGCAGGATTTCTGTATACAATTACATCCTGAAGAAATTAATGAAGAGAATATAAATTCTTTCATTAATAGTGTTCTCTTCCTCCTCAAATTACTTTGTATTTACTTATCCACATACACCATGTATCCCCCAGTTCCTTTTGGACAAACATAAAGTATTAGTCTCTGTACCCCCAGGACCTAGCACATTTCTTTACAAAGAGTAGGGCCTTAATTAAATTAAGTTATTAGTGTCTTGGCTCTGGGTAGTTCAGAGAGTGCAAAAAGACCTGGAATAAAACCCTACCTGAGACACATAGGCTAAGAGACTTTAAGCAAGTCACTTAACTTTTAGAACTTCAGTTTCCTTATCTCTAATATGCAGATAATACTTGTATGCCTAGGCTCAAATGGGATAGAGTATGCCAAGTATGCAAACTTTCAAAGGCAAATTCAGTTATCATTATTTTTGCGTTCAATATTTAAACAGGACCTTACTCCTATTTAGCCCCTTTAAAAAAATCAATTTCAAAAAATCTTGTTCAAAGTAATATAATAATTTCTAAAAGGGATGGAAATATGAATTTATATGCAGCTTACTATGTGCCAGGTGCCTTTTGTAAGTATTTCATTTAATCCTCATAACAATACTGCAAGGTAGCTTATTATTTTCCCCATTTTACAAGTGAAGAAACTGAGGCTCACAAAGGTTAAGTGACTTGCCCAGGGTCATACAGATATTGGATTTGAGCTCTGGTCTTCCCAGCACAGCCTCACTGAAAGCTTTAAGCAATAAGATTATTTTTCTAACTGTCTTCTTAAACTAGAAGGACTGAATCTTAAAAATACTCAACTGACCCAGAGTATACTTTTTTTAATCCATAAAGAAAATAGGGATAGTCAGTTGAAATTTTTTATTTCAAAGTACAATTGTTTTTGTCAATTGTTGCACCAGGTCCTTCTAGTGTTCATCTGTTGTCTGTGAACTTATAATTTTTTTAGTTATTTTGATAACTATTTCAATAGAATTAATTTCTTTTGTAATTCTACATATTTTATTTAGGCATTTAAAAACTTCCTGAGAAGGAGGCCATAGGTTTTCCCAGACAATCAAAGGCAGGGGAAAGGGGGAGGGTTTATAATACAAAAATGGTCTCCGGTTCATTTACCTAACCTAATGCAACCTCCCATTTCCCAGATGAGGACCCTGGAGCCCAGAGGTGAAGTGACCTGTCCATCAACCCATCCATCACCAAACATTTATTAAGCTCCTACTTCCCACTTGACAGGCATTATGCTAGGCAGGTGCTAGGACCACAAGAGCAAGGAAAAGAAGGAATCCATCCCCCACCCCCTCCTAACAAAGTTCGAAGAAGAGGAGCTAGCCGTGTCAGTGCCAGCTCAGGGCCGGGTCTTCAGATGGTTCTAAATCCAGAGCTGCTTCCGATGCCTGCGCTGATGCAGGTGTGTAAAGATTAAGATGCAAGGATAACGATGTGTGTGTGCACAAAGATGCGCACGCGTACATTCACATGCACTGGAGCCCTCTGAAAGCATAAAGCTGGTCCTCATAGGGCCTGACACCGTCACACACCGAGCAATGCCACACACACTACAGGTTATATACTCATAGTACAGTAAACACAATACACAAGCGCACATTTACACACTACCCGCATTAAATACACTACACATGAACACGCCCCACACTATACACCGTACATACATACACTACAAACTGACAGTACGTTACACATACATTACACCCACATTACACATGCGTGCACGACACATGCACGTACACTACACAAACACACACGTGCACATGGGGACCGGGAGACACACGGGGGCACATACACACACACATTCATCATCTGTCCCAGGTGTCCAGGACCAGGACCATCCCTAGTCTTCCGAGAGGGTGGATCCCCTCAGGCCGGAGCAGCCCCGCCCACCCTCGTTGTCCCACCGCCAGTCCCGGTCTCTTACCAGCCTCCCGGCCACCAGGCAGCCGAACATGGCGATACTGGCCGCTCCTCCACGGAGCGGAAAAGAGAAAAGCCCCAGGAGCTCGGCGAAGACGGCGGCGGCAGCAGCAGGGGCCGTAGAGCCCGCGACGCTCTTTCTCGCAGGAAGTTTCCAGAAGGCTCGGCCACCCTTCCAGCCGGCGAGCTACATAGCGATTGAGGCGGCCCGCTGAGGCGGTGTCTGACCTGTAACCTCTGACCTACGCTCGGAGCCCCCGCCCCTCACCCAGCTGGGGCAAGCGCTTCCGGGGACGGAACCGGGCTCCGCCCGGGTGCCAAAGGAAAGGAAACCAGAGGAAAAAAATCCACACACACATGCTTAAGACTACAAATCCCAGCATGCAGTTTTCACCGTACTCCCGGTGGGCGCAGCGGTGGAGGCAATGCATGGTGGGATTCGTATTCTAGAGAATGGTTTGTATACATAACCTTGAAATCTTATGTTATTAGAGGTTCTCAGCTTTGAAGCTCATTCTCCCCCAGTTCTCACCCATTTTTTTTGTGTATCATGGACATCTTTGGCAGCCTGTTGAACCTTATGAACATCTTCTCAAAAGAATGCTTTTAAATGTATATGAGGGGGGCAGCTAGATGGCGTAGTGGATAAAGCACCAGTCCTGGATTCAGGAGGACCCGAGTTCAAATCCGACCTCAGACACTTGACACTTAACTAGCTGTGTGACCCTGGGCAAGTCACTTAACCCTCATTGCCCTGCAAAAACAACAACAAAAATATATATGAGGGGCAGCTAGGTGGCACAGTGGATAGAGCACCCGCCCTGGATTCAGGAGAACCTAAGTTCAAATGTGGCCTCAGACACTTGATATTTACTAGCTGTGTGACCCTGGGCAAGTCACTTAACCGTCATTGCCACACAAACAAATAAATAGATAGATGGATAAATAATGTATATGAGACATAGAACTACAAAAGAAATCAATTATATTGACAGTTATAAAAATAAGTTCACGAATTCCAGTTTGTAACGATTGGAATGACGCCACCTGCTGGAGACTTACTGTAGAAGAGTTCCACCCATGAAGCTAAGGTCTTTGAGAGCAAGACCAGGAGTCTTTTCTTTGGCGTCAGGAAGTGACGCAGGCTAGTGGGAGGAGGAAGGAAGAGACTGGCGCTCTATCTGGCGCTCTTTCCTCTGGACTCTGGTGGAGAAGGGAGCTAGAAATGTGCTCTCCTTTTAATAGATAGGAATCTAGGCCTTTCTCTCTCTTTACCAAATTCTTATTCTCCTTAATAAATGCTTAAAAGTCTAACTCTTGCTAAAGCTTATAATTTATTGGCGACCACTCATTAGATATTTTAGACAGTTTAACTAGAATTTTAGCCCTTCACAAGTTCAAGAACCTCAATCTAATCCAACAACCTCTTTTTATAAGTAGGAAACAGGTTATAATGACAATGATAACAATGATGACAATAATGATGAGAATATTTTAATGAAGACATTCCAACAAAGAGAAAAAGATCTATTTGTACAAAAATATTTCTAGCAGCTCTTTTTGTGGTGGCTAAGAATTGGAAATCAAAGGAATGCCTATCAATTGGGGAATGGCTAAACAAGCTGTGGTATATGATGGTGATGGAATATTATTGTGCTATAAGAAGTGACAAGCAGGATGACTTCAGTAAGGCCTAGAAAGACTTGTATGAACTTTTCTATAGTGAAGTTGTGGGAATGCAGTGGGACCCCCAAGGCCAAGGGAAAAGCAGCTCTGTCTTTCCACCTCAGGAATGGGTGTTACCAGTCCTGGTACACTGATAAGCAATACCAAGGTCTGCAAGATGTGATGCAAAATGGGGATGGGTGCTGCCATCTCTGATTGCTTACCTCCTCAGGGAGGGGGGAGGAGAGGGAGGGACAAAATTTGGAACTCAAAACTTTTAATAAAAGTATTTTTTATAATGTTAATTTGAGGTTTTCTTTTTTCTTTTATTTTTTGGCAGGGCAATGAGGGTTAAGTGATTTACCCAGGGTCACACAGCTAATAAGTGTCAAGTGTCTGAGTGACTGGATTTGAACTCAGGTCCTCCTGAATCCAGGGCTGACGCTTTATCCACTGTGCCACCTAGCTGCCCAAAAGTATTTTTTTTAAAGAATAATTTCATGAAACTTAAGAGGCAGATGAATTGTATAATGGAAAGCTAGCTGGCCCCCAAAACCAGGAGATTTCCTTCTTTGATACATGTTGGCTGTGTGACTGGGCAAGTTGTTGAGCCTGGCAACACACTCCTCAGCTCTTAAAAGGCTAATTTGGAGAGAAGGTGCTGACATGCATTTTCCAGATCTAGTCCCTATTCTTATTTTAAATTTTAGAGGGCTTTAAGATTTTGTAACTGTGGGCAAATTTGTGAATAGAACCACTTCATCTTTCCACCCCCCATCCCCTATGCCCCATGGTTTCCTATCATCTCCAGGATCAAATATAAAATCTTGTTTGGCATTCAAAGCCCTTCATAGTGTTAACCTGGAAATTAAGAAAACAAGCAATATAGGAGAAATAAGGTCTTTAATCAGGGCAGAGGAACTATAGTTCCAAAGCAAGATGCTAGGAATACCCAAAGATGGGAACCAAGGACAGGATTTTTTATGGGGTAACAGAAAAAAGGGAACTATAGGACCGTTCTTGAGTTAAGTATAGAAACAACTTAAAGTAAGGTTCGGAATCTTTGAGAGGGGATAGTTTGTTTGGGGGAGATAGATCCATAAGTCAATCAAGAGTCTGAAATTGACAAAGATTGGTTAGCCCCAGGCAATTCATTGGCCTGGGAATGGGGATTAGGTGAAGATCAGTCAGTTCTCAGGAAATTGCAGCGATCAATAGCCTACCCTAATAAACACACACACACACACACACACACACACACACACACACACACTGTAACACACCCTCCCTTTGCAAGCTCCTTACACTTTACACAGGCCCCTCTCTCATTTACTTTGTAATCCAATGACATTGGATTCCTTGATCATTCATTTCCCAGCTCTGGACATTATCACCTTTCCCTATCCTCTTTACTTCTAGAGACTTCCCTCTTTTGCTTATTTCCAGTTTATCTTCCATATAGCTTTTTTGGTACATCGGAGCTTGCATGTTGCCTCCCCCATTTAGACTAAAGAGCAAGGACTGCCTTTTGACCTTTTTTTGTATCTCTCTTGCATAGCCCACGGCTGGCACATAGCAGGTGCTTAATAAGTGTTTGTTATCTGACTTCTCAATATTCCTAAACAATTCTCTAAGACTTTAAATTTCAAGATAGATACATTCCTCATAGGTAGAGAGAAGTTTCTCTTACCCAGAGTTCCTTATACCTGATAAAAATCACTTCTTGTTCAGACTGGTGTGGTTGGCCATTTCCTTAATCAGCTCATCTTATAGATGAGGAAACCGGCAAACAGGATTAAATCACTTGCCCACGGTCACACAGCTAGTGACTGAGGCCAGATTTGAATTCATGAAGATGAATCTGCCTGACTCTAGGCCATACACTCAATCCACTGCCCCACCTAGCACCTTGATAAAGTCACTAGTCCTCACAGACCTCATTTTATCCCCTACTCCCTAATGTGAAATGGACCCTCCTCTTTTTCATCACTGGTTGATTATTCAAAGGTTACAATCTACACACAAAAACTAGCTAATCAGAATGCAGTATTCCCAACCTTAATTTCCATAATTATTCTTTGGGTTAACCAATGGGGGAGGTGATACAGGGACAATTCTTCAATCCTCCCTCATATGGACATAGCTCAGGAGAGAACCTAATTGAGACCAGCTCAGGGCTCCTTGAACCAAGTGATACTGCTGGAGAAGGAAGGGATCTGAGACGTTTGTCCTAAAACAGGTCAGGAGGAGTATAATTTGAATGGTGACTGTTATATCCTCATTGAGAGGAGATAATTACCCATTTTCTCACAGGAAGTATTGATCATGATTAAAAAAACCCAACATGACAGAATAACCTTACTTTTTTTGCAGTTATTAGACTAGTAGATCAGAGAAATACTATAATAAATGTAGCATGCCAAATTTAAGATGTTTCCCTCCACTACCCCCATCCTCCTTGACTTTCTTGACATTGTAGACCACACACCCCTACTTCACACTCGATTTTCCCCAGGTTCCTGTTAAAACATTTAAATGGTTCCCCCAACACTTTGACTCCTGTCTCATTCAGTGGCTCCTCATATCTCTTTGAACTCTTAAAAGTGGGCCTCTCTTTATGGAGCTCTCCTTGGCCCCCTTTACTCCAACATTTACTCCATCATATTCTTCTGTATCTCCAATGATCATTTCTATGCTGACTCTAAAATCTATACCTTCACTACATTCTCCCTAAGCTCTAGTCCCACATTTCCAAATATTTGCTGGATATTTTCCCCTACAAGTCACACCGTGTGAGAAATAATTATTAATAATTGATATTTTGGGGATATTCAGTAGCCCCCCCTTCTAAGTCCTTCAGGTTTTCTGAAGGACTATACTGATAAGATTTAGCCTGCACCAAATCACACCTAGGTGGAAACTACTGTGCTCTAATCAGCTTGTATTCTTTCTCTGATGTCTTTTTGACCAAGATTTGAGTCACCTAAGTCACATATCCCAAGGCTTCATTTTAATATAACCCACCTCCAATTATGTCAACCAATTGGATTTGATTGCTATTGACCAATTAGATTTTATTGCTATGTGATGGACTACCTACAGTTAGAAGGGCATGTAAGCTGTGACCCCATCACCATTAGGGGTCTTTGGTCTGAGAGAGATGGCTATTGACTATCTTTTTATTAATAACCTGCCTAGTAATAAAATTATAAAATTACCCAAGAACTCTCATTTTTTATTGTCACAGCTGGAAACTTAAAACTTAAGTCTAAAATTGGATTCCAAAGTCGACCTTTCCCCATGGTTCAAAGTTTGCTGGCCAGTAATCTATTCTTTCTGCTCCTTCCTCCCTTTTGGATAGGAAAAGAGTTGATTTTCAGCTTCCACCTATTTCTTCTCTAAGAAGTTGTTAGAGCAGAGGTGTCACTTTTGTCCTGTTTTTTGAGTTTTGACATATTCATTCTTCCTGCAGTGTTTAGCTCAAAGTAAATGCTTATTTTTTCCATTTTTTACAGGGTCTTAAAATTCACTTTTATAGCATCTTGTATAATTTTGATATATACATGGGAAAACCTTGTTGGAAGTGTTTAGAAAGCATTTTGCTTTAACAAATTAAATGCTTTTTTACAAAGTTTGTATTTTTAACAGAGGGATCTTGGATTCTCTACATCAGAGGTGTCAAATTCAAATGGAAACGGGCAAAAAAAATGTATATAAGGATCCCCATGGGCTACATATTTACTTAGAAAACCACACATTAACATTATCTATGTTCTACTGCATTTTTGTTTGTTTTTGTGGGGCAATTGGGGATAAGTGACTTGCCCAGGGTCACACAGCTAGTAAGAGTTAAGTGTCTGAGGCCGGATTTGAACTCAGGTCCTCCTGACTCCAGGGCCGGTGCTCTATCTACTGCACCACCTAGCTGCCCCTGCATTTTTATTTATTTTAATAAATATTTCCCAATTACATTTTAGTTTGGTACCAGCCACTGAATGTTGTAGGCCACCATGACCTTCCCCATAGACCTCTGCTGTACATCATCTCATCTCACATCAGATGCCTTCCTCCACTATCTCCTTCACTCCTGTCTCACATGAAGAAATGGAGCAGCTAGGTGGTGCAGTGGATAGAACACTGACCCTGAAGTTAGGAGGACTTGAGTTCAAATCTCACTTCATTGCAAGTCATGCCATCTGTCATGCTCCTCTTCAAGGATGGTCAAATAACAACATTAAGAGAGATTTCATCGGGGCAGCTAGGTGGCGAAGTGGATAGAGCACCGGCCCTGGAGTCAGGAGTACCTGAGTTCAAATCCGGCCTCAGACAGTTAACACTTACTAGTCATGTGACTGTGGGCAAGTCATTTAACCCCAATTGCCTCACAAAAAAAAAAGAGATTTCATCTTGTCAAGGCAAATCCCAAGGCATATACAAGTGATCTGGTTTTCTTTTTTTTTTTTTGCAAGGCAGTGGGGGTTAAGTGACTTGCCCAGGGTCACATAACTAGTAAGTGTCAAGTGTCTGAGGCCGGATTTGAACTCAGGTACTCCTGAATCCAGGGCTGGTGCTTTTTCCACTGTGCCACCTAGCTGCCCCGATGAAATCTCTCTTAATGTTGTTATTTGACCGTCCTTCTAGCTGCCCCGTGATCTGGTTTTCTAAAGTAGATTGCCTTGTCATCCTCACTCTCACCTTCTATATCTGTCTACTGGCTGCTTCCCTGCCAAGTTTAAACCTGTTCCTCATCCTCAAGAAATATCTGCACTAGATTTGTCCCCCTATATATCACCTCCTTCCTTCATTTCATGGTTTGAAAGTCCTACTCTAAGTACTTACACATCCCTTTCTCTCTCAACTCTGGCTTTCAACCTGTTCAAATGAAACTGCTATCTCCCAAGTTACCAGTTATTTTCAATTGCCAAATGTACCGGCCTTTTCTTAATCCACCTCCTTCTTAACCTCTCTTTTGAGTCAATCACCCTCTTCTCCAAGATGAGACTGGCTTTTCTCTAGGTTTTTGTGACATGACTTTCTCTTGGTTTTCCTTCTCAGACATTTTGGCTGAATCTTCATGCAACTTGCACCCACTAACTGGTCATTCCTCAAGTTTCTCTCCTAGACCCTCTTTTCTTCCATATTTTGCTTGGTGATCTAGATCTTCTGATCTGACCATGCTACCTCTCCCCAACGCCCATGTTATAAACTTCAGTAGTTCCCTATTACCTTTAGGATCAAATATAAGATCCTCTGACTTTTGAAACAGTCCTCGTTTTTTTTTTGATGGGGCAATGAGGGTTAAGTGACTTGTCCAGGGTCACACAGTTAGCGTCAAGTGTCTGAGGTCAGATTCTAAATCCAGGGCCAGTGCTTTATCCACTTCGACACCTAGCTGCCCCCAATCTGCTGACCTTTAAAGATCTTCATAACCTGGTCCCAATTCTTTTCCAGTCTTCTTCTCCACTTCACAGACTCCATGGTAGTGTCCCTAGCTAGCCCCTTTACTCAAGACACTCCCATCTCTTAACTCTGTTATGCCTTTTTATTGGCTGTCATGCCTGGAATGCTTCCTCATCTGTCTTCCCTAGTCTCAGAAAAAAGTCCACCTTCTACAAGTTTTTTTCCAGTTTTCTCTAATGCCAATGACTTCAAAGACTAACTCATTTATCCTGTATAAATTTTATTTTCACATATTTGCATGCTATCGTCCTTATTAGAATGAGTTTCTTGAGGCTTGGGCCTATTTTTGCCTTTCTTTGTTATCCCTAGGACTTAGCACAGTGCAGAACACATACTAAAGGCTTAATAAATGCTTGACTAGGAAAGTATGTTTAGGCTAGTACGGCAGGAACACAGATATATAACATGTAAGCTGTTTGCAAAAGAAGAATGGAGCCAGGTGGCAAAGTGCTTTAAATGTCAGAGGAGGGTATATTTGATCCGGGTGGGAATAAGGAGCCGCCACTGAGGAGGGGGAAGGGAAGGGGAAATTTCATTAGGTAGACCAGGACTTTAAAGTTATGACTGGAGAGAGGGCAGGTGTGCAAGAAATATTGTGGAGTTAGAAAAAACAAGATTTGGCAAGTAACTGGATATGAGTGAGGAGTTGAGGAGCTTTCCTTTTTCCTAAAAAAATGTAAAAATACAAAACAGGCCTCTAGCACATTGGAAAGAACCTCTGGAGTACTTACAGGTTACGACAACCACAAAATATATATAAGCTGAAAAAGTACAGATAGGTCTCTAATCTGTAATGGTGCTTAGATTTATCTAAATTCTTTGTTGCTAACAGATTTTATATAAAATAATTTTTCACTCTGCCCTTCATAAAAACTTAAAAGAGATATGTTCCTGAAAACATTACTGCCTGTGAAATGCATTTTTACATATCAAATCAATTTCTCCTAACTTTCATTATAAAAATCAGAGATGTACTTTTTTGGGCCTGCAAGGTACGCTGGAAAGAATGCTGAATTTGAAGTCACTGGGCAGGAGTTCAAATCTTGGTCTTGCCTCTTATTACCTATAAGACTTCAGACAAGTTACTGGACTTGATTGTTATACATGTTCCCATCTTCCATATTCTTGAGTAGATTCATACTACAATTCTTTGTGGCTTAGTCTGTGCCCCTTAGCACTTTGTGGGACCCAATAGCCTTTAGAAATAAATGTCAATAGTTTACGTTGAGTGGAGGAAAGGAAAAAACAACACTTAAGCATTCTTCAGTAACTCTGGCCTGTACTGCCTTTTGCTGGTTCTCAAATATATCTCACATTTAAGCATTGTATCATAGCTTATTACTCTGTTTTTATGAACAAGTCTCATCTCACCAAGATTATCAATTCCTAAGAAGGGATTATGTCATATATATGATATAACTCTATAGCCACGCCACACTTTTCTTTTTTCAATCTCTATTCTTTCACACAGCATAAAATATATACTAGGTACTCAAGTTTCTTTTCCTAGTACATTTAAACTTTTAAAAACAGCCAAGAATATGAAAATTCTGTCAAGTCTTTGTGTAACAGATAATTCGTCATGATTTATATAAATCTTTTTGACAAGTCATAATTAACTGATATTTAAAATATGCTATTATGTTTATAACTTCTTTCAATAAAGTGCACATCATTTAATCATTCAAAAGTATTAGGATCAGTATTTTATTCAGAATTCATTTTGAAATATGAAAGGGTCATATAAACTTTATTTTTTGTTTACTGCACATTTAAGAATAATTATAATGGGGGCAACTAGGTGGTGCAGTGGATAGAGCATTGGCCCTGGATTCAGAAGGACCTGAGTTCAAATCCAGCCTCAGACACTTAACACTTACTAGCTGTGTGACCCTGGGCAAGTCACTTAAACCTCACTGCCCCGGAAAAAAAAAAAAACCCAAAACGAGAATAATCACAAAACAACAAAGTATAACTGTTAAATGCTGTAGAGTATCTCTTAACACAATGAAAAATGAAAATGGACTCAATACAGAGAGCTTTACAAAAATAAATTTTTATTAAAAGCTGTAGAGTCTGAGCAGGAAGACAGTACAAAGAATGTAAACAATGTAAACATCACTACGTTCAGCTCAGGCTGATTGTACACTGGAAGAAGACAACACAATTCTAAATGCTAGCGATGCTCTAGGTGCTCTTACTAGCAAGACACAGTAGAAGATTATATTGTACACAGAAATTTTCTACTTTCAATTAAGAAAAAGTAATTTATCGAAGTCTATCCCAGCGCCAAATGCTAGCATCATCACAAACAGCTATAAGAATACTGCTATCCCTGCTAAAACTGGTTTGTCTAATAGCAGCAACACATTTTGGATGAGTAAGTGTTGTACATCTGTAGGAAAACAAACAAAAACAAACAAAAACCATAACTATAGGTTAAAATGGCACCCCAAATACTGGTAGTAGCAATTATCATTAATTATTTTCTCTACCATAAAACTACAAAATGAACTAATGTTTCACAATCAAATAAAAAGTACTTTAGACAAATCACTTTATTCTAAGGTAATATAATTACTTTTACAGTTGAAAATTAATTTTCCATAAAACTGAAGGGAAATTATTAATTAAAATAAAAACTAAGTTTTTAAAGAATTCTTATGTAATCAGAGTTCAACAGAAATAAAAGTAGATTTATTTAATCTATCAATATTGCTTCAATTTAATAATGCCCATCTAAGAACACCAAACAGAAGTTTTTTAAAGGTAACAACATACTTATTTACTGCTTCCTAAACTGCTGGAGAGATGGAAATAGGAAGCATGAAGAGACATTTATGAATACTCACTTGGCTTTATGAGGGTCTTCTACTTCTAAATCCCAAACATAAAGTTTGCCAACTTGATTGCCCAATGCAAGCATCTGAAGAAATTAGAAATATATTATATAAACAAAAGCTTCTGGATATAAAGCATGCCTGAAAAATCATAGAAAAACAGATAATCTACGGTTTTTCTACTGAAGAAAAATATCAGCACCTTCCTGTGATTATATTCTGAATAATCTGAAATTCATTATTCAGACTGCATGTGATATATAGTTCATATTAAAAGAATGGCAGCAAAAACTGTAATAAAGTGATTCTTTCAAACTCCTACCAAAAGACATTTCAGGGTAATTTGTTGCCAACAATTCTTAACAAACTTATGTTTTGTTTAAATAACTAACATGCTTCTTACCACCTCCACCTCTACTGTTTTCTCTCAAATATAAGGCTTTTTCAGGTAAAGAGCAGAAAACCGTTGAAGAATAACTCTCAATCCTTAGACATAATAGCTTAGTAACAGGGGTTATTTGGAACAAAACTTAACACCCAACTGCCAATTTCACTCATAATAAGCACTGCAGACAGTATGTAAACCCACAGAGAAAGCACCAAATATCCTCTGTAGGTAAAGAAAGGAAATCAACCCACATACCCACTTCAAATAAATAGACCAGAGGCACAATAAAATACAAACTGCACTATAATTTTCTAAATATAAATCATTTTAAAAGTATGAAAACAAAGTATTACCTTCTGCCAGAAATCCATTGAAAACCTCATGTACCAAATATCACATTGACTATAATCAAATCGCCCAAGAATAGTCACATTTGACTCACTAGGTTTAATTTTATCTATCTCATCTTCCATTTTGCCAGGTTTCCAGCACACAATGGCATTTTCACAAGACTGAAATGCAAAAAGACGATAAAAGGAAAAAAATTTAAAACAGGTTTTTTTCCAATTATTACATTGGTTAAATTTATAGAACTGTAAAATTTTATAACTGGAAGGCAACTTACAGCTAGCTCAACCTCCCACCTAGGGCAAGAATTGCCTCTATAATGAAAAGGGACTGAAATAGGAGATACAGAAATTGATTTTGAAGTTCCATGATATTTAAGATATAACTCAGAACTCAATTATCTGTGGACGTTTTTCAAAGCACTAGTTTCTCTGATATAAAGCACTAGATAACAACTATTCAATATTCTGTTTTGAGCCTTCGATAATTCTCCAAAGCCAAATATCTCTAGTTTTTAAAAATGACAAAGGGTTTTATTTTGACCGGGATAAACTATACCTAGTCTTGATAAAAACCGAATGGATTAAGAAAGATATTCATAGTTCCCAATGAAAACTAACACTTCCTGGTTCTATTTTAATACCCTTTATTATCTACAATTATACTATCACATACCTTTTTTCCATAATCCTTTGCAAAAATCCATCTTTTTAACACTTTACTTAAAATAGTTGAGATTTTGAAATAAGGTTATCACCCAAACAAGGTTCCTACAAAGTGGCTGAAAATAACTAAAATTCAGCACTGTCTAAGGTTTTCTAAAATAATTTTGCAAACTTAAAAAAAAAAATTCAATTTTTTTTATCTGGGACAAATAGATAAAAAGGAGCCCAGGATAACACTTTATCACCACTAACAACCATCAAGATGAGTTAAAATAGAAGATTATTCTTTGCAAAACCAAATATTTGTCCTTGGTTAAATAAATTCCCTATGTTCTGGCAAGGAAACAAGGAACATTTATAATTTGAAAACTGTTAAACAATTTGTCAAGATTTATAATGAAACTAATTGTATTCAAGTGGTAAACTCCCTAAAAAAGGAGCCCCAACACACACAAAGAAATACAGCTAAACAACAGCTACTATACCTTGGAAAGTATCAGATCTCCTAACCATCGCACACAATCGACATAATTCCTATGTATGTCTCTGGTTGAAAAGTCAGGGAAATGAACTTTCTGAGAAATAAATGGCCTGCAGGAAGAATGGATATGTCAAAACTCAAAAAAGGAGAACAGCAGTGGCACATTCATTTTCACTGTTTAGAAATGTAAGTGTGGAAGAATAAAACAAAAGAGGGCTGTTAATTTCTCTTTGTTCTGGCATTCTCCAATGGCTGAGTCCTTCCTCCTTTCTACTGATGGGGAGCTAAGCCTCATTATTTTCATGATGAGCAGTAAACTGCTATAAACAAATCCTTCAAAGATTAAAAATCCAAAGGCGTAACTATCACAAATAACTATATTTTGTTTTAGAAAACCATAAATGAAGTGCCACCTCCCTAAAGTTATTTCTATGTTATTCTTACTTTAGATGAGATTAACATAAGAAAACCAAGGGTAGATTTAACTCTAGCATGGAGGGGGAAAGGCAGTTTGTCTTATATTTTTAAACCAATAAAGTTGGGCCTTTGAGTTGGTGGGTTTTTTTTTTTTAACAATAGAAACTACTATTTTTGCTGTTAACTAGCTGTTTGAACTTGTACATGTCATTGAATCTCTAAGAGTCTTAGTTTCTTCATTTGTAAAGTGAGATTATATTCTCTAACTTGATACTTCATCAAGATTAATAGCTAAATCTATCCTCAGAGTGCTTATAAAAAGAGTTATCATATACAAAAATCTGATTAATGGATCTGGTTTTATGTTATTTGTCAAAAATAAGTTAAATGCTTTTTTGTCAAGTAAATTGGGGATTTGCTCTAAGTATTCAATAAAAAATGACCCTAACTAGAATTTTTCCTTTACTTCCAGAAATATAATTTGTTAATAATATTCCCAGGTTAATTAATTAGGTAGATGTTGCCAGTTACTCTCCCATTCTTTGGTTCTGAATTAAGTAAAAATATAGTAATTCTTTAAGCCATTAGGAATTGAGAGACCAGCACTAGCTGAGACTCAATAATCAAAGAGAATTTAAATCTGTGTTCTTTAGCACCTCTAGTTCTTAGCAAGACATGTGAAAATTTAATGCACATATAACAGATATATATATTCTCTACAATGAAAGAGTCATACATAGCCTTTTTAAGGTTCTGAAAATAACTTATTAAGAAGTCTTGACAAAGAAGATTAAGGAAAGGTCAACCCCTTTCCATCTGCCTTCCCACAGAATCTCTTCTGTTTTGCATTTGACCCTATCTTTAATAAAATGGGAGATTATTTGGTATAAGGCAATAATATTTGGTAGAAATTGAGACCTAAATATAAAAATCACAGGCATTTAAAAAAATGTTTTATATGGCACATGGTTTACACTAAGCATGTAGACATAATGAAAATAAAACTTTTAAAGTTGTACTATGAAAACTTGTTTTGAACATCTATGTCCAACATGGTGTCCAAAGTCTTTAGATGCTAAAATTAAGTTTAAATATTACTTTTCCCTCAGACCATTGTTGAATAGAACTTGAGATTTTATTGGCCATAACTGATGATAATTTAAAGTTTCTGAATTGCCATTTACTGTCTCCTGTTTCTTCACAATAAACAAAATATGGTAACATGAAAGTTTTTGTCCTTTATTAAAAAAAAAATCTAAGGACATAATGTTGATTGTGATATCTAATTAAAATAAACAAAATTTTTTTTAAAAAATGAAAACACATTCTGAGAAAATAAACTGAAAATGGACAAAAAATGTGAAATAAATCAGACCAAGCAAATTAACCCATTAATAAATTATATTTAGAAATCACTTTCTAAATTTGATTTTTTTGAAGGGTTAAAAATGATTTTGTAAAAGTAATAGCTATCACCCATACTTATAATTATTTGTTTTGTACGGCAAGAGTTTTGTTTGTTCTGAAGTAAAGGTCACTAATGTTACCTGTTAGTTTTATTTGGGTTATAATCATAAGAGTCCTTAATTGCATTCATCATTCTTTTTGAATTGATCCTCCACAGTTTGAGAGAATGATCCATTCCACAGGACATTATTTTTTCACCAAGAAGATCATAATCCTATACAGTAAACAGTTTAAATCAAGAAAATAAGTTATTAAATTATCCTATCTATCCAAATTCACCTGATGAGATTCAAAATAATATTAACTACAACACAAATTGTATTTCTATAGCTAATTTTGGGGGGCGTTTTAAAAATTTAGTCATAAATTACAGCTATGCTCACTAAATGGCCACTCAGCCTTTGCTTAAAGGCATTTTGCTTTAAGTTACCTTCTTGTAACTTCTGTACTATGGGGCCAAGCAAAACAAGCCCAATCTGTGTTCTATTTAACAGTCCTTCAGAACCTATACATAGTTGTAATATCACCATCCCCAACATTTCCAGGCTAATTATTAAAAATCCAACCATTACTTCAACTGACCCATACAGGAAGCCCTTTACCTTCTTAGCTGCCCTCCTGTGTAGACTCTCTTATGCATTTCCCTCACCTCAAATGCAGTCACATCAATTAAGTTCTGTAGGCATTGCTCTTTAATTCTTGGTGGCTATCCCTCTCTTAATGCAGGCCATAATACACATTAGCTTTGGTAGTTATGAAGTCACACTAATGACTCTTTGGGATCTTTGCACTCCTCCCGAAACACAATCAATCTTTTTTAGATAAACTTTGGCCTAGCCATGATTTCTACATTTTGTACTTTTAAAAAAACAAAACACCCCATTTTTTTAAACCAAATGTAAACTTTTATACTAATCACTTTAAACTTCATTTGTTATATTCAAGACATTTTAATCTGCCAAAATATTTTGGAAGTATAACAGAGGTATCCAGGAAGAAAACATTTATTAAGTGCCTACTGTGAGCCAAACACTGGGCTAAGCCCATTATGAATATTATCTCATTTGATCCTCACAACAACCCTGGGAGGTAGGTCCTATTATTATCTGCATTTTACATTTGCAGAAACTGAGGAAGACAGAAATTAATCGACAGGATCACACTGCTGCTAAATAAATATCAGGCCCAATTTGAACTTGAGTCCTCCTTACTCCAGTCCTAGCAGTCTATCCATTTGCTGCCTTTAGTAGCCAGGAGTCTATTGTCAAGGGCAATTGCATCTGGTGTCTTAGTTGTAACTTCTACCTTTGTGTCACCAGCAAATATGATAAGCAGGCCATCTCTGCTAACCAAGTCATTAAAAAATGTGTCAAATAGGATAGTCGGACACTGTTCTCTGGGACATGAGACATTCTTCTGAGTTTACTCAAACCATAAACTTTCAAAGTCCAGTTACTTACCTATTTCTAAATCTACCTATTTACATAATTATCTAGTTCACATACTTCTATCTTTTATGATAGATGAATAACATAAAGGACTTTATCATGCTTTGCTAAAGTCTACATAAGTTTAACTATAGCTCACCCCTGAACAACTTAAGGAAATGTTAATATTGCGCTGCTCTTTGATGAAAAAGCAGGCTAATTCTTTGTGATCAGCCCTTCCTTTTCTAGATATTCACCAAAGTCTCTTTGCTTAATTTTGAACAAACTAAATGTTAAACTAAAACTTTTTTCTCATGTAACAGGCATCTTTTACAGAAGGAAGTAAAAAATGAATTTTCATTCAGTTCTATGTGTTATATGAGACTCTCACTTAATAACATACAACTGTGTATTTAAAGAGACAAGTCAATGCTTAACTATGAACAGCAAGAAAGAAGGTACAAATAGACACTAAAAATCCAAAAGAAAATTTAAAAAATCTTTAAACTCAGAATCTTCCATTTTCTTTCTTATTAAGCATTTTATTTATTTATTTATTTTTTTTAGTGAGGCAATTGGGGTTAAGTGACTTGCCCAGGGTCACACAGCTAGTAAGTGTTAAGTGTCTGAGACCGGATTTGAACTCAGGTACTCCTGACTCCAGGGCCGGTGCTCTATCCACTGCGCCATCTAGCTGCCCCTTATTAAGCATTTTAAAAGTTATAAAATAACCAAACTGATATGACTGAAGTATTTTGCTTTTCTTTCTTACCCTTGTGGATGGAAGTGCTAAAGAGATGTCAAATAGCCACAAAACAACATTCATGAACAATAGGTCTGTGAATAATTTATTTCTAGCAATCTGCTATGAGCTCACACCTTTACTGAGCTAAGTTAACTGCTGAGATAACTGGGGAAAATTATCATATGCCTAAGATTAAAGGTTTGCTTTCTGAAATTCAAACAAGGTATCTGAAATCAACACAACTTAACATGTCACTAATGACTGCACACTGGCATAGAAATAGCATTGCCTGTAAAATATACATTAACAGGTATCAGCACCAAAGGTCAAAAGAACAACGAAATCAATGCTAAATGTTACTCTTAAAGATACTAAAAACAACAGGTCTTCCAAATAATGTGTTTAATGAGAACTTCAATTCAGAATAATTTCCTAACAAAAATAATTTTCTATTAAAAAGATACATTAAAAAACTCATTAGTTAAAAAGTAAACAGTTTTGTGTCTATTTTATAGCTTGAGACTACTGAAAACATATTGACAAACCATTAATTTCAGAAATAAGTCTCTGAGTTAGTTAATGTTGTCTCTTAACTCAGTTCAAAAGCAAGCAATCTAGGAGTTTAAGATTTGAGAATTTTGCAACAATCTCCTTCTATTCCATTCATATAACCTTGTTAATTTTCAAACTATCAAGTGATGTGACTAAGTTTCAATGTACACTGAATGTTTACATTGATAAATGATAATAACAAAAGAAAAACCTTAACAACTTACTCTTTTTTTCCCCCCAAGCGCTACATTCTTAAAAAGTTGTAAATAGTACCTCTCAAACTAAACCTAATATCCAACAGGGTCATGTATACATAGTTGTTCTTTTAAAAAAAAATGTAAATTACTTAAAAAAAAAAAAAAGGAAACACACCAAGTTCACTGACGTGATATACCAGTTGCAGAGGTGAAAGATGCCTGTCAAAACAAGTAAGTTCAAAGTACAATAAAGAAAAATTCTAAAGATATCTTATTACCCACCCAAATTGCCTATGAACCTGGGCTATTTGCCCAAAGTTGTTACCATCATCCCCAGGCTGCAGTCTATAATTTCGGTATATCACAATAGAATAGCCAGTGCCAACACCAATTTTTAATAATCCTGATATTTCAGAAAGTCTGTTTAAAGCATCTTGAAAAAAGAAGTTTCTCTTGCTATCAAATAACAATTTCTTCAAAGAATGCTACTTCCTTAAAATTACATGGTAAACCCACAGTACAAGACACTTTAATACTCAGAAAAACAAAGCAAAGTGTACCTATTGAGCAGAATAATTTCCTAACCTATGCTAAAGAATGAATCCTATCAAATGAGCCACAGGCTACTGTAATCCAAGAAACTAAAACTTTAGTTCACAAACATCACTGCTTTGTTTCTAAGCATTTGACTTAGGAAAACCATTATCAACAAGGCATTCTTCTTTACCTGGTAGCTCTAAAGTTATGATTCTTGATTTAGGGTGATAGCTTGGGATCTTCTATGTTGAGACTACTCTATGGTTCTGTTGATGCTTTCAAAAAAAATCTTATGTTTATATTCTATATAGCATTTGTGGCTGAGAGTCCCTGACTTACAAACCCAAGCGAGGGATCTTTATTGTGTGCCTGATGTGTCCTGTACTCTCCAAAATGCAGTTTCTTCTCATATAAGCACTGGACGGGATAACTTTTTAACTACTACAAGAATTATGCCATAAAATGGCCAAAATTAATTTTAAAATCACAATATATGAAACATTTTTTTAAATTGAAAACTTAAGAATACATTACAGCAAACAAAGCAGCACTATATGTGCTCTGAAGAGATTGAAAACTACTATATACCTAGTCTCACAGAGACATATAATTCACACAGAAGAGCTGGAAACAGTATTTCTTTGCAACATGAGCTATAATGGCAAACATGGTGTTTTCTAAATATTTAAAATCCAATTTTTTGAGGTACCAGACTTGTGATTTCATCGGTTCAGGGAATTGCCTCTGAAGAAACTTCTTCATGAATCTACACTGGCACTTGCTGTGCAAGTGACAGTATTAGAGAGGTGCCTGGGGTGCTGAGAAGTTAAATGATTTGCCCAGGGCGACAAAGCCAATATGTGGCAGAAGCAGGAAATGAACTGAGGTCTTATGGACTCAAAGGCCATTCTCCATCCATTAGGCCCATTCTATAACCTCATAGAAGCTAAAAATGAGTAAGATTCATTAGGTAACCTATTCTTTTTTTTTTTGCTTTCTTTTCTTTCAAGATTTATCTTAATGTGAATGAAGAAGAAATACTACAACTATTTGCTTCAGTCAACCAACAAGATTAAAGTATATATTATGGATAAGTGAAATGATGGCCTGAAAAGCTATACAACAGAAACCATACCTTTTCTTGTAAGAAAAGCTATCAGTGGTAATTATTCACAAATAAATCTCAAATTCACAAATAAATGAAAAAAATCACACTGCGCTGTGGCTTTCTACTTACAGCACTTAAAACTTCATCTCTGTGCCCTTCTACACCTCCAAATATTGCAACCAGTGTGTCTGTCTGGATGTTCCACAGTCTCAAAGCATGATCTAGTATAAATGCAAATAATTAAGATTAACCTTTATCATGTATAATTCTGGCCTTTCAGACCTAATCCTACCTAATGACAGGCAAAAAAATCTTAAGGTAATTATCAAAATTATTTCGATTTGCACTAGGCTTTCTTTGTGCAGTTAAAGCGTATGTAAAAGAATGGGAATCAAGACTGTACACTCAAAAAACTTTATAATTTATAGAATAGCACTCCTTTTCAATTTCTTTTTATCAGTGTCATCATAAATTCTGATGAATCTGAATAAATTTCATTATCAGACCAATTTTTAACAATTATTTGAGCCCAAAATTTATTTTTGTTACTTATCAGCTCAATTGTTTTTAGTACAAAGTGAAAAATGAAGATACAATCATGTAATGATATTTTTAATACTCATAGCTTATAAGAACTTTTTTTCAAAAATAAAATGGAAGTGTACCTTTGGTACAATAGGAAAAATCATGTTTAGGCATTTTATTAGAAAATACTAAAAAATAAACTACTTGTCATTAAGCATTCATCTTCACATTGTTATGCTTATACTAAGAAACAGATGGGAATATATAGGTCCAATCATATCCAGCTTTGTAGTATACTATTCTTCATATTCTAAAATCATGAAACTTTACTTCAAATTCTTCAAATGTTTCATTTTCTTTAAATATGAATGTAAGAAAAAGTATAATAATGCTCTAAATCAGAATTCAAAAAACGCCAATCAGGGAATGTCAAGTACATTTTCAATAGCAACAATTTTCAACAATGTGTATCAACAGTCAACTCTTATGTATCATACTAGGTTTTTTAAAAGTAGAGGACCTCAAAATAACATTAGTGGCAAACTTTAAAAATATTCCGTTCAATCCCAATTGATTTTAAAAGTTTACTTTGACTTTTTTGTTTACTTTTAGATATACAAATGAGGAAAAAGCTGAGTAGAAAAATGCTAAGTGAATGAAAATATGACCTGTGTTACACACAGAAGTGCATTTGAGTCCAGACACTTGCCTGTTCCACTCACCACTGCCAAGAGGCAAGGTGATGAAAAAAGTATTTCTATTCCTCTTACTTCTGAGAGGTGGTGACATGTGGCACAGTTAGGAACTGGAGGGTCATAGAGGCCTATGGCATGAAATATTCTTCATATATATATATATATACTTTACATATAAACATTTCTGAAAAATTTTTTTTGTAAATTGAATAATTTAAAATTCATCAGGGCATTGCTTCACAAACCCTTTTTAATCTGTAGCCTAGTTGGGGAATGGGCCTATGAAAAGACTACACTAGACCATGGCCACAAAAAAAAAGAGAAAAGTGGGATGAAAACACACAAGCAAAGACCCTATGACCAGGAGTGACTCAGCTGTTTTAGGGAAGCAAAGGTTACTTATCACTAACTTCTATGAACTCAAGGTGACGTTGAGTGGGTTCAGATTTAGAAGAGACATGAAGCAATGGGAAAGAAAGCATGCACTGATAAAATCTCCTTGAAAGCACACAGAATGCTAGAACTACACACAATACACTGTCTAGTGACCCTTTATGGAAAACCTTTTGTAAATTAATATTTTTGTAAACAAGATCACACTATTTTAGCAGTCTGGTAACAACGTATTTTCATAAATGTGAATTAATCAGATCATATTAATATCATGGCATGCAGATTATACTTATATACTTAAAACGTTAAAAGTACCTTTGGTACGCTGGTTTGTAAAGCATGCTTTTAAAATAAGTCTATGTACAACATACTACTGACAACATCCTTCAAATTATTAAAACTTTCAAATAATTCAACTGCAGAAAAATTGGATGACTTTTAGTATTTTCACAATATCAGACTTCTCTTATCTATATTATCCAGAATCCCCTGGTACCATTAGCTTAATTTATTTTAGTAAAATGCCACAAGTAAACGTCTTATTTTCAGAACTTACTTTGGTCTGACACTTCATATAGGCTTATGTTTTTATTCCTTATGGCTGTAAGATTTCTAATATTTTTCCAGTATAACTTCTAGCAAAATTCTTGTTCAACTTCTAACTAAAAGGAAGGAACATAACTTCATTCACATATACATAGATCTAAAGAAAGAGTTACTTGTCTTACCTTTGCTTACTGAGAGGAGAAGATTCGGATCTCTTGGATGAAATTTCAGTTCATTAATAGCATTTCCATGGCCGACATAGTGCTAAAATGAAATTTAATGATAAAGTTCATTTAATGATAAAGTCCCCAAAACAAATATTTTTCTCATTTCAGAGAAATGGAAATCATTTTCATTATGACTAACTTGCGCATTAAAATATCTTTCTGATTAAATGAGCCCCATGTGATCCTTTCTAAATTGATGTCCAAGCATTTAAAAGTGAGAGTACACACAGAATAAAAAAATCTGGGAAGGCAGGTGGGAGGAAATTACAAAAACAAACAAAAACCCTATATTTTCCCTCCTTCCTTTTCTTTGACATGTCAAAAATGTGAGATTTTTCTAGACAGGTCCAAAATATGAGACTAAAAAATGGGAATCTCACATGTTTTTCTCTATCAAGATAAACACGTATAACACAAAACATGTTTAGGAATATAGAAATTCACTTTAAGCAGTCTGCTAAATTCAGTTTTAAATTACCTTAGTCCAATGAACTCTTAGGAAAGTACAATCATTTTACTTAATGCTAAAATTCAAAATTTCACTAGCTACAAATTCTAGATGACAAAGCTCCAATAACATACATTCAAGGAAAGTACATCTATGGTTTTAACCTGCAACTTACCTTTATGCACTGCATTGTTATGGGATTAATTATCCTAATTATGCCTCTAGATCCAGCCACAGCTAAGAGAGGATGGCTTGTATTGCTATCATAAGTCCATGCACAAGTATAAAAATTTTCATCAGCCTAAGAAAAAGTACTGTTAAGGAACACAACTTTTAAAAACACAACTTCTAAACACACTCATTTCATTGATGCATTGTATTTAACATTTTGATTTGATTCAACTATACTGAAACCAATAGTTTTATCAGTGCCTCTGACAAGTACTTAACTCTCAGTTCCTATTTTCACTCAGTTACAGATTAGGGTCTAAAAGTCACAATGGATCAACAAATCAATTAACAAAAATGCACAATGTTTTGTTTTCCCATCTAACTTCCTATTTCACTTTAATTCACTTTAGTTCCAAATGGTGTTGATGCTGACTTGTCGAGCTATTTGCTAACATTCAAAGTACTTTAAGGGGGGCGGCTAGGTGGCGCAGTGGATAAAGCACTGGCCCTGGATTCAGGAGTACCTGAGTTCAAATCCAGCCTCAGACACTTGACACTTACTAGCTGTGTGACCCTGGGTAAGTCACTTAACCCCCATTGCCCCGCAAAAAAAAAAACCAAAAAACCAAAAACAAAACAGTACTTTAAGGTTTGAGAAGTTCTTTACATATACTAAAAGATATTCTGCATGAAAATCTAATTCTCCTATGTTTTGGTCATTAACAATATAGATATACATTTTCCTTTTCTTTCTGTTACTGTTTCAAACTAAGTAAGAATCTGATCACCCAAAATTCCTATTCTTCAGTATAAGAAGAATCTGAATTACAGACATGGTTATGAATTATTTAATTATAAAATGCTGCAGTCAAAAAGGAGGTTTCAATAATTGCAGTAAAGAGGTATGAGATTTCCAACCTCACTGAGTTGCTTACATTGTCTCAGGGTACATTAATTATGAAGTCCTTTTTTTCAAACATCTAACTAAGATTTAGAAAGTAACAGTTCAAAGAGAAACAGTAATTAATTAGAAGTCAGAGGACCTAGGTTTAAGTCTTGATTCTGCCATTTATTTCCTGGCATCTTGAACAAGTTATTTTAATCTCTGTATCCGTTTCCTTACTGGCAAAATGGAAGACTAGATGACCCCGACGGTTTCTTCTAGCTCTTAATCTAGGATAAACAAATTAAACATGCAGTTTGAGTTTGAGAACACTCACCTAGATAAACCACAAAATCAGGAACACAACTTGAGGTTTTTTAAATGTTAATTTTTTTTTTTAAAGTGAGGCAATTGGGGTTAAGTGACTTGCCCAGGGTCACACAGCTAGTAAGTGTTAAGTGTCTGAGGCCAGATTTGAACTCAGGTACTCCTGACTCCAGGGTCAGTGCTCTATCCACTGCGCCACCTAGCTGCCCTAAATGTTAGGTATTTTTGAGATCACCCTTCTTGTAAAGCCAAAGATTTTGGGGGGGGGGTCTTCATTTAAGGTAAGACTTTTCTTAAGATCACAAACTTATCAAAATGGAGTATGCTACCAAGACTGATCCTTGGTGTGGCCTATAGATGAAAAACCAAGTTAGCTAAATTGGTTGCAATGTGAAGACCTCTAAGGTTTCTTTCAACTGTAAGAGACTTTTTTTTTTAGTGAGGCAATTAGGGTTAAGTGACTTGCCCAGGGTCACACAGCTAGTAAGTGTTAAGTGTCTGAGGTCGGATTTGAACTCAGGTACTCCTGACTCCAGGGCCAGTGCTCTATCCACTGCGCCACCTAGCTGCCCCTGTAAGAGACTTTTAATGAAGGGGTTGGACTAGATAGCCCCTTGAAGTTCCTTCAAACCCCAATTCTGTGATTTCATATTGATTTTAGAAAAAGGATTTTACTGAATTAAGTATGATGATAACACATTTCTTTTTTTTTTTTTAGGGTTTGATACTAGTGTTACTTTTATTTTTTTTAATATAAAAATATTTTATTATTTTCCAGTTACATGTAGAGATAGTTTTCAACATTTGTTTTCATAAGATTGCTAGTTTCAAATTTTTCTCCCTCCCTCTCCACCCTCCCCAAGACAACAAGTATTCTGATATAGGTTATATACGTACAATAACACTAAACATGTTTCTGAATTAGTCATAAGAGAAGAATCAGAGCAAAAAGGAAAAACCTCAAAAAAGAAAAACAACAGCACCAAAACCAAAAGAAACAGTATGGTTCAATCTGCATCCATATTCCACAGTTCTTTTTTTTTTCTTTCCTCTGGATTTGGAGAGCATTTTCCATCATGAGTCCTTGGAACTATCTTGGACCACTGTATTGCTGAGAAGAATCAAGTCTATCACAGTTGATCAACACATAATGGATAACACATTTCTAATCAGTCCTAGATCTCAAATTGCGCTACAAAGCAGTAATCATCCAAACTATTTGGTACTGGTTAAAAACAGGTCAGTCAGCAAAAATATTAGATACAGAAAAGCAAATAAATATAGTAGCATGTTTGATAAATCCAAAGATCTCAGTTGTTAGGGAAAGAATTCCTTTGATAACATTCCTACTGATTCAACCTAGGGCTCTTTCTGCTATTGCTGTTCATCTTCCTGCTACCCTAAAAGAATAAGCTGGTAACTGTTTAAGAGCTTGGTTTCTAGGATAGTTTCTGAGAGTAATGATGAACAACTTAAGAAAGCTAATAAGTACAAAAGAAGTTTCCAATCACCTTTTGTTTTGCAACAAATCAATGCATCTTCTGATAGCCCAAGGGATACTATTTTGATACTATAATCAAAGGGTAGTTAAACCATTGCTAAATTGAAGCAAACATTCTTCAGTTCACATTGCAATGACTTTTCTCAAATATTCAATGGCTTTATAGTGGCTTGACAGAACAGTATTTTAATAACAGAAAATTACCTTTCCAAAACAAATTCCTTTTAAATGTTGATATTCAAGGGCAAAAACCCTTCAAAAAGTCCTACTACGGATTCCTTATTATGGTGTAGTGGTAAACACAGATTCTTTAAAACTTTACTAGTGGAGGGGCGGCTAGGTGGCGCAGTGGATAAAGCACCGGCCCTGGAGTCAGGAGTACCTGAGTTCAAATCCGGTCTCAGACACTTAACACTTACTAGCTGTGTGACCTTGGGCAAGTCACTTAACCCCAATTGCCTCACTAAAAAAAAAACAACAAAAAAACACTTTACTAGTGGAGCGTATGTCTGGCAAGTTGTATTATGTTGCAAATGCTTCGAGTAAGGTACCAGTGGCAGACTGAGCTTGTTTCTTTCTTTCTTTTTGGCAATTGGGGTTAAGTGACTTGCCCAGGGTCACACAGCTAGTAAGTGTTAAGTGTCTGTGGCCGAATTTGAACTCAGGTCCTCCTGACTCCAGGGCCAGTGCTCTATCCACTGCGCCACCTAGCTACCCAAGCTTGTTTCTTGAGGAACAATATAGCTAAGTACAGAGAAACTCATCTCAAGTAGGCAGGCCACTTGATAGTTAATTTTTTAGCTGTGGCAACCTAAGAATCCTAAGTATGCTGTCAGGTCTTGTTCCATTTCTGCAGAGATGGTAGCAGAAGAACAAGAAATAGAAAATGCTAAGAATCATAGTTCTGAAATTATACATAAACATTCACTTTGCTGGCAGCATTCTAAATGTGAGATCCTTGTCCAACAAACAAATGGATATGCTTCTGGAATAACAGAATCATGTAATTTTTTAAAACACCACTATGAAGGGAACAAGAAGAATAAAGAAAAAGTTGCAGCTAAATAGGCTATCTCCTTCAAAATTCCTTTAACAGTGATAATCAACAATCTATCAATAAGCATTTATTATGTGCCAGCACATAGTAATGTCTCATTTGAAGAACGTTAATTATTAAAATCAGGCAAGACATAAAACAGACCAACATCTGGTCATTGAAGGTTTTGACCACTGCCATGGAGGGAAATCTAGCACTGAATGGATGATAAAGGAATTCCTATGAATGATGGTAAGGTGCTCCAGATGTTTGTGATGACAACAAACTAGCTGCTTTTCCCTCTAAGGCTACCCTCTTCCATTTATTTTGTATTTATCTCATATATACTGATTTATGTATATGTTGTCTCCCCCCATTAGAATGTAAGAGACTATTTTTACTTTTTAAAAATTATTTCTAGCACTTAACACAGTGCCTACCCCATAGTAAGTGTTTAATAAATGTTTGTTGGTTGAGTGATCAAGCTCTAGTACATTGCAGAGTATTCTTAAAGAAATCCGTAATGACTCAAAGGAGTTCAACTTAACCACTGGTATAGGAAAACCCAAATGAACTTAGAAAGGTCTATTGTCTAGATTATGACATACAATTGCATAGATCACCAAGTTAATCAATCAGTATGCATCTCCTGAATAAACAGTACAAATGGACCATTAGTTGGACCCAGAATTAAAAAGCAGATGATCAGGATGGATTGTCTTGAGGAAATTGCAATGTTCCCTTTTAAGAGTTCTAAGCTTCTCACAGAAATAAAGTCCTATTGTTTTAATATCAATATCCTACCAGTATTGATGTAAGTCTTCAATTCATGGAACATTACAGTTTCCAAAGTATTAAGTATAAATACCAAAAAAAAAACCAAAGAAAAGGTGCATGGTTCGTGTTTGCACAATGCCAAAATATTTAACAAATAAGGAACTTCAAAAAATGATAGTAAAAGATACTATCAAGGAACCTATTGATAAAAATGAACATGCTGGTCAAATGATGAGAACAAGGGAGAACCCATGGACAATCTGTACATTCCACTGGTATCCTCAAGATGTCAGAAGTAAGCAAGTCAAGTCTCTGTCACATTGCATGCTGCTCCCAAGGTGAACTTATCAAGGAACATGGACTAGAGATGCATAAAGGATGGGCAAGGATGGATGGGCTTCAATCTGTATTATTAATATCCACATTGATGAAAGCAAAGATCCATTTAAGTAACTAATTATTTGAGTACTTAAGAAAATGTCAAAGCAAAGTAGTAATTAAACAGGTTTCTTTTTGGTTTGTTTGGGGTTTTTTTGGCAGGCAATGGGGGTTAAGTGACTTGCCCAGGGTCACACAGCTAGTAAGTGTCAAGTGTCTGAAGCCAGACTTGAACTCAGGTCCTCCTGAATTCAAGGCTGGTGCCTTATCCACTGTACCACCTAGCTGCCCCCAATTAAACAGTTTTTGAATGAAAAAATAATGGGAGAATTCTATGAATATTATAACTTTAAAACAAATACTTTTACATTTTATCTACACAAAGGACAGACTTATAAGCATCAAGCAAACCACATTGAAAAAATTAATTTAAAACTCATGACAAAAAATGCTGTCCATTTCCAGATCGAAGAATACTTAAAAAAAAAATCTTTCCTTATTTTTTTTTGGGGGGTGGGATGTTTATGTTTTCTTTCACAGCATGACTAATATGGAATATGTTTTCCACAACTATGCATGTATAATCTATATAAAATTGCTTGTCTTCTCAATGAGGGCGGAAAGGAAGGAGAGAATTTGAAACAAAATTTTTTTTAAATTAAAATATTTTTACACATAATTGGAAAAAAACTTTTTAAAAAAACACTTTAAAATGATAGAGGAACACTGGTCATTATAACTGAATGAATTACATAGTGACTCACATTGTGAAGAAAGCTAAAATTATTAATGCATTAATGTCTGTATACATTCAGTGCAATACAGTCAGTGAAAACATTAAACTTAGAGGCTATGAAAAATCCAGGAGCTATGTAGCCCAGTATTCTGTATCTGATATTAAAAATAGACTTTCTTGTGGGAGGGCTAACAATGCATTCCTTGACATATATTTCCTTAATAATTAGAATTTTTGTCCTTTATACATTAACATTATTTTTAACCCTGTACTATTTCAGCTTAAGTTACCTTCTTGGGGGTAATGATTTTTTAAAAGTTCCTTACTTTTTAGAGGAAAGTATTACTTTATTCTAAACTTAATCCATTCAAGTTTTAAGAAAAATACCTTAAATTCTAATGAACTATTTAGTAAATGTCTATTTAACTTTATCTACATCATTCACAATTTTTTAGATTTCTTTTTCTTTTCCTTTTTTTTTTTTTTTTTGCAGGGCAATGGGGGCTAAGTGACTCGCCCACGGTCACACAGCTAGTAAGTGTCAAGTGTCTGTGTCCAGATATGAACTCAGGTCCTCCTGAATCCAGGGCCAGTGCTTTATCCACTGAGCCACCTGGCTGCCCTAGATTCAATTATATACCTAAATTCCTCAAGTTTCATCTAAGATGAAAAAACCTACTGTTTTTAGACTTTAAACACAGCAGTTGCCCTGCCTTAATCATTTATAAAATTTCCCTTCTGTAAATATCTCTCTAGTTCAACTAAAGCTTAGATGCACACAAAATAGAAATATGTCCACTATTTGATGACAAACCAAGATTTTGTATAGAGTGGGATGTTTCTGCTTTATTCCTAATGCATTCTCAATGACGAACCAACATTTTGAAGGTCTTCTACCTGCAATAATATAATAAACCAAAAGCTCCAAGAAAGTGTGTGTGATTCTTAGATTCCTTTCCTGGACTGAAAACAATGTTTCATATTCCACTATAAGAGTTGGCATATCATATTTCCCTAAGTGGATTATTCTGCATTGGCCTGCAGTGAAATTCATCTACCACTTTTCTGCCTATTCATTCAGCCTCAGAAAAAATTTTGCTGTAGTCTAGTTCCATTAATTTAATTCATTTAAGTGGGAAAATAGCAAATTTGTTTGTACAGTAGTAGTTCTTGAAACTTTTTGGTTTTGGGACTACTTTACACTCTTAAAAATCATTGAGGAATCCCCAAATAGGGATTTATGCATAGTATAGCTACAGGTTGTTATATCAGAAATTAAAACATTTTAGTATTCTTATGAAAATAATTTTCACCTTAGGGACCCCCTGAAAGACTCTTAGCCACCCAAGAATGTACCTCGACTACACTTTGAGAACCTCTGCTTTGGGGCAATTAAGCATAGACACATGTGCTAATGTTTGCAGCTTTTAAGACTTGTTAAAACATCAAGGTAATCATCACTATTCAATAAATCATGCATTTTATATCTTGACACAGAACTATTCCTAAGGCATTTTTTCACACAGATGTTAAGTATATTAATAAAATTGCTGCTTGAGTCCCCACATTTCATGGAACTAAACAGGCCAAATTAAAATAAGTAACAAGGCTAAAGAAAAATTTAATATTATTACTGCAAAAATAATGTTTCTAAGTCACGTTCTGACCATGTCACTCCCCCGCTCATCTGCACTTTTTTTTTCTTTTAGTGAGGCAATTGGGGTTAAGTGACTTGCCCAGGGTCACACACCTAGTAAGTGTTATGTGTCTGAAGCCAGATTTGAACTCAGGTACTCCTGACTCCAAGGCCGGTGCTCTATACACTGCGCCACCTAGCTGCCCCCCATCTGCACTTTTAATATCACCCATTGCTGTTAAGATAAATATAAACTTGAAAACAAAGAGCATAACATTTTTTTACCTTTGTGAGCCCTGTGACTAGAACATAGTAGGTGTTTAATATTTGTAGAATTTATATGATTATCAATCAATAATTCAACTGATTCTTCTGGATTCAATTAAATTCTTCTGGAGACTTTTCCAATTAATTCTACTTGACATTATCAGCTTCTCAGCTTCCTCATCTGAACAAACTTTTCAACTTAGTCTCCCAGAACCTTAGAGCTGGAAGATAACCCACTAGTCTTCCACCTATCACTACTCAATTCTAAGGCTATGATCCAATTTCCTATGCAGCAATCTTTTACATGAACACATACCTAAAGGTCTTCATCCTTTGAATTCTTTCAGTCACTATTTCAAAAGGCAGCCTGTTCCTTTAATAAGAGGTTCAACTGTCAAAATAGATATCAAGTGCCTAGACTTTGTAATAAAGATATTCGTATAAAAGTTTTAAAGAATGTAGACAAAGACGACAGGAGCTGAATATGATGGTTAAATCCAAATTTTTCTATTTACTTATATGAGAGACATTCGAAGTAAACAAATGCACAAGATTTAGGAGTCAGACAGGAATAAGGAGATTATTCTATGGAGAGGGAATAATATGAGCAATAGCTCACAGGATCACAGAGATCAAGTACTGGAAGGGATCTTAGAAGAGGTCACATAGTCCAAATCTTTGATTTTAAAGATGAAGAAATTGAGGCCCAGAGAGGTTAAGTGACTTGCCCAAGGGTCATATGTATAATATGATCCTTGGTAATAAGTAACAGGTGTCAGAGGATGGATTTAAATTGAGGCCCTGTGATTCCAAATTTAGTATTTTTTTCCACTGGATCATGCTGCCTCCAGAACAGAGACAAGAATAAACAAGGTGTGTTCAGTAACTGGGACACCACTAGAGGGTTTATGTTGGCGGTTAAAGGTAGATAAGATTAGACCAGGCAAGCAGAGCTAAGTTATAGATGGTCATATATACCACACTAAGAGTCTAGGATGCTAATCAAATATTTCATCAAGAATTATTAATGCTCTAGGCTATTTAATAAGGTTGGAGACAAGAAAAACCTTTTAAAACCCTCCTGGATCTGATCTTCACAGTATCATTACTGACCACTTCAATCAATCAACAAGCATTTATTAAGTTCTTATTATTCCTCAGGCATTCTGCTAAGTACTGAGGAGACAAAGACAAAATAGAACAGTTCCTTACCTGGAAGGAGTTGATGGCTATTGGGAAAAGCAATATGTATGCCTAAGTAAATATAAAATATATAGAACATAAATAAATATAAAGAAATAAATACAAATATTTTGAGTATCATAACACATCATCTAAATAATAAGCCCAATAAGGTAAAACCTTTATGAATGAACACTAGGGAAGTTTAATCCTTAAAATGCTAGCTTTAAGCATTTTAGCCACTAGCCAACACATTCACCTGACAGGAACACTAAGTGGACTTCAGCACTTGTGCTTGGGTCCATCCTGAGGTTTCACTCCCACCCCCTGCAGATAATGCCACAACACTCCTTCCCAAGACCAGAGACTCGGAACAATCATGTGAGGTAGAAGGGAAGGGCTGAAAACAGTACAGTCTTCTAACTGGGGCCTCGTCCAAGCTAGAGACTCCCAAGACTTCAGAAACTGCTTGAAAAACCTGCCCCATCCTACAAAGAGGCACAAAACAATGAGTCAGCCTAGCCACAAGAAATAAAGGAGTCAAGGGAGGCTTTAGGCAGGAGAATCAGTGTGTGTGTGGCCACTCTAGTTCAGAAGCAATGGGGACTGAGTATAGGTCCCTTAGCACCAAAAGGTATTCAAAACAGGGACCTAGACTAGTGAACTCTATATTCCTCAATATGGAAAGGCTGCAGAATAGGATGGGTGTGCCTACCAGCAAAAGATAAATCAGAAATAGGGTAACTAGTGACTACATAAAAAGGCTGAAACACTAAAAATTTTAGGAGGAAAAAAACTCAAAGTTCAGAACACAAGTAGAGGATCAAACAACCAGAAGGATGAATAGTAAATCCTTAAAGAGATTACAAAGTTCTCAACAAATTCACAAGAAAAGTTAAATGACCTAATGCCTCTTGAAATCCAGAATCCTGGGGACTCCCAAGAGAAAAGAGAACAGTAAGAAACTCCAGAAAGGCTCAAAAGAAAAAAGAAATTCATAGAAGAAATAATTAACCTATAATGTTTGGGGTTTTTTTTTGGGGGGGGGGGGAGAAATAATTAAGAATATAGATCAGAAATTAAAACTCTCAAAGCAGAATTCCTGACTCTGACATTTACTAGCTGTACCATGACAAAGTCAAAGATCTTTGATGCTACTTCCTCTTTTATAAAATATAGATACTGATACTGGTAATACCTTAATACCTACTTCACAGTACTGTTAGAAAGAGCAAATGATATAATGTTTGTAAAATGCTCGGCAGACTTTAAAATACTACGAAGCCAATAATATGGAGAACAATAAAGTTATGGAAGAAGGAATGGCACAAACAGAAATTAATGAAGATTAATGCAAATTTTAGGGGAATAATTAACTTAAGGCATTTTTTTCCCCAGAGGTGAAGTCCTTATATTAAGTCAATTCACATATTAACAAAAAAAATGATGTACTTTAGAGAAGGATACATCAGCATCCACGTAAGACTGCAGTAACCGGATTTCTCCTTGTGAGTGACATTCATATAGTGTAACCTGATAAAACAAAATGAACAGTATATTTAATTTTTTTTTTTTTTTTAGTGAGGCAATTGGGGTTAAGTGACTTGCCCAGGGTCACACAGCTAGTAAGTGTTAAGTGTCTGAGGCCGGATCTGAACTCAGGCACTCCTGACTCCAGGGCCGGTGCTCTATCCACTGAGCCACCTAGCTGCCTCTAGTATATTTAATTTTGATAAGCATAGAAGTTGATTCTGCAGGTTTTGAAGAGGTTTAAGAAAACATATTGAAACACTATAAAATTATTGCTTCAAAATAGAATTTCTATGAAGTGTTAATTTAGTCAACCCTGATAAAGTCTCACTTCAGAATACATATGATAAACAATGTTATAAGATTTTCCCCTCTTTTCAAATAATTTTTACAAAGTCCTTATGTAACTTGAAACTTGAATAACTTTATGTGACTAATAGAAAACATCCTGTAATCTTTCTGCTAACAAATGAACATGATGGATCTCAAGTATGCTATCCCTAGGGCAGTACAGATTAGTGGATGGAATAGTGACCTCAGAATAAAGAATTTGAATTCAAATCCTAACTTACTCTATGTAAGACCCTGGGAAAGTCACTTTACCTTTCTTGTGACTCACTTTCCTCATCTGTAAAATGGGGAAATTAAAAGTAACCACCTTATAGGGTTGTTGAAAGGATTAGAAGAAATAATAATGTAAAGCACTTTGCAAACCTGAAAGCACCATAATATTAAAGTTTTAAAATACACAATAACTTGAAGATCCTATATATAATTTCTCACTATCTATTTACACTCATTCAGTTTAAGGCTATAAAAAGCATATAAAGGGCAGCTAGGTGGCGCAGTGGATAGAGCACTGGTCCTGGATTCAGGAGGACCTGAGTTCAAATCCAGCCTCAGATACTTGACACTTACTAGCTGTGTGACCCTGGGCAAGTCACTTAACCCCAATTGCCTCATAAAAATTTTTTTTTAAAAAGCATATAAAGTATATAAAAATATTCCTTTTTGTGATAACTGTTTGGTAATGCTGATACAATTCTGTACACTTTATTTTATAACACGTAACAGAAATTTTGATCATTTTAAACCAATGCCTTTCATTTAGACAATAAACTTCATGACAGCTGGGACCAGGACTTTTTTCTTTTTATTTTCCTAACACACAGCAGTGCCAATTTGATAAATGACCAATGAATTAAATTCCTCTGTGTTAAATTCCAAAAAGGGAAAGTTTTAAAAAAGATGTCTAGCAAAACACATGATCAGAAGTTGAATTTTGGTAGTAGTACAAGAGACAGTATGATGCTGTGAACAGACTGCTGGCCTGGAAAGATTGGATTAAAGTTTCAACTCTAACACATATTAGCTACATTATAATGCCACTTAACATCTTAGTAAACCAGGCAACTTTCTAAGACCATAAACTGCAGTGTAGTTGCTTAGCTATGTGTAAAGGGAGTTTTCTCACAAGGAGTCCCCTGTACCAATTTTTTAAAAAAAGAATTCATGCTAGATCTTACATAATGTTTTAAGTATCCTTATGGTAACTGATGACTGTTTCCCACAAGCCAAAAGGTACAGAGTACATAGCCCCCTCCTTCTTCACTTGAAAGGATTTTGACTCTCTGTATTCTTTTCAAGGTTAGAGTTAGAAAACCAAAGGTAAAAACTGAAACTGAAGAGATATGCATCTTAATTGCAAAGTCAAATTTTTTAATGGCATTTTACCATGTTACCAACTTCAGTGGTGAATCTTGGGAGAATATATATAAACTCTGAAACTATGTCAAGCAGGAAGATATAATGAAGCCTTAGTATCCATGCCAGAGGATTCCCTTTAAAGGAAAAGCAAGGTCTTTTTTCGTACTACAGCAAATTTCCTTATATATGAACCAAGAAGCATGTACCTTCTACCAAATTTCACTTTATAGAAAACTATGGGGAATGAAGTAGTTGTGTACAAGTTGTGCTTTTATTCTTATCTACTCTGAAATTTTCACTAAAAAAAAAATAGGAAAGGAAGAGACTTTTTGAAGGCCTAATTTCTCTATTGAAGTGATAATTCCATCTCTAAGAACTTAGGGGATGTTAAAAGTGAGTTCAAACGAACAGAACTGGTTGAATTTCAAGTTTCCACTTGAAAAATCAATGACAATTCCTTTTTTTTTTTTTTTTTGGTGAGGCAATTGGGGTTAAGTGACTTGCCAGGGTCACACAGCTAGTAAGTATTATGTGTCTGAGGCCGAATTTGAACTCAGGTCCTCCTGAATCCAGGGCTGATGCTCTATCCACTGTGCCACCTAGCTGCCCCAATGACAATTCTTAAATACTGAGAGCTCAAGAATGTGAAGCTGTTTAGCTTTAAAAGTTTCAACCATCTATGGCACTTAAGCCACAAGATAATTTTTTTAGTGCTAAAGGTGCTGAGTCTATAGATAAAATGGTGAAGCTGATCAGGTTTGTCTTTGCTGTCCTTTGAAATCCTTGGTTAATTCCCTTTCTGCCTCCTGATACCAACCCCAACCCAGAATATCCAAAAAAGCCCTAAGCATTATCAACAGTTCCCAATCCAGTTAATCTTTTCCAAGGTGTTAATTGATTACCTAAACTGTTATAGGAAATAAGGGTTTTAGGCTTAAGGATCTACATTTTAATAGGAGATCTACACCACAGGGTAGTACCAAGGAAATGCTTTACCAAAGTGAGATGACTGGATGGTGATGACGACTAAATTCAGATTTCCTTTAAGACACTGCCCAACTCTACCAATTCATACCAACAACCAACCATTCCACAAATGAACAACACTTAGGGGTCCAAACTCTGGCTCTGCTTAAGATCAATAATAAGTGTAGTTCTTTTTCAAACAATTCCTGTGTTTCTGGACTATTTTGACTTGTTCAAAGAAAAAAAAAAACCCAAATATTTATTGCAAATAAATTAACCAAACAATTTTTTCATCCTATAATTTAAACTTAGATTTTAAAAAAAAATAACATTTAAAAAATTACTAAGTACTTTTCATCAGCTGGTTTCTAAATAACCTTAAATTTACTGATGGTTAATTTTTGTCTACTAATTTCTTTCAAATGTAAACCCAAACATACTGAATTTACTTAAATAATTAGGGACATGCAAATTCATTCACGCAAAAATTTTAAAGTGTGTTTACATTTTGCATGAGAAACTAGCTGATATTTTTGGCCAAACAGTTTTAATTTGAAAATTTCTTGTATGGGTCACTTACATTAACGAATTTTTTTGAGTATTAAACTATAACTTTTTTCTTTTTTAAAAATCTCATATTATTTATATTAAATTCATTATTTCAAAACCATCATACAAAATTCTAGTAAAATAGAATAAACTCCTTCAGGACAAGGACCATTTTGTTTGTCTTTGTATCCTCAATGCCTAGCACAAGAAAGGCATTTAATAAATGTTTACTTAATACATAAGTTGAGAAGAAAACACCTTTAATACTATACTTACTCTGTTACTCCCTACAGTTGCAAAAACTAAGGGATCTCCTTCCTTACTGTGCCAATTAAACTGTACTCCAAATAATGGTTGGTTGTGGTCTTCCTGTAAGAGAAACAAATACCATTAGAAAAATTAGTATCATTTAGAAACCTAAAACTTTAAAAAGCATATTATATATCCATCACACATGAATCTACTTGATGAAAAATAGCAAGTATTTTAACTATGCCAACTGTACATATTTCTAAATAGAGGGTGGGAAGATTAATAAAATCAAAATATTAAAAAATTCAAATCATATTTTAGTTAACAATTATACATTTATCCAAAACACCTGAATATATCTTAGATATACTTGGACTTAAGTTAAAAATCTATCTCAAAGTATTATTTTCTGGTTTGTTTTTGTTGTTTTTGTTTTTGCAGGGCAACGAGGGCTAAGTGACTTGCCCAGGGTCACACAGCTAGTAAGTGTCAAGTGTCTAAGGCCAGATTTGAACTCAGGTCCTCCTGAATCCAGGGGCAGTGCTTTATTCACTGTGCCATCTAGCTGTCCCGAAAGTATTATTTTCAACTGTACAAACTATTTTCACCAAAACTTTATCATATTGCATTTTTCAGATCATAGAGTAGTACTTATTTTCTTGGAACAGGCAATTGTGAAATGGCCATTTCCCTTTTAGAATAAAATATAACAAGTTCCAGGGGGTAGCTAGGTGGTGCAGTGGATAAAGCACCAGCCCTGGATTCAGGAAGCCCTGAGTTCAAATCCAGCCTCAGACACTTGACACTTACTAGCTGTGTGACCATGGGCAAATCACTTAACCCCCATTGCCTCACAAAAAAAACCAAAACAAATTTGGGGCAGCTAGGTGGTGCAGTGGATAGAGCACCAGCCTTGGAATCAGCAGTACCTAAGTTCAAATTGAGCCTCAGACACTTGACACTTACTGGCTGTGTGACTCTGGGCAAGTCACTTAACCCCAATTGCCTCACCAAAAAAAAAAAAAAAAAAAGGACATTAAAATATAACAAGTTCCTCTAAAACAATACAGATTTCTACTGAACATGCAGTAGCAGAATTTACATCTTTAGTTCAGGACTTGAGAAACACATGTAAGTAAGACCCAAAAAGGTTTACTTGAGAAAAAAAATTATTGCTTTCACAAAAGCAACTTAGAAGATTTATGTGAACTTAAAGGAAAAAGAGAGATAGCAACTTAATTCACAAAAGCTCTGGAGGGGAATTAGGAGTCTACTGGCAATATAAAAGTTACTTTTCTCCTGTTCATTTTCAGGTTAATTAAACAGCAAACTTTTTGTGCCATTTCATAAAGAATAACTTAAATTTCATTTCTTGTCACTTGGAAAGCAATCATTTTAATTTCTTACTCATTTAAATAATAACTTAAAGAACCTAAATAGCAAAGAATAATTTTCAGAACTGCCATACTTATACTAACATATAGAGCAAAGTAGAATGATTATTTCACAAAATAGTTATTACATTTTGAAATTATTCTTCCAAAGTAGTTTTGAACAAAAATCAGTTACCATAAATGTCTATACTCTTGCCCTAAGTATATTAGATTCTTAGAAATTAAAACTAATCTAGGCTTTAGTTTTATATGTTTATATGATATAAACTACTGAAGGAGAAGAGAGGAGGAAGAGAATAGACTGAATTTAAAGTTAACTATAAAAAGTTAAATATGAAGATTCTAATGCCACATTGACAAAAATTTGGCAATCCCAAGTATAATAAAAATACCATCTATTCCTACAAAAAGAAACTTTTGAAAATAATTGACATTTAAATTCTACGTTGCCTTTAAAAACATACACAGATCATAAATAGATGGGGAAAAAAACCCTCTATACAAGTTAAGCCATCTGGTTCAATTTATGCTGACTCAAAGCAAATGGACCATGGTTAGTCTTTTCAATTAGCTGGTGCCAGGAAGTAGAGTTTTTTTAAAATAAAACATCTTATTAAAAGAAGGAAACTTGGCCACTGTGAGATAAAATTGAATAATAAGCAGCCTACCTTACAACATATACATTTTATTTTCAATTTTCAATTCTTCTTTCATAGAATTTGTAGGATACTTTGAATATAAAACATTAACCATTGCAAAATAATTTTCAAGTTTACAATTCAAGCTCACAGGGCTGTACTTTTCTCCCACATACCTTGAGACTATTTACACATTTGAAAGAGTATTTGCACTTCTTTGACTTCCATTTTCCCTTCCCCCAACTCTTCCTTCCAGGAGCATTTGGAGTATTTGTTGGAGTATCAGGTCGTTCAGTGTTAGGGCCACTTTCTATACTGATAGCATCATCCTGCAAAGACAAATTAGAAAATATAACTAAAAACTACAGAACTGCATTTAGAAGCAAATGCTTTTGTTGTAGAGAATGATCATTAGCAAGGTGTGCAAAAGGGTGAAAGATATTTCAAATCAAGTTTAAAATTTACCCCACCAAACAAAGAGGGAAAGGCAATGTAAGATAGGTACAAAGATAGGTACTGGGAGTCAGGAGACTTGACCTCACTCTAGTTCTAATCCAGTTTTTTATATAAGTCATCTAACTTTTCTGTATATGTAAAATGAAGATAATGATCTACCAACACAGTATCAATCAATATATTACCCAAAAAAGACAACAAGGAAATAGGAGTTGTTATCCTTCAAAAATTTAATCACTTGAATGTTTTTCAGTTTAAAGTGCATCCCCATAATTGTCCTAAGGGTATCACAAATTTAGTTTTAGTTTTCAGACCCTTCTGCATGCCTTTTGCTAATAGCTATTCTAGTAGAGACCTGTTTATCAAAGCCACTTGAGATGAAAATTATTCTAAGATCTTAAAAAGAAAATAAAACTTCTATGTTTATGACTGAAGCCTCTATTTAGTACTCCTTGTGTAATTTTCTCAAACTAGTGACCAGAAATGGGTGAATTTAATATCACACATGAAAATTATAGAATTCCCAAAAGTTAGGTCATCAAGGTAAGCACCTCTTGTAATCTCTTACATCTTCCTTCAAATTCTACTTTAAGGGTAATTCCTGTATATTTATTTTGAGGGAAGAAAAACAATAAGAAAAAGAATATGAAAAATTGAAAAACTTTGATGGCATCATGAAAGCATTCAAAACTAAGTGAAATCTGTATGTCATTAGAGAATAGGGCTGGAATAGGTCTTGAGAAGTAAACTAATCCATACTGTAGAATACAAAAATGTTCACATTCTAGAATACAATTAAGTCTCCTCAGAGAGATACCTACATTTTCCCCAATGTATAGAGTCAACTTCCTAACTGCCCTTGATAAAATAGTTCAGTATCCCAAATAGTTACAATTATGAAGTTCTTCAAAACACCTAAGAGTTTGTTCTTTGTGATACAGCTTAAGCTAATTTTGTTTTATACTTCCTCAGTGGGATCAAACTATAACTTCTTTTCTTTGAACTAAAACCATCAAAAGAAAGTTTCCCCCAGTGTTATTTCCTACATTCATGATTCCCAAAGCTATGCTGCAAATAATATGACATTAAATACATAAAGTATTTCAATTATGGATACCCTAATCCAAGGAGAAAAAAATAAGATAAATGTGGTTTATTCTTTAAAAGGGCATAAAACTTGAAATTTTCAAGTTAGGTACATGATATAAAAGAAATGATACTTTTCCCCCTGAGTCTTCCTTCTTTCACTTTCATACATCTAAAACCTACCACACTAGCCCTTAAATTGTGAAGCATGGACCCTGAGGTGGAGGGCCTGCAATAGCAAGGGCTATATCTCATTAATGACTATATAATAAATAAGCAAACATACCTTTTCTAGACTGGATAAATAATACTTCTCACATATACATGATTTTCCTACTATTTTTCAAATGTATGTTGATGCTGTTGTAAAAATACAAATATATTTAAAGCATTACTGAACTCATATATAATGACAAATAGTATCTATCTTCTTGCACAACTACTATGTTGGGGAGTGTGTGAAATTTTTTTACATTAAGGACAAGTACCCGATAGTCAAAGATTAGAAATGACTAAGAAATAGAATTTGTAGGCAATTTCTTTATATTTTGGCTAAAAATCTTGTCATCAGTAGCTTGGCAATTTTTTCCCCTATTTTTGGAGTTTCTCAAAATTCATTCTTCTTCCACTAAGTCAAAATTATAGAATCATAGATCTAGAGATTGAATGGATCTCAAAAGTATCTAATTTTAAGATGCTGTCCAGTCACTAACTTCTGCAGGAAGCCTTTCCTGATCTCCCCAACTGCCAGTGCCTCCCTCCTATACTATCCTGTATTTAACTACTGACTTTTACTAACTTTGTATTTTTTTATATGTGCTTGTCTCCCTAACTAGAATGTACTCATTGTAAATATGAAGTGGTTTTTTTGTTCTTGTACCTCCAAGTGCCTAGTACACTGAGGGGCTAGCATATAGTAGGCACTTAATAAATACCTGTTGACTGAAGATCAAGTTCCTTCATTTTACAGATGAGGAAACCAAAGCCCAAGGAAGCTGTGACTCACCAAAGGTCACACAGGAAACAACAAAGAAAAGACTTGTATGATCTTTTCACTATAAAACAGTAACCAACCTAATATCTTTTATTTCTCTTTAAGGCCGTAGTCAACTTAATTATTTTGATTTGTTTCTCTGATCTTGACTAATAAATATGTACATCTCTCTCTCTCTCTCTCTCTCTCTCTCTCTCTCTCTCTCTCTCACACACACACACACATACACACACACACATACATATACATACATACACACACACACACACACACACACACAGAGTATGCCAAGTGTTAAGGATAAAAAGACAACTAGGCTTTAAGGAATTTACTTTCTACAAAGTGGAACAGTTACATAGATAAGTAAACATAAATATACATAAAGTCATTTTAAGATAGGGAGAGAGTGAATCAAGAAAGGCCTCTTGAAATAGGTAGTGCTTGGGCTGAAGGAACATACAGGTATGAAGCACAAGTCTATGCAAAGGTAGAAGGACAAGACATGAATGTTACTAGATAAGTGGAAACATCAACTAGACCAGCATAGATGAAATATAGAGGGGGGGGGGCGGCGGCAGCGGCAGGGCGGTGCTCGGGGGAAGAGAAGATGTTTAATCAAAATGGAGAGATGGGTTAGATGCAGATTCAAAAAAGCTTTAAATATTAACCAAAAAGGTCTGTATTTGATCCTAGAGGCAATAAAAGACCTACTGAAGCTTTTAGAACAAGAAAATGATATGGTCAGACCTGTACGCCATAAATGTACAGAACATAATAAATTTCCTATTTGTGAATTCATTTTATACTCCTAATCAAACATTTACCAACAGCTTAGCATGTGGCCAAGATGGTAAGAAAATACAAAGTAACAGTACATAAAATGATCTCTACTAACATTTTTTTGAACAATAGCACATGCATGGCTGTGCAGATATTCTCATTTCACAGATGAAGAAAACAGAGGAACAGAGTGATTAAGCCATTTGTCTCTAAAACTCATCACTTGTTTTCTTTTTTTGTTTTGTTTTGTTTTGTTTTTTAGTGAGGCAATTGGGGTTAAGTGACTTGCCCAGGGTCAGACAGCTAATAGGTGTTAAAGTGTCTGAGGCTGGATTTGAACTCAGGTACTCCTGACTCCAGGGCCGGTGCTCTATCCACCGCGCCACCTAGCTGCCCCACTTGTTTTCTTAAATTAGAACTAGGTCTAGAACCTAGGTTCTAATTAATTCTCAGTGCCTTGCTTTCCCCCACTAAATCAGGAATTAGCATTATTTTTATCTTTTGGAGGCAATCCGGGTTAAATGGATTACCCAGAGTCACCACAGCTAGTATGGTCTGCAGTCAAATTTGAACTCAGGTCCTCTTGATTCCAGGGCAGTTGCTGTATCCATTGTGCTGTCTAGTTGCCTCAAATTAGCATCATTAAAAAACAAAAAAACCCAAAGAACTGCTTCTCCTTTTACTTCCTGTGAGCTAAAGGGTTTTAAAATGACAAAAACAAGTCCCTTATGGCCAATTCAATACACTGCTCAAAAAATGTTCATCAATCACATTCATCCCTTTATTTAAAGTTAACAATAAACATTTACAGTACTGAATATTTTATATATAAACCCAAACATGCACTGCCATTTAATTAAATAGATTAGGGCTGGTTTTCCATTATGGCAACTGCCATCATCAGACTTCCACGGGGACATTTCTATCACACCTTTCTACTATTTCTGGCATTTTTTCTTGCTCTTCAAAACCATGCTTTTTTGTTTCGTTTTTTAGTGAGGCAATTGGGGTCAAGTGACTTGCCCAGGGTCACACAGCTAGTAAGTGTTAAGTGTCTGAGGCCAGATTTGAACTCAGGTACTCCTGACTCCAGGGCCCGTGCTCTATCCAAATACTATACTTTTTAATCAACTCAGAATTGTAAAACTATTTTTCTTTTGACTCTTCTCTCACCCTTCCATTATTCCTTCCCCTAACTTATAATGCTTTTCTTCTATATGTATATCTATTAGGTTTGATTCCAATACTAATAAAGTGACCTTTTAAAAATCAACTTAGTTTTGAGTATTTTAACACTTTCCTCTTTTAACAGATCAGCATAAGGCGAAAAAGGGGAGTAACTTTTTACTAATTATTCATGTCTACAATTGGAATATTTCTTAGTCTAAATGTTTAAATACTTAATATTAAATATTAATTACTTTTAATTAAGTTAATGTTAATATTAAATACCTTTAAATACCTGGTCTAAGTCTTTATCTGTAAATTAAATGCTTTGCTGTCACAGCACAGTTGGAGACAGCAATGAATGTGAGGCTCAGAAGCCTCAGGTCCAAGCTCTGCTATGCACATTTTTCTGTGATTTGGGGGAAATAATTTAATCTCTCCAAGACTGTTTTTTCATCTGTAAAATAAGGGAATTAGGCTAGATGGCCTGGAATCCCCTCCCTGCTCTAAATTTATGATCCTTGTCTGATTATCAAGTACATTACATCAAGTATAATCCTAAGACTACAAAAATCAGTTGCTTTGAAATAAAAAAAAAACCAACACTAAAATGACTGAGACATATTTCATTGTAGATCAACTGAATACAAAAATAGAGAGAGGGCCTGCCCTGTAATTGTTCTGCCACAGGGAGGAAACTCCATTTATCAATGCAGGTTGCCATCATCTGTGCGATTTAGAGTTTGAGAGTTGCCTAGAGCCGAGAAGTTAAGTAACTTGTCCAGGGTCACAGAGCCAGTGTATGACAGTCAGGAATTGAACCAAGATCTTCTTGGTTTTGAGGCTGGCTCTATATCCACTATATCATGCTGCCTCTGACATAAGAATGCTGGAGGACAAATCATTTACCTCCTTGATTAAGGTTTGGTGTGCTAATAAAAATATTAGACTTTATGGCTTCTTAAAGACCCCAACTACCTATTCCTTCCAGTGATCCTCTGAAGGTTCCAGTTTTCTATTACCTGGTATTCCTCACTACTCTTATTTAAAAGATTCTTCTTCCCATTCAGGGTGAGGAGTGGAAAGAGGGATGGACCTGGATTTAAATCTCAGTTCTGCCACTTAACATGAATAACCTTAAGCAAATCCTTCCTTCTTCCATGGCCTCAGTTTCCTCATCTGCTAAAGGAAGGAGATGGACTAGATGATCTCTAAGTTTCCTTCAACCACCTACTAAGTGCCAGGCACTTCACTAACTGCTGGGATACCAAGGTAAAAATTTAAAATCTCTGCTCTCAAGGTGCTTACAATCTAGCTAGGGAACATGTGTCTATACATACTTGTATGTATGCACATATACATACATATATACACATTATAAATGTGCATGTACAAATGGATTAAGAAGTTAATTTTGGAGGTGATGGGACAAGCAGCTGGGGGGCAGCATTTCAAAAAGGGCTTCAAGTAGAAGGTTGCACTTGAGCTGGGTCTTAGAGGAAAGGGAAGAATTCTAAGAGGTAGAGGCAAGAAAAGAGAGTCTATTTCAGGCATGGAAAACAGTCAGTGCAAAGCCAGAGACAGGAGATGGGAGAATGCATGGAGAAGAAAATAATGTGTCTTAAAGCTGGAAGAGATGGTTGGGGCACCACCCAACATGAACTTTCAGTTTAAAGTTTCCCAAATAGCGTTTGGCCCTTCTTCTACGACTCATTCTCTCTATCCAGATAACCTCTTTTGCCAAGCCACTTCAGTTCGTTAGGTTCTGGTTTCAACTGTAAAATTCGAGTGTTGGAGGTGGGTGGGCGGAAACTCTGGGTGGGATGCACACTACCTGTCAAGTCCGAGCCAGGCTTCGGGTCTCTGCCTTGGACACAAATGCCATCTCCCCCACACTGCCCTCTGTGGGACCCAAGAGCCACATACCCACGCTTTAACACTCTGACCTGCCACCACCTGGGGCATTCCACATGCTTCCTCCATCTCGGGGTGGGGGGAGGAGGAAGCTGGTGGTGACTCAGGTGAAGTGCTCGCCCCCTCCCCCACGACAGAAATACTTCCCCAAAAGCCCAGGGGTGGGGGGACGGACGTGTCGTCACTGCCTACTCCGCGAGGAAGCACGACCACCCCCTCCCCGGTGCTCCCCGCGTTTCCCGACGCCCCCCTTCCCAGGGGATGACACTCGTCCCGCCCGGACAGCAGGGCCACGCCGGAGCCGAGATGAAAGGCTCCGCCGTGGGCTCGCTCTGCCCTCCTCCCCAGCCCCGCGGCCGGCGGCAGCGGCGCCCACTCACGTTCTCGTCCCCGGACAGGTCCGGGTTGCTGTTCTCGTCGCTGCTCAGCTTCTGCTTCTTGGCCGCAGGCATGTCGCTTCCCGCCGGCGCTGTCGAGACTTCCCTCTCGGACATGTTCCTGCGCCTCCCTCCGGGTTCCTGTCGCCTCGGCCGCGGCCTCCGCCACACCGCCGTCAAGCAAGCCCGGCCCGCGCCGGCCGCAAAGCCGCCGCCGCCGCCGCCTCCTCCTCCACCACTACCGCCTCCTCCGGCCCCCCCACCGTCGCAAACCGCGCCCAGCCGCCGAGGCGGGCGGGCGTGCGGCCCCGCCACACTGCTGAAAAAGGGGCGCGCGCTCGCGCGCGCCCGCCCACGCAGCCTCCGCTCCCCCTCCCCTCGAAGCTCCCCCCGCCCCTCCGCGGTTCACCCCACTACCCCTACCAATTCCCCACCGCCCGCCTGGCTCCGTTCACGCGAAAAGGCGTCGGGGATCCGCGGGCTTGCGATAGCTCTTTTTCGCGTGTCCCTCCAAACCCTGGTCCTTCTACCCGCTTCCTCACCACCACCTTGAAAATGAGTGGCGGGAATGAAAGGGACTCTCCCTCAACCCTTCCGCCTTCCGAAGCCGTTTAAGCCGCAATTGGCCGAAACCCTAGATCCCCTGACGGGTTTCAGGGGCTTGAGAGCCGCCGGAATGGATCAGACCATTGAAGCACCTATGGAAGGGAAGGAGGCAGAGAGATGCCTCTCCTCCTGGGAAATGAGGCGAGGGCTCGCAGTCATGCCTCCGGCACTGAAGTCTTCATATCACTTTGTTTCAGAAGATTGATGCAATCTAACTCTCGGTGGAGGAATGGAAGTAAAGAGCCGATGGTATTGATACCTTCGGAGCCTCCGCGGAAAAAAATGGAAGTTACCCGTGAAGGAGAACGCATGCGCAAAGATGTCGTATGACACCGCCGCCGCTGTTGGATTGAGCCCCGCCTACCTGTGCGGCCCCGCCCCACGGTTAGGAACCCCACCTCCTCCTAAACTGCACTATCTTAATTAGAGGTACAGTTACTCCGCTCTAATTCTATCGGGAAAGCGAGGAAGCTCGGGTAGGCTCCTTGCTGCAGTTTTGGGACAATCTGCAGCCTGTTATTTGCTTCCTTTCTTTTTGCCTTCTATTATTTGCTTACTTCATATTTGCCATTCAAAGAGCTTCTTCACAGGACAGAGAGTTGGACCGGAGTCAAGAACACCTCAATTCAAATTCAGCCTCGGACCGAGCAAGTTGCTTCACTGCTGTCTGCCTCAGTTTCCTCAACTGTAAAGTGGGGATAATAATAGCACCTATCTTCCAGGCTTATTGTGAGGATCAAATGAGGTAATAATTGTAAAGTGGTGCTACATGAATACTTACTATTAATTATGCTTGGCATAGTGCCTGGTGGCATCAGGAGATAAGAGTTCCTGGTGGCATTAGGAAAACTTACCTTTCTGAGTTCAGATCCTGTCTCACGCTTAATAGCTGTGTGATCCTGGGCAAGTCACTTAACCCTGCTTACCTCAGCATCCTCATCCATAAAAAGAGCTGGAGAAGAAAATGGCAAACCACTCCAGAATCTTTGCAAAGAACACCTCAGATGGGGTCAGGAAGAGTGGGACATGACTGAACAACAACAAAAATAGTGCCTGGCACATAGTAGGCTCTTAATAAAGGCCAATTTCTTTCCTGATCTGACCCCTCGCCCTAACCCCTTTTTCCAGCCTTATCGCCTATTTTCCCCTTCCAGACAGATAGACAGATACTATTAGGTGTGGCCAAACTGGCCTTCTCACCATTTTTTATACATAACATCCTGCTTCTGGTGTGTTTCTTCTAGTTGTTGTTGGCTTTTTTTGCGGGGGGGGGGGGGGGGGGGGGGCGGTGTTGGACTGCTCTCCATGGTTAGGATGCATTCTCTCCTCAACTCCATCTCTCAGAATTCCTAGTTTCATTTGAGGCTCAGCTCAAGTGCCCCTCTGTGTGAAAATATTCCTTATTCTCCTCCCACCCATTGTCCCAATCCTACTGTACCTTGTATCAATTTGGTAATTATATATGCCACCATGCATTCCTTCAACCTATCATCCTATAGCTGCCATCTCTCTCAGTGAAACTCCTAGAATAAAAGCTGTCTACATGCACTGCCTTTACTTCCTTTCATCTCATTCATTCCTCAACCCTTTGCAATCTAGTTTCTGATCTCATCACTCAACTGAAACTGCTCCCTCCAAATTTGCCAAAGTTGCCAAACCTTATGGACTTTTCTCAGTCCCCATCCTTCTTGACCTCTGCAGCACTTAATATTTTTGAATATTGCCTCCTCTTGCATACTCTCTCTTCTCTGGGTTTCCATGACACTTTTTTCTTGGTTCTCCTATCTGTCTGGCTGCTCCTTTTCAGCCTTCTTTGCTGGCTGCTTATCCTTCATATGGCAATCTCCCTCTTCTTCCCCCCACCCCAAACACCCCTACCTGTGTTCCAGCAATCTGTCTTGATTGTCCTTTCTTGATATGCATTCTCATTTGATGACCTCATCCATTGCCATGGGTTTAATAGTTATTTCTATGTGAATGACTGAGAAGTTGATATTTAACCCTCAGTCTGTCTCTTGAGCTCCAGTCCCACATCCTCATTTGCTTATTGGACATTACCAACTGGATACTATCATCCCAAACCCATCCTCCTTCCCTATTTCTCTACCTTCTTCTGAGATCTTAAAGCATTTTGTTGAAATCTTTCTTACATATTGCCTTATATGAAAGTTATTTTTGAACATGTTTTAGCTGTCCTGTATTTGTGGGGCCCTGGTGGGTGCCCTGATTAAAAACAATTGATTGGGTTTGTTAAGTGGCAAGTCCTCTAGAGGAAAATAGTGGTCCCAGTTTTGATCAGAGAAGAAAACTTAGAAGGTTCAAGGCAGAATTCATATGAATACAAAATCCAAAGGGCAGGTCAAGAAGCTGAAAAGAATTAGTACCAACATTTTCAAAGCAGAGAAGTCAGTGAACAATGTATAAGGGGTCTTGGGACCATAGATTTTGATTTGGAAGGACATTATCTAGTCCAACCCCATCCCCTTTGTTTCATTTTTTTAAAGTTTTCATTTTTTTGATAATTTGCCTAAATTGTTTCTATAAAAAATGAAATAAATCAAAACTAAAATATGTGATTCATTTAAAATTTTGAAACTTTTTATATGTTGAAATGATTTATTTGATAAATGTACACAGAAATAAGTAATTTGTATATTAAGTAAACTTTAAGATAATTTGTATAAGTAAAATAAAACTTATTTTATAACTTGTCCAAAGTTTTAACACTTACTGGCTTTTTTTTTTACTTAGTAGTATTTTATTTTTTCCCAATTACATGTAAAGATAGTTTTCAACATTGGGGGGGGGGGACGGCCAATGAGAGTTAATTGATTTGCCCAGGGTCACACAACTAGTAAGTGTCAAGTGTCTACGGTCAGATTTGAACTCAGGTCCTCCTGAATCCAAGGCTGGTGCTTTATCTACTGTGCCACCTAGCTGCCCCTCAACATTCATTTTTGTAAGATTTAGAGTTCCAAATTTTTCTCCTTCCCTCCTTTCTTTCCTCCCTCCCCAAGACAGCAAGCAATCTGATATAGTTTATACATGTATAATCATGTTAAATATATTTCCACATTAGTCATTTTGTGAAAAAAGAATCAGAACAAAAGAGAAAAACTATGAGAAAGAAAAAACAAATGAAAATAGTATGCTTCAATCTGCATTCAATTGTCTTGTGGAATTGTCTTGAATCATTGTATTGCTTAGAAGAGCTAAGTATAACATAGTTGATCATTGTACAATGTTGCTGTGTACAATGTTCTCCTAGTTCTGCTCACTTCCCTCAACATCAGTTCATGTAAGTATTTCCAGGTTTTTCTGAAATCTACCTGTTCATCATTTCTATTTCTTTTTCTTTTCTTTCTTTCTTTCTTTTTTTTTTTTGGTGAGGCATTTGGGGTTAAGTGACTTGCCCAGGGTCACACAGCTAGTAAGTGTCAAGTTTCTGAAGCTGAATTTGAACTCAGGTCCTCCTGAATCCAGGACAGGTGCTCTATCCACTGTGCCACCTAGCTGCCCCATCATTTCTTATGGTACAATAGTATTCCACTATATTCATATACCAAAACTTGTTCAGCCATTTCCCAACTGATAGGCATGCCCTCAATTTCAAATTCTTTGCCTCCACAAAAAGAGCTGCTATAAATATTTTTGTACATGTGGGTTCTTTTCCCCCTTTTAATGTTCTCTTTGGGATACAGACCTAATAGTGGTATTGCTTAGTCAGAGGGTATGCACAGTTTTATACCTCCCTCCTCCCCCATTCTATAGAAGAAGAAACTTAAGCTTAGAAAGGTGATATGATTTGACAAACACTATTCAGTCACAGGACAAAGATTTGAACTCATGTCTTCAGATTACAGATCTAACAGCTTTTCTATTTTACCAGGCTATTGTGCTATGCTTGAAAAAGATTTTAGACTAATCCCATGGTAGTAACTAAAGATCATTGGTGGACAGCCCCTATACTATATACTCTCATCCTGGTAATAGCAGGAGAAAAAGAGGAAGCCACACACTACACCCACCCAGCAAATTTAGGTGAACACCTGTGGCAAACTTATTAGAAGGTTAGAAACAAGATTTGTAAAGGATGGTAGGAAGAAATGGGTTTAGATCTGCATAGCTGGATGAAAGATCCAGATTTTTTGAGGAATAGGAAATAATTTCACTTTGTCAAAAAGAGATTTAGCAACAAAGAGTAAAAAAAGCACTAACATAAAGCATCCAGATGGATATTTCAATAGCACATTGTTTGATGATATGCAATAGATGAATCAGTCAGTATGTCAATAAACATTAAGTGCCTGCTATGTGCCAAGCACTGTGCTAAGCACTGGAGAGACAAAGAAAGGCAAAAAAATAGTTCTGCCCTTTAGGAGCTCACAATCTAAAGGGGAACACATCAAATAAACAGCTATGTACAAAAAAGGCTACATACAGGATAAACTGAAAATAATCAAGGAAGCATTTGAATTAAGATAGGAAAAGGTGGGGGCAGCTAGGTGGCACAGTGGATAAAGCACCAGCCTTGGATTCAGGAGGTCCTGAGTTCAAATCTGACCTCAGACACTTGACACTTACTAGCTGTGTGACCCTGGGCAAGTCACTTAACCCCCATTGCCCTGGAAGAAGAAGGAGGAGGAAGAGGAGGAGGAGGAGGAGGAGGAAGAGGAGGAGGAGGAGGAGGAGGAGGAGGAGGAGGAGGAGGAGAAGGAGAAGGAGAAGGAGAAGAAGAAGAAGAAGAAGAAGAAGAAGAAGAAGAAGAAGAAGAAGAAGAAGAAGAAGAAGAAGAAGAAGAAGAAGAAGAAAGGAAAAGGCTTTCTGTAAAAGATGGGATTTTTAGTTGGGACTTGAAGAAAACCAAGAGGCAAAATGAGGAGGGAGAACATTTCAGTCCTGGGGGACACCCAGAGAAAATATTCAGAGCTGAGAAACTGAGTGTCTTCTTTGTGGATCAGCATGGAGGGCAGTGTGATTGAATAGAACACTACACAGTGAGCTGTAAGGTATAAAAAGACTGAAAAGATAAGAGGGGGCTAGGTTAGGAAGGGCTTTGGATATTAAACGGCGTTTTTTGTATTTCATCCTGAAGGTGATAGGGAAACAACAGAGTTTATTGAGTATAGGAGGGTGGACATGGTTGGACATGTATTTAGGAAATCACTTTGGCAGGTGAATAGATGATGGTTTGGAATGGGAAGAGACTTGAAGTGAACAGAGACACCAATAGGCTATTGCAATAGTCTAATTGTGAGGCAATGAGGGCCTGCACCAGAGTAGTAACAGTATCAAAGGAGAGAAGGAAGTGTATTTGACCACAGATTGGATAAGAGAGTATGAAGAAATGAAGAGTCAAGGATGACTCCTAGGTTGTGAGCCTGGGGGGACTAAGAGGATAATAGTTCACTTGGTAATAATTTTGAGCAGGGTCAGGTTTAGAGATAAAGAGAATGAGTTCAATTTGCATTTAAAATGTCTATGAGATATCTAATTCAGTCTTTCTGAAGAAGGTTGGAGATGCAAAACTCAAGGTGAGCAAAGAGGTTAGGGCAAGGTAGGTAGATTTGAGAATCATTAGTATAGAAATGATCATTAAATCCTTGGGAACTAACCGATAAGATCAGATCACTAAGTGAAGTAGTATACAGGAAAAAAAAAAGAGAACCCAGGACAGAGCCCTGTGGGAAACTTATAATTAGTGGGCATGATCTGGATGAAGACCCAGCAAAGAAAACTGAGAAGGAATAGTCAGATAGGTAGAAAGACCAAAAGAGAGTGGTGTCCCAAAAATCTGGAAAGAAAAGATTATCAAGAGGGTAATTGCCACTGTCAAAGTTTGTGGAGAGGCCAAGGAGAATGAGGATTGAGAAAAGGCCATTGGGTCATTGGTAACTTTGGAAAGCATAGTTTTAGCAGAATGATGAATTTGGAAACTGGATAAGGGTCAGTTAAGAGAGTGAGAGGAGAGGAAGTATTTGGAGGTAGACTTCTTAAGGACTTTGGTCACAAAAGGCAGAAGAGAGATAGGATGATATTAGGTGGAAAGGATCAAGTGGGAAATTTTTGAGGACGAGGAAGACAGGCATGTTTGTAGGCACTAGGAAGGCATCTGTTGGAGGAGATGGGATAGAATGAGATTGCTTATGCAGGTAGAAGTGTTTGCCTTGGTAAGGAGTAGGGCCATCTCTTTCTGTGAGACAGAGGTGAAAGAGAATAATATAAATATAAATATAATATAATATAAATATAAATAGAAGTCATCTGAATCATATGAGATGAGGAAGAAGGGAGAAGGGGGAGCTCATGGCAAATGGCCTTGTTTTCTTTTTCTATAAAATATGAAGCAAGGTTTTCAAATGAAGGGAAAAGGAAGGGGGAGCCATGAGAGTTTTGAAGAGGGATGAAGAGGTGTAGAGGAGCCACTGTAGAGAGTGGGATAGTGAGTTGATAAGGGAGGTATAGGAGGGCTACTTAGTGGCAGCAAGAGCTCGGTTGAGGTCATATAATATAAATCTGTGGTAGACCCAGTCAGAATAGTTCCATGATTTCCTTCACCTTTTTCAGCAGCACACACATAGGGGTGAATACAGAGGTCTGTGGGAATCATCCAAAGCTAAACCTTGGAAGGGAGAAATTGGCAATATGATAATGGGGCCAGGGACTTATGAGAACGGGAGTGTATAGAGTTAAACTGGTTCACCAAGAGGTCAAGATGGGAAACAAGAAGAAAGTGTCTAGCTCATGGGTGATGGCATTGGTGAGAACAAGGGGGCTGAGGGCTTGGAGGTCACAGTGTGGAAGAAGAGTAGAGTTTGGTAAGGGCAGGCAGAGGGAGACTATGTTATGAACAGATAAGGTGATTTCAGGAATTCTTGAACATGGAGGTAGTGCATTTATGAGTAATGGCAAAATCTAGAGTATGACTATCTTTGTGTATAGCTGAAGTGGGGTGGAGGAGTAGGGAAATGAGTAGGTTGAGAAACTAAATGGTTAGTGTGTTTGAAGTAGAGTCAATATGTGTTTTGAAGTCTCTGGTATGACAGCAGGAGTTGGGGAGAAGAGAAAAATTGTGATGCAGGTACTGAAGTCATTGAGGAAGGAAGGGAGTGACCTGAGGGTCTGTAGAGGGTATCAGGAGGTGTAGTTTTATGGATCTCAAAGGAGAAGAGTGAAGGAGGTAGGGGGAGAACTAGGAAGTGGGAGTAGGAAGCAAGGAGTATTCTAATTCCCCTACCTTCATCAGTGAACTAAGGGGAATGAGTGAAGGTACAGTTAGTACTGGAAAGAGTGGCCAGGGAGGCTGTGTCATCAGTAAGGAGCTAGGTGTCAGTGATTCCTAGAAGACAAGAGGAATGGGAGAAGAAAAGATTTAAGATGAAGGCAAGCCTATTGCCTATTGTACAGGCATTCCAAAGGGCACAGTGAAAAGAATAGTTATTATTTGATTTGGACTTTGGGGTAGAAGGGTTGAGGGCAATGGTAATAAGGAATTGGAAATTGGGGGATAGGGAATGGGGTTCAGACGTTGAACTACAGGGGTTCAGAATCACCAAGATAGGGGGAAGTTAGGGGGTGCAGTGGATAAAGCACTAGCCCTGGATTCAGGAGGACCTGAGTTCAAATCTGGCCTCAGACACTTGACACTTACTAGCTGTGTGACCCTAGGCAAGTCACTTAACCTTCATTCCCCCACCAAGCAAACAAACAAACAAACAAACAAACAGAATCGCAAAGGTATATAGAGTATGACCAGGTATGAGTTTGTTAATCACTGAGTGGAAGGTAACTACTCCTCTTCCCAGAGGAGGCTGGAGATTGGGCTGGAGACAGAATAACAGGAGACAGAAGTTGAAATTGCATAGTTATGGAAGTCCCATTCCTCACCAACTTTCTTATTCCTCTTCACTCAGAGGACGGGCCCAGCAGGTGATTGAAGATTCCTGGTGAGAGGGAAGGTCACTCCTTTTTGTTTATAAGTCTAATAAGTGTCAGGAATAGGGTATAAATTCAAGTCTTTGGACTAGAATCTGTCTTTCCTTTGTACCATGCTACTTTTGCTCAATGTCCTCCCCTTTTAAACTTGGGGTATTTTCTGTGTGTGTTTCTGGGTAACAAAAATTGACCATGGAAATGGCTTAGGATGGTCAGATCAAAATGGTAGGAGATAATCTGCTACTGAAGCATGTAGTTAAATGTATGTTTCTGAGGCTTCCCTCAATTGAGTTGCCACACCCAGTGAAAAGAGAAGTTCCTTTGCAAAGTGGGATCTGAACCTAGAGCAAACATTATTTGATTCTTGAGGATTTCTTAGGACCCTTATTTGCTAACAAGTGGTAGGACAACAAATATGGTGTCCTAGAATATAAGTGGTTTTGAGTGATGCTAACAATAGCTTTGCCAAGTTAGGTGAATATGCAGAATCATAGCAGAATACCAGAGCAACTGTAGTTATTGTAAAGGGAGCTTTAAGCAAGAAGGGTAAAAGCAATGCATAGGAGGGGCAACTAGGTGGCACAGTGGATAAAGCACCAGCCCTGGATTCAGGAGGACCTGAGTTCAAATCCGGCTTCAGACACTTGACACTTACTAGCTGTGTGACCCTGGGCAAGTCACTTAACCCTCATTGCCCTGAAAAAAAAAAAAAGCATAGACAGTTAAAGTTGCCTGAAGGCACAGCTTTAAAGAATGGAAAAGCAGGGACTGCTGGGAATCAAAAATAGTAAGCAGACTAAACTTCCATGTGGCAATTAAGAATAAGGCAGCTTTCTTTGAGTGAAAACTCACTGAGAATCTGATTTGACATTTCAAGTGTATTAGAGGTTAACAAGTCCATAGAGACTTGGAGTAGCCTGTGTTAGAAGGGCATATTTATATATGTAAGATCTATAACATCCCATTGCCTGTTTCTGAGGGAGAATGCAATTTCTACCTTTGGGTGGAGTAGGAGGCACCCACTCCTTCATTTTCTTATCTCCAAGAGGGGTATTGGGCTGTATGAAGTCTAGGGGCATCATGTTTTTTTAGGGGTTCAGGAAAAAAGTATTTTCCCCCTGATTGCTCTAAAGAGGAAGATAACAATTATGTTTGGTCAGCTTACCTCCCTCCTCCCAAGTACTTGTTGCACAAAAGAAACTCATAAGAAACAAACAAACATATTTATTCAATCAATCAGCAAAATAGAAGTTAGGGACGTTATCATATTAGGTAGAGGACAAAATACACAAGAATAAATAGGATATTGAAGTTGAGAGCAAGAAAAACAATCCTCAACTTAATAAAAAAGAAAATAATCTCACCAGAGGAGTCTCCTCAACTGTCCCCAGTGTTGTGGGTGCTAGGAATCAGGTTATATGTTGGAGGGCAGATGTCCCTTTTATTTCTATGGATTTGGCGGTTCCTATTAGCCATTAAAAAATTCATGTCTTGCTCCTCTTACCCACCCTTTCTCTCCCTCAGATTACAAGCATTTTTTTTTTTTGGCTGGGCAATGGGGGTTAAGTGACTTGCCCAGGGTCACACAGCTAGTAAGTGTCAAGCGTCTGAGGCCAGATTTGAACTCAGGTTCTCCTGAATCCAGGGCCGGTGCTTTATCCACTGCACCATCTAGCTGCCCCGAGATTACAAGCATTTTAATATTGCACCTCATCAGGAAAAAATTTTGAGCATACCCTCATACACACACACACACACACACACATATAGAGTTAATATCTATGTATGTATATGTATATATACATATATATGGGTATGCTTAAATTTTTTTCTGTTAAGGTGCAATATTAAAATGCTTGGATTCTACTGAACTACTGAAAGCGTTGAGCCTGTGAAGGGAGGAAAACGAACTCAAAGCAGTAGCAAAATCTTGAGGAAGTATTGGGTAGTGCAGTGGATAGAGTAAGATATTTACAGTGAGGAAGACCTGAGTTTCTATCTTGTCACAGACACTCTGAGCAAATTACTTAAATTCCTTCATGCCTCAGTTTCCTTACCTGTAAAATGGAGGAAATAGCATCAATCTCACTGGGGTGTTGTGGGGATCAAATGAGTTAAAGTATGTAAAGGAAAATGAGACTAAGGGAGGATAAATTACTTATTTTAACATAGTTAAGTGTGTGTCTGATCAGGATTTTGACTCTGGTCTACCTAAGCCCAAGTCCAGCACTCTATCCATTGTGCCACCTAGTGAAAAAAGGTACTATCTACCCATCAAGCAAAATAGCCTCTCTCTCCTAGTTTGGCAGCAAGCAAGGACAAGATTCAGTGGGCCTCTGGATGGGGGAGGGGCCATGGGATGGGATCGCTCCCATCTGGAGCCAGTTCAGTTGCTCAGAGAAAACATCTGCACTGAGAGCTTACTTTCACCTCCTGGGTCAGCATGAAGCCATGATCATATGACCCTACTATTGCTTTTGTCTTTTTGCATCTATTCTTTCCCTATTTGTATGTGAAGGAGTATTGAAGATGTCCATGACCCAATGAGCTTTGAGGGGTCAGAAGAATGCCTCACTGGAGATATAGGAACTGGAGGAGCTCCTGTGAGTTTGTAGGCAGAGCATCCTGCATATCCTCTGAGGGCAAGGTTCCCATTGTCCAGTCCCTGTCCCCACTCCCATTACACATTCATTTACTCATTCTTTCACAGAGATCTTTTAGCTCCCAAGTCATCATCCTATGCGTTTTCAGGAATACTGAAACTTGGACCTCAACACTTGATGACAAATATATTTTAAGAAATACATTTAAAGATGATCTCATTACTGCTTATAAAGTTTCCAGTGTTCCATCATTTACCCCAAGTAGGAGAGAAAAACTAGGCCACAGAAAAGAACTTTAGTGCTGCAATGAATCTTAGAGAGGAGAGTCTTGCTCTCCTACCCTGTCAACCCCCAGTTAGAGGTGATCCATCTTGGACTCTGAAGTCCTCTGGCCCTGCACTTAATCCAATTCAACAATTTAGTTGAATTTAAGTATTTACTGTGGGCAAGACTTTCAGAGAAAGGGAAAATTGGAGCAGTGAGGTGACTTTTTTCATAGTCCCAAAGCAAGTGACTGGCAAAACAGGGACTGGAACCCAGGTCTCCTGCCCGCCCCCCCCTTTCCCCAGCTTAGTGTCTGTTCCACCCCTCGGCCCATTCACATCGTATTTTCAATTATTAGTTTTCTTTAGAGATGAAGATGTTTCTAAAGAAAAATACTTTACGATCCTATAGGGCCTTTGATCTGAAACTTTTACACTCTATTTTTTTTAAACTTCAAATGAAAACTGGGGGCAGCTAGGTGGCTCAGTGGATAAAGCACCAGCCCTGGATTCAGGAGGACCTGAGTTCAAATTCCAACTCAGACACCTGACACTTACTAGCCATGTGACCCTGGGCAGTCACTTAACCCTCATTGCCCCGCCCCCAAAAAAGAAACAACTTCAAATGAAAACTGGGAGTGCCACTAAAATGTAAAACATTTCAATTAATGTTTTCAAATGCCAACTCCCATTCTCTCCTTGCACTGAGATCTTCTGGAACACATTTTGATTTTGAGTCCATAGGACAAGGATAGTGTTTTAATGAAGCATTAGGCACCAAACTTAAGTATATAACTATCTATAGGGCATAGACTATGTCTAATTTAATTTATATCACAACATCCAGCACTGTATTAGTTAGGAAGGGAAACTCTACAAATACTCATCTATGATAAATACTATTGTTGTCTACTCAGGAATGATAGAATTTGATGCCCAATCCCAAGATGGAACTTTACAGCACTAACAGAACCAGAGACCAGCTAGAAGAGAAGTTTGTGGGTTGGTTTTCACTTTTAAAAATTATTTGTTTGAATAGACTGAAGAATTGGAAGTCAACTCTAATACCACCTTCAAGGTAGAGTCTTTGCCTAAGCTGTTCTTTTTCCTTCATTCCTTGAAGAGGACCATGACTTTGGGAGGTGATGTAATGACTTGCAGTGAATTTGGATTTAAGTGAGGGAGGACTATGCAAAGTCACCAGCCTCACTCTTTCCTCCAGAGCCATTTGGGTCCATTGGTGAGATATATGTCAGGGCAACTAGAAATGGCCCTGGATGTTTAAGGCAATTGGGGTTAAGTGACTTGCCCAGACTCTCATAGCTAGTAAATGTCAAGTGTCTGAGGCCAGATTTGAACTCACATACTCCTTACTCCAGGGCCCATGTTCTGAGCCACTTAGCTGCCCCTACTTCAAGAGGTAGCGCTTAACCAGAGCTTGGTAAGGTTGAGCCTTTATAAGCAGAAAAACTACTCTTTGAATTTCTTTGTTAATATTTGGTTTTCCTTCTTTCTGTGTTCCTTTTGGTTTATTATTATAGAGTGTTTCCAAAATATTGGCCTGTAGGATTGGATTTTGTTGATACTGCTAGAATAAGAAAACAGGACTGAAGTTTGGTATTGAAACAGAAATGATGCAGATTGCACAGATTCTGCAAAATGGCATGAGTAGTTCCCTTAAAATAGATTGCATTTGGATCAGTTAGCCTTGATAGCCTGCAATCCACAAAGGGTCCCTGTAACCAAGGAGAGAAGACAAATATTTCTGCATGACTGACTACATGCTGCTTTGAATCTGGAAGTTGTACATATAAATGAAAACATAACTAACATGAAAGGGACTGAGGGGGGAAGAACCAATGGTCCATATGGAGATGAGATTGCTATATAAATGCAGGCAGCTAAGAAGGTATTAGCCATTTCAATTATGGGTCATCGATTTACAGCCCACTCTTTTTTTGTTTATTTGTTTGTTTTTTTGCAGGGCAATGAGGGTTAAGTGCCTTGCCCAGGGTCACACAGCTAGTAAGTGTCTAGTGTCTGATGTCGGATTTGAACTCAGGTCCTCCTGAATCCAGGGCCAGTGCTTTATCCACTGTGCCACCTAGCTGTCCCCTACAGCCCACTCTTGCTTTGGTGTTCATTTTATTTCAAACCTTTAGGGGTTGGAGTTCATTCATGGCAAAAAATGACTTCCTGTTCCTAAGAACAAAGGCTTTACAAGTAGCTAAAGGATTCTGGGGGAAGCCTTAATATCACGCAAAGCTTCGAAATATTATTTTGATGAGTTAAATGTAAATTAATCAGAAGTAGATTAATTCTATCCCTTCAAAATGCACATTGGTTTAACACAGTAAACACTTGATAAAGGCTCTTTAAGGATTAAGAGAAAAGTACTCTTGGTAAAATACTTTGGGCAATTTTTTACTCCTCCTTCCTCCTTTAAATAATGCTTAATCCATTAGATATGCACTAAGGGAAGTCATAGAGGCCCATTTCCAGTGTCAATGGTCAAGTGGATTGGAATTCCCTTGATTCCCTTTCCAGATTTTATAAACCTATATCCAGGGATAAGGTTCCCAAGTTAACTGTCATCAGGCTTGTCTGTTCTACTGAATCTAACAGCTGGAAGAGCAAAGCGTTACCTTGTTTTTAGTTAGAGAATATAAGCACAGGTTTTTAGATCTGGAAGGAACCTTAGAGATAAAATTGGTTCAACTGCCTCATTTTATAGACAAGGAAACTGAGTCCCAGAGAAATGAAATTATTTCCAGATTTTCCATGTGATTTATTCTTCAAACTAGAAAAAAGAAATAGGAAAAATTGTTCAGAACAGAAGATTTTTTTACATTAAAAAATAAACCCATGGTGGTATCAATTAAAGAAAGGTTTAAAGCAGTACTTTCCAAAAAGGAAGCAATTAATGTATAAGTTCATAACACTACCAGGATTTTGGTTAACACCCATTTAAATTTCCTGGTGTTAAATTGGGAACAGGTGAATCCCCCTAGTGTTAGTTCAGCGGTTTTGAAACACTCAATTAGTGGGAAAGCATTTCACACAAATAGAAACACATGAACATATCACTGCTCTGCTAGATCAAATGTGGCACTTTTGAGGGTGATTGCTAGCTTTGTACATATGTGAGTATGTCTTAAAGGACTAACCTATGATCGAGTCTCTTGGAAAGAGCAGGAGAGAGAGGCAGAAGACTTGGGTCTAATGCCCTGTGCTTAATCTTGGCTTGCCTTCTCACAAACCATGTCCTGGACTACCCTTGCCCTGGCCTTTCGACAACTCCTTTGTGTCTCAGTTTCCTCATTTGTAAGATGGGGATAATGATGTGTGTACTATAAGCTCATGAGATTGTTGGTTGGTAAATAACTTATAAATTGTGAAGCGTTATGTAAATGTGAGTTGCCGTTATTAATGTCAGGATCCTTCTGGCTATAAAACAAAAATCAGTATTTATTTAGCAATGTTAGAGTTTGCAAAGCATTTCCCCTGATTTCATTTGCATCTCACAACAACCCTGTGAGTTAAGCACTACACGTTTTAGCCCCATTTTACAGATGGGGAAACTGAGACCCAAAGAAATTAAGTGGATCCCCCAAGATCACACATATATTAAGTGACAGAGCCAGAATCGAAACTCAGAGCCTCTGCCTTCCTATCCAAAGCTCCTCCCAACAAAGGCAAGGGTGCCCCTCCATACCCCAGGATAGATGAACTCCTTTAGAGGATATGAAGAAACATCCCTCCTTAAGTTGTTGGTATTATATAGAACAAATAATTAGGAACTGGAGAGCCCTGGTTACATGAGAACAACTGTGGGCAGGCATCGTCTTTGCCTGTCCCTTTTGCCTGGAATACTCTCCCTTTCATCTCTACCCACTGTCTTCCCTGGCTTCCTTCAAGTATCAGCTAAAATCCCATCTTTCATGGGAAACCTTTCCCATCCCCTCTTAATTCTAGTACCTTCCCTCTCTTAATTATTTCCTATTTATCCTCTATATAGTTTGCTTCATATGTATTTTGTTTTGTTTTGTTTTGTTTTGCGGGGCAATGAGGGTTAAGTGATTCACCCAGGGTCACACAGCTAGTAAGTGTCAATTGTCAAGAGGTCAGATTTGAACTCAGGTCGTCCTGAATCCAGGGCTGGTGCTTTATTCACTGCACCACCTAGCTGCCCCTGTATATATTTGTTTAGATATTGCCCCTCCCATTAGATTATAATCTTTTGCCTCTTTCTGTCTCCCCAGCACATAGCACATGTGACTAATAAATGGTACATAGTAGGCACTTAATAAATGTTTAGTGATTCTTATAGTGTACATTTTCAAAAAAAAAAAAGCCAAAGCCTTGTCTCTAACAAGATTTGTGGTAAAACTTGATAGGGAGGGGCAGCTAGGTGGTGCAGTGGATAGAGCACCGGCCCTGGATTCAGGAGTACCTGAGTTCAAATGCGGCCTCAGACCCTTGACACTTACTAGCTGTGTGACCCTGGGCAAGTCACTTAACCCCAATTGCCCTGCAAAAAAAAAAAAAAAAAAAAGAAATATACAGGGGCAGCTAGGTGGTGCAGTGGATAGAGCACCGGCCCTGGAGTCAGGAGGACCTGAGTTCAAATCCGGCCTCAGACACTTAACACCTACTAGCTGTGTGACCCTGGGCAAGTCACTTAACCCCAATTGCTTCACCAAAAAAACCCCAACTTGATAGGGAAAGAGAAGCATTTATACAGTGCCTACTGTCTCCTACGTGCTGTGTTGTGAGCTTTTTACCAATATTATCTCATTTGATCCTCACAACAACCCTGTGAGGTAGGTACTACTTTTATCTCCATTTTAAAGTTGAGGAAACTGAGGCAGACAGAGGTTAAGTGACTTGCCCAAGGTCACACAGCTACAAAATGTCTGAGGTCAGATTTGAGTTCAGGTCTTCCTGAGGTGAGGCCCAGCACACTCTATCCACTGTGCCAAATGCTTTCAATTATTAGGTAACCAATGTTATTAAAAGTCAGATTCAATTTTTTCATATATACCAATATCCCAACTGTCATTATAATGAAAACATTTCTAACATAGCCCAGTGATCCATACTAGTAGAGTTTTGCAGAATTTATTTATAAAGAAATTACTTGCTATTATGTGATGCAACACATACATTTTTATTTGCAAGAAAAAAAATCGATTTGAAAAATAATCCTCAGATACGTGACTGAAAAAGGGAGTGAGCCAGGGGCAGCTAGGTGGCACAGTGGATAGAGCACCAGCCCTGGAATCAGGAGTACCTGAGTTCAAATCTGGCCTCAGACACATAACACTTACTAGCTGTGTGACCCTGGGCAAGTCACTTAACCCCAATTGCCTCACTAAAAAAAAAAAGAAAAAAGGGAGTGAGCCAGTCATATGGTGAGAATGAGCGAGAGAACTAGTGCACAGTCTACATGCTGCATTGGTACCCACCCACTTAATGGCAAGAGACCAAAGGTAGGCCAGGAAAATTTGGATGGAGCCCTTGTGCGGAGGATCTTTGCCAGGCCATGGAGGAGAGGGGCATAAGGTGAGAAGCTATACATGGCTGCTGATCTGTTCTGTTAGAGGGAGCACCCCCTCTTCCTATATGGTCTCCCTTCTTAAAGTCCCTCCTCTCTGTAATCTGTCTTCCACGTACAAAGCTGCCAAAATGATATTCTTTTTTTTTTTTTTTTTAGTGAGGCAATTGGGGTTAAGTGACTTGCCCAGGGTCACACAGCTAGTCTGAGGCCGCATTTGAACTCAGGTACTCCCGACTCCAGGGCCGGTGCTCTATCCACTGTGCCACCTAGCTGCCCCCGAAATGATATTCTTAAAGCACAGGCTTGACCGTGTCACCCTCCCCCCTTCAATAAACCCCAATGGTTTCCTATTACCTCTGGGATCAAGTACAAATTCAACTACTTTGTATTTAAAGTGCCTGAGAACCTGGCTCCAACCTACTTGGATTGGCTTATTATGGATTTCTCACTTTCAAGAACTCTTTGGTTTAGCCAAACTGGTCTGCTTGCTGTTGCCTGAATTCAGCTTCCCAGTTTTGCCTTCAAGTTCATTTTCCAAGCTGTCCCTGTAGTTGGCATTTCCTCTTTCCTCATCTCCACCTCTTAGAGTCAAGGCCTGGCTTTCTTCAAAGCTCAGTTCAGATGTTACCTCCTCCATGAGGCTGTTCCTGATCTCTCCAGCTAGGAACGCTTCCTTCAGATGTCACCTTGCATTAATTGTCTATGTTGTGTGTATACTTACATACATATACACCATTTTCTCTAATTTCCTCAAAGCTCTTTAAGAGCAAGAGACAGGTGCATTTTTATTTTATACACCAATAAATAAATACAACAGATCACTTCAATGTCTTAGTACAGTACCTGGTACTTAAATTCTTGATTGTGCAAGCAAGTCAATGCCTGCTTTACTGATTGATGAGATCACAGATGCATTGAAATATTAAAGAAACAATTCGATGCTGTAAATACTTCTCTCTAGTCCTAATCTGTATATTTCTTTTTTTTTTTCTGTGAGGTAATTGGGGTTAAGTGACTTGCCCAGGGTCACACAGCTAGTAGGTGTTAAGTGTCTGAGGCCGGATTTGAACTCAGGTCCTCCTGACTCCAGGGCCGGTGCTCTATCCACTGCACCACCTAGCTGCCCCTGTATATTTCTTTTTTTTTTTTTTTTTGCAGGGTAATTGGGGTTAAGTGACTTGCCCAGGGTTACACAGCTAGTAAGTGTTAAGTGTCTGAGGCCGGATTTGAACTCAGGTACTCCTGAATCCAGGGTCGGTGCTCTATCCACTGCGCCATCTAGCTGTCCCCCTGTATATTTCTAATAATAGAAAATTTAAAATCCCACTAACATAAAACTATATAGGGCACCCCCTCCCAGCCCCAGCCTGCTAATTTGTATTTAATGCAGTATGTTCCAGGGGGTGGAAAGAAACCTGAAGCTCCCTTTATCTCTTTGACTCATAATGCCAACCACTCTCCTTCACTCAGCCTGGATATCACTTATCTCCAGCGAGAAAGGCCAGAGCCATAGACTTCCTCATATAAACAAAAGGTTTACTGTTCTATAATTGCATCTGGGTGATATTAGAACTGTCTGAGGAAGTTTTAAATTGGTATTGGTGTTTATTCTTTATCAGGAGTTTAGACACCCTTTGAAGTTCCAGTGAAGGGCTTTGGCTACCATCACTGACAGGTAGGTAGTTTGCAACTTTGATAGAGATATCTCTTCACTAGATTAGAAACCTCCCCAGCTCATCTTGTTTAATCCTTGTCCCTATTGTCCTCTTGATCTTCCATAAAATTATTCACTGTCAAAACCTCAACAATACACTCTATGGTTGAGTTTTTTGCACGAGATGATTTTTTGTTTGTGTTTCAGCTTAGACCTCATTTGTTATTTGCTTTCTCTTAGTTCATTAGGACAGTCAGAAATGCAGGCTGGCAAATCTGTTTTAAACTCTCCCTAATTGTTTTACACTTTGCAGTCTAGGACAGCTAGGTGGCGCAGTAGATAGAGTGCCAGGCCTAGAGTTAGGAAGATAATCTTCCTAAGTTCAAATCTGGCCTCAGACAGTAGGATATGGCAAACCACTCCAGTATCTTTGCCAAGAAACCCCCAAAAGGGGTCATGAAGAGTCAGACACAACTGCAATGACTGAACAGCAGCTTTCAGTCTAATTTATAAATCCTGTTCTCAGAATCCCAGAATTTCAGAATTAGAAGGTACCTCTGCATCCATCCAATCTAACTGATACCTCCAAAAGAATCCCAACAACAGCATGTCTGACAAGTGATTACCCTGCTTCTGTGGAACCCACTACCTCCCTCCTTGTTGTCAACCTAAATTTGCTTCTTCACAACATGCACCCATTGCTTCTGTTCTCTAAGGCCAAGGAGAACTACCCTGATCCTTCTTCCACACCTTTGAATAACCTGGTTTTGTTGGGTTTCATGCCAAGCTTTTTGGAGATTGATAGTTAAAGCAGTGTCTTGGATTCCCTGGCCCTCTGTGCCACCCCCACCCCAATCCCCATGGATTTTTACTGTTTTGTGAAGCAGTAATATTTATATTGGCCATCTTCTTCTGTATTTTTTTAAAATGAGCCCTCTAAATTGATATTGCCCTTGACTGTTGTGTCTCCTAGCTTGCCAGGAAGATCAAGTGTTGGCACACACTCAAATTATTTGAGGGCTTTTTTTTAAACCTCTTCTTCAAGGCAACTGCTTTCTATCAGTTCAGTTGAGTCCGGTTTATTACAATTAAAATTGGCAAGCATTTATTTACTATCTAGTATTAAATAAGTAATGGGGGGGGGTGGCTAGGTGGCATGGTGGATAAAGCACCGGCCCTGAATTCAGGAGTACCTGAGTTCAAATCCAGTCTCAGACACTTGACACTTACTAGCTGTGTGATCCTGGGTAAGTCACTTAACCCCCATTGCCCTGCAAAAAAACCCACAAAAAAACAAAAACAAACAAACAAACAAAAACTAAACTGAAATAAGTAATAGAGCAGCTAGGTTGCACTGGCCCTGAAGTTGACAGGACCTGAATTCAAATCTCACCTCAGGTATTTACTAGCTGTGTGACCCTGGGCAAGTCACAACCCCAATTGCCTCAAACATCCAGGGCCATCTCCAGTTGTCCTGATATATATCTTGCCATTGGACCCAGAGGGCTCTGGAAGAGAGTGAAGTTGGTGACCTTGCACAGCCCTCCCTCACTTCAATCCAATTCACTGCAAGTCATGCCATCACCCTCATGTCACGGTCCTCTTTGAGGAATGAAGGACAGAAAAGTATTAAATACCAGGCCACTATGGTAAGTGCGAGGGATGCAAGAATGGCAACAGCAGTCTGGTATTAAGGAACTCATACTCTAGAACAATATGTACCTAGATAAGTAAATACAGCATATATGAAAAAAGAGACACAAAGTAACTTTGTCAGGTCAGAGAAGAATATTAACAACTGGAAGGAACATCTCCTATAGGACTTGGCATTCAAGCTAAGCCTTGAAGGGATGTAGATTCTAAGAGGTGGAGGTGAAGAGAAGGGGCAGGGCATGGGGAGAGCCTGTGCAGATAGAGCAGGGCAAGAGACAGAACGCCCTGTATGGGAAACAACAGCAAGTAGGTCAGTTTGACTGACGTGCCAAATGCATAAAGAGTAATGTGAAATCTGGCTTGGGAGATCAGTAGATATAGTTACACTGTTATTGGAACAGTGTTGATCAAAGTCAATGTCATTTTCCATTTTCTGCATCAATGGATTGTGTAACCAGGTCAGGGTGGGACTGTTGTCATTAGACACATGACTGTAACTCTCCTCTTTTAATCTCTGTTTTTTTTCTCTAGGACACAATGCAGCTCTGAATCATAGGCTGCCAGGATAGGGAAGTGACTAGTCCAAGGTCATGAAGGTAATGAGTGGCAGATCCAGGACGAGAACAGAGTTCTACTGACTCTTAGTCTGGAATCAGAAGGCAGCAAGGTGACTCAGTGGATAGAGGGTTGAGCCTGGAGTTAGGAAAACTTACTAAACACTAGCTGTGTGACCCTGGGCAAATCACTTAACTTCTCTTTGCCTTAATTCACTGGAGAAGGAAATGGGAACCCACTTCAGTATCTTCTCCAAGAAAACCCCATGGACAGTCTGAACATGGCCATGAAGAGACTGACAGCTAGGTGGCATAATGGATAGAGTGCCGGGGCTGAAGTCAGAGATTTATTTTCCTAAATTCAAATACAACCTCAGACACTTACTAGCTGTGTGACCCTGGGCAAGTCACTTAACCTTGTTGGCAAACCACTCCAGTATCTTTGCCAAGAAAACTCCAAATGGGGTCACAAAGAGCCTAACAACAAAGTCCAGAGTTACTTTCTCTACAATCTGCCTCTCTTGTTAAGCATCATTTGGAAGGAGGGAGGCAGGGAAGTCAGAGATAGATGCTTTTTGTTTTTTGTTTTTTGGTGGGACAATGAGGGTTAAGTGGCTTGCCCAGGGTCACACAGCTAATAAATGTCAAGTGTCTGAGGCTGGATTTGAACTCGGGTCCTCCTGAATCCAGGGCCAGTGCCACCTAGCTGCCCCCATATATGCTTTTTAAAGCTTTCCCCTCCCATACCTCACCCAGGATTTAGTTTTATGACTATCTAATGTGCTTATCTCCTAATATTGAATATTTTGGCTATCTCTGTTGGTGTCTATCTCCCTAATACATAACTAATAAGCACCTTGAAAGCAGGAACTACCTTGTATAAATGTTCCATCTCTTCTCTCTCCTAGCACAGTGTTCTATAGGTACACACACTTCATTGCTGAACATTTGGGAGAATTAAGAGGTAAGGCACTAAAATTTTGAATTTTGACTGGGCTCAAAAGTTGACAAAAGTCACCACCCCTATTCCTCTTCCAAATGCAGTGCCAACATATTTAATTAAGCAGCACATCTGCTGAATGGTTGTCCCTAACATCTAATTATCCGATAAATAATTCGGAGATGTTGAAACAACTAAAGTAGGGAGTGGGAAGGGAGTGCTGTAATTATTCAATGGAGATATATTAACAATCTAATTAATTTTCCCATTTAAGAACTAGGTGGGGAATAAATTGCAATGGAATGCTATTAGAGACAGTGAAGGGAAGCCAAAGCTAATGCCTTTTTTCTTATAAAACATCAGTTGGCAATGTTATTGGCATCATCTTCACAAGCCACTTATTAACTGTGTGTAAACCCTCAGACTTGTGGTGTAGGATGTGGTATATTGCAAACTTCTCACACTAATATCAAGCTGCAATTAATTCTCAATTCCATTAATTTAACCAGGCCCTTCAAGGCTCCACGATGAATTCTTCTTTTCCTCATAAGCATAAAGCTGAAGAATGTCAGAACTGAAAGGAATGTCAGAAATTGTTTATTCCAAGCCCCTTGCCCCCTTATCTTATTTATTTTGATAGTTCTGTGGATCTAAGAGCTCAGCCTTCCAGTATTGCATTTCACAACCTAGCTACAACTTCTCAACCTGTGTTTTTCATTTAATAATAACTCAAATAAAATGGTGCTTTTAAGTTTGCAAAGCCCTTTATCTATTTTATTTCATTTGGATACCTTGTTGTAATTATCTACAATTACCTTATGAGGAAGCTACCACAGGTATTATTATTTCATATTACAGATGAAGAAACTGATTCTCAAAGGGGTTAAATGACTTGCCCACAGTTACCTAGGTAGTAAGAATCAGAAGCAAGATTTGAATCCGTTTTCTTGACACAGAATCACAGAATTTCTGAGCTGGAGGGGCCTTCAATCGCCACATAATTCAACCTACACTTGGAAAAGAATCACCTTTATAACATCCAGCAAGTGGTCATCTAGTTGGTTGTTGTCTTGTTCTTGAAGAGACCCAAAATGACATCACTATGTTAGAATCAAGTTAATGTGTGCAACTGTGGCTGATCAGACCAATATGAGCTTGGAATGCTCTACCAGAGGTCTGGCAAAAATAACCCATGTGAACACTTGGGTTGGATTCTCTAAATTTGCACATCCCACATTTCTTTTGATATATTTCAATTCTACTTTGCTTATAGAGTACAACACCTTCTCTGATGAGGGCACACCATGCTGGGTGGTCCTGTGCCAGTGTCTCCATATAATCAATTCCAGAGTTCTTAAGAGAGACCTTGATAGTGTCCTTATATTGCTTTCACTGACCACCATGGTAGCTTTTGCCTTCTGTAAGTTCTCCATAAAATAGTCTTTTAAGTAAGCATACATTTGGCATTTGAACAACATGGCCAGACCATTGGAGTTGCACCCTCTGCAGTAGAGTTTGAATGCTTGGCAGTTTAGCTTGAGAGAGGACCTCAGTGTTTGGTATCTTACGCTGACAGGTGATCTTTAGAATCTTCCTAAGACAATTCAAAAAGTGGTCATCTAGTCTTTGCCCAAAGACTTCCAATGTGAGAGAATCTATTTCTCCCAAATTCTTAAAAATACCTATCATGTCCTTCCAAGTTGTCTCTTTTCAAGGTTCAGACATGCTCAACTCCTTCATACTAATATTCCCTGAACTCAATGCCCTTGATCATCATACTTGTTCCTTCTCTGGACACTTTCTAGCTTATCAATATCTTTCCTGGAATGTGGTGCCTAGAACTGTTCTACATATGGTCTGACCAGGGTAGAATTCACTGGGATTATCACATCCTTACTCTTGAATGTTGAATTGCTCATAATTTTGCCCAAGATCTTTTTTTTTCTGCATTATTCATGTAATGAGAGAAGAATCAGAGCAAAAAGGAAAAACCTCAAAAAAAAACAAAAGAAAAACAACAACAAAAATGATAGAAATAGTATGGTTCAACAGTTCTTTTTTTTCTGGATTTGGAGAGCATTTTCCATCATGAGTCCTTTGGAACTATCTTGGACCATTGTATTGCTGAGAAGAATCAAGTCTATCACAGTTGATCAACACACAATGTTGTTGATACTGTGTACAATGTTCTCCTGGTTCTGTTCATTTCACAGCATCAGTTCATGCAAGTCCTTCCAGGTTTCTCTGAAATCTTCCTGCTCATCGTTTCTTACAGCACAATAGTATTTCATTACATTCATATACCACAACTCATTCAGCCATTCCCCAATTGGTGGGAAACCCCTCAATTTCCAATTCCTTGCCACCACAAAAAGAGCAGCTATAAATATTTTTGTACATGTGGGTCCTTTTCCCTTTTTTATGATTTCTTTGGGAAAAAGACCTAATAGTGGTATCTCTGGGTCAAAGGGTATGCAAAGTTTTATAGCCCTTTGGGCATAGTTCCAAACTGTTCTCCAGAATGGTTGGATCAGTTCACAGCTCCACTAACAATGCATTAGTGTCCCAATTTTTTGCCCAAGATCTTAATAGCTTTCTTGACTGCCTCTGGATGTTGCTGAATAATATTGAGGTGGTAGACTAAAAACGGTGATATTCTTGGTACCTTCTGTCTCCTTTTCTACCACTCTGTGATGATCACTTAGGAATAGGGGGAGGGGAGGATCATATAAGACAAGGAAATTAGGAAATCAGGAAAACAAGCCCTTGAAAGTTTACCTATGACTATGATACTGAAAGGCAGCTAGGTGGTACAGTGGATAGAGTGCCAGACCTGGAGTCAGAAAGACCTTAGTTCAAATCTAGGCTCATATACTTGTTATCTATGTAACCCAGGTCAAGCTATTTAACCTTGTTTGCCTCAGTTTCCTTATCTGTAAAATGAGCTAAAAAAGGAAATGGCAAATCACTTCAGTATCTTTGCTAAGAAATTCCCAAATGGGGTCTTGAAGAGTCTGATGTGACTGAATGACAACAACAAAACAATGCTGAAAAATATGTGTAATCAAGAAGAAGATGTGAAGATAGTGAAAAGAACACTAGCCAGGGAGTCAGGAGACCCCAGGACTATCTTTAGTTCTGCTACTTTCTTGATGTGTTTTTGGTCAACTCTTTTCACTTTTGTAGGCATTGGTTTCCTTTTTGTCAAATGAAGGGATGGAGATAGATGATCTTAGTGGTCTTTTACAGATGACAGATTCTGTAGTACTAAAACAATGTGCACACCAAACTCGTCAACTTCATGAGAGCCTCAAGGAAAAGAGGGACAGTTTCTTAATTTTCTTTGTATCCCCCATAACTCCTAGTGTAGTGCTGAGTGAGCAGTACATGATCAATACATTCTGAATATTGGGCTCATTACAATATTACACGAGTAGTAGAGAGTAAAGTATTTATACCTTCAAAGGTTAAAAAACATGTATTAAATGCCTCTTTTGTCCTAGGCATTAGTGCTAAAAAAATAAAAATGAATGCTGGGAGTGATGGTGCACCCCTACAATCCTTGGTGCCCAAGAAGGCTGAGGTTGGTTGATCAACTGAGCTCTGGAGTTCTGAGCTATAGTTGGGCTAATGCTTATTAGGGGTATGCATTAAGTCTGGCACCAATATGATGAGGACCCAGGAGTGGGGGACACCCAGATTGCCTAAAGAGGCAAAATGACCCAGGTCCAAAATGGAGCAGGTTAAAACTTCCGCATTGGGGCTGGGCCAGTGAGTAATGAATGCATTTCCAGCCTGACTTAGGTAGGGAGAATATGGAGAGAGAGGGAGGGAGAGAGAGAGAGAACAATCCCTTCCTTCAAATAGTCTATTTTCTTTTTTCTTTTCTTTCTTTTTTTTTTTTTTAGTGAGGCAATTGGGGTTAAGCGACTTGCCCAAGGTCACACAGCTAGTAAGTGTTAAGTGTCTGAGGCCGGATTTGAACTCAGGTCCTCCTGACAACAGGGCCAGTGCTCTATCCACTGCACCACCTAGCTGTCCCAAATAGTCTATTTTCTACTGGGGAAGGGAGGTGGGAGGTTGGTAGGCATACAACAGGTACACAGGAAAGCAGATACAAAGTAATTTGATGAGGGAAGCATTAATAACTAGGGAAATCAGAGAAGGCTTCACAAAGGAGGCAAGACCTCTGCTGAACTTTGAAAAAAGATCTTGGCCTGAAACTTGATACCTTTAATGACGTCTGTGCAAGTTCAGTCCATGTAAACTTGTAAATATGGGAAACTGACCACATAAGTGGGATAGGATTGACATATGTTAGTAATTAAGGGCGATTAATAGGGCTATACTATAAAGAATGCTATTGCTACTTTAGCAGACAGACCTCATGAAGGCATTTTGTTCTTACTGCTGGAATATCCATATATTCTTCCCAGGCATCCCAGAAATTTAACTTCCTTGTTTAAAGTGCATTTCTCCAACTTAGTTAATAAATAAGGGGTAAAGGTATTATATGACCATTCAGACCAATTCATCAGAATGTTGTTCTTCAGTCATTCAGTCATGTCTGATTGTAACCTCATTTAGGGTTTTCTTGGCAAAGATACTGGAGAGGTTTGACATTTCCTTCTCCAGTTCATTTTACAGATGAGAAAACTGAGGCAAATAGGGATAAGTTACTTGTCTAGGGTCACATAGCTTGTAAGTCTCTGAGGCCAGATTTGAAATCAGTTCTCCCTTACTCCAGGCCTGGTACTCTGTTCACTGTGTCACCTAGTTGCCTGATTCATCAGGGTACTAGAAGTAGCTAAGGATATCAGCAAGACAAACCTCCTCTCACTGGCCCAATAGGTCTTGAGATATTGAATTCACAAACCTCTCATCAGCTGCAGGGGCCCCGAACAAACAGAAGGATATAAACCAATAGACATCTAGGCCACACAGGGTTTGGAAGACCATCTTTCATGGAGCAGTCTCCCAAATCCAGATCAGATTGTATTGGACCAGTAAGTCACATTTGGTAGAGAGGTGTCACTATCAGAGGTTGACTAGTTATGGATGGCCTTATTTTTCAAGAGTCTATAGTCATAAATCCATGCTTTTTTCTACTGGTAGATAATGTGCCCCTATGGGCAGCTAGATGGCACAGTGGATAGAGCACTGGCCCTGAAGTTGGGAGGACCTGAGTTCAAATCTCACCTCAGACACTTAATAGCTATATGACCCTGGGCAAGTCACTTAACCCCAATTGCCTCAAACATCCAGGGCCATCTCCAGTCGTCCTGATATATATCTTGTTACTGAACTCAGATAGCTCTGAAGGAGAAAGTAAGGCTAGTGACCTCGTACAGCCCTCCTTCACTTAAATCCAATTTACTGGAAGGCATGACATCACCTCCCCCAATGTCATGGTCCTCTTTGAGGAACAAAGGACAAACAACAACAACAATGTGGACCTAAATGAACCTCTTCAGGTTCTTTCTTAGAAACTCTTTCTAAACCATGGTGCCTGGCCCAGGCAATGCATTGACCAGAACTGGTCCTTCTAGTACTAGATTAATTGCACTACCACACAGGCTATGTGGCAATGGCTACTCTGCCTCGACATCACTACAAATATTGAAAGTTCCAGGGCTTTAGGCTATAAACAAGGGATAGTCAGAGGCATTCTAACTGAATAGTAGTAAACATCTGCTCCAAATAATGCTTCTGGCAGTATTAAGAGCACAATGTGACTTTCTGTACCCTATACAATAGCTGAAATATGAAGTGGTTTCCCAATGTGGCTGAGAAGTGGATGAAATTGGTTATTTGGGGCCTATCAGCCTTCAGTCTCTGCGGTCACAGTTATGGATGAAAGTGGACGGTATTTTCTTACTTCAACTCCTATATCTTGCTCTAATTGAGTGAGGATAGAATACTTCTTCTGGGGCCAGCTGGGTGACACAGGGCCTGGAGTCAGGAAGACCTGAATTCAAATCTAACTTTAAATACATACTCCCTGTGTGACTCTCGACAAGTCATTTAACTTCTATTTGCTCTAGTTTTCTCTATTGTAATTGGGAACAATAATAGTACCTACCTCCCAGGGTTGTTGTGAAGATTAAATGAGACAATAACCGCAAAGCACTTAGTACAGTGCCTGTCCCATAGTTAAGTGCTATATAAATGTTAGTTATTATTATTATTACTACTCTAATTGGGTAGCATGAAAATTTATGAAAACTTCACATGAAGTTTTCAGAAGGGCCTTGAGCCCACCAATAGTATTTGTAATGAAAATTTGATTTTGAAGGATAGATAACATGAGGAGCCTGGGAGCCCCCTGAGCAGGAGCAGTGCTTAGCACAGTGTTGGCATTTAGAAGGTGCAGGATGAATACTTGTTGACTTGCCTTATAGGACCCCTCCCACTACTGGATTTCTGGATGGTTTCTATTGAAAGGATATGGACAAGAATTACTACGGATGAGATAGTGTGGATGGGACAACACTTGTATTTGTGGAGGGAATTGCCCCAGAAAGAAATCCTTGATCCATTAAGCAGGGGTTCTAACCTGGGTTTTGTGAACTTTCTTCCTTCAATATTTTGATAACCATTTCAGTATAATTGATTTGCTCCATATTCCTATGACTTTCATTTTATATGTTTGTGTTTGGTTTTGTTTGTTTTTTGTTTTTAGTGAGGCAATTGGGATTAAGTGACTTGCTCAGGGTCACACAGCTAGTAAATGTTAAGTGTCTGAGGCTGGATTTGAACTCAGGTCCTCCTGAATCCAGGGTTGGTGCTCTATCCATTGTGCCACCTAGTTGCCCCTATTTTATATGTTTAAAAACATTCTGAGGAGTTCAGAGGTACAGAGACATTCCAAGGGGTCCATGACAGACAAAAAGTTAAAAACCTGGGGCAATTAGGTGGTGCAGTGGATAAAGCACTGGCTCTGAATTCAGGAGAACCTGAGTTCAAATCCAGCCTCAAGACACTTGACACTTACTAGCTGTGTGACCCTGGGCAAGTCACTTAACCCTCATTACCCCGCCCCCCCCAAAGTTAAAAACCCCAGCCTAATCAAATATAGAAAAGAACAAATTTCTTTCGATCAGGAAAACTAAACCCATTGAAAAATGTTACTATATTATTCTTGTTGGGCATTTTCTCCTGAGACGTTTGCTGATTAATCACATTATTATTAGTCATAAATAAAGCTATGATAGGGGCAGCTAGGTGGGGCAGTAGATAGAGCACCGGCCCTGGAGTCAGGAGTACCTGAGTTCAAATCCAGCCTCGGACACTTAACACTTACTAGCTGTGTGACCCTGGGCAAGTCACTTAACCCCAATTGCCTCACTTAAAAAAAAAATTTTTAATTATAAATAAATAAATAAATAAAGCTATGATCAATATAGCAAAATCTTACTTATTTGGGGCAGGTTTTTCTTAGACTTTGAGAGCTTCAACCCTCTAGAAGTCCTCTGGTTGTATAAAACATCAAATGATTGGGAAAGAGCTGGCATATTCCCTGGCAAGAAAGTCAGGTATTTTATACTTCAGGGCCTCACTAAACCTCATTGACACTCATTTAAACCTATAATTCTTTTTATTTTCTTTTTTTGTCTGGAAACTATGATTTCATTGTATGAATTACCAATGAGGAAACTTTCTACCATGCAGATGGGTGTCTGCTCTTCAATTTATTGTCTTAGAGAGATGTCTGGGCACTAAGAGGTTAAATGACTTGTCACACAGTCAGTATGTCTGAGGTGGCCCAGGAACCCATATCTTCCTGACTCTGCAGGCTTGTTCTTTATCTACTGCGTATCCAATATGTCATCTCAGAACAGATTAGAAGCAAGGAACTTGAAACTAGAAAGGAGTGAGGGTTAGTGGTGCGGGTAGGTAGAGATCACGGAAGGTCAAGAGTAGAACTGCTGTTAGAAGCAGATAAAATAACAACAGAAGTCACAACTGACAACCTGACCGAGGCAGGAGACAAAAACAAAAATGTAGACACAATTATATTACCACATGACAGCAATGGATGTCATTATGGTGACCCTGAACCATTGGGAGAACATTAATCCTCTGTCTGAGAAGACAAGCAAGTATAATATATTTGAGAAAACTTTCCCACCAGAAATGGTTGAAAGAAAAGAAGATTTTTGGTGCTTGAAAGACCCGTTTATACTTATCTGGAAACATCACATGTGTGGAATAACTCATTAGATGACAGTGCCAGGTCAGGGCAGGAGGACTGGAGGAACACTATTTATCAGGAAATTAGTAGCTGTCATAGTCTATGCAAACTTGGTCTCTCTTACTGTGGCCCTTTTGTTCACTTCATGTACCACAGTTCAATATTTTCTCTTTTTGATTGACTTTGCAGTTATTTTCATCTTCTCTACATTTGTTGGAATCCACCTGTAACTAACAGTTCTCATAGCTTAGACCATGATTTGGTTCTCTAAAAATCTACTGAAATATGGCTGGCGTATGGTTCTCCTTGATCTGATTCAAAAATAGTATATAGTGAAATTGAAACTTCCACCAGGGGGGCAGCAAGGTGGCACAGTGGATAGAGTACTGGCTCTGGGAGTCAGGAGGACTGGAGTTCAAATGTGACCTCAAACACTCACTAGCTGTGTGACCCTGGGCAAGTCACTTTAAAAAGAAAGGAAGAGGGGGGCAGCTAGGTGGCGCAGTGGATAAAGCACAGGCCCTGGAGTCAGGACTACCTGGGTTCAAATCTGGCCTCAGACACTTAACACTAGCTGTGTGACCCTGGGTGAGTCACTTAACCCCAATTGCCTAAACAAAAAAAAAAATAAAAAGAAAAAGAAAAAAAGAAAGAAAGAAAAAAAAAAGAAATGATCTGATGAGAAAATATTTCTAGGCTGATGGAAAACCCAAACACATTTCCACAGCAATGTACCCAAAAGGAAGGGAAAAAAGGGTTTCCAGGGTTTTTGTTGATAAGACAAGTCAAAGAGATCTCCATTCCGACATGTTTACTATCCTGTACATCAAACCTCCCCAGAGAAAAACTGACCTTCCTCTCCCTATCCACAAAAAATGTGCACATAGTAGAGGGTTCCTGTCACATGTCAGTATCCCTGGGCATGGAGATGCTCATGACATTCCTTTTCAGCTACTTCTTTGCTTTAGAGAAAATTCTCAGGCCTTCTAATAGTTTGCTGAAGGCATATCTGGAGAAATCAGCTATTCATTTAACAAATTCGATTCCACATGACATTAGTTCAATTCAGATGTCACTTCCTCAGTGAAATCCTCCCTCATTCTCCCTCACCAAAAGTTTTCCTTCCCTCCTCAAATATTCTTGGCCCATTTTGACTATTCTTTTGCTTGGCTTCCATCACATTCTACTGTTATTGTGGCAGAGTGGAAAAGAGAATTGGACCTGAAGTTAGGAAAGATCTGGTTTCAAAAGATGACCCTGCATGGGGTCATCTTATTAGCTGCATGGCCTTGGACAAGTCACTTAATCTCTCTGAAACTCAATTTCCTCATATATAAAATGGGATTAATACTAGCACCTAACTCACAAAGTTATTAAGGCTCTACTGATATAATATGTATTAAATGATGTATAATATGATTGTATAACATATTATATGATATAATATGTTAATTACTTTGTAAACTTTAAAAGTTCTAGATAGATGTTTGCTATTATTATTCTTTTCTTTTGTTTTGTTTTTTTTCGGGGCAAATGAGGGTTAAGTGACCTTGCCCAAGGTCACATAGCTACTAAGTGTCAAGTGTCTGAGGCTGGATTTGAACTCAGGTCCTCCTGAATCCAGGGCCGGTGCTTATTCACTATGCCACCTAGCTGCCCCTATTATTCTTTGTATGTATACATGTCATACCCTTCCTATTAGATTGTAAACTTCCTGAAGGAAGGGATCATATAATTTTCCATCTTTGTACCTATGGGGTCAAAACAATATCTTGGTGATAGTAAGCGCTGAATAAATGGTTGCTGAATTTAATTGATTGCATATATCATAGATGGTATTTTTGTAAATATGATATAAGATTGGACAAGTCGCTGATCCATCCCAGGTTTCAGTTTCCTCATTGGTAAGGTGAGAGGATTTAGAATAGAAAAGGGTTCTAAGCCATTTTTGTATCATAGACCACTTTGGGTCTGGTGAGGTATAGGATTAGAAAGGAAATCAATTATATGAAAATACGGTTAGCAAAATATTTTAAGTAGCAAGTAGAGTTGCTTATATTTGATCCTGGAAACCATTAGTTTATTGAATAGTGGAGTGACACAGTTAAACCTGTGTTTCAGGAAAGTCATTTTGGCAACTATATGAAGGATGAACTGGAGAGGGAACGGAATGAAAGGAGAGATTAGGAGAGAATTGCAATAGTTCAGAAGAGGTGATGAGGGCCTGAACTAAGGTGGTGGTGGCTGTGTGAATGAGGAGAAGGGTAGCTATCTAAGAGATGCAGTACAGAAAGAGGTGGCAAGTTTGGAGAACTAGTTGGAGGAGTCAAGGATGATACCAAGGAGGTGAATCTGTGTGACTGGAGAGATGGTGGTGCTCTTGACAGTAATAAGGAAGTTCCAAAGAAAAGTGTGTTTGGGGGAAAAGATAACGAGTTCTCTTTCAGACTTGTTGAGTTGGAAATGCTGACAACACATACAGTTTGAAATTTCCAGTAGGCAGTTAGTGATTCGAGTTCAGGAGAGAGAGATTAAGGTTGCATAAGGATGGTCACTAAACCCGTGGGAACTGATGCTACCACCAAGTGAAATAACATGGAGAAAAAAGAGAAAAAAGTTCAAGCTAGATATTTGGACACCTATAGTTAGTGAGCATGAAATGGATGAAGGCTCAAGCAAAGCAGCGTGAGAAGTAGTCAGATACGAGGAGAACCGAGAGAGAGAGAGAGGAGAGAGGAGAGAGAGAGAGAGAGAGAGAGAGAGAGAGAGAGAGAGAGATATGTTTCGAAAACACAGAGAAAAGAGTCTCTAGTAGAAGACGGTCAAAAGTATCAAATGCTGCAAAAACCAACGACTGAGAAAAGGTCATTAGACATCAATTTGGAGATCACTGGTAATTTTGAAGCAAGAAGTTTCAATTGAATGAGGCGGTCAGAAACTGTATTGCAGAGTTTAGAAGAGAAAGAAAAGAGAAGTGGAGGCACAAAATGCAGTGGGACAATAGCTAGTGGGGATGATAGGATCTAGTAAGGAGTTTTTTTAAGGAGGGAGGAGAGATAGGCATGTTTGTAAGCAGAAGGGAAGAAATTAGAATATAGGGAGAGATTAAAGATTAGGGTCGGGCAGATGACTGGTGGCAATCTGCTGGAAAAGATGGGAGGGGATGGAATTTGGGTACGTAAGGAAATAGTCATGGCAAGAAGAAGAGTCATCTCTTCATCAGAGACTGGAGTGAAGGAAGATATGGAGGAGATGATGTTAGAGGGATGTCATATGAGGAGAAAGGGAGAATAAGGAGCTCTTGGCAAACAGCCTCAATTTTTTTGGCCAAGTATGAAGTGAGGTCAAGCATTGCAGATAAATGATGGGCTAGCCCCTGAATTGAACAAGCAGAGGAGATCAGGCTGTATTCTATTTGAGAAATTGAACTGTACTTTCAAGGGTCAAAGTTCAAATTGCTTGCTGCCAAAACAAACCAAATCAAAACAAAAAAACAACTCTCTCTCTCTCTTTCTAAAACACTAATATTTTTCTGGACATGGTTATGTGGTTGCAAATCATGGAGCACTGTGATATCACAAAACATCAAAATCACAAGTAACCCAAAACACAGTGTAAGGATATATGTTGGGTATAAGTAGACTATAGCATAGTCAGTGACCTCAGATAGCTTACAGTCTAGGAGAGAGCATAAAACAAATATATACATAATTATAATGAAAGTTAATAATGTACACAATAAGTATACTATTTATAATATATAAAATTATATATAACAAAATAACATGTGCACATTGTTATTGTTTAAGTCATGGCCAACTCTTCATGACTCCATTTGGAGCTTTCTTGGCAGAGATATTGGAACAGTTTTGCCATTTCCTTCTCCAGCTCATTTTAGAAACAAGGAAACTGAGGCAAACAAGGTTAAGTGACTTCCTCAGGGTCACACAGCTAATAAGTGTCTGATGCCATATTTGAACTCAGAGAGATTAGTCTTCCTAACTCCACTCCTGGCACTCTACCCACTTTTCCACCTAACTGCACAGGAGATGTTCAAATTGCTACTTATATGGTAGCTTCAAGAAAGGACAGATCATTAGTAACTGGGAGGGTGAAGGGAGGATTCACAGAAGTAAAGCCAGTTCCATAAGAGATAAGAAGCTCTTAAGAATGAAATTCTAGACACAAATGATTCCAAAGAAGAAGAAAAGGGGAGCTTTCTGTGGAAGCTTATTTTAAAAACACCAACACTGATTTTTTTTTTGTTTGTTTCTCTAGAAATATTATTTCTCCAGCCCCTTTCCAAGATTTTCCGCCTTAGTCAAGTGGGAGGAACAAAAGCAAAGGCTTTCCTTTGAATGATGTAAGAGTGGTAACCAAGCTTAACTCTTATCTTAGAGAGTCATCACTGCCTTCCCACCTACCTGGAGTTATTTACCCACCCAAGGACAGCATTTTTTCTTTTGAAATTGAAGATTAAGATATTCATCATAGGGTGGGATTTTTAAAAATTGTTTAATATTTGGGGTTTTAAAAAATTAATTTTGTTTTGTTTTGTTTTCTTTTTCTTTTTCTTTCTTTTTTTTTTTGCTGGGCAATGAGGGTTAAGTGACTTGCTCAGGGTCACATAGCTACTAAGTATGAAGTGTCTGAGGCCAGATTTGAACTCAGGTCCTCCTGAATCCAGCGTCAGTGCTTTATTCACTGTACACCTGGCTGCCCCCTTACTTTAGTTTTAAGTTCCAAATTCTATCCCCTCCATCCTTTCCTGTCCTTGAGTCTGTAAACAAAATATAGGTTATACATGTGCAATTACATAAAACATTTCCATATTTGTCATTTTGTATAAGAAGACTTGAATAAAAGAAAAGGAAGGAAGGAAGGAAGAAAGAAGGAAAGAAAAGAAGAAAGAAAGAAAGAAAGAAGGGAGGAAAGAAAGAAGGAAAGAAAGAGCAATCATGCTTTGGTCTGTGTTCAATCCATTATCAGTTCTTTCTCTGGAGGTGGATACTATGCTTCATCATTAGTCCTTTGGGTTGTCTTGGATCATTGTATTGCTGAGAATAGTTAAGTCAATCACAGTTCCTCATCCCAAAGTATTGTTACTGCATACAAAATTCTCCTGCTTCTGTTCACTTTACTAAGCATCAGTTCATGTAAATATTTCCAGGTTTTTCTGAAATCATCCTGCTTGTCATTTCTTATAGCACAATAATATGCTATTACAATTATATACCATAGCTTGTTTAGCCATTCCCCGATTAATAGGCATTCCTTTGATTTCCAGTTCTTAGCCACCACAAAAAGAGCTGCTAGAAATATTTTTGTACAAATAGGTCCTTTTCTCCTTTTTTAAATGTCTTTGGATATAGACCTAACAGTGGAATTTCTGGATCAAAGGTTATACACAGTTTTATAGACCTTTGGGCATAGTTCCAAAATTGCTCTTTAGAAAGGTTGGATCAATTCACAACTCCACAATTTTAAAGGAAAATATTAAAGGAAAAGTGGTTCAAGCTAAGGAACTGAGTAATTTTGGAATGTTAACTCAAAACCTTATTTTAACATATTAGAATTTTTATTCCTTGTTCAAGATTTCTACAAACTTTATATCAAATCTTCTTGGGGCAGAGTATTGGAAGTCATGGAGGACTATGCCAGTTTGGACACATCTCACCCCCCACCCCAACAGCTAGAAAGTGATTAGATATAGATTAATGTAAAATTCAATAAAATTATATCTGGAAGACTCAAGCCTACATTGCAGAAGAGACCAAAATGAATGACTAGAGAACTAATTCGCTGAAAAGTGTACAATTTTAAACAACAATGTCAAGAAGATGGAGCTAAGGGAAGGTTAAGTGAGATTGAATAGATAAGTGCTGATCTGGTAAGAGAGTCTCAAGAAGTAGAAAGCTCAGAATGATGATGGTTGAGACTATCTCAGAAAGCAAAGTATAATGAAAAAGACTTTTAAACTATGTTGGGCAGAGGCATAAAGTCCAAGAAGGGGTGTGCTGGAGCCATGTCAAACATGTTCCAGAAATTGGATTGTAATTTTCAGTGTGAACATTTACACCTTGGAAGTCAGCAAAGCTTACAAAGCAAGGCTTCATTTATAGTTTTGTTGATTACATAGACTTAATCAAGTGATGGAGAAAATGTTACTAACACAGATTAAACATAAAGGTATGTCACAGGTACATTTTTTTTTTCCCAGAGAGCCAGTTGTTAAAAATTTGCCAGCATATCCCTGGGTTAGGGCCAGGGTAGATGACACAGTGATAATGGATGACAGAGAGCATAATTATTTGATTCTGATTGTTTTGTTTTGTTTTGTCAAGGAGTATATCTTTGGACTGGGAAAGAGACAATAAAATGTGGTTAGTAGGAAGCTGAAACCTGAAATAAAGATATGGTAAGAGATCATCCTCAGTGAATTCAAGTCTTTAGCCCTCATTCAACTACATTCTAGGGTAGCGGGAAAACCCAGCAGAAGTATTTGTTGAGCTTGTGTCAGTGATCAAAGGCAAGTCTTGGGGGGAAGATGACAAGTTCACTTTGGGAGATGTTAAATTTGAGATGATGGAGAGAAAAAAGGACATCCAAAGGGAGATCAGTAAAAAGGTGGAAATCAAAGGCCATCTTAATGCAGTTGACCTACAGGAGAAGGAAGATAGCAGCTCCTGGAAGAGCCCTAACAAAGACCGCCAACTCTGAGGTTGGCTAGGTTGGTTTTCCTCCATTGGTTCTTTACTGTGTAATGACATAATGGGATTTAGCAGATACTCAAGGACCCATCTGGAGATTAATCTAGACTGATTGAATCAAGTGAGAGTGATTAACTGCTGATTAGCCTACTTCAAGTTAACTGGATTGTAATCACACCTGGCTAGCCCTTAAGAAGGTATTGTTCTCAGAAGCTAGACTGTGAACTCAACTTGAGAACACCTTCAAAACCAATGGATTTGGATGATGCCAACCAATCAGCTTGAAGCAGTGTGTAAGGACCGCCTCTGTTCTAGGCCTATAAAAAGCTTCCACAATCAGCTTGCTAGAGAGTTCCTGATTAAAGCAGGCTCCTGGAGGAGGACTTGAGGAAGAACCCATCCAGGCTGGAACTCTAGGCTAGATAGGCTTTTTCTTAACTTTCTGAACTCCTTGTGAATACCTGTATGCTTTAATAAATGTTTAATGCCCAAAGACTGGTGCTAAAGCTTCTAATTTAAGGTGATCACAATTTAGATTTTAAACATCACAACTGTGACTACTCAGCTGAAAGTATTGACAGAAAACAAGAGAGTTGGGTCATTGAACAGCTATGTAGCTCTGGGAAGTCTGGTTAAAGGATTTTCCCATTGTGCCTAGGTAAATGTTTCCCTATGTTGTATATGTTCAAAGGAAAGTTTTAAGCATTGGGCCATACTGTAAATTGCCTGATATTGTAGGCTGTTGTCATTTGTCCTTCATTCTCAAAGAAGACCAAAACATCAAGGGAGGTGATGTCATGACTTTACTGAATTGGATTTAAGTGAGGGAGGACTGTGCAAGGTCACCAACCTCACTCTTTCCTCAAGAGCCAAGATATATGCAGGATGACTGAGATGGCCCATGATGTTTAAGGTAATTGGGGTTAAGTAGCTTGCTCAGGGTCATGTAGCTTGTAAGTGTCTGAGGTGAGATTTGAACTCAGATCCTCCCAACTTCAGGGCCAGTGCTCTAGCCACTGCAATACCTAGCTTCCCCTAGACTTTTCAACATCTTCTCGATCTTCCCTGTTGTCTAAGCCACACTTTTGTTGGGTAGCATGTGAAACCATGAGGAAGCAGAGGGCAGTCAGTAGGACCCTGACCAACTAGAGCTCTGGGGAGAGGTCAGGCATAGGGAAAGAGAGATGATAATTATCTACATAGAGGTCATGATTAGAGCCATTACCTTGGATATAGTAAAAACATGTAGGGAGGAAATTCATTTAGCGCATAACTATCAAGCATCTATTTTGTGGAACTAGTTATACTCTGGATCAGAGATACAAAGATGTACTCTTTGCCTTTCAGGAATTTACATTTTGGGGATATGACAAAACACATACATAAATAACTGCCATTTAAGTTAGTATGTGATAAGTGCCATAAGAATGATATAGATATGAAGTGTTTTGGTGTTGGAGTGGTTTGCCATTTTCTTCTCCAGTTCATTTTAAAAATGAGGGAAACAGACAAAATGTTAAGTGACTTGCCCAGGGTCACACAGCTAGTAAGTATCTCAATCCAGATTTGAACTCAGGTCTTCCTGACTCCAGGCTCAGCACTGTATCCACTATGCCACCTACCTGCCCTAGCTAACATTTATATAGTGCTTACTATGTGTCATGCAATGTGCTAAGTGCTTTGCAATCATTATCTCATTTGATCTTCACAACAACCCTGAGTGGTAAGTGCTATTATAAACCCCATTTTACAGATGAGGAAATTGAGGCAAATAAAGGTTCAGTGACTTTCCCAAGGTCACACAGCTAGTGTGCTAGGTGTGTCTCAGGTGGTCTTTTCAGTTGGGGTTAGTGACTGATGAGTGAGAGCCCTGTGGCCCTCCTTGCACTCCGTTTTCATTTGAATGGGACAGAGAGAATCACACAGGATAAGCAGTCATGGAGGGATTGAGATCTGTCACAGATCTCTTTATATTATCTTTCCCCTCAAACCTACCCTTCTGATAAAATTGCTTCTTACTGTTGAGAGCATCACTATCCTTCCAGTCACCCAGGTTTTCACAACCTTGTGTCATCTTTGACCCTTCACTTTCATTCACCTCACTGGTGTTTATATATCCAATCAGCTGTCATCTTCTTGTCTCTACCTCCACATCTCTCATATCCATTCTCTTCTCTCCATTCACACAGTCACCACCCTAGCTCAGGCTCTCACCACCTCTCACCTGTAATATTGCAACAGCCTCTAATTGGTTTCTCTGCCTCAGGTCTCTTCCCACTCCAATCCATTCTTCACATGGCTGCCAAAGTGGTTTTCTTAAAGGGCAGGTCTGACCATGCCACTCCCATACTTAATAAACTCCTAACATTTTATTATCTCTAAGTTCAAATATTATCTCATCTTCATCTCATTCTTTTTTAGTTTCTTTCCTCCTTATTGGGTCCTTTGGGGGGTTATTTTTTGTGTAAGTTATTTAATATGCATAATTATTAGTACAGTACTACATGTATATAATTTATAAATAAGTAAGTAGACACTTTTTTTTTTTTTTGCGGGGCAATGGGGGTTAAGTGACTTGCCCAGGGTCACACAGCTAACAAGTGTCAAGTGTCTGAGGCCGGATTTGAACTCAGGTACTCCTGAATCCAGGGCCGGTGCTTTTATCCACTGCGCCACCTAGCTGCCCCCAAGTAGACACATTATTAAGGGTACTTACTTGATGTTCGTAGGTTGTTGTTTTTTACTGAGATCACTGCTTTAGATGCCTCTGTTGGTAGATTACATTGTGCTGTTTGTGCCAAGTCCTGGACCATGGCAGAATCTCCTGAATGGTATCTATAAAGACTCAGAGGGGTTCAGCCTAACAATCCATGCAGAAAAACCCAATAATACCCTTAATACCAAACCTACATTGAGGATAGAATGATACATTATGAGAGCTATGAGATATTATCTAATTCAAGTTTCTCATATTACAAATGAGGAAACTGAAGTCCACAGAAATTACATGGTCACATCATTAGCATAACATATTCAGTACAATGTAACTTCCCTTTCCTTCACTGATTTCCAATTCTGGTGCCTTGTTGTGGCATGAAGTCATCACTGGATACTTATAGGACATACCAATATAGTAGGAATGCCAGCAGGTCCTACCAAGTTAGAAAAGCTTCAGGTGCCAACTTGGTGTTAGAATGTTTGTCTGTGGTCTGACACTCGCCTGGCTAAGTATTGAGAACGTTGCTGGAAGGTTGGTTATCAGATGATGCATTCATTTCACCATAGAAACTTGTAAAAGTTTGCTGCAATCTTCACCAAAGGCGAGAATGCCCAGACAGATGAATCCATGTATTTTTTGGAGTATCGAACGACCTTTGCATGATTCAGAAGGCATATCTTGATCTTGGAATGCTTCATGAGAAACATCAATTACTATTGTACAGAAAAGATCAAGGATTCCAGTTGGTTGACAAAGTCTTCTTGGTTAAAAAAAAAATGCCCAATAATTTGCTTCATTTTCAGTCAAAAAATTTCAGTTTTTTATTTCATGCACACACAGATCTATAAGGACACACATACATATAGTAGGGAAATTAAGTGTTTTATGCTGATTCTACATCCATTGAGTGTCAAGCTTCCCATTATCCTTGAGAGTAGGGACTGGCGTTTATCTTTATCTGAATCCCTAGCACCTGATACAGTTCCTGGCACTAAATAGATGCTTAATAAATGGTTTTCCTTTTCCTTTCTCCTTCCTTCCCTCCTTTGCAACCTTGGTGCTTATCCCAGTGCTTGGCACATAGTAGGTGCTTAATGAATGCTCGTTGACCTATTCATTGACTGAATAGAACTCACATCTATGATCTTAGAAGGTAATGATATCACTCCTCCCCTGCGCATGTGCACACACACACACACACACACACACACACACACACACACAAGTGAACAATCCTCCACAAGAGACCTACACACTTAGTACATCCTCATCCCTGTGCCACATTGGCCTAGGTAGGGCTCCAATCAAGGATGCTCAGGGTTTGCCTTGCATCAGCAACTCCTCCCCTTCCCCTCTCCCGGATGCTGTTTCTTGCCTCCTGTAGTTCTCCTTTGCTCCCGGTAGGTGGCGGTCCACCCACCACTGTCCCTCAAAGCTTCTATTTCTTGCCATCATCTCTTTCTATTTCACTGTGGTCTGCAGTTCAGCTCTCCTCCACCAGATGGTTCTTTGTTGACAACCCTATGTTACCCCAATTGTCTTTCAATACAGTTTGCCTCCTCTCTCCCAGAACCTAGGCAATGTCTCTGCTGCTTAATAACATACTACATGCTCTCTCTGATGAAGCAATAGGCTTATTCAAATTACCTGTAGCTGAATTCCAGCAGGGAAGGATTACAGTATAAACCCTTGCTATTTAGGACTTGAACTCCGGTCTTCTGCCTAGAGGCAGATGGGTGTCATGGTGGAGAGAATATTGCACCTGGAGTTAGGAAGAGATGAGTTCAAAGCTGCCCTCAGACATTACTAGCTGTGTAACTTTGGGCAAATCACTTAACCTCCTGCTGCCTCAGTGTCCTCATCTGTAAAATGGGGATAATAATCGCATCTACCTCCAGAGTCGTTGGGAGAATCAAATGAGATATTTGTGAAGTACACAGTTCCTGGCACAAAGTAGATGCTTAATAAATGCTTGCTCCCTTCCCTTCCTCTGTCTTCTCCTCCAGCGTTCCTTCCACTATAACACAACCATACATGAAAAATCTCTAATAATGAATGTATTTCTGAAAATTGCCTTCTGATATGTCTACCTAACAGTCTGGAGAGGGCAGAAAACCCTTTTAGTGTTTATATCTGGTGTATTTTGTCACTCATTTTTATTTGTTCCACCTACTATTTTGCCTTCTAATTAGTTTTATGTTCATGAAGATACTTTTCTGGAGTAGAGCTGGGTTTTTTTCTTGTTTGTTTTGGTTTTTTTTGGGGGGGGGCAATGAGGGTTAAGTGACTTGCCTGGGGTCACACAGGTAGTAAGTGTTAAGTGTCTGAGTTCAGATTTGAACTCAGGTCCTCCTGAATCCAGGGCCAGTACTTTATCCACTGTGCCACCTAGCTGCCCTTCAAAGTTGTTGTTTTTAAATTTTTTTAAATTTTATTTTAAATTTAAATTTAATTAAATTAATTTTTTTTTGGTGGGACAATGAGGGTTAAGTGACTTGCCCAGGGTCCTCCTGAATCCAGGACCCATGCTTTATCCACTGCACCACCTAGTTGTCATAGAGTAGAGTTTTTAATGACCCTTTTAAAAACACCTAACGTTTATAATAGAACTTTATAATTTGCAATTGGATTATTGGGGATGCTCCTGGAATTTGCATGTATTTGAATAATGCTGCACATTAATTTCACAGAAATGCAAAGTTGGAAGGGACATCGGAGGTCATCAGGCCATAATCATACTTGAAGAAGGAATCTCCTCTATGTGACAAATGGTCATTCAGCCTCTATATAAAGATCTTCAATAATGATAAATTTAGTAGCACTACTAGGATCTGAGAGGTGAGATAGCAATGAAGATAGGACACTAGATCTGACATGAGGAAAACTGGGTTTCAAATCCTATCATAGTCACTTATGAACTATGAGACACTCTGTGCATTGGTATCCTCTTCTGAAAAAAATGAGAGGATTTTACTCAACGGTCTCTAAGATTCCTGCCCTCTCTAAATTTATGATCCATTTTTGGACAACTCTAATTGTTAAGGAGTTTTTCTTATATAACCTAGGCTTCAATTCTGGAACATTGTGTATAATACCCTTCTAATTGGTGGGTGACTCCACGATGCCTGCCTACCTGGAGAGCAGAATTATTTGGAGAGCTTTGAAAAGGAGAGAGACCCCTCATTTCTGCTTCAAGAGAGAGAGACACATGGGGTTCTAGACTCTCTTTAAGACTTGCTAGGGGTGGGGGAGGGGGGGGAAGCAGGAAAACTTTTTTTGCAGTCATGTAAGGGAAAGTTAGCTCCTTAACATTTCCATGATTTCCAGCTCTATTCCCTAGAGAGGTCAGGGAATTTCCCCTGGATGAGATTAGGACCTCTTTCTTTGTTGAGCAATATTTCAGCTCTCTCTCATTTAAAGAGCTTATTCAGTCTTATGTATTTTCTGGTATAGAAATTCCCTAATTTTTACTGGATAAATGAATTTACTCACTATTCAGTGTTTGTGATAGACTTCTGTAAGTAGCATCTGGTGGGAAGGAGTCACGTGTACTAGTGTATTCTTGGGTTACCCTCCTTCTTTAAGAGATAGTGACCAGTGGCTTTGTTGCTTTTGAACCTAAAAAAAAAATCATACCCCTAGATCAGAAACATTTAGAGGGCTGAATAGATATTGTAGTCTGGTGCCCTTTTCAGAGGAGAAGAAAGAACTTAGCTTTATGGTTTCTTTTTCTGCTCCCTTCCAGGCAGGAATCAAAGTCTTCCTTGGAGAGAGATGGGCAAGATCCCCACCCCTTTCTCCAAATATCAATTCATGCCTCCCTGAGAGCTGCATTTAGACAACCTATATGGATATTTACTTTTTTATGGGCAACACACATATCTTTACTTACATCAAGCATAAACCTGCTTCCTAGTAACTTTCACCATTTCTCTAGTTCTTTTTTTTTTTCATTTCATTTCTCCTAGTTCTACTCCCTAAGGCTATCCAGACAAATCTAATCCCTCTTCCCATAAAAAGGAAAAGTTACTAAAAATCAAAGACATATCTGTTGGTTCATAGAGTTGTAAAGTGTTAAATGCTATTGATCCTTTCACTATCAAAGTGACCAAATATATTTTCCTATTTATTATGTGTAATATATATTTGGAACATAACAAGGAACAGGCACCATACTTGAAGGGAATTATTTGGGTCCTAAAAAGTTCACATCTGTGAGGCTTTCTAACTTGTTTATTAAAGCAAAGTGATGAACTATGGAAGGGTAATATGTTGTCACAAATTTTATTAATAAAGAAAAAAGCAAGAGGTGTAAGAAAAAATAAAGCTGTGAGCTTTGGGTCATGAGTATTCTTTATCATTTATGGTGAAGATTTAAAAATACCTTTGCTCAAATTTTCCCAAGACATTCTACCCAGGGGCAGTATTAACCAATGATACCGGAAGTGAAAATGCAGAGTTCTAATTTCATCTCTAATCTGACATGCTTTCTTTGCTTTAGGTCAATCCCCCTATCTCTTTAAACACAAAGCAATGCATCCAGCTTTTTCCTCTCTACTTTGACAAGATTAACTGGATAACTGCCAAATATATAGTTTGTTATACAGAAACAACATTAAGCTCTAAATTGTGGGTTCTGCCTAACATCAAATGAGTTAGTCTTGGCAAGTATGATTATAGGGTCTCTCAAACCATGCAGAATATATAGATAGAATCAGGCAGAGCGAACAACCTCTGCTCCAGGATCGGAGTTCACTAATGTTCACTAGTGCTGCTTCTGTTGACTCTTTACAGAAGCTTAGAACACCAAATATTGGAAAGAACTTTAGTTGTCACCTAGTTCATTCCCTTCATTGAAAAGAGGATGAAACAGGCACAGAGGTAATTTTGTTTATCCCATCCCTCACTTTTAAATTTTTGTTGATTACTTTTGCTTTTTACATCACCTTCATTTCTAACTATATGCCTCTACCTTCTTCTAACCAGTGAGCCATTTGTAACAAAAAATAAAAAAGGAGAAATCTCATCAATATATCAACCAAGTCTGAAAGTGTATGCAATGTCCCATACCCACAGTTCACCTAACTCCAAAAAGAAGAGGAGGTACATTTTATCTTCTCTTCTCCAAGGCCAAGGTTGGTAATTAGAATTATCCAGAATTTAGTTTCATTTTTTTTTTACCATTTACATTGTTAGAGTAATCATATATATTGATTTACTTTACTTTTATGAATTTTTCAAATTCATAATTCTTACAATACAGTAATATTCCATTACATCCATTTAGCACAATTTCTTTAGCCTTTCTCTGATGATGGACATCTAATTTGTTTGCTACTACAGAAAATATTGTTATTGTTATTTTGGTATATATACAATCTTTCTATCTTTGAAGTCCTTGGGGTATATGTCTAGCAATGAGATCTCTGATTTATCAATAAGATTTTAATCATCTATTAGTATAATTCCAAATTCCCTCCTAGAATGGTTGGGCCAATTTGGAACTCTAGCAACAATATGTTATTGTCTATCTTTCTGCAGCTCCCATGACATTTACTATTTTTTTCTTTTGTCATCTATGCCAATTTGCTACTAATCAATTCATTTTACAGATGAGGGAAGTGAAGAACAAGCATGGGAAAGTTTTTTGCCCAAGTCCATCCGACTACATAAAATTGGAGTTGGTATTTAAATGTGGGTCTTCTGACTTGCAATATTCTTTCTACCAAGCTTCCAGAGTTATGACATCTCAGATTTTGGACCTCAGAGTTGATTCGGGACAATTTTTTATTATTTATTTTAAACATTCTTTTCATTTTAAATTTTGAGTTCCAGATGCTCTCCCTCCCTCACACCCCTCCCCTACTCACTGAGAAAAGAAACAGCATGATATCAATTATACATGTGAAATCATGCAAAACATATTTCCATATTTGGGACAATTTCTAATCTTATGTTCCAGAAGATGGTGCATCTATGAAGGGGAGGGAAGTCACCTTTTCTCAGCCATCACCATATCCCCCAGTATAAGGTGTCAGGCATACCCCTGGAGTATTTGCCTCCCTTAAACCTATAAAGCAGTTATCACCATCACAGAACCTAAAGAATAGGGAAAACAATGGATGGGAAGGAGAGCATGCAGCAAAAAAGAATATCAGAACTAGAAAAAAGCCTGAGAGATTATCATCTAGTTTCCTTGTTATAAAAGAAGTAAGCCATTTCATACCCAATGGTGAATTAGATGAGCCCTTCTAGTAACATCTGCCTTCATTTCTAAACCCACTCTTACCACCACCTCAACTGGGCTGAATAACTTGATATTTTGCCAAAATATGATTAATTTCCTCACACCAGCAGGCTTTGGAAAAATCATCGTCTTTGACTGGCTCCTGCTTCCACTTGAAGCATATAAGAGACTTCCTGTTTTAGTTATAAATGACTTAGTTTTATAGCTCTCTGTGTGTTGGGTGTCTTACGTTCATTGTTCTGCCTTGTTTCTGACCTAATTGCTTTTTCATTTACCTCTGTTTTCTGTCCCTTATTCTTAAGGTTCTTTTCAGGACATTTCTATAGTCTAGTTTGCTCCCTGACCATTGGTTTCCAATCATGCCTTGATGCTCTTGATGCTTTACTGCCACCCCTGTCTTCTCTGTATGGAGATTATCCCTGGTTCCAGCATGGCACCTTCAAATGTGCCATGTTACTGCTGGGTCTTGTTCAGTTGACCAATTCAGTGTTGTTGTGCTCTAGAAAACCCTCTGGCTTTGGTAAATGCCTTTTGTGCCATCAATAAACATTTATTAAATGAGCACTGTATGGGGGGGAGGACAGAGGTGAATTAAACACAGTTCCCCACAGTCTCTAAGACAGGAAAAGACAGACACAATGACTACAATACAAAGGAGCAGTCCCTATTTTTGAGGGCAAATCTTTTTTTATTTTTATTTTTTTGCATTTCTCTGGTTTCTGCCTGGAAATATATGCTCTAGGGACCCTCATAATACTAATAGGCTGAGAGAAAGTAAGACAGTGTTGAAAGTGAAAGGAATGTAGTGAATTATGAGGTTTTATTAAATTATATTTTTCTTTTTCTCATTTTAAAAGCATTTATTTTTACTTTCTATCCCTTGCTTCCCTATGGGGGAAAAAAAGGAAAAAAATCCAACTAAAACCCTTGTAAGAAATTCCCACAATGGCAATATTTTTAAATGTTTGTCTCATTCTGTGTATTCAGTCCATCTGAAATGTCAGGATTCTAGGTCCTCTGGAATCATAGGTAATCATTGCATTGACCAGAGTGCTCAGATCTTTAAAAGTTGTTTCTCTTCTTCTAACAACAGTATTCCAGTACAAGTCATGACATTAACCTGATGTCATGGTGCTCTTTGAGAATGAAGGACAAACAACAACAACAACATTGTTGCGATTTTGTAAATTATTCTCCTGGTCTTGCTTAGTTTAGACTAGTCTTGCCCAGTTTTCTAAAACTATCCTTTTCATCATTTCTTATGGTGCAACAGGATTATTATACATTCACATACTTAAAAATTGCTCTGCCACTCTTTAGTTTATGAGCACCTTCCTAATTCCAGTTCTGTGCTGATGGTTTTTTAAAAAATTTAATTGTTAAGAAATAAATTATAGGGCAGCTAGGTGGTGGAGTGGATAGAGCACTGGCCCTGGATTCAGGAGAACCTGAGTTCAAATATGACCTCAGACACTTGATGCTTACTAGCTGTGTGACCCTGGGCAAGCCACTTAACCCCAATTGCCTCACCAAAAAAGAAAAGAAAAGAAAGAAATTGTACTCCCTGACAGGACCAAACCACCACATATATCAATATATAATAATAACAATAATAATAGTTAGCATTTGTATAGCACTTTAAGACTTTCAATGTGCTTTTACATATGTTATCTCAACTGAGATAATATATGTAAGAATACATGGCATAAGAGAGAACCAATTAAGCAGGAGTTACCCTGCCTGGGAGAAATTTCCCTCTCTCTTGGGCATCCAAAGACTTGTCAGAGCTCAACCAGTGAGGAAAAGAAGAAACTGTAAGGCCTTCTCTTGAGAGGAGATGCTAGAGCAAAGATAGAGATGCCTCAACTCTGTCTCCTTCATGAATTATTATGAAATCGGAGTAGGGATGGGGACTCGAACAATCACACTTCTCTGCCAATGGCTTCTGGGAGAACTTATTCCTGAGAAAAGCAATGTGTGGGGCAAAACTGCTGGTAGTGGAGATGCCTTCGCTTTATTTTTGAGTGACATTGGTTGGAGATTTATTACTGCATTTTTTTTTAAGTGAGGCAATTGGGGTCAAGTGACTTGCCCAGGGTCACACAGCTAGTAAGTGTTAAGTGTCTGAGGCTGGATTTGAACTCAGGTACTCCTGACTCCAGGACCGGTGCTTTATCCACTGCGCCACCTAGTTGCCCTCTTACTGCATTATTTTAAAGACAATTTCTTGAAGTATCCTTAATGAGGTTGTGAGCTTTTTTTTTCCTCGTGAGTCATGCAGAATGGAGAAGCAACTAGGAATCTTAATGGGAAATGAAGCAGGAGCTTTATTTTTGGAGATTTTCCCAGAGAACCAATCAGGGCCACAACAAACCAAATCTACAGAAAATTGATGGAAAGTTATATATGATTTTACTTTAACATTTAAAAACCATTGGTTGGAATCTAGGGGAACTTGGACCAGAGTGGTAGAAGTGGGTGAAGAGGGGACAGGCGCTTGCTGCTGTTAGGGTCACTTCCTAGACTGTCTATAGCTGCATCAATCAGCTCTTTGCCCAAGAAATGAGAGTACTCCTTGGGGGTACCCTTCCACCCAACAGAGGGGTTATACCCTTCCATACTTTATAAGTAGAAATCAGTCTCATTTTCCTCTCTATGTAAACTTGAAAGAAATAGCTACAAAGTGCTATAGAGGGGATAATGACCTTTTTCTAGAATCTCTAACACATTGAATTAGAAGTGTTAACAGCTACATGAGCTTGTTTTATCCCCCTACCAGAAAATAAGATCTTTGAACACAAGTATTGCATCTCATTTAATTTTTTCTTATGTAGTGCCTAGGTAGATACAATTCTCTGCACACAGTTTTCTCTCTCTCTGTCTCTCCATATACATGCACACATGTAGACATGCACAGCATAATACATGTATATGTATACATATAGATACATATGTGTGTATATTTGTACTGTGATAAAATGTACAGATGAGAGAGGACAATCACTGTAGGTTGATGGGGTTTAGAAGTGGAGATCAGGGTATGACTCCATGAGTGAAGTTATATGAACTGGGCATTAAAGAAAGATTGGACATAGACATGATAAAAGAATGATTAGACATTAGACATAGCAGTAGGAAAGTGAGGGCCATTCTGTAGAGGGGATACTTGTTCAGGGACAGATTGGATTAGATAACCTTCTTCTTCTTCTTTTTTTTTTTTTTTTTAGTGAGGCAATTGGGGTTAAGTGACTTGCCCAGGGTCACACAGCTAGTAAGTGTTAAGTGTCTGAGGCTGGATTTGAACTCAGGTACTCCTGACTCCAGGGCCGGTGCTTTATCCACTGTGCCACCTAGCTGCCCCTGGATTAGATAACCTTCTAATACTGGGATGCTTGTATTTTGTAAATTAGGCCAGGCAAAATTATCTAGTTTGTTTACAACACCTGACCAAATGAACTAGAACAAAGGATCAAGAGCTGAAAGGGACCTCAGAGACAATTTTGTGTGTGTGTGAGGCAATTGGGGTTAAGTGACTTGCCCAAGGTCACACAGCTAGTAAGTGTCATTTTAGAGCCAAACTAACCTAGGTGCAGAGAGTAGCTGCCAGACCTTCACTCCCTTTATTGCTATGTAGAGACAGCCATATAAATGTGTCTATACATAGTCACTGAATTGCTGGTAAAACAGATGAGAACAATAAAAGGATGATAGTATTTCTCCTTTTTTAAACTACAAGGACATTTTTATATATTTTTTTAGTTCCAAATTCCCTCTCTCCCCCTCTCTTCTCCCTGACCCAATGAGTAGACAAGAAAATTAAACCCTATTATGCTTGTATGTATAGTCATGCAAAACAAATATCTGCAATAGCCATGTTTAAAAGAAAAGAAAGAGAATACACTTCAATTTGTGCTCTAAGTCTATGAGTTCTCTATCTGGAGGTGGATAGGCATGTGAATTGCGGTAGCCCATTGTGTTGATTGGTTCCTAAGTCTTTCAAAGTTGATTATCTTTACAATACTGTTGTTATTATGTAGATTGTTCTCCTGGTTCTACTCACTTCACTCTGTATCAATTCATACAGGTCTTCCCAGGTTTTTCTGAAGCCACCCCCTTTATCATTTCTTATAGCACAATACTAATCCATCACATTCATATACCATGACTTGTTCAGCTATTCCCCAATTGACTGGCAGCCTCTCAGTTTTCAATTTTTTGCCACCACAAAAAAAAAAAGAGCTGCTGTAAATATGTTTGTACATATGAGTCCTTTTCTTCATTTAAAAAATCTCTTTAAAGGTATAGACCTAGTAGCAATATTGCTGGTCAAAGAATATGCACAATTTAATAGCCTTTTGGGCATAGTTCCAAATTGCTTAAGTAAGGATGATATTATTTCAATCATCTTTGCAATTAAAGATAATCATTTTAATCATCCATTCCATGATCTGATCCTTTGCTTTGATGACTTAGTTTGTTTATGCAACACATTACAGTATCATTGACTTTGAGGATTAGAAAGTGCCTCAGTGCCCATCTAGCCCAGCCCATACAGAAAAGAAATCCACACAGCAACGAATTTGTCTGGAAGACCTTTGATAAAGGGGAATCCATCACTTCCCAAGGCAGCCCATTCTACTTTTGGACACTTCTGATTCTTAGGCAGGGTTTGGGGTTTTTTGTGTGTTTGTTTGTTTTGACTTTGTTTTTTACATCAAGCATAAATTTTCCTCTCTGTACCTTTTGACATATATATATATATATATATTTGGGGTGTGTGTGTGTGTGAGAGGTAATTGGTTAAGTGACTTGCCCAGGGTCACACAGCTAGTATGTGTCAAGTGTCTGAGGCTGGATTTGAACTCAGGTCCTCCTGACTCCAGAGCTGGTACTCTATGCACTTCGCCACCTAGCTGCCCCAGTACCTTCTGATAATGTAATGAGTAGCACATGTAATGGGGTATTCTCTGGATGCTCAAATCATCAGAAATGGAGGCATCCATGTGAGAGATGCCAGAGATTTGCTTCTGGAGGAAGACATTTGGTATTCCCCTACAGGGAGAAGGGATAAGGGGGGGGGGAGCAGTTGGATTTAGAACTTGGTGGCACTATACTATATAAGAACTAAATTAAGCTGCAAACCTAATCCCCTCCACTTCCCCAGAACTAAGTGACACCAAGGAAGGGATTATGCCCCCAGGTTTTGGGGCTGGCTTCTTATATGTTTGTTCTTGTTATACTTTTGAAGTAATATTCTTTTGTGAAAAGTTAATTGGGCTGTTAAATGGTCAAAAGGAACTGGGGCTCAGGGAACTCCTAAAATGGGGAGAACACTGTCAGTGGGAGCTTGGAGTTAGTGGTAGAGAAACTAGATAACCCCGACCCCCTCCTTAAAGGTATTGGGAAACCCTGAGGCAAGAGTGAAATTGTAATATACCTGGCCTTCATGTAGTGGAAACTAGAGTGATCACTGTTACACACATAACGTTGGAATCAGAAGGCATATTCTTGTCCCTTTCCCTCCACTAACCATGTATATGACCTTGGGCAAGTCATTTCCTCTCTTGGGGGTCAGTTTCTTTCCCTGTCACATGAAGGGGTTGGATTCCCCACTCTGTGAAGTGCACACTGCCACATACCCTGTGGTCTAACCTCAGAGGATTTAGCCAAGGATTTAGTTAGGTTTTATCTGTATGGGCATCAAAACAAAAGGCCCATTCCATCAACTCAAGATTGTTTCTTTCCTTTTTTAAAAAACTCAGCAATTCAGTGTGTGCTGGGGGTGGGGGAACAAAGTCAAACTGATTGTGGGATATCAAATAGAATAAACAACTTACCAGCTGATGATGTCTATGTGAAGGCAAAACAACCTCAGAATGAGAAGGAAGTAGCAAAGCAGAAGGAAATGTGAAAAGATGCAGAGTAGAATTTGTTTCCAAGAAAGGAGAAGGAAGGAAAGTGAAATACTAGACAAGTTAGAGAAGGGTCAGCTGTATTCTTTACAATCACATAGTATCTCAGCTTCCCTAAGTTCTGAGAAGGGAGGAAATGGACGAAAAAAACAAGTCTTAATACAGGAAATATGATATTCTGGTAAGAGAACATTGGATTTAGATTCAGAAGAACTTAAGTCCTAGGTGATTTAACTTTTTCCAGACTCAGTTTCTTCATTTGCAAGATAAACATAACCCTTGTATCAGAATGTCCTGCTACAAAGGACCTAGGTATGCTTTGGAGGACTTTTCATAAATCCCTGACTATTTGTTCCCACCTTACAGGGACCAGGGAACTTCAGGTATCTGACACTGTCCCCACAGTTGTGTCAGTTTCCCTTAAAAATACAGACTCATAAGGCATACAAGAGACTTGTATGAGCTTGACTGATTCCTGGTCCATTTTAAAGCATCGTATTAAAGGGATAGTTAACGAACATTGGGCCAGATTTAACAGGAATAAATATAAAGTTTTACTCCTGTTATATGATGTATGACATAATTAACATTTATTAAATACCTATCATTTGCCAGACACTGTGCTAAATGTTGAGGATATGAAAAAGGAAAAGGAAAGACAGTCTATGCCCTCGAGGATCTCACAATCTAACAGGGGAAGACAATACATGAAAAGAAGCAGGAAAGGGGGGGTGGAGGGAGTGCCAGAGGGTACCCAGCTGAGGGGCATGATGAAGATGATGGTGGAATCAAAACCAAGCACGGCAGCTTGTAGCAAATGAAGGAACAGCTGGTATTTCTAACCCTCTATAAAGGGAAGTTTGGGAAGGAATCTTTTCCTCCATTCTTCAGTTCTCCAATGAGAAGGGCAGAAGCAACTGAAGGTAGTGATGAGGTGTGAGCAGAGAAGCTGAAGCAATCTCCATAGTGATGAGTTTTCTGATGGTCTTGATAAATATAATATGGGAGTGTATTTCTAGACAGCAATGAATATAGAAGAGATCTGGGATTTGTATTCTACTGCAAGCTCAAAATGAGTCAATAATGTAATATGGTAGCCAAGAAAACTAATGCTTTCTTAGTCTACAGAAGGAGAGGCGTAGTGTTCCAGGAAAAGCTAGCTGAGGGCCCCACTGTATTTTGCCATGCTCAGATTACATATTATATTGAGTTCTAGGTGCTATGATTTAGGAAGGGCATTGATCAGCTGAAGAGTATACAGAGGATAATCAGGGTGGTGAAAGACCTTGAATCTATTCGACAAAGGGATTAGGTGAAGGAAATAAGGATGTTTAGCTTGGAGAAGAGAAAACTAGGCGGAGGGTGTGATAACTGTATTTAAGTATTTGAAGGAATGGAAGAATTCTATTTGTTTTGTTTGGCTCCACAAGGCAGAAGTTTGAGCGTTGGAAGGAAGTCACACCAAGGCAAATTTTGGATTGATGTAAGGAAAAACTTTCTAACAATTAGAACCACTCAAAAGTGGGCAGATTTGCTTTGGGAAATGGTGGGATCCCCCTCCCTGGAGGTCATGAATCAATAGCTGGATGATCACTCATTGGGTATGTTGTAGAGTGGATTCCTGTTCATGTCCTGTTTGACTAGAAGGTCTTTTCTGACTCTAGAGTCAGTGAGCCACAGCCTCTGCATAGCAGGGTACCTATGACTATATCTGGGTCAGGTTGCAAGCCAAGGAAAAGGCTTGAGATTCAACCCTCCAAATTGGAGCCCAGTGTTTTGGTGACTCCTTCCCTGCCCCCTCCTCAGTACCAATTTCAAGCCCACTTGCTATATTGTTTCACTGCCACTCTCTTCCAATTCCAACAGGTGTTTTAGGTGTGTTGGCAGTTCCTGCCCTCTGCTTGTGGCTGTCACCTTGGCCCTTCTGCTGATTCATGCCATTTATTCTCCTCCCCATGCCAGCTCTCAAGCAGCTGGGCCGTGGAGGAATTACCTAGGGAGAATGCCTCTAGGCTTTTTGAAACTTTCCAGCTCAGTCACACCCAGGGTCAGAATGCCCCTGGGCTATTTAAAATGTTCTGCTCTTTACAATCTGGCTGTATAGCCCAATACTCAAAAGTTCTCCTCTACCACAAACAAATTTCCATTCCCCACTCCTGCTTGGGTTAGGGTGAATCTCTTCTCTCATTTTCCCCTTTCCCCTGTGGCTGTGCGGGGCCTGTTTAGTCAACACATCCCACTGGGTCTTTTGGTGGTTTGGAAAGGAACTCTTTCCCCCCTTTCCATTTGCTTTTCTACTTGCCACTTTCTTTTTTCTTAGAGGCAGCTAGGTGCCACAGGAGATAGCATGTTGGACTTGTTCAATAGGGAGACCTGAATTCAAACCCTGCCTCAGATATTTACTAGGTCTGTGACCCAGGGCAAGTCACTTAACCTCTCTCAGCCTTAGTTTTCTCACCTGTAAAATGGGAGATAATAATAACACCTACTTCACAGGGTTGTGGTTAGGATCAAATGAGATAATGTATTTTACATGCTTTGTAAAACTTAAGGCACCATTTAAATTAAATATTAGTTATTATTATCCCTCTCCCCCTCCCCCCCTCAAATTATCTCCTTGAGGTCAGGGACTATCTCACTTTTATCTTTGTATATTTAGCAGCTAACATGGTATCCAGCACATAGTAGGTGCTTAATAAACGCTTCTGATTGATTGATTTGCATCCTCCTTAATGACAGCTAACATAGATCATTCAAATTAATGAGAGTACATCCTAAATTTCCCTAAGGAAGGGAAGAAGGATAAAGCTAGTGGCTATTCCCAGGGCAGGAGGGGAAAAGAGTCATATCTCCACAACATAAGAACAAAATGTCTCTCATCAGTATTACGAGCACAGTGCCTAATATATAGTAAGTGTTTGGTGCCAGATTTGAACTTGGGTCTTCCTGACTTCAGGCCCAGTGCTCTATCCACTGTAGTACCTAGCTTATTGACCTGTCTTTAACCCAGGTCTTCCTGAGTCTCAATGCTGACTCTCTATCTAATATGCTTCATTTGTGTTTTTTTGTTGTTTTTTTGTTGTTGTTTTTTAATTTTTTGGTTTTTTTGCAGGGCAATGAGGGTTAAGTGACTTGCCCAGGGTCACACAGCTAGTAAGTGTCAGCTAGTAAGTGTCAAGTGTCCGAGGCTGGATTTGAACTCAGGCCCTCCTGATTCCAGGGCCTGTGCTTTATCTACTGTGCCACCTAGCTGCCCCCTAATATGCTTCATTTGTAATAGGAAAAGACCTATATGTCTCTAAGGTAGAAAATAGCTGAAAAAATTAAATTCATAGAGCATACTATAGTCAAAAATGGAAAAATGTGAAGAATAGAAGGAAAGAAACATGAAGTGGTGCAACATGAGATCAAGAGAGTCAGAAGAGCATGTGTATTGGCTAACATCTTTGTCCAAAACAAAGCAAAGGTCAGTCGTGAAGTAACCTGGCAACATACAATAAGAATTACAAAACCAATTACATCCTTTGACCCATTAGTAGAACTACATCCTTATGACATCACCAGAAGGAACAAACGTTCTCTCTGTACAACAAACATACGGAATAGTTTTATTTGTAATGGCAAAAAAGCAGACATAGCCTGTGTCTCAATAAATTTTGTCTGAATAAATTTTGTAAAGTATTCAAATTCACACTATTCATAGTTATAACAATATAAAATATGGACATTCCTTCCAGCTCAGTGGAAATATGCAATACAATTTTGAATAATGTAACCACTCCAAGAGATTCTTCATTCATGCTGATTGGGACCTAGCTGCGAAGCTATATTATAGGATATCCTTATGTAATCAAAAATGACAAATATGAAGAACATTAAATAGATGAAAAGACATCCAGTTCTGCTACTTTTGTATAACCTTGCCCAAGATGAGTAATCCCTGGGCAAGACCCTTAACCTCACTCTGTACAATGAAGAGGTCAAACTCAATGACTTCTAGGGTCTCTTCCAGCTCCAAATCCATAATCAATGATATATGAAAGGACGCAGAGTGGTGAAAGCAGAATTAGGACATCACATATGGCTACATTAAAAAAAAAAAGTGGGGCAGCTAGGTGGCGCAGTGGATAGAGCACGGGCCCTGGAGTCAGGAGGACCTGAGTTCAAATCTGGCCTCAGACACTTAACACGAGCTGTGTGACCCTGAGCAAGTCACTTAACCTCAATTGCCTCACTAAAAACAAAACAAAACAAAAAAGCAACAAAAGTTAAAGTCTACAGATGAAAAAGATCCAAAGGAACTCAGGAACAATATGATGGTACTGTTATTGTTTTGTTTGTTTACATTTATACATTTTCCTTTGAGCTAATTAAATAGCTTGGTCATTTATAACTTCTTGCATGCTATAATCTATGTTTATTTGATCATATATTTTGGTTGTTCTCAAATATAAGATATATATATATATATATTTGTGGGGCAATGACAGTTAAACTTGCCCAGGGTCACACAGCTAATAGTAAGCATCAAGTGTCTGAGACTGTATTTGAACTCATGTCCTCCTGAATCCAGGGCCAGTGCTTTATTCACTGTACCACCTAGCTGCCCCCAAAAATAAATTTTTAGAAACCTTAAATGTAAAATCATCACAGATTTCATTAATAGGATTTTGAGGAGCAATGGACTTAAAGTAAAGAAGACCTGGGTTCAAATTTCAGCCTAGGCATTTATCAGCTGTGTGTGACCTCATTGAGGTTCTATTTCACAATCTGTTAAATAAGAATAAGAATCCTTGCTCCACCTACTTTACAAGTTTGTTGGGAGGGGAATGGTTTGTTTTGTTTTGTTGTGGGGTTTTTTTGTTTGTTTTTGTTTTTTGTTGGGCAATGAGGGTTAAGTGACTTGCCCAGAGTCACATAGCTAGTAAGTGTCAAGCGTCTAAGGCCAGGTTTGAACTCAGGTCCTCCTAAATCTAGGGTCGGTACTTTATCCACTGCACCATCTAGCTGCCCTGAGAATGCTTTTCAAACTGTGTATAAAGGTCCTGTGTGATATTTCCTGATTACCATTTAAAAATGATTGTTTTTTTTTTATTCTGAACTTGACAAACACCAAATAAAATGAACATTTCCATGTATGTTGCCGTGAACAGGAAGAGTTTATACATGAAACTATAAGTCTATTATGTAGAGCTTGCTCTTCTTTTTCATGATATAATAAATACAACATGGAACTTCAAAGACATCCTATTTGTTTGTGATTCCCTCTGGCCTCCCTTCTGTTCTTTTCTAATTTTTCTTGGAATTCTCTTTCTACTTCCTCTTTCTTTCCTTATTCCTTGTTGGGAAAAAAAGAAAAAGAAAATCTCTTGCAACAAAAGTGTACAAGCAAAATATACTCCCACTCTGGTCATGACCAAAATTGTATGTCACATGCTGAGTCTTGAGGCCCCAGTAATCCCTACAAATCAGGCAGGTTTGGCCATTACACGGATCAGTTTCTAAGGCTTTCAAAGTTGTTTTTTGTTACTTTGTTGTTGTTTTTTTATTTGTATACTTTGTTCTCTTGGTTTTGCTCACTTCAGTCTGCATCAGGTTATATAAGTCTTCCCGTGTTTCTTTAAAATCATCTTTTCATAATTGTTTATGATACAATAATATTCCTATGTATTTATATATGACAATTTGTTCATCCCCCAATAAATAGGCACTTTTTTCCTTTCAATTCTTTACCACTACAAAAAGAGCAGCTTAAATGTTTTTTGTTGTTGTTAAATAAAGGTCCTTTCCCTCTTTCTTTGAACCCTTTGGGTATAAGCCCAATGAGTATGTGCAGAAAAGTGATATTTTTAGCATGGTTATAAATTGCTTTCCAGAATGTTGAGGTCAATTCATAGTTCCACCAACAGTGCACTAATATGCCTGTTTTCCCACAGCACCTCTAAGATTTGATCCTATATGAATGTAAATCATCATCATTATTATTATAGCGAGAAGAGAACTAAAGGGGAAAAACATTTTTCTCTAAATTTGGCAGTAGTATCATTAAAAAGGCCAAAAAAGGCTGGTGAAAAAAAAGTCCCGATAAGTTGATGAATTGTTTAAAGAATAAATGGTTACTAGAAATTACATGCAAAATGTGGTACCTAGTTATAAGTGACCTGAATCAGATACTTGATGGATTTGTGTTATGAATAGAAGCATATAAAGATAAAATGGAATACCCTTTACTTCGTAATTGAGAAAAAAATATGATTTTCCTCATCATGTGGCTTAACTGTAGACATTCCTCAAGACTGGTAATTGCTCTTCTGTCTCAATCATGCCTTTCAGAGCTTATCTGATCTCACAACTTCATTTTCCTGACTTGTCTCTATAGCCAGCCAAGATGAATTCTGGGTATTAGCAGATGATTAGAAAGATTGAGGGATAAAAGAGCATGGCACCAACCAAAATCCAACTTAGGGATTGGTAAATTATTCTGACATCAGAATCAGAGGTCTCCAGGGCTTCTTAGAGTTTTTCCACTCATGACCCCTTTTCTTCCTAGAAATTTTTTTATTCATAAAAGTATTTTATTATTTTCCAGTTACATGTAGAGATAGTTTTCAACATTTGTTTTTAGAAAACTTCTAGTTTCAAATTTTTCTCCCTCCTTCCCCTCCCTCACCCCTCCCCAAGACAGCAAGCAATCTGATATAGGTTATATATGTACAATCACAATTAAAGATATTTCTGCATTAGTCATGCTGTAAAAGAAGAATCAGAGAAAAAGGAAAAACCTCAAAAAATAAAAAAAAATAGAAATAGTATGGTTCAATCTGCATCTAGATTCCATGGTTCTTTTTTTTTCTGGATTTGGAGAGCATTTTCCATCATGAGTCCTTTGGAACTATCTTGGACCATTGTATTGCTGAGAAGAGTCAAGTCTATTACAGTTGATCAACACACAATGTTGTTGATACTGTGTACAATGTTTTCCTGGTTCTGCTCATCTCACTCAGCATCAGTTCATGCAAGTCCTTCCAGGTTTCTCTGAACTCCTCTTGCTCATAGTTTCTTATAGCACAATAGTATTCCATTACATTCATATATGACAACTTGTTCAGCCGTTCCCCAATTGATGGGCATCCCCTCAATTTCCAATTTCTTGCCACCACAAAAAGAGCAGCTATAAATATTTTTGTACATGTGGGTCCTTTTCCCTTTTTTTCTGAGAAATTTTTACAAGACCCTGAGTATACAGGTATATAAACAGGCATACAGAACTTTTTACTGTTGGTACATTTTTTTGCGGCCCCACCACATTCAGTTATGTGACCCCACCTGGGGTTAAGACCTACAATTTGAGAAGCTAGGTGCTAAGGTAACTAGAACAGAGGGTTAGGCAGAATCTTAGGTTCTGAGAATAAAAGGGTCTAACCTTGTAGGGGCAGTGAGGGGCCTCCATGAAGCAAAATTGGGAAAATACCACAGATGGGGGAAGGAAACATGGGACATCAAAGACTAATCATGTAAGAATAATCAAGTAGTCAGCATCCTTTTATGGTAGTGGCTTGCTAGGCACACGCTTTTCCTTTTGGGTATATAATCTATAGTAATCAATCTATAGTGATAGCTCGTGGAGCTATGAGCCCAAATGACTTCTGTGCTTATACCTCCCGAATCTATGTGCACAGGCCTATGAGTTTCTTACAATCATAGGATGATAGATTGTGAACTGGAAGGAGCTCATTCAGTCTAACCTTTTTTTTTAAAGATGAGGAAACTGAGGCCCAAAGATATTAACCATGATGTAGGTAAAAAAGTATACTTAATAAATGTTGGTTGAATGAAGAGCCGTAACTAGGAATTTTTGTACCCAAGATAAGTGGAATGAAAGGTTACCTTAGTTGGGGTGGGAGGAGGATCAAACAATAGTCCCTTGGGGGAGGATCTTGGTCACTTAAGACAGAAAACTTGGGGCCCCATGGGTGCTTTGCTTGGGATAGTTCCTTCTTTCTCCTCCCTCCCCTGAAGCAGATCATTTGAGAGCTTTCTATTAATTAATTCTTCTCCAGGTCCACTGGTGACTCTCTAGACGTTTTTCAATTGGTCACAGCAGCCTTCTTACCCTGAAAGTTCACTGTGCCCCCTTGGACTTTTCTCTCTGGAATTATGTTCTGTCCCTGAGACTCCTTCCTTTGATCAGATGGCTCCTAGAAGTTCCATTTTAAGGAAAGTGCCTAGACTTGGCATGTTTTTATTCCTCTCCAAGACTCCATTCCTGACCCTCCATGCTTTTTCCACCTTGCATCCCATATATACTTCCCTCTTCATTTTAGAGAGAAGGAAACTGAGGCCCTAAAGAAAGTAATTTGCTCAAGATCTCAGAGAAAGGTTCACTGAAATGGAGGCTGAGCTGAGGTAGTTTCAAATAGAGCCCAAATTTCAAAGACTCACAGACTGTTCAAGTAGGAAGGATGTTTAGATGAACTCATCCTACAGAGTACATAGGAAATAGAGATCCAGAGTAAGTATCAGAATTCGAATTAGAACCCATGTCTCCTAACTTTCAGCCCAGTGCTCTTTCAGCCAGGCTTAAGGGTGGGTCCCTTAGTCCTTCCAGGATCTGAACTACTCTGGGGACATCAAGAATAAAGAGGATGAGTAGGATTCATTTAAATTAAGCAGGTATTTATTGAGAGATAGTGTGGGTTGAAGTGATAGGACCTGGGAAGTAATTGGATACTTGGAAAGAATAAAGGGATATGTCAAAGATAACTCTGAGGTTGGGATCCTGGGTGACAGGTTATGTAGTAGTTCATAAAAGCCTTTTCTAAATACCAAACAGCCAGAAACTATAATCTAGTACAATATAATACAAATGCCTTTTTTAAAAGCCTTGCCTATTTTCTTTTCCCAAAAGGTACTGTTAGCATATGCTCAATAAAAATTTACTAGACTAAAACTTGTCACTAACTACCATGGGAAATTCCTCATATGTCAAGAGTTGAACTAGAGGATTTATTCTATGGTTGCTGCCAGATCAAAGATTCTGTAAATGTATTACATAACCATTTGTGGGGGAGGGGTGGTTTGGATTTTTTGGGGGGGAAGGAGTGGTGGGCAAATGTTATTTTAACATCAATGTAGTTTAGCAACAGGACAACCTAAAAACTCATCTATAGCTTATAGTTTAGATGGAGATAACTGTATAAGGCAGTGAGAGGTGACTTGATCACAAACTGAGGATGTATGAGAACAAGGATTTCTTGAATCTAAGGCTAACCCTCTATCTACTGTGCCTTGCTGCCACAAACACAAATCTAGGAATCCATGAAGAAATGAAGCATGGTACAGTGGAAAATAACCTTGGCACAGCTGTCAGGAAACCATGGTGGTTACTTACCTCTTCCCTACCACTCTCTATCTTACCCTAAGACAGTAATCTTACCTCTTTGGGCCTTAGTTTTCTGAGCTACAAAATGAGAAGTTTGACCTAGATGATCTTGAAGAGTTTCTAGGGATTTGGTGGAAGGAATAGGGCTCCCAAGGAAGAGTCTAGGGTGTCCTGGATCTAACTTTCCCTGAAGGTCAAAGGGTTGGAAGGTCAAGGCCCAGTCAACAATACCTCCAGCTAAGTGGCTCAATTGATGGAGCTATGAGCCTGGAGTCAGGAAGAGCCAAGTTTAAAGTTGGCCTCAGAAACTTACTAGCGATGTGGTCCTGGGTACATCACTTAACCTGTCTACCTTAGTTTCCTCAACTGTAAAATGGGCCTAAAAATAGCACCTACCTTACAGATTTTGTTGTAAAGTTTCAGATGAGATAGTATTTATAAAGAATTTAGCATAATACTTGGCATATGGTAGGCACTTAATAAATTTTTCTTTCCTTCTCTTCCCCAATACCACTTTCTCTGAAGGTCCTTTCCAGTTCTAGGTGTTATGATCCAAAGTATGGGTGTCTTGTACTTTTAAATGTTTCCTGTGTGAAGAACTGGGGCACAGTAATACAAAGTCTAGAAATAGCATCATGTGTCATTTATGGGACAAGATGACCTGAAACTAGGGTGGGGCAACTGGGGCTTTGTCCCAGATGTGTTCCTCGCATAGCCCAGCCTTACCTCCCCCCATCCCAACCCAGCATAGTTACTCATCTTTGAAATAGAAGTAAATATATATATGAACTATATTTTTAAAGGGAGGTTAGGACTTCTCTTGTTATGAGACACTGTGCTGGAAAGTAAGCACTTGGGATAGCTGCATAATGACTGTTTTAGAAACTAGACTTTATAGCAGAAAAAGAAAAACTCAATTTTATAGAAGCAAGATTGCTTCTATTTTAAAAAAAATTAAAATGTAATCATGACTATTATAGAAAGAGAGAAGATAACCCTTACCAGAAGGAAGTAGAAAGAGAAAAGAAGAAGTAGAGTAAGGAAGGAGGTAGGGAAGGAAAACTTGGGTTTGCAGATTTTTTTCATGATTTTCAGGGTTAAAAGGGAAAAAAAAGTAGAAGACAAGTGATTTAAATGTTTTTGACTAACATTGTAGGAAGATCTTCCACAAAAGTTTTCCTGCAATGCTTTTTCAAAACATGGAACTGACTCTGGGTTGCCAAAGTCCACTAGCTGCCCAAACTATTACAATGGCTTCCTAATGAATCTTCCTGCCTGAAGTCTCTCTCCTCTCCAGTGAATTCTCCACACAGCAACCAAAGTGATTTTCCTAAAGTGCAGGTCTGACCACGTTGCTCCTTTACTTAATAAATTCTAATGACTTCATATCACTTCTTAGATATATACTCTTCTGTTTGGCTTTTAAAATCCTTCCCAACCTACCTTTTGTGGTAAAAATATATGAAAGTTTTTTAACAGTCGGTTAGGATAACTGAAAGACACCAGTTTTTGAAGGACCACCCTTTTGGGGAGGAGACCAATGGCATGAGCTACGCACGCCAGTCCGCCTGCTGTGCACGTCAGACTGCCTGCTACGCACTCGACTTCCGGGGTGCGAGCTTAAAAGGCAAGGAGAGAACGGAAGTGGAGTTTTTTCCTGCTCTGCTGGTCTCCTGACTGCGCTGCACAGGCTGATGCTGATGAGAGCTCGACTCGCAGTTAGCAGCAGCACGCGCTTGACACAGTCTCTCTCTCCCCAAAGGTGGCCTTCGGTTTTTGATGAGTTTTATACGGAATATAGACTAAGCTTAGACTTAAGACAATTTGTATTCTGTTTCTACTTTCCTATCCTTCTAATCAACATCACCTTGTGACTACCATACAATAAAAGCTCTAACTAGAAAACCAGAAGCTTCTTCCATTTACTAGTCTGGGGGATAAATTAAGGGAAAGGTTAAAGAGGGGAGATTTATGATCTAATACCCAATTTTAAATCTCACACTTTCCAGAAATTGTACAATTGTAAGCAAATGGGGTTTAGCTCACCTCAATTATTTTATATGCAGAGTTTTCCATTGACTCAATCAATTAAACAAAGATACAAGCAAGGCAAGAAAAAGTCCTCCATCAATTTGGAACAGAGGTGTGCCAAAGCCAGCTGCTGCTTATTCTAAAGAGTTGACAGTTAAATTCTCAATGTGAGCATTTTCATCTCAGAAATCATCATCATCATCCAAATTATGTCTTGATTTGTTGTTTTGATGATTGTCTAGACTAAGAAAGTATTGGAGAAAATGTTAACAATGCAGATTAAACTGAAAAATGTATTGTAAGCATTTGGCGGGGCAGGGAGAGTTGGTTGTGAAATATTTACTAGCAACCCCCCTCCTCTCATAGTATCTGTGACTAATTGGCAGCATCTGCACCAGGAGCTTAGATACACATCAAGGACAAACTAGACACAATAAGGATTGGGAAACTCCATGAGGGTACCAAGTCTCTAAACCCCACAAAGAAGAAGAAACTTCTGGTAACCAGGAGCCATAAGTTGTTCTTTGATCATGTGCTCTCTAAGTTTGAACCTATTCTCCCTAAAGACATTATGTGTGGAAGAGCCTGTCACTGGTTTAAGAGGAATGTTTTATACCAACTGTTCTTACTATTCTATTTATTTCTAAAAATTAATGAACTCTGGTTGACCAAATGACAGGCAATGGGAAACACTATTGTATGCCTAGATTTATGGGGGTTTGTATAAAAGCTTATTAGAAAATCCATAGAGATACCCCTTGACTCTCAAGGGAATTAAATTTTTTTCTTTTTTAATTTTTATGATTTATTTGAACATTCTTTTCTTTTTAAATTTTGAGTTCCATAGTCTCTTCCTTTCTCTCACCCTGCTCCTTCACCCACCGAGAAGGCAAACAATATATAAATTATACATGTGAAAATGTACAGTGGATAAAGCACCAGCCCTGGATTCAGGAGGACCTGAGTTCAAATCTAGCCTCAGACACTTGACACTTACTTGTTGTGTGACCCTGGGCAAGTCACTTAATCCTCATTGTCCTGCAAAAAAAAATGTGCAAAACATATTTCCATGTTAGCAAAATTCTTTGTATTGCAAAAAAAAAAAAAGCGAGAGAGAAAATTATACTTCAATTTGTACTCAGAATTTATCAGTTATCTGCCTGGAGGTGGATAACATTTTTTCATCATGACTCCTTTGGAATTGTCTTGGATCATTATATTTATCAGAGTAGCCAAGTCTTTCACAGTTCATCATTACAACATTGCTTTCACTGTGTACAATTATCTTCTGGTTCTCCTTCACTTCACTTTGCATCAGTTCATATAGGTCTTGCCATGTTTTTTCTGAAACCACCCCCCCATATATATATATTTTGTGTGTGTGTGTGTGTGTGTGTGTGTGTGTGTGAGGCAATTGGGGTTAAGTGATTTGCCCAGGGTCACACAGCTAGTAAGTGTCAAGTGTCTGAGGTTGGATTTGAACTCAGGTCCTCCTGAATCCAGGGCCGGTACTCTATGCATTCTGCCACCTAGCTGCCCCCTTATATTTCTTATAGCACAAGAGTATTCTATCACAATCATAGGCCACAATTTTCTCAGCCATTTCCCCAACTGATGAGCATCCCTTCAGTTTCCAATTCTTTGCCACTGGAAGAAGAGCTGCTCTAAATATTTTTTGTACATATAGATCCTTTTCCTTTTCCTTTGCTCTCTTTCGGGTACAGACCTAGTAGTGGTATTGTGGGTCAAAGGGTGTTCTTAGTTTTATAGCCCTTTGGGCATAGTTCCAAATTGCTCTCCAGAATGGCTGGACCAGTTCACTACTCCACCAACAATTCATTAATGTACCTGTTTTCCTTGATCCCCTCCAACATTTGCCATTTCTGATGGGTGTGAAGTGGTACATCAGGGTTGTTTTAATTTGACTTTCTCTAATCAATAGTGATTTAGAGTATCTTTTCATATAATTATAAATAGCTTTGATTTCTTCTTCTGTAAACTGCCTATTCATATCCTTTGACCATTTATCAACTGGAAAATGGCTCTTATTTTTATAAATTTGACTTTGTTTCCTATATATTTGAGAAATGAGACCTTTATCAGAGAAAACTGCTGTAAAACTAATTCCAATGAGAGTGAGGTTTAAGCATTGCCTACTACCTTTCCTCCTTTCCCCCTTCACTATAAAAGCTCTTCCTTGTACATCTCCTTTACATGAAAAAAAAATGCCCAATTCTACCTCTCCCTTTTCCCTTCTACCAATGCATCTGTCTTTCTCATTTTTATATTCTGGTTTGTTGGGGTTTTTTTTGGAGATCATCCCAACATAATTGACTCATACCCCTATTCCCTCAGTGCCTTATGATATTCTCTTCATATGTTGACATCTTTTTGCTTAGACCTGCACAGTCCAGTCTATACAGACTCCTTTTAATTTCTCTAATAGTAATCATAATAATCATAATCATAAAATTCTTAGGAGCTACATGTATTATCTTCTCATATAAGAATGTACACAGTTTAACTCCATTGAGTCCCTTAAGAGTTCTCTTGCATGTTTACCTTTTAATGTTTCTGTTTTGTCTTCTGTTTGAATGCCAAATTTTCTATTTGGCTCTGGTCTTCATCAGGAATGCTTAGGAGTCCTCTATTTCATTAAATATCCATTTTCCCTCCTGAAGGATTATACTCAGTTTTGCTGGGCAGGTTATTCTTGGTTGTAATTCTAGCTCCTTTGCCCTCTGAAATATGATATTCTAAGCCCTCTACGCCTTTAATGTAGAAGCTGTGAAATTTTGTATGATTCTGATTGTGGCTCCATGATATTTGAATTATTTCTTTTTGGCTGCTTGAAGTATTTTCTCCTTAAACTGGTAGCTCTTAGAACTTGGTTATAATGTTCCTGGGAGTTTTTCTTTTGAGATCTTTCAGGAAGTGATTGGTGAATTCCTTCTGTTTTTATTTTACCCTCTGGACCCAAGATATTTGGGCATTTTTCCTCTATACTCTCTTGAAATATGATGTGTAGGCTCTTTTTTTTTTGCCCATGGGTTTAGGTAGTTCAATGATCGTTAAATTCTCTCTCCTCAATTTATTTTCTAGGTTGGTTTTTTTTCCAATAAGATATTTCCTATTTTCGTCTAATTTTTTATTCTTTTGACTTTATTTTATTGTTTCTTGAAGTCTTGTGGAATCACTAGCTTCCACTTGCCCAACTTTATTTTTTTTTCCAGTTTCCCAAGTTTTATTGAAATACTGTGACCACAGGGAGAATCACCCAAAGTAAATAGGTGTCTCCCCAATTCTAATTTTTAAGGAATTATTTTCTTCAGTGAACACTTATACTTTTGCCATTTGGTTTTTTAAGGAGTTCTTTTCTTCAGTGAATTTTTGTGCCTCTTTTACCAACAATCCAATTCTCTTTTTTAAGGTGTTATTTTCTTCAGAATATTTTGTGCTGCTTTTGACAAGCTGTTAATTTTCTTTTCATAATTTTCTTGCATCACTCTCATTTCTTCTCCCAATTTATCCTCTGCCACTCATCTCTTTCTTTAACTCTTCCAGAAAACCTTGTTGGCCTTGGGTTTAATTAGCATTTTTATTTGAGGCTTTGCTTGTAGCTGTTTTCACATTGTTGTCTTCTAAGCTTGTCTTGCTCTTGGCTACCATTGTAGTACCTTTTTTTTTAATAGACAAGTTATTTTCATTGTTGTTTGCTCATTTTCCCAGCCTATTTCTTCACTTTGAACTTTATATTAGAGTTGGGGAGACACTGTCCCAAGCTTCAGCTTTTTTCATGTTGCTTTTTTCAAAGCTTGGGATCTACAAGTTTCCAGTGCTTCCAAGGTAGTATTATCCCGGGAAAGGTGTGGTCACTGCTGTCCTGCAGCCACAAGTACTAGTGTTTCTCTTGGCCCTGGAACTGTGAGCAGGTCCCCTGCTCCCTTGTGACTGATAACAAACACTTCTCTCTGCCGTAAAACTGTGACCCAGGACTACTTGTGGGCAATAGAGTTCTCAATCAGCACCAGCTGCATTTATTTCCAACAAAGAGTCCCCTGTCATCTCTTTCTGACCAGTTCTCAGAACTTCTTGCTGTCTCTGGGCTGAGAGCTCCCTAAGCTGTTGCTGTTAATGCTGCTGCTGCTGTCTTGGCTGTCTCTAAGGCCCATTGCTAGTGCTCTTACTGCTCTCCAGTCCTAGACCCACCCCAGAATTATAGACCTTCCCTTTGGACCTCTTAAGTTGTCTTAGGCTAGAAAAAAATATTTTCTTCTGACCTTTTGTTAAGTTGCTTAGAGGGGAATCTTGAGGAAGTTTAGCATGGTCCCAGCCTGTACCCTGCCATCTTGACTCTGAGGGGAATACATTTTTATTAAGTACCTTCATAAGGCACTTTAATCTCATCTGAACCTTTACAACAAAATCTGTGAGACAGGTGCTATTTTAAATTCCCATTTTATAGCTGAGAAAACTGGGTCAGTCAGAGGTTAGCTGACTTGCCTAGGATCACACAGCTAGGAAGCATCTGGGGCCAAATTCAAACTCAGGCCTTCCTGACTGTAGGCCCAGTAATCTATCTACTGCATCATCTAGCTGCCTGAGAGGAGAAGTAGTCAGTTACCCTCTGACACCTCAGCCTAGCACTCTGACTGGGAATTAGGAAAGTGAGCCTTTCCTGATTCCTCTTAATGCCAGGGCCTTCTCTCTGCTGATCATCTCCAATTTATTTTGTATGTCTTTTTTCTCCTGTATACATCGTGTTTGTATCATGTTTACATATTGTCTTTCCTATTCATACCATAAGTTTCTTGTGAGTAGGGACTGTCTTTAGCCTTTCTTGATATTCCCAGTACTTAATACAGTGTCTGGAATATAGTAGGTGCTTAATAAATAGTAGTTGGGTATATGGGTATAAGATGGGTACGTGAACCCAGAACACACATGGACTGATCAATGCCTTGTGATATTTGGGTTGATGACTGTCCATATCTTGACTTTTTTGATTAGACCTGCATAGTTCAGGCAGGTCAGCAGGCAGGGTTGAGGGAAGGCCGGATGATTATTGGACTTAGATAACTGCATGGACCAGAAGGTAGGGTTTGGACTGAGTGAGTCAATGTAGGCTCAGTAACCAGGGTAGATTCTCTCAGGCAAGATATGAAAATACAAGTCAGTGGCACCTCCCTGGATGACTTTTAGGGGGACTTGGTTTTCTAACACCATGGTGGACCAAATACAATTCACTCACTTTATATATATAGATGATCATGTTCTATCCAGTAGCTCTCTGATGCCCACCAACTTCCACACCAAGCAAAGGCTGATTAAATAGGGGGATTAATCTCATTTGCTTTTTTCATCAAACCATTTATTGAAAAGCACTAAGTGGGAAGAAGGGAGTAAAGAGGAAGAGAAAGGTTGATACAAAAATCTGGCTAGCCAGATGGTCGAATTAGCAATGGGGATAAGTTGTAAAGAGACACAAGTAAGCTTAATATTAGGAAGAACTTCCCAATGGTTAGAATTCCAAAAGCGGAATGTCTCCTTCAGGAGATAGGAGGTTCCCCATCATGGGAGATCAGAGGATCATTGGTTTGGAGCTAGACCTTAGAGGTCTAACCCCATGATTTTTCGGATGGGGAGACTAAGGCCTGGAAAGTTTAAATGACTTGCCCAGTGTATCCCAGGGTCTAAAACCAAATCTATCATAGTCTACCCTACACCACATTCCCTCTGATCACATCAACTAGTGGATAATTTTGGCAGGGGGGGGGGAGGGGGAAGGGGCGGGGGGGGGGGGGTATGGATTAGACTTCATGACCACTGCAATCTTGTCCAACTCTGAATTTCTATGATTCTGTAATAATTAAGACACACATGGTCCTTCCCCTCATGAATCTTAGAATCTAGTAGGGCACAGGACCTTAGATTTAGAGCTTGGAGGTACCTCAGAGGTCATTTAGCCCAAATTCCTCATTTCTTAATTGGAGAACCTGAGACTCAGACAGATGAAGTAACTCACCCAAGGTCAGACAGAATTCAAACTTGGGTCATTTGATTCCAAACCAGAGCTCTTTTTGCCACACTAGAAATATGACACGTAGGCAAATATGTGACAACATTGGGATAACTAGGAGGAGATCTACCCTCCATGTAATAACAGAGGTCTGACCAGGACACCTTCCTGTTTGAGTCTTTGGAAAATAAAAGTCTGAGGTGGATTTCCTACCCTCTTGGCAGGTTTCGGTTGCCCCTCAGCTTTGTGGGATGGATTCTCCAGAGTCCTCAGAATTCCCTTTGTGGAAGTCTTCCTCCACAGCTGATTTTGGTAGTATGGTGATTGTTATGTCCACCTAACATACTAACAACTAACCTAACATACACATCACTAGTATGTGAAAAGCCCTCAATTTGAAACTAGCCAAGAGTACTACTTCCTTTCTGAGAGGTGATATGATATAGGAGAAAGCATGATGGAATCCCATTCTGACTCCTGCTTACTACCTGGGTAACTGTGGGCAAATCTTGCAACTTCCCTAGGCCTCATTTCCTCATCTGTAAAATGGAATGGGTCAGGTCTGACCCAGTGGCCCCCAAAGTCCTTTCTGGCTTTAAATCTGGGATCCTGCTTTCCTCTGGGATTGCTGGAAGTCAAGGATCTGGCAAAGGGGTGTCTGATGGAATCTGGGCCCAGACTGGGAAGACATTCTCTCCTTGTATATGTAAGTCCAAGGAAGGAGTCCCATTAAACCTTTACATAGAGCCTAGTCTGTGTCCCCACCAAAGAATCCGAAGGTATTTAATCTATCATCCATTATCTATCTATCTATCTATCTATCTATCTATCTATCTATCTATCTATCTATCTATTTATCTAATTTCTTCTGATTTTTTGGCGGGGACAATATATGGGGACAATATGTATATACAAACTAAATATATATACACACATACATACTGAACGACTGAACAACAAATATACTGTGTCTGTATACACACAATACTTATTTAGTCATTCAGTTGTGTCTGACTTTTTGTGATCCCATGGACCATGACATAGCCCATGGGGTTTTCTTGGTTTGCCATTTCCTTCTCCAGTGGATTAAAACAAACAGAAGTTAAATGACTTGCCCAAGGTCATATAGCTAGTAAATGTCTGAGATCAGATTTGAACTAATTTCTTCCTGACTCCAAGCTCCACTAAGCCACTTAGCTGCCTCAACACATACCATATTATAGATAGATAGAGATATAGAAATAGATATCGATGTATAGATATATCTATATATGTGTATATGTCTATTATATAAGTATATATACACATATTCATCTATACACTATATACAATATATACATACACACATACATATATAAAAATATGTACATATATATATATACAATACACGCACATATATGTCTATTGCATATATCCCCTCAACCAAATTACCTTGCATTCATTTTGTATATATGTTAGATATACTAATATATTTGTTATCTCCTTTAATAGAATGTAAACTCCTTGATGTCAGGGCCCATTTTTGCTTCACACAGTAAATGCTCAATAAATAATTGTTGTTTGATTGATTCTATGAGAAACAATGTGTTTGGGGAGAAGGGGGCATGGCTAGAGAAATGGCTTTGTGGTGGCATTCATGTCTCACATACTTCTCGGTTTTCCAATTTAGTCTCTTTTCTGACGTTCTGCTTATAGTTGTGTTACTTGTGCATTTTCCTCTTGGATGATTCATGGATGATATTTCTTCATGGTGTATATTGTTTTTATTCTTATTTCTAGCCTCAGTTCCCTTTTTTTCTCCTCCTCTGTCTCTCCCTCTCCCCCTCTGTCTCCTCTCTCTCTGTCTCATGCTTTCGCCTCTTTCTCCTCCTCCTCCTCCTCTGTCTCTGTCTCTGTCTCTGTCTCTGTCTCTGTCTCTGTCTCTGTCACACACACACACACACACACACACACACACACACACACACACACACACACACAGGTTTTTCCCATCAGAATGCTTTTCAGTCAATTTTCTAGGACTATAAATTGCAGACAGTACATTGGCAGAGGCAATGGAAGCTGGAAGCTCTCTACACTGATAAAATCACAAATCTGGCTCTCACACCTATATACACATATGGGCATATCTATATCCATTTCTCTTTATAGGTATATATTTGTAATCCTTATAGAAATACTACTTTTCCTAAGTCCAAGGCAAGACCATGGAAGCTTTCTTGCAAGGAAAAACAGCTCCCAAATTGTAAAGAAAGAATTCTTGAGAGGAAATCTAAATTCCTCCTCCACGTCATACAGTGTCTGCTCCAAAGGGTGAGTGGAGTGTCTAGCCAAGCCACAGACCATTTCCACATCTGGATCTGCCCCACTTATTAAAGTGCTTCAGGCTGTGGTGCATTCTCTCTCCCTGCCCTCCACCCCTCCCCTGCCACCCAATACTGTACTCATTATCCTGAAAGGAAGTAGCGCTTGATGATCGGAACTAGGAAGGGCACACTTTCTCAAATACTTGTGAAGGAACAATATGTTAAAACCACAGGTTATAGAATTTTTCCCACTCATCGTACTGCCTGAACTTGACAGAAAAAAGACTCTGACTAGGCCAGTCTGCATGTGGACTGTTTACTTTCCATAAGAGCCAGAGGATAAAGTCCCTGGTGCCAGGAGGAATGTTTTTGAAATCATTTTTGTGGAGAGTAGAATACCTTTCCATGCAAAACCCCAACAAACAATGCCCCCCCCCCCCAAAAAAAACCCCACCCTTCCTGGCCTCCAGCTTCCACCATGAATTTTAGATGAGAGAATTTCATTAGACTCAAGATAAACCCAATTTACCCCAAAGACAGGCTCACATTCTTGGCAGGAAGGGTGGGTCTTTCCTTTAGTATTAAACAATTCTTTTTCTTTTGAGGACAGGACCCTGCAGGGGCCTCCATTTACCAGTGCTGACAGTGAGAGAATACTCCTGACTCCAGAAGGACTCTTCTCATAGCGATAACCATCACAGAGCTAGCAAGCCTTAGCCTCAGCACTCTAACATCCAGGGTAGCAGGCTGTGCCATCCACCTTTATTAATCTTCCTATCACTGCCAGATGGTGCATCCTTTTCTGGTTTGCAAAGACAATCAACAAACATTCATAAGTGCTTACTATGTACCAGGTGCTGTGCTAATCACTAGAAATACCCCTCCCCCTCTCAAAGAGAAAAATCAGTCCCTGTCCTTAATTTTAATATGGGAGGAAACAACCTGTCAGCTATTAGGTATATACAAGATATTTGCAGAGTAGATGGTAGCTAGGTGGTGCAGTGGATAGAGCACTGGGCATGGAGTCTGGAAGACCTTAATTCAAATCTGGCCTCAGATACTTACTAGCTATATGACCCTGGACAAGTCACTTAACCCTGTTTGCCTCAGTTTCCTCATCTGTAAAATGAGGTAGAGAAGGAAATGACAAACCACTCCAGTATCTTTGTCAAGAAAACCCCAAATGGGTTTACAGTTGGACATGACTGAATGACTGAACAGCACAAGTGAGAGGCCATGAGGGCCTGAACTAGGGTTGCAGCTGTATGAGTAGAAAGGAGAGAATGACTACAAGTGATATGGCAAAGGTGGGCACAACAAGGTTTGGCGATGTGGATTGGTTATGTGGAGAAAGTCAGAGTGAGGAGTCCAGGATGACATAGAGGTGGTGAAGCTGAGTGACTAGGAGGATGCTGGTGCCCTCAATAGTAAAAGGGAAGTTCATAAGAGGGAAGGTTTTTTCTTCTTTTTTTAAATAGTATTTTATTTTTTCCAGTTACATAAAAAGACAATTTTTAGCATTCATTTTTTAAAACAAAATTTTGAGTTCCAAATTTTCTCCCTCCCTGTAAGCAATTTGATATAGGTTAAATATGTACAATCATGTAAAACATATTTATATACTAGTCATGTTGTAAAAGAAGAAAAAGAACAAAAGGAAAAAATATGAAAAAAATTTAAAAAGTAAAAATAGTATGCTTCAATCTACATTCAGACTGCAAAGTTCTCTTTCTGGATGTGGAGAACATTTTCCATCAAGAGTCTTTTGGAATTATCTTGGATCATTGTATTGCTGGGAAGAGCTAAGTCAATCACAGTAGATCATCACACAATATTACTATCATTGCTTACAATGTTCTCTTAGTTCTGTTCACTTCCCTTTACATCAGTTCATGTAAAGCCTTTTCAGGTTTTTCTGAAATCTGGCTACTTGTCATTTTTTATTGCACAATAGTGTTCCATTACATTCACATACTGCAACTTGTTCAACCATTCCCCATTTGAAAAGATGGAAGGTTTGGGCAAAAAGATAATGAGCTCTGTTTTAGACATGTTGAGTTTGAGATGTCTAAGGGACAATCAGTTGTATATGTTCATGAAGTAGTTGGTGGTACCCACTGAAACTCAGAAGAGAGATTGGTGCTGTGAATACATATAGAACTGACATCTTTCTTGAAATTAAAAAAAACGTAGTAGATGTAAATATAATAACTTTCTGCAAGGGCTTCTGGGAGAGTATATGAAGAGAAGCTATATCTTCTGGAGGATAATACCTTTAAAAATAATATTCAGTTTAATACTTCAAGGATTTGTAAATTTCACTTCTATAGGTATACTCCCCACAGTCATAGCTTGTAACCCTTCTCAGTACACACGTTTCATGAGTTATTGTGACCCCTCCCCTCAAAAAATGGTTCACCAGATAGTGATTGAAAGACAGTGTGGTGTAATGGATAATGCACTGGATTTGAAGCTAGGGAGATCTGGGTTTGAAACCTCTTTCAGACACATACTCTCTGTGTGATCCTGGACAAAGTAAGGGAAGGGAATGGAATAAGCATTTATTAAGGGCCTACTTTGTGCCAGGCACTGTGCTAAGAACTTTACAAATATTTGATCCTCACAACAACCCTGGGAGGTAGGTTCTGTCATGATCTCCGTTTTTACAGCTGAGGAAACTGAGGTAAATAGAATTTAAGTCAGTTCCTTAGGGCCACACAGTAAGTGACAGAATAGGGCAGGATGGGAGGGAACAAACATTTATTAATTACCTACTATATATCAGACACTATGCCAAGCACTTTACAAATATTATTTCATTAGATACACGCTTGGTCTCAGCTTCCTCTTCTTTAAAATGAAGGAATTGGACTTAATGACTACCAAGGACTCTTCTAGCTCAAAGTCTATGATTCAATGGTAAGAACATTACAAACAAGCAAGACACATGAACTGTTAGGGTAGGGATGGCGTAGTGGACAGAATGTCAGAACAGGAGCAAATAGGTGTGACTCACAGCTGTGTTTGCCACTTTCTAGCCATGTAACCACTAGACAAATCACTGAATGTCTCCGTGCCTAGGTGAATAAGCATCACCCACATTCATATAGCATGTTGTATATAGATTATCTCATTTAAACCCTACAACCACCCAGGGAGGGAGCTGCTATTTTTAAAAATCTTGCTTTCATTGGTACCATTTGTTCTTATATCACCTTTATTTCTGAGTACTGTACAGACCTCCCACCTCCCCTCCCCATTGTGTCCTCCCTTGTAACAATGATTTAGAAAAGAACAGCTCTGTAAGATCTAAGATCCATCAAGACGTCAACCCTTTCTGACAGTCTACACAACAGTCTATGCTCATCATCCCCCCACTTCTGCAAAAAACGGATGGAGATGGTGCATTTCTGAACTCTTTTCTGGAGGCTAAGTTTGGTCATTATAACTACACAGCATTTTGTTCCATTTTATTGTTCTTTCTGTTTATGTTGTTTTAGCCATTGTGTCTATTGTTTCCCTCATCCTGCTTACTTCATTCTGCATCAGTCTATAGTCTTCCTGTGAAGCAAGGTGGAGCAATGGATAGAGCACTGGGCCTGGAGTCAAGAAGGCCTGAGTTTAAATCTAGCCTCCAATGCTTACTAGCTGTGTGCCACTTGGCAAATCACTTAACCTCTGTCTGCCTCAGTTTCTTCAATTATAAAATGTATATAATAATAGCATCTGACTTCCAGGTCTGTTGTGTGGATCCAATGAGATGATTATAGTATAGGGCCTGGCATGTATTAGGCACTTAATATATACATGTTCCCTTCCCTTCTCTGATGTCTATATATTAATCATTTCTTATGAGGAAGTACTGGGGCCATCTCCAGTCATTCTGATGTATATCTTGCCACTGGACCCAGATGGCTCTGGGGGAGAAAGTGAGGCTGGTGACCTTGCACAGCCCTCCCTCACTTAAATCACATTCACAGAAAGCCATGACATCATCCCAATATCATGGTCCTCTCGGAGAACAAAAGACAAAAACAACAACAATGAAGAAGGAAGATTCCATTACATTCATCTACCATAATTTGTTTAGTCATTTCCTATTAATCAAAGGGCACTGTAGTGCTGTTATTACCTGCATCTTATAGGAATGTAGGAATATTAAGAAAATCTAGGCTCAGGGAGATTAAGCAGCTTGCCCAGAGTCACTCAATTAGTTGGTATCTGAGGCAGAAATTGAACCCAGGTGTTCCTAATCTTAGTCCAGCACTCAGGTTATTAGACCACATTCTTCCTCTAAGACAAGGATAATGATACATGCATTATTTCATCCAGTCGTCATGATTGGATAGTTTGTAAACTATAAAACACTATAGAAATATGGACCGGCACCATTGTTATTATTATTTTTCGGTAATAAACATTTTTATTTATAGTTTGGGTTTCCAGTTTTTATCCCTCCTTCCCTCCCTCCCCTGCCCCCTTCCTGAGGTGGTAAACAATCAGAAAAAGGTTATACGAGCATTATTATTATTAATATGTTTTAATATTTTTATACAGTGTTCTGAGTGTGGACAGCCAAGAGTTGCCTTCTCTGAAAAGGACTTCAAGGATCACTATGAAATCACAAATGCAAAGAAATTTGGTTTTTTCTCTCTAGGATGAGTATGGATAACATGCAGGGTTCTTAGTCACCTGGTCTAGAAAATGGAGGTTTTCATATTTATATGGCCTACCCCATAGGTTTATTTTGGGTAATAATAACAATACCTCACATTTGTGTAGTGCTTACTGGGGGCCAGGCACTATGCTAAGCTTTTTAGTGATCATCTCACAACAAACTCACAACTACTCTGGGAGGTAGTGCTGTTATTACCCCCATTTTACAATTGAAACTGATCCTGGGTAAATCATTGTACTTCTCAGTTGCTAAAGGCAACGCCCTAAACCTATAATTTGCAGAGAAGTTTCTGTCCTACATTGATAGAGAGAGTTTCTTCATCGGAGAGTTCTTTATAGTAGTAAAATCTCAGGTCCAGTCCTTATTCCTAGGGTATGTTACTAATAGGTGAGCAATGGCGCCTCAATTATGGTGTTATGGAAAACCAGATTCTTCAAAGGCATAATCAATAGTCTGTTTTCTCCCTCAATTCTCCTTTTTTGAGAAATACAAAATTGTCTTTGTAAAATATTTTTAAAAGTTAAGAAATAGTAAAGAGTGAGCAGACCTATAGATGATGTGGTATATTAGGAAGATTATTGGGCTAAGAATCAAAAGTCCTGAGTTTTCATCCCATGATTTGCCACTGACAAGTAATTTTGGCTAAGAGTCTTAATTTCTCTCTACCTAAATTTGCATGTCTATAAAAAGGGAGGTTTGAACTAGTTAGTTACTAAGGTACCATCCCATGATTCTGTGATTGTATAGCTGAATTCTGCCTTAATTATGAACCCCCTGAAAGATATCCCTGGTTAAAGGCCTGCTTTGGGCTAGTATCTAGTCAAAATCATAGCTCATGAGTCCATGTCTATATTTACTTTACCAAATGCTGAAGAAAACGTATTAGTTCAAAGCAAAAGACATTCAATAAATAGCATAGCAAGATAAATGACAAGGAAAAATCCTTCCTCCCCATTCAAATGGGTACACACTTCTACAGAGTTTTAATCTGTCTTGACCTATGTCTGGCCACTGGACTCCAATGATTCTGGAGGAGAGAGTGAAACTGATGACTTTGCACAGCCCTGCCTCACTTAAATCCAATTCACTTGCAAGCCAAGACATCACCCTCCTGATGTCATTGGTCCTCTTTGACAATGAAAGATCAAGAAAAACAACAATAGTAATCTACTAGTAGGAGAGTCAATGTTCATGAGAGAGACTATATCTGGGGAATACACATAGCTAGGACAACTTTCACCAAGGGTTATGACCCAGCTTTTGAAACCTTTTGTGTCTTTGTAGATTCACTGTTGTAATCTACTAGTCTAGTAATGTTATTGAGTTGTGGGCTGCTGCTTAATTGTGTTCACAGCTGAGATATTCTCCTGGATGCTGCTATCTCTAGGTACTGCATAAAGAGGTCATCAGTAGATGGTTTTACTAAACAGGTCTCTACAAGTTCTTTGTTGTTTTCTCCTAGCATCTGCTGTTGTTGTTTGTCCTTAATTTTCTAGTCTATTGCAGTATCAGAGTGGGAGGAATATATCAGTTTTTAAAGTTCAGAGTCCGGTGGGTTATCTTAGGTCTCTTGTGATTCAGACCTAGTCATCCAGCCAGCCATTTATCTACTGAAGCACTTTGGCCTTACACCTACTTTTTGTACTACAATTCAGTCTGCAGTTTGAGTGAGTGAGAAATGCATTTCAATTCCTTTCACTCCCATGTAAATTACCAGGAAGCTTCATTTAGCAAGAATGAAATGGCCCAGGTGGGACTGGTGACCTTTACTTTACTTTCCTGCCACTAATGAAGTCCCTCCCTTCTCAAATAATCTTAGGTTCCTTCCAGGGTCTTTAAAGTTTTGTGATTTTATTCCAGGTCCTACAAAAGATGGATAAGCAACATCTGTGAAAATGAGAGATTATAGAATCTTAGTCCTTGGAGGTACATAATAAACATTTCATAAACATAAGACTTATTGACTTGAATGGTTTATCCACAGGCACAAACCTTTACTAGCATCTACTATTCTAAGTTCTGGGCATACAAAGATTTAACAATATTATCATGCTGTAGAAAAGCTCATATTCAAATCAATGAAACAGGTTATGTACAAGATAAGATGAGTAGCAATGTAAAATAGCATGGGCTACCATCTCTAAAAATAGTGCAATAGGAATTAAAGAATTGAGGCAGAGGAGTCAATCAGGCAACCTCTTAAGACCACTTCCAACCCAAGCATCCTGGTACCTTCCTTTGTGGATTTGGAACATGTAGAAAAGTGGCCTCATTTACAACCACCCTCTCTTCTCTATGTGTTACCTGGAGCCACAAACAGAAGGAAACCTCTCTCTCTCTCTCTCTCTCTCTCTCTCTCTCTCTCTCTCTCTCTCTCTCTCTCTCTCTCTCTCTCCCTCTCCCTCTCCCTCTCTCTCTCTTTCTCTCTCTCTCCTTCCTGCCTTCCTCCCTACCTTCTCTCCCTCCCTCCTTCTCTCAGATTCTCTCCTGAAATCAGAATTTTGTCCAGTATAAGCAGAGAATTTCTTTAGAACAACTGACTGAAAGGGAGCTAATGCTACCATATTTTGAGGCTGATTTTAAAACAGTACAAAAAGGTTTGGGGTTAATGGGAAGCCCCGTCTGAGTCACAACTCAAAAAGTCAGGTGCTATGGTCCTCCATTCAAATCATCTCAATTCAAGAAATATTTATTCAGCACATCCTGTGGACAGAACATTGGCCTAGACACTAGAGTGAGACAAAGATCAAATGAGATAAAATCTCTGACCTCAGGAGGCTCTCAGGAGGGAGGACTGATAATACACAAATAGCTATAGGACAAAATAAGACATAATAAATGAGAGTCAAGCAAAGGGCTCTGTAAGGTCTGGAATGGGGAGGTGTTATGGCATGATAAAGGGACAGAGATAATTACCAGCTGAGAGAAATAGGACAGGCTTCACAGAGCAGGTGGTATTTCACCTGAGCCTTAAAGAATGAGGAGAATTTCAACAGACAAGGAGGAAGGAAGAGGAAAGACATTCCAGTGCAGAGAATGGACTGAACATGGGTAAAAAATCACTAAACAGGCATTCATTCATTCACCATTCACTTTTTTATTTATTTGTTTGTTTGTTTATTTATCTATTTATTTGGTTTATTCAGCATCTTTTTAACCTGATTTAGCACATTTGTTTATTTAGCACCTACTATATGACAGGCTGTGCTAGGTGCTGGGGACATAGAGATGAAAATTAAATAGTCCTTGCCCTCAAAAGTAACATGTACATATGTAAGTATAAATACAGAATAAATATAAGGTAATTTGGAGGGGAGAAGTCACTAATACCAATAGTCAGAGGGATCAGGAAAGACCTCACGTAAGAGATGGCATTTGAAAGATGAGTTCTACTTTGGTTGTGTTCAGTTGGAGATGCCTACACAGAACAGCTGGATGGAGATATTTAGCATGTGGGAGGGGAGCTCAGCAGAGAGATGAAGGTTGTATATGTAGATGTGGGCGTCATCTCAATAAAAATGATAGGAGCTGAAGATATTACTAGCAGAGGGAAGAGAGGTAGAGACAGAAGTGGAAAGGGTCCAGGACTGATCCATGGGACATATCCCTGCATAGAGGATGAGATATAAATGATGATCCCGTAAAAGAAATTCAAAAGTGGCTGGATAGGGAGAAGGAGAGCCAAGAGACAGCAGTGTCACAAACAGATCAAGAAGGACGTAGACTGAGAGAAGGTCATTGGATTTGGCACTAAAGGGATGATTGGTGATGGTGATTTTGGAGCATACATTTTCAGTTCATTGGTGGCTACAGAAGCCACTTTACAAGGAGTAGAAAAGTGCCTCTACATTCTCAGAGATGTGTTCTTTGCCCTGGGGTAGGAATACAGTGAGTAGATAGAGCACTGGGTTTTGAATTAGGATGATTTTTCTTCATGAGTTCAAATCTAGCCTCAGACACTTACTAGCTGTGATCTTTGGCCAGTCACTTAACTCTGTCTGCCTCAGTTCCTCATCTGTAAAATGAGCAAATGAGGAAAATGAGGAAATGGCAAACAACTCCAGTATCTTTGCCAAAAAAAAAAAAAAAAAAAGGACAAACCCAAAATGGGGTCATGGAGAATTGGACATGACTGAACAACAACAGACATTTTGTCCTTCTCTACTCCATTCGATTCAAATTCTGTGTCACTGTCAGTGATACTTTGAAAAATTGGCAGTCACATGGCAGGAGTCACATAACTAGATATGGGAAAGTCACCTGATTTTTTAAAAAAGGGAAGAGGGTAAAGTCTTCAAAGTAGAGATCATTGGGTTTGGTTTAGATTCCTGGAAAAATTCAAGAATGTGTATTGGTTGGATAGTTTCTGAGTATTTAGGAGGGGAAGTAGTCATCAAAAAGAACTAGTATGAGTTCATTAAGAATAGGTCATGGGGGGGCGGCTAGGTGGCGCAGTGGATAAAGCACTGGCCCTGGATTCAGGAGTACCTGAGTTCAAATCCGACCTCAGACACTTAACACTTACTAGCTGTGTGACCCTGGGCAAGTCACTTAACCCCATTTGCCTCACCAAAAAAAAAAAAGAGGGAGAGAATAGATCATCCCTAACAATCCAATGAGAATTAACAATGCAACAAAATAGTCAAAAAAGGTAATGGGGGGCAGCGAGGTGGCACAGTGGATAAAGCACTGGCCTTGTATTCAGGAGGACCTGAGTTCAAGTCCCACCTCAGACACTTGACACTTACTAGCTGTGTGACCTTTTACAAGTCACTTAACCCTCATTGCCCCACCAAAAAAAAAGGGTAATGGATGCATTCTTGGGCTACATTATACATAGTGCAAAATGAGGGAAATGAAAGCTCTGCTGAGCCTAGCCATGGTCAAGCCATATCTAGAGCACAGTGTTTGATTCTGAGTGCCAAATTTTAGGGACCTCAATAAGCCCAGAGCAGGGTTACAAGGATGGTAAGGCAAGGGGAGGCTGGTAAATGTTTAATAATCAGCTCTTCAAAAACTTTTAAGTTTAACCTCCATCACTTTCTTAAATCTAGATACAATCAACAGATTAATAAATTAAGCCTCAATTTATGGCATTTACTGATTTCTAAGGTGTTAAGTGCTCACACTGAAAATTTAATAATACATTTTATTCAGCTGGTTTGAGCTGGCTCCAGCATACCTCTGGCAAGAGGACAACCCAAATTGATGTTTAGCATGAAGAAGGGAACAAAATAGCTGTCTTTAAGAATTTTGCTGGACTTTCATGCGGCAGAGGAACTAGAGTTTCTCTACTTGGCTAAAGGATAGAAATAGGAACAATGGGTAATTGTTGCAGAAAGGCAGATTCTGGTTTATTATAAAGAAAAACTTCCAGACAATTAAGAGATTTTCTGTTCTTGCTGTTTGTCTTTCGTTCTCAAAGAGGACCATGACAGATGTCATGACTTGCAATGAACTAGATTTAAGTGAGGAAGGGTTGTACAAAGTCACTCTATCCTCTAGAGCCATTTGGTTCCAGTGGCAAGATATATTATCAAGATGACTAGAGATGGCCCCAGTTTTTTTTTTTTAAGGCAATTGGGGTTAAGTGACTTGCCCAGGGTCACATAGAGAGTAAGTGTCTGAGGTGAGATTTGAACTCAGATCCTCCCAACTTCAGGGCCACTGTTCTACCCACTGCACCACCTATCTGCCCCTAAGAGATTTCCTAAAATGACATTGACTTCAGCTTCAGAAGTTATTGGGTTCTTTGTCATCATAGGTCTTGGAGACTGAATGATCATTTATCAGTTATATTGAAGAAGGGATTCCTATTGGACTAGATGACTTCTGAGGTCCTTTGACACTTTAATGTTCTGTGATTCTCCTTGTTTTTCCGTCCTTTTCTGGAGAGTTTTTATTGTTTTGAGACTGGGTCTCCCTGTCTTACCTGGGAGCTTTGACCTGCTCTGTTTTTCTGACCTGGGCTCATTCACCCCTCCCCAGGCAGTCTAGTGGTCCACTTGTTCCCACTGGGGATGGAGAGAAAATGGGCTTGTTGTATTATTGTTTAATTTAGTGCAGAGCCTAACTGGTTTTAGCCCAAGGCAGCTCAGAATTCCAGAGCCCACGTGATCCATCAGCCTCAGCTTCCTCAGGAGCAGAGACTACAGGTGTGTGCCACTGTGGCCCAAATATAGGAGAATTATTCTGTCCTATCCATTTCTTCTGATATGTCTTTCTTTTTCTGATCATGCTCATGTTTTCTCTGGCTTCACTTAACTCTTCTTGGGCAGATTCCTTCTCAATCCTAACAGCCCTAACTTAGCTAATGAACTAATGATAAGACTCGATCTGTTTATAAACATTTATTAAGAACCTACTATGAGGGGCAGCTAGGTGGCGCAGTGGATAGAGCACCGGCCCTAGAGTCAGGAGGACCTGAGTTCAAATCCAGCCTCAGACACTTAACACTTACTAGCTGTGTGACCCCGGGCAAGTCACTTAACCCCAACTGCCTCACTAAAAAAAAACAACAAAAAAAGAACCTACTATGAGGGGGAAGCTAAGGTGGCACAGTGGATAAAGCACTGGCCCTGGATTCAGGAGTACCTGAGTTCAAATCCGGCCTCAGACACTTGACACTTACTAGCTGTGTGACCCTGGGCAAGTCACTTAACCCCCATTGCCCCACAAAAAAAAAAAAGAAAGAAAGAAAAAGAACCTACTATGTACCAGGCCTCTGCTAAACCTTGGGAATACAAAAAGAAGCAAAAGATAATCCCTGCCCTCAAGGAGCTGACATTCTAATGGGGAGACAACATGTAGACACACATATACATCAGAATATATACAAGATAAATAGGAAATAATGAACAGAGCAAAGGCCTTAGAATTAAGAGGGGGTCGGGGAGGCTTTCTATATTCAGTGAGATTTTAGTTAGGACTTAAAGGAAGCCAGGGAAGTCATCAGTCAGAGTGGAGGAGGGAGAATGCTCTAGGTATGGAGAACAGATAGAGAAAATGCTTGAAACATGAACAATAGGAGATGAAGAAGAGGGAAGAATAAGGGAGTCCACAGCAAATAGCCTCATTTTTCCCCCTGTAAACTATGAGGCAAGATTCTCGGCTTGAGGGTGGGGGGCAGAGCCACAGGAGGTTTGAAGAGAAATGAAAAGACTTGGAAGAGCTGCTGTAGAGAGTAAGATAGTGAGTTGATAAGGGAGATGTAGTAGGATTGCTTAGCAGACATAAGGGCCTAGTTGAAGTTATATAACAAATTTCAAGTGGGCCCAGTCAGAACAGTTGCATAAGAACAAAGGTGATGACTGGTGGAAGTGATTCAAGGCAGAGACTTGATTAGGTGTAATAGACTATATGATAAGGGGGCTAGGAATTCAAGTGAGGAGGACAGTGTAGAGTTGAATTGGTTCATCAGAGGGTCAAGATGGGGAGAAGAGAAGAGTGGCTATTGCAGGGGAGAGAATCGAGGGGATTGGAGGTCACGGTGAAGATGAAGAGTAGGGGTTTATAGGGAACGTCAGAAGGAGAGGTGAAAAGCCAGTGGATTATGGTCATATACGGGGATTTCAAAACACTTGAACACAGATGTGTGTGATGGTAAAATCTAGGGTATTACCAACTTTGTGTGTGGCTGAGATTGGGTGGAGTAGTTCATGAGATTGAGGAACTCAGTGGTTAAGGTATTTGAGGGACAATCAATATGTGTGTTGAAGTTCCCTAGAATGAGGGCAGGAGTTGGGGAAGAGAGAAAAATTGTAAATTGGGTATCAAACTCGATGAAGAAGAGGAAGTGACCTGGGGGGTTGGTAGACAACAATTACCAGGATTTTGATCTCATGGTAGATCTTGTTAGAGATTTTCCTTTCTTTCTTTCTTTCTTTTTTTTCTTCCGGGCAATGAGGGTTAAGTGACTCGCCCAGGGTCACACAGCTGGTAAGTGTCAAGTGACTGAGGTTGCATTTGAACTCAGGTCCTCCTGAATCCAGGACTGGTGCTTTATCCACTGCACCACCTAGCTGTCCCTCTTGTGGTAGATCTTAACAACATGAGCCTCAAAAAAAGAGAGGTTACTGAGTAATGGAGGAAGGGGTAGAACCTGGAAGAGGCAGTGGTGAACAAAGAATATTCTAACTCCCCCAGTGAGTTGTAGAAACCAGTGAGCTGAGAAGAATGAGTGCAGTCAGTACTGGAAAGGGTGGACAGGGAGGTTGTGTCATCATTGGAAAGCCAGATTCCAAAAAGTGCTAGTAGATGGAGGGAGTGAGAGAGGAAGAGTTGAGGGGAATAGGAAAGATGAATTGGATGGTAGAGCATATGAAATAGGATTTGGATGATTATTATTGAATAGAAAGAGCCACTCCTCTACCTTCAAAGGACAGGTGCAAATGGGAGGTCTAAAGAGTCACTTGCCTCTCCCCACTGTGGTCCACCAGGTTCAGTCTCCATGTGTTTCATTCACATATATGGCATTTGGTCACATTTTCAGAGCTATATTCTTGTATTGTTTGCTAAACAACCAGAAGAATTGGGACCAAAAGATGCCTCAGGTTGTTATCTTATCTCCAAGGTCTGATCACTGTAATTTTTTTGATCATCATTCCTGAATACTTTCAGTAGCATTGTCTGCTTGCTTTCACATCTCCTATAGACCTCAGAAATGGGATTATCATTAAAGACAATGGACTCTGGTTCCATGGAAGGCAGTGAAATGTAATAGAAAGAACATTGAACTGGAAGTCAGGAGGCTTGGTGCCTACTCTCAAATCTGCTGCTAATTCATTGATAACCCTGGTAGTTCATCTGTTCAGGCCTCAGTTACCCTATCTGTAAAATGAGGCAATTAGATTCCTAAAGTCCTTTCTAGGGTTAAGAATTCTATATAGGGGGCAGCTAGGTAGCACAGTGGATAAAGCACTGGCCTTAGATTCAGGAGGACCTGAGTTCAAATCCAGCCTCAGACACTTGACACTTGCTAGCTGTGTGACCCTGGGCAAGTCACTTAACCCCATTGACCCACAAAAAAACAAAAAAACAAAACAAAAGAATTCTATATAGGCCAATGGGGGAAATATGCACAAATGAAGTCCACACTGATATAGGGCAGCCACAGCCAAGGGTAGATGAGTCAAAATCAGCAAAAACCTTGTGCCAACTGTGAAGCCAAGAGATAAGGCAGCAGCTGTTAGGAGGCTCCTAAGGTCACCATTATCAATTGAAACCTCATTACTTTCTGGTTATTTGGAGTTATTTGCTTTGCCTTCTCTTCAGCCAGAAAAATAGGGCATTGTCGATCCATATAATTAATTGTATTGAAGATGTCCCTCTGTATTGAAAACCATTCTATCCCTTAAAAAAGGTGAGGCACGCTTCCACTATGCTGAAGTTAAATTGCTGTTACACTACAGTCCACTGAAGAGATTCCATAATTCCAGGCCTCTGCTGTCAATAATATTCTGTTCAATTTTATCAATTTTATTCTGTTTATTTTATTAATAACTTGGATGAGGCCATAGCTAGGCTGCTTATCAATACAAAACTGGGAGGAATAGTTAAAAACATTGGATGACATAATTAGAATTCAAAAAAGATTTTTGGCAGACTGGAACAACAGGTCAGATCTACTAATTTAATAGAAATATGAGGTCCTTGGGTCCACAAAAGTCAACTTCACAAGTACAGGATGAAGGAGCTGTGGTTAGAGCAGTTCATGAGAAAAAGCTCTGGGAGGGGTTTTGGTGGTCTCAGGATGACTCAGCAGTGTGATGTGATAGCCAAAAAAGGTAATGCAATTAATTGTTAGGCTGCTGAAGAGACATGCAGAGTCCAAAATGAGGCCCACTGCTCTGATCAGGCCATACCTAGAGTCCTCTGTCCAGTTTTAGGGTCCATATTTTCTTAAGAATATGAACAAATTGAAGTATACCTTGAGAAAGGGAGTCAGAATGGTGAAGGGATTGGAGGCTGTAAGAAAAATCAGATAAAATAACTGAGGTGTTTTGTTCTAGAGGAGAATGGGGTTTGAAAAATGTCAGTTTTCTTTTTTTTTTTTTGGTGAGGCAATTGGGGTTAAGTGACTTGCCCAGGGTCACACAGTGAGCAAGTGTCAAGTGTCTGAGGCCGGATTTGAACTCAGGTCCTCCTGAATCCAGGGCCAGTGCTCTATCCACTGTGCCACCTAGCTGCCCCATATGTCAGTTTTCAAAAGTTTGAAGGGCTATCCTGTAGAAGAGGGATTAACCTTGTTTTGTTTTACCACAGGGTGTAGAATTAGGATAAATGGCTAGAAATTACAGAAAGGCAGATTTGGGCTGAAAATAAGCAAAAACTTCCCTGGTATTAGAACTGTCCAAAAAGAGGAAGGGGTTGCCTTAATACACAGTAAGCTCCCAGTCATTTGAAGTTTTCAAAGAGGGCCTTGAAAATCACATTATGGAATAGCTGGTATGTAGTAGGTATGGAATAGTTGGTATTCATGCCCCAAGGCCAGGTGGGGGATGGGGTAGGGATCAGACTAGCTGACTTCAGAAAGCCCTGACAACCCTAAGATTCTACAATGTGAAGTCAGTGACCTTGAGATCTGACTAAGAGTTTGGAATGCAAAAGGTATGATTTTCCTTCCAACCTCTAGGAAGGTAAGGATCAGCGTTCAGAAACTCTAATAAGGGGAAAGGGGATTTTTATTGAATTCTTTTACAAGTCTCCTGATGAGATGGGAAGTAGCGGAATGATTATATGGTAGATACACATGGGATTTTCTTTTTGCCTCTATAGGCAAAAAGGGTCTATAGGTTATAGGGTCAGCAAAACCACGTGCCATGCTCTCACTTCCTTTTCTTCAGAGAGGCTGTCATAGTAGGCCATGCCTTGCTCTCATTCTCTAAGGACTTCATGTTGTTGTTATTGAATTATTTCAGTAGCATCTGACTCAACAAACACTGATTAAGTGCCTATTATGTGTCAAAGTACTGTAATAAGTACTGGGATCCCAAAGACCAGAGTGAGTTAGTCCCTACCCTCAAAGAAGTTACATTTTGCTGTTCTATTTGAAGCTATTCTTTAACATGCCATTTTTATTTTATAGGAGTTTTTTTTTTTTAAGTGAGGCAATTGGGGTTAAGTGACTTGCCCAGGATCACACAGCTAGTAAGTGTTAAGTGTCTGAGATCGATTTGAACTCAGGTACTCCTGACTCCAGGGCCAGTGCTCTATTCACTGCGCCACCTAGCTGCCCCCAGGAGTTATTTTTAATAGTTTTATTGAGCTAGACATTTCTCTGAAAGTTCATTTTCTTGCAAGTACTCATTAAATACTTGTAGTTTGGGTAATTTCTCTTTCTTTCTTTCTTCCTTTCCTTTCCTTTCCTTCTTTTTTCTTTCTTTTGAAAAATATCATATTAATATTATTTGTATTATCTTTCTCTAGGCTAAATTTAAACAATCTCAAGAGTTCCTGGCTGGGAACTCCCATAGTACTTAAATAGCTCAAATGGATATAAGATCTCATTGATATTGGTCTTCCCTCCAGTGATACAGATTGCAACCCATCTATTGGGCCTGTCCATCCAGTCTGACTCCTGTGTTCTCCCATAGCTTTGCCACAAGAGTTTCACCCAGTGTTTTAGGGGCTTTTCTTACTTTGTTTTGACATTGTGAGGCTACAGATGAAGCACGTGGGTTGTTCAACTGTTAGCTAAAGCTTTTGTCATGTGATCAGCTTATCTTCTTTTTCATTCACACTTTTCTTTGATGACTTCTTTTATACTCCTTCTACTATATAATTTCTTGCTTATGCTATGCTGAAACCTCTTCCTGCTCAATATTTATCTCTCCATTATTCTCCAGAGATAATAGTACACTATGAATCACATAGATGCAGGAATATCAGAAAATATATTGATATTAAAATTATAGGCCTTCGAGTAATTTTGTAATTTTCTCCGAGGTGATCCAATCCATTCTCCTCCTTCTGTCAAGTTTTGGGGCTGAAATGATTACTTGTAGTATCCATCCAAGGCATAGGTCATGATGGACAAGTTCCATAGGTTGTCAATTTAACACGTCAAAGTCTAAAAAAATATGCCTTCCTCTGACTGCTGATTCTCTGTCCTTTTGAGAGTCTTTATGACTCTGTTGGCCAATTATATAAGTAGCCCTAATAGTTCTGGTTGAGAATGGGAGTCAAACTGAGCTTTGAATCCCCCACTAATGTTCATAAGACAACCTGTTACCACATAGATAATGATGATGGCTATGGTATAGAGTAGTTAATGCAAACAAGTATCGTGAAATTGATGCTAGTCTTATTTGGTTTTGTTAGGTATATTTCATATACAAAGAGTTAATGTATCTTTAATTAATAATTAATTAATTAGTAATTAACACTTTTACACTTTTCATCTTTCTGAGTGAAACTAAGGGCAGTAAGGGGTCACAGTGGATAGAGTTCTGGGCCTGGAATCAGGAAGATCTGAGTTCAAATGTGGCCTTAGGCATTTACTAGCTGTGTGACTCTTGGCAAGTCCCCTAACCCTATTTGTCTTAGTTCCTCATCAGGAAAATGAGCTGTAGAAGGAAATGGAAAACCACTCCAGTATCGTTGCCAAGAAAACCCCAAATGAGGTCATGAAGAAGAGTTAGACACCCTGAAATGACTGAACAAAGCGAAAGTAATATTAATTTGGTGGTTTGTGGGGGAAGCACATAATTTCTGGTTGCTTTAATTCTATTTACATTCAATCTTCCCTCCCAGTTGATTTTGGGATACATGTAGTTATAACCTAATATCACAAGGTGGCCAAAGAAATGTATGTGTTCTCAGGCTGCATTTCTAGTAGGGCAGCTTCTAGACCAAAGTAGGTGATAGATTCCTGGTATTCTCTACTAGTCAGACTACATCCGGAATGTGGGGCTCCATTTTAGATGTGGCACTTTAAGGGAGATATTGACATGTGGGAGTTTGTCCAGAGACAGATGACTAGGATGGCAAAAGGACTGGAAATTATGTCAAGCAAAAAATATTCGAAGGAAGTGGAAATGTTTATCTTGGAGAAGAGAATACTTGGAGGAGGGGGGAGAATATGATTTTTATATCTACATATTTGGAATTCTGCCATGTAGGATGATTAGATTTATAGATGAGGAAACTGAGATTTAGAGAGGCAGAATTACTCCTTATTTATGTTATCTAGAATTTAATACAATTTTCTAGATTTGGTCTTCATGGGGGAGGCTATTTTTTAAAATATTTGTTTTTGTTGTTAAAGCTGGTGCTTTATCCACTGCGCCACCTAGCTGCCCCCTCCCCCCTCTGCCCCGGGAAGGTTATTATGAGCCAAGCATCTCCATCATCCAGAACATTATACATTGTTTTTTAAATTAAATTTCATTTTTTAAAATGAAAATCTGGGCAGCTAAGTAGCGCAGTGGATAAAGCACTGGCCTTGGATTCAGGAGGACCTGAGTTCAAATCCAACCTCAGACACTTGATATGAACTAGCTGTGTGACCCTGGGCAAGTCACTTAACCCTCATTGCCCTGAAAAAAAAAGAAAGAAAAAAAAGAAAATCCACTCTCTCTCTGTTGGAGCCTTCCTTCCTCTTATATTGAGAAAGCAAGAAAAACAAAATCCCTGTCATAAACACTCATAGCCAAACAAAACAAATTTATGCAAAAGCCATGTCCAAAAAACCGAGACTTTTCAATCTGCTCTCTGAGTCCATCACCTGTCAGGAGGTAGGCAGCATATTGTATCATAAGTCCTCTGGAATCATACTTGATCATTGTGCTGATCAAAGTTCTGCAGTCTTTCACAGTTGTCTTTACAATATAAATCCTTCAACTGGTTCTGTTCACTTTAATCTACATCCATTTATACAGGTCTTCCCAGGTTTTCTGAAACCATTCCTTTTGTTTCTTATTACACAATAGCCTTCCATCACATTCATATACCAAAACTTGTTAGGCCATTCCCCAATGGATGGCCACCCCTTCAAATTCCATTTCTTTGATTCTACAAAAAGAGCTGCTGGGCAGCTAGATGGCACAGTGGATAGAGCACTGGCCCTGGATTCAGGAGTACCTGAGTTCAAATCCGGCCTCAGACACTTAACACTTACTAGCTGTGTGATCCTGGGCAAGTCACTTAACCCCAATTGCCTCACTAAAAAAAAAAGAAAAAAGAAAAAAAAAGAGCTGCTTCAAATATTTTTGTACATGAGTTCTTTTCATTACACATGTGTTAATGAAGCCCAAGTTCACACTTAGCAGCAATGTGGTATAGTGGATAAGGGGCCAGTCTTGAAGTCAGGGAGACACTGAATTCAAGTGCATATAGGCAGTTGAGGTGCTGATGTGCAAAAGGGGAGAAAAATACCACCTTTGGGTGGTGCATCGTAATGTTGACTTATATTAAACTTGCCAGTCCACTAAAATCCCCAAATCTTTTTCACATGAGCTGATTCTTGGCCACATTCCTTCCATGTAGTTAATTTTATAAATCAAAGGGCAAAACTTTACGCAGGATCATGGGCTCAGAGAACTTAGAGTTAGAAGAGACCTTACAGGTCATCTGATATAACCCCCACATTTTACAGATGATGAAAGTGACACCCAAACAGGTTAAGGGACTACTTTTTTCTTTGAATCCCTAGCACTTAGCACAATCGCTGGCATGCATTCATTGGGTGCTAAATAAATGATTGCTAATTGATTGATTGCCTGATGTCACACGGGTACTAAATGTCAGAGTTGGAATATGAACCCAGGTCCTCCAACCTCAAATCTATGGCTCTTTCCATAGAACCAATCTCTATTAAAGTTCAGTCCACCAATCCATGCCAGTAAGAACTTTCTGGATCCCAGGCAAGGACAATCTTTATTATCTTCATTTGACAGATGAGGAAATTGAGGTTCAGGAATTTTCAATTACTTGCTAAGGCAATAGAGTTAATAGGTCCTTGACTTGAACAGGAGGAGGTGAGAAGGCCAGTCTGTCTCTGGGAATTTTAACAGTACTTTTCATCACCCCAATGTTGTCTAAAAAACAAAGGCTCATCTTTCTAACACTGGCATCTTTTGCTAAAGCTGTGTGCCATAAGTCATGGAATACCCGAGTCTCTGAAGAACTGTAGGTCAGCCAGAGGGCAATGGAGAACAAGTATAAATAGGCTAAAATAAGTAGGAGCAGCCAGAGGATACAGTGGATTGAGTGCTGGGTACTACATTGGGAAGACCTGAGTTCAAAATTAACCTCATCCTGGGGGCAGTTAAGTGGCGCAGTGGATAAAACACTGGCCCTGGATTCAGGAGTACCTGAGTTCAAATCCAGCCTCAGACACTTGACACCTACTAGCTGTGTGACCCTGGGCAAGTCACTTAACCCCCATTGCCCTGCAAAAAAAAAAAAATTAACCTCATCCCAAAATAAAATAAAATAAAATAAAATAAAAAATTAGCCTCAGACACTTACTAGTTATGTAATCCTGTAGGCAAGTCACTTAATCACTGTTTGTCTCAGTTTCCCCATTAGTAAAATGGGAATATTTATAGCACCTACCTCACAGGGTTGTTGTGAGGATCAAAGGAGATAATATATGTAAAGTGCTTAGCACAGTGCCTAACACATAGTAGGTACTTTATAAATGTTAGCTGCTATTATTATTATTATTATTATCATTATTGGTTCCAAAGGTTTGTCATGCCGGGGTGGGAGTGGGGATAAGCTCCCACTCTCTATAAAATGCTCCAATAGTGAGTGCCTCAAATAGCCTCTGACAACCGAAGCCCAGCTCCTGGCCTTCTCATGGCGGAACTGTTTCCACTAACAGGAGAAGGGGCGAAGGCGAGTCACTGGCACCTTAAAACCAGTCACTTCTGGCAGGTGGGGCTCGTTAGCCTTGGCAGGCAACCCGCCTAGGGGAAGGAACCCTGATTTTAAATCTCCGCTGCCTTGCGGCTATACCCATATATGGGAAAGGCTTCGGGAGTTAACCCCGAGGAAAAATCAGGAGTCAGAGTCCATTAGGCAGTTGGATGCTGGACATCACATCCCTCTGGGAACTCCTGCGGTGGCAATGGCGCCAAACTGTACTGGCTCTGCCTCTCCTTTGGATCCACCAGTGTCTTGGAGAGGGAAAACCTGCTGCATGGGCAACAGCTTGTTTTCCATATTGATCCCCCCAGGCCAGCCCCCTGGAGAGGACACTCCAGCTACTCCTCATGGCGTAGATACAACACGGGATGCGTTATAAGTCACTCAGGAGCTGCCGCTCCCCTTATCAGACTGCACAGCCACACTGTGACCTGTGGCTCTTCAAGGTGTTGATCCATGGTCGTCTGAGACTGATGGAGGCCTACTACTACTACTACTATTATCATTATTATTAATTATACCAGTGAAGAACACATGGAGATGTGTTGACAAGGAAATTATCAAAGAGAGGTATGGGCGGGGGGGGGGGGGGAAGGTGTCAGTTTTGTGTTCTATTGCTTTATCTTCACCATGTCAAGAGATTGAGAAGAAGATCCCAAACACACTGGGGAGGGTTAATGAGGACACAGACACATAAACTAGAATCACATGGATAGAAGGTGTGGATAGGGTATAATCTGCACTACCCACATCTGATGAGCTCATGGATCCCTCAAAGGAAGTACTGAAGAAGCATTTATAGATTGAGGGCTGTGACATAGACTCAAAGTAATCCAACTGCTTGGTTTTATGGATGGGAAAAACAAGGCCCAGGGATTTTCCCAAAGACAAACAAACGTCTAGTAGGTGGTAAATGAGATCAAATGAGATAATATTTGTACATAGATTAGCACAGCGCCTAAAATACCCTAGGCACTTAATAAATGTTTTCTCCCTCATTCCCTCAGCTCAGTTATCTTACCACTCCACAAAACTGCCATCCTTAGACGAGACAAGCTAATCCTAGTAACTGGTAGCAACCATTTTGTTGTCATGAAATATGAATTATGCAGTCAGGTTATAGGTATAGGTAATTTTGGCCTTGAGGAGTTTCCATGCTGAAAGATAGATCAAACTGACAACAGTCAATTAGGAATATCCCCACCTTTTCCCAACTGAGGATGACATTCCTGACGGTGATCATTCTGTGTGTCTGGGTGGGGCTGAAGAAATTGATACTGGCTGGACCAACAACCCTTTTGCCCAGTTGTGCAGTGTGTACAAAAGGCCTTTAGGGGAATGGGTACAGTCAGACTTTGAAAAGAAAAAGCACAAGATTTGGAGTGAGAGGAACAAGGCTTAAATACTATTTGTGTGACCTGGAACAAAGACAACCTTTCTGGGCCTTGACTTCCTTATCTGGAGAATGAGGATGTTGGATTACACAATAATAATAGCTAACATTTATATAATGCCTACTATGTGCTAGGCACTACGCTAAGTGATACAAAATTGTTAGGTGCTGTTCTTACTACCATTTTACAGGTGAGGAAACTGAGGCAGAGGCTAAGTGACTTGCCTAGGGTCATAGGTATATTGAAGTCAAATTTGATGATCTTCCAGTATATCCCACTATTTATCTGTTATATATGTCTATCTCTTTTGTCTCTTGGTCTGTTTGATCTTTTTTGTTGTGGTAGTAATTGTCCAGTCATTTCAGTCACATCTAACTTTTCAGACCCCATTTGGGATTTTCTTAGCAAAAATAATGCAATGGGTTGCCATTTTCTTCTCTAGTTCATTTTACAGATGAGAAAACTGAGGCTAACAAGGTTAACTGACTTGCCCAGGGTCACACAGCTTGTAAATGTCTAAGGCCAGATTTGAACTCATTAAGATGAGTATTCCTGAGTCCACTGCACCACCTCACTGCCCTCTACTTGATCCCTAACTATCGTTCAAAAACAAGAATCTTAGACTTTTAGTATTAAAAGGGACTTTAGAGATAATATAGTCCAATTCCTTTACTTCATAGATAAGGGAAACTGAGTCCTAGAGAAAGAGAATATGTCTTGCCTAATGTCAAAAGCAAACAAGGGGGAGAATCAGGAATGGAACTCAGGTCTCCTGATACTTCATCTAGCAGATCCAGTGTCTTCCCAGGACACCAGACTGCCTGTCTCCTGAGGGCAGCATGCCAGCTGTGTCTGTCTGCTGGTGGAGTTTCCCAAGAGTGAACACCTACGCTGCTTCTTTTGAAGTCATGTCCTAGCTAAATTTGGAAGTATTTCTTCTACCCACCTTGCCTCTAGTCAACCTTCTCCAGCTTGGATGTCCTCCTGATAGTCATTCCCTACACCTGCCAAGCCCAACAAGGTTGGGCTTCAGGAATGGGTTGGAAGAGTATAGCCCTACTTGGGTGTTGTCTTTTTGATTCAATTTTCAGATTGGAAACTCCTTCAGGGCAGAGATTATCTATATATGTTAGTTACTAGCGCCTGACTGAATAATTAACATTTCGTGGCAGGGAGGTAGTTGTTGACGTCAGCTCCATTTTGCTATTTCAGATTTTGGGGACTGGACATATGCTTTCATCTGGGTAGGAATTGATGGGCCCCTTCTCTGCAATTTATAGTTTTAGAGAGTTGCCTAGGGGCACTGAGAGGTAAATTAGTTGTTCAGAATAGTACAGGTTACTATAACTCAAATATATCTTTTCTTTGAAAACCTTTGAAAAACATCATACAAATGTGAATTATTATTACTGAAAGTCTTAAAAGAAGTTTTAAGTATTCAGATAATAAGATCTTGCATTCTCAAGGATTAGATTAGGTTAGATTATCCTTCATACAAGGTGAAAACAGGAAGTGACCTTGGAAATCACCTAGGACAGTTCTCAATTTTCTTTCTTTAAATAGTGGTGGATCCCTTCACTTTAAACAAAATCTTTGAAGGGATTTCTTTTTTCCCCTACTTAATAGTATTTTGTTTTTTCCCAATTGTATGTTAAGATAGTTTTCAACATTCATTTTTGTAAGGTTTTGAGTTATATTTTTTTCTCCCTCCTTCCTTTCCCTCCCTCTTCCCCAAGACAGTAAGTAATCTGATATGTTATGCAGTATGATCAGGTTAAACATATTTCCACATTGTTGGAAAAGAAAAATCAGAACAAAAAAGAAAAACCACGAGAAAGGAAAAACAAAAAACAATTTAAAAAAATGAAAATAGTATGCTTCTATCTGCATTCAGACTCCATAGTTCTTTCTCTGGATATGAAGAACATTTTCTTTTTCTTTAATCTTAAAAGTATTTTATTATTTTCTAGTTACATATAAAGATAGTTTTCAACATTTGTTTCTATAAGATTTTTAGTTCCTAATTTTTTCTCCCTCCTTCCCTTCCCTTCCCTTCCCCCTCCCCCATACAGAAAGCAATCTGATATAGGTTATATTTATACAATCACATTAAACATATTTCTACATTAGTCATGTTGTGAAATAGAATCAAAACACAAGGGGAAAACCTCAATAAAGAAAAAAAAACACAAAGTAGAAACAGTACAGTTCAATCTACATTCAGAATCCACAGTTCTTTTTTCTGGATGTGGAGAACATTTTCCATCATGAGTTCTTTGGAATTGTCTTGGATCATTGCACTGCTGAGAAGAGCCAAGTCTATCTCAGTTGATCATCATACAATGTTGCTGTTACTGGGTACAATGTTCTCCTGGTTCTGCTCACTTCACTCAGCATCCATCCCCTTAAGTCTTTCCAGGTTTTTCTGAAATCTGCCTGCTCATCATTTCTTACAGCACAATAGTATTCCATTACATTCATATACCACAACTTGTGAAGAACATTTTCCATTGTGAGTCTTTTGGAATTGTCTTGGAACATTGTATTGCAGAGAAGAGCTAAGTCTATCTCAGTTGATCATAACACAATGATGATGTTACTATGTATAATGTTATCCTGGTTCTGCTCACTTCACTCAGCATCAGTCCACTTAAGTCTTTCCTGTTTTTTCTGAAATCTGCCTGATCATCATTTCTTATAGCACAATAATATTCCATTATATACATAACTTGTTCAGCCATTCCCCAATTCATGGGCATCCCTCAGTGTCCAATTCTTTGCCACCACAAAAAGAGCTGCTATGAATATTTTTGTATATATGGGTCCTTTTCCCCTTTTTATGATATTTTTGGGATACAGACCTAGTAGTGGTATTACTGGGTCAAAGGTACAATTTTATAGCCTTTTGGGTATGGTTCCAAATTGTTCTCCAGAATGGTTGGATCAGTTCACAATGGAGTGATTTCTTTAAAATGCCTACTACTAGTGGTACTAAATAACACAGGGCTAATTTTTTTTAATCTTATCTTTTGGGGAAAAAAGACTACAGAGAAGAAAAACTCTGTCTTTGTTAATATGCATATTCTTCCATCTATAAACATTCTTTGTATTAGGAGTACTAGAAAGGACCTCACAATGGAGGAAGCTATGAGCACATTTGCCTCTCTGTTAGGGATTGGGTCTTGGTTTGTGGATGCTTGTTTCACCATCATAGTCTACTTTATTAGCATGTTTGCTTTCTTTTCCCTTCATACTTATCTTTTTAATCCCAGGTATCCTTAGTAACAATAAAGGATGGAAACAGGCAGCTTTTTACAAACATTTCTTGACAACAGACTCCATCTTCACAGCTACAAAATGGATTGAAAGACGTAGAGAGTCATCTATACATGAATTGTGGATATCCTCATTGAGGGTATTAATAGGCAATAAGTAGGCTTTCACAAGCAATACTGGATAATGAACCACTAACTTACTGAACTCACAACTAACTGAAAGATGTAGAGAATATATACTCTTATTGGACTTGTTCATTGAGTAAGAAAAAAAAAATTTGATTCAGTAAACAATGCCGCTTTAGGTTCTTTTTCTACAAGGGGTCTCCTAGCCATCTAACAAAATTATTCAAGGTTCATTGGAAAATTTAAAAAGAGAAATAACCCTCTGATAATAAACAGCAGGAAGAGAATAAAAGAAGGAGATGTATATACCACTGTGGTGGAGGAGATTGAGCATATGGTACAGGTTGAAGAGAAATTCCCCGTGGACAGTAAGGTCTTCCAGATTCTCCTATTTGGGCATAAGGTGTTGACTGCCTCAAGCCTCAGAATACTGCAGTACTTTCTGGAAGAGATTTGTAATCATTCAAAGGAATTTGGCTTGTCCTTCCACAAAAGAAAGACTAGCAGGATGAAGAATGTCTATTGCCCAGATTTCAACATGTATTTGGATGAAGAGCTTTTCCATCAGTATGTATATCTGGAACAAACAGTACAAATGGACAGTGAGTTAGGCCAAGAGTTAAATAGGAGGAGAACAGACCGAATTGCTTTCAGGAAATTGCAAAGCTCCTTTAGTGACCCCCAAGCTTCCCATGAAAGCAAAGGCCCATCTTTTATATGCTAACATTCTACCAGCATTGTTTTGTGGCAGCAAGACATGGAATGCAGCTACCTCCAAAGGATGAAAAAAGTAGAGGGAAATGGAGAGGCAAAGGCCCTCTTTGCAAAGGGCGAAGGACAGAGGGCAAAGGCAGAGGGCACATGGTAGGTGTGAGTAGACTGCAACATGTAACCAATAAGTAATTCCAAAGAAGAAAAAGAGATGTAATGTATTAAAAGTTCGAGAGATGTAATTTCTGGGTAATTAATCTTTTTATTAATTATTTATCAGATAAAAGGGGTCAGTGGTACTCTCAAATGCCAAAGGCGCCCCATGGAACCCTACTCAGTGCTTATAAGACCTTGGAAGAATGGGCTTTCCTGAAGTTAGAAATCATCTCTGACTGCTAAACAAGTAATGAGAGAATGAATATTATAATGAGTGGGCTTATTCTAATGAGAGTGTGTGTGGTGGACATGACTGATCCCTCAGTCTTGGTGAAAGAGACTTATCCATACCCATACCATCCTGTCTAGGGTAATCTAGACAAAAGGGGGAACCCACTTCTCATCATACTTGTCTAACTAAAAACAAAATGGGCTGAAATAGAATCTCCTTACCTTTTGATTAGATCAAAGTTTCCCCAGTGGGGTGAGTCTGTCCAAGATTTCGTCTCTTTATCAACTCTTCCTTCAGAGGCTGACTGAATAGCCTATAGGCAATGAGGAAATAGAGGAGGAGAAAACCTTAATCCTAATTCAATAATTAGTTTATTTTCTCTCAGAGAAAAAGGAATTTAATATTATGAAGAGAAGATGGGTGATAGGTAGCCAGTCAGAGTGCTTCACTGGTATTTTCACAATGTCAGGAGAAGCTGAGAAAGATGTCTGGCATATAGGGCAGACCCTTTGTGGCAAACTTATGGGAGAATGTGGACAAGAATCACCCTACATGGGAAACATTGGATGAGTGGTATCTGACTCATGACAATTCCCAAATCAATAAGATCACAGTCACATTTGAGTATTTGAATATATTTTCAGATAAAATTCCAAAATCTCTCCAAAGAGATCAATTTCAAATCTCTCATTCTTATGACATAGTGAGAAGGATATAATTATTTGCCATCAATATGTTTAATAACTAGTAATTATAATAAAAGCAATACTTTAAGGTGCTTCATAATTTTCACTTTCCTCTTCACTTTTTCATAGGATAGCATATGTGGATGTGGTAGAGCGAATTATTTCAGTTTACAATTTTTCCTTAAACATTTTGAGAATTTGATTCTTAAGTGTGCTGGATTTTGTTTGGAAATGCCTTTTCAATTTTCTTCTGGAACTCTGTCAGTATTTTTAAGAATTTGCCAACGTACATTCTTTGTATTTAAGAGCACTAGAAAGGACCTCACATTGGAGGAAGCTATGAGCACATTTGCCTCTCTTTGCTGGGGATTTGGTCTTGGTTTGTGGATTCGTCTTTCACCTTCAAAGTCTGGCTTATTAACACTTTTGCCTTCTTTTTCCTTCATATTTATCTTTCTAATTCCAGGTATCATTAGTAATGATAAAAGATGGGAACAGGCAGTCTTTTATGGACATTTCCTGACAACAGACTCCATCTTCACAGCCACAAAATGGACTAAGAAATATAGAGAGTTAAGATTCTACTGCATTTTTTGCTCTGATTTCACAAAAGCATTTGATGAAAGAGTAAGATGAAGACTTAAAAATTTTCCTTCAATAAGGTATCTCTCATGCATGTACTAAGATCGTATAAGATTCCTTGATTGACGTAACCGCAGAAATAATGCTGTTCAGTTATGCTTGGAAGCTCAAGTGAGGCATAAAACAGAAGAAAATATGCTTTCCAAAGGCATTGCCAATCAAATAAGCACTTATGAAGTGCCTACTATGTGCCCGGCACTGGGTTAAGTGCTGGGAATATAAAACCCTAAGTCTTTGTCCTCAGCTGACCTTGGCCTGGTCTTGAGTCTGCTCCTGGTGGCTCAGCTCAGCATCTACTCTAATGGAATGTAAACTCTAATGGAATGTAAGTTTCATAGAAGAGTTTCCTGTGAGATAATAAATCACAGGCTTAGAGCTGGGAGGGACTTCAGAAGTCAAGTCCAATTTCCTCATTTTTATAGAGGAGGTAACCAAGGCTCAGAGTGTTTACATGACTTGTCCATAGTCACATAGCTAGTGAGTGGTGAGGCAAGATTTAAACTCGAGTCTTCTGACTCGAAGTCCAGCACCCTATTCATTACACCACACTGCCTCTCAGTAAGGAATAAAAGGATAATTATATTATCTTATTATATGCCAAGCTCTGTGCTAAGCACCTGAAATGCAAATGCAAAAGCAAAACCAGTCCCTCCCCTCTAGAAGCCCAAATTCTTTTTAAAAAGTGAAATAACACATGTAGGCATAATGGCCAGGGAGGGGCACTTTGGTCTGGAAAATCGCAGCAAAGGTAAATGGGGCTATAAGGGAGGAAACACATCCCACCCAGTAACAATGGCAGAGTTGATTTGATAACAGTTCATGGTTTCAGAACTGAAATGGGGAGGGGATGAAGGGTAAGAAATTAGGAAAGGGTATTCTGGATGAAGTGAGGTGACTGACAAGCAGATTGTGGAGGAGATAGAGAAAGAAAAGAGAGTGAAGAGAAGCTTGTTTAGGGCTTTCCAGACATGGTTATCCAGGAGAGGCAGTCACCAATCAGGAAAGCAAGGTCCCAGGATGAGAGTTCCTCTTGGACTTGGTCTCTAGTGTGAGGTGCACAATGAAGAGGGAGTCCTGGGCACTCCCCAATAGAGCCATAGTGATCTCCTTGCTGTTACTCACATGGGATACTCCACTGGCTTTCTCTGTGTCTTTGCACTGGTTGTTCTCATACCTGGAATTCTCTCGCCCCTCATCTCCTGCGGTCCTTTAGAATTCAAGACTGAGTTCAAATATCATCTTCTTCAGAAGGTTTTTCCCAGTCCCCCTAACTTCTAGAACAGGGGTTCTAATCTTTTCTTTATACCATGAACCCCCTTGGTAGCCTGGTTAAGCCTATGGATCCCTTTTCAAAATAATGTTTTTAAATGCATAAAATACTTTAAATTTCCAGGGAAACTAATTATATTGAAATGCAATTGTAAAATATATGATATCTACCTCTATCATCTCTATCTCTATCTCTATCTCTATCATCTGTCTATCCATCCAACTATCTATATTTCAGTCTAGATACCAGTAGCAGCTATTAGAATTGGAGCATATTTTACATTTAGTTACATTCTAGCTCGATGTCTTTATGAAGAGAAGATAATTTGGTCTATTTGTTTGGATTTGGGAGTCATTCTTATCTTATAAACCACCATTTATAAATCATATCTTAGGATGGGTTACTTCTGAAGGTTAATGTTACCTATTTTTTTTTTTTGCTTTTTGTGGGGCAATGAGGGTTAAGTGACTTGCTTAGGGTCACACAGCTAGTGTCAAGTGTCTGATGCCGGATTTGAACTCAGGTCCTTCTGAATCCAGGGCTGGTACTTTATCCACTGCGCCACCTAGCTGCCCTAATGTTACCTATTTTATACTGATCACTAGTGGTTAGAAGTGTTCGAGCAGATCTAACTTCTTATCAGAGGTGTTCAAATCCTAGCTCTGTCACTTCTAGCTATATAACCTGAGACAAGTCATTTTGTACAAGGAAACTCAAATAAGAGAAAAAAATGAAAGAAATAAAGTGAAAAATAGCATGATTCTGTCTGTGTTCAATCAAAACCATTTCTTTCTTTGGAGGTGGATAATATGATTCATTGTTAGTTCTTTGGGATTGAATGATCTTTTATTGTATAGAATACTCCTGAATTGGAGGAACAAGAGGTTGGATTGCATCATAGGGTACAGATGGAGAAATGCTAGGGGACCTTAGAGATCATCTAGTTTGAGCCCTTTGTTTTATAGATGAGAAAACTTGAGTCTAATGACTTCCCCATAGTCATAGAGGTAGCAAGTAACAACTGGAATTAAAACCAACTCACCTCAATCAAAATCCCATGCTCTTTTTCACTGTATATCATATGACATGTAGAAAAGTAATTACATACATATATATACATATGTATACAGAGAGAGAGAGAGAGAGTTGAAAGGGACCTTGGGAAATCAACTAGTCCTAACCCCTCAATGTATAGAAGAGGAAATTGAAGCCTAAAGTAGTTAAGTAATTTCTCTAAGGTCATACAGAGGCAGTAAATGAATGAGTAGGAATTTAAATCCATTTCATCTCATTCCAAATCCAGTACTTTTACCAGTGTACCCCTTTGCTTTCTTGACTACTAAGCTCTTCTTCAAACCTAAGATTCTATGATTTGATGAGAGAGCACTATTAACGACGAGCATAGGTGGTAGGTACTCCTAGTCCCATAATAACATTATTTTCGGGTTCTGTAGGCTCCAGTAAGTTACCCCATCCTACTTACCTGTCCCTGTCCCCAGGTCCAGCACTGTCTTTAATGATGGAAGCACATGAAACATTGATTGTTACCACATGCATAATTTTTAAAGACCTTCTGAACTGACCATACAATTTAGCACATATTGTCTTGTCAAATGTCCATGTGTTTTATAATTTATGTAATTGAAGAAAGTTGCTTAATTCACAGAATAACTTCTTTTATTGTAAAATGTCTTTAGAAGCCTGGGGTTGGAAGTTTGCTTGCCAAAAATCCACTGGATAAAGACAGGCATTATTTTTAAAACCTAAGAGGGTTTGTTGGTAATTATGCTTCATTTCTAATCTAGTCCAAGTGCTTTTTCAAACATGAGTGACTGATCTTTTTAAAATAGCCCTGTGGGGGTAAACTTTGGAATTACAATTAAACAGATGAGAGAGTTCAAATAAAGAGGTATTAAGGGACTTTCCCTCAAGGACACAGTAAATTGGTAAGGCTTAAAATCCTGGTTCCGGGTTTCCTTGCTTATGCTGAGACCACTAGCTAATTCTCTGAATGAATTACCCATATGGCTCCAGATGTTCCACCCTAACTAAGCACCATTGTCAAAGAACTATAGTAATTGGTGCTATTCAGACAGAGCGGGTTGGCCAAGATGTCTAGAGACCTAGATTCTGGTTTTGGATCTTCCTAGCTAATGGACCTTCTCTCTGGGCCTTAGTGAACTCATCTGTCAAGTCAGGCAGGTGGACTGTGTTTTCCAAGCTGTCACATAGAACTCTGGGATTCTACAGAGCAAACTAAGAGGTTCCATGAAGAATAAAGTTGTCCCGCTGAATAAGCACCCAGAAAATGTGCTTTTCTGCCTGTGTTTTGTACAGTTGTTTAGTCAATAAGCATTTATTAAGCACTTACTATGTGCCAGGTAAAGTGAGGAGGGTTTACAAAAGCAAAAATAGTTATCTAAAGGAGCTCACACTCGAAGGAGGCAACAACTTGGGGAGATGATGTATGGAAAAAATAATCTTAGGGGAGGTTCTAGCACAGGGGTTCTCAGTGTAGAGGGTGAACGTGCACTCACACACACATGCACATACACATACATGTGCATGCACACACAGAGACACTCCAATGAACAAATACAATTCACCAAGCTACCCCACCTTGATAGAAATAGCCTTTTAAATGTCCACTTTAGAATATTAATGATAGAGAGAACTTCAAGATCCATTTCTACACCTCCCCATACCATCTATTTTCTGCCCCCTCCTCTCTCCAACCAGGTTAGAGATCAGGAAAGTAAGACCCAGGTAGATTAAGGCACATCCATGGAACTCACAAAGTTAGTAAAGAGCAGAAATGACATGAACTCAAGTCTTCTTACTGGAGAAGATTTAAGGGGGACATAAAAACTGTCTTCATGTATTTCACAGTTTCAGAAACAGAACAGCCCTCATCTAGTAAAACACCCTTTTATAGATGAGGAAATTGAACAAAGAGAGATTCAGTGATCGGACCCAGAATTCTATGTCTCAAAGGAAAGAATCAGGAACAATGGAAGAGAATGGAAGAGAATAAGATTTAGGTTGATGTAAGGAAAAACATCCTACCAATTAGAGCTATCTAGACCTCTTTCATACCTAGTTTATACTCTGATTCACTGAATGATCCAATCAGAACATTTCCCTTTTTAATGACTGTTATAGTTAATCAGTTCCAGGTACTGTGCTAAACCCAGGAGATGCCCCCCCCCCAAAAAAAAAGGCAAAACACAGTCTCTATTCTCAAGGAGTTTTCAGTTTGTTGGGGGAAACAACATAAAAAAACCCCAACTATATACAAAAATGCTATATGCTATGAGTGATAAATTGGCAATAATCAATAGAGGGGAAGCGTTAGAATTAAGGGGACTTCAGAAAGTTTCCTGGCAAAGAGGATTTTAGCTGGTACTTAATGGAAATCAGGGAAGACAAAAGTCAGAAATGAGAAGGGAGAGGATTACAGGCATAAGGGATAGTAAGTGAAAATGCCCAGAGGTGGGAGATAGAGCTTGTTAGCAAAATCAAGCAGCATGTGAAAACTAGAAGGGATCTTAGAAATGGTTAAATTTGACACCTCCTTCCCATTGTACAGAGAAGGAAACTGAGGCTCAGAGAAAGGAAATTGCCCAAGGACATGCAAGTAGTCAGTGGAAAGAGAATTACTAAACCCCATGTTTCCTCTTTCTACGTCCAAAGTTCTTCTCAATATGGCAGCTTCCCAAGCTTAATTGGGGCAGCTAGATGACATAGTAGTAGAAGGAGCACCCAAAGTCAGGAGGACCTAAGTTCAAATTGGGACCCAGACACTTACCAGTTGTATGACCCTGGGCAAGTCATTTAACTATGTTTACCTCAGTTCCTCACCTGCAAAATGAGCTGGAGAAGGAAATGGCAAACCGCTCCAGGGTCTCTGCCAAGAAAACCCCAAATGGGGTCGTGGAGAGTCAAACACAGCTGAAATTACTGAACGACAACAACAAGCTACTAACTCAAGATTTGATTGACTGAGATGACTCAGCAACAACAGCAAGCCTAATTATTATCACAAAGTTATTAAATTCGCCTTCACTGGCATCAGGGTCAATCCTCCTTTGCTAAGCAAGGAAGTCTCAATACTTACACGTCCACCTATACCTAGCACCATCTCTGCAGAGAGTAGGTGTTCAATAAACAGTAGTTAGACAAAAACACAAAGCTTGTGTATGTGTAGGTTTCCAAATATGTACCTTTAAATGACACATTCAGTCTTATCATTGCTAACCAAAGGTTAGATGTCCACTCTATGTCAGTTCAAATCAGGTTCCATTTCTTGAGACTTTAGAATTCTACTATGCCCAAGCTAAAAGGGACATTACAGAAAATATAGTGTAATGCTTTACTCTTACACATTAAGGAGACTTAAGCCTGGAGGAGATAAATCAAATTTATAGACTATAGAAGGGACTTTAGAGATTCTATAGTCCACCCCCATCAAATTACAGAGCTTTTTAGTGGCAGGGTTGGGACTTGAACACTGGTCTAGGGAAGCATTTTTTCATTTCTCTCTGAATATAAGCAAAAGACATTTCTCCTATCATACAGAGACACTTTCCTTTGCCAAGTTTTCATGCATTTGAGCCAAGGAATAGTTTACCCAACACTATGACTCATTTGTTTGTTTTCTATACACTGCCTGACTTTTCCCATATTTGGCCCTGGGTGATATGTCCCTGAGCAGAGTCTTCATGTGTCTCCTTGGTCAGACTTGATAATATTTTGGGAACTGTTGGAAAAAAAAATCCAATTAAATGTCAGGCCTTTTCTAATAATAATCCAGAGTTTAGTCGTTGTTTTCTTTTTAGTGAGAACAAATTCCAAATTAACTTTGGGCAGTGAGATTTCACAGTGGTAGTGTCTAAACCTGAATTCAGGTCAAGTATAATAGCAGAGCACTAGGTCATTAATGGTTTCTAATTCATGTACAGGAGCCATACAAAGTAGCTCAGGCCCACAGGAACAGGGCTTGGGGAAATTAGGCCAAGTCAGGCTAAAAGAAATCAGGCTACAAAATGCTGCCTATTCGCTAATCTCAGATGGTATGGCGTGGTTATGGCTTATATGAATGCGGAATGGGCATCATCTACAGGGGGAGTTAAGATTTCAGGAGGTTCCCCCTTGTTACATATGTGTGTGTATTTATGTATGCGTAAATGTGTGTACATGTATATATGCATACATATATGTATGTGTGCATGTGGTTGTATGTGTACGTCTGTATGCATGTACTGGAGGCCCTCTGTTCAAATTCTAGCTTTGCTACTTATTTCTGTGGGAAAGTCACTTAACGCCTCTAGGCTTAGTTTCTTTATTTGTGAAATGAGGGCATTGGAGCAAATAACCTCTAAGGTCCCTCCTAGTTCTAAATTCAAAGATCCAGTGGGACTTAGTAAAAATTCTCAATTCATGGAATCACAAAGAAGATTTCGGAGGCCACTTAATCCGACTTGTACTTGGCCAACCATTCCCTGTACACACATTAACCAGGCAGACGACAGTCAAGAAGCATTTATTAAGCATGAAGTACCTGTGTGTCAAGTACTGGGGATAGAAAGAAAGGCAAAAACATGGTCTCTTCCCTCAGGGAGCTCACATTCTAAGATGAGAGACAACCTAAAAATGTCATCTTTCCACAATATTGTAGAAATGGGAAATAATCTCAGAAGGAAGGCCCTGGACAGGTGGTCGGGTACTGGAGGGGTAAACCAACAATGGGAAAGGCTTTTTGCAGAAGGTGAGCTTTGGGCTGAGCTTTGAAAGAAGCCAGGGAGGGGCCAGCAAGGTGGTGCAGTGGATAATGCACCAGCCTTGGATTCAGGAGGACCTGAGTTCAAATCCGGCCTCACACACTTGACACTTACTAGCTTTGTGGACATTGCCCTGCAAGGAGAAGAAGGAGAAGAAGAAGGAGAAGGAGAAGAAGAAGAAAGAAAGAAGCCAGGGAAATCAAGGAGAAGGAAAGCCTTCTAGGCTTGGGTGTCAGGCACTTCAAAGGTATGGAATCTGGAGATGGAGCAGCACATAGGCTGGCATAGCTGAATCATGGAGGGCATGGAGGAGAAGTAAAGTGTAAGGAGACTATACAAGTAGGAAGGGAGGTCATGGAAGGCTTTAAAAGCCAAACAGAGGATTTTATATTTATTTGATCCTGGAGATAAGAGGGAACCAACCACTGGAGTTGATAAGATAGGTGGGGACATAGTCAGACCTGTTCCTGAGGAAGATCCCTTTGTCAGTAGAGTGAGTGGAGGATGCATTGAGAGACTTGAGGCAGGGAGACCAACCAGAAGGCTCCTCAACAGTCCAGGTGTTAGGTGATGAGGGCCTGAACAAGGGTAGTATCAGTGTGAGTGGAGAGAAAGGGAGGTCTAGGATATGTAGGGTGAAGGTAGAATCAACAAAATTTGGTAAAAGCTTGGATCACTGGAGCATGTGATAGTGACAAGGGACCATCTTATTGGAGACTCCCAGTAATGGGTAACTCAATACTTCCTGAGACACACTCTTCCATATTTCCAGCGTTTTAGTTGTTAGTAATACTGAAACATTCTTCTATGCAACTTCCTCCCACTGTTCCTGCTTATCCCCTAGGGTCAAGCTGATGTTATAGCCCCGAAAGAACCTGATTAGTACGCCCTCCCCCTGCAGTTTCCTCTTTAACAGACAAAATCCTCCTTCTTTCTTCAGCTTCTTCATTCTGCCTGCCCTTCTCTAGACTCACCTCAGTTTGTCTGCATCCTTCCCAAAATGTAATACCCAGAATTAAACATACTACTCCAGATGCTGTCTGGCTAAGGTGGAATAGAGCGGAATGATCTGTTTTTCTTATCCTGGTAATTACATTTCTAACAACAGATCCTATGATTATCCCAGCTTTTTTGGCTGTTATGTCAAACTGGAGCTAGGTAGTGAAGTGGATAGAGTACCAGGCCTGGAGTCAGGAAGATCTCTGCCCCTTTGAGTCTTAAAGAGTTTTCCTGGGTTCTAAGAGGTTAAATGACCTGCCCAGGGTCACACAGCCAATATGAAAGTGTTAGAGGTAGGACCTGAACTTTCTAACTCAAAGGCCAGTTCTCTACCCATTATTCCATGCGGCCTTTTGCAATTTATTTTTTAAAATAAAATTTTATTTTAAAATTTGTTTTTTTTATAAGGCTGTTGATTTTTTTTTTAATTTGGTGAGGTAGTTGGGGTTAAGTGACTTGTCCAGGGTCACACAGCTAGTAAGTGTTAACTGTCTGAGGCTGGATTTGAACTCAGGTCCTCTTGACTCCAGGGCCTGTGCTCTATCCACTGCACCACCTAGCTGCCCCAACACTATTCATTTTTAAACCCAAATGTATTGACTTTGTAGAATGTGCTCTGGGTCTGGAGTCAGAAAGACCCTAATTCAAATCCAGCCTCAAATGTTAGTTTAGTGACCTTGGGCAACTCACTTTACTTCTGTCTACCCCAGTTTCCTCATCTGAAAAATTGGAATAATAATCCCTCACAGGGTTGTCCTGAGGATCAAATGAGATAGTATCTTTAAATAGCTTAGCACAGTGCCTAGAACACAGTAGGCACTTAATAATTGCTTATTCCTCTCCTCCCTTTTTCTTTTCCCATCTCTTCCCTTAAATGTCATTTCCTGAGAATTGGCAAGATATTCTAGTCTGCCAAGATAATGTTTGCTATTTACTCTGTCATCTAAAATGTTTATAGATTTTATGTAATCCACCTTTTGGAGCTCTGCCGAAAGCCCTAGACACAGAGCAAAAAGCAGTAGTGGGGATGGCCCTTTCTATGGGTCAGATAGTCTTCTTTCCAGAAGTCCCTAAACTCTGACCCTTCAGAGTTTCTGACTCAATTTGAGAACAAATTACCCAAAGTACCTCAGGCAGAAGGCAAACTAGGCAAGTAAAACACAAAGAAGCAAGCAAAGAGGAAAAAGTGGGCCACATGGAGGGCAGAAGGAAAGTCCTGAGCCAGGGCAGTGAGGATGGGGCAAGCATGGACTATGTCAGGTACAAAGCCTCACCTGCTATTCTATTCTAGGCTGGAGATACTGGTTTACTCTTCCCTCTTTTAGCAGCTGCAGACTTCAACTGTATCTTTAAAAACTGATCTTAGTTAATGGCATTGTTTTCACAGTATTTTTGTGATGATGTATCAAAACCCAGATGACTGTTCAAATCTGCACCAATTCTGCTTCTTTGAAAGCTAGAAGTAAGCAGGGGTATGGAGGAAGGACCCCCAGGAGGTGAGCAGCTTTCTGTGCCAGTATACCTGGCTAGGGTACCAGCCACATAATTACTGGAGAGTACCATACATTAGAGGGAGAAAGAGTAATACTTGGGTCCAGATGCTTCCTGATATGAGAGCTGATAAGAACCCCCAGTTGCAAAGTGTGGTAAAGCTTAATATCACTTTTCAGTTGCTGGCTGGCCCTGGTAGTGTCCAAAAAGGCCACTGCTTGGGGATGTGAAAAGACAACAGCCCCTGGGGATGAGTGAGCTGAAAGACAGGCCTTCATTAAGGAAAGGGAGAAGGACTTCCCAACCCCAAACTACTCCCCATCCCCCAACACGCTGATGGCTAAGCCTGCATTGCTCACAAATGCCATCATTTATTTTTTTAAAAATATTAGTTCAGAAAGAAAAGAGATTACTTCTGGCTGAGGGAAATGGGAAAGGCCTCATGGATAAAGGGATATATAATAATAATAACTAATGGCATTTGTATAGTCCTTTAAGGTCTCCAAAAGAGCTTTACAAATATTATTTTATCCTCACAACAACCATGGGAACTAGGTGCTATTATTATACCTATTTTTCAGATGAGAAAACTGAGGAAGAAAGAAATTAAATGACTTGTCCAGGGTCACACAGCTAGTATCTGAGACCAGATTTTCATTCAGGTCTTCTTGATTCCAGGCTTTCTCCTTTCCAATGCATCCTCCATATAACATTAATATAATCTTCCTAAAGCATAGATCGAACCACGTCACTCCCTTTCTCAAAAACCTTTGCCTCTATCTAGGTTAAAATACAAATTCCTCAGGCTAGCATTTAAAACTTTCACAGTCTGGCAATTCCTTCACTGCTCTCACCGCCAAACTCACTATAGATATTTCATATTATGCCACTCAACACATGCTATGGGGCAGCTAGGTGGTGAAGTGGATAGAGTGCCCAGCCAGGAGTCAGGAAAACTCCTCTTCCTGAGTTCAAATCTGGCCTCAGACACTTACTAGCGGGGTGACTCTGAGCAAGTCACTTAACCCTGTTTACCTCAGTTTCCTCATCTGCAAAATGAGTTGGAGAAGGAAATGGCAAACCATTCCAGTTTCTTTGCCAACTGGAGTCATGAAGAGTGGGACACGACTGAAAACGACTGAACAACACCACATTCCATGTTCTGACTAAATTGGTCTTTGAGCTAGTCTCTTATCTTGGCCTCCCATTCCCCACCTCTGTGCCTTTGAACAGAGGTTTAATTTAATTTTCTAAATGCCTTCTAACTTAAAATTCTTAGTTTTCCTCAAGCCTCACCTTAGGCATTATCTCCTACAAAAAGCTTTTCTTCATCTCCTCAGCTGTTAGTGGTTTCTTCTAGGTCAAAATGCCTTGAATTAATTTATTTGTGCACATGTTATAAACTCCACTGGAATACAAGCTCTTTGAGGGCAAGCTCTAGTCTTTGTTTGGGGCTTTGTGATCACAGTGCCTCACAAGGTAGATTTGAAATACATTGATCATTGAGTTGAGTAAATTACTTATCAACTGGGGCAGTGCCCTGGCTTTCAGTTTTTTCACCATAAAATGAGGGATTAGATTGGATCAAAGACCTTCTAAAACTCTCAGCTCTAAATTCTATGCTTTCAAGTACACTAACCACCTTGAGCTGGCCTAAGCAGGTATAGACTGCGAAAGGTACTTAAACAACTTGCTTAAAGAATATATTAAAATGATTTGTAATTATCATATTAATTATATGTAAATAAATGCTCCTAAAATGCTTAAATGGGACTTGAAAGTTTGTCCTCCTAAGCACCTTAAGTCACACTCCTGAAATTTTGTTTACATTATTCTCTGCTTTGTAAATTCTTTTTTTATGAGAAGTGAAAAGGTAAAGCAGTTGACTATGTCCAAATGATCACAAAGCCCAATTATGAGGGTCAGAATCACAATGTTTTATGTGTTTTAAGAGGGTTAAGCATGACATTGACTCTGGGACAAAGAAGTCTTCTGATTGTGTATTACTGGGCAAACTCTAACCAGGTCAAAATCATTCCATTTACAAAAGCAGACTTTAAAGAGAGGGTACTCAGAAAGATGACTTATTGTTTTAACTGCAGAGTTCTAACAAAATAAGGGCAGGTAAGGTGCCTCAGCCTCATTCAAACCTGGAAGCTTTCTTTGCACACTCAGTTATTTCGGGTCAGGACTTGCTTAGTAGGCGGTTCCCAAAGATGTGGAAGATGGAACAGTATAGTGTAATGGAAAAAGAAAAAAAGTACTGAATTTGGAGTCAGGAGGTCTGAGCTCTATTCCTGGATTAACTCACAAATTATATAATCCAAGTAAATCATCTAACCTCTGTGGGACCTATTTTCTTCATCTTTGGAGGGAAATAAAACACTCGTCACTTATTAAATTTATAGGCATGGGGGGGGGGGGTGCAGCTAGGTGGTGCAGTGGATAAAGCACTGGCCCTGGATTCAAGAAGACCTGAGTTCAAATGCTGCCTCAGACACTTGACTTACTAGTTGTGTGACCTTGGGCAAGTCACTTAACCCTCATTGCCCCATGGGGGGGAAAAAAAGAAAAGTATAAATTTATAGGCATGTTGCAAAGGCAAATGAAAGAGCTCTATATAAGATGGACTGCATGAATTCTTTGAAAAAGGGTATTAATAACCAAGGTCAAGTATAAAATTTATCTATATGTATAACTAAATGAGGACTGTCTGAGAAAATAATAGGTACATTTATGATTCAGGATTCTGTTTACATTTCAGTTGTGAAGGATAAGTATTGGTTGAGAGACATCCTGAAGTAGAGGATAGAGTTGGCCTGAAATCAGAAAGACCTGGGTTCAAGACCTGACTCTGACACATATGCCTGTGTGACCCTGGGAAAATCATTTGACTCCTTAGGTTCCCCCAGGCAACTCTAAGATTATAAGTGGTGGAATGAGTGCCAATTTGCATTTCTGAATGCAATTTCTTCACCTGTAATCTACTGCCCCCCCCCAAATACAGCTCTAGCACGGAAAAAAAATTTTTTTTGTTATCTGAAGATTTAATGCCTGAATAACTTATTATTAATGTGGGACCGCATTTGTTGTAGTAGAGCATGTACTAGATCCTAGATCTCTTAACTCCCAGGTCAGTGCCCATTCTATTTTATGATGTTGCCTCTGTCTTGTACTGGTAGGCGGTAATGACTCTATAGTCAGAAAAGCTTAGTTCAAGTTAATTGTACGTAATTAAAGTTAACAAAAGCAGTGCAAATGGAATCTCAGTACTGAAGCTTCTAATTGTTCTTCGCTGGAAATATTAACACCTTATTTCCTCTTTCTCTTTCCCTCTCCTCCAAAAAAAGAGTCCTATATTGTTGACTCAGTGCTATGGAGATGACCTTTGGGTCTTGAAGGCTACCTTAGTGGAGCACAAGCTCTAGCAGGTGCTATCAAGCTGGAAAGAGTGCACTGATGCAATTAATACAACTATGGAAATGAAGACAATTTTCAGTAGCACACAAGCTCATATTGAAAAAAAAATGGATGACATTGGCATTAACTTATAAAGAAGTACTGGGCATGATAGCACACTCCTGTAATAACCTGATACCAGGGAGGCTAAGACTGGTGGATTACTTGAGTTCAGTTCTGAGCTTCATTGTGTTAAACCCATGGTAGGATGTCTACACAAAATCTGGCACCATTAATGAGAACAAGGGGCCACTGGGTACCTAAGTAGGGGCAATTTGGACCAGTTCTCTTCCATTCAGCCCATACGTTGCTCCTGCACTTCCTGCTAGGTCAAGATATAGAGACATAGTCTCTAAAAATGAAAAGAAAGAAAATACTGCTTATTTTAGTTAACAAATAGAAACTACAATTATGTAAAATTGCATATACTATTAATGGTAATTACTCCTACTTTGTTTTACTTAACTCTTTGAGGGGAAGATTAATTTGGGAATGGCCCGGGCAATCTTATGATTCATTGCAACAAAATGTATTGTTTTGTTAAAGGGCCCAGTCATAGAGTCCAGAAATTAAAAAAAAAAAATGTCTATTTTTTAAACCAGGTTGGTTGCTAAGTGATGAATATCTACTAAGCAATAGTGGGGTGGTAATCTGAGTTAGTGGAAGTTGTATTCAATTAGAGAAAGAATTAGAGATTCTTGAAGCATTTCAGTGTTTGCCCCTTAGCTGTCTTATGAGTGTTTGTGAAAGAGAAAGTGAGAGAAGGCGGAGTTAGAAAAAGAGAAAGATGGTAGGCTCATGATTATCTATACTAATGAAGAGGAACAGAAATACTGGTGACATAAAACATTAAACAACCAAATAAATTATTATTTGTCTGGAATTAGTGGTATGATTAATTTTAGAAGTAGATTATCTAATTGCATATGTAAAACCTGTATCTGATTGCTTACTGCCTTAAAGGTGGGAGAAAGGGGAAGGAGAGATAGAATTTGGAACTCAAAACCTTAAATTAAAATGTTTATTATTTTAAATAAATAAATAAAACAATAAAAAGTATATACATTTTGGGGCAGCTAGATGGCGCAGTGGATAGAGCACCGGCCCTGGAGTCAGGAGGACCTGAGTTCAAATCTGACCTCAGACACTTAACACTTACTAGCTGTGTGACCCTGGGCAAGTCACTTAACCCCCATTGCCTCACTAAAAAACAAAACAAAACAAAACGAAAAGTATATACATTTTGCTTTTTATGTTTTGCTGAAGCTTTTATGAGCATTGTTGGCCTTCTCTGAGTATATAATCAATGAATGGCAAGAAAGTGAGCATGGAAAGACAGAAGTGAGGTAACCCAAGGGTGGTATATAATTGAGGTGATCGCTGAAGACGGAAACATTCGAGTTAGATGATGCCACCACCAATACCTTGCTGAAAGTATGGAGCTCTACTACCCCTCAGGTTAGGTCATGACTGACGTGATGTAGTGGAAAGAGCAGAAGGCTTTAAATAAGAAGCCCTTTGTTTGAAACCTCATGACAGTTCCCTGGACTGCAAGAGATGCGTAAGTTAAATCTGCTTTAAAAAAAATAGCAGTCAGCTGATGTTAGTTGAATTGATGGGCAAGAGAATTTAAAGCTGAAAGGAACCTTAGAAATCATTTAGTCCAGCCCCTTTGGTTAACGGACAAGGAAAATAAGGCCCTAAGAAGTGATGAGGCTCGTCTGAGGTCTTGTAGCCACTAAGTAGCAGAACCAGCGTTCATACAGGTTTTCTGATTCCAAATCCAGCATCTTTTCTGCTGCATATTTTGTATAACTGTGGATGAGGAGGAGGCGCCTATGCTATGAGGTAACTATGGATGGTAATGAGATCCTTCAAGGGTGTTTTCTACATTTCTCAAATGCAATTTTGACCGCAAGTAACTCTCCCACAGAGTCTTGATTTTCTCTGTCAATTAGAGGAAAAAGTAAGCCCAACAAGACTGAGTACTTAAAACAAATAGATGATTACTTAAAAAATGGGAAATGCCCAAATTAACAACATAAGAAATTGAAATCTTAAACACCTCGAACTCATACATGGAAAACTAGCAAGCCATAAATGAACTACCATGGAAAAATACCTCTGGTCCAGATGGATTTACAAATGAATTATATCAAATGTTTTAAAAATAATCCTGTTGTTGTTAGTCAGTATTCGTGATTTGTATTGGTGCGGGGAAATCCTTCCACCTAAGCAAATCGGCAATTTATCTTAGTGATAGTTTTAGAAAATCACTGGGGGAATTGAGAAATTATATAACTTGTCCGTCGTCACATAAGTTATATATGTTAGGGGCAGAACTTAAGCTGAGGTTTTTCTGATTCTCTCCACTATGTTCGAGCAAGTGACTCAAATAATACTACAAATATTCTCAAGTATTCCATTTAAGAGATTCCATCTAAATTCCACACTATGTCACTGTATCCAAACCAGGGAAGAGTAGAGAAAAAGAGCTATAAACCAATTTCATTAATGAATATTGCAAAATATCGCATTAATGAATAATGCAAAAAATTTTAAATCTTAGCAAAAAGGCTTTTAGCTATATGTATGTGTGTGTATGTGTATAATTAACTATGACCAAGTTAGATTTTTTATTAGATGTACGAACATAGTGAAGCCACTAAGATTAAAGAGGACTGGAAAAGGCTTCTTTCCCTCCCCCGCCAACCCCCACCAGGGCAATGAGGGTTAAATGATTTGCCCAGGGTCACACAGCCAGTAAATGTCAAGTGTCTGAGGGCAGATTTGAACTCAGGTCCTCCTGACTCCAGGGCCAGTGCTCTATCCACCGTGCCACCTAGCTGGCCCTAGAAAAAGTTTCTTGCAGAAGGTAGGATATTAACTAAGACCTGAAGAAAACCAGGAAAGTTGGGAGACAGATATAAGGAGGGAAAGAAGTCTAAGCATGGGGGACAGTGAGTAAAAATGCCTGCAGTCTGGATATAGAGTGTCTTCTGCAAAGAACAGCAAGGAGGTCAGTATCACTGAATCAAAGGATGTGGAGGTGGGAGGAATATGTAACAAGACTGGAAAGGTAGGAAGAGAGCAGGTTAAGGAGGGTTTTAAAAACCCAACTGAGATTTAATATTAGGGTAATATTTTCCTATTTTGCCTTCTTATTCCACTTGCATTGATTCTATTTGTGCAAAATCTTTTTTAATTTTGTGAAATTGCATAAAATTAAAATATTTTGCATAAACAAAATCAATGCAAGGGGAATAAGAAGGCAAAATAGGAAAATATTTTTATCAAATACCTGATAAAAAGTCCAATATCCAAAATATATATGGAATCAATGAAAATATACAATATACAAGGCCATTACCCAGTGATAAATGAGCAAAGGATATGAGCAATCAGTTTTCAAAAGAATTAGAAAATAGCACCAGTCTTTTGAAAACAAACCGTAAATAATTTCTTAGAAAGAAATTAAAACAATTTAAACAATTTATCTCATACTCCTTCAAATGGTAAAGATGATAAAAGGCAGAACTACTCAAAGTTGGATGGACTAGAAGAAGATGAATTAATATTCTATTGTTGGGAGAGCTATGAATTAGTCCAAACGTTATGGAAAACCATTTGTAATTTTTTCCAGTAATTTTTGTCCAGAAGTTAGTTCTTATCCTAGGATTTGGTGTTTTGGGGGCTAACTGAACACTGTTTCATTTTTTCTGGGCCTTGTTTATCTAATCTCTTCCATTGATCAACTCTTCTACTTTTTTAGCTAGCATAACCAGCAGCTGGAACATGTACAGAATGCCATAGAAGGCAACTAGGTGGTACAGTGGATAAAGCACCGGCCCTGGATTCAGGAGGATCTGAGTTCAAATCCAGCCTCAGACACTTGACACTTACTAGCTGTGTGACCCTGGGCAAGTCACTTAACCCTCATTGCCCCACAAAAACAACAACAACAACAAAAAACAAAAACAACAGAATGCCATATATAAAATTTTCTGAATGAAAGGAACTGGAGAAAGAATGATTACTGCTTTGTAGTATACTTTGAGATTTAGTTTGATAGACAGCATGATTTAGGGTCAGGAATTTCAGGGTTCAAATAGTGACTTAACCTTAACTCCCAAAACCTTTTGATGAAGGGCCTAGACTAAACCTACTTCACTCTTTGGACTTTGCTTCTATGCCTTGGCTGCTTTCTCTTTGTGCCCCTGTGGTCCTTTTCTCCCACTGATCAAGTCATGTCAAAGAGTATTATTAAGTGCTTACTCTGTGCTAGACACTGTGATAAATGTTGGGGATATGAATACAAACAAAAAGAAAGACAGTCTTTGTCCTGAAATAACTTATAGTCTAATGCTGGGAGTGGGTGGAGACAATACACAAAAGGGAACTGATAAACAGTGGGCAGGGAGAGACAAGATACCTAGATAGGGACATGATGGCATAGTTTGAAGAATAAAATGTGTTTTAGCTGGACCCTTCCTCAAAATTGAGGTTCTGGGAAGAATTCAACAATGAAAAGTAGACTGCAAGTAGAGAAGAAAAAATAATTCCTGGTGTGAGAAGAGGACGACAGGGGCAAATGGAAAAGTAGCTGAATCATGAATTGGAACTGTATATAATAATAGTAGTGACAATGGGCATTCTTGGTTTATACCTGATCTTATTGGAAAAGGCTTTGTAGGGTTTCTCCATTACTAGCTCTTAGATTTAGATAGAGAGGGGAAGCTAGGTGGCACAGTGGATAGAGCACCAACCCTGGATTCAGGAGGACCTGAGTTCAAATCTGGCCTCAGACACTTGACACTTACTAGCTGTGTGACCCTGGGCAAGTCATTAACCCCAATTGCCTCACCAAAAAACAGACAAAAAACAAACAAACAAAAAGATTTAGATAGAGACTATTTACCATATTAAAGAAAGATCCATTAATTCCTGCCTTTAAATGGTTTTTTAACATAAATGGGTGTTGTATATTTGTCAAAGTTTTTCTTTTTCATTTATTGATATAATCATGACTTGTGTTTTTTTTTTGAATTAACATAGTCTATCCTGTTTATAGTTTTCTCACTATTGAATATTCTTGGGAGAATAACCTCATGTAAATCCAACATGGCTATAGAGTAAAACCTTTGTCATATGTTGCTATCTTCTTTGCTAATATTTTATTCAATATTTTTGCATAGATATTCACTAGAGACATTATTTTATAGTTTTCTTTCTCTGATTTATCTCTTTTACATAGATATAAAAACCATATTCATCTTATAGAAGGAAATTGGTAAGATACCTTCTTTTTCTATTTTTTGCAGGAAATTTATATAATATTGGAGTTAATTGTTCTAATATTTTTCCCTTTTGGGATTCCATTTATGGCTTGTTAAATATTCTTTTTCTGAGATTTGGTTATTCAAATTCTCTATTGTTCTGTTCATGTGGGTATTTCGGAAATATTATTTTCATTTATCAGTTTTATGCGCAAATAATTAGGCAAAATAATTTCTTTTTTTTTGTTTGTTTGTTTGTTTTTGCAGGCAATGGGGGTTAAGTGACTTGCCCAGAGTCACACAGCTAGTAAGTGTCAAGTGTCTGAGGCCGGATTTGAACTCAGGTACTCCTGAATCCAGGGCCCGTGCTTTATCCACTGTGCCATCTAGCTGCCCCCGGCAAAATCATTTCTAATAATTTCCTTTATGTTTTCTTATTTTGTTGTGAATTCTACTTTTTAAATTTTTTAGTCTGGCAATTTGGTTTTCCTATTTCAAAAATCAAATTAGTTAATAGTTCATATATTTATTAATTTTTAAAAATCAGCTTTTTAATCAATTCAATGGGTTTTTTGTTTTATATTTTATTTATCTCATCTTTGATTTTCAGAATTTATATTTTGGTATTTGTTGTGTTTTTTGTGGGAGGGGGTTTAGTTGTAGGCACAATTCATTGAGCTATTGTCTTTCTCTCTTTAAAGCATTTAGAGATATATCATGTTTTGGATGCATCCCAAAACTTCAGTATGTTGTCTCATTATTGTCATTCCTTTAATGAAGCTATCTTTTTTAAATGATTTGGCCTTTGGCCTACATGTTCTTTAGAATTATACTATTTAGGGGGGCAGCTAGATGGCGCAGTGGTTAAAGCACCGGCCCTGGATTCAGGAGTACCTGAGTTCAAATCCGACCTCAGACACTTGACACTTACTAGCTGTGTGACCCTGGGCAAGTCACTTAACCCCCTATTGCCTGCAAAAAAAGAAGAAAAAAAAAAGAATTATACTATTTAATCTCCATTTAAGTTCGAATACTTTCTTCAAATGCTCTGTTCATATCCTTTGACTAAATGTTCTCATTACTCTCCATGTACACCAAAGTCAAAGACAGGAAGAAAGACCCCATATGTACTAAACTATTCATAGCAACCCTTTTTTTGTGTCAGCAAAAACAAAAACCAAAAAAAAAACCCCGGAAACAAACTGAGTAACTGTTGATTGGGGAGATGGCTGAACAAATTGTGGAATATGAAGGCAATGTAATATCATTGTGTAGTAAGAAATGACAAGAAATTCAGATAAACATGAGAAGACTTGGATTAACTGAAATAGAAATGAAGTAAGCAAGTAGAAGCTGGAGAACAATATGCACGATGACTATAAATGAAGACATCACTAAAAGACATTTAAGCTTTGACTGATTGTAATGACAAATCTCACTCCAGAGAACAGATGATTAGATATACTTTCCATCTCTCAGCAAAAATTGGGGGGATTGTGGGCATATAATATGAGAAACACTGTCAGACACATTCACTATGTTGATTGTTTTTTTGGGGGTTTTTTTTTTGGTTTTGCAGGACAATTGGGGTTAAGTGACTTGCCCAGGGTCACACAGCTAGTAAGTGTTAAGTGTCTGAGGCCGGATTTGAACTCAGGTCCTCCTGCATCCAGGGCCAGTGTTCTATCCACTGCGCCACCTAGCTGCCCTATGTTGATTGGTTTTACAGAATTCTTTTTCTTTTTTATAAGGAAGGTTCAAGAAGGGAAGCATTTATCATGAAATAACTGGTGTAAGAACAAAAGACGTTACTTAAATCACATGTACCAACCCACAAAAAAAGACAGAGTAAATTAAAAAAGAAAAAGTATGCAATGTGGAAGGAAATCATGGCCCGTGAGATATATACAACTTATACTTGCAACCATGGATATAGAATACCTTATTATCAGCTGTTTATAAGGGCCTGTGTCAATAAAGACAAGGGCTTAGGTAAAAGTTTATCAAACTCTGGGAATGAAATTTCTCATTCTTGTGTCCAATGGCACACATTGGGGGTGTTTTGGAATATCAGGGAGAGCTTCTGTCAGAAGTGAAAACCTAGAAAGAGGCAGTCATTGTTTCCTGAAAATGTAGGCATGTGTTTTACCAATGTATGGACTCCGCCCTACCTGGGGCTAGCTTGTTAATATGCTCCAAGATTCTATCTCCTCCCACTTACCTTGGCACTTTTCTGCTTTTGCAAAGACCTAGTGCTGGCATAGGGACTGGAGGATAGCCCAGACCAATTGGGCATGCTTGGCAGGTTCCCAGGAGTAAATGAGAATGTCAACAAGATCAACTACCATCCCATGGTTCAACATGTCTCAGAAGATGACGTTCATGAACTTCTGAAAGACCCCACAGGCATTTCATAAAGTACATGACATAACTTGGTATTCAGATTGGCTATGCCAGGTCTGTCTCCAGTTAATTTGCCCAACATATTGAGCATCAACTCAATTAAACATTTATTTAGTGCCCATTATTGGCAAGACAATCTTCTAGGCACTAGGTATACAAAAATGAAAACCACACAGTCTGTGACCCCAAGGATCCTACATTCTTTTTTTTTCTTTTTTTCTTTTTTTGTGAGGCAATTGGGGTTAAGTGACTTGCCCAGGGTCACACAGCTAGTAAGTGTTAAGTGTCTGAAGCCGAATTTGAACTCAGGTACTCCTGACTCCAGGGTCCGTGCTTTATCCACTGTGCCACCTAGCCGCCCCTGTGTGTATTCTTTCTAATGATTCCAGTGACAACCTATCCTTTTCTTCTCCTCGAGGCTACTCTTATCCAAGTCCTCTTGTAAATCTTCTACCGTGTATCCACCCAATCAATATACCAGGGGTCTAGTTCAAGTTTTCTCAATATTTCATATCTACTACTAATGGAGCATGTAAACTGTCCATTGGTTATGCCTCACTCTCACTGCTTAGACTGGTTCATCTTCTATTCTGGTCATACACACTTCTTTTTTTTTTTTTCTTTTGTGGGGCAATGCGAGTTAAGTGAGTTGCCCAGGGTCACATAGCTACTAAGTGTCAAGTGTCTGAGGCCGGATTTGAACTCAGGTCCTCCTGAATCCAAGGCCAGTGCTTTATCCAGTGTGCCACCTAGGTGCCCCCCCATACACACTTCTATTAACATATTTTACCCTTCCTCTTTTGTGTAATTCTTGACTGGTAATGTGTTATTATGTATGCATACCTGCCTTATGCCTCTCTGTTTCCTTTTTAGGTGCCACCCAACTTAAATTCTTCAGAGACTCTGATATTCTGATTCCATATAATATCACTGGAAGGATCAATTATCTGGTATGATACCAGATAAACTGAGGAAATAATACTAACAACTGAACAGACAGGGAAGGCAGTAAATGCATCATTCATTCATTCATTCATTCATTCATTCATTCATTCATTCATTCACAGAGGACTTAATACCTGGACTGAGCTTTGAAGGAAGACAAAGATTCTGAAAGCAGAGATGAGAAAGCAGTTCATTCCAATTATGAGGAACAACTTTTGAAGACACACAGAAGGGGGAGATGGAGTGTTGAGTTCTGGGAAGAGCTTACACAAGTATTGCAATTTGAACTACAATAGAAGATAAACCCCTGTAGGGACTGTTTCCTTCTTTGTACTTTCATCCCCAGTACCTGACAGAGTGCTTGGCATGTAGTAGGTACTTAATAGTGGTCAATTGATTGAAACACAGAGTTTGTGAAAAATGATAAGATAAAACAACACTGGGAAGATCATTTAGTCCCAGATTAGGGGAAGCCTTAAATGACAGTCTGAGGTGTTTATATTTTATCCTAGAGGCAACAAGAAGACACTTAAAGTTTTTGAGCATGTTGTCAAGTCTCTATCTTAGGAAACTCACTTTAGAAACAGTATGAAGGATCAGTTGAAAAAGGGAAAGATTAGAGGCAGGAAACTATATTTGATAAACTATACAGTAGTCTAGGTGGGAGATTATAAAAGTCCAGAGCTAGGGTAGTAGCTCTGTGAGTAGGGAAATTAGGATAGATCAAGAGGTGTTGCGTAGGTAAAAGTGACAGTGTTCGGCAGCTGATTAGATCCAGTAGGTGAGGAAAAGAGTTACAAATAACTCTGATTTTGCCAACTGGGATAAATAGAAGGATAATGTTGCCATCAATTGAAATAAGGAAGTTCAGAGGTAGAAACACGGGTCTAATAGGAAAAATAATCAATTTCATTTCGGATGTACTAAGTTTGACATGCTGACAGTACGTACATTCATATAAAAATGTTTAGCAGGGTTTTGAAGATGAAGCACTGGATTTCAAGAGAGAGAGGTAGGATTAAGGTAGTATTTATAGATACTGATCATAATCACAAAAATGAACATAGTTCTAAGTTTTTTCAAAGCATTTCACATATATTATTACATCTGTTTATAACAACAACCCTGTGAGATCAGTACTGAAGGTATTATTATTCTCATTTTCAGGGGAGGAAACTGAGGTACACAGAGGTGAAATGACTTGCCCATGATCATACAACCAGAAAATAGGTGGGGAGTGGGGAAAAGATTTTAAATCTAGGTCTTTCTGACTCCAAGTCTGTGCTTATTCCATAACACTATATTCAATCTGTCTAGTGATGCTATCTGAACCCATGGAAGTGGATGAGGTCACAAAGGGTAAGAACACGATGACAGAAGAGAACTTATGGAAAACACTGATCTTAGTAGGTTGGAGATGAATGATGATCTAACAAAGGAAACTGAGGCGTGGTCAGACATGTAGGAGGAAAACCAGGAGTGAGTAGTATCACTGAAGTCAAAGAATGACAGAGTAGTTAGAAGGAAGACATGATCAAGTGTCCAAAGTTGCAGAGGACCAAAGGAAGATGAGAACTGAGAAAAGGGCATCAGATTTAGCAGCTGACTTCATCGGTCACTTTTCAGGGAGCAGTTTCAGAAAACTAGTGGTCTCAGAAGCCATATTGTAAGATGATGAGAAGGGAGTGAGCTGTGAGGCAATGAGTATAGCTGACAAGCAGTCTGGAAGTGAAAAGGAAAAGAAATTAAGGGCAGCTAGGTGGCGCAGTGGATAGAGCACCAGCCCTGGATTCAGGAGTACCTGAGTTCAAATCCGGCCTCAGACACTTAACACTTACTAGCTGTGTGACCCTGGGCAAGTCACTTAACCCCAATTGCCTCCCAAAAAAAAACAAAGAAAAGAAAAGAAAAGAGAAATTCAGGATGCTAGCTTGAATGGATTGCAAGATCAAATGAAGGGTTTTTGTTCTATATTTAAGAATGGAAGGTCTTTGAACATGTCTGTAGGCAGCAGCAGAAAGGAGCTTGTAGACAAGGTGAGATTAAAAATGAGGGGGGATAATCTATAGGGCAAAGTCAGGTAAGGAGATGATAGGGGTTGGGATGAGACACAAATAGTTTAGCCGTGGGGAGGAGATGAGGAATTATATAGAGGAATTTTGAATGGTGGAATAAGGGAGATATGGACCGATGGCCTTCAACAGATGGTCACATCTTAATAAAAATATCATTTGCTGAGAATGAGGGGTGGTTTGGGGGGCTTGAGGAGCAGTAGATTTGAAACAATCACTGCAGAGAGCATGATTGGCAACAGAAAAGAGTAAAAGGATTTCTCTGAAGTGGTGAGGACTCAGTTGAAATTCTATAATATGAACTTAACAGTGCTTGCCCCTAACAGACTTCCTTCACAAATGTTCAGTAGCTAGGACCTTGAATCAGAGACTGCAGAGGGCTGGAAGGAAGTGAATCACTAAAGGACAAGGGCAAAGGGCAAAGGGCAAGAAGTCAAGGGTAGAGGAGAGAATTTTTTTTTTAATTTAAAATTTCTTCCCAATGAACAAGTATTTGTTTTCTCTACCTCCCCCTCACCCCATCATTAGAGAGGGGGAAAGAAAAACAAAACTCATGTAATAAATATGCACAGTAGATATCTTTTTTTTTTTTGGCAGGGCAATGGGGATTAAGTGACTTGCCCAGGTTCACATAGCTAGTAAGTGTCAAGTGTCTGAGGCCAGATTTGAACTCAGGTACTCCTGAGTCCAGGGCCAGCACTTTAACCACTATGCCATCTAGCTGCCCCCACAGTAGATATCTTAAGCTCAAAACTGAACTCATAATCTTTCTCTCTAAATCCTGCCCTCTTCCAAACTTGCCCGTTGTTGTTGAGGGTACCACTATCCACCCAGACTCTCAACCTAGGTATCATTCTCAATTCTAGACTCCTTCCTACTGTCCTATATCCAATCTGTTGCCAGGGCCTGTTGTAGCATATTGGGCATATGACCCTTTCTCTCCTCTGACACTGCCACCACCCTGGTGCAGGGCCTCATCATCTCACATGTGGTGTCTGCCACAAGTTTTTCCTCACTCTAGTTCATCCTCCATTTAACTATTAAAGTGATCTTCCTTAAGCATAGGTCTGATCACATTCCTCCCCTACCCCAAATTCCTGGGGCTCCCTATCTCCTCCAGAATCAGAGAGATAAAATACTCTAGTATTCAAACCTCTTCATCATCTGCCCCTCCACATCCCAGTCTTCTCATACGTTACACTCCTCTTCCCGCCATGGACTCCTTGATCCAGTGACACTGCTTTCTGTATTGTCCTTCAAACAAAACCCTCCATCTCCTGACTCTGGACTTTTTTTCTGGCTATCACGCACCTTTTTAATGCCCACCCTTCTCATCTCTGCCTCATGGCTTCTTTAGCCTCTTTAAGTCCCAGCTAAAATACTACCTTCTACAGGACACCTTTCCTAATCTCCCTTCATTCTAGTGACTTCCTCTCTTGACAATATCCAGTTAATTCTGTATATAGCTTTTTTAATACAGATTTTTCATGTTCATTAGACTGAATTCCTTGAGAGCAGAGACAATCTTTTGCCTTTTTTTTTTTTTATTCTCAGAATTACAGTGCCTGGCATGTAACTGATAACTAATACATGTTAATTGACCGAATGACTCAAGTAAAACACATAGCCAAATTGGTCATGTCAAAAAATTTGTAAAGTAAGGGGGTGCCGGGCCAGCTAGGTTGGACAGTGCATAAAGCACCGGCCCTGGATTCAAGAGGACCTGAGTTCAAATCCTTCCTCAGACACTTGACACTTACTAGCTGTGTGATCCTGGGCAAGTCATTTAACCCTCATTGCCCCACACACAAAAAGAAAGAAAGAAAGAAAGAAAGAAAGAAAGAAAGAAAGAAAGAAAGAAAGAAAGAAAGAAAGAAAGAAAGAAAGAAAGAAAGAAAGAAAGAAAGAAAAAAGTAAAGTAAGGGGGTGCCAACCAACTGGAGAATGTCTGAACAAATTATGGCACATGAATGTAGAGAGCAGAATCCTATTGAACTGGTTTAAAATGGAATCATGATTGTGAAGGAAAGAGAGGCCAAACCAAAGGTCATGGCCTGGGAGAATGAGAAGAGATGGAAGGACTGGAGATTATGACTAAAGGATGGATTTCAGAATTCAAATTATAGAGGGGTACAGTTTGGGATAATGATGAGATTTAGGGTATAACCACCCTGTGGATGACTGAGGAAGATGCAGATAATGGGAGATGAGGAAGTTTATGAACTCAGAGGCTGGGGTGTTCCAGGGTGAAAATTTAAGTTCATCAATATAAGTGGGATTAGAGATTAGGATAGAAAGAAAGATGGTGTGCTAGGTACTGAACTCTTTGAGGAAGGAGGGAGAGTCATCTGAAGTTCAATAAAATACATTATCATGGGGCAGCTAGGTGGCGCGGTGGATAGAGCACTGGCCCTTGATTCAGGAGGACCTGAGTTCAAATTCGGCCTCAGACACTTAACACTTACTAGCTGTGCGACCCGGGGCAAGTCATTTAACCCCAATTGCCTCACCAAAAAACAAAAACAAAAAAAAACACATTATCATGTATCTGAATAGAATAGAATGAAGAATAGAATGCAGGGGAATATCAGTTATAGCTGCATGTAGCAAATAGGACCTGGTAATCAAGGGAAATCTGCAAGTTCCCACTTTTCTCCTTAGCAAACAATTCTCCCAAATAAGAGAGGAAGATGGAGGGTGAGATGAAATCCTTTTAATGATCCTTAATCTAAAATTCCTTCAGAACATGTGGTATGGACACCTAGTTAATAGATGTATTTAGCTAGTCAAAACTGTCCTTCATGGGACCAACTTAAAAGCAATTCAACACAGGGAAAAAGAACTGGATTTGAATAAGAAGGTCTTAGTTTAGTGTGAACCCTGACTACTACTCATTTGCTCCTGTGACATTGGGCAAATGACTTGCCCCCTCTGAGTCTCACTTTCCTCTTCTGGAAAATGAAGGTCTTGGAAAAGATTATTTCTAAGATTCCTTCCAGTTTTAATGTTCTGGGACTATATAATGGCGACAGGGCCAGTGTAGGACTCATACTTCTGTCTCTACTGTCTTAATTGTGCCTGGAAATTCTGAGTAAAAATGAGAAGGAAGCCCTAGCTCTGGGTCCAGGGGGATCTAGGAATGCAGCATATGCCTGCTCTTGTCAATGCTTCCAGCAATGTGGAGCGTGGAGTGTGACTCTCTCTGTGCCTTACGTAAGGTCTGGACTAAGTCAAGTTAGCCAGAAGATTCCTAGGACAACTGAGAAGAGAAGGAACCATGTGATCCCCACACTGAAAAATTCTCTATAACTGCCCAACCTCCCCCTCCAAAATTTAGTGCACATACACCTTTTACACATTCCTTTATGCGAACGCTGTCTCTCTCTATGGCAGGGGTTCCTAACCATTTTTATGCCTTGGACCCCTTTGGTAATTAGTTAAAGCCTATGGCCCCTTTCTTAGAATAATAGTTTTATAAAAAATTCCTAATGGAAAGAAATGCTAAATTTCAGTTAGAAGTTAGTGAAAATAAAGATGATTTTTTCCCCATCTACATTCATAAATCCCTTGAAATCTATACACAGATCAAAGGTTAAGAATCCCTGTTATATAGAATATAAACTTTTCCCCTCTTTTTTTTTTTTTTTGGGTGAGGCATTTGGGGTTAAGTGACTTGCTCAGGGTCACACAGCTATTAAGTGTCAAGTGCCAGATGCCAGATTTGAACTCAGGTCCTCCTAACTCCAGGACTGGTGCTCTATCCACTGTGCCACCTAGTTGCCCCTAGAATATAAACTTTTCATGATTAGAAATAGTTTCATTTTTGTCTTTGTGTCTCTCAGCAACTAGCAAAGTGCCTGGTACATGATAGGAACTTAATAATGCTTATCAATAAAGAGATTAAAGAAAAGGAAAGAGGACCTCTATGTACAAAAATATTTATAGCAGCTCTTTTTGTGGCAGCAAAGAATTAAAAATTGAGATGATGCCCATCAATTGAGCAATGGCTGAACAAGCTGTGGTATATGATTGTGATGGAATACTATTGTGCTATAACAGATGAGGAGCAGGATGCTTTCAGAAAAACCTGGGAAGACTTACACAAACTGATGCAAAGTGACAAAGAACTCATGATGAAAAATGCTATCCACTACCAGAGATAGAATTGAAATCTGAAAGCTGGTCAAAGCATACTTTAAAAAAAAACAAAACTTTATTTTTCTTGTTGGTTTTTTGTCTGTTTCCTTTTATAACATGGCTAATATGAAAATATATTTTATATGACTGCACATGTTTAATCCATGTCTAATTGCTTGCTGTCTCAGGGAAGGGGGAAAGAGGGGAGAGAGAGAATTTAAAACTCAAATTTTTTTTTTAAATGAAGTTGGGCAGCTAGGTGGAGCAGTGGATAAAACACCAGCCCTGGGTTCAGGAGGACCTGAGTTCAAATCTGGCCTCAGACACTTGACACTAGCTGTGTAACTCTGGGCAAGTCACTTAACCCTCATTGCCCTGCAAAACAACAATAACAACAACAACAAAATGAAGTTTAAATTGTTTTTACATGTAATCAGAAAAATATTTTTGCTAAAAAAAAAATAAAATGTTTGTAGATACATTGATTTATGTCTACACCTAGGCATATAAAGATCTGGTTCCATGGGTCACTGGTACTGACAAAAAAAGGGGACTTCTCAGTTATTTCAGCTCCTACTTATTGTTTTGTCCTTCATTTTCTCTTTTTTTTCTTTTCTTTTTTTCTTTTTGGTTAGGCAATTGGGGTTAAGTGACTTGCCCAGGGTCACACAGCTAGTAAATGTCAAGTGTCTGAGGCCGGATTTGAACTCAGCTCCTCCTGGATCCAGGGCCAGTGCTTTATCCACTGTACCACCTAGCTGCCCCTTAGCCTTCATTTTCAAAGAAGATCATTACAGATGTCATGACTTGCAACGAATTAGATTTAAGTGAGGAAGGGTTATGCAAAATCACCAGACTTACTTTCTCCTCTAAAGTCATCTGGGTGCAGTGACAAGATATATTATCAGGACAACTGGAGTTGGCTCCAGGTGTTTTAAGGCAATTGGGGTTAAGTGACTTGCCCAGGGTGACACAGCTAGGAAGTATCTGAGGTGAAATTTGAACTCGGGTCCTCCCAATTTCAGGGCCAATGCTTTATCCATTGCACCACCTAGTTGCCCCTGTGGGGACCAATTTTTAATTGGGGAGTGTTAGCTAAGCGGCTTGCCGCAATATTGGGGCAAGGAAGGAGACTGGCAGCCTCCCTCAAAACAGAACAGGTTTTATTTTAACAAGAACAAACTTAAAAAAAAAACAAAAACACAAACAGGATCAGTAGGATCAAGGGAAAGGAAATAAAATGGGAAAAGGGAAATTATACAACCTGAGAAAATACCACCGCCCAGGAATCAGCTGAGAATACACAACAGAACGCCTGTCCCTTTCCAGCTTCCACCTAGAATGCCCAATTCTCCTCCCCCAATCCCAGGAAACCCCATACCGCCCCAGCCAATGGGATAGCTGCTCTGACAGTCACATGACTGCCTTCACTAGGCTTCCAATCATTATAATTTTGCCAGGCCCATGTAGGCGTCAGTGAGTGGTGATGAAGTGAGGTGCCAGCACCATGGCAACGGCTACAACCAGTGGGTGGAGCACTGTACGGTGTGTGGATCCCCAGGCCAGTGCTCGCCGAGGCATAAAAACCTCAATTAACAATTAATTCTTTACACCCCTCAGTTCCTACTAGGTATTTTTTAAAGCCCTTGACTCCCTGTTCTTTGCCCTTTTCCTTCCATGGCTCATGCCCTGCTAACCCTACACCATTTGTCGTCTCTAATCCTGGTCCCAAACTACTGAACACTCTCTAGAAGAAGTTATGTAATTTTGTCTGTACATTACGGTCATTTACTCTTTTTTCCTATTTACAATTTTATTTTCCAAAATATATGTAAAAACAAATTTTGACATCAATTTTTTAAAACTTTGTGTTGCAAGTTCTCTTCCTCCCTCCCTTCCCACCCCCCACCCCCAAGAACTCAAGCAATTCAATATAAGTTATACATGAGTAGTCATGGAAAACATCTCCACATTAACTAGATTGTGAGAGAAAAGAGATAAAAACAAAACTTCAGATTAAGGGATGTCAAAAAAAAAAATGTGTTTCAATCTGTTTTCAGATACCATCGGTTCTTTCTCTGTAGATGGATTGCAATTTTCATAAGTCCTTCAGAGTTATATTGGATCATTGCCTTGATGAAGATAACCACGTGCTTCCCAGCAAATCATCTTACACTACTGCTATTATTTTGTATACAGTACATTTCACTCTGCTTCAGTTCATGTAGGTCTTCCAGGTTTTTCTGATAGCATCCTGTTCATCATAACTTTTATATAGTACCTTAAACTTGACAAAGAATTTTCTTCACAATAGCCCAGCAAAGTAGGTACCATACATTTTGCCATTATAGTCAATCAATCATCATAACTATTTCCCTCCATCCTATTTCCTTCCCATGATATTTACTCTATTTTCTATCTTCTTTTACCCTCTTTCTCCTCAAAAGTGTTTTACTTCTGACTGCCCCCTCCCCTGCTCTGCCCTCCCTTCTCTCACCCTTCCCTCCTTATCCTCTTCCACTCCTACTTTTCTGTAGGGTTAAATAGATTACTTCTCTCAATTGAGTGTGAATGTTATTCCCTCCTTGAGCCCAGTTTGATGAGATTAAGGTCTTTGAGCTAATTCTGTTTTCTAAATTTTTCTTCCTCCCTCCCTCCTCAACCCTCCCTATGTAATCAAACAATTCAATATGTCATACATGTGCAGTTATGCAGAACATCTTCACCTTCCTCGAAAGTGTTTTGCTTTTTTACTGCTCCCTCCCCCAATCTGCCCTTCCCCTCTTCTCCCCTCCCCCTTTTATCTTCTTCCCTTTCCACTTTCCCTCAGGGCATAACATACATACTCAAGTGGGTATGTATGTTATTCCCTCTTTGAGCCAATTCTGATGATAGTAAGATTCACTCACTCCCCCACTCCTTCCCCCTCTTCTCCTCCCCTCCATAAGCTTTTTTCTTGTTTCCTTCATGTGAACTACAGCTCCCAAGTCCACTTCTCCCCTTCCCCCAGTGCATTCCTTCTACCCCTCAACCCTGTTGGGTTAGCAAGGTAGTACAGTGGACAAAACACCAACCCTGGACCCACTAGACTGTAAGTCTGAAGAGGGCAGGAGCTTTTTTGCCTAGCACAGTGTTCCAAACATTGCAGGTCCTTAATAAATGTTGACTGAATGAATTTAATGAAGTAGTAAAAGTAGGATTTGAATTAGGTTCTCCAACTCCAAAAGCCAGTGTTCCTTCCCTGAGGTAGAGATTCCTCTTTTGTTTTTACCTGCGTTCAACATGGGCTTACACAGTCTCATAGCTGTGACCCTGCCAATACCATCTACTCATCCATAAACAACCAGCCAGCAGCATCCAAAAGCCTAGAATTTTCAGAACACAAAGCAGACGGTCTCTGTGGCAGAAGGCCTTTGTTTTTTAGTGCATAGACTTTGTTGTCAATTGAATGTACAGGGGTAGGGGTACCTCCAACACTCAGTTTCTTTGATGACCCAGAGTTTTGGACCCTGAAATTTAGTCCAGAAACTGTTCCCAGCTTGCTGGGAAATTTTTTTTATTAGCAATGTGGTCAATCAAACAACAAACATTTATTAAGTACCTACTATGTGCCAAGCCCTGTGCTTGTTCCTAGGCATATAAGTACAAAGAATGGAACAACTCTTCCTCTCAGGGTGCTTATACTCTAGTATGGTGAAATAGACCCAAGAACAGAAGATCTAAGAAGGAATCCCAACTGTTACCACTTATGTGACCTAACAGAAGTTATTTCACCTCTCTGGGTCTTAATTTCCTCACCTATAAAATTACCTTGAAGGTCCCTTCCAACTCTTAACTCTCTTCATCCTATGACATGCTACTGAGCTGTTTATCCTAAATGTGTAACTTAGAAGGTAAAGAGTACCTTAGAGGTAAATGAACAGAAAAATGTTCCCATCACATCACCATAAGAACCATCTCCAAGTCACAATTTGCTAATAGTTATCTAACAACCAATATCCATCCTTCTGAATTAATCAATAATCAATTAGCAAATATTTATGTTTGTACTTACTGTGTGCCAGGCATTGTGCCGCATTAACATCCTGAACAAGCATTATAACTTAAAAGGGAATGAGGAGTTTGGGGTAGGAAGCAAAGAGTGTGGCAGTCTCTTGTCTTGTTCCATGGTTGACACAAGGAAATCCCTTTTGAAAACTTCTCAATCTGACAGTTCTTCCTGAAGTTCCTGATAAGATCATAGACCTAGAACTGGAAGGGACTTCAGAGGTTACTCAGTCCCACTCTCTCATTTCAGAGATGAAGAAACTGAAACCCAGAGAAATTAAGTGACTTGTCCAAGGTCAAAAGGGTAGAAAGCATCAGAGGCAGGGTTTGAACCTAGGTCCTCTGATTCAAAAGCCAGAGCTAGTACTTTTCCCACCATATCCCACGGCTTTCAATGCCAGGAAACTCAAAAAGATTATTTGTTTCTTCCTTGGAATCCATACGAGGTGAATACCAAGGAAACATATGGTATATAGATAAGGAGTTAGGGAATCAACTCTTAGGGGATCGGGAGTAGAAAGAGTACTGGACCTGAATGAAATCAGAAGACCTGTGTTGGAACTGTTCTGACCCTATCTGGGTGACCTTATTGTTTCATCTCAACTGCAAAAGGAGGAAAATAATATTTGAATTTTATACTTCACAGGGTTGTCACAAACTGAAAGCAAGCAGGTGGATGGAGAACTGGTTGAATAGTGGCTCTCTCAAGGAGGAATCATTAGTGTTTTCAGATCACCTTGGAAGGAAGTTTCCAGTAGAGTGTCCCCGGAATATGCCCTTGCCCTTCTGCTATTTGACATCCATACAAACAGATTCAGACAAAAGCACGGATAGTGTAAATAGCAAGTTTGTAAACGATGAACAATGCATCCAATGACAGGATTGAAAAAGATCTCAACCAGTTAGAAAGTTGGCCTGGATCTAAAGAGATGAAATTCATTAGGGACTAAATATAAAGTCTTGGGCTTGGGCTCAAGAAACCAACTTCAAAACGCAAGACAGGGAAATGTGGCTAGATGGCAGTTGATCTGGAAAAGATCTAGGAAATTTTCATGGATTGTAAACTCAATGAGTCAAAAGAGTAATATGGCAGTGAAAAAAAAAAATCTAATCCAAACTTAGGCTTCATTAAGACAGACCTAGTATTTGGAAAGTGGGAGGTAAGAGACCCACTGTACTCTGCTACATCTGAAGTATTGTATTTGGTTCTGGGTACCAAATTGGGGGAAGGACTTGCTAAAGAACACCCAAAAACTAGGATGGCTCAGGTCTTCAAAACCATGCCCTATGGAGATCAGTTGGAGGAACTGGAGATATTTAGCCTGGAGAAGATAAAACTTAGCAGAGACAGGATTACTGTATTCAAATATTTGAAGGCCTCTCATGTGGAAAAGTAATTAGATTTGTTCAGCTTGGCTCCAAAGGGCAGAACTAGAAGTAATAGGTGGAAGTTGCAGAGACATAGGTTTAAGCTTCGTGTCTGGGAAACTTTCCTAATGATTATAACTGGCCAGAAGTGGGATAGGCTGCCTTGGGAATTAGTGAATTCCCTCTTCCTTCCTTCCTTCCTTCCTTCCTTCCTTCCTTCCTTCCTTCCTTCCTTCCTTCCTTCCTTCCTTCCTTCCTTCCTTCCTTCCTTCCTTCCTTCCTTCCTTCCTTCCTTCCTTCTTCATTTAATTTTTATTATTATTTGTTTTTATATCATCTTCATTTCCAAATATATCCCTCTCCCTTGCCCATTGATCCAATCCTTATAATGAAAATGTTTTTTAAAAGAAAGAGAAGGGAGGGTAGCTAGGTGGTGTAGTGGATAGAGCACCGGCCCTGGAGTCAGGAGAACCTGAGTTCAAATCCAGCCTCAGACACATAACACTTTCTAGCTGTGTGACCCTGGGCAAGTCACTTAACCCCAATTGCCTCACCAAAACAAACAAATAAATGAATGAATAAATAAATAAATGAATAAAAGAAAGCGAAGGGGAAGAAAGCAGTTTTACAGAACTAGTCAATGATAATGGTCTATATCTATGGTTCCCCATCTCTGCAAAAATGGGAGGCAGTTGCATTTTCTCATCTTTTCCTTAGGGACAAGCTTTGTATATCAACCAATAGATCAATAAAGATTTATTAAGGGCCTAATATGTTATTGGCATTGTACTAAGCACTAGGAATACAAAAAGAGGCAAAAGATAGTCTCTGCCCTCAAGGAGCTTACAATCTAATAGACAGCTAATATTTACATAGCACTTACTATATGCTGGGCACTGTGCTGAGCTTTATAAATATTATCTCATTTGATCCTCACAACAATCCTGAGAGGTTGGTGCTATCATTATCTCTATTTTAGGTGTGAGGAAACTGAGGCAAACAAAGGTTAAGTGACTTGCCCAAGGCCATACAGCCAGTAAGTATCTGAAGCCACATTTTAACTCAGGTCTTCCTGATTCCTGGTCCAGAGCTATAAACACTGCTTCACTATAATTACACAGAGTTTCATTTCAGATTTTTGTTGTTGATGTAGATTCTTCTTTCTGGTGGGCTTTGGACCATGTGGCCTCTGGGGTTCTTTCCAACTCTGAGATTCTGTGATAATCTGAGGTACAACAGAAATGGGAGTTACTACTGTAATGAGCCCAAGGAAATTCAGACTGAATTCACATTATATTTAATTGGGTCACTTTGACCCTGCTCTACCACTTCTGTCAATTACTGCATGACTGCTAACGACATTTCCTTTTCTGCTTTAGTTGCCTCCTTTACTAGATGGAAAGCATATGTTTAAACTCCAAGGCAAGTGGGCTTGAAGCTGTCAAAAAGGGTGAGGAGGAGGATTGCCTGAAGTGTTTTCCTCACCATCATCCTGCCAGGGAGGTAGTGCAAGGTCATTTCTTTTTAAACAGATTAAATTTGTTGTAAGGTTTATTTTATTACAGTAGCAAATTCCTCGGGCTCTATAAAAACAGCTTTCTACACTTGTTGCCTCTGCTTAGTAGCTGGCATTAATAGAGCATGCTAATGTTTGCAAATAGCTTTATAATTTTTTTGAAAAAAATTGATTCTCACAACAATCCTGGGATTAGGGCTATAAACATCTCCATTTTATAGATGAGGAGACTGAGGTAGAGTGATTTGCATAGGCTTACACAGTTATTAAGTGTTTGAGGCAGTATTTGAACTCAGGTCTTCCTGAATCCATGACCAGCATGCTCTATGTATTGTGTCACCTGACTGCCTGCTCTATTTCTTTTCTTCTCACTTATTTTTCAAATCCTTGCATTCTGGCTTCTCATGTCATCATTTGATTGAAACTGCCCTTTCCAAAGCTACCCATGACCTCTCCTTGGCTTCTTTGTGATGTTTGACACTCCCTGCTCTTCCTTCTTCCATATTCTCTCTGGGTTTTCAGAACCCTGCTCTCTTTTTGATTCCCTCTGATGTGGGATGGAATTTGGGGTCAAATTGATCGTGAGTTGTCCCAAAAGAATTGCAAGACTCAGTGACTCAGTTTCCTAAGTTTTATTGCAATACTGTGAGTAACCATAGGGAGAGAACCAGAATAGTGGAAAGGTATCTTTCAAATAGTGAAAGAAAAGACAATTATATTTATAGTACGGATAAATTGATTATCAGTCTCATTATAATAATCTCCACCTTTGGGAGGTACAGTGGAGGGCTTATCCTAATTTGGAGTTCCTGGGGTCCTAAACCAACCCCCGAGGCAGGTACCTTTTTCCATGGAGGTGTGTTTTCGGGGTTTACGCATCACAAGGTAAATCTGGGGACAAATTTAGTCTTTTCTGCATGTCTCTTTCTGATTCCCATGGCTAGTTTCAAAATATCTCCATTTTTCATTAGAATTTCTATACCTTTGTCATTTCCTTTATTGTTATATGACCCGACCCTTTATTGTCCTGTTATAGGTACTGATCGCTGTGGGTACGATAACCCAGCATAAGTTATCCATTAACTGGGGTCTAACTCCCTTTTGGAGCTAATATCTGAATCAGAGCTTGGATCTTAGGTTTTTCTATTAACTACTTTTTGCCTCCTACATCACGTCCCCTGCCTGTCTGACCACTGTCTCCTTTGCTAGATCTTGACTTCAAGTAATATTTATCAAAAGGAAACAATGTCCCAGTGAGGTCACAGAACTTGCCCAGTTGAGACTCAGACTTAGGCTTTTTCACACTCAGTTCAGGACTTCTTCTATGATGCCACACTTAATATTTCTGGGCCTCAATTTCCCCATCCGTGAAATGAAATGGTTGAACTAAATCATCTCAGGTTTCACTTAGTTCAAAATCCTGTGCTCCTAGAAATGATCTTACAGGATATCTCTATGAGGTTGTTATAGCCTAGGAGAGATATTTGCTCTCCTCGCTGCTTATCCTATCCTTTCTCTAAGGTCCAATTCAACTTCTCTGCCTTTAAGTAATTTAATTCAATTAAAATACATATATTGTGCTATATGTAGTACAGTGTGTGAAATGCCAACTTCTTCTACCAAGGTAGGCCACCTTCTCCACAACTTACCATCTTATAGTTGCTAGGTGCTGAGAAATTAGGTCATTTACCCAGGGTCACACGGCCAGTATGTATCAGAGGTAGAATTTGAATCCATGTCCTCCTGGCTTTGAAGTCACCTCTCTATCTACTGGGCAGCTAGGCGGCATAGTGGATAGTGCTGGGTCTGGAGTCAGGAAGACATCTTCCTGAGTTCAAATCTGGCCTCAGACACTTACTAGCTGTGTGACCCTGGGTAAGTGACTTAACCCCGTTTGCCTCAGTTTCCTCATCTGTAAAATGAGCTGGAGAAGGAAATGGCAAACCACTCCAATATCTTTACCAAGAAAACCCCAAATGGGGTCATGAAGAGTCAGCCATGACTGAACAATAGTTCTATCCACTATTCCATGGCTGCTTCTGCTAGATACTAAAGGATACTAAATACATACATGCATGCATATGTGGTAGGGCTTTCTCTTGTGAGAAAATAATTATTAATAATGAATTTCTAGAAGAAACCCAGAAACTGTTCTCTCCCCCTCCTCAGCCTGGGAAGAGCTTAACAAAAAGAATGCCGATCAACCTTTCTGACTAGCTAGGGGAGGAAACATACCTTGACCACCCCCCAAGTCATGTCAATCAATGGAGCTAAATGATGCTAACCAATTAACTTAGATCAATGCATGGTGACCCACCTCTACCTGAAGGAGGATAAAAATCCCTGGGAACACAAGGGTAGCTCTCTTAAGCTCTTCTCTTACTCTCTTGCTTTGGAGACTTGCTCTTAAACTAGGCACATGCCCTCCCCTCTCCTTCCTGGGACTCTTACTCCATGCTGGGTACTTAGGCCTGTAACTAATGGGGAAGTCATTCAGACATGTGGTCAATACTTTAGTAATATGTGATCTAAATTAATAATAAATGCTTACTGCCCAAACTGGAGCAACAGTCATTAATTTATAAGTAGCAATATTAAAGGGAAAATGACCCACATGTACAAAACTATTTATAGCTGCTCTTTTTGTGGTGGCAAGGAATTGGAAATTGAGGGGATGCCCATCAATTGAGGAATGGCTGAACAAGTTGTTGTATATGAATGTAATGGAATACTATTGTGCTGTAAGAAATGATGAGCAGGAAGATTTCAGAGAAACCTGGAAGGACTTACATTAACTGATGCTGAGTGAGATGAGCAGAACCAGGAGAACATTGTACACAGTATCAACAACACTGTGTGTTGATCAACTGTGATAGACTTGACTCTTCTCAGAAATACAATAGTCCAAGATAGTTCCAAAGGACTCATGATGGAAAATGCTCTCCAAATCCAGAAAATAAAAAAAAAGAACTGTGGCATCTAGATGCAGATTGAACCAAACTATTTCTATTTTGTTTTGTTTTATCTTTTTTGAGTTTTTTCCCTTTTGCTCTGATTTTTCTTTCATGGCATGACTGATGCAGAAATATGTTTAATGTGATTGTAAATATATAACCTATATTAGATTGCTTGCTGTCTTGGGGAGGGGGTAGGGAGGGAGAAAATTTTGAAACTAGTAATTTTATAAAAACAAATGTTGAAAACTATCTCTACATGTAACTAGAAAATAATAAAATACTTTTATGAATAAAAAAATAAGTAGCAATATTTTAGAAAACCCCATCCTGGTTCCCCAATAATTTAAACAGAAACAGGCTAGCCCCACAATATTTTAAATGACACACCAATAGGGAAGATAAGACATGTATACAAATAACAGTATAGCCAAGGTCCCAATTAGTGCAAATAATGAATCACCTCAAGTGGTCATATCTATTCAAATTCACACTATTCAAAATTCTATTTCTGTAAAATATAGTACTTAATTCCAGTCCAATGAAAATCTTCAATGCAAATTCATCTAAGGGGAGTACTTCTGGGAATTCCTTACATATACTAAACAGGACCTTGTCATAATTCAAAATAGAAAATAAGCGAATGAATAGATACAACATCAGAGAATCTGGAAGGGGTCTCAGATGTTGTCTAGTCCAACCTATGTTGTGAAAAAGTTTCCTTTATGAATACTGTTTGGGGTGTGAGGATGACATAATAATTTCCCATTCGTTGAGATCAGGAAAAGCTTCATGGAGTGGCCTTCTGGTACCAGCCCAGCCCACACTAATCTCTCCCTCCTCCAAACTCTATTCATTTATAATCTGTTACCTCCTGGGCATTAAGCATCTGCTACCTTGTCATCTGTTGGTTTAGTTTTCTTTGTCTATAAAATGAGGAAATTGTGGTAAATAGTCTCTGGTCTTCTCCAGCTCTAACATAGTATAGTATATATGCCCTCTCTCCCCAAACAATACCAACATCCTCCCCGTCAACTGATTTTTCATCCTTAGCGTCATCCTCAACTCCTCTCTCTCACCCAGTCTTACCCACCTTCATATTCAATTAGTTGCCAAGTCTTGTCATTTCTACCTTTATAACATTTCTCATCTGTGCCTCATTTTCTTCTCTGGCATTGCCACCAGCTTAGGGCAGACCTTCATCACCTCATACCTGAACTGTTTCAGTAGACTGTTTGTTGGTCTCCCTGCTTCAAGGTTCTCCCCACTCTAGCTTATTTTCCACCACCTGTCCAATTGCTCTTCCTAAAGCTGGAGTCCATGTCATCCTCTCAAACACCGCCCCCCCCCCCACCCCATTCAATCAATTCTAATTGTTCCTTATTGCCTCCAGGATCAAATTCTGTTTGGCTTAGGAAGCTCTATGCAGCTTGGCCCCTTCCTACCTTTCTAGTCTCCTTATACCTTAAGCTCCCTTCCCAGTGAGACACCGTGCTCTCCACTGACACTGGCCTCATTGCTTTTCTTCCTACTATATGTTTCATCTCCTGACCCTGGGAATTTTTACTACTTGTCCCCTAGGACTAGGCCTATCTCCCTCCTCATCTCCACCTTCTGGCTTCCCTGTCTTCCTTCAAGACTCAAATTCCACCTTCACCAAGAAGCCTTTCTCTGTTTTCCTTAATCTTCATACCTTCCCTCTGAAATTCTCTAATTTATTCTGTATGCATCTTATTTGTACAGAGTTGGTTTTGGGCTGTCTCTCTCATTAGACTATGAGCTCCTTGAGATATGGACTCTCTTTCCTTCTCTCTCTCTCTCTCTTTCTTTTGTTTTTTTTTCTTTGTGTCTCTGTCACGTAACCCAGTATCTAATATATAGCAAGTGCTTAATAAATGATGATTGATTAAATGACTGATTATAAGCTACTTGAGGGTAGAGGCCTTAGTCCTCTATGTATTTCTATTAACTGGTATAGGACATTACACATTCCACTTTATTTACTACCACATACAATTAGTTTAATTAATCCTTACTTATCTGCTTACATAGTTAAGCATTCAAGACAGGTGGCAGAGAGTTAATGGTCAGTTAGAGGCTAATTGTCAGAGCCAGGAGGGATGGGCAGATTCTTAGTTTCAATAAGGCCATTGGTGCCCTAGGAAGAGAGAAATCCCTTCCTCCAGGGTTCAAATACCAGTTCCAACATTTACAGACTGTGTTTACAAACAAATTTACTCAATGTCTCTGAAACTGAGTTTTTTCCCTTTAAAATGAGATAATTAAACTTGAACTACCTGCCTCATAGGCTTGTGAGGAAAACACTTTGTAAAGCACCATATAAATGTGAACTGTAGTTATTTTAATTCAGATATAAGCTAGAATATAAGAACAAAGGAAGTTTTGAAAAAAATTGTTATGATAAAGCAGAGACCCCTTCTACCCGGGGGAAGTGGGGGAAGACTTCCTAGAGGGGGTGACACTTGAGCTGGACACATTGACGTAGCTGTGGTAAAGTGTAAAGTTCTAGATTTTGAGTCACAGAACCTAGGTTCCAATTCTAGCTCTGCTACCTGCATGATCTTGAGTAAATCACTTAATGTATTAGGACCTTGGTTTTCTTATCTGTAAAATGAGGGGTTTCCCCTTCCAACTCCAGCTTCTATGATCCTGGAACGGAACAGGGGAATTTCAACATTTAGACATTGGGGCAGGCAGTTGGGAAAGTCCATTACAGTCATGGATGACTATGAACAGAAGCACCCAGACAGGAGAGGACAAGATGGGTAAGAATAGTGATGATGACAATGCCATACATTTGCACAGTGCTTTGAATTTTTAAATAATTGACAGTTAATGAGAAACATGAAATCCCCACTCCCTTCCAGGCCTAATAGTGAAGGATGAAGGGAGAAGAAAAACAACCAGCAGTAGCTGAGATCAGATCGAGATAGACATTTCCTCCTGCTCTCCCTTCTGTTTATACAAACGTGGTTCCAGAAGAGATGCCATGACAATGATAATCAGAGGATGAACTTTGACCTCCCCTCCTGTCTTTATTTCACTCTGAATCCCCATCTTTCATTTAATAGACAAAATTAAAATACCAAGAACTAAAACTGCAATCTTAGGTAGTGTGTGACTATGTCAGCGACAGTAATACAATTATGATTAACTAGGCCCCCTGAGTCAATTTAAATCACCCACTTGGGGTCTCTAGAACTACCCCCCCCCCAAGTGGAATACCTGCCTTGAGTGAGTTCTTCATGCCTGAAGGTGTTTAAGTAGATGTGGGATGACCACTTGTCAAGATGTTATAGAGAAGAATGTTTGGGTTTGTCTATCCCTATCTGTAAAATAAGGGAGTTGGATTCTAAATCCTCCACAATCTCTTCCAGCTCTAGATGTTTTATCCATGATCCCATAAACTCTGAGGCTCCTTCCCACATGAGGTTTCCAAAACATTAAGCTGGGTAGATGATTGTAACAAGAAAAGGGAAAATGAAGGCACTCCTCCCCTTAAGGAAGTTTCATTCTCATGTATAAGAAAAGAGAATCATTTCGCAAAATAAAGAAATAGAATCGCAAGAGCCCTTACACAAGCTTTGCAAATAATAGCTCCATCCGTTGTTAAGAATTAATTCCTTTGCCATTGTAAAATGCTTTCATCAACAATATCTTATTTGATCTTCACAAAAACCATATAAGATCTGGTGTAAATATTATTATTACTGTTTTACAGATGGCAAAACGGAGGGTCAGAGGCGAAGTGATGAGGAACTGATAGAACTGGAACTCAAAAAAAAATCACAATTTTAAGGTTAGAAGAGACAGTTTACAGCTGATTGTCTGGTTTATGGGGTACACATGAAAGATAGGTATGTCTACACAGATTGTCTAAATGTATAGACATGGCTCATAGTGCTATGAATCTCTGAAATCTGGCCCATATTTCTCCAAAGGAGACTTAATTTCTATTTTGAGTGGAGCAAAAGAATGGTTGTGACTATGTGCTTGCTCCTTCCCCATCTTCAAGAGGATTATTATCTTGGAATTATGTCCATCTGCCCCTTCAGATATTTTAGGCAAGGGTGTATAAGTCTAGTTTAGAAGGGAAGCTGTTTCTCTGGTCTCTCTTAAGAGGAAGAGAAATTTTATAGAGTAGAATATAGTAGAAAATGAATAGGAGTAAATGAGCTCTTTAGCTGGGAGTGAGGTGAGATATTAGCTCAAACTAAGAGAGAGCACCTGTTCTCACACACAGTCTCTGGGGAAGCAAGCTGGAAATCTGGGATATGTTGGAGAACCAGTTTCTCTAAATGTCAGCTTCTCTCTCTCTCTCTCTCTCTCTCTCAATGAGGGTTGTGACTTGCCCAGGGTCACAAAGCTAGTAAGTGTCAAGTGTCTGAGGCTGGATTTGAACTCAGGTCCTCCTGAATCCAGGACCTGTGCTTTATCCACTGCGCCACCTAGCTGCCCCTGCTTCTCTCTTTAAATATCTCTCTTGAAGAGTCTCTGGAACCACCTCTTTTATCTGTCACCAACTCCATCTCTTATACAGACACACTGCATTGTGTTTAGCATTCTCCCAACTAATCTGAGGTCACTTCTCCTTTATATACCTACAGGTTAAATGCCTCAGGTATAGGTAAAAGCCCAGTTACTGGTTGAATACTATTCATTGCTTTCATTTGTAAGATATAGTTCTTAGAGATTCTAGAGATAGCAGTTACATCTGTACTTTAAGAATTTATATTGCATTGCTCCTGGACAGCACTGAGTTTGGCCCTGTAGCCCAACATTTTTACTTTACAATTTAAACAACTGAAAACTCAGGAGGTTAAATGATTTGCTCAAAGTATTAGAACAGAATTTGGATTTAAAATCCGTTGTTGTTTTAAACTTCAAATCAACTGTTTTTTCTACTGAGCTCTTCTTTCTTTTCATCTTTAATTAGCTCTTTGGAAAAGAAATACCTCATGCAAAGTGCTACCTGGAAATCTCTTTTTGTATGAAAATAAATATCTTTTCTGCTGATGATAAAGGTGGCAGTGTTGCTGCTGAGCTGAAAACTGATCTGAAAACTGATCTTACCCTTTTTACTCCTGGCTTCTACCTACCCTGAGAGAGGATTAGAGACCTATGTGAAAGGCAAATCCCAGGAAGACCTTTAGAAATTAGGAAGAGATAATAGTAGTGCATAGTAGATTTGCAGTTTCATATGCAATCTTTGTTTTTATTTAACTTTTTTGTTGAACTATAAATAGAAAAGAAAAGAAAGCAAATTAGGGAAAGATTGAGGCAAGGAAAAATTATAAAAGGGGAAGGCTAAAAAGAGTATAAGTATGGGGTCAGATATCTATATGAGACTATTCCAGAGATAATTCATCTTTTTAAAAAGATAATAAACATTTTTATTTATGCTTTTGAGTTCCAAATTTTATCCCACCTTCCCTCCCTCCCCTCCCCTCTCTTTGAGGCAGTAAGCAATCAGATATAGGTTACACATGGGCAATTATATGAAATCTTACCATATCAGTCATTTTGTATAAGAAAACTTGAATAAAAGAAAAAAATGAAAGTGAAAAATAGCACGCTTCAGTTTGTGTTCAGTCAATATCAGTCCTTTCTTTGGATAGTATGTTTCATCAGTAGTTCTTTGGGATTGTCTTGGATCATTGTATTCCTGAGAATAGTTGTCATTCACAATTCTTCATCAAACAATATTGCTGTCTCTATGTACAATGTTCTCTTGGTTCTGCTCACTTCACTATACATCAGTTCATCAGAGGTAACTCATCTTAAAGATTTGGACAAACGTTCCTGGTAGGAGTAAGGTGTCTTCATTCTAAGTCATCAGAAAGAAACCACTCTAAAATGTAAACAGTGCAAAAAAAGCTGTAAGCATGGAAATTACAAAATATTATGAAAACATCTTGAAATGAGGAAGGGTCATGTTGTAATGACAAGAGGAGCCAAAAGGGTGATGGATCAGCATGAAGTTCAGAAAAAGGAGGGTGGAAAGCTGCCAGTGGAAATAATACCAGGACTATCAAAGGAGGGCAGTGCTTTGATTCCAGATGACCAATGTTGTCTTTTTGGACACTAATTCCCTCAAGTAGAGAAGAGCATTTGTACATCCATGCCCATTGCCCATCAACATTATCTGGAATCATATTGTTATGTTGGGCCACTGCTACTGACTGGGGTGTAGGGTGAGACATTTCCCCTTCAAGTTACATTCCAGACAGTAAATTTGTCCCTTATAACAGATGTGTTTGACTTTTGTATCTCTGGTACACATCGCAATGATTGTTGTCAATTGATTAATCAGGAGGGAAACAAGAGTAGGAGGTACTGAGGAGAAAGCAGGGTGGGCACATTAGCAAATCTAATTCAGTATCTTTGTCTGGAATCAATCTATATTTAACCAAAATTGTTAAACGAGTTACTAAATTAGGGTCAAGGGACTATGAGAAATGAAAGTCTCTAGGGGTTGGTGACAGTGGAGAAAAAATTTGTTTGCTCAAGAATTTTTAGAGCCACAAGCCTTCCCAGCCTGCCTTGCCTAAAAAGAGCGGCTAAGCCTGAGCTGGCCAGCTGGCACGTATCCCAGCTTCTGGCAGGTTGGTCTGTCTAAAGAGCAGGGGAAGGATATGGCTGCCTCCTGATAAGGGGAAGCCATACCAGGACACATGCTGTGAGTGGCAATGTGTCAATTCCTATAATCAACTCAAATACTTGCACCTGAACTCCTCTCTCAGTACTTTTCTACAGGCTAGCACTTGGTTCTCCTCTTAGCTCCACTCATGATTGTCTATTCCTGCTCCAACTCATGAAATCAAGGAAACACTTGATCTGAGAGTCAGGGGCAGGGAAAGGGGCACCCCCAGAAGTGACTGAAAATAGTCCATACCTGAACAAGAATCTTCTCTACCACATTCTAGACAAGTGGCCATCTGTCATTTAGTGCTATTAGCGAGGAGGAATCCATTCAATGAAGCAGCCCATTCTACCTTTGGATGGTTTTAATTATTAGTTTTTCCTGAAACCAAGCCTAGATCTGCCTTTATGAAATTTCAACCCATTTTTCTGCAGCCACCTAGAACAAATCTAATGCCCTTTCCACATGACAACCTTTTACATACTTGCAAATAGCTTTGATGTCAACACTAGTTTGTTTGGGTTTTTGGTTTTTTTTCCTTTTCTCTAGGCTCAACACTCCCACTTCCTTAAACTGATTTTTCACATAGCATAATCCCAAGGCCCTTCACCATCTTGGCCTCCCTCCTCTGAATTCTCTTCAGTTTATCCATATCTTTGCAAAGCTGGCACCCAGAACTGGACACAATACTCCAGATGAGGTCAGAGCAGAGCAAAGTACAGTAGGGCTATCACGAACCAGGTCCTAGACACTGTGTCTTTCTTTCTTTCTTTTTTTTTTTGAGTGAGGCAATTGGGGTTAAGTGACTTGCCCAGGGTCACACAGCTAGTAAGTGTTAAGTGTCTGAGGCCAGATTTGAACTCAGGTACTCCTGAATCCAGGGTCGGTGCTCTATCCACTGAACCACCTAGCTGCCCTGTGTCTTTCTTAATGAAGGCCTGAGATGGCATTCACATTTTTGCAGCCCCATATTAAGCATATGGTTCCCTAAACCCCCCACATCTCTGTCAGATGAATTGCTATCTAACCTCACGTCTTAAAGCTTGTACTTCAGATAAGCCTCAGTTGGCCGTGGCACCTATCCCAGTTTCTGAAAAGTTAGTCTCACGAAGGAGCAGGGGAGAATATGGTTGCCTTCTGATAAAAGAACGTTGGACCAGAACAGATGTTGTCATTTCTCATGATGATCCCAAGTTCTTGCACCTAAACTACTCCCGTAGCATTTTGGGCCAATGGCTATATACTCTTGGCTATATACTCTTGGCTCTTCTCTTGACTTAACTTGTTTCAACCCACAGAATCAAAGAATCCCTTATTTCAGAGTTGGAAGAGACCTCAAAAGTGATTGACTATAACTTATAACCGAACAAGAATTCTGTCTATAACATTCCCTTGCCCTTATCCCTATTCAAATTCAATTATATTCAAGCTTGCCATTTTGATTTTCATCCAGCATGCATGTTGGTTGTCCCTGTTAGCCCTATGCCATCTGAAAATTTGATAAAGATAACATCTCTGCCTTCATTCCAGTCATTTATTAAAGTGTTTAAAAGCATAGGGTTTAATGAGAGAAAGGAAGCAATAATGTAATAATCCTAGAAATGTAGGATGAGGTCAGGCTGTGATGGACTTTAGATGCCAAACAGAAGAATTGTACTTGATCTTATAAACAATAGGGAGTCCCTGGACTTCATTGAGTAGGGGAGTGATGTGGTCAAATCTACACTTAAAAAATTACCTTGGGGGGGAAGCTAGGTGACAAAGTGGATAAAGCACTGGCCCTGGATTCAGGAGGACCTGAGTTAAAATCCTTCCTCAGACACTTGACACTTAATAGTGTGTGACCTGGGCAAGTCACTTAACCCTCATTGCACCACAAACAAACAGACAATTACCTTGGCAGCAATGTGGAAGATGGATTGGAGAGGAAGGAGACCTGAATCACATAAACCAATCAGGAGGCCATTGTAATAGTCCAGCTCAGAGATGTCAATCATGGAGCCTGTGGACCACGTGTGGCTCACAATACTCCTGAGTGCAGTTTGAACCTGATAAAATATAATTGGGAAATATTTAGCAAAATAAATAAAAATACAATAGAATGTAGATAATATTATATTTTATAACTAACGTTTCTATGTGGCCCGCAGGGATTCTTATGTATGGATTAGTGGACCTGCTTCTATTTAAGTTTGACACCACTGGTCTAGGTGGGAGGTAATGAGAGCCTGAACTAAAGGGGCAGCCATGTGAATAGAAAAATGGGGTCAGACATGAGAGATATTGTGGGGATAGAAACAGTAAAATTTGGCAACTGACTGGCTATGTGGTGAGTGGAGAATAATGCCCAAGTTATAAACTTGAGAGGTTTGGAAGGATGGTGGTTGGTATCTTCAGTAGAAACAGGGAAGTTTGGAAGAGGGGTGGTTTTGAGTTCTATTTGAATAGATGGAGTTTAAGCTGTCTCTGGGACTTCCATTTCAAAATACCCAATAGGTGATTGTTGATGTGAAAATAAACACAGAAGAAAGCCTTAGGCTGGATATATAGATCTGGGAGTTATCAATGCAGAGATGATAATTAAACCCATGAGAGTTGATGAGGTTACTGAAAGAGTATGTAAAAAGAGAAAATAAGGCATCTAGGACAGAGACTTAGGAAATATCTTCAGTTAAAGGGTATGATATAAATGATGACATAGTAAAGAATACTGAGAAGGAGTGATCAGAAAGGTAGGAGAACCAAGAGCAGTATCATGAAAATCCAGAGAGGAGAGGGGTATTCACGAAAAACAACAACAACAAAAAGACTTTAATAGCATCAAATGCAGCAGAGGTCAAGAAGGATGAGGACTGAAGAAAGACTACTTGACAAATTAAGAGATCACTGGTAACTTCGGAGAGACTGGTTTCAGTTGATATATGGGCTTGGAAGCCAGATTGTAAAATGCTGAGAAGTGATTGAGAGTAGAAGTGAAAGACAAGTTTTCCTAGGAATAGGCTTACATTTAGAGAAGATGGTAGGGTCTAGTTAAGGATAGGAAAGATGGGCATGTCTGAAGATAGTAGCGAAGGAACCAAGAGGTAGGAAGAGAAATAAGATTCAAGAAAAAGAAAAGATCATTGAGAGGGCAATCTGCTGGAGAAGAATGGAAGGAATGGGAGATTGACTTTGGTAAAGAGAAGGGTCACTTCATTCTCAGAGATTTCAGTAGCAGACAGGATGAGAGGGATGATATATAATTCATCCTGTTTCTACATATTTCAATTTCTTTGTCTGTGTCTCTAAATTTTAGAAACTTGTCCTTTCACATAGTTTAGAGATTATGATTATGTGGTATGGTGACATTGTTTACATATAGTGTTTGAAAATCTTTGTAGGACAATGTTATGTCAGGGCAATTGTAGATAACAGTTTAATGTATGATGAGGTCTCTAGGATATCTTGATTTCTGTATTTTGTAGGGTAGGGATTAGTTTCCTGCCAGTCCATAAAAGATATGAAGCTTTAAATGTATAATTCTAGCTACAAGGTTATGTCTTGCTAGGTATTGTTAGGATCCAATTTTTTTATAGGCTGCAGAGATGGGTTGAACAGTTCCTATCTTTTCCTTGTGTAATCTCCATTGATCACTAAGCAAGGTCTCTTTAAGGATAACCTAGCTGTAATTTCTGGTGACAATGACCTGATCCTGAACTGCAATGATAAAATTCCTCTGTTTCCACAAACAAATCAGCATGACTGAGAAGTATGTGCAATGCTTCTTTGTTGATATACTGTTGGCTGAGTCCATGTGGACATTGCCCATGCATGGCCTTTTGCTCCATTTTTGGATCTCAGCTGTTTCATAGGCTCTGTCCAGAAGTAAATCACCTTTTGCTAAATTGGACAAATCAAGTGGCCTTTATTTGTTATCTGCCTATTGCTTTGTGAAATAGTGTCTATTTATTCTAAGAGTATGACTGTAAACTAGTGTGTCATGTACTTTAAAAATAGTAATCGGGGCAGCTAGATGGCACAGTGGATAGAGCACCGGCCCTGGAGTCAGGAGTACCTGAGTTCAAATCCGGCCTCAGACACTTAACACTTACTAGCTGTGTGACCCTGGGCAAGTCATTTAACCCCAATTGCCTCACTAAAAAAAAAAAAAAAGTAATCAATCTTTCTCCTTCTTGGAAAGAAAGTGTTAATCTGTCTATACTTGCCTTAGGATGGTGGGCCCTACATTTCATTGATGTTATACAGTCTTTGTCAGAATTTTTCGATAATCGGGGGCAGCTAGGTGGTATAGTAGATAAGGCACTGGCCCTGGATTCAAGAGGACCTAAGTTCAAATCCAGCCTCAGACACTTGACACTTACTGGCTGTGTGACTCTGGGCAAGTCAACCCTCATTGCCCCACAAAAAAAAAAAAAAGAATTTTTCAATAATCAAATGAGATATTTGTAAAATGCATTATAAATTTTTTTGAAAAAGAATTTCCCACATTATGATGATCCACATTATAGTTTTGAAAATGTATATTAACATAAGTCTTACATAGGTGTTCATTTCTTTAATAATGTTTTTCTCATCTACTTAAGTTTCAGTATATCTCTTTACATATTCAGTCACAGATTTTTCTCTGATATTTTTATGCTTAATGTGTCATAACTGTAGGAGACCAAGATATCTGCAGTATCACATTCATCCATTAATTCAATGTGATCTCCAAATTCAATCACAAAGCCTTTCTTTCTTTGGCTTATGTTAAAAATATTACCCTTATCAAGTTCAAATGACATTTTGATATCATTAGAGAAATATTTCACTATTATTATTATTAAAGTGGCACAGAATTATCTGGTTCTCAGACCTTATTGGAATTACTTTTTTTTTTGTGTGTGGGGCTATGGGGGTTAAGTGACTTGCCCAGGGTCACAAAGCTAGTAAGTGTCAAGTATGTGAGCCTGAATTTGAACTCAGGTGGTCCTGAATCCAAGGCCAGTGCTCTATTCACTGCACCACCTAGCTGCCCCAGAATTACTTTTTTAAAGAGCCAGTGGAGGTCTTACAACTCTAAACAGGAGTAGAATTCCTAGCAAAACAAAGGATAGGGGAATTTCAAAGGATAATTTCAATTATTTGAAATTACATATAATTCAATAAAACAAAGGTAATAAATATATAGTAGATGTAACAAATATATTGTCAATATAAGTTGGAATTACATGTAATTAATTTCACTTACATGAAATTGAAAAGCCTTTGCATGAACAAAATCAGTGCGCCTAGGAAAAGAAAAGAAGATAGTGATTCAGAAAAATATCTTTGCATCAAATAACTTCCTTAAGGGCCTGATATCCAGTCAAATATAGAGGAAATCAATACAAATATGTAAGACTAAGAGTAATTTCCTAATATATAAGTGGTTGAAGAAGAATTGAAAACTATTAATAACCACATGCTTCAAATAACTAATAAGAAGAGAAAGAAAAATCCAAACAATTTTGAGCTTTCACCCCAAATACATAAAACTGGTAAAGAAGACAAAAATACAGCTAATTTTGGAGAGAATGCTGGAAGATACACATAACAATATACTTGCTTGTGAAGCTGCAAATTGAACTAACCATTCCAGAAGACAATTTGGAATTATGATAAAAAAAAAAAGCGGGGGGGGGGTTTGAAGAAAAATATTCATACCCCATTGACATAGATAATGCCTTAACATAAATCACAAGGAGGTCAAAGAAAGAAAGGACTTATAGGCACCAAAATGTTCATAGCAGCAATTTTTATAGGAACAAAGAACTAGAAATAAAGTGGATGTCCATAGACTTAGATAATAGCTAAACAAATTGTGGTATATGAATGGAATGGAATATTACTGTAATATAGAATAAGAATTCAGAGCAGCACAAGAAGACATATAAACAGATGTAGAGTGAAATAGACAGAAACAGGAAAAACAAAATAAACAGTGACTACCACAATGTAAATGAAAAGAACAAAGAAATGAAATGGAACACTGGGTAATTACAATGACTGGGCTTGGGCCCAGAGGAGAAATGAGAACATTCACCTCTTTCCCTTTTTTGCAATGGTGGGGAACTATAGATGTGGAATAGGGGATATACTTTTAGACACAGTAGATGTGTTAGTACTGCTGACTTTTTCATCACTATCTTTTTAAATCTTTGCAAGAAGATTTGTGGGAAGTTGAAGGTTCAGAATTTAATTCTAAAATTAATGTGATGTAAAAACAAAAAGTATCCTTAATAAAATATGGGGGGGGTGTGTGGCACAGTGGATAAAACACCAGCCCTGGATTCAGGAGTACCTGAGTTCAAATGCGGCCTCAGACACTTGACACTAGCTGTGTGACCCTGGGCAAGTCACTTAACCCCCATTGTCCCGCAAAAAACAAACAAACAAACAAATATGGGGAAATGTGATTTTAAAAGTACAGAGGGAAGGTTTAATGTTTTGTTAAAGGAAACCACAAGGGAGACCTTGCCTGGTAGCAGCAACCTGTCTTCTTGGTGACCTCAATTTGTGTAGTCCTGTCTGTCTCCTGGCTTCCTTCCTGTCCCAGTTCTTCCTCTGTCTAAGTCTGGCTGCTCCGCTTGTCTTCTTTCGACTCTCTTTACTTCTTGATTTTCTGCCTGCTCCTTTGGCCTTGGAATGCCAGGTCCTTCTGCTACCGGACGTGCCTCTGGCTAGGGGCCCTGGTCATTGGCCTTTAATCTCTTACTTCCTTTCATAAAAAGGAAGGACATGACAAGACTTTTCACGATATTACCTGTATTCCTAAAACCTTCATGCTGTTGTCAGGGGAAGTAGGTTTGGCAAATTAGAGGGCCATGCCTGAGAATTTTGTAGGCTTTGGCAAGATTTCAGTCTTCAGGATCCCACCAGTCCCATTTAGACCTTCCCTCTCAGAACTTCTTTCTTTGTTCCCTTCTCTTTCTTAGAATCTCTCCTCTTCGCAGGTAAGTAGGTTAAAGTTCTTTTCCCCTTTACCTCACGATGAAAATATATGAATGTAAATACTTTGTACTTAATATTCCATCAATTTTCATTGGAGCCAAGACTTAAAAGCACACATAGTTATACAGATTAAAAAAGTATGATGATTTCTATAACAGGGTTTTATGTAATGATACTAATTACTCATATTTAACTATTTATTTTTTACTTTATATGCATTCTCATTTGGTCCTCACAACTTTTTGCCTCGGTTTATATACAGCTCTTGCTATTCAGGACAAGGATGGTATGTAGCAACAAAGAAGATGGCATTGTTAGAAACTTTCCAGCAGAAGGGAATTACGAGGGCAGGTCTGGTTTTCCTCTACTTAGTCAACTTTATCTCTCTAGAAGAGATCTGACCATATTACTCCCCTATTCAGTAAACTCCAATGGTTCCCTATTACCTCCAGGTTCAAATATAAACATCTCTGGCATTCCAAGCACAACCTAGGCAGCTCCTACCTTTCCAACCTTCTTACATTTTATCTCCAACCCCCTTCACATGCAATCCAGTGACACTGACCTCCTTCTTATTCCTGACATTACATTCTATCTCCAGACTTCAAGCATTTTCACTAGCTGTCCTCTATGCCTGGAATTCTCTCCCTCTTCCCTTCTGGCTCATGGCTTCTCTGGTTTCCTTCAAGTCTCCCCTAAAATCCCATCTTCTATGAGAAGCCCTTCCTGATCCCCATAATGCTACTGCCCTTTCTCTGCTCAGTATCTCCAAGGTATTTGTATATCTCTGTGTATACACACACATACATATAATATCTAAATATATATCTATAGAGTTTGTACATGGTTGTTTGTCTTCATTAGACTGTGAGCTCCTTCAGAGCAGCAACTGCCTTTTTTTTTTTTTTAGTGAGGCAATTGGGGTTAAGTGACTTGCCCAGGGTCACACAGCTAGTAAGTATTAAGTGTCTGAGGCTAGATTTGAACTCAGGTCCTCCTGACTCCAGGGCCGGTGCTCTATCCACTGCACCACCTAGCTGCCCCAGCAACTGTCTTTTTTAAAACCTTTTTTTTTGTAACCCTAGAGCTTAGCACAGTACCTAGCATATTGTAGGGGCTTAATTAATATTTATTGACTTATTGATGTATGACCAAACATAGAAAGTGTCTGGCATCTGTAGACCATTTGAGTGTGTCCCACCATGAGAAATCTTTGTAAAACTTATCTCATTTATGTGTGTTTTACCAGGGTACCAAACTGTTGCAACCTGACCCCTAGACCTCTCCTTTCACTAGCTACCCTTGGACTTAGTTGTGATGCTTGTTTTGGGACCTGCTTCAGACATAACTTTAGTTCCATGAACCTTATTCTAGGTTCACAGATTTAGTACTGAAAGGGAATTTAACAGTCATCTAGTCCAACCTCTTTATTTTGCTTGTTTGTTTGTTTGTTTTAGTGAGGCAATTGGGGTTAAGTGACTTGCCCAGGGTCACACAGCTAGTAAGTGTTAAGTGTCTGAGGCCGGATTTGAACTCAGGTACTCTTGACTCCAGGGACGGTGCTCTAACCACTGTACCACCTAGCTGCCCCCCTCTTTATTTTATAGATGAGGAAACTGAGTCCTAGAGAGTGAAAATGGCGTGCCTAAAGTCCCACAGGTAGTAAGTAGACAGCAAAGCTGGGTTTCCAACCTACGTCTTCTAAATCCCAATCCAATCCTTTTCTGCCATTCCATGCTACCTCACACGGTTACTGATCTTGGCTTATTTGAATCACAATTTTGTCCCTTTTCTTGGCAGAAACTTCCCATATTCTTCCCAATACTCAACTTGGGAAGAATTCCATTTTGCCATTTACTCTTCTCTGCATTGCTCACAAGAGAACTTGGCAGACCGAGGGGGACAGTCTAATAACCACTTGGTCAGATAGGTAATACTAAGTATTGTTATACTAATTTTTTTTTTACAGGGCAATGAGGGTCAAGTAACTTGCCCAGGGTCACACAGCTAGTAAGTGTCAAGGGTCTGAGGCTGGATTTGAACTCAGGTACTACTGAATCCAGGGCCGGTGCTTTATCCACTATGCCACCTAGCTGCCCGTCCTAATTTTTTAAGTGAAGAAATTGAGACTCAGTTAACAAGTGGCAAAGCTGCACCTTGATGGATCCCAGGAATCCTAACTTCAGGTCCTGTGCTCATCCCACTAGGCTGTTGTATGCTCCTCATTCAAACACAAAAAAGCCCCGCTCAACTATGTATACAAACAAATGAACAAAAGTCTTGGTTTTATGAACAATTTGTTGTTACCTAAGAAACATACTTCAAAATGATCATGATTTCCATAGGGTGGATAATCCTTCCAATGATGTACATAACAAACCTTCCATACTTTCAGTAGGCAGTTTCATAAGTTGCTTCTATGTCTGGTTCCATAACTTACACAGGATGAATAGGGTTTTGTCAAAAATGGCTAATGACACAAGGAACACAAGTCCTCTCCGTGGCTACCATCATTTCCATGCATCATCTTATATTCCTCAGCAGGCACAGGGCATAACCATCCTTGGATGCTAATCCCAGGGTCCTGCTAACATGATACACCTCTATCAGATCCACCTTCCTCCTCCTGCCCCAACTCCTATGGGTGTGAGGATGGGCACTCTAGTGGATACGTTATCCCTTCCAGTCTGTTTACACCCCAGGCATAGTTATAGATAGTTATACCTCTGGCTGTGGCTAAAATAAACAGAAACAAAACCTCCTTACTTGGTGGCCAACTGGGTGGTGAGCATTTACACACACAGCTAGGCTGGTACTTGGAAGAGAAATCCAAAATGAACATCTTTCCAGCTCAGTAGAAACTACCAGGGCTTATATTCTGCTAGCATAGCCTTCAAGAACCCAAGGTCACTTCCAGGGCCCAATGAGGCAACAGAGTAGACTTTTAGTATTCAGTGATTCCCTCTTCTTATTATTTTACTGGGATGCTTACCAGCTGCTGCTAGGTCACTAAGCACAAAGAAGAGGCCTGAAAACACTACCTAAGTTGGGAGTGACCACTATATTTAACTGTGTTCTAAAAAATAGGGCTCTAGGCAAAGTTGAGGTTAACCTCATCAGGTATTTAGCTTGCAGATGGTGCTCCACCCACCACACCCTGGGTTTATTGGCAGTGACAACCTTTCTGGTTTGGAAAAAGAAATATCAAATGATGCTAATTAACAAGTGGTGGGAGGATGGTAGCCCTCTCCAGACACCAAAACTGCTAAGGAAAAACTTTATATAAAGAACAAACAAACAAGCTTTGGAACAAGCCAGCCTCTATGTTCAGTATGACTGGCGTGGTCCTCCTAACCTACTCTTCCATCCAGCACAGTGGGCTCAGTGTGTACTGCACAGAGCAGGTGCCTCTTGAGAAACCACCCCAGGGCTTGATGTGGGAAGGGGAAGCCAGTGGTGATCTCAGAGAGGATGAGCTAGGGATTTACAGGAGAGCATTTACTGGCAGTTTGACAAAAACCAGAGGAAGCTGTATTAAGCTGCTTTGTTTACCCCTGACTTGTGGAGTTCTGTTGTGATGGGCTGTAAGCACACTTAGTAATTAAAAGTAATGAGTATGGAGGCTCTGAAGAAGTGAGGAGGAACTGTAGGAAACTACCATGGGGGTTGGATTATCTCATCCCAGCAGGCCTGGTCAAAACTCTCTCTCTCTCTCTCTCTCTCTCTCCTGGCTTGTCATATTTGCTTAAAGAAATATAGAGTAGTTGGGGAAACTTGCTGTTTCGGGAGTCAGAGGGCCTGGGTTGGAATTCTGACTCTGCTACTTACCAGGTGTATGACCTTGGATAAGTAACTTCATTTTTCTGAGCCTCAATTTCCTCATCTGTAAAATGAGGGCATTGGACTAAATGATCTCTAAAGTATCTTTCAGGCTCCCAATCCAAATAATACAGAAAATGAGCTCATAACACAATACTTTTATTTAACACCCCCCCAAAAAAACCCCAGTCATCTTATACACCCCTGAAATAGTCTGCCAAATATTAAATGTAAAAGAACAACTATAGAATGGTGACTATGAAGCCACTTCACTCTGAACTCCATCAAATATAAGATGAGAAGAATTAATTTTTTAAAATGTTGAATTGAGTTGAATCCTATAACAGGCCCATTCTAAAGACAGAAAATACAGAAAAAAAGCAAAACCCAGCATCTTCTTACCTCCCAGCCCTTCCTGTTAACACGGGGTTGGTTGCCAGGTGGTCAGATGACAATTATGGAGCAAAAGTGGTGTCAGACCCCAGGGCAATAGTGAGAAGAAACTAAAGGTCAGTCCGAGGTTGTCAGCTGTGGGATTGGGGGGGTGAGAAAAACGACTTAACAACCGCAAATGGGAGGGAATAGGTTTGAGCATCCTTGAGAGAATAGGAGGTGCTCATAAGACCTGGGTTATTTATTAGGGTGCCCCTGGCCTGAGGACAGATTGACTTAATGCTGACTGGCCAACTTCCTGCTTCTTAGCTGTGGAAAGGAACATCTCTGCATACCAGCAGATAAGAGGAAAAAATCTCAAATTGCAGTTGCATGCCTTCCTACCTCATGCTAGCAAAAATTTCTGTCCCTTCTCTCCCTGCTTAGATTTGGCTGCTCTTCATAAGACGGAATTTTACAATTGGATCACAGACTTAGAACTGAAAGGAACTTTGGGGCTCATGCAGTAGAAGACATTTTACAAGTAAGATAACTGAGATCCTTGGACAGTAACTTGCTCAAGGGCTCAGACCAATAAGTGGCAAAAACAGATGTGGAACTTAGGTTCCTCTGCCCTCCATCAAATGAATTCTACAATGTCGCTCAAAGGACCTTAGACATAAGCTGGCCCAATATAGCGGTGTCGTGCAGTGGAAAGCCTTCTTTATTTAGAGTCAGAGGACTAAGATTTTTAAAAATCTTGACTTTCCTTTACTGGCTAAGTGACTTTGGACATGTCACTTAACTTCTCTAGGCCTCGTTTTTCTTATTTGTAAAATGAGAGAGTTGGACTAGATAATCTTTAAGGTTTAGGTAGCCCACAGCACTCCTGAGAACAGCCTGAGCCAGATTAAAGCATAATAGGGAAATATTTAACCAACCAAACAAAAATACAATAAGACGTAAATGATGTCCCTTTTTTAAAACTAAGTCAATTTGCAGCCTGAAGGCAATCCTTATGCACAGTTTAATGGCTTCTCTTCCTATGTGAATTTGGAATTTTTCATCTGACTTCCACTGGAATCATTTTACTGGTGTGTGAATCCACTGTCCCTGAATTGGCCCTTTTGGTTGGAGGGCGCTAATAATGAGTGCGTTGTATCGAGCTAACATCTGCTTCCCTGAAAGTTCTAACCCATTGGTCCTGGTTCTGCCCTCTGGGAACTGACAGAGCAAGACTTAACCCTCTTTCCTGTGGCAACCTTTCAGATACTTGAAGACAGGGGTCATATCACTATTCTCAACTCCAGGTTCCACATCATGACTACCTCCTGATTTTATGGATAAAGAAGCTGACTCCAAAAGAATTCAAATGATTTGTTTAAGGTGATATGGCTAGTAATTTAGCCACAGAGTTAAAAACCTGGACTGCTAACTCCCAGGTCACCATTGTTCCTCCCATGACATTAATAACAAATAAGAATAATAGCATTTACATATTGCTTTAAGGTTTGCAAAGTGCTTTACAAACATTTCATTTGATCTTGACAACATCCTTGAGAGGTAGGTGATTTATCACCCCCATTTTGCAGATGGGGAAACCGAGGCAGAGATTAAATGACTTGCCCAGGGTTACATAGTTGGGAAGTATCTGAAGCTGAATTTGAACTCAGGTCTTCCTGACCCCAGGTCTCATACTCTGTTGCATCACCTTGCTGCCTTCTTGTCATCCTAGGGGTCCTGGAACTTATTTTTCATTTTCTTATCCTCTGTGTACCGTCCCTAGCTCAGTAGTTCATTTGTGGAAATCCCTCCCTAACTGACTGCCTAATGAGGACAAATGGCCTCTATTGTTTATTAGTTCAATAAACAAATCATTAGTTTCCTACTAAAGGTCACCACTGTCAAAAACTGTTAATGTTACATCTGGTTAGTCCAACAGTGTGAATTTATGCTCTAGGTCTCTGAGCAAAGCTATATTGCTTTGGACCAGAAACCCGACCTTCCCACTGGGAAGTACCCTCACCACACACCTTGTTGCCCCAGCCCAGTTTTTGTTGTTGTTGTTGTTGTTGTTGTTGTTGTTTTCTCATGTGCTCCTGGGAATTCTGTGGAGGTTGTTTAGGCAAAAGCTACGTGCCTTGTTCTGCCTAATGATAAAAACATTTTTTTTATAATTATGAAACCACGAACAAACTATTTCAAAAACAAAAACAGAAATTATGGGGAAAACCTGAAAATACACATCATTTCTTTTTTTAGCATCCTGCCCCTGAAACCTGCCTCCCCATCTCTAGCATCTCTCTGATGTTTATGACTCTTCTCACAGTTCTTCTCTTAGAGGGCCTGAAGATGGCTACTTTTAGACTCCTCTTCCTATCACTCAACAACTTTTCCTTCTTTCAAATTCATGCCATCTGACTATATTATCCTCTTTTCTCATTTATTCACCTACTTGGCACTCTCCTACCTTCCTCAATGACATAAAAACTTGGCTCCACCCCCCCAAAAAAAAACAAAACCACTTCGCTCCTGGTTTTTCTTTCCATCCCTTCCCTAATCATAAACCTCAAAGACAGAGCAGTAACTACAGCAGGGGAAGCAGGATTTTGCCACAGGGCACTGAGATTTAGAGGCTGTTGACAAGAGTCATATTCCTTCAGCAGGTAGGCACACTTTAGTATGCAGTTCAGGGGTATGCTCTCCAAAATCATTCCACCAACTTTTTTGGGGGGTAGGTGGGGCAATGAGGGTTAAGTGACTTGCCCAGGGTCACACAGCTAGTGTCAAGTGTCTGAGGCTGGATTTGAACTCAGGTCCTCCTGAATTCAGGGCTGGTGCTTTATCCACTGTGCCACCTAGCTGCCCCTTCATTCCACCAACTTTTAACTTTAATATACATTATTAACATTTTCTCCATCATTTTCTTTCTTTCTTTTTTTGGTGAGGCAATTGGGGTTAAGTGACTTGCCCAGGGTCACATAGATAGTAAGTGTCGAGTGTCCGAGGCCAGATTTGAACGCAGGTCCTCCTGAATCCAGGGCCAGTGCTCTATCCATTGAGCCACCCAGCTGCCCCTCCATCACTTTCTTAAGTCTAGACAATCAAACGATAAATCAAGCCCTGAATTTGTAGCTTTTGCTATTTCTGAGGTGTAAATAAATGCTCATTTTTTTTTTTTGATGAGGCAATTGGGGTTAAGTGACTTGCCTAGGGTCACACAGCTAGTAAGTGTTAAGTGTCTGAGGCCAAATTTGAACTCAGGTACTCCTGACTCCAGGGCCGGTGCTCTATCCACTGCGCCACCTAGCTGCCCCTCATATATTTTTTTTTAATTGAACAATTGACAGGCTGGAGCTGGCTCCAGCATATCCCTATAATTAGTTAGAAAGACCAATTAGTTAAATAAAAAGTTCCCAAATGTTTCTTTTCCCTAGGTGTCTTTCTCTCTGACCTTGCCCTATCTTGCTCTATGCTCAGAAGAACTTCTTAATAAGTACCACTCAGTGTCCTCCAATCTCCCAGGATCTTTGCCTACTCGGCCTATTTTCCAAGGTGTCTCTTCTTTCCTACTCACCCCAGGTATCTCACCCCAGGACACCTAGCCTTATGTTCAGAAGTCTGAGATTTCCTTGAATTCTTTTCCTCTCCACCCCCACAACTTGGCTTTTTCTTGGCCATCAAGATTGCTAATTGTAGCTCTGACTAGAGACTTAAACATCCACATTGACGGTTCTTTTACACCATCTCTACATCTTTCTTGAATCCCTAAATTCCTCTGACTTCCACCTCACCTTTGTCTATGCGTTAAACTTCATCATCACTTAAAACTACTCTACCTTCAAAATTCTGGACTCGGGAAATTCCCCTCTTGTCATAATCTTCTGTCATTCCCTTTTCTCCAAATCCCTTACCCCTCTAGTACCCGATTTTGCTTTGACTATGAGCTTTTGTCCTTCAGTCCCTTCCTAGCCTGTCATCCCCCAGGTTGGACTCATTTCTCTCCTGACCCAGTCTTGTTCAATCACATTTCAGGCTGTTTCAATTATACTTTTATCTCCATGCTGGACTCCTTTGCTTCCTGAACTTTTTACATATCCAGACTTATTAACCCTCAGCTCTGGGTGACTCCTACCATCTGTCTCCTCCACACAGACCTACAAGTAGCAAAATGCTGATGGAGGAAATCATAAAATTATGCTGACTGGGTCCACTCCAGATTTATTCTTTCTGAACTCCATTAGACCCTCACTGTTATGCTCCAATCTATTCATTCACCTCCTTTTGATTCTTGATCACATTCCCCATAATGGCTGTTCCAAATCTTTTCTTTTCCTCTTCAAGTCCAGGGTATCACTCCCTATCTTTAAAGAAGTGTTTTTCCAATCTCTTTTAGAAATGACTAAGGCCATCCACCATTAGCTTATCAGGACAGGGTCACTGGCGCCTTTTTTCAGAGCACTGAAATTTAGAAGATGCTCACAGCCCTTGTAAACCTTCAGGAGGTGAACCCTTTCTCTGGTATCAAAACTTTTCTTCTTTTCCTCTAATCTCACAGAAAAAGATGACCTCCCTCTTTGCCAAGACTAAGCCTTCAATCCCATCCTCCCCCAACTCCTCCTCAATCATTCCTTTTCCCTCATGAATATAAATTTGCAAGGTGTCTTAGTAGGTAGACCTAAATCAGAAAGTCCTGGGTTCAAATCCTGTTCAAATTACTAGCTATGTGCCAATGGGTACATCATTTAATTTCTCTGAGCATTAGTTTCTTAGTCTATAAAATGGCAATAGTACTTCCTTCACAGGATTGTTGTGAGACTCAAATGAGATAATATATGTAAAGCACCTTGCCAATTGAAAGTACTTTATAAATGCCAGTTTTATTCATCTTAGAAGTCTTCCTCTCCTCTGGCTCCATGCCCACAGCCTACAAAAATTCCCAGGTCAAATGCTCTTAAAAAGCCTTCTAAAACTTGACCCTTCCAAATCCTCAGACTATCTATTACCTATTTCTCCTGCCTTACTCTTAGAAGCGACTGCTTGGGGAGCCACATGTAGTGGTTGTAATGTATTGGCTTAATTCCTTTTGTTCCTATGGTTATAAGCAAAGAACTATATACAATTAATCACCACTCTCAATAAAAAATAGTAGCATGCAGTTGCCGCCTCTGCTTCTTTTACCACTCATTCACTCTTTGACCTCTTATAATTTTTTTATACTTTCACTCTAATGAAACTGTCCTCTCAGAAGTAATCAATGACCACTTAATTATTAATCATGTTCAAAACGGAACTTATTTTCTTTTCCCCTAAAACCTTCCCTATTATAGTTGAGGGCAGCACTACTCTTCCAGTCCCTCAGGCTCATAATGTAAGAGTCATCCTGGATTTCTCAGTCTCTCGTCCCCATGACAAGACTGTTGCCAAGACCTGTCAATTTCAACTTTGCAACATTTATCCAATAGGTTTTTCCTCCTCTGATACTGACGCCAGGAGAGTGGACACTCATTACCTCACTCCTGGATTACAGAAATGGTCTGTTGGTGGATCTGCCTGCCTCAAGTCTCTCCCCACTCCAGCCCATTCTCCATTCAGCCACTAAAGTTATTGTCCCAAAGTGCTGGTCTGACCAAGTCATCCCCCTACTCAATAAACTCTAGTAGTCTCCGGGATCAAATACAAAACCCTCTGGTTAACAGTCAAAGCACTTCATAACACATACCCTTCCCATTCTTCCAGTCTGGTTACACCTCCTCCCCACCTCATATTCTTCAATCCACTAACTCTGGCCTCCTTGCTGCTCCTTGAATGAGATACTCCATTTCTCAGCTCTAGATATTTTCAGACTGTCATCCATCATCTATTCTGGAAAAATAATAAGCTTGGACCCAGAAGCATTGGGCTTGAATCTGAGTTCTGACAATTATTAATTGTGTGATTATGAGCAAGAACCTCAATTACAGTTATGTTATCCATAAAATGAGATAATAATACTCACTACCTCATTGGGTTGCTTGAGGAAAGTAAAGTATTTCTGTAAGACTTAAATTGCTATATAAATGTCAGATATTACAATTATGTGGTATATCATAGTATACAGAATTTTTAATAATTAAATTTGCACAGTTAAGTGATTTTTTTTTTAGTGAGGCAATTGGGGTTAAGTGACTTGCCCAAGGTCACACAGCTAGTAAGTGTTAAAGTGTCTGAGGCCAGATTTGAACTCAGGTACTCCTGACTCTAGGGCCGGTGCTCTATCCACTGCACCACCTAGCTGCTCCAAGTGATTTTTTTTAAAAAGTCATCAAGTATAGAGCATCTTGGATCAAAAAATCCCTTTGCTGATGAACGTGTGAAGCTTTTGTCATTGAGAGAACAAAATGCGTAGCAACATTATATTCCAGGAAATACAAACACACTATGCATTCTCAGACTGGCAGCTCTGGGTAAAATCTGCCATTTTGTCTCCTAAGCAGCAAACACTTTCATTAATATCCCTGTAAACTTGGAATCATTACTTGGTCAACTGAACAGTTGTAAAGGGCTCAAGAACAAAAGAAGGCTATAGATGTTCAAACAAAATCCTATCCAAAATTTAGACTTGGCCCATCTTCAATCAAGAATAGCATAGTTTCTCTTTCAAATAAGAATTTCAAGTCTATCTTTTGGGGTTGGCTAAAGGGAGTGATGGAGAAGCTGGCCTGTTCTTCCTGTGTTTGAGTTAGACATTAGCAGTAAAACTGGGAACTGATCCCAGCTACTTCTGGCTACACTTCTGCTAGACCACATACCCTCTGACCGCAAAGACTCCAAATTACACATGGTTTCCTTTTTAAAAGGAGAACAAGATTTTTCCTACATTATAACTTTAAGTTTCCTGAATAATAGGATACCGTTTGAAATTATCTGTAGTCCAGCACATTAGAACACTTGGATCAATGCTGAAAATAATAATGGGAATACAGCTGGGTAACTAACCTATGGGAGATAGTTGTAAGATAGTAATATTAACCATAAAAGAAAAAAAATGTTTCAGTATTTGCAAGTGTCAGAAATATAGAAATTAAAGTTAGAAGGGACCGTAAGGATCATTTAATCTGGATATATCTTCTGGGTTTTTTGTTTTTGTTTCTTTGTTTTTTGCAGGGCAGTGAGGGTTAAGTGACTTGCCCAGGGTCACACAGCTAGTAAGTGTCAAGTGTCTGAATCTGGATTTGAACTCAAGTCCTCCTGAATCCAGGGCCAGTGCTTTATCCACTGAGCCACCTAGCTGCCCTCTGGATATACCTCCTAAAACATGCTTAACAAGTAGCCTTACATCATCATGGAGAAAGGTTTGCAGTTTACCTCTCTCTTCCCTCCTCTTTCTCAGGCAATAATAATCAGATCAATATTGTCATTGCTACTGAAAAAGGCATGACAGCTTACTGTGTTATGGGTCCATTTATAATCCCTAGACCTAAAAGTTACCCAGACTAAAGATCCTTTATTAGAATAATAAGTTCATTGAGGTCAAGAAATTCCTTTTTACTTGTTTTTATTTAGAGCCTGACCCATAGTAGGTACTTAATAAATGTTTATTGATTATTTTGGCAGCACTTATCATAGTGGAAAAGGAAATAAGTATTTATATGGGTCCTATTTTGTGCTAAGCACTTTTATAAATATGATCTCATTTGAAACTCATAACAAATATGCAAAGTACCTGCTATTATCCCATTTTACAGTTGCAGAAACTGAGACAAAAAGAGGTTAAATGACTCACTGAAGGTTACACAACTAGTAAGTGTCTGAGGCTGGAATGAATTCAGGTCTTCCTGATTCCAAGCCCAGTGCTCTGTGCACAATGGTACTGCCCACCTGCCCAGCCTTGAACAGAGTAAGTTCTTGATAAATGGCATTTGCATCCATTTGTTTATCTCTTTCCCTGATATGTGTTACATTCTCTTAATAGCATGTAATCTACTTGAGTGCTGGGACTGTCTCACTTTTAGGTACCCAGTACAGTGCCCAACCCATAGTAAGGGCTTAATAGATGTGTGTTGATTGACCAATATCAGAAAAGCAGCTAACAACTCTGAAAGTCAGTAACCATGAACATTATTCACTTTTTATTTGAGTACTAACAATACACTAAATTCAACAGTTAATTAAATAGTGGGATCATCCCCTCATTTTTCAGACATGGAAACTTAAGATCCAGAGAAATGACTTGTTCAAGGTGATTGTAGAGCAGAGTCAAAATTAGACTCTAGTTTTCTTAACTCACAACTTGGGAGTTGTTTTTTTGTTTTGTTTTGTTTTTGTATAATACTACTTTAATAAAAGTGTGATTTCAGTGTGCAAAAGACATGCTCCCCCAACAAAGTTTCTTACCTATTGTTCTTGTCACATTCCTTGAATTTCTCATGCTGTTCACCCCTTTGGAACAAGCCATTAGAAGTCCATTAAGATATGAATACACTGTTTGGGAGGGATGATGGATGCTAAATGATTCTGTGATGTCTTTATTATCCATTAACACCTAACTAGAAATGTATTTATTAAATTAGCTAAACAACAAGCTAGGAGAATGAACCACAGAATGGTTAGGTTTATATAAGAGGAAAAGATAAGCACAGAATTAGGCACCCCAATAGGGCACTCTGGTAGCAAAATGATAAATTTTTTGAGGCAGGGTCCCAGTGAAGAGGAGGGGAGTCCAAAAGGGAGAAGAAATATGGGGAACACTGCACTGAGAATTGTGCACAGGGGCACAATTAACCCCTCCTCAGCTAGCTACAATCAGGCTCTTTTAGAGCAAAGGGGGATGGGAATACAAGGCTGCCTGAATTCTACTGAACACAGCAAAGTTTCCCTAGGAGTCAGTGGAAAGAGATTTTTAAGAGACTTTTTTTTTTTTAGAATTTTATTTTCCCAAATTACATGTAAAATACAAATTTGGACATCAATTTTTTAAAAAATTTGTGTTCCAAATTCTCTTCATCCTCCCCCCCCCCCCCCCCCCCCCCCCCGGTCAAGAACTCAAGCAATTCAATATAAGCTATACATGATTGGTCATGAAAAACATTTCCACATTAGCCAGGTTGTGAAAGAAAAGAGACAAAACCAAAACTTCAGATAAAGAAACTAACAAAAAATTATGCTTCAATCTGTATTCAGGCACCATCAGTTTTCTCTCTGCATTTTTCATAAGACCTTCAGAGTCGTCTTGGATCATTGCATTGCTGAAAATAACTAAGTCATTCACAGCAGATCATCTCACAATATTGCTATTATTTTGTATACAGTACATTTCACTTCGCATCAGCTCATGCAGGTCCTTCCAGGTCTTTCTGATAGCATCCTGCTCATCATTTTTTTTATAGTAAACTACATTTACATAGTACTTTAAAGAGAGATTTCCTTACAATAAACCCATGAAATTGATTATTGCAACAACAGTAATAGATAGCATTTATATAGTGCCTTATACCTGACAAAGAATTTTCTTCACAATAGCCCAGCAAAGTAAGTACCATACATTTTGTCAACATCATCAAATCATCATCAATCAATCCTCATATTCATCATCAATCAGTCCTCATCTCCTCCAATCAATCAATCCATCATCATCAATCAATTACATTCCTCTTGCCTCTGCTTCAAAATTTTTTCATAGTTACTATTGTTAACTGTTTCCCTCCATCCTATTCCCTCCCCATGATATTAATTCCATTTTCTATCTTCTTTTACCTTATCCCTCCTCAAAAATGTTTTGCTTCTGACTGGCTTCTCCCCCACTCCGCCTTCCCTTCTTTCACCTCTACCTCCTTATCCCCTTCCTCTCCTACTTTCTTGCAGAGTTAGATAGATTACTCCATCCAATTGAGTGTGCATTTTATTCCCTGATTGAGCTAACTCTGATGAGAGTAAGGTCTTTGAGCCAATTCTGATGAGTGTAAGGCTCATTTACTGCCCCACTCCTCCCCCATCTCTCCCCCCACTCCATAAGCCCTTTCCTGCTTCTTTCATGTGAGATTTTACCCCATTCTACCTCTCTCCTTCCCCTGCCTCCAGTGCAATCCTTTCCCCCCTCAATTTTACTGTAAAGATGTCATCATGGTGCAGCTAGGTGACACATTTGTATTTGCTTTATTGTGTCTTGGTTTCTCATAAAGCCACTAGCTTCTATTTGTTCAGTCCTAATTATTAAGCAATTATTTTCATCAGAGAGATCTCCCATTTGACTTTTCAAACTGTTTACTTTTTTCTCAAGACTTTCCTGCATCACTTTCATATTACCATCTACCTCTCTTACTTTATCTTCAAAGTCCTTTTTGAGAGCCTCTATGGCTTGAGACCAATTCATATTTTTCTTGGAAGCTTTAGATGTAGGAGCCCTGACATTGCTATCCTCTTCTGAGGGAGCACCTTGATCTTCCTTGTCACTAAAGAAACTTTCTATAGTCTGCATTTTTCTCTGTCTGCTTATCTTGCCTGCCTATTTCTTGACTTTTAATTCCTTCTTAAAGTGGGGCACTACTTCCAGGCTGCACTGTCCCAAGGTTCAGGAGGTCCAAGGTGGTATGATTTAAGGAGGGGCAGGTTCTTCACTCACCTGGCCTGTGTTCTGGTCTGTAAATAACCCCAAGCCTACTTGCTCTTCAACCAGGAAACAAAATTTTGTTTAGCTGGGTTGATAGCTCCAGTGAGCTTCTTACCCACTTGGGCCCACCACTCAAGATTGCTTCCTGGTTCTCTGCAGCTGGGGTAGAACAACCGAATTCCACCTTAGCTCCGGCAGAGACCCCTGTAGTCTCCCTCTAGCCAACTGCTTGATCCTCTCACCACCCTGTGAGCCTAGTTCCAGAAGACACAGGTGCTGCAGCTGATTCAGAGGCTCCAGGGGTAAATTTCTCTGGCGTGGCCTGCCTGGGGCTGGATCTGTGTCAGCACAACCCAGGTCTGGGTGGCCAACCTGTGACTGGATCTGTGTTGGTGTGACTGCAAGGTTGGGCTCCACTCCCATCTAATAGGGACTTTTAAGCCCATAAACTTCCAGGACAATTTCAAACTTGGGACAGATATATCCATCAATTAAAAAAAAAACACAAAACTTATAAATCAAGAATGTAATTCTTAATCATAACCTTAATGTCCTTGATAAATAAACAAATAAAATGGAATTAGATTACTTTCTCTTGGGCCCAGATGATCACACAGTGACAGGAGGTCACACTGAGCTTCCACTTCCAAATCTAATAAAGATATGAGAATGTGTGGAGTTTGAGGCAAGGGAGGTGGGAAAGGAGAAGGAACTGTGTTGGATTCCCCTCTTTCTACCATAGTGAATAATGAAAGAGAGAGTGAGAGAGCAAGCGAGCACAAAGAGACAAAAATGGCAGTATACTATAGTAGCATGAATAATAGTTTGGAACCGAGACACCTGGATTTGAAACCTGGCTCTGGTAACTTCTGCCTATCATTGTGCTTTCTTATCTATGAAATGAGGGGTTTGCTTGAAGTTTGTCAGAAAGATCAAATCCCCAAATGTCTTCCATAAGTGCAGCTTGATAGAAGTCCTATGCTTTTCTGAATAATTTTCACACCTTCTGGCCTAATCAGGTCATGAATACCTTCATTCTAGCAAGAAAATATCTATAGTTAGCTGTGTGACCCTGGGCAAGTCACTTAACCCTCATTACCCTGCAAAAAAAAAGAAAGAAGGAAAGAAAGAAAAAAAGAAAGAAAGAAAGAATAGGAAGGTGGGTAGTACAGTGAATAAAGCATTGGCTCTGGAGTCAAGAAGACTTGAGTTCAAATCTAGCCTCAAATATTTACTTAGCTGTGTGACCTTGGGAAAGTCATTCAACTTCTATCTGCCTTAGTTTCCTCAACTGTAAAATGGAGATAACAACAGCCCTTACTGTTTTATCCTTGTGAGGATTTAGCACTGCACCTGGGACATAGGAGGTGCTATATACATGCTTATTGTCTTCCCACTTTTTTAGTTCCTTGAGGCTTGAAGGCAAAATTACTCATTCTGCATTCATAGTTCCATGCCAGACTGGAGAGCATGCCCTCTGTTAAAGGATGGGTTGGTTTTGAATAGGAAAAGTACAACCTTCTCAAATAAAGAAAGCCTTCTTCTCTGTCCAGTGACTGACTCACCACTAACTCTTTTTCTGAGACCTATTGTTCTGAAGTAGGATCCAAGGAGAGTGAAGGAGTGTGTGTAACTATTACTCTCATTTCAAGTAAACAGAAGATATATGATGTCAATCAAAAATTATGATCTTGCTAAGGATGCCTAGGAGATGAAGACAAAGTTCCCCAAGGGCTGACCTTACTTTCCTTTATAACTATGTGTTTTTAGGTCACATGAAGGAGATGTTTTCAGTAGATTACATGCATTACCACCCAAAACACCTTGTATTCAGTTGATGTTTTGTATATTTACATATATGAGTTTTTCTGCCCTGATAGGATGTAAACTCCTTGAGGCCAAACACTTTTCAATTTTGTCTTTATCCTCAGAATTAGTAGGTACTTAATAAATGCTTGTTGATTGATTGACCATAGACTGTTAAGAGTTAGATTAGGTCTTAGAATCCATCTAGTTTAATCTTGTATTTTCTAGATAAGGAGACTCAGGCTCAGAGATGGGAAGCCCAAGGTCATGCAAATTGGTGGATGGGTGAATCTAAGATTTGAATTCAAGTCCAATACTCTTTCTACTGTATCAATGTTTGTTTTCTTTTGTTGCTGTAGTTTTTACTTTTTTTTTCTTTTTTACTCTAGGGAAATACTTAACAAGTGGACTGGATAGCAGGTGACCAGAATATCTATTTTACAGGACAAAGTTGGAAAAACACTGATCATCTTCCCAAACTCCCCTTCCTAAAATATTTCTCCTTTTTGCTGCCAATCCAAGACTTCTGTATGCTCTTGCTATTACGGTCTGTCTTTCTTCATTTAAACATACTTTTGTAATATGCTACAGTTTCCAAGTTAGCATCTTATTTTATACCTTATTGAATCTTATATGGGCTGTTTTACAGTTCATATGCCAACTTATCTCTGGAAAGGTTTCTTATAGACAACTAATCCCACCCATTTTGTGCTGATTTTGGTGAGCATAAAAAAGAATGTCCCTTCTATAATCTGGGTTCCTAGTGCTTCTAACATTTTACAAATTATATATTATATGTTCCAGTGACACTGGCACCTCCTCAAACAAGACACTCCTATCTCCTTATCACTTCCATGATCAACTATTAAATCCTTTGTTTGATGTTTTTTGTTTTGTTTTGTTTTTTATGTTTTTTTGGGTTGTTTTTTTTTTGGGGGGGTGAGGCAATTGGGGTTAAGTGACTTGCCCAGGGTCACACAGCTAGTACATGTCAAGTGTCTGAGGCTGGATTTGAACTCAGGTCCTCCTGAATCCAGGGCCAGTGCTCTATTCACTGCGCCATCTAGCTGTCCCCCTTTGTTTGATGTTAAAGGCCCTTCATAACCTGATCCCACCTTATACACCTTTCCAATCTTCTTAAACCTTACTCATCATCCCCAAGTACTCAGATCCGATGACAATGGCCTCCTTGCTGTTTCTTGAACAACATATCTCATCTCCAGGATCAAATATAAAATACTCTGATGTTCAAAGTCCTTTGTAACCCACCTCCCCACCACTACCTCTCCAGTGTTCTTATACTGACACACATACCCCAAATACTCTTTCAATGTACAACATACAATGATACTGGCCTCCTTGTTGTTCCCGACACATCCCCTAACTTATAACATGACTTTGAGCACTTTCATTGTCTGTCCTCCATGACTGGAATTCTCTCCCTTCTTTCCACCTTTTGGTTTCCTTGACTTCCCTATAGCACCCATTAAATCCCACCTTCAGCAAGAAGCCTTTCCAGATCCTCCTTAAGGATAGTGCCTTCCCTCTTTGATTATCACCAATTTCTTCTTTTTTTTTTTCATTTTTTGTTTTTTTCCGGGTAATGAGGGTTAAGTGACTTGCCCAGGGTCACACAGCTAATAAGTGTCAAGTGTCTGAGATCAGATTTGAACTCAGGTCCTCCTGAATCCAGGGCCAGTGCTCTATCCACTGTGCCACCTAGCTGCCCCCCATCACCAATTTATTCTGCATATATTTTGTTTATACTGAGTTGTTCTATGTTGTCTGCCCCACCCCACCCCCTAATTAGACTGCAAGTTCTTTGAGAGCAGGGACTGTTTCTTGTCTTTTTTTTGTATCCTCATCACTTAGCACAAGGTCTGGCATATTGTTGTTGCTGTCACTTTAGTCATGTTCAACTCTTCATGACCCCATTCGGGGTTTTCTTGGCAAAGATACTGGAATGGTTTGCCATTTTCTTCTCCAGCTCATTTTACAAATGAGGAAACCAAGGCAGACAGGGTTAAGGGACTTGCCCAGGGTCACAAAGCTAGTAAGTGTCTGAGGCCAGATTTGAACTCAGGTTTTCCTGACTCTAGGCCTGGCACTCTATATAGTATGTCGCCTAGCTGCCCCTGGCATATAGTAGGTATTTAACAAATGCTTGTTAAGTTGATTTGACATGTCAACTTATGCTCAGACAAGTCACTTGACTTGCCCAATGTTATGTGGTAAACTTGGACCTGAACCCCAAACTTGGACTTGATGACATCTAAGGTCCCTTCCAATTCTACGTCATATATCTTCCCATCCTAATGCTACTATAGAATAAACACTAAGAGCAGAATATAAGTATTCAGGATAATGTGTTGAAGTATTTCAGGAAAGATGAGATATTGTTGCTATTTTAATTGCATAAATGCATCTCTATTGTACTGGAGAAAATGTTTTTAATTCACATACATCAGACCTGTTATTTAATTGGCATAAGGAATTATTGGTGAGGAAACTCCCTCAATCATGGCAAATCTGAACCTGCTTTACAACTTAACAGTGTTAGCAAGTTGTCTGGGACATTGAGAGGTTAAGTGATTTATGCAGGTTCACACAAACTTCAGAGATGGCTTCCTGACCCTGAGATCAGCTCTCTACCCACTACCCTATGCTGTCTCTTTTTATTCACACAAGTGTTCCCGAAAGCACTTTCACCTATATTATCTTATTTAATCTTCTCAGCAACCTTACCCTTATGATGGTGACTATTATACAGATGTGGAAATGGAAGCCCAGAGATGTGGAATAACTCCACTGCAGGGTATTAGAAAACATAAGAAGCTCAAGAACCCTAAACTCCCACAATTACCCCTGTTAGTAAGTGGTAAAGGCAGCACTGGAGACCAGGTCTTTCAGCCCCTAATTCTATGCTCTTTCCAGGGTTCTCTATTGCTTCTCACTAGTTGTGCCTTCCCCAGTTATCATGCCGCCTGCCCTATTTCAGTGAAGTTCCTAGAATAGCACTCTGTGAACCTGGGTATCTATTAAAAGAAGCATTACAGGGAGCTGAATGCAGGGAGTCAAACAGCTGTTCTGGCCTCAGTCCTAACACACCATGTAAGGCTCAAGTTGTCTGACAGAACCAGAGTAGCCTCAGGAAGTCAAAGGCCAGTTGGAACACCAGGGCCTGGGAATGCCCAGGTCACACATAATCTTTATAAGGGTGAGTAAACAAAGCAAGATGGCTGCCTGTATAGTGTGATTTGAGAGTCATGGGGAAATGCTACTCTATGTCTCTTCTGTTATGATCACTTCTTAAGGTCACACCTTTAGACTTACTTCAAGGTAACCAGAGCAGCCAAGGACCAGTTCTAATAGAAATGTATCCACATGGGCACGCTACTCATGGGCAAAGCATCTACTTGAGCCAAACCATTTAACAAAATACCAGCCGACTTATTTTACCATTTATAAGTCTCTCCCAGTTTCACACTCATGTCAAATCCATAGCCTGCTAATCTTTCTCCCTGATTCAGATCCTCTATTATCTTCTTCTTGTTCTTTCCTAGAGCAACTTTGTTATGACTACTATTGAGGCTCTCTGCTGCCACTTGAGTTCTCAAACCTCTCCCCACAAACATACCTCGAGGGCTATGTGGACACTATGTGCTTTACCCAAGATATCTAAGGAGATAGTAACGGAGCACCTAACCATTCTTGATGAGCTCAAGTCACCTAACCCAGATGAACTACAGCCTCAGGTGATGAAAGAACTGGTAGATATTATCAGCAAGATAGTGCATACTATTGGAAAGATTGTGAACAGAAAAACATACCATGGCTGGAGAAGAGCAAATGACTTCATTATCAAATACTGTAAGTAAATGGAATTTCCAGACTATAGGTCAGTGACTTTCATTTTGATTCCTGGAAATTTTTAGAATATATTATTAAAGAGATGACTAGTAAAGATCTAGAAAAGGAGGCTTCATCAAAGACAGGTCATGCCAAACCAATCTTATTTCCTTTTCCATCAATAAAACTAAGCTGGAAAACTAGAGGGAAATTTTAAACATAGTTTGCTGAGATTTTTATCAAATACTTGATAAAGTTTCTCATGCAATTTTTGTGGAAAAGGTGTGAAGATGTGGGCTACATAATAATAACGGTAGATGAAGTTGGAACCGGTTGAATTCCAGGGCTCAAGGGACAGTCATTAAGAATTCAATGTCAACTTGGAAGAAGGTCTGCAGTGGAGTCCCCCAGAGACCTGGAATCAATTGTATATTTTTTAACTTTAAAAACAACAACAACACTAAAGGCACAAAGGGCATCATTATCAAATTTGCAGATGGCACAAAGCTGAGGATAGCTAGCACCCTGAATGATAGGATCAGGATACAAAAACACCTTAATAAGCTAGAACAGGGCTCCTTAAACTTTTTTCACTCTTAACCCCTTTTCACCCAAGAAAGTTTTATGTGACCCCGGGTATATAGGTATACAAAATAGGTATACATAACCTTTTACTTTGCCAAGTTTTTTGCAACCCCCACATTCAGTTATGTGACCCCATGTGGGGTCACAACCCACAGTTTAAGAAGCTAGGAGCTAGAATACTGAGATAAGATGATAAGATGAAGATAATGAAAGATACTAAGATGAAACTTAGAAGGGGGTGAATATTAAGTCTTAAATGGAGTTTCAAAAATCAACTTCATAAGTATAAACTGCAAGAGGTACAGTGAAATCTCAGTTTGTCTGAAAATTATCTGGAGGTCTGAATGGCTGGCAAACTCAAAATGAACCAACAGTGTGATATGACAGCCAATGAAAGCCAATGTGATCTTGGGTTGCATTCTAAGAAGCACAGTTTTCAGGAATAAGGGGTTGATGATCCTGTGGTATTCTGTTTGCCTTTGTCAGACCATATTAAGAGCACTGTGTTCAACTCTGTATATCTCATTTTAGAAAGGACATTAATAAGCTGAAGGGAAGGAGAGTCTAAATGATAAAAGGTCACCAGGCCAAACCATATAAGGTTAAAGGAATTGTTTAGCCTTTAGCAGGGAAGACTCAGTATGGATATAATAGCTTCCTCCAAGTACTTGAGAATCTGTCATGTCGAAGAGGGATTGTCCTTGTTTTGCAGATGCCAGAACAAGGAACACGGAATGAAAGTTGGACAAAAACAACCCCCCTACCAAACCAAAAAACAATATGAAAAGCGAATGAAGGAAACCCCACAGCTCAAGAAAGAAAGTTCTCTAAAAGTAGAATTGGATGCATTAGAAGATAAAGGGTTCCTTCAGTCTGAAGATCTTGAAAAAAGGGCTGGATGGCCTTCTATCTGGTATTGCATAGTGGAGATTGCTGGATATGGATTGTATTAGTTGGCTGCTGAAGTCCCTTTCAACTCTGGTCTATCTAACTCACCCTAGCCTGATGCTAGTGTAGTCCCTTGGCAACCTAAAATTTCTACTAGTCTTGATTTATCCTGCTGGTTTAAAGCACTGTTTCTCCAGGAGCTGCTATTAAAATACAAATACCCCTAACAAGAGGAGTTCAATGAAGTACTATAATGGTGATAGTGATATTTTAGATAGTATTTTATAGCTTATATGACATGTTCACATCCATTGTCTAACCTGATATTCTAACCACCTTGTGATGTAGGTATTATTATTATTCATATTTTATAGATGAAAAGTTGGCAATTCAGCAACATTAAGTAACATCACTTTTCTGAGTATTAGAGATAGTTAATGGAGTACAAGGCTTATAAGGCTTGCTAAAAATTAAATGGCTAGGGAATGGAAGTCGGAATTAAAACCCTGATTTCTCTGTGGCCAATTAATAAATGTCTGATGAATTTAATTTAATTCAATTGAATTTAATCAAGTAGCTAAAACTTTTATCTTACCAATTTCCCAAACTACAACTACCTATTTCCAGAGAATATATAGATTGTGAATTGTCTCAGCTCTGTTTCCTGATGCTATATCACTAGGCTGCTGCATTCTAGGAGAGGGTAAGAGTGTGTTGGCACCCTGCCGAGCAATCAAACCCAGGAGCCTTAGAGTCTGAAAGGTATTGCATTCCCATACTGCATCTGCAAAACACAGAAATCTAGTAACTATTACTTCTTAGGATGAGAATCACAGCTAAGAGGATGTCTGCAACAGTTGCTTCTCGCCACAGAGGAATGAAAGCTGCCAGTCCATAGCAGCAAGAATTAAGACATAGCTTCAGAGCAAATTTCTGGTTCTATGTCCATTTTCTTGTCTCTCATAAGGCAACCCATTCAAGTCAGGCAAGTCGCTCAATTTCCCTTGGTCTCAGTTTCCTCATTTGTAAAATGAAGACATTGAACTAGATGGCTTGTGAGGTTCCCCTCCCAATTTAGATTTATGGCCCTATGATCAGAGCTGGAAGGGATTTTAATGATCAGCTAATTCAATCCCCACAGGAAACAAATACTTATAAATAATATAGGAATGTCTATTTTTTAATTCTAAGGACACTCATTCTAAAGGCTTAATGTTTTCCATTTTCAATCATAATTTTATCGTGTTATATGCATGACTTGAATTGTCTTTATCTATCAAATTACCTATCATAAATCTAAATTTAGAATATTGCTTTTGTAACTAGAAATAACTTTCCCCAGTGATGTGGTGCAGGAACAAGGTCCACACAGTTTGTTACAAACATCATTGCCCTTCTTGTCTGTAAATGAGTAACTGTTGATACTACAATTCCCTGCACATAGGAAGTAGACACAGATTCATGACACATACTGGGCCATTCCATCTCACTCCAGGTAATGTCTGTAGCTTTTGTATAAAGAGCTTATTGGTGTTACCATCAAAAGGATATTTTGGCATTCAAGGCCCTTTCCATTCTAGCTCCCACTAGCTTCCCCTTAAAAGCACTGGACTTAGGCTCACAAGGCTTAAAATAGAAAAGTTTTACTTAAAAAGCAATGAACACAAAAAGAATTCTGATCCACAACCTAGAGAATTATGTTCTTCTCTTTTAATGGAGCCACCTTTCTTCTATGAAACCTGTAGAATCTCCATGACTCAGAAAACTACTTTGGGTTGGACACCAGACAGAAGCAGGAGAGGTCAAGGGTTGCTCCTTCATGTTGTTCACTGCTGCAATTCCATTCCCAGCAAACACTGACTACTCTGTTGCTACTGTTTTCTATCCCTTGCAGGAGTCCTTTTTTTTTTTTTTGCTAGTAACTTTATCCCATTTCAATAGTCAAAGAACAAGAGAATTGAAAAGCTTGAAGGGATCTCAGCCACCATCTACTCCAACCCATCCATAACATCCTGATGAGTAATCACACCGCCTCTTAAAGGTTTTTGAACACCTCAAAAAAAGGAACTTCTAGAGGCAGCCCATTCAACTTTTAGACAGCTCCAATGATTAGAAAGTCTTTTGGAACAAGCCTAAATTGGCCATTTCTCCCGGTTCTCAACTTTAGGGCCAAATAGAATAAGTATCATTCCTTCTTCCATGTGGAAACACTTCAAGTACTTAAAAACAGTTATCATCTCTTCCCTGAATCATCTCTTCTCCAGACTAAACATGTCCAGTTCTTTCACAACCAACTCACTTGTTATATGAATTCAAAGCTTTCTACCATCCTGGTTACTCTTCTCTGGACACTCTCCATCTTATCAATGTTCTTAAACCATGATGCTCAGAAGTGGGATGTACTACCCCAGATGAGGTATGATGAGGGCAGAATGTGATGAAAAAATCACTTCCCTGTTCCCCAGACACTATGCCTCTCTTAAGGTAGCCTAAGATATTTTTTAGAACAACTCCCATCCGACCATGCTTCCCCTGTTTTGTACTTGAGAAGCTGATTTCTTTGTTTCTAAGTGTAAGACTTTACATTTACTCCTACTGCATTTCATATTGTTAGATCCTAAGCTGTCAAGACCCCTTTGGATCTTCAAGATTCCTTTGGATCTTAACTGCTACTCAGCATGCTAGCTATTCCTCCCTGATTGGTGTCATCTGCGAATTTGATAAGTATATCATAAATTTTTGTTGTTCAGTCATTTTTCAGTTCTATCTGACTCTTTGTGACCAACTCCATTTGGGGATTTCTTGGCAAAGATACTGGAATGGTTTGCCATTTCCTTCTCCAGCTCATTTTACAGATGAGGAAAATGAAGCAAACAGGGTAAATGACTTGCCCAGGACCACACTGCTAGTGTCTGAGGCCAAATTTAAATTCATGTTTTCCTGACTGGTACTCTATCTACTGAACCACCTAGACTTCTCTCTCTCTCTCTCTCCCTCCCTCTCCCTCTCCCTCCCTCTCTCTCTCTCAATATGTGTGTGTATATATATGTACATAAATACACACATATACATATATATTATTTTAAAACTGTATATGCCCTTATCTAAGTCATTGATAAAAATGTTTTAAAAAACATCAGTCCAAGCACAGGTCTCTGGGGTTTTCCACTGGAATCCTTCTATCAAGTTAGCACTGAACCATTAACAACTACTTTTTGGAACTGACTATCCAACTGATTCTGAATTCATATAATTTTATTATCACCTCATCCATATCTCTATTTCTTTTCTTTTCTTTTGGTCGGGGCAATGAGGGTTAAGTGACTTTCCCAGGGTCACACAGCTAGTAAACGTCAAGTGTCTGAGGCCCAATTTGAACTCAGGTCCTCCTGAATCCAGGGTCAGTGCTTTATCCACTGCTCCACCTAGCTGTCCCATATCTCTATTTCAATGCAAAAAATAAGATAGATTTTTTTTCAAAAGGTTTGCTAAATTCTAGGCAAACACAGCATTGTGCTCATCTACTAATTTAGTAATGTTGTCAAAAAAAGAAATGAGGTTAGTCTGCAATGACCTGTTCTTTTTTTAACTAAAGTTTCCTTTCTTTTCAGATTTGCATTCTCTTCTACCGATCTCACCTCCCTCCCCCAATTGAGAAAGCAAGAAAAACAAACCCCGTTGCAAATATGTATAGTCAAGCAAAACAAATTCCTACAGTGGCTATGTCATACACATACATACACATATATGTATGTACTTACATATGCACACACATATAAATATATGTATATGTACAGTGTGTGTATACCTATACATGCATTCACACACAATTACAATACATATGTACATACATAAATACACACATAAACACATGTATATACATACATACATTCATACATACATACATATTCTTCTTGATGAAGCCATGCTGGCTCTTTTTAATCACTGTTTCCTTTTCTAGATGGTCACCAACCCCCTCTTTAATGATCCACTCTAGAATTTTTCCAAGAGTTGAAGTCAAGTTCAATGTTTAATAATTTGTAGGCACTATTTTCTTTAGATTTTTGAAAATTGGTACATTTGCCCTTCTCCAACCTTTGGTACATCTCCTTTTTCCCATAATTTCTACTTTCAAATCTCACTGACAGTGGTAACAGTGACACCAATCACATGTGCCAGTTCTTCCATACCCAAGGAATGTTCCTTGCAGTTGATGTTAGTAGCTCTAGGATCTAGCACTTAAAGACATGTTTTTTGTGGGGCACGGAGAGTTAAGTGACTTGCCCAGGGTCACACAGCTAGTAAATGTCAAGTGTCTGAGGCCGGATTTGAACTCAGGTCCTCCTGAATTCAGGCTGGTGCTTTATCCATTGCCACCTAGCTGCCCCCAAAGACATGTTTACACTAGTACCTCAGTTGACAGTGTTATACAACTCTCAGAAATCCTCCCACCCTCTTAAAACAGGTATTTTCAGAATAACTTCGCTACTTTTAAGGAGGCTATGAGAAAAGAGTTGTCTGTGTGGTTCTGAATCTAGATTGCTTCCCATTGCTTTTTTTACTTTTCTGCAGAAAAGGACATGTGATATTTGTTGTATTCACCCAAAATCTTTGTTGAGAATCATGTTGAAACAGAAGAAAGAGAATAATTAACCCTTATCAGTCTGAGTAATTGATCTTTAGCAAGTGAGTACTTTCTGCAAAAATTGAAGAGATCTTTGAAGTGGATACTGTGGTGGCCTAGTTGAAAGAGTATTGAACTTGGAATCAAGAGAAACTTCAGCTCAAATCATGGCTCTGTTACTTACTTTGTGACACTGAACAAGTCACTTAACAAACTCCATGGGCTTCAGTGTCCTCATCTATAAAATGAGGGAGTTGAACTGGATGACCTCTGAGATTCCTTCGAACTCTAGATCTCTAATTCTTCAAGTCACAACCTCTTTGAGCCTCAGTTTTCTCATTTCTAAAATAGGGAAAATAATAGCTGTAGTACCAGTGTTATAGTGTTGTCATGAGGAGTAAAATGAACCCCATGTTTAACCACTGGGGATGATGACATACATTCACCTGGTCCTGTTCAACTCTGAGGATCTGGGTACAGGGGAATTCTAAATTTACTGAGTCTTCCATGGTTGTCAGAAAATTAGTGACCTTATATCTTTTAATTCCTACCTTTCCTATGGATTAATATTGACTCTTTGTCAAATGGTGCATAGGTTTGTGGATTTACCAAACCAGAAATTATTCTCCACCTAGACAAAACATGCCTCCTTTTTTATCTTATTACATTTCTGTTATCCCTAGTTAGGTGACCATAGGATAATAAAAGCCGACTCTTCACAAAATAGCGAAGCATGCTAACATACTGTCTGCATTTTTTTTTTACATAGAATTGGTAAATTAGCAAAAAAAAATAATAATAGTAAAAACATCTATTACAGAAGTTCTTAACCTGGTCTCCATGAACCCAAAAGGATCTGTGGAGAGATTTTTTTTTTTTGGCAGGGCAATGGGGGTTAAGTGACTTGCCCAGGGTCACACAGCTAGTAAGTGTCAAGTGTCTGAGGCCGAATTTGAACTCAGGTACTCCTGAATCCAGGGCCGGTGCTTTATTCACTGCGCCACCTAGCTGCCCCCTGTGGAGAGATTTTAGGATGGCCATGAACTTGGAAAAAAACCCTTATCTTTACTTAAATTTAATGGAAATAATCCTTATGTATTTAATCTATGTATTTTATTTCATGTTTTTAAACGATATTTTGAGGAGCAGTCCATGGTCTTTACCAGAATGCCAAAATGTTCTACAACACACAAAAGGATAAGAATACTTGATGAATATACTTGATGAAAATTTGAAGAATCCAGTGGGCTATAAACCCACTGGATTAAACCAAGGAAGTGCCACATAAAAGACCACACCATTCATTCCTCCTCTGAGTAGGCAAACAGCATAACACAGCTTGAAATTTGATATTTGCCTCATTCATCCAACATACTGAACTTCTGTCAGAACCTTAGACCTGGAATTCAAAGTATAAGGAATAAATTCTGGATCAGTGGATTCAAGAGAAGATGGACACCTTTCTAGATCTGGGCTCCCCTAGCCCTGGGAAGGACCTCCAACTTTTTCTGGATATGCTAGCCCACTATAGGCAAAGCAGATGAGATAGAACTAATGGCTAGACCTGACAACTAGAAAGCAGCTTTAATGTGCCCCAGGGTCCCTGTCTATCAGAACTGGAATATGCTCACCTCTCTCCCTTCCCTTTCCGTTTCCCAAATCCAAAAGCATAATCCCCTATTCCACAAAGCTAGGAAATTGGGGTGGTTGGGAGGATGGGAGTGTGGGGGGCAGCTTCAGAGCAAGGAATTACATCTAAAAATGTCAGTTATTATTATTCAAAAACCATTTAATAGATGCCTAAAAGCCAAGCACTATGCTGGGTGGGGGGTGGGGGGGCAGATACAAAGATAATCATGTCCCTACCATCATGAATTTGTAAGTAAATCTGATATATTACAGAGCATTACAAATATCATCTGAGGCCTCATCTGGCTCTGCCTATGGTCTGGAGACAGATAAGTTTTCTCAAATGCTAGTCCTGTAAATGAGTAATGGAATGGGAATCAGAGAGGAGAGAAAGGGAAAACATATTTGGAGCATGACCAAGTCAAAATGTTTTATTGAAATTCAGACTACCCAAGAAAGGAATTTAAACATGCTGACCAAGAGTATCCACTAATTGGTCAGGCTAGACTCTAGGAACCATAGGAGATATAACAGAATTGGAAAGGAGTCTTAGGAGTTAACAACAACATAGAAGGTTTTTGTTTCAGTTCCAGTGTTTCAGCACTGGAACAAACCTTATAGACTAGATTCTATAGACCAACTCCACCATTCTACAGAGAAGTAATTTGGGGCAGCTAGGTGGTGTATTAGAGTGCCTGGCCTAGAGTCAGGAAGACATGAGTTCAAATTTGACCTCATAGGGGCAGCTAGGTGGCGCAGTGGATAGAGTACCGGCCCTGGACTCAGGAGTACCTGAGTTCAAATCCGGCCTCAGACACTTAACACTTACTAGCTGTGTGACCCTGGGGGCAAGTCACTTAACCCCAATTGCCTCACTAAAAAAAAAAAAATATTTGACCTCATACACAAGACCCCGAGTGAGTCATTTAACAGTTTCTTCATCTATAAAATGATCTGGAGAAGGAAATGGCAAACCATTTCCAGTATCTTTGCCAATAAAACCCTAAATGGGGTCATGAAGAGTTGGACATGATTAAACAACAACAACAACAACTTGGGGCTTAGATGTCATACAACTAGTAAGTAGCAGATCTGAAATTTTAACTATTATGTTCCTCTTTCCTCATAAACAAAACAAAAACAAGCAAAACCTATATATTTCCCTTCTTAAAGAAGGAGAACCTGTGGAGGGGTGGGCTTCCCAACTTTTGTGACTTCTAAGAAGATCGTATGGTCTCTTCTGCCTCTTACTTTCCAAGGGCTGTGGGTACTGCTTGAGTAGAATTTCCACCTGTGTTGTTCCCTTTTCTCTCCTTATATCTTATGTAATAAAAATACACTAATATAGCAGTTTTCCATACTTCAAGCAATAAGGTTTAAAGCCAAGGTCAGATCATCAATTTCAAGCTGGAAGAAACTTCACAGATCATCCAGTCCAACTATCCCTTGTGTTTTTGGTGTTGTTTTTTTTTTTTAAGTGAGGCAATTGGGGTTAAGTGACTTGCCCAGGGTCACACAGCTAGTAAGTGTTAAGTGTCTGAGGCCGGATTTGAACTCGGGTACTCCTGACTCCAGGGCCAGTGCTCCATCCTCTGCACCACCTAGCTCCCCCTATCCCTTGTGTTTTAAATGAGGAAAATGAGAGGGAGAAAAATTAAGTGACTTTTACAAGTTCACACATGTATTAAGTGGTTGAGGCAGGATTTGAACCCAATTCCTATAACTCAGAATCTAGGGTCCTTTCCAGTTCAACAAGGTGACAAATGTATTGAGATCTTCCTGTTAAGAAAATTCACAAACAGAAGGATGTCATTATAAATATTTCCTACAGAGGAATACTGATAGTACTTGGTATGGTGATGAACTAAAAGATATTGAGTTCTATTTAAAATCTCAATTAGAAAAAGTGAGCAACTAAATGGCTTATTTTTCAGTCATGCCTGACTCTTCGTGATCCTATTTGGGATTTTCTTGGCAAAGATGCTGGATGGCTTGCCATTGCCTTCTCCAGCTCTCTTACAGATGAGGAAACTGAGGCAAACAGGGTTAAGTGACTTGCCCAGGCTAGCCCATAGCTAGGCCAGATCTGAACTCAGGAAGATCAGTCTTCTTGACTCCAGGCCCAATACTTTGTCCATTGTGCCACCTAGCTGCCCCCACCTACATGTCTGAAATCCTCCAAAGTCCCTTCCAGTTATTAACTTATGATCCTATATTGTAAAAAAAAAAAAAAAAAGATTCCTGCATCAGACAGGAGGTTGGGTTAGATCAAGATCATAGTCCAGCTTGAATCTCATGATGAACCTATGAATGAATATATTTGGTCATCATTTAGAACTAATCATCTTCAATACTTAAATAATTTGTGATTTTATCATGTGGTTATTCCTACTGTGAGTACCCTCCCTCTGCCTTAGTAGATGGTCTTTGGCAGTTGCTGTGGTTAAAAAATTTACCAAACTACATCTCCCTGGTGATGTCTGTCCAAACCTAGCTAGGATGGTTCTCAAACAAGAAACACAGAGTCCAGGGGGCAGCTAGGTGGCACAGTGGATAAAGCACCGGCCCTGGATTCAAATTCGACCTCAGACACTTAACGCTTACCAGCTGTGTGACCCTGGGCAAGTCACTTAACCCCCATTGCCCCACAAAAAAGAAACACAGAGTCCATTGCTGAGTCTGTGTGCAAAGCCTTTCTGTCTTGGTAGGATCTGCTAATGTTTGGACTTGACTGGAATAGCCTCCAAGTCACCATCACAATAGGACTGACATACAGAAAAAACCCAAAAAACCAAATGTGACTTAGACTTATATAGCATCTTTCCTCCAGAGAACCCACTGAATTTTTCATGTGGTATTTGTTTTGTCTTCCTAATGTCCTTGCTGCGAAGTAGGTTGAAGAAAGAAAGGAAACAAATATTTATTAAGCATTCATTATGTTCCAGACCCTGTAGTAAGAGCTTTATAAATATTATCTCATTTGATCCTCACAACAAACCTGAAAAGTAGGGGATATTATTACACCCCTTTTACAGTTGAGAAAGCTGAGGCAAATAGAGCGATTTTCCCAGAGCCACACAGCTAGTAAGTGTCTGAGACCAAATTTGAACTCAGGTCTTCCTGCCTCCAGGCCCAGTACTCTATGCACTGTACTACCTAGCTGCCTCAGTTGAATGAGATCTCATTATTTTATTTCACCTATGGAGAGAAGACTGGCCCTGTCTCACATGGTGAGTCAGAAGTATGATCAGATTTTCAGTTGCCTCCAAGAGCATGGGCCCTTGTTTGTTTATTTGCCATGAGGAAGAGCTCATCTCTTCTTGTTCATATGAAAGCTACGTCAGTGACTTGTTTGTGTTGAACCCAAAGAAGGCTGTAGCAGATACAAAGGAGCCTTCGAGGACAATCAACTTGTAAGGGAAGAGAAAGCAACAGTTGGGGATCACTTCAAGCTCTGAGTAACCTAACAAGTGTTACACAAACAGCCTTTGGGTAGTAAAGAGATTTTCCTCCAGAGAAGATCTCTTTTTATGAAGGAATTCTTAGTAGTTATATCCACAGGGTTTTCCCTGGGCCACCAAAATTTAGAGGACACCAATAGCACTTATACTCACTCCTTCAACAACCCTGAGTTTTGCAGCTTGTGCAATCAGTAACAAACATTTATTAAGACTCAGTGGTGTGCCTATGCACTGGAGAAACAAAGACAAACTTGAAACAGTCCCTGCCTTCAGAAAGCTTATGTTCTGTTGAATGTAATTAGCAAAAATAATTAGTTAAAATGGAAAACTATCTCATGGCACGCTTCCTTCCCTCAGCTTTAGTGGCCGCATGGGACCAGCATCCTGGGGTCTCTGTCTCCCTTCCATAGGGCAGTGTCCTGGAGTCTCTCCTCCTTGTCTTTGCTGAATTTGTCTTTAAAAGTTGATTTGAGGCGGCAGCGCCAAAATGGCGGCGAGTGGTGTACACCAGGCAGCCTCTGTGGCATCGGGGGCCGTGGGCACGGCAGTGAAGCCCATCTTCAGCCGAAACCTGAACAAGGCCAAACGGCTGGCGCGGGAGTTGTACCGGACCTGGTACCGCGAGATGCCCACCACCGTGCACCTTTTCCAGCTGGACGTCTCTGTGAAGCAGGGCCAGGACAAAGTCCTAGAGATGTTCATGAAGAATGCCCACGTCACGGACCCTCACGTGGTCAATCTTTTGGTCATTAAGGGGAAGATAGAGTTGGAGGAAACGATTAAAGTTTGGAAGCAGCGCAAACACGTCATGCTATTCTTCCATGAAACAGAAGCCCCGAGACCCAAGGATTTCCTCTCCAAGTTCTATGCTGGCTGTGACCGGTGACATGACTCTGCAAAGGAATGTATTGGTATTTCATTCTAATACTGTAAATAAACTCTATGGTGGAACCTCAAAAAAAAAAAAAAAGTTGATTTGAGGATCTGTTTCACGAAGCTTGCACTGGGTGCCGGAATTGCTAGTTATGACTGTGATCTAAAGGGATAAAGGAGGCAGCTGGCAGGGGCTACCTTGCTCACTCTGCCTCTGCCTTGTCTAGCCCCCATCACTACCTAAATTATAGATTAACAAACACTGTTAGACTGAGATAGTGCCTGTGTTTAGAATAATCCACAGTGCAGAGAACGAACCCTTACTATACACATTTAGTCTTTCAGTCTTTGATGCCTCCTGGTTCCTGCATAGTTAATTTCTCTAACTCTAGTTTCCCCATTTTGTTCCCTGGATTTTTCTTCTTAGGAGCTCAGTTCTTGCCTTCTGCTTTCCCCTAGATGGATTGTTTTGGCATGACTCAGGTTCCTGTGAGAACTGATTCAACATGAATTGAGTTGCTCTACCACCCACTGGCCTATAACATCTCTCCCATGACTTTTATGGTTTCCCCATCAGTAATTGAGTAACTAAACCTATGGTCAATTGAAAAGTTTTGGATAAAAATAGCATTTTATCAAAATTTAACATTTAACTGAGGCCCTAATGGTTTCAAAAGAGAGACAGGATGGTGTAGTGTAGTGGTGTAAAACTCAAACAGAAATGGATAGAAAACCACAAATTAGCATTATCTCTGTTGTGTTGTATATTTTATTTTGTTAAACCTTTCTCAGCAGGCTGAAAGTTTGACCCCTCTAGTGTAGGAGATAAAGCCCTATGCTTAGAGCCAAGAAGTCCTGGGTACAAGTCCTGATACTGATGCTTATTAGCTATGTCACTCTGGCTCTCTTAATTTCTGTAAATTTCAGGCTAACACTCCAGTAATTATTTACTAATAATATAGATGAGCTGTGAATTGTATTGGTGGAGAGAGTGCCACATCTATAATTTTCAGCACTGATGAAGTATTCATTTAATAGTCTTCAAGTCTTATTGGCTTAAAAAAAGAAAAACAAACAAACAAACAAAAGGCTTTCTTCTGGATGCTATAACTTTAAAATTGGTTTTTGGATATCATTAATCTCTGAAGCCTCCAAGTCTTACAACAGCTGTTTGGGTATTATTTTCACCTAAGGCTGCCTGTACAGGGACAATATTTCTCAGTGTCTGTGGTACTGACTCTGGCTTGTGTACCTGGCTATAAAGTTAGCTCTGAAGATACTGAAGATATTGAGAAGGTGTCACATAGCCAAATGTTAGATAAAGAATGAAAATGTTTATATTGTGTTTCTGTACACTAGATATGATCAGAAAAAAATGTCTTCAAACAAAATCATAGGACCACACTGGCCTTTGAGAAGCTGAAAGCTGTCTAGTTTCCAAGTCTACCCTCTTATTAAACCTACAACTCCATTTCATCTTGTGAAGAATTAGCATTCTGTGTTAGTGATTCAAAACACCATTTTTAGCAGAGTTTCCCTCTTTTAAGTGACTCCTGGTTTTGGGGAAGTGGTTAAGGTTTGACATCCCTTCAGGCTGTAATGGGGGCTCTGAGATATCAAAAGTAAATAGAATAAATTCTATTAAAAAAAAGAAAAAGAAAATAATTTCCCTGAGAAATAACAAATTAGCAGTTCTATTTCCACTGGGATTACAAGTACCCTTCTTGTTAAGAAAAATCACATTCTGCATCTGGTCATAAAATAAAGTTTAAAAGACACAATTCTTCCTTATCTTCAAGGCTCCTCAATTAGTTCCCCCTTCTCAGGTTTTTCATCAAAAACCTTCATTAAATATCACAAATATCAGGTGAAAAGGACCTATTAGTCATCTATTCCTTTGCCCTCAGGGTCAAAAGGCCAGTTCTTCATCACATCTTTTCCTTTCCTTTCCTTTCCTTTCTTTGGGGAGGGAATGGGAAGAGTAGTGACAATATTCTACAATCTATTAAGCCTCCCCAAAAAAGTATTTTTCCTTCAATTAAGCTTACTTTTTCCATTTTGCATTTCATGCAAGTCTTTTCCTTTGTGCCTAAGTATTTTCTTATTTCCTTCTTTGTTTTTTCTTTCTGTTTCTTTTTTCTCTCTCCCTCCCTTTCTCTTTCTCTCTTTTCCTTTCTTTCTTGCTTTCTCTTTTTCCTTTCTTTCTTTTCCTTCCTTTCTTTCCTTCTTTTTTTCTTTCCTTCATTCCTCCTTCCTTTCTTTCCTCATTTCTTCAGATGGATACTTTAGCTATTCAAGTAGTATCAATGTATTGCTATATGTTGAGCTGGGTTTACATACTTCTGGTATTGCTATAGCTTCCTCACAGATCTTCTCAATTCCACTTTCTACTCTTCCAACTCATTCTGCTGTCAGAGTTCACCTCCACTTTGACCCTCCTATTTTGACCCTTCATTAGGGCACAAAGGAGACCTTGGATTCTCAAAGGTTATGCCAGTTCTATCATTCTTTTTAAAAACTTTTTTTTGTGGGGCAATGAGGGTTACGTGACTCGCCCAGGGTCACACAGCTAGTAAGTGTCAAGCATCTGAGGCAGGATTTGAACTCAGGTCCTCCTGAATCCAGGGCCAGTGCTCTATCCACTGCACAATTCTATCATTCTTGAAAAGTTTTGAGTCCTTACAGTTGACTGTGTCTGCAGTCCAAAGACTAGGTTGGACCTTAGGTGAAGAAAAATTTTTGATCATGGCAACTTATGAAACAAAGAAAAGTTAAAAAAAAAAATTACTCTCAGATCTGTGTGGCTCCTTTCTACTTGGGTGGCAAAGTTATGGAAAAGGGACGAAAGGGTACTAAGCATCAAATGATTTTTAGAACATATATCACAATGTGCTTAATTATTGGTACTCTAAATATGAGGTGTTTATTCAGTGACCAGAAAATGGGAAAACAACCACATGAATACTGACTTTCTTACAACAAATGAAACCAGAAGACCAAAGGAAGTTGGTCATTGTGCAAAGGCAAAATGATACATCATTTCGTGAGAAGCTTGGTCATCTTATCTTAGAGGGCTTGTGATGAACATAAGCAAAAAGACTATCATGAAAGTAATTATAGCTGGGTACTAATAAATGTTGCAGAGGATGAAGTGGTAGAGAAATACCACAAAGAACTTTATAAGATTCTATAGATCAGGTTGGCATATACTTCATAAAGATCGATTCAGTAAAGGATAGTAAAATTATGTTGGAAAATATGGTTCAGGTATATGTAAGAGGCCCAAATATAATCAAGATTCTACCTCACATCTATATATCATAATTACTTTCTTCAAGTAGAGAGTTATAAGGTGTGAGATGGGGTGAACACTGGACAATATGACAAAACATTTTACTTTATCTCAATAGACAAGAAACCTTGGCTACTTGAAATTAGCTGCAGGTTTATAGTTAGAATATTAGCAAGTCAAAGCAACAGTCAAAGTCAAGGCCCAATTAGAAGGAAGAATGAAAATGGGGAAGATAATATTACATAAAATTGCAATGACTTCAACCTGATCTATTCAAACAAGCTATTGATGAAAAAAGGAGACATGGGCAAAGGCAAAGATGTTGACAAGATCACCATTTCCTGCACAAATTTAGCTGACATGAAGCATCCACCACAAGAAGGAGGCTCAAAACACATAGAAACTAGCTTAGTCATCACACACTTTTCCACTTTGTAAAGCAGTGACAACTGCCTACTGTAGAGTATGAATTCATTTTTAAATATTACAGAAGAGGAAAGCAGGAGATTTGGAAGAGTACAACTTTATAAAACTACTTTAAAAAATCTATGGGGGTGAGAACAAGTCTTCAGAAAGCTTAGAGCAAGATAAAATTAAGCCACATCATTCATTTTTTTTCTTTTTCTTTCTTTCTTTCTTTTTTTTTGATTTTTTTTTTGCAGGGCAATGAGGGTAAAGTAACTTGCCCAAGGTCACACAGCTAGTAAGTGTCTAGTATCTGAGGCTAGATTTGAACTCAGGTCCTCCTGTATCCAGGGCCAGTGTTTTATCCACTGTGCCACCTAGCTGCCCCCTCCAATAGCATTTATTGATTAAGCTACCAGGAGGATAACATGAAAAATGACTTAAATTTGTAAATTCAGTTAATCAAGCATTCATCAAGCATGTACTATTTGTAAGCCACTTTCAGTAGTCAATGAGGGTATAAAGAGCAAGGCAAATAAAACTAATTTCTGCCCTTATCATCTATTGGGGATAGAGAACATAACATATAAATAACTAAGTAAACATATGATCATTTGAGCACGAAGATATCGGTCTAGCTTGATTATTTGGACAACAGATCCAGTCTATTTCCAGAAGCATACCAAAAACCTTTTCAGCAGAATATAACCTGCCAGAGCTTCTAAGTGCTGGCATAGTCAACTTTTAGAGAGTTTGGGACTACACGGGTTCACAAATGTCTTGTGTGAGAGGTGGAACCTGAACTGAACACAGTAGCACAGTTCATGGCCCAGAGCAGACACTTAATAAATATACATTGACTGAACCCTGAAGTAAGTTGAAGACTTCAGAGACATAGGTGAGGAGGGAGGATATTCCAGATATGACAAAGGGTTTGTGGAAACGCACAGAAGCAGATGATGGGATATCAAGTGTGAAACCATTTTGTGTGATATGCAGGATGCAGAGGTATAATGTGAAAGGTAAACTTGAGTCAGGTTGAGGTGCACTTTAAATGTCAAGCTAAAAAGTTTGTATTTTATCCTAGAGACAATAGGGAGCAACAAAGATTCTAGAGTTGATAAGTATTATGTGCATAAGGAAGACTTGTTTTAATAGCTAATATTTATATAATAAAAAATTGCTAATTATTGCCTTGAATAAAAAAAAATGCTTGCCATGGGCAAGATGATATAAAAACTGGAGTACTAAAGAGTGAGAAAACTTAATTTTTATTGGTGAAACTTACTTTTTCATTCAAAGCTATACCAAAATTCTTGTTAGAAGTCTGGCCTATGAGATCCAGGTATCTTCATCAGACTATAAAATATCCACTCCCCCAAAATATTTGGGGATTTTATAATTTCAGAAGGCCTAGAAGTCTTTTATCCATTGAGGGAGTAATAAACCCTGATATATATATTGACATATACTAAGGAGTATAATTGCTCTGGAACTATAGAAATTCCCAGATAGAGATGAAATATTAGAATACAACTCTATATAATGCCACATGTTATGAAAGTTAAATTAATAAATGTATACAAGAAAAAAAAGATATGCATGCTCCAATGACCTGGGAACTCACCTAAATTTAAGTTCCACCCATCTCCTTCTCCTCCCATCCCTCTTAGGCCATATGGCCCTGAGAAATGGACCTAGGTATTTAGCCTTTTTGTTAGTTCTTTTCAATTCTAGCTGCAGAGAGTGGAGTCTCTGCTATCATCTTGGAGTGAGAGCTATGAAGATCTCAGTCTAATACCTTTATTCAGGCCACTAATAAAATGGTCAAGACTGCACAAAGTCAAACACAAAACCCTGGGCCACTCCACTCTAGAACTCCTTTCAAATTGACACTGTCCCACTAGTGACTATTCTTTTAATTCAGCCATTCATGAGTTCTGAATCTAATTCTCCTCATTTGTCTAGCCCATAGCTCTTTATATTTTTTAGAAGAATAGCATGAGGAAATTCATCAGATGCTTTACTAAAATCTAGTAACCTCTATCTATAGCATGTTCTGATCTACTAGTTTAGTTCTCTTATCATAAAAGGACATAAGGTTAGTTTGGCATGACCTGTTCTTCTTTAAATCTACATTGGCTTTTTGAGTCAGAAGATCTGTGTCAGAGTCCCAGCTTCGACACATTAACTGTATGACCCTGAGCAAATAACTTAGGCCTCTAGAGCTTTGGTTTCCCCATGATGCACCCTAGATTTTGGAGAACACATTTCAAAGTTTTAAGAGGCAGGATCTCATGTACCAACACCAGGAATTGAAGTCAAGCTCACTGGCCTAGAGTCTGTAGACTTTAATTTCCTTTAAAAAAAAATAATTAGAATAACATTTGCCCTTCTCCAGTCCTATAGTACTTCCCTTGATCTTTCCAATACTATTGACAATAGCTCAGCAGTTACATGCCCAGTTCTTTCAGTGTCTTTAATTCATCAAAAAACAGTTAAGTATTCCATTACTGTTGCCTTACTTTTCTTGGGCATCAACTCTGTATTAGCCACTTTTACTTAATCTTTCCCAATCTAAAGGCCATTCTCCTTGACTGACAAAACAAAAGCAAAATAGGAATTGGGTATGTGGTAAAATAATGGAATTTTGCAGACCCCAGGGGTCCAACTTGATTGACTTAGTAGTGTTTGAATTGGGTGTGAATGAGAAACTACTAAGTACCCACTTAAAGGTGATTAGATTTTAGCCACACCAGGCCTGCCCTGTTAGACCTAGCTTAATTTGGCCAACCCTGAGAAGGAGTGTCCTCAGAGGCTGTGGACTGCGTCATCAACAGGGAACCAGTCTTAGCCACACAACTTGAAGGACCTCCCCTTTGGGGGAGGGAGAAAAAAGTAGAAAAAGGGACCCCCAACAGGAAGTGGCTCACTCACTCTCAGTCTCTCTCTGGCCTTGGAGGAGCATTTGGGGTAGACTAGAGACTGGCTGCTGAATCCCATAGAAATTACAGACCCGTGGTGGTGAGTTAAATTCAGCCCTTTGAATTAGCTGAGCTGAAAGTGAGTTTGGGTTTGAGACGGTCCTTGCTAGAGCCAGGGAGATTATCCATTTTCCTTTTTCTCTATTCCCTTGTCCTTGACTTTATTAATTTCACCTTTGCTGAGTATTTTATTCTCATTAAATAAAACCTGATTTGTTTGTAGAAAAGAGGCTGTTAAGCTCCTTTCTTATTGGCCTGGGAGAAATAACTAAATAGGCAGTCCGGAGTGGAGGAAGCTTTAGACCTAGAGGTCCCTCATTATTTTCTGAACCCCAATATTATAGCGAGCCACCCAATTAACTCTCCCCATATTAAATTCAGCCCCTACAGGTAGCTCTGCTTTCTTTCTTTCACCAGTTATTATAGTCCCATTTGCCATTAGCTTCAGCTACTATTCCTTTTTGTGGTTCTCCTCTTTTCCCTCTCATTAAAAAAGAATCCTTTTTGTCAACTTTGGCTTTCCTTGTGAACCTCACCTCATTTCAAGCTTTAAATAATCCTCATTGTATTCTTGTGGCACTGTACTAAGTTTCTGAATTAATGCTTTGTTACATGTCCATTGCTTCCATTTTCTGTGTATATTCCTTAAAATTTTATTGGTATCTTTTGTTTTGATATTACATACATTTCCCAATTTATATCTCTCCCATTCTTCTGTTAGCCATCCTTTGTGTACAACTTCCCCTCTTTTCCCCTCTCCTATGAAATCTATTTTTTGCCCTTGTAATAATTTCATATTTATATAGTGCTCTTAGATTTACAAAGCACTCTATGGGACTGTGCATACGCTTTGACCCCGTAATACCACTACTAGGTCTGTATCCCAGAGAGATCATAGAAAAGGAAAAGGACCCACACATACAAAAATATTTATAACAGCTCTCTTTGTGGTGGCAAAGAATTGGAAATCGAGGGAAGGCCCATCAATTGGGGAATGGCTAAACAAACTGTGGTATATGAATGTAATGGAATACTATTGTGCTATAAGAAGTGATGAACAGGCAGATTTTAGAAAAACCTGGAAAGATTTAAGTAGACTGATGTTGAGTGAAGTGAGCAGAACCAGGAGAACATTGTACACAGTAACAGCAACATTGTGTGATGATCAACTGTGATAGATTTGGCTCTTCTCAACAGTGTAATGATCCAAGACAATTCCAAAGAATTTGTGAAAGAAAATCTTCTCCACATCCAGAAAAAAGAACTGTGAATTCTGAATGCAGATTGTACCATACTGTTTCTACTGTGTTGTTGTTGTTTTTTCTTTTTTGAGTTTTTTCCCCTTTTGTTCTCATTCTTCTGTTCTTTCATGACTATATGCAGAACTATGTTTAATGTGATTGTACATATATAGCCTATATCAGATTGCTTTCCCTCTGGGGAGGGAAGGGAGGAAGGGAGAAAAATTTGGAAGTAAAAATCTTATGAAAACAAATGTTGAAAACTATTTTTACATGTAAATGGAAAATACTTTTTATGATTACAAAATTTTTAAAAAGAAAAAAAAGATTTACAAAGCACTTTTTCATAGCAGTTCTGTGAGGTGGATTTTTAAACTGATATCTTTTGTTTTTGTTTTTGTTTTTTTTGCGGGGCAATTGGGGTTAAGTGACTTGCCCAGGGTCACACAGCTAGTAAGTGTTAAGTGTCTGAGGCTGGATTTGAACTCAGGTCCTCCTGAATTCAAGGCCGGTGCTCTATCCACTGCGCCACCTAGCTACCCCTATCTTTTTTTTTTATACTGCCTTCATTTATCTGTATATTCTTTTTTTTTTTTTTTTGGCAGGGCAATGAAGGTTAAGTGACTTGCCCAGGGTCACACAGCTAGTAAGTGTCAAGTGTCTGAGGCTGGATTTAAACTCAGGTACTCCTGAATCCAAGGTCGGTGCTTTATCCACTGCGCCACCTAGCTGCCCCTCTCTATATATTCTCACTCCCTTCCTGGCCCAGAGATTCATCCATTATAAAAAGAATAAAACATAGGGGCAGCTAGGTGGCGCAGTGGATAGAGCACCAGCCCTGGATTCAGGAGGACCTGAGTTCAAATCTGGCTTCAGACACTTATCACTTACTAGCTGTGTGACCCTAGGCAAGTCACTTAACCCCAATTGCCTCACCAAAAACAAAACAAAACAAAAAAAAAGAATAAAACATAACAGTAGAGGAGAAAACAGTTAAAAAAAAAATCAACATGTCAGGGGCAGCTAAGTGGCACAGTAGATAAACACTGGCCTTGGATTCAGGAGGACCTGAGTTCAAATCCAGCCTAAGACACTTGACATTAGCTGTGTGACCATGGGCAAGTCACTAAAACCTCATTACCCTGCAAACTGTCCCACCCCCACCCCGCCGCCAAAAAAACAAAACAAACAAAAAACAAAAAAAAATCAACATGTCAAGAAAGTTTGACATTATATGACATTATATTCCAGACCCATATTCTCCTTCTTTTTAAAGAAGGAAGGGAGGCTCATTTTCATATCCCTTCTTGAGGGCCAAACTTGGACATATTTACAGTGTCAATTTTTTGGCAATTGTTCTATTTACATGCATGGTTGTGGTCACTGTAAATATTGTTTTTCTGGTTCTGCTTACTTTTCATCATTTCCTATGTCTTCCTATTTGCCTATCTGTTCATTGTCTCTTACAAGTGCAACAGTCTCTCATCTTATTCACATTCATCATGTACCATCCTTTTTAGAATATAAGTCGACTAGTAAGTTCTCAATATATCCATACTGGTCTCTTTCTGCTTTTCCTAATTTAAATTGTTTCTCTGTGTCATTAGCATTCTATTTTGAATGTCATTCTTCCTGGGATGACTTGCCCTATTTATTTAATATGTATTTATCAAGTGCCTCCTATGTGCCAAGAACTGTGCTGCAATTACAATTACTATGAATAAAACAATCACTACCCATAAGGAGTTTACATTCAGCCCCTAAATCTTTCAAAATCTTCTCTGCCAAAATCTAGGGTCCAAGATGAGGAAACCAAAATAGAGTCAGATGATGACCAGAATCATATAGCTGACAAATATAAGAGCTAGCACCCACTCAAATCATGGTCTTCTGACTCCAAGTTCAATTTGTTTTCCACAATATTACATTGCTCTCCATGTTCCTAATCTCTGAAAAATTCAAGGATCTCTCTCAGTATCTTTTAGGGAAAGTGATGCCTTAAATCATGTTAAGTTTCAAGATGCGGTCTTACCCAAGCAATAAGATGCCTCCCCATTTCCCTTTGTGGTAGCAGAATAGAAATATTTATGACATTAGAATTAAGACAAGAGAAAACCATGAAAAATAGAATATACTGAAAGCCAAGGAAGTGGCCAATCCTTTCTCTAATTTTTATTTATTCATTTACCAAAGACTGACTTCTTTTTTCAACAGGCTAGTCTGGTTTGCTTTTAGGTAAATGAAACTCTAGTTAAACTTGGGTTAATGATTTGTTCTGTTAGCAGAAGATATCATGGGTTTTGAAAAGCTGGGATCCTTCATCTATAGAAAGTTGAGGGATTTATCTTTCTAGCTTTATTAAATCAGGATGAGAGGTGCAAAGAATAGTAAACATCTCTAACTCGTTATTTCTTGGTAAGTATTAAAATTTGTATCCACCAAACAGTAAGCCTTTATCTACAGTTTAAACTGCTTACTTAAGTGAAATAATTGATTTCTCTTCCCTGGGGTATCACATCCTATTTGTCCTTTTTCGCTTCCTGAAACAGGGTCTATTTCCTAAGAAAACAATAAAATCTCCTTTAAACACTCAAATCTTCATAGAAAAATTTAAAATTTATTTTGTGTCCCATATACTGATCTTGATCCCTGCTTGGAGTTTTCACATGATCCCATGTGGCTGGTTAAACACTGACATTTGTAACTATTCTAAATTTCAAAGTACACTGGAAAAAGTTTTAGGGTGAAAAAATCTAACTCACTATTTATATTCAATAACCTCTTGGAAAGCTGCAGTGCCCTTGGCAGGGTCTTTTTTCACTGCATTGCACTCATTGTCTTTTTACTATGAAAGCTAGAATTAGCTTTCTTTGTTGTTGCTTTTTTGTTTCATTCTCTAAAAATCCATTTCATTTGATTTGAGAGGTTGGGCTATAGAGATAGAAAAAAATAGCATATCTTTTCTGGTAAATTACACATGTAAAGTCCCTTGGTGGAGGAGAAAGCATATTGGATTTAGTGTCAAAAGACCTCAGTTTGTGCCCTGTTTCTACCACTTAATAGCAAATTGACTTTGGAATGGTCACTTGAACCTCTTTGATACACAGCTATAAAACACAGATCATAATCTTTGTTTATACAGTTCACAGCACAGATCACTGAGCAAATGACCTTGCCTCCTACTTTTCTGTTATTAAAGACTTCTTCCCCTCCACTCCCCTGAACCTGTCTGTGTCCTCATCCATTTTCTTCCCTCCAGTCTGAGAAGAGGTGGGTCTTTGACCCTTGCTAAACTAACCCCTCCTCTGAACTCTAGATCCCATCTCTTTTAACATCTTGCTCCACTAATCAACTACTCTCTCTTTATTTTTCTTCAAGGTCTCAATCTCTTATTACTCTGTCCCTTTAGCCTACAAACATGCTCACACTGTTGCCCTAAAAATAAAAACCTTCCCCTGACTCCTTGCCTTTTGTTGCCAAACTCCAAGAAAGAACAGTGCTACCATCACTGACTCTACTTCCTCATTACCCATTCACTTCTCAACCCTGTGCAATCTGGTTTTTTTCTGCAGTATCTTGACATAAAGAGCTGATTTTAAGGTTTACTATGACCTTCTTATTGATAAATATATCTGTGGACTACCCATCCTCTATCTTTTTATAAAAAATAAATTTGATTGATATATTTTGTTTTCATATCACCTAAATTTCTTTTGTTTTGATATGGGTACTCTTTTTTTTTTTTGCAACAAATATTTATTTTATTTTTTCCAGTTACATGTAAGGGTGGTTTTCAACATTCATTTTCATAAGATTTAGAGTTCCAAATTTTTCTCCCTCCCTCCCTTTCCTCCCCCCTCCACAAGACAGCAACCAATCTGGTATAGGTTATATATGTTCAATCCACAAGTGCAATTTTTATAAGTTCTTTCTATGGGAGTGGATAGTATGCTTCATCATTAGTACCTTGGGATTGTCTTGGATCATTGTATTGTTGAGAGTAGTTAAGTCATTCACAATTGATCATCTAACAATACCGCTGTCACTATGTACAATGTCCTCCCAGTTCTGCTCACTTCACTATGCATCAGTTCATATGAGTCTTTCCAGATTTTTCTGGTATTATCCTGTTTGTCATTTCCTATAGCACAATGCCATTCCACTACAATCATATACCACCACAGCCTCTTCAGTTATTCCTCAATTGATGTACATTCCCTTGATTCCCAATTCTTAGCCACTACAAAGAGTTGCTATATTTTTTGTACAATTTTTACCCCTTTTTTCTTTTTCATGATTACTATTGTTAACTGTTTCCCTCTATCCTATTCCCTTCCCCATGATATTTACTCTATTATCTTCTTTCACTCTATCCCTCTTCAAAAGGGATTTGCTTCTGTCTGTCCCCTCCCCCAATTTGCCCTCTCTTCTTTTGCCTCTCTCTTTTTATCCCCTTCCCCTCCTGTTTTCCTGCAGGGTTAGATTACTCCACCCAATTGAGTGTGTATGTTATTCCCTCCTTGAGCCAATTCTGATGAGATTGAGGTCTTTGAGCCAATTCTGATGAGTGTTAGGCTCATTTACTGCCCAGATTAAATAGATTACTCCACCCAATTCGGGGGTATGTGTTAATCCCTCCTTGAGGCAACTCTGATGAGTTTAAGGTCTTTGAGCCTATTCTGATGAGTATAAAATTCATTTACTGCCCTGCTCCTCCCCCATCTCTTCCCCCACTCCATAAGCCCTTTCCTGTTTCTTTCATGTAGGATTTCACCCCATGCTACCTCTGCCCTTCCTCCTCCCCCAGTACATCCCCCTCACTCCTCACTTTAACCCTAAAGATGTCACCATGGAGCAGCTAGGTGGCACAGTGGACAAAGCATCCACTTTGGACCCATGGGGACCCCAGCCAAAACCCAGCCTCAAACACAAGACAGTCACTCACTGCACAACCCCAGGTATGTCCTCCAACTCCAATTTTTTATGGTTCTCTAGGGTCTTGTATTTAAAAGTCAAATTTTCCATTCAGTTCAGGTCTTTTCATCACAAATATCTGAAAGTCCTCTGTTTCATTGAAGTCCCATTGTTTCCTCTGAAAGATTATAAGCAGTTTTGCTGGATATGTGATTCTTGGTTATAATCCCAATTCTTTTGCCCTCTGGAATATCATAACCCATGCCCTCTGATCCTTTAATGTAGAAGCTGCTAGATCTTGTGCTATCCTGACTGGGACTCCACAGTACTTGAATTCTTCCTTTTTGGCAGCTTACAACATTTTCTCCTTGACCTGGGAGCTCTGGAATTTGGATATAATATTCCTGGGTGTTTTCCTTTTGGGATCTCTTTCAGGAGGTATTGCTGGATTCTTTCAATTTCTATTTTACCTTCTGCTTCTAGAATATCAGGGCAGTTTTCCCTGACAATTTCTTGGAAGATGATGTCTAAACTCTTTCCTTGATCATGGTTTTCAGGTAGATCAATAATTTTCAAATTATCTCTCCTGGATCTATTTTCCAGGTCAGCAGTTTTCCCAAGAAGATATTTCATATTGCCCTCTATTTTCTTATTCATTTGGATTTGCTTTATTCTGTCTTGGTTTCTCATAAAGTCACTAGCTTCCATTTGTTCAATCCTAATTCTTAGGCAATTGTTTTCATCAGAGAGCTTTTCCATTTGGCGTTTCAAGTTGTTGGTTTTTTTCTCATGTCTTTCCTGCATCACCCTTATTTCTCTTTCCATTTTTTCCTTTACCTCTCTAATTTTATCTTCAAAGTCCTTTTTGAGAGCCTCTATGGCCTGAGACCAATTCATATTTTTCTTGGAAGCATTAGATATAGGGGCCCTGATGTTGACATCTTCTTCTGAGGTTACACCTCCATCTTCCTTGTCACTAAAGAAACTTTCTATGGTCCTTACCTTTCTCTGTCTGTTCATCTTGCCTTTCTTTTACTTGACTTTTAGCTCCTTAAAGTGGGTCACTGTTTCCAGGCTGTACTATCCCAAGCTTCAGAAGGTCCCAGGTGGTATGATTTAAGGAGGAGCAGGTTCTTCCCTCACCTTGCCTCTTCCCTGGTCTGTAGATGACACCAGACCAACTTGCTAATCAACCAGCTTTGTGTGATGTGGTTGTCAGCTCCAATGAGCCTGCACCCCTCCCCAACCTGGGCCACTGCTACTCAAACCTACCTCCATTCCCAGCAGGGGTGAAAAACCCAAGTTCTGCCTCAGCACCAGCAGAGACCCCTGTAATCTCCCCCCTGCCAAGGGCTCAGCCCTCTCATCAGACTATGATCTTAGTTCCAGACAACACTGGCACTGCAGCTGATTCAGAGGATCTCGGGGGTCTCTTTCTCTGGCGAGGCCTTCCTGGGACTGGATCTATGTCAGCATGACTGTGGGATTGGGCTCCACTCCTGTTTTAGCACAGCAGCTCCCTCCTTCTGACCTTCCAAGCTGTCCTTGGTTGGAAAATGATCTCAGCACATTCTTCTGTGGATTTTGCTGTTCCAGTAATTGTCCTATGGCATTATTTGGATTTTTTTGGAGCGATCATGTAGTGAGTTCGAGAGCTCACTGCCTTTCTTCTGCCATCTTAGCTCTGCCCTGGAAGTCCAATATGGGTACTTTAAAAATAAACCTGTCCTTTCTACTGTCCCTCCCCCATTAAAAACAAAGTAAAACAAAACTTTTTAATCAAAGCCCTTCATAGTTCAGCAAAATGAATCCATGTACTGGCCATGTCCAAAAATGTATGCATTTTAAGTTTATCACCTCTCTTTCAGTACATGAATGGTACATTTCATCTTTATTCTTTTGGATTTGCAATTTATCATTTCATTGATGAGAGTTCTAACGTCTTTCAAAGTTCTTTTTATAAAGCTGTTATTATGTAAAGTGTTCTCCTAGTTCTACTTCTCTCTGCATTAGTTCATAGAAGTCTTCCTAGTTTCCTCTGAACCTATCCATTTTGTCATTTCTTTTGACACAAAAATGTTTTATTACCTTAATATATCACAATTTGTTTAGTCATTCACCAATAGTTGTTATTGTTCAGTCGTTCAGTTGTGTCTGACTCTTCATGACCCCATGAACCATACTGGTCATGGGGTTTTCTTGGCAAAGAAATTGGAGTGGTTTGCCATTTCCTTTTCTAGTTCATTAAGGCAAACAGAGGACATCCCTTAAATTCCAATTTTGTGAAAAGAGATGCTATAAATATGTTTGCATATATAGATCCTTTCCTTTTTTGAGTTCTTTGGGGCACAGGCCTAATGGTAATATATCTGGGTCAAATGGCAAGAACATTTTAGTAATTTGGGGGACATGGTTTTAAATTTCTCTGCTGTATAGACTGTTCACAGCTGATATATATAGATAGATATATTCACAGGATATACATGTGTATATATGTGCTATCTATCATAGTATACATACATATATATATATATATATGTTTTCCTACAACCCCTCCAATATTTGTCATTTTCCTCTTTTGTCATCTTTGTTAGTCAGATTGGTGTGTGGCAGGGCCTTGAAGTTGCTTTAATTTGAATTTCTTTAATTATTAATCATTTAGAGCATTTTTTAAAAATATGGTTGTTGATAGCTTAGATCTATTTCTTTGAAAATTACCTTTTAGTATTGCAGAATGGCTCTTAGTCTTATAAATTCAAATTGGTTTCTTATATACCTTGGATATGAGATCTTTATCAGAGAAATTTGCTGTAAAGATTTTTTTCCTCAGGTACCTATTTCCCTTCTAATCTTAATTTGTTTCTATTCTGTTTAATTTCTATATTCAATTTATTTGTACTATCCTTTAAAAATTTTATATAGACAAGATCTCATCTCTTATCTATAGATCTGAAAGATACTTTCTTCCTTATCCTTCTAATTTGTTTATGATTTGAACTTTTATATCTGAGTTACATATCAATTTAGGGTTTATTTTGGTATGTATACACCCTCTTTCTTATCTAGACTTCTTTGACATTATCTTACATTTGTGATTACTCATTCTAAGCATCTTTTTCTGGCTTCTTATATTCTTCCTGCTCCTTGAAACCAGGGGTACCCTCAAAATTGTTTGGTAGATATTTTGCTTATCTCTCTATTATTTCTATAAAAACCTCATCAACTCACTGCCTTCAATTTTCACCTCTATACAGATAAATCTACATATCTCTTAAATTTATATCTTCATCTCCTTTGTCCCTCTCAAACTCAATATGTTTAAAACTGAATTCACCATCTTCTTCCAAAAACCTGTTCCTCAGCCCAGTTTCTCTATTTCTGTTATTGGCACCACCATCCTCTCAATCACCCAAGCTCAGAAACTTGGAGTCATTTTTGATTATCACCTTTCCTTCATCCCACACATCCAATTACTTGTCAGGCTGCCATTTTATCTCTCAAATTTCAAATTATCTCTCACACCCAGGCCCTCATTTCTCTTTTCACTGTAACTACATTAGTTTGGGCCCTCAATTTTTCTGTCCAAACTATTGTAATAGGCTCCCAACTAAGCTTCCTGTTCCTAGGCTATTTTTTCTTCAATATATCCTCTATATCCCTACCCCAAGTAAACTTCTTAATGCACTACTATGATGTTACCACTAAAAATATTCCCCTTGTTTTCAGTTGCCTATTGAATAAATTATAGGCTCTTGACTGTGACATTCAAAGCCACCTACAATTTGGCTTCACCACACTTTTCCAGACTTCTTTCATATTACTCACTTTTACATGTTCAATATTCCAACCAATTTGGATTACTCTTTGTTCAGTCTTTTCAGTCATGCCAACTCATTGTGACCCTATTTAGGGTTTTCTTGGCAAAGATACTGGAGTGGTTTGCCATTTCCTTCTCTAGCTCACTTGACACATGAGGAAACTTAAGCAAACAGGGTTAAGTGACTTGCCCAGAGTTACACAGGTAGTAAGTATCTGAAGCTGGATTTGAATTCAGGAAGAGTCTTCCTGACTCCAGGCCCAGCTCTCTATCTGTTGTGACACCTAGCTGCTCCTTACTCTTTGTACTCCATTCTTATCCTAATCTAATCTATTTCCACTTTTGTCTGCCTATCTCCCTACCTTCCTTTAAGGTCTAACCCAGATACTGCCACTTCTTTCAGAAGGTCTTCCCACTTCTCTCCCCAAGATGAACGTAATATATCTCTTTCTTTGAATTTCTCAAGAGACTTTTCTTGTCCCTATCTTTTACATTTTTCTCATTCTTCTTCTTCTTTTTTTTTTAGAGAGGCAATTGGGATTAAGTGACTTGCCCAGGGCCACACAGCTAATAAGTGTTAAGTGTCTGAGGCTGGATTTGAACTCAGGTACTCCTGACTCCAGGGCCAGTACTCTATCCACTGTGCCATCTAGCTGCCCCCCTCATTCTTCTTTTTAACAATTATTTGTGTATTTGTCCTTTCCCTCCTTAGTCCAGTGATCTTTCCACTATTCCACGGGTTGGGAAACTATATCTGACCAATGATAAAAAACAACAACAACAAAAAAACCAACATTCTTAGTTTTCAGGCTATATAAAAACAGGCTGCAGATCAGGACAGAACTTACTGACCCCTGTACTCCACCATGAGGCATAATTAAAAACATACATGCATATACACAAATGCACATGTGCCTACATAGACATGGACAATCTCCAATTTACAAACAAGTTTTGTTTTAAAAGTTTGTTTGAAAATCAGTAACCTGAAAATCAGAAAACTCTATATTTTGTACTAAACTGTTAACAGTGGTTAGTGAATCTTCCAGGCTTATCCAGTAATTTTTAGTGTATTGATAGTATATAGTCTATAATGATATACCTATCATATTGTAACAATGATAAAAACATATATTAAGCATTTACTATATACAGAATATTCCATTAGGCCCTGGAAGAGATATAAAGTTTAGAGAAGGCACATCCCTTATGAAGTCATGGAAGAGTTGAGGTTCTGGACTAAGAGCATTATAGAACCTAAACAGCATATGTGAAAGTATTTCAATGGGAAATGCATTCAGAATTCTCCAAGGTCACAACTATCTCATCTCCTTTCCCTACACTGTCCTTTGAAGCAGGAACAGAGTAATTCCTTCTGCCTCCTCCTACCCAATGATTGAACAAACAAGTCAATATTAAATAAGAACCATCAATTCTTCTGGCTGCACTTGCTCTCCAAGGGAATAGACAACTCTAAGCAGTGGATATTCCTCTAGGTCATAGCCAATCTACCATGACCTATCAGAGGCACCAACTGAATGAAGGCTAGAGGTGGTGGTGGTAGGGAGTGGGTTATTAAGGGGACAGGTAGAAGATTCCAGGGGGTTGAGGAATGAGGAACTAACCTCATGGTAGAGGTAGGGGTAGAGCTAGGATTGAGATAGAATGGGTCTACACTTTTCAGTTAGGTAACTCCCTATCTTTCTCTCTACATTTTCTCTTAAGGTAATCTCATTTGCTATGGTTTCAGTGATCATCTCTGTTCTCATTAATCTGGAAACTCTATCTTCAAGCTCTCTTATGAACTTTAGTCTCATATTTCCTCTACCTTACTTGCCCACAACTTGTCCTTGCCCCTAGCCCTATCAGGCATTAGAGCTGAGCAGGTTCCAAGGCACTGATTATCACCCTTCCTGTTTGTGGAGGGGGAGGAGAAAGGGGGGATGTCGCTGCTGGGAAGTCCTTCCACAGGGAACTGTTGAACAAACAAGCCAAAATTAGTAACCTGATCTGATCTGAAGTAGAAATTAGGTCAAAACAAGAGCCATAAATTCTTCCAAATGGACTTGCTCTCCAAGGCAATAGACAACTCTAAGCAGTGGAGAATGCCATTTCTTCCCCAGGTCTCCTGGGCTTGGTGTACCACTAGTTGTGGGAGATAAAGTTGACAGGTTGACTCCTAGGCCATTTCTTCTAGCTAGTATCCTTCCCATTCCAACAAGTACTGGAAGTAAACCCTGACTCTCCAGTAGTCAAATAATCATAAACAATTCTTCCTGATCTTCCCTCAGCAATGGTTGTGGGGGATGGTCTTGCAGGTATGGAAACTGTCTATATGTGCAGAGCAGAGCAGACACTGAGGAAACATGGAGTAGAGGCACATGAAAGCAGGGAGATCTATTGATATACTATCAGGTAATAGTGAACCCTTGAAGTTTATAGAGCAGGAGAATGCCATTGGATTGGGACTGATAGCCAGCTAGCTGGGTCAGGACATATAAATTTCTTTCACCCTTTCCTAGCTGTACAGTATATGCCATTTGCAGCCACATGGTGCACAACCCATTTGAGGTTCTTTCTCTACCAATTAAAATCCTAACTTGGTGTTGTTGGCACTCTGTATCTAGACATACAATATTCTGGAAAGTGGATCAAGGAGTTTCTCTTAATGAGCAATACTTATTCAGTCTCAGGTATCATGGGACATTAAATCTATGCCCACTATCTTATGATTCTGTAATTACATAATTGACCTCCTAATTTCTCTCTCCAATCAATTCTTTACACATCTGTCAATAACTCCATAATTCATAGTTCTGGCCTTGCTTCTCTCCTGCTCAAAATTCTTCAGTGGCTCCCTCTTGTTTAAAGGAAAAAAGGTCAGTTTGTTGGCCTGTGTAACGATTGGAATGATGCCACCTGCTGGAGACTTACTGTAGAAAAGCTCCGCCATGAGGTGAAGGTCTCTGAGGGCAAGACCATGCATCTTTTCTTTGGCGTCAGGAAGTGATGTTTGCTTGTGGGAGGAAGAAGGGGGAGCCTGGCACTCTGACTCGCTTTCTTTCCTGTGGACTCTGGTGGAGAGCGGAGCTAGGAATGCTCTCTCCCTTTAATAGATAGAGGAATCCAGGCCTTTCTCTCTCTCTTTACTAAATTCTTATTCTCCTTAATAAATGCTTAAAAGTCTAACTCTTGCTAAAGCTTATAATTTATTGGTGACCACTCATTGGATATTTTAGACAGTATAGCTAGAATTTTAGCCTTTACAGATGGCTGACCATGAAGAGGAAAGCTGAACCTCAGTCTTCTGATCTTCCAGTTGGGTAAGAAATTTCCCCTACCCTGTCCCTTTAAACTTTCAAATGGACCTTTTAAACTCCCTAATTACCCTATTTTTTATTTTAGTCTGTTTAATCACCCAAATGGGAGATATGATAATGCTTTGTTTTTGTGGATTTTCTATTTTTATTTTTATTTTTGTTAGAAGAGCCAGCAAGGTGCTCACACGAGGGTGCTCCCCCTCTCCCAGCCATGCTTTTTCAGAGAAACCTCTGATTCCTGCAGCTTCTCCAAGTTCTAACACTAATTGTTGCTCTAATTTTGCATGCCTGGAGGCAACTACTCAACCTCTAGAAGCTTTTAATCCCCTAGCAGTGGGGGAAGGGGAAACCAGGCCTGAGTTCAAAATCAAGTCTGATTCAAATTGCCCTGGTCCCTCCCCTCCTCTCCAGACCCCACCTTCTACCCCTCCCTTGGCCAAGCCCCTTGATTCCCCTGCCAGGGAAGTCCAGAGATCTAATGCACATGTGCAGCTTTCTCTACCTGCACTTGCAGCTTCTACATTTGCAGCTTCAGGCTCAGCCCTTCCCCAGCCTGGCTGTCCTTCTGACTCAACCTTAGAAAGCCCTTTAAATTCCAGATATGCTCGTTTTGTTCATAATTTTGCTAATCTGCTTTTATCTTTAATTAGTAACCTTATAAAGCAATTGTATGGTGAAAGGACTGACAGACAATATAGAGGGGTTAAATAAGACAAACTTAAGCTGAATAAAAATGACAATCATCATCATAGTTCAAGACTCTGCTTCTTTTGCCATGGAAGGGTCATATTTTACAGAAATGTAGAAGTAAGCAGCAAGGTATTGATATGAGTACAGGGGATTTTAGAAACCAGAATCAAAAGTGTCCTAAATTCACTCAGAGTAATAGTATCAGTTCAGAGGTTACATAGGATTTCTATGCTATTACATCTACATTTTGAAATTAATGGTATGGGTTTGTTTTCAGAGATTTTCATGCTTTTGAGATTGTGTTTTATACTTAGCTTTTAAAAAATATATTTGTAAAAGCTTTTTATAGTCATGTGATAGAGTTTATATTTTATAATACTCTTATTAATATTAAGTTCATATTCATTTAGATTTCCCTAGTTTTAATTTCATTGTCTTTTTTTGTTCCATGTGTATTTTCTTCTATTCATTCATCTATTTAATTTTGAAACATTGCAAGATGGTTTTGATGGAGTATTGTGCTCCAATATTCTGAGTTGTTTGTTTTTGTAATTTTTTTCTCTCAACTGATCATTTGATCAACCTCTTTAAAGCATTTCCCTGGCAAATTGGTTGCCATGGCAAGTGTAAATTGATTCTAGAAGTATTATTTTTGATAAGCATATCCCCCCAAAAAAAAGAGGGGAACATTTGTAAAAGTTTTCTTTTTTCAAAAAAAAAAGTTTCTTTGAGATTGTGTTGTGTTTTAACTTGTATTTAAATATGTTCTGATTTTTCACAAAAGTAATTGTATACTTAGTAAAAAAAGGGTATTATTTGAAATTATTTCATAATTATATATTATATTCTGAGTCAAGATGTATTCACATTTTTTGCGATCATTTATTATCCTCAATTTTTAAATCCATATGAGACTTGGATTATGGAAGTTTATCATGTAAGACATTAATTGCCTTTATTCTGAGTTATCAGATGCCAGTTGGCCAAGATGCCATCCAATCACAAGAGGAATACATGCAAGAGCAGACATTGAACTGTCACATGAGGGGAGACATGCATGAAGTCAAGGTATGGCCAAGGGAACGGCTTTTGACAAATGTTGAGGCTGGATTCTCTTGGTTTAATTTTTTTCTTTTTCCCCACAATATTGTACAGATGGCTGGAAGTTTTGATCCCACCCATCTCATTCTACACTTGGCTTCTATGCCCCCTCCTATATGCCTGATGCCATGGACATCTCAATCCCATGCATCTGATTAAGTCTGACTCAGTTTCCTCCAATATGTTCAGTGGCATGGACGTATTTTAAGCCTGGCATACTGCATGAGCAGTATATATTGCTCAAGTGTGGGATGCTCATATCTCATCATTTCTCTGTTCTTTTATGGTAACCCCCATAAAGCCTTTCTTTCCCTAATATCTCATACTTTTGTGTATTTGCACAGGCCAGCTCCTAATGCCTAGAATTCATTTCCTCCAAAAAAGAGAATGCATTGGATTTCCTTATCTCCACCTTTTGAAATCCTCAGTTCATGTGCCACCTTCTCCACGAATCTTTCACTTATCTTTCCCAGATGAAAGTATTTTCTTCTTCAAATTTTCCTAGGACACCTTGGATCTCTCATTTGTCATTTGTTTTGCATTATACTTATTTTTATCTATGCCGTACTCCTGGCAGTAGACTGTAACCTCTTTGAGGGCAGGGACTATGTCATTTCTCATTTTTGTTTCTTTAGGCCCTAGCACAATACCTTACATGTGGTGGGATCCAAATAATTGTTTATTGAATTGAACTCAAATGAGTGATTATTATGGGAATTTCAAGTTGCATGGAGAAGTCAATGGGGAAAATATTTGGGTGTGGTGGTGCAGAGCCAGAAAGACCTTTCAGCCCTTATCTGTCTGAGGGAACAAAAATACCACCATTTTATTATTCAGTCAGTTTTACCTTCTTTATGACCCTACTTGGGGTTTTCTTGGCAAAGATGTGGGAATGGTTTGCTATGTCCTTCTCCATCTCATTTCACAGATGAGGAAACTGAGGCAAACAGGGTTAAGTGACACAGTTAGTAAGTGTCAGATTGAACTCAGGAAGAGGAGTCTTCCTGGCTGAAGGCCCAGTACTCTAACCACTATACCACCTAGCTGCCCCACCACTTCTTTAATCTTGGTAGAAAGTGTCAATTGTTATTACTATATGAGGACATATTTTTCTTTTTTCTTATTTTTTCTTTTGTCGGGGCAATGAGGGTTAAGTGACTTGCCCAGGGTCACACAGCTAGTAAGTATTGTTTCTGAGGATAGATTTGAACTCAGGTCTTCCTGAATCCAGGGCTGGTGCTTTATCCATTGTGCCACCTACCTGCTCCCTATCATCACTATTCTTTGGAATAATGATAAGTAATAATAATACATAACATTTATGTTGCATCAAAAATTGCAAAGTGCTTTTACCTGAGGAACAACTGTGATTGCTGATTCCTTGCAATTTATGGTTTTCCCACTGAATCCTCAGATGATTATCTCATTTGATTTCCCTAAAACATTGTGAGGTAAGTAGTGAAAGAATTAACAACCTTATTTTAAAAATGAAAAAAAAATCTCAGTGAGGTTAATTATGGGATTCAGCTTTCAGGTTGAACAAGATAACCTCTGAAGCACTTTCTAAATCTGGGATCTTATGATTCTAATACTTAATACATTTCAGAGAAGGTGCCTATTTACATTAGTAAGTAGAGAGAGTCTTCTCAATCCAGTAGTTTCCTATATCAATGCAATCACAGGTCTAGTTTCTTTCTCCTACTCTCCTCTTACTTGCCCAAGGTCATACAGCTTGTAAGCAGGGACACTCCCATTTTGAAGTGATAACTCTTTTCCCCATCTCTTGTGACTCTAAGGGATTCCTGGGCACAGTTTATTCTAACTTGTATCACAGTTATTTATCTACATGATTTATCCCTTTTTTTTTCCAGAGGATACATTCCCTGAGGGAAAGGACTATGCTTGGGGGTGTTTTTGTCTTTATTTCCTAGCACAATACACTTGAATTGAATTGAATTAAATTCTTGGGCCTCATTTTAAAAACCTATAACTCAATTCTACAACCATTTTAAAGTACCTACTACTTAAGCATTGTTCTAGGACCTAAACTGAACTAAGGTAGAACAAAGAAACATCATGGAATGCTGGAAAGAGACCTAGACTAGGAGTCAAAAGAATAAAACATTAGACTGACATCTGCCTCTAGAAAGCTGTGTGATCTTGGGCAATTATTTCACCTCTTTGGGCCTCCGGGGTTATCTGTAATGTCAGGGGTTTGGAATAGACTACAAAACCTCTGAGGTTTTGTAATTTTAGGTTTGTTTCTTTTTCTACTACTCCATTGTGAAAAAGGACATCTGGGCCCAAATCTCAGCTTCAAAACTTACTAGCTGTGTGTGATCTTAGACAAGTCCCTTTACCCTTTTAAGCCTCAGTTTCCCCATTAGTAAAATGAGAGGGTTAATACTTAATAACCTCAAAGTTTCTTTTCATCCCCTAATATATACTCTTCACATGAGCTTTCATTTCTTGAGTTTGTTTCCTCAGCTGTAAAATGAGAATAATACTCGTATTATCTAGCTCACAGGATATAAACTCTAGGATGCTAAAGAAATGTCATCATTCTCTTACATTTGTTCCCTATTTGCTTTTGTTTGGCGTTCTCAGCTGAACTAACAGTTAAGAACAGTAGGGAGATCTAAGTGTTCTTTGAGGCCTGGTGTGGTGGTGGCAGCCCAAGTCCTTATTTCCTTGATGAAGGGGAAGGGGGGAAATAAACAAGCATTTATTAAGCACCTACTATGTGCCAAGCATTGGGCTAAGTAGTTTATAAACATTATGTCAGTTGATCTCATTTGATTGAAACTAAGTGAAGTAGACTCATTAAAGATGGAAAAGCTAAGGGTAGAGAGCTAGGGGAATCAACTGTGATCGCTGATTCTCTTCCTACTTAGAGTTTTCCCATTAAATCCTCACATGGCTGGGGCAGCTAGGTGGTGCAGTGGATAAAGCACTGGCCCTGGATTCAAGAGGACCTGAATTCAAATCCGGCCTCAGACACTTGACACTAGCTGTGTGACCCCCAGCAAGTCACTTAACCCTCATTGCCCCTCCAAAAAAAAAATCCTCAAATGATTCTAGTAGGTGGCTTCCTACTTTACTCAAAAGTAAGGCTAGTCCTACTAAGGATTTGTCTGAGTAGTACATAAAAATATCCCACAATGCTTACGTAATTACAACATAATTCAAACAGCTAGAATTATTATAATTATTTGATCCATTTAATTCATTAGTTGTTTTTTTTTTAAAGTTAGAATAGAGCAACTTTTAACAGACACCAGGTTTAGTGAAGAAGGTAAAATTTGACCCTACTAAAGAAGGATTGATCAGTGGATTAAAGGGGAAGAAGGCATTCTTAAGAAAGGGGGAAAGTACAAACTGTTTCAAAACAAATAAAATCTATTCATAATTTTTTCTTTTATAAATATATGAGAAACCTGAGTAAAACCTCAATTAACTGAACTCCTTTTAGCCTGTACTCTCAATTAGCCCATTCCTTGACCCACTCCAACTCCATTTTTCAGGAGAAATAGACAAATAAGAAAACAATCTCATACCAGAGATTAAGAAAGAGAAACTTTCTAAATTTTTCTGAAGGAAATATACATTTGGTACCCTTAAGATTATCATTCTAATAATCAAAAGATCATAGAGTTTGAAAAGATCCTAGGAGTTATCAAATCCAGTTATTTCATTCTACATATGAGAAAACTGAGGAACAGAGAGGTTAAAGGAATTGCCCAGGATCACAAGATTGGTGTCTGAAATAGAATCTTAACTCCAAGACCTGCACTCTATTTATGCCACCTAGTTACACCACTTCTCATTGTACAATCTCCCAGAATTTGGATTGAATCCGTTCTTACTTCAGGAAATATTCTGTAAGATTCACAGACATCTAAGAAATAATTATCTCAATAGAGTCTATTACTATGGTAGAAAAGCAGTCACATATTCCTTAGAAAGTTTTTCAACAACAAACTGTAAAACAAAAAGGGGGATTTTTTTTTTTAGTAAGATATAGAGCCACAAGATACATTTGAAATCACCAAGTCCAACTGTTTCATTTTACACAAGAAGAAACTGAGACCCAACAAGTTTAAGTCATCTGTACAAGTTTACCCAGGTAGTCAATAGCAGAGAAGGAATTAAAATCCCAAGTGTTCTAATTTCCAATCCACTGGTTTTTTCATTGCAAATACCACACTGCCTCTCAATTAACCAGAATACTTCATTTCCCAAGCATTGTGGTTAGCTGAGGTTTTATGTAGTTGAATAAGATTATAGAATTTAGAGCTAGAAGGAGCTCATTCCCTAGCCTATTTGGCCCCTGGCCTATTGGATCCAAGTAAGAATAAATATAGGCATAGGTTTGTAGACAAGCCATTTCCAGAGGCTCATTACACAAAAACTATTCAAAGGAGGATTGTTTATTTAACTAGACTTCAGAAAAATTTCTGCAACCAAAGGAGTTTACTTATTTACATTTAGGATTAATAATTAACCTTCAGGATCCTTCATAATGTTTTTTTTAAGTGGGTCAGAAATCTTTCTCTCTCTTTTTTTTTCTCGAAAGCATAGACTCCACTAAGCCAATTTACTTAATTTTGTTTGGTATATGTGACAACATTTTTTGGTTAACATATTTCTTTTCATGCCAAGTACTGCATTTTTCATTTCCCACAAAATCAGGACAAACTGTACATCCCCCACTGTGTCCAGGGTTGCTCTGGCTAAATGTCAAGTATGTTAATTTGTATAAAGAAAACAGCAGCCCTATTTTTATATGATCTTAAAATCCTACAAACAACTAAAGCGATTTCAGTGCAAAGTGACTTAAATTGTACATGAAACTTGGCAGATTTGGGTTTTTTTTCTGGTTTTACTGTGGCATGTAGAAATGCTGCAATAATCTTGGGATCTATTAGTATCTACATTTTAGTCACTAATTTTAGAGGACTAACTTGGTGGTCAAAAATCAACTATCAATTGGAATAAAATCCATTTGATTTCATTTTGTGAGGTAGATATCCTAAATAATCTGTCACTTAAAAAAAAGCCTAGTTTCAAATTTTGTTTTCTACATTTAAAAATGGTTTGGCCTTAAAAATTGCCCAAGAATGAACAGATTATATAATGTAATTGCTTTAGTTAATTAAGATGTGGGAGGGGGACCTGGAGGTGTAAAAGAGTTAAGGTATTGAACTTTGATAAATGTATTTGAGTAGTAATGTGAGATTTATCATGTAATGTTCTGTATATATTAATTATATTAATTCAATATGTTTAGTATTGTATTATATTCAATATATTTAGAAATTAGGCATCTTGGTGGCACTAGAAACAGCACTGGACCTGGAATCAGAAAGATCTGAATTCAAAGCCAACTTCAGATATTTTTTGGCTGTGTGACCCTGAGCAAAGGACTTAACCTCTGTATAACTATTTTCTCATCTGTAAAATGGTAATAACACCTATGTCCCATAGTTGTGAAGATAATATGAGGTGATATTTGTAAAGCACTTTGCAAGTCTTACAGTGCTATATAAATGCTTCTTCTTCTTCTTCTTCTTCTTCTTCTTCTTCTTCTTCTTCTTCTTCTTCTTCTTCTTCTTAATGGCAGATGATGACCCAGTGGATAGAGAGTTGGATCTGGAGTTTTCTCAAGTATAAAATGGGGATAATAATAGTATCTACCTTGCAAAGTTGTTGTGAGGATCAAATGAGCAAATATTTGTAAAAAGGCATTTAGCACAGTGCTTTTCACATAGTACTTGTGACAAAAATGCTTATTCCCCTTTCCCATTATTGTTATTAATTATCATTAATTCTATTCCCACATTAAGAAGCAAGATAAAATGCAGGACTGAATGAATCTGGCTTTTGCTTTTATCTTTTTCTTATACAGATGAGTTTTTGGTGATGTTAAAGTTTCACTTCAAGGTTTATAATGTGTTTTGTGCATGTTATCTTATTTGAGTCTCACAACAACCCTGTAAGTGAGGCAGTACAGATATAATTACTTTTTAAAAAGAGAATAAGCAATGGGTTGTCTTTTATTATTCAAAAAAAATTTGGTCAAAACACTAGTTATACACCTATTTGCAAGGAGAGGTGATAGTCTCTGCTTTGGTCAGATCACATCTCAAGTACTGTGTTCATTTCGGGGAGAGGAGGGCACATTTCAGGAGTGGCAATGACAGGCTGGAGTCTCTCCAGAGGAGAGTGGCCAGGATTGTGAAGAGATTGGAAACTATGGCATATGAGGAGAAGTTCAGGTAATTGAGAACATCTAGCCTAGGGAAGAGAAGGGTTAGGGCACATGCTCCCTATCTTCAAATAATAGGAAGGGCCATTCTATGAAAAAAGATGAGATAGGTTTTGCTTTACCAAGAAACAAAAGCCAGAACCACCAAGTGGAAGCTATGGGGAGAGAGATTTCATTTTTAGGGATGTTGTAGGCTAGAGGATTCCCGCATTGGGTAGGGGAGGGTGGTCGGGTTGAACCGGATGGCATTTGAGTTTCTTCCAATCTGAAGATTTTATGTTTTGTAGGGCTTAGAGCTTCACATGACTGATCTTACAGTATTAATGATGGAATTTTCTTGGTGATGAGGTGGATCGGTAGCACCATGAATTATAGTGATTTCAGATTTCTGGGTATCAAGGTTAGTGGTCTTCTGCAAGTACTATTTTTAAAAAAAATAATAAACATTTTTCTTTATAGTTTTGAGTTTCAAATTTTATCCTTCCTTCCCTCTCTCTTCTCCCTATTCCTTGAGGTGATAAGCAATCAGATATGGGTTATACATAAGTAATTATGGAAGCTATTACCATATTAGTCATTTTGTACAAGAAACTTGAATAAAAGAAAAAACTGAAAGAGTGAAAAATAGCATGCTGCAGTCTGTGTTGAATCAATATCAGTTCTTTCTTTGGAGGTGAAGAGTCTGTTTCATCATTAGTCCTTTGGGATTGTCTTGGATCATTGTATTGCCGAGAATAATTGTTATTCACAGTTCTTCATCAAAAAATATTGCTGTCTCTGTGCACAATGTTCTCTTGGTTCTGCTCACTTCACTTTACATCAGTTCATATGAGTCTTTCCAGGCCTTTCTGAAATCATCCTGCTTGTCATTTCTTATAGCACAATAATATTCCATCACCATCATACACCACAGCTTATTTAGCCATTGCCCAATTGATGGGCATTCTTTTGATTTCTAATTCTTAGCCACCACAAAAAGAGCTGCTAGAAATATTTTTATACAAATAGATGTTTGGGGGCAGCTAGGTGGCACAGTGGATAGAGCACCAGCCCTGGATTCAGGAGGACCTGAGTTCAAATCTGGCCTCAGATACTTATCACTTACTAGCTGTGTGACCCCTAGGCAAGTCACTTAACCCCAATTGCCTCACCAAACAAACAAACAAAAAACAAATAGATTTTCCCCCCTCTTTTTGGGGATGTCTTTGGGATATAAACCTAGTAGAAGTATTGCTGGATCAAAGGGTATGTTCAGTTCTATAGCCCCTGGGGCATGGTACTGTTCTTTTTAATGGTAGCTGATGTTTATATAGCTCCTACTACATGGCAGGCACTGTGCTAAGAACTTTATGAAATATTACCTCATTTTATCCTTACAACAATTCTGCAAGGTACCTGCTATCATTACCCTCATTTTATAGCTGATGAAACTGAGGTAAATAAAGGTTAAGTGACTTGATCAAAGTAACATAGTAAGTCTTTGAGGCAGAATCTGAACTCAGGTCTTTTGGACTCCAAGCTCAGCTCTCTATCTACTGTTTCACCTTGCTGCCTTGTTTTACAAGTGGACTTGGATTTCTTAATAATAATAGCGTATACATAGGACTTTAAGGTTTGTAAAGTGTTTTATATACATTGACTTATTTGAATCTCACAACAACCCTGTGAAGGAAGTAGTGCAGATATAATTATCTCCTTTCTACAGAGGAAGAAACTGAGGCTCAGAGAAATAAGTGATTTGCCCATGGTCACACACTTAGCACAGCAGGATTTGAATCTTGCTGGCTCTCCCAGGCTCTTTTCACTAGGCTACAAACTACACTGTTTTTTATGGCATTTATGATCTTCTGATCTTCCGTTAGTCTCTGATAAATTTTACCTAATAAAGACTAACATGTAAAACCCAATTGTCCAGAACTACAGTTGTTATCTTATCTTGTGATCAAGTCCTTAATTAACCAAGGCACTAATGCAAGTAGAGAGAGGAATCAGTGAGTAGATATCACATTGGCATCAGGTTTGATGACATCTGAAAGATACCAGAGGAATTATACTGTTCCCTTTTCACTTTGCTTTTAAGGAAAAGAATACATAATAGGTCCCATTCTGGCCTTTTCATGCCCATTCTATGTGTGTTCTGGGATGCTGTATCAGATTGGGCTCCCATTATCCAGACTTTTTATTATCAGTCAGTCAATAAGTATTTGTTAAGGATTACTCTGTGCCAGGACTAACATTCCATGGCAGCTCTACTGTGATCTATTGCACTTATTTCCTCTCTCCATTCTCCTCTTGCCTTTGAGAGGAAGAGTCTTTGGCATAGCTACCTGTTGATCTAGTGCTTTGCACACAGTAAAAACTTAATAGATATTTGCTGAAGGAGTTCAGAGTTAAAGTGTCCTCATGTATCTTAGTTGCATAGTAAGGGCAGGTAGGAAAGGGCTGCAAGGAAGTAGACACTGATGAGATTACAGACCAAAGAAGCCTCAAAATATTGTGACCTACTTCATGTAACATTGCTCCAAAGTTGTTTTGTCAGGGATGCACACTGGATAACCAGCAACAATCTCAGTTAGGCTTTGAGCCTCATCAGTGTTAACTGCTCTATGGAGCTGACTGTCCCCTTGTAATGTTGTTTTTATAGTTCAGGAGACAAGAGCAGCGCCTGACACGCAGTAGGCACTAAGTAAATTCTTATGACAGTTTTACTGATTGTCTCACATTTTATTTGTATAGAACTAATTAATATTGCTAAAGGAGAATACATGTATAAGTATATCCTACTTAATTTGGTTCTATGTTTAGGAAGATTTTGTTGAAGACTGAGGGTTGAAGACTGCTCTTTCAAGACCATAGAGTCTGATGGTCTATATATCATATACCAACTCTGCAAAGGTTTAAAAGTTCAAAATGTTCTGGAAACTTATAAAAAAAGGCCTTCTAATAATAGGGCAGTTAAATAAAGAGTGGAGAACTTATGTGTAAGGGTTGGGGTTCTACCTTCACCCCAATTAATGTAATCAAAAAAAGTCTAGACAGCTGGATTCAATCAGTCAATCAAGGATGTAAGCCAGGTATGGAAAAGTCCTTGATTAATTTGGAGAAGTGAAATGCTTTGATCATTGAATGACCATAGGGGACAGAAAATCTCTTGTAATTGGCTGAATCAGACACACCCCTTGTATGACAAAGGAAGCCAGTTCAAAAATTACATTTTATCAGTAGGCGAGCTGAGTGGTGGTCAAATCCTGTATTGAAACACTACTAAGAAGGTACTCTAGGGGAAGTGGGGAAGGGGAATTAGTAGTTTTCTTTTTCTTCCCTCACCTTCCACTGACAAGGTGATGATCTTGTGAACTTCAAAAAGTCAGAAGAACTGGAATTCCCATCAGCACTGGTAACAGAATCCTTAAAGGAGCAGTATCTGTTTTGGGAGCTGGAAGAAAAACTAAGGACAAGCTAGACACACTGAGAAAAGGAAGCTTCTGTCTTCAATAAAAGCACTGACTCTCAGAGTTCAGATATTTACACATAAGAGGAACTTTGTGATGATACCATGAAGAGAGAAAAGCATTTCCAGTAATCAAAAGCTGTGGTTTTATCCATGTGACCTCTAAATTTGAGCTTCTGGGAGTGCTTCTTTCAGTACTTTGTATATACAAGAGGAGAGTGTGTCCCCACTTTAGTTCTGTAACAACTGTCCTTGCTATATGCCTTTCTCAGTAAAGAGTCTTTCTAAAAGCTAATCAAATCTATGATCAATGGAAAACGCACTGGTGGGGACTTCTAAGAGATGGCACTAGAAACCCCAGCTTCTCAGGGTTAACCTGAGAACCCTGAGGAGAGTAGTAGCCAGCCACTCTCTGGGGACCTGGCTTGCCATAACAAGGATGAAGTGAGAAAGTATAACCAGAGCCAGTAGTATACATGTAATGGAATACTAAAGCATATTTGAGATAGATGAGTATGAAGTAATAGAAAAATAGAAAGCCCTCAATGAACAATGTAATGCAAGCAAAACAGTACATACTAACTACAAACATATAAAAAGGAAAGTGAATGGAAATAAATGAGGGGAAAAAAATCCTGATAAGGCTGAGTGATTAAGAAGTAATGACATTTTATGCATAGAAATTGAATTATTTAATGGTAAACAGTTGCTAAGGAAGCTTCATTAGTTGTATTTAGAGTCTCAGGGTTGGAAGGGACTCCAGAAACTAATCCAAATCCGGAATCTCTGCAAGAGGTGGAAGAAAACAGACAACTGTCTTTTTTTTTTTTTTTGACAACTGTCTTCTAAAATGCTTTCTTCCACTACTACCGGCATCCCAGAAGATCCCCAAAGCAGTCCATTTCATTCATAACTCTTTGGAAGATTTTCCTTATGTTGAACCAAAATTCATCTCCTTGTAACTATTTCCACCTATCTCTCCCACTTCCACAGAAGTTCTTTGAGAAGACCAATAGAATAAGGCTAATGCCTCTTCCTTAGGGTAGCTATTTATATATTTGAAGATTTATCTTTTTCCTAACTTTTCTCCAGACAAAGCATCCCAAGTTCATCCAACATATCACTATATCTCATACCTTTGATGTACAAGACTAAGTGATATAAGGCAGAGAAGGGCTTTGCTGTGCCATCACAAATGCTGGTAGAGATGGACGAATTGCATCCCTTTTCTTCTATCCTCATTTTCTTTTCAATAACATTCAGGAAAATTCACATGCCCATGTGCTTGTTGCCAGAGTGGGCAAAACAGAAATTGAAAAGGACAGACAGAGAGGTGAAAAGATTTGATCTTAATTATCTTTATTTGTCACTAAGTTGTAGGAAAAAGAAACACTGAGGAATGTGTGTGTGTGTGTGTGTGTGTGTGTGTGTGTGTGTGTGTGTGTGTGATCATTACAGCCTATATCTGGGATGGAGAAGTGAAAGAAAGCACTTGCCCAAACCTAGCTGGAGATTTGGGCCAGGAATCCCATGTTGAGGGGGTCAGGAAAAAGAAAAAATGACTCTTAGCTGTTGCCTGAACAGCATCTGCTGGTGGCATCTAGTCAAAGCACTGAGGCATGTGAAAATGCCAAGTCTAACAACAGCCTCGTTATACTTGGCCTGGGCTAAGCATATTTACCTTGAGTGGAGGAGGAGAAGTAGAAGTAGGAGGCAGGAAAGCCTATGTAAGAGAGAGCAGAAGAATCTTAGGTCTGAGGGAGGCTTAACAGAGCTTGTATTTTGAATTTAGGATCAGAGATTTAAAGATGGGAAGGGTTCCAGAGAGGTTAGAAGATTTTCCCAAGGTCACATCTAGGGAGCAGCTGAGCCAGGCTTCAATTCCAGATCCTTTGATTCTAAACCTGGCAGACTTTCCACTATATCATGCTGCCTTTGAAATTTTGCAGCTTTGTTTGGTGGAGTAGGCAGAAGGAGAAGACAACAGGAAACTTTCATAAGAGTTGATGGAGCACATGAAGTCATTTCATAAGAAACACAATCCTCAAAAGTGGGCAAGCTAAGAAGTCTAGAGAATAAATCCCTGAGTACTTAGGGTAGGAAGTTGTTGTGCCCTACATATATTTGGGAGGTGGCTCCATGGGTAAAAGTGTAGTTTTGAAAGAGTCACATTTTCTTTTGCATATGTTCTCTCACCTTGATTGGACTATTAGTGAACATTGCTTATACTATATGTATATTCATTTAAATTTTAATTTAACTCAATTCAACAAAATCCATACTAGCAGCTGCTACAAATATCAACTCCTCTTTCAATACACTCTACAGTTTATCTTTTAATATTTGGAGCATGTCCCATGCTCATTTCTGCTCCTTCTATCATTGGAGTTGTCTACTTATATGGTTACTAAAAACACTTGGTTTTCGGGGGCGGCTAGGTGGCACAGTGGATAAAGCACTGGCCCTGGATTCAGGAGTACCTGAGTTCAAATCTGGCCTCAGACACTTGACACTTACTAGCTGTGTGACCCTAGGCAAGTCACTTAACCCCCATTACCCCGCAAAAAAAAAAAAAGTAAAAAAAAAAATCACTTGGTTTTCAAATTGGTTATGAAAGTGAAGAATTCTTTCATAAGAGCCTGGTATATATAAAAATGACCATGGACATTTGTATGTATGACAGGTACTCACCATACTGATTAATATAGCCCGTGTGCTTGACATGATCTTAGCACTGGTGCTTGCAAGCCTCATTGTTAGAAGCAATGCCCTTCCAGAAATTGACAAAGGAGAAAATCAGATGTTTGAACACTGAAAGGTGTATATTAAGTTGGATTTTTAAAGACAGTAGTAATCACCCTAATGTGTAACTGAGTTGTGGGGGAAAACTTTTTTCAAAGCATCTAAAGATCTGTCTTGTCTATCTAACCATCTAAAGACCTGTCTTTGTCTATCTCACACAGCAAAATTTTTGGATGAATTACACATTAGGGTGACAACCCATGTGTCTCTAAAATGGCTAATTATAGTGCAATGGCAGGCCGAGTCGACCATTCAATTCTAAATTTAAAGTTCCTTATAATTTTCTTAGAACCATTTCTATCAAGCTAACATTTGTTATGATGGTTCTTATTTCAAAATTCTGATGAAAACACACTGAATTCTTCTGTGACTTAAATGACCATGGGGAAATGAATCAGAGGGCTGAAAGAGACATGAGAGCTCTTTTAGTTTATCCTGTCTTCAGGAAGAACCTTATTTAACTACTCCAGACATTGGACAATCTACTTGGTTTAAAAAATCTCTAGAAAAAGAGATTCTTGGGGCAGCTAGGTGGTGCAGTGGATAAGCACCAGCCCTGGAGTCAGGAGGACCTGAGTTCAAATCTGGCTTCAGACACTTAACACTTACTAGCTGTGTGACCCTGGGCAAGTCACTTAACCCTCATTGCCGGCCAAAAAAAAAAAAAAAAGATTCTTCAATCTTACGTGTTAATGCATTCCAATACTAATTAACTTTCATTGTTTGAAAATTATTTCTTACAGGTACCCTAGATTTACATGCTCACTTTCTCTTGTTCTGGACTTAATGGAGATTAAAAAGTACAACCACCACCCTGTTGACTACCTTCTATAATAAAATCCTTCTTAAACTGTGTCCTTATTAAGTCATCATTCTAGCTCCTATTTCTGTTTTAGTTCCACTGAACTGGGGTAAACAAAATTTATAAGATTGTCCCAGTTTGGAGAATAGCAGTATTCTCACAGTATCCCAGAGCTGGAAGAAAAGTCAGAGGCCATTTAGCATAAACTATACTTGGATAGGAATTGCCTCTATAACACATCCTGACAAGTGATCAAGCTCTGTTTGGAGTCCACTGATGTCACTTGAAAGTCACTACTTCTCAGGCCAGCCTATTTATTTTTGGGGATAGCTTTAATTGTTAGGAAGATTTTCCTTCCGTTATGCTTAAATCTGCCTCTTTTCAACATCTACCTCTTGCCCCTAATTCTGTACTCTGACCAATATGGAAAAGTTTTATCATTCTTCCACATGATTGCTCTATAAATAAATACTACTATTTTATCTCCTCTAAGCCTTTTTTTAATATCCCATGGTCCCCAGTCTTCCTGCCATCTTGATTACCCTCATTTAGATGTGTTCCAGAACAGGTCTGACCAGAACAGAGTACTATGAGATTATCATCTCCCTTGTTCTGAAGACTATATCTCTCTTAACAAAGCCTTAGATCATATTAGCCACCTAGCTGCCCCGAGAAACCTTTTTCAATCCAGAAATACTATTCCATAGAATTTCAAAGAATGAATAGGGTAGAATGTTAGTAGTAAATTTCTTATTAGTTGGGGCAGCTAGGTGGATAGAGCACCAGCCTTGGATTCAGGAATACCTGAGTTCAAATCCATCCTCAGATAATTGACACTAGCTGTGTGACCCTGTGCAAGTCACTTAACTCCAACTGCCCTCATTTTTTATGGCCATCAAATGTTCTTAGATTGGATGGGGTGAGTGAAGTCATCCCTCATGCCTAGGAAAGATGGAAGAGCCATTGGAAAGTGAATGACTATTTTGTAGTCATGAGGTAAGAGAAAAATAATCTTGAGATATGACACAATTTATGCCTGGTCAATGACTAAGAAATTGCTTCTTTCCATCCCAACATTGCCCATACAGGAATAAAGTCCAGGTTGGATATCAATGTGGTTCCTAATAGAGACAATCCAGAGGTAAAAAAGAGGAAATTTGCCTCATCTGATATTCATAAACCAATTGTATCCATTCTTCAGGACTTCAAGATAACCCTTTCCATGTTCTCTAGATGTTTCTCCCTTAAATTGTCACATTCAACTTTACATAAGTCCTACTACAATGCCTTACTGTGGAATGGAGGCTACCTTGGGCTCTCAGCCAGGGATATGCTGGTAAATGTTTACATATGCACAACACACTTTTAATTTTTATCTCCGTTATGGACATTTTCTCCATCACTTTTGTAAGTGTAGAAAAACAAAACAAAACAATAAATCAAGCGCTCATTTGTAGCGTTTGGCAGTCTCTAAATGTTCACAGTGAAAATTTAACAATTGGTTTTCAGCATGAGCTGGCTCTAGCATATCCCTGCTCTTACCTATGCCAGTGGAATACAAGCTCTGGCCAGTCCTAAAAAGTTGAACAGGTTTTGATTATGGGTTTGGTCATAATAGATTGTAGATTTGTTGCCCAATGACTAGTCTCACCAAGTCCGTAGCTACATATTTGTTTGCTTTTTGTCTCCCCCATTAGATTATAAACTCCTTGAGAGTAAGGACTGGTTTTTTGCCTTTCTTTGTATTCCCAGGCTCAACACAGTGCCTGGCACATAGCAGGCACTTAAATGTTTTATTGATTAATTGACTACTCATTTATCAATCAAGAAACATTTATTAAGTGTTTACTATTTGCTAGGTTCTGGAGATTACAAAGACAAAAATATAACAGCTCCTATGCTAAAGGAGATAGGATATAGACAGGTATATACAAATGAGATATAAGATAATTTGAAGGAAGGGAGACACTAGGACCTAGGGGAACAAGAAAGGTTTCATGAAGAAGATGTTGCCTAAAGTAAGCCTTGAAAGCAACTATTGATTCTAAAAGATGGAGGCAAAGAGGCATTCATTTCATTTCAAGCACAAGGTAACAGCAGTGTAAAGGCATGGCAATAGATTATGGAATGCTGCATAAGAAACAAGGGCAGTCGCTTTACCACAAAGTGTAGGAGGATATGAGTTTGCAAAGTAGCTTCAGCCTATCATCAAGAACTTTTAAAAGCCAAACACTGAAGTATAGATTTTATTCTAGAAGCAATAAGGAGTCATTAGAATATCCTGAGTAGGGGAATGACATAAGAAGATCCTGACATCTTGACATAAGTTCACCTTGGCAGCTTTGTGAAGGAGGGGAGAAACACTTGGAAGGGAGACAAATTAGGAAGGGAGGGGTGAGGGAGAATGAAAAGTTAAGGATATCACCAAGTTTGCAAATCTGGGTAATTGGGAGAATCAAGGGTGGTAACCTCTACAGAAACAAGGAAGTTACAAAGAGGGGTGGGTTTTGGAGGAAACACGCTAAGTTCTATTTTGGGCATGTTAAGTTTGTGATGATTATAGGACACACAGTTTTAAATGTCTAATCTGTGGTTAGCTGGTGATGCAGGAGGAGGGAGACTAGGAATAAAGAGCTAAAGGTCAGTTGCATAGACTTGGTAATTGAATCCATAAGAACTGATGAGATCATTGAGTGAGAGTATATATAGATAAAAGGAGGGCCAGGACAGATAATTGGGCAGACACCCACCATAAGAAGATCTGATATGGAGAATGATCCAGCAAAGATTGGATAAAGAATGATGAATTTTTCAGGAATATGAACTCTTGAAGTTTACCTACATACTTATAGAGGAGTCATCAGAATATTTAATATTTATATGAGGCATTAAGATTTGCAAATTGCTTTATATAAATTTTTTTCCTGATGGCAATCCTGTGAGGTAGGTGTTAGTCCATTTTACAAATGAGAAAACTGGAACTGAAGTTAAATGACTTGCTTAGCTTCATATAACTAGTGTCTAAGGTAGTGTTTGAAACTCTGGACTTCTTGACTCCATGTTTGGCTATCTATTCAGTGCAATATACTGCTTCCAGAAGCTCTGGGTTGGTGGGAGGACACACTTCACAAAATTACAGATCCTTTGAATATTGAATAAGTCAGATCTGAACTGATGGTACCATCTAGTTTCAGCCTACAGAGTGCTCTCAGTGTCAATTGCACTCTCTTCTCAAGCCCAGTGTAGATTAACATTTCAGAGAGCCAGCCAGCCAGCCAGCCTCTCTGTCCCTGGCTAGCTCTTCATGTTCCCTCCAGAGTAAAGTGCTAAAAGATCATGTATGGTATAGGAACAAAAGCTCAAAGAGGTTTTATTGGAGTGATAAATAGCAACTTCCCAAGACAAGCAGGGTATTTGCCTCTCTTGGATCTCTCTAATTGCTCTACAAAGCCATCAGATCCTTCCCAGTGGCTCTGACAACTTTCCTGGGAATCAGTCTTGCTGATTTAGCAACAACAATTTCATGCAAACCAGGCAATTCCAGAGAATTCACAGAAGAGCTCATGTGTGGTATAAATGGGGTCATTGGGTGTGTGTGTGTGGAGGAGGAGGGGAAATGTGATTTTTGACGGTCTGCACTTCCCTACCAGGATTCTCTGAGCAAGAAACCAGTCTCAGTGGAAGATGTACTGATAATAACAGGTTGAATAAAGTGCTTTGTAAAGTGCAACATGCTACATGAAAATATGAGCTGTTATCTCTGAAGTCAAGTTCTGAAGTACTTCCAAATTCAACCCACTTTTCTGACTTAATTACCAATTGGAATGGAATTGGGGAGGTTCTTACACTGTACTAGCTGTAAGAGCTCTATCTTAGAACTGACTTGGTGACTGTGGGCTAACCAATTAACTTATCCAAGCCTCATTTTCTTCTATCCATTAAATGAGGACAATAATACCAATACTACTTAATTCACAGGTTACTAAGTCTTTCCAAACAAAAGAGATTTAGGTATTCAGCATTTTACCAACTACCAAAAAAAAGGATGATGTCCCAGGAAGACATCCTAATGTAATTATGGGATAGGCATGAGTACACATGTGTGTTTGTTAGGGTGGTTTTCATCAAATGAAGGGTTAGGTGTAGTATGTCTTCAATGAGTAACTTCAAAGGGTTTTATTGGCTAGATAAAGGAAATTGGAACACATGAAACTCCTAGTAATAGAAGGTGGATTTTGTTAGTAATGCTTATCTTTGGCATCTATGTCCCTTTATTTCCATCTCTCTGCCATTGGTGTGTTTTGCAACAGTTTAATTTAACATGTGCCCACATCTTCATTGACTGGTTGCTTTCATATGTGGAGACTTTCTAAAATGACACCAAGGTGATGAAATAAAGTACAGTGAAAATACAGTATACAAATACTAACATGGTATAATGGAAAAACACTGTTTTAGAATCAGAATGCCTGGGCTTGAATTCCAGTATTATCATTTATTTTTGGATGAGAACAGTGATTTTATCAGTTCAGAGGTCTTGAGGAGCTTTCTCTGCCACTGGGGATCTTCTTGCATCTTCATTGCTACTTACATAGCTGCCTCCAACACTGGAGGGGTGAAGTGATTGGCCAGGGGCAGTTCTGCCACTTGTAAAAATTACACAATAAATCTATTTCTTCACAAGATCATCATTTAATTTTTCTTTTCTTTTTTCATTTTTTGTCATATCTTAAATGCCTGAGTTAACCATACATATCCTGGATCTGACTTTTATCAGATCACCATGGACAAGTACATGGGCTTCTATCTTCTAATCTATAAAATGAGGAAGTTGGACTAAAAGATTGCTAGAGTTTTTTCCAATTCTAAAAATGTTTGACTCTATGGACAATACTTTTCATAATGGTGATAAGCATCATAAATGAAGTAGATACTTAATGTACTATAAAGATTACTTAATGTACTATAAAGAGTACTTGACTCAAGTCAGGACTTAGATACAGATTTTTAGTATGTATGTATGACCATGGTAAGTCACGATCTCTCTAAACCTTAGTTTCCTCTTCTGCAAAAATGGATAATAATACCCATAATTTATCTCAAAGAGTTATTGTCAGGATCAAATGAGTTAATGCCCATTTGGTACTTTGCGAACATTAAATTATACATGTATATGTCATTTATTATATTGTTTCCATTTTACAAATGGGACTATTGAACCACAGAGCTCTCCCAGAGTAGGTCAGTCACACTAATACATAAAAGTTTGAATACTTTTCTGTGCTAAAGGACAACTCATACATTTGTCTTATGCATTAAACATCATGTATTTGGCAGAACTAAGATATGGTTCCTCCTGTTTGACCTTAGCTAGGGTGTTTCCCCATAAAAGGCTTAAGCTAATTTGAAATGTGTCCAATGTAACCCATAGATGGAATAGATGGAACAGGGTAGCAATTTGAAACCTGCAAGAAGAGTAGAAATGATAATGAGGAACTTGATAGAGTTGCCCCTAAAGAACACAATTCTTTTTGCCAGTTGATTCCACAGACAGGTCATGGTTTGGCATAGTGAATTTCACTTTAGGGAGACATTTATTAAGCACCTACTACAAGCACAGTGTTATGTGGTTACAAAGACAAAAACCGAACAAACAGTTTTGCCCTCAAAGAGCTAACATTCCATTAAGTCAAACCATCACTCTGGTAATCTATGAACCAGAGATGATGGACTAAAATATCAAATATTTGAGGGAATACAATTTTCTATCTCTTCCATGTAGATTTTATTTACTGGTTCAAATAGAACACAGTCTCAGTAGATCAGTGGTACAGGAGAGGTTGAATAATCTTTGTCTAAAAGGGGGTGGGGTTGCAGCACAAGGAGGATTCTGCAAAATTTCCAATAGGATACATAACGTGAATTCTTCCAGCTTTAAATCTTCAGTGTCACCAGTCTAAAACATGGTGTTCTCAAGTCTGGGCATCAGATTGGGAATGTAGACTTCATCTCATTTGAATACAGCAAGATTACATTCACTGGTAAGTCAAAATTTGTAGATGCTTTTTAAAGTTAAATTTGGGGCCCTACCAAAGACAGAAGTATGAAGAAGTATGAGCTGTCCTGGCCACATATATTTCCAACTTGTGCCCTTCTTTACTACTGTACTCCTTGTCCCTACCCACTCTTCCCACGGATGGTGTATTTCTGGGAGAGTGGGCTCCAGGCTTATGGGTGAAATGTTTTGTGGCTTCTGTTCTTATTTGCTTTGAGGTTAACAACAATAAAAGTATGACCAGAACCTGGTATCCCATACATACCTTGGGATCACATAGAAAAAAACCCCCAAAACTTAAGGGTTCTCTTTCCTTCCACAACCTGCTTAAGGCTACTCTCAGTCCACAGGCATTTATTACATGATTAGTAATGGGCATCGATCCAAAGGTATATATGAAGGTATATACCCGAAGGCATATATATGGATATATTAAATATCTAGCTCCCTCCCCGCCCCCCTTTCCCCCCCTCCCCAGAATAATAGAGAACCACAGTGACAATGGCCAACCCTACATCCTCCCGCCCCATTCCTTCTTTGGTCAGGTCTAATCACCACCGCAGTCATCCTTGTAGGGTCAAACTAATCACTGCTGACATCACCCCGCCACTTCCTTTTGTAAATTCCAACAAAGCTATGTGTTTCCTGTCTTATAGGACACCCCAGGGAGAAAGACACTGGCCTCTTTGGTGTCTAAATTTAGGTAGGCTTCAAAGGGGGGGTTGTGGTGAATAAAAGGTGAAATTTGAAAACAATTCAAAGAAAAATAAACCCTTCTGGGCTATGGTGGGAGTGGTTCAGGAGACACCCACTTTTGGCAGCAGGGGGTAAGGACTTGTGACAACCTGGTTTGCCAGGGGTATGGGAGCCTTTCTGATCTACAGAATGGGGACCTACTTTAGGGGTGTTCCTGCTTCACTTGGGGGATTCTAGGAGGGAGGTGCCTTAATGTGTTCTTCTCCCAAATAACTCCTCCCGGTGAAAGGCAGAAGGGGCGGCGGCGAAGGCAAAGCTCACAGCCCATTTTCCTGACTTACCCCGAAAGAGGGTGGGAAAGCGCGGGAGGGAAAGAGAGAGTGCGCGCGCCAGACCCGGCCTGGGCCTAGTTCGCGCGCTACCTCCACTCCCCGCTTTTCTCCCCTCCCCCCGTTCCGCCTTCCCAGTCCACTGTAATCATCACAGGCCCAGCCTCGGGCGACCTGTTGTCAGGGAGCGTCACGTGACGCAGCCGCTCGGAGAAGCATTCCCTCCCACCCCTCCCACCCCTCCGCCTCCTGTTGAGCCCGCGGGGCGGGTTCCGTCACGTAATCCGGCGTGGTCCCCGCCCCGCTGTTCTCCGGCAGCTCCAGGGGGGGGAGACGGGAGAGGAAAGGGAAGGGAAAGAGAAGGGAAGGGGGAGGAGGAGGAGGGAAGGAGGGGGGAGGGGCGGTGCCGGAGTCACGTGATCCGGGGGCAGCCCGGAAAGCTCCGAGGAGGAGCCTGGCGCCGCCATTTTCCTGCAGCTGCCTGTCCCTCTCGCCCTGCCCGGCTCCAGCTGACCAGAGAGGGGGTGGGCTGAGCTGAGGCGGGGGCAGGGGAGTGCCCCGGACCGTGTCCGACCCCGCGGGTGACAGCCGCCCGTTCACTCGGGGCTCGCGGTGGCCGCGCCGGGCCCTGAGCCCCGCCCCAGGCCAGGAGGCGGGGAGGGAGCCAGTGGGGGGTGGGCAGGCAGGCCGGGGGTGCGGCGGCGGCGGCGGTGGGGGGGGGTCCCCCGGCGCTTGGGGGTCCCAGTCCCCGCCGGCTGCGGAGCGGGAGGGGCGGCGGAGGAGGCAGCGCCGCCGAGATGTCGGGACAGAGCCTGACCGACCGGATCACCGCCGCCCAGCACAGTGTCACCGGCTCAGCCGTCTCCAAGACAGTATGCAAGGCCACGACCCACGAGATCATGGGGCCCAAGAAAAAGCACCTGGACTGTGAGTGAAGCCGGGAGTGGGCCCCCCCTCAGCCTCCTGTCCCCGGCCCCCGCCATCCTCTCCAGCCTACCTGCCCGCCTCCCCCGCCTCGGCTCCCTTTGGCCCCGCTCAGCGCACCTGCCTCCTGGGCTTTGCCTTCCCACCCTGGGACCGGCCTCTGACAAGTCACTCCCCCCTTGCCCTTGTGCCTCTGAGACCCTTCCTCCCCTGCTGGCTCCACGCCACCTACCCCCTCCCGTACAGACCCCTGTGCACGGCCCATCCTCTGGTCTCCCCCTATCTCGCAGTCCTCCTTTTCTATCTCTGCTGCCTTCTGCCCTCCCACCCTACCCCGCCCTGTTACCTTGTTACTCTCCCCTCTCCCAGTTCTCTTGGCCCGTCACATCTAATCATCTTGTTGTTTTTGCACCCCCCTCCCCCCTTCCCGTTAACTTGCTTCATTTTTCCATACACACTAAGATTTGGGGGCCAGTCCCTGGCTCCTTTGCACCCTCATCTTACCCCCCAAAGTAAAAAGTGAACTTAAACTCCCCTGACCCAAAATATATCCTATAACCTTCCTCCGTCCGCTTCTCCTTCCTTTCAGTGGTATATTTTCACTCTTTATATTCCTCCACTCTCAAAAACCCTTGTCTTTTTTTTCCCCCTGCCACAGTATCTTAGACTCCTTTTATCTTCTTTTCTAACATACCCGACTTTATTACAGATTATCTTCTTTGTTTAGGAGTGTAAAAGTAGGGGAAGCAGGGTTGGGCTTTAAGGAGGTAGATAGGGGTGGTGATGGTGGTGGTGGTGTCATTCTTAACGAAAACTGATCCTGTTGTAGAAGTTCATCCATATGTTTGCTGGGATGAGTTTGATATCAGGCTGTCTTTGACTTCCATCAAACTAGATTCTGTAAAATGGGATCAGTAACCCTGCTGGATTGCTGGTACTCATAACCCCGGTATTTTGGATTTAGAAGGGAGGTTGTGTGAAAATAATTGAATTCAGAGTTGGTAAATATATTTAACTTGCAGTTTCTAGTGCTAAACATCTTAGAAACTTTTCATGTTTGATATAGTTATATAGTTAATATAATTATTTTGCTTAATTTCAGATTGTTGAGTTATAAGGAAATACTGTATATTTGGATGAACGACTAATTACTTGGCTTGATATTACTATGTTTCTGGGCTTTCTAAAAAAAAGGTACCAAAAAAGCCCCTTTCCCTATTTTTCAGATATGGAAACCAGCAGTATTGTTATTTTTATTCCCTTTGGATTATTCAGACTTTGACTCAAAAGAGCTTTGAAAAGAAGCTTTCCAATGGAGAAATGTATAAGTTCTTTTTTTTTCTGGGTTGAATGGACTCTGCATTATTTTTTTTTACACGAGGTTTGTGTACTGTTGTATAGTTATCTGTACTTAAAGGGTATTATGTTTAGGTACTTTCATCAGATTTAAAACTTCCCTTATGCCATGAAGCAAGAGTGAGCATGTTTATAGAAAGACAGGAATTAAATGTCAAGACTGCAGTTTTGGTTTTTGACTGGCCCAAACCTTTCAAGGTGTTGTCATCTTTTTATTTGTTTTTGAATGGGTATTCCTGTAACTTATTTAAAGATAATAACAAAGTGCTACAAGAGCAGAATGTTAGAACAGTCAAACCTATGTTATATATTTTCCTCACTTTAGTAAAATTTTAATCCTGAATTTGTTTATTCGGTCACCCATTATATTTGTAGTATAATAGTGGCTCCTTTCATGTGCTGTTTTATCAGTTGATGTATATAGAGGGAATGAAATTCATTTTAATGTTGGTCTAAACATAATTTTGCAGGCAAATCTGGGGGGGGGGGCTAATTGCCAATTTTTAGAAAAGCATACAGTTTTTGGAGATTATTTGAAGTCTTGAATTATTCAGGTCTCTCTTCACCTCTGTTAATTTGGATACTTCAAAGTTGATCTATTAGGATTTACCCTAACACTTAGGTTTTCAGTGTTTGGTTTGGGAGATTTTCATGGGGAATGGGCTATTTGTGATTAACCGGAAATATTCTTACCAACTCTCCCTAAGCCCAGTGTGTAGTATTTTAGCAGAAATAGATTAGTTTAAAACCTTTTAAGAGAGTTGCTATTGTGGCAGTTTTTCAAAGCATTGTTCTTATGGACCACCAATAGAGAATTTTATTAAGGTGATGCTTGCTGATCCCTTTGAGATTTTATGAACAGCCTTTTTCCTTGTGTAGTAACAGCTACTGCAGATACTAATTGGAATTTGATTTTTTAGAAAATACTGTTTGATCTTAGTTCATATTCAGCAATTTTACTTCCATGTTTAGAAGTACCTGCCCTTTTGGAATTATTTAATCTCTTGATTTCCTGTTGTCTCTAGTTTAGCTAAAGTGTTTGACTTGCTTGTATTTATTAGTTTTCATGTTTGATTTTTAATATGGTAGCGATAGCTTTTTCTTTAGTTTTTTTAAAAGCCTATAACTGTCAAGTGTGTTTTTAAGCTTTTTTTTTTTATTCAGAGGAGTTCAGATTCAGTTGTTTGGCTACCTGGTTTTCATTGGATCAGTGAGGACTTTAATGAATACAAAAAGTTATCTCAGACTCCACAGGGTTTATCTTTTTTCTGTGAAACTTTAAGCTCGAATTTAGAGATTTATATATATTTTTAAAGGGAATTTCTGTTTCAAGACCTTAGTGAGAATTAAGGTTCTTGTGGAATTCTGTGTAACTTTATACAAAAAAGTGAAATTGTATTGCCTTGAAATACCAAGAATTTATGTTTAGAACACAATTATTTTTCCCTTATTTCCATAAAGCCTCTAAATGCAAGAGCAATCTCAGTCTATTTCTGCCTGAGACAAAATATAGTATAGGGAATATTGATGAGAATTACTGAATTATGGTTTAGTTCATATTATTAAGGCTAATCATTTACTAGTTTATGACCTTATCTTTGCTTACAGGTGTTAGCATATGATTAGTGTTGAGCTAAATTTGTTAGCCTAGTATTAAATTGAAAAAATGGTAAAACTTCTAACATTTAAACATAATTTGATTTGTGGTAATCAAAGTAAAATTTTCTTACCTAAGAGATTTGATAGAAGGGTATAGACCTATAATTTGTGAAGTTACTAATTGTTCTGTTGGCTCTCCCTATTCTTTCCTTTTTTAGTTTGTTAGATTCTTTTTTTTTTTTGGGGGGGGGTGAGGCAGTTGGGGTTAAGTGATTTGCCCAGAGTCACACAGCTAGTAAGTGTCAAGTGTCTGAGGTCATATTTGAACTCAGGTCCTCCTGAATCCAGGGCTGGTGCTCTATCCACTGTGCCACCTAGCTGCCCCAGTTTGTTAGATTCTTTGCTGCTAAAACCACAGATCTGTCCTCTTTGTATTGATACTTCTACATTAAGTACTGGATATTGGATATACTGATACATCCACATGCTTTTTTTATTCCACTTGCATTCTGTTAAATCTTTCTTTCCTTTTTTTTTTTTTTTTTGGTAAGGCAATTGGGGTTAAGTGACTTGCCCAGGGTCACACAGCTAGTTAGTGTCAAGTGTCTGAGGTCAAATTTGAACTCGGGTTCTCCTGAATCCAGGGCCAATGCTCTATCCACTGCACCACCTAGCTGCCCCTTTTAAGACTTTCTATAATTTTTTTTGTCCTTTTCTTTGACATTTTGTTGGTAATATCTATGTTAGGTTTTTAAAAACATAATTTGTATTATTGGCCTTTGTTTGCATTTCTTTTTCCCTAATTTAAGGATACCTTATCTTCATGGCCATTATTTTGTTAGATGTTTTAAAATCTATCAGAAAGTATTGTGTGTGATTCTGTAGTAAATACTGTAACACTGGTCCCAGGACAAAAGGAATTTAAGTTGAATAGGGGAGAGCTAGAAAACATATAGATATTCACAAATGTCCATTTTTAAAACTTGTTAGGAATTTTTTGGGGAGTTAGTGATAAAGAAATCATAGGAGAGATATGATTTTAAACAAGTATTTGGTAAATCAACTCATTGCCAGAAAATGTGATAAAATGCAAAATCAGTGCCAAGAAGTTACTTGTTTCAGAAAAGACTTTTTAAGAAAGGTTTTACTTGTAAAAGACAGGACTACTCAAGTAAGACTTTAGGTAGTTGTTTTACTTTGTTCAAGAGACCCCTCTTGGAGTTTGGATATTCTGTAGATGTTTGTAATGATGTAAAAACAACACATATCAATAAAACAAAAAAAAATGTTAGGAATGAGTAGTAGTCAGCCTGGGTTTACTGATCACAGATAACATTAATGTGTAGATACCTATTTCCTAGAAAGCCTAACCATAGAGATATTTTATTTAATTCAGTCTATCATTTCTTAGCTTTACATCTAATATATTTAACATTCCTAAATTTTTAAGATTGTATTATGTCACTAGGATGGGAAACATTTGCCAGAGGCCCTTCTCTATGAAAGAGCCTTTCTGCTTTTGGAAATCCCTTTGGTAGGATTTGGGGTCCCTTACTACATGGTTCTGGAGAGGGCATTCTAGCCATTTTAGTTGATGAGCTTTTTAAATCATCTCTTTCCATTATGTTCCAGGATGTGAAGTACTTCATAGTTTTTTTTTGTTTCTTTCCCGGGCATTGAGGGTTAAGTACTTGCCCCAGGGCACATAGCTAGTAAGTGTAAGTGCCTGAGGCCAAATTTGAACTCAGGTCCTCCTGAATCCAGGGCTGGTGCTTTTATCCATTGTGCCACCTAACTGCCCCAGCTTCATAGCTTTTTTTTAAAAATTTTTTTAAAATTGAAGCAATTGGGGTTAAGTGACTTGCCCAGGGTCACACAGCTAGTAAGTGTCAAGTGTCTGAGGCCGGATTTAAACTCAGGTCCTCCTGAATCCAGGGCCGGTGCTTTATCCACTGTGCCACCTAGCTGCCCCCAGCTTCATAGCTTTTTAAAATGAAAATGACTTGCTGGCAAGTCCTCAGTGTTAAAAGTTATGTCAGAAAGTATCTGAAATGTAAATGTTATGATTTAATTCAGCAAGGACTTATTAAATGCTTACTATATGTAAAACATTGAGAATACAGAGGTGAAAAAAGCAGTCCCTACTCTTACGAAGTTTATATCGAGGTTAAGTTGTATTCTTGAATAACTAAGGACAAGGGAGAATGTGTTAAATGTAAAGGAGACCTACAAAGGAAATTGGAGGAATGGGAAATCACTTTCAGCTTGAGGAATGAGGAAGGCTTTATGAACATGTTAGCAACACAGCTGAACTTGGAAGGAATGGTTTTTAGTAGACAACAGCAGTGTAATGAAGACTTGGATTCCCAAGACCTAAGTGGGAGACCTATGTGGCTACACTGCTGAAAATATTGGTGGGTCATCTAAGAGCCACACTAAGACTTGGAGAGATCAAGAAGGACAGACCTCCTGTAATTGAGGTCAGGTCCACCCTGTATGAAGACATGAAGAATGAATATTATGTTTGGAGAAGAGCAAGTTGCTCTTTTGGCAAGAATATGAATGGGAGATGGGGGTATGGGATAAGGCATTGTGATATCAGTCTAGAAAGATAGATTGGAGTCTGGTGGTGAATATTAAATGCCCAACGAAGGAGGTTATTTTATTCCATGGGTAGTGGGAGCACTAAAGGTTTTTAATAGATAAATGATCTGCTCTGTTATAGGAAAATGAACACTGAATTTGGAGTCAAGGACAAGAGTTAAAGTCTAGTTTAGTGCCCTTCATCAAATAAGTCCCTTAAACTTGGCTTTAATTTGTCATAGGTAAAATGAGAGGGCTGGACTAGATGATCCCTACAGATACCTTCCTGTTCTAAATACTATGATCTTTTGAATCTTCACAGTAATGGTAACTGAGCACGTCAGATTGGGTGTATTAGGAACCTTGCCCATACTTTTGTGTAGTCTGGAAGATTATATTTAGTCTGTTAACAGTAGTAACAGGTGAGAGGTGATAGAGCCATGAGTTATTGGGGTTGCATTGAGAATGAAAAGGAGGAATTGATTGAGGAAGAGACAGAGATAGAATCAGCTCTTGTTATGTGGAAGCAATAGGACTTTGATATGTTTCTAAATACCAAGAAAAAAGTTGCCAAAATGAGGTTGGAGCCAATCAGCCTTGGTTTTTTAATTGTTTAAAAAAAATGTTCTATTTGTACAAATGCATTTTGAAATGTATGTTTTAAGTCTTTAATGGACCTATACTTGATATATGTTAATAATTTGTTATCTCAATAAATGGTAAAATAGATTTCAGATTTAATTTTCATAACAAATTTTTCCATCCTATGTTTGCTTTTATAGAAGTATGAGTACTGATTAGAAAGTTTTCGGACATACTTCTTACCTTCCAATAAAGTCTTATTCTGCATCATTGTGGTGTGAAACTGTTTGAGTTCTTAAAAGCCTAAGGGTCTATTTTGAAAAATATTACCTACTTTTTGTTTTCATATCATCTTAATTTTTTAATATTCCTTTCCCCTTCTCTATCCAGCCAGCCATGCCTTGTAAAAAGAACAAAAAAGAGGGTAAAAAAACAATTTTCAGCAAAACCAATCATATTCACTGAGTCTGACAATCATATTGAGCATTACAGAACTATAATACCCCACCCTAGACCCCTACTTCTGCAAAGATCAAGGGGACTTATTCTCAATTCTTCTTCAGGGTCTGACAAACTATTAGATTGGTGAAGCTTCACATCTATGCATGTAACACCATTTTTGTATTTGTCCTCAGAGCCTAGGCAAGTTCAGAGAAGCTTATTGCCAGAAGGTTGGCCACCAGGTGGTAGTTTATTTTTGGCTGTAGCACCATCTATTAAGGAGTTGTGGAGGGAGTACCCAGACTAGTGAAATAACAGATTAAAAACAAAATTGTTTTAGTCTGAAAAAGTGGGGGGTAAAAGGTGAAGAATGAAATATTTACTGAAACTTGTTTCACCTGTCTCCCCTCCCCCCCAAATTTGAACTGTAACATTGTCCTCATGTTAAACATTGGTTTAGATTTTTTTTTTTTTAAACCTGGGGTTAAGATATCAGCTAAGTGTCCCACTGGAGATGCGAAGTCCTGAGTTCAAATATGATCCCTCAGGAAATGACTTACCACTGTTTGCCTTAATTTCTTCATCTGTAAAATGTAAATAATAATAGCACCTACTGCCAGAGCTATCATAAGGACAAAGTGAGATAGTTTGTAGAGTATTTTGTAAACATTAGAGTACTATATAAATGCTACTCTTCTTGTCCTTAATCTCTTATTTCAGGAGGGTCTTAGAAAGTGGATGGGAAAAAATGCATCTGTATTTTCCCTAGCCTCTAACTGAAATTTAGTCTTTTCATCAGTTATTTGAAAACATTCTGAGAAGGGGTCCATAACACACAAATGGTTAAGAACTACTTTAGATCAAGGATGTCTTAAAGTTGTTCACCCTCCCCCCCCCCACCCCACCATGATGAGAAATTCTGTGTAGAGGCTGCATGAATTTAATTATATAGTTACATTCATTTCCAATTATTAATTGCTACAAACCTTAGTAGAGTGTTAGAGATACCTGATGGCAGTCAGTTACACAATGGTAGTGTTAGGCAGGTTATTATTATTATTATTATTATTTTTTAAATTTTTTGGTGAGGCAATTGGAGTTAAGTGACTTGCCTAGGGTCACACAGCTAGTAAGTGATAAGTGTCTGAGGCTGGATTTGAACTCAGGTCCTCTTGAATCCAGGGCCGGTGTTCTATCCACTGCACCAGCTAGCTGCCCCTAGGCAGGTTATTAGACCCTAAAGGCTGCATGCAGTTGAGGATCAAGAATTTGTCTTTTAAAAAATGATTGGTATAAATAATTTGCTAGTCTACTTAAGAGTTTATTTTTATAATAATTTTATATTGAAGAAAATAATAACTCATAGAAACTAATCATTTTCAGATTGGTAGTTTCTTGAGTTTACTTTTTCAAACACTCATGAGAAAATAGACTTAGAGGTCAAAGCTTGACACTGAATTGTCAGATTTGAAAAGCAAAGGGAAGGTCCCCTCTGCTTCCCATTTCTAACCTTTAGTGACTAAAATAATACTTCTCTTACTACTTGATACCATATATCTCAGCATGTATTAAGGTAAACTGCTTGATGATTTGCCCCAGTTTGCTGAAATTTGGGAATTTGCTTGAGGTTTTAAAATGCTAATCACATACAGATTTTTCCAAGTTTTGGAGAACTTTGAATTCCTCTTTCTTTTTCCCTTTCCCTTCCTCTGCCACCCCCAATACTTTGGGCTAAATGAACTAGCTTGCTGTAAAGAACAATGTTAATGAAGGGTTTTTGTGAAACTGCTTGTTTATTTAGTGAAGATTAACCATTTGAATAGTGTATCAGATATTCCAGTACCAAGGATTGGGTAGAGCAAGGCTTGGGAGAATTTAAAGAAGTAGATAATATTAAGTCAATATGTTTTTAGACTGGATCAGTTATGCATAGTATTTTAAGTTTATGATATAAAAAGCAAGGGGTTTTGATCTGTTTTGTGTCATGGATCCCTTTGCCATCTGATAAAAGCCTATGGACCCCTTCTCAGACTAATGTTTTTAAATGCACAAAATAAAATACAAAGAATTAAAAAAGTAACCAGTTCTATTGAAGTACAGTTATAAAAATATTTTTTTAAAAAACATTCACATGCCCGTTAAGAATCTTTGGTATGAAGCATAGATTCCAACAGATGGTTAGCTTTGTCTAAGATAGTTCATCACTTGGCCAGAGGTATAATACTGGCATTTTGCTCTGCATTACAGAATTTAGTAGCATTTCCTTTTTTTAAAAATTGTTTTCAATTTTATTTTTCTTAATTACAGGTAAACAAAAAGTTTTCATAGTAGTCTTTTTAAAATTTTGAGTTCCATATTTTCTCCCTCCCCCCTCCTTGAAAAGGCAGGCAATTTGATATAGATTATACATGTAAAGTAATACAAAACATTTCCATATTAGCCATGTAGCAAAAGAAAACTCAGACCATAAAAATAATAGTAAGGTTTTTAAAAGTGTGTTTCAATCTGTATTCAGATACCATCCGTTCTTTCTCTGGAGGTGTGGATAGCATTTTTCATCATAAGTCCTTTGGAATTGTTTTGGATCATTGTATTGCTGAGAATAAGTCATTCACAGTTAATTTATAGTATTGCTGTTACTATGTACAGTGTTGTTCTATTTCTGTTCATTTCACTTTGCATCAGTTCATGTAAGTTTTCCCAGATTTTTCTGAAAGCATACTGCTCATCATTTTTTATGGCACAGTGGTATTCCATCACAATCATATATCACAACTTGATCAGCCATTCCCTAATTGATAGGCATCCTCTCAATTTCTAATTCTTTGCCACCACAAAAAGAGCTGCTATAAATATTTTTGTATATATATATCTTTTTCCTTTTTCTTTGATATCCTTGGGGTACATTCCAAGTATTATTTTTTCTGGGTCAAAGGATAGGCATAGTTTTATAACCTTTTGGACATAGTTCCAATTTGTTTTCTAGAATGGTTGGATCAGTTCATAACTCCACCAATAGTGCATTAGTACTCCTATTTTCCCATACCCCTCCAACATTTGTCATTTTCCTTTTCTGTCATATTAGCCAATCTCATAGGTATGAAGTAAGTGGTACCTCAGAATTGTTTTAATATACATTTCTCTAATCAGTAGTGAGTTAGAGCATTTTTTCATATGACTATAGATAATTTTGATTTCTTCTGAAAACTGCGAGTTCATATCCTTATTTATCAATTGGGTAATGACTTGTAGTCTTATAAATTTGACTCAGTTTTCTATGTATTTGAGGAATGAGGCCTTTATCAGAGAAACTTGCTATAAAATATTTTCCCTCAGTTTGTAGATTCCCTTCTAATCTTGGCTGCATTGGTTTTGTTTGTGCAATACCTTTTTAACTTGATGTAATAAAAATTACCCATTTTATATTCTGTAATGCTCTCTGTCTCTTGTTGGTTTTAAATTCTTCCCTTATCTATACATCTGTCAGGTAAAATATTCTGTGCTTCCCCAATTTGCTTATTCTATCACCCTTTATGTCTAAATCATGTATCCATACATGGTAGCATTAAAAAATTCCCTAATTGGAGCAATTGAAAAGTCATGAATAAAAATGTAGACTTATTTTTTAAAATAATATTTTATTTTTTCCCAATTACATGTAAAAACAATTTTAAACTTTTAAAAAAAGTTTTGAATTCCAAATTATACCCCTCTCTCTCTGTTCTCCCTGAAATGGCAAGCAATCTAATATCGTTTTTATGTGTGCAATCATGTAAAATATTTCCACATAAATAATTGTGTGCAAGAAGACTAGAACAAAACAAAAAAGAAAGTGAAAAATAATATTCTTCAGTCTATATTCAGAGAACATCAGTTCTTTCTCCTGAGGTGGGTAGCATTTTTCATCATTAGTCATTTGGGATTGTCTTGGAGCATTGTGTTGCTGAGGATAGCTAATTCATTCATAGTACTTCATGGTACAGTATTGCTGTTACTATTCTCCTGATTCTGCTCACTTCACTTTGTCTCAGTTCATGTACGAAATTTAGACATTTTCAGTTTCCCACTTAGAGCAAAAAGAAATAGAAATGGTACTTAAATCAATAGATTATCTTAAAGAACTTTGAGTCTTCCTTAGTAACAGTCCTGTACTTAGTATTTTATAACTGAGAATCTTGTTGGTCTCTGGTTGTAAAAAGAGTCATTTACATTCCAGAAAGATAGCTTGTCTACCTTCCCCCCACATTCCCCCCCCCCCCAATTAAATCTTATCTACCTTTGTGGCATGAAAGACAAATTATTTTTCTGAAATAATATTATTCTTTGTAGAGTGACAAGGATGATGATTGAGCAAAGTAAGAATGCAGGCACTTAGCTTTGTTCTTTTGAGGCTGATTCAGTTTTGATCTAGAGTTGACCCTATTGCTTTAGACATGTTGGGTAGATTTGGTCAAGAAGGCTTCTCTTCCATATATTGATTTTGCAGTGTATTCATCATTCTTGAGTTATCCTTGTTCTGGATAACTGAGAAGATGCTTGATTCTGGGCTTCATGTTTAGTTTGGAGGAATCTGGAAGACTAGAATCAAGAAGAGAGTCTTGTTTGGAGAGGAGGATATAGTTTTCCTAACTAGAAGATAGTTAGATGACATTGAGAAATAGGTTGGGAGAGCTTTAAAGCCTTTGGAAAGTAGTTTGCACTTGTTCTGGTGGTAAACTGAGAGCCATTAGAGGACTCGGGAGTGATTTAACATGGTTAGAATGGTATACTTGATGAGCTTGAACTGGAGTGTGTGCTTTGTAACTTGGAAGGAACAGAAACTGGAAATAGAAAAGCTGTAATGTATGTGGGTTTCTTAGAATATTCTTTGCAAGGACCTACATCAGTTGGTACCCTACTTCCAACGGTTCATATTACTTTTTGGTTTTTGGTTGTTTCCAACTCTTTGTTGACCCCATTTGAAGTTTTCTTGGCAAAGATACTGGAGTAGTTTGCTCTTTCCTTCTCTAGCTCATTTTACAGATGAGGAAACTGAATCAAATAGGGTTGTGACTTCCTCAGGGTCACATAGCTATTAAATGTCTGAAGCCAGATCTGAATTCAGGTTTTCCTGACTCTTGGCCTGGTGCTCTATCCACTGTGCCACCTAGCTGCCCCAGAAAGGCATTAGGAAGAATTTACTTTAGGGATTGTAGTGTTAGCAAGGATGCCATGGCATGTATTCTCTCTTTTTTTTTTTTTTTTAGTGAGGCAATTGGGGTTAAGTGACTTGCCCAGGGTCACACAGCTAGTAAGTGTTAAGTGTCTGAGGCCAGATTTGAACTCAGGTACTCCTGACTCCAGGGCCAGTGTTCTATCCACTGTGCCATCTAGCTGCCCCCCATGTATTCTCTATCAGTAAAGAAGGTAGACCTATCTCAGCAGTAGTAAGGAAGTTCAGAACAAAAAATGAAGCATTTATTAAGTGCTTACAAAATATGCAGAAGCATTGAGCTAAGTGCTGAACATACAAATAGAAAAGTAAGAGTTCCTCTTTTTAAGGAGCTCATATTCTAATGGCGGGGAGGCAATACATATGGAATGTTTGAGCTGCAAGTCAGATGGAAAGGCAGATGGAAATGCCGCTTTTTTAATGTCATTTCCACTGATAAAATCATTTGTTTCTGATTTGGCATTGCTAAGGACCTTTAATGGCAAGAACTTTATTTCCCGGGTTTTCAGTAACTATGGCTATAACGTCACCAGGAAAGTTATTTATATCAGAATGCTGGTTGAGGACACTGGGCTAGAAGCATTGCCATTCCCAAGGCACTTGGAAGAGAGATAGGTTTCAGGGAAATGATAATGAATTCTGTTTTGGACAGTGTTGAGTGTGAACTTCAATTGATAATGTCTGATGGGCAGTTGGTGATGCCATAACTGGAGTTTAGGAGAGAGAGATAAGGACTGGATGTATAACTCTGAATCATCTAGGTAGAGATGATAATTCTTTTTTTTTTTTTTTGTGGGTAGAGATGATAATAAAACCCATGGGAGCTGATGAGATCAATAGTAGGGAAAATATATAGAGAAAAGAGAAGTAGACCTAGGACAGTACTTTTGGTTATATCCATGTTAATGGTTATGATATGGGTGATGAATCAATAAAGACTGAAGAGAACTTTGGAGAGAGCAGTTTCAGAGGAGGAATAGAATCAGAACTCATCCTACATATCCAATCAGTTGCCAAATCTTGTAATTCCTATTTTCATATATCTCCATGGGGTCACTCCTATCCCATTGCAGTATGGCACCCTAGCTTATACCCTCAACACTAATTGCCCAGAAAATTACATTAGCCTTTATTTCATTCGTATCTGGTCTCCCTTAAACTTCTTAGTCTAGTCTATCCTCTACATAGTTGCCCTAAACTCTTCACAACCATGACCCTTCCTAACTTTCTGTTCTTATACTTTACTTCTCTTGGTGTACTCTGCATTCTAGCTATATTGACCTACTACCATGGTGGAAGGTCTATTTTCTGACTCTACCTTTGTACTATCTGTTCTCCATGCCTGAAATGTACACCTTCTCCACCTCATCTCTTTGGAATCACTGGCCTTCCTTCCTTCCTTCCTTCCTTCCTTCCTTCCTTCCTTCCTTCCTTCCTTCCTTCCTTCCTTCCTTCCTTCCTTCCTTCCTTCCTTCCTTCTTTCCTTCCTTCCTTCCTTCTTTCCTTCCTTTCAGGGCAATGAGGCTTAAGTGACTTGCCCAGGGTCACACAGCTAGTAAGGGTCAAGTGTTTGAGACTAGATTTGAACTCAGGTCCTCCTGAATCCAGGGCCAGTGCTTTATCCACTGCACCACCTAGCTACCCCTGACTGGCTTCTTTCAAGACTCAGCTCAAGTGCCATTCTTTATGAGACCTTTTCTATGTCCTTCCAGCTGTGAGGGCATTTCTTCCCCAAACTCCATGGCATTCATTTTGTATATATTCTGTATATACTTGTGGTTACATATTTCCCCCATTGGAATCCTTAAGGGCAAACTGGTTTTACTTTTGTCTTCGTAACTCTAGCACTTAACTCAGGGCCTGCACAAAGTAAGCATTAAATAATACTTGATTACTTATTCTCTAACTATAGAAAAATCTGTAACTTCCTTCAGTTTTCCTAATCAAGTAGTTTTATTCCTTTTTGCTCAGAAAGTGAAGTTCTATTTTATAAGAATTAGAAAATTTCACTACAGACTTAAGTTCATGTGAAATTATGGCATTTTGTCCCAAAGTAGAATTCAATATGAGCAATTTCACTTTTTAGTTTTCTCATTTGTAAAATTAGTTTACTCATTTATAAAATGGGGGTAATAATATGTACCCTGCCTACTTCCCAGGGTTGTTTGGTCAAATGAAAATGTATACAAATTTATTTTTAAAAGTTTAAAGAATTGTAGAAACAAGGTGGTTTAATTTAATCTAATAAGCATTTATTAAGCTCCCGCTTTCTGTAAGGTTCACCATACTAGGTGCTGCATACACCAAGAGGAGTAAAGGGATATAGATAAAAACAAAACAATTCATTCCTGCGGAGACTACATGTACACAAATGAGTAAAAAGAAAATATATACAAAGTAAATAATTGGGGGTGGGGTGGGAATGAGAAGTGGAGAAGGCTAACAAATAAAGGAGTCAGGAATGGCCTTGATGGCACCTTCATTGAACCTTGAAGGGAAAATGTAAAAATATCATGATGACTAACCATTCTTCCATTCACATTCTATTTCAGCTCAGCATTTGGAGCCTAGGAATGATTCCAAAAGCAGTAAACACTCAAGTGCCTACTGTATTTAGAGTACGCTGTTATACCCTCATACAGCCTAATATAGTTAGTTACCTACTTAAAATACCAGTCAGCATTTTATATTATATTGCTTAGAGGTTTCTAAAGTACTTTTCTGCACAACAATCCTTTAAAATAGTTTTACAGAGAAGGAAACTAAGGTTCGAAGACTTACAGACTCTCCCAACGTCAATTAGCTATTAAGTGTTAGAGCTAGGATTTGAACCCAAGTTTTCTGATTCTAGATCAGGTACATTTTCTATTAGCCATGCTGCCTCCAACATGATGTGTGCCAGTATACTTATCCTAAAGCCACCTGCCACAAGTCACAGGCAATATTTTAACTGCAGGAACTTTTGGATACCAGTGAAAACTCTTCAGTGAGCCAGAGGGGAAAAAATGACATCTCCAAGTTTCTGCTCCACATTTCCACCTGAATATATTGCAAGTCTTCTCAAAATGGAATCCAAACAAAATCATCTTCTGCCCATACTTCATTGTTAACATAGCATTTCTTTTAGTGGTTTCACCATTTTCCCCAGGTTCATACCTTATGTGTTGTCTTTGACACCTGTCAAAGTCATCTTCTTAAAGCATAGGTTTGCTCATGCCACTTGCCTTCTCAAGAATTTTCACTTCTTGCCTTTAGGATAAAATATGCCCTCTCTAGCTTGGCTTTTTTTTTTTTTTTTTAAGTGAGGCAATTGGGGTTAAGTGACTTGCCCAGGGTCACACAGCTAGTAAGTGTTAAGTGTTTGAGGCCGGATTTGAACTCAGGTACTCCTGAATCCAGGGCCAGTGCTCTATCCACTGCGCCACCTAGCTGCCCCACTCTAGCTTGGCTTTTATAGCCTGATGTCAATCTACCTTACCACACATTTCATATTACTTTCTGTCATATACTCTTTTTTTTTTTTTTTTTTTTTTTGCGGGGCAATGGGGGATTAAGTGACTTGCCCAGGACCACACAGCTAATAAGTGTCAAATGTCTGAGGCTGGATTTGAACTCAGGTACTCTGGAATCCAGGGCTGGTGCTTCATCCATTGCGCCACCTAGCTGCCCTTGTCATATACTCTTAAGAATGTTCTAGCAAAACAGGCCTTGAACTTGACTCCCTCTTCCATCTCCCTCCCTTTGCTTAGGTTGACCCTTGTGCCTTTATTTCTCTTCTCCTTTTCACTTTTAAGAAATTATTTTTTTATTATAAATGTAATCATTAATAAATACAATTGTTTTACTATACAAAGAACAAAAGTAAATTGTATATAATCTATGAACTTCTATTTTTTAGAGTAAATATTAAATTTAGCAAGGTAGTAACAAAATTGCCTCCTGAAGTTTTTCTTACGTTTTTTAAAAAACATTTAATTAATACTCTTTTTATTGACTTGTTTAATCTTCTTATTATTCGCTAATTTGCCACTCCATTGTAACAAATAAATATAGTTAAACATGAAACAACATGTTTGCCTTATCAGAAGATGAAGAGGGAGACTCTACAATAATGATTACTGGCCTCTATCTTTTGGGGGGGAGCGGGGCAATAAGAATTAAGTGACTTGCCCAGGGTCACACAGCTAGTAAGTATCAAGTGTCTGAGGCTGGATTTGAACTCAGGTACTCCTGACTCCAGGGCCGGTGCTGTATCCACTGCGCCACCTAGCTGCCCCTTTGTTTGTCTATTTTTTAAAAAATAAATACTTATATTTTTTGTTTTTACATTGCATACATTTCTGTTTCTGTCTACTCTTCTCAGAGAACCATTCTATATAACAATAATAACAAATTGAAGGAAAGGAAAAAGAGAAAAAACAATCAGCAAAATTGAACAAAACATTTTTTAAAATCTAAAAATATATGTAATGTTCTATATTCATGGACCTCCCACTTTTGCAAAGGAATAGAGGGAGGTATTTTTCCATATCTCTTCTTTGGGGCTATTCTTCTTTGTAATTTTGCAACACTCACTTTTGATTATTTTATGATACTTTTACATTGTTGTAACAAATGTTACTTCAGTCTGTAGGTCTTTCCATGCTTTTCTGTATTCCATATTTTTCATTTTGTACATCATAATAATATTCTACTTATTCATGTACCACAGTTTGTATAGTTACACCCCAATCAATGGACAACTACTTTGTTTCTAGTTTGTTATCAAAAAAATTGCTGCTATGAATATTTTGTTGTATATTGGTACTTTTTTATTTTTAAATCAGGGACCTCATAGGGGCATATGGCTAATGGTAGAATTTCTGGGTCAAAGAATATGGACATTTTAGTGCCTTTATTAGAATAATTCTAGAATGCTTTTCAAAATTTTGTATTAAATTGCAGCTTTACTGATGTTCTAATGTGCCTATCTTCTCACAACCCCAAGGACATTGACCATTCCTATCTTTCATCATCTTGGCCAGATTGCTGAGTATGAGGTGAAACCTCAGGGTTGTTTTGATTTGCATTTCTCTAGTGAATTGAAGACTTTCCCTCCCTACATGGTTGTTAATAGCTTTTAATTCTTCTCTTGGAGAGCTCTTTGTATTCTTTGATTACTGGAGAATGGGCTTTGGTCATATGTGTATATACATACACACATAACACACATACATACATACATACATATATATACATATACATATGCATATATCTATGTATCTGTTGATTTGTCTATATATCTTGGATAACAAACTGAGGTCCACTTCTTACACCAGGTGACTTCCACTTAGGCAGTCAGGTGGTACAGTGGATAGAGCACTGGAGTTGGAATCAGAAACTCCCAAGTTCAAATCCAGTCTCAGATCCTTGCCTTTATGTTACCCTGGACAAGTCACCTTAATGTTTGTCTGCCTTAGTTTCCTCACCTGTAAAATAGGGATAATGATAATACCTCTCAAGGTAGTTGTGAAGATAAAACAAGATAATATTTATAAAATGCCTTTGCAAACCTTAATAAATGTTATTGAATTTTATTTTATTTCTTTTAGAGGCAACTAGGTAGCCAGCCCAGTGATAAGAGTGCTGGACCTGGAATCAGGAAGACCTGAGTTCAAATATGTCCTCTGATACTTAGTGTGTAACCCTGGGCAAGTCACTTACCTCTATTTGTCTCAGTTTTGTCAACTGTAAAATGGGGATAATAACTACTTTGAAGAGTTGTTTTGAGAATCAAAATGAAATAATTTTTGTAAAGCAGTTAGCACAGTGCCTGGCACAAAGTATATGTTTAATATATCCCAACTTCCTTCCTTTTTAGAATCCATAGCTTTCTTTCAAGGTTTAGTTCAAAAGTCACTCCTCTTTTTTTCCCCCTGAGCTTAACAAATACAAAATAAAGTTAATTCTATATATAAATTAGAACAGAAAAAAGATTATTAATGAATCTGTGACTCATGTATGGCTTTCTTTTCCTATTAAGTATGTATTAAATTCAACATGTAGCTTCTAAAGCTGTCCTGATTGTATTTCTTATGGCCTTCCTTCTGTCCTTTCTTGTAATTTTTTTTTTTTTTTTTGGTGAGGCAGTTGGGGTTAAGTGACTTGCCCAGGGTCACACAGCTAGTAAGCATTAAGTGTCTGAGGTCAGATTTGAACTCAGGTCCTCCTGAATCCAGGGTCGGTGCTCTATCCACTGTGCCACCTAGCTGCCCCTTCTTGTAAATTCTTAAAATCTATATGCCTGTTTGATAGCCCTTTGGGCATAGTTCCAAATTGCTCTCCAGAATGGTTAGGTCTGTTCACAACTCCACCAACAGTGGATTAGCATCCAAGTTTTCCAACATCCAATATTTTCCCTGTTTGTTATGTTTGCCACTCTGATAGGTATGAGGTGATAACTCAGAGTTGTTTTAATTTGCAATTCTCTGTTCAGTAGTGATCTAGAGCATTTTTTCATATGGCTGTAGATAGCTTTGATTTCTTTGTCTGAAAACTGCCTGTTCGTGTCCTTTGACCATATTGATTGAACACAGACCGAAGCATGCTATTTTTCACTCTTTAATTTTTTTCTTTTATTTAAATTTTCTTATACAAAAATACTAATATGGTAATGTTTTACATAATCGCACATGTATAACCTATATCTGATTGCTTACAGCCTCAGCGGGGAAGAAGGGGAAAGGAGGGATAAAATTTGGAACTCAAAACTTTAAATGTAAATGTTTATTATTTAAAAAAAACAAAATCTATATGCCACCTATTATAGAATCCTTTCCTTGTTCCTTTCCCCATTCCTCCAAGTAATAATGTTTTCTCTTGCCTGAAATTAATTAACTTGTATTTATTTTGTTTATATTGTACATGGCCTATCCCTTAGTAGAATATACCAGCTCATTTTCGTTTTTTCTATCTCCAGGTTTTAACATAGTGTTTTGCACATAGTAGGGCCTTAATAAATGTTTGTTGAATTGAATGTGCTCTGGCTTACTCTCTACTTTAAATCGGTTATCAGATTCTGTCAGTTCCACCTTCACTGCTGCCACCCTGGTCCACACTGTCATTGACCCTTGCCCATACAATTGCAGTTGTTGTTCAGTCGTTTTTTAGTTGTGTCTATTTATGAGTCCATTCTATGTTTTCTTGGCAAAGATACTGGAGTGGTTTGCAATTTCCTTCTCCAGCTCACTTTACCGTTTAGGAAACTGATGCAAACAGGGTTAAATGACTTGCCCAGCATCACAAAGCTAGTATCTGCCGCTAGATTTGCACTCGGGAAGATGAGTCTTCCTGACTCCAGGCCTAGATGCTCTATACACTTAGCCATCTAGCTGGAAAAGGTAGCCATCTAGCCAATAGCTCCAACTATTGTAGTCCTCTCACTGTTTTCTCTCTTCCCCCTTAGCTAGTCCATCCTGCATACTGCTGTCAAAATCATTTTCTTATTCAAAAAAACTTTAGCAACTTCCTGTTGACCAAATAAAGTCTGATCTCTTTGACTGTAATGACATTTAAGTTCCTTCACAATTTGCTTTCTCTTCTAATTTCCATCATGAATATATGTTCCCACTTAATTGGACTACTCAAGTGTTGTTCAAACTCACCTTTGACTTTACCTGATTCCATTTTGTTTCTCCTTCATGGAATGTTCTTTCTATCCCTAGCTCTGCCTATATCTTACTCATTTGACTCTGCTTAACTTCCTCTGAAAAGCTAATTGGGGAGGGGCAAGGGGGGAAAGAAGAGGGCTTAAGAGCATTGAGGGACACCCAAGGTTAGTATGTATGATGGGTGAAGATTCAATAAAGGATACTGAGGAATGGTCAGAAAGGTAGGAGAATAAGATCAAAGAATTATAGCTGGAAAAGGACCTCAGAGATTATCAGAGCCAACTCTCATTTTACAAATGAAAAAAGGTTAGAGGTTGTGACTTGTTCAGGATCACGCGGCTAATAGTGTCTTAGTTGGGTTTTGAATGTAGATCTTCCTGATTCCAGGTCCAGCACTCCATTAAACCATGTGGAGAACCAAGAGAGACCAGTCATAAAAGCCTAGAGGAGAGAGAATCCAGGAAAAACATGGTCAGCTGTAATAAATGCTGTGGAGATACTGAGATAGCTTTCTATCTCAGATGGCAGTTGAGAAAAGGTCATTAGATTTGGCAGTTAGGGATCATTGGTAATTTTGGAGAAAGCAGTTTTCCCTTAATGATGAAGTCAGAAGACAAATTACAGAGCTTTTAGAAAAGATAGAGGAGAATAAGTGGAGAGACACACTTTGGGTTAGAGTATAGTGCTAATGATATGTGGTAACAAATTTGATTCCTCAATTGGCCTTTTACCTTTTCCAGACTGCATTCTTTTTTTTTTTTTTTTTTTTTTTTTTTTTTTTTTTTTTGAGGCAATTGGGGTTAAGTGACTTGCCCAGGGTCACACAGCTAGTAAGTGTTAAGTGTCTGAGGCCGGACTTGAACTCAGGTACTCCTGACTCCAGGGCCAGTGCTCTATCCATTGCGCCACCTAGCTGCCCCAGACTGCATTCTTAATGCTGGCTAGTCAGCTAGCCAGATGTCAGCCATTGCTTACCAGAACAGAGTGAAAAGTGAATACAGCACAAATTACTGGAAAAACAGGTCATATATCTATGTGCTACTGCAGTGATATCATTTTTAATGCAACATGTGTTTGAATTTGTGGCTCTTTGGATTAAATTCAGCTCTGAATTAATACCTTGTTTAAACTTTATAGACTCATAGGGCAGCTTATTAATACTGCTAGATTTACTCTTTAAAGGCAGTTTTGTGTTGTGGATAAGACAATATTGGATGTAGAGAATTCATATCTTGTCTCAGACACTTAGTAGCTGGGTGACCCATAGCAGTTCACTTAAACTTTCGAAACTTGAGTTTCTTCATCTATAAAATGGGGTAATAATGGCATGGGATTGTTGTGAGGATCAGATGAAATTAATACTTGTAAAACACTTTGAAAACTTTAAGGAGCCATGTAAATATGTTAGGTTGAAAGTTTTCCCAAGTGCTTTGCTTTCAACAACCTTATGAAACAATACAAGTGATGTATCTTTTATCCATAATTTCTCTGACCCTCAATTTCTTTAAGTGACTTCACTAAGGTTCCATAGTAATTGGTGGAGCTGTGATAAAGATTCTTATTGTTGACAAAAATGCATTTTTTTCCATTTTATTTTGTGCAGTGATTATAAAACTGTTTAGTTTTCTATTCATACTTTTGTAGTAGGACAAAACTGTTGATCATAGTTCACTGCTACTGAGCTGTTGGCAGCCATCAACAGATGATTTAGGAAAGTGTTTATTTTTATAATCTATTTGTGTGGAAGATATGTTGTATAATGTTTATTGTCCAGAAAATCTAGTATTTTATTGATTTGTCCAATATATCTTGAATCTCCCCATCTTTTAAAAAAATGCAAATAAGCATATGCAGTTTGAAATCTCATTTCATTTGATGGAAAAAGTTAAAGCTTCAGAATGTTTAAATCCAGGAAACTGGCTTAATATTTTCAAAGTACCTTTTGGAGATGATTAGAAAATAATGAAGCAGGCTTCAAATAGCTTCCAAGTTTTTGTTTTTGGCATTTGGGTTGGGCAGGTGGATATGTTTATGTTGAGTGAGTAGAAAAGAATTTCTGTCTTACTGCTTTTTAAGAGAATAGTCTGGGGAGAAAATGTGGCCTGGTATCATTTTGCCTAGTATAAAGGTTTGCTGATAAATACAAAATGGAAATGGGCTGCTCTGCAATGAATGTTGTGTTTAAGGAGACTTTTCATTCCTAAGAAATTGAGTTTAAGGACAGCTCTATTTAAACCTTTGATGTGGAATTGAAAGATCTAGTTGTTGTTTTTTTTTTCTCCTAAATGATTGCTAGTTCTTTGGCTCCAAAACTGAAAGATATAACTAGAATTGTATACTTCCTTTTAAAATCATAACCAGCTGCTTGCAGTTAAAAGGAGAAGTTAAGGTTTATCATGCAATATTTCCTAATTTATTTTTTAAAATTTAAAAACTTACTTTTCTTCCTTTTTTTTCCTTTTATGTGGTGTGTTGTCTAACGCTACCAAATGAGCTCTCTTCATGTCTTGTTTAAAAACCTGACACTAAAGGGTAACCTAATTGATAAATGCTTAGCATTCCAGTATGTAGCAAAGTTCTGTTTGCTTTTTGCTTCCTTCACCTCTTTTATACTCTTGCACATTGATTTGATAGTGCTCTTTATTGTATCTTTGTGATATATTTTCATGCAGTTGTTTTGCTTCTCCCCAGATGTAGCTTCATGGACATGAATAATGATTATAGAAGTGGACTTTAAAAATAGTTTTAGGGTTGCTACTTGGTTACTAAATTAGAATGTCATGCAACTGCTTATATCAGTAGTCAGGTTCAGACAGCAGCCAGTTAAGTTCTTTCTGTCAGGAGATGGAAACTTTTTGAGGTAGAAAATTAATGTTGTCTTCCGTTTATGGCCATATGATTTTAAACCTAGAATTATTCTTTGTTGACTTTTTAAAGAACACTTATTACTCTCTCTTAGCTAAGAAATGTAGCTTCCCGTGTCCAGCAGCTTTTTAACCAAGTACTCAGGATTAGGAATCAGTTGGATTTCTGTGGTTGTTGATGGAAGAACATGCTGTAGTTTCATTCTGTTACTGAGCATAGGCTTAGTTAACTAACATTAAATATGAAATGAATTGCCTTCTTTTAAAGGTTACTTCTGGGCTGCTTTTCTCAGTCTACTTGTTAATACATGAACCTGCTGTTTGTGAGTTTATCTGGTCCTCAAGTAGGTCTCTTCCCTTAGAATTTAAACTGGGATTGAGTGTTACTTTGAATCTTTTGCCTTTGAGGGAAATAGTTTATATTCATATAACTATTATCTGAATTTATTCATCTTTATAGGAAAAATATTAAGTAAATGAGTTATTGCATATGAGAAGATTACTGTTTATACTTAACAATTTGAGTTATGGATATTCAATCATAGTCTCTTTGGCCCTTAGTTTCCTCATCTGTTAAATGAGAGATTTGGGCTACATGACCCTTAAAGCCCTTCTGATTCTAAGAGGTCATCTAGTCCAATGGTTCCCAACATTTTTGTTTTGTGAACTTCTTTCAACAACAAAAAACGTGTTGTGAACCCCTAGGATAGTAGAATATACTACGCATAATATTAATTTCTATTTATTAAGTACTTACAATAACTAGAGTGTTGGCTTTTGCCCCCAAAGCTCCAAATTAAAATTTATAAAATAGAAAATTATTAAAACTAAATATAAACATTTATAAAGCTAATTGTAAAATTACTTTATGTGGGACATTCTGTAAAAATTAAAAGAAGCAATCCAGTAAGACTATATGCTTATTATAATTTGCAAGACTTCATGTTAAATTTTTTTTTTACAGATTTTGTTGAATGTAAATGACAATTTAAATGAAAAAAGTTACAACTTGGAATATGTTTAACATAATATAGTAATGTATATAAACTCAATTTCAGTGATGAACTTTTGTGTAAACAAAGGTTTGCATTTTTTTTTTTTTGGCTCAGAAATAGACACTTTTGAATCTGGTTCCATACTAAGATTTTTTTCCCGTGTTTTGATTTAAAACAAGAATAAAGTGAAAATGTTTGTTCACACCAATATGGGATTAATAGAATTTTTATAGTCTTTATTGCTGAGATGAAAATTCATTTTTTAATTTTTAGTCACTTAACCAATCAAAGGAAATGAGTAGTGGATACTTTTAATATAAGATACTTTTCTACTGACTAATGACAAGCTCTGTATTAAGTAAATGTACTTAGAGTTCAGTTGTATATATTGCTTTTTAAAAAGTGTTTTATATATAAACAAACCTTTGTAAAGAAGTCATCTCATCAGAGGTGACTTTATTCTCTTCTACCACCAGCATACTCTTAGAGTGGTACACTGGCTGTACTCTTACAGAAACTTTTCTAAATGACTTTACCAGTGCTGCCAACAGTTCATTTGAAAATCCACCACATAGAATAGTAACATAATTGGAGGATAATTCTAATCGGAAAGCAGCCTTAATACTGAAATCAGACTCAATAAAAGGTTTGTTTTTGCAGAATATTTGTGAGAGTCTGTAATGGTTTCAAGATGGCTTGTAACGTATATGCTCAGTGATCTTAGTTTTCAAACACCCTGACATTTGTGCTGCAGGAGTGGAAACATTTGTGACATTTATTGTGTGATTACACAAATGAAGGTATAAAGGAGCAACTCTGGTACAGTGTATAGAATAAAAATGAAGATACATATGCACGTCTGAGCATTAGTTGGGAATTGGTTTATGCTACAACTTTGAACCCTTGTGGTAGTTTGGAAACAATTTGATGACAGGTTGAGAAACTACAAAAACATGTTGGGCTTAGAAGTGGTCAGAGTTTGATCTAATTGCTACACAAACACTGAAATTGTTGTGTGCATGATCCTGACAGTTTGCAGAAACAAACCTCTGATGCTTCAAATGTGTACATGCTTATTCTCACAGAGGAAGGATATATTTGGAACATAATTGGGCACTTATTTTATTGCTTTTGGTGCTCTGAAAGAATTTTTAGTATGAGCCTCTTGGACTATTGGTTATTAACCTAAATGGAAGCCACTGATCTAAGTCCAACCCCCTCATTTTACAGTTGAATAGACTGAATTTTTTGTTTCTGCTTACACCACTTATATTTCAGACTAGAGACCAGTTCTGTTCTTTGCCAATATAGTACTTCAAAATACTATTGCCTCTATACATTTTGGGGGGGGGGGGCGGGGCAGTGAGGGTTTAGTGACTTGCCCAGGGTCACACAGCTAGTAAGTGTTAAGTGTCTGAGGGCAGATTTGAACTCACTTCCTCCTGAATCCTGGGCGGGTGCTTTATCCACTGCACCACCTAGCAGCCCCTCCTCTATACATTTTTAAGAAAGTGGGGAAATTTGCTTTTATTTTTAGGGCTCTTGGTGCTTGTCAAAGTGATACTGATGAGAGACAGAGGAAACAATTTTAAAAATGTTTGGATTCATACTGCTTTAGAAATTAATCTCCTGATTTCTTTAGTGTAAAAAGCAAAGTTCTGCAAAGCTAATTGCATTGTAATGAAGGATATACCTGTAGCCTATGTTTAGGTGGGAGAAAGGCATATTTACTGTGCTATTAGTAAAATATAATTGGGTCTAAATTTTGGTAGTAGAAAAACAGAATTATCTTTGAACTCTTGGAGAAAGTTGTTACTAAACTTAATCATCACAAAAATGTTTTTAAGCTTTAAAAAAGTCCTCTTAACTGTCTACTGTAGGTTAACTACTCATTGTAAATGTTCTTAAACCCATTCCAAATAAAACCTTTAATGAAATTGTAAATTCGATTATGGAATTTTGGTTAAGCCATATGAAAATTCTCCATTTATTCTTTACATAGTGCATATATATGTCATTATCTTTTGGTAGTTTTTTTGGTAACATGTTATTACTTTGAAACTGTCCCTTTTTCAGGTAAAAATTCAGTAATTCAACTGCAGAAGACATATATTATATTTTTCAGATAATGAAATGTAGTTGTAAGCTGTAAATAGAACATTTTAGGATAATTTTTAACGAGGGTTATATTAAAACTTGTAGTGAAACATTTCTTAAAAAAAAAAAAGTACCTATCGGGCAACTAGGTGGCGCAGTGGATAGAGCACCAGCCCTGGAGTCAGGAGTACCTGAGTTCAAATCCAGCCTCAGACACTTAACACTTACTAGCTGTGTGACCCTGGGCAAGTCACTTAACCCCAATTGCCTCACTAAAAAAACAACAACAACAACAACAAAATACCTTTTGATAGGAGACTATGTATGTAAACCAGACCATCGAACTAGATTTATTTATGTAGCTAGGTGGCACAATGGATAGAGTGCTGTGCTGGAGTCAGGAAGACCTGAGTTCAAATCTAAATCTAAAAATCATCAGTGAGACCTGTTGAAAACCAGCTTTTGGCTTTACTGAAGGGAGAGTCAAAACAATGGCAGTTATTTGCAGGTTTTTCTTCTTGTAGAGTGTTAGTAGTGCCAGTTCTTTTAAATCAAAGGTTCTTAATCTTGTCCATGTGTATTCTTGCTGGGTGTTCATGAATTTGGATAGGGGAAAATATATCTTTATTTACACCAATCTCTAACTGAAATATTATTCTGAGGGAGTCCATTGACTTACCAGACTATCAAAAAGAATCTTTGATTAATAAAAAAGGAAAAACCTCTATTTTAAAGTATAAAATATGATATATCAGGAAAAATTAAACAATATTCCCCCCCAAGTTTCTATCAAATTATGCCTCTGTTGTGTCAGAATATACTTGGTTTTTACTTGGAGCTGTGTAAACTAAAAATTAAACCTCATATTATTGAGAATTGACCTAATTTATAACTGAAATTTACACCTTATTTCCTGCTTAGGAAATCAAGATTTTTGTGACTTGAGAATCTTTTTTTTTCCTTTAAGTGAGGCAATTGGGGTTAAGTGACTTGCCCAGGGTCACACAGCTAGTAAGTGTTAAGTGTCTGAGGCTGGATTTGAACTCAGGTACTCCTGACTCCAGGGCCAGTGCTCTATCCACTGTGCCACCTAGCTGCCCCGAGAATCTATTTTTTATCCCCGAGTTATGTTAGATCTTTTTGCAAGTACTTTCTTTTAATTTAGTATACACACACACACACACACACACACACACACACACACACAAATCCTCTATCTATTGATTTGCATTTGTAATGTTGGACATTTGACTTTACACATTTTCTTCCTTTATAGGTATGTCATTTGCAAATAACTCATCCAAGAAGGGGAAAGGCATACGCTGCTAAATTTCATAGATATCTTCTTACTTGTCTCAGTACCATAACTGTGAGAATTGCTTTGTTTTCATTCTTATATTTAAAATATTTTCTTTCTTATATTAGTGTTGATTTGTTATTCTATCAACTAACTGCTTATATCAATTACTAGTCAAAGGGATTGTTCATGATTTAGACTTGTCCTCTAGGCGTCAAGGTCTATTTTCCTGTGTTCTGTTGGTGCCCCCCAGTGGCAAGATTGAGAACTACAGTAGAATGCTGAGCTTAAATATTTTAGAAATAAAAACAGATTATCCCTATTTGAATTCTGTGTGTAGCAGATTGAAATCATGCTCATAGAATATAACATTTATAAAGCAATGGAATTGTCCTAGGCACAGGGTAAGCACTTGAGTAATGCTTTATAATGGTAGCCTTGAATTCTGAGTTAATAAGGTGGAGATCATTGAAACAATGAAAGTGTTCTCTTGGGTTTTTCCACTGCTTAATTTTAACTGTGGTATTTAAAAAAAAAGATTTTAAAATGTTTAAAACTAATTTACATGGAAGAAAAGGCACTTGGATAATTGGCACCCACATGTGTCTTAAAAAGCAGGTAGGGATGATTTGAAAAACATTTTAGGCCTGGTATTTTTTGTTGAATTTAAATTTGAGCTCATTCTATTTAGTATCACAAATACTGCAATTCAGCAAGCATTTTTAAAGTATTATACATTGTGCTGGTCTACAAATTAATGAATGGGGATCCTGACTTTTCCCATAAGTCATTTTCTGTTATAGAATTGAAGCCTCCAGCTGTTTTGCAATGTATTTAAATATCTACTGCTTTGATTTGTCCTAATAGAAAATCTTTTTGCAAATCCTCTTCTTTGAATCCTCTTAGTTTCCTGTCTAGAGGTCTATAATCCCTAGTAACTTTATCACTTTATTTCTGGAGTAACAAATGATATGAGAAATTTGTCCTGGATACATACTCCAGGAATACAGCATACCTATTCATTGGTCACGTCCTGTCAGCATGGTTGCTTTCTAGCCCCTCAGGTGTTGTTGCTGATTGAATGATGCCCCTTCTTGTGGGCTTTGCCTTTTCGTTCTCTGAAATATGGAAACAGTTGCTTCTTAGAAGTCCCAGTTGACCCAGAGACTCATCATGCCTCTTATAGTTTGTAACTGTTTCAAGGTCTCCCTTCCTTCTCTTCTTTGTGTCACATTCTTACATTTTCCAGCCTTTTGGCAGTTTTTTATTTCCCTCTTAACTCTGAAGTTGTGAGAGTTTACTGTCCACAGTTAGAGCTCTAAATAAACAAAAAAATCCTCTTTATTAATTAGTCCTTTGCGAATAACTTGTGAGTTGGGCATTTTTACTTCAAGCATTTCATTAGTACCAACTGCTGGAGTTTTAGCTAATTAATTAAATCCTTGACACATATTAGTTCACCTAAGACTTTTCATTCATTTAGCAAGCATAGATTATATGTCAAAGACTGTGTAGGTACTGGGAATATAAAGAAAAAAACTAAATAGGCCTTGCTCTTAAATTTTATTGGAAAGGGGGAATGAAATCTTATGTTGATAGAAAAGTAAATATAGAAAAATATATGCAAAGCATATACTAAATAATTTTCTGGGCAGAAAGAGTAAGAGCAATTATAGGCATCAAGAAAGGCTTTCTGAAGGAGGTGGTACTTGAGGTGAGCTTTGAAGAAAGCCAGGGATTCCATAAGGCATAGGTGAAGAGGGAATACTGGGAGATAGTCTATGCAAAGTCAGAAAGATGGGAAGTGGAATGTCATGTAGAAGGAACAAGGAGCTGGCCAATTTGGCTTGGGTTGAGTGTTTTAAAGAAAATAAAATGAACTCAGCATATATTTATGAAGCAGGGCTTCTTAACCTGGGATCTCTCAAAAATTAAAAAAAAATTTTTGATAATTATTTCAATATAATTGGTTTTCTTTGTATTCTTCTGCATTTTGTTTTATTAACTTTAAATACATTATTTTGAGAAGGGAGCCATAGACTTCACCAGACTGCCAAAGGGTTCCATGATAAGAAAAAAGTTAAGAACCACTGCTAGAAGGATAGTCGAGTCATCAAGCATTATGTCTAAGACTACTGTGTCTAAGGCACTGTACTGAGGACTGGGGATACAAAAAAGCAAAACTATAAAACAAAAAGGGTAGACTGGATTCAGATTATGGAGAATTTAAAAAGCTGAACAGAAGAATTTGCATTTTTATCTAAGAATCAAGAGGGAGCCAGTGCGTGAGTAGGGGAGTGACTGTGAAACTTGTGTTTTTCTTCTTAAAAGTATCAGTTTGACAGTTGTATTGGATCTTTTGAAAAGGGATGGGACTAGGCCAGTTAGGAAGCAGGAAATTATTAAAATAGTCCATGTAGGATATCAGCCCCTTGTTTCATTTGGTCTGCCCCCTTTTTTGTTTGTTTGTTTGAAAGCTTAAATTTGCTTTCAGCTTAAATACTGTGTCCAATTGACATGATAATTGACCAAATAATTTCTTAGGAAGAAAAGGCAAGAGTAATACCAAAAAGGGTTAAAAAAATCTTCTTCCCCTTCACTGTAGGAATACTTCACAGTGAAATAATCATTTCTCTTCTCCAAAACCAAAACACATCTCCATACAGCAACCATGCAGCAATCATATAGAGATATGATTATCTGTTTAACCTGTTCCCCTTAACTGTTACAGCCTTCCTTAAATGCATAGGTAGGATATAAAATGCACTCTTAAGTACTGACAATACAAAGGCAAAAAAGAGTACCTGCTCTCAAGACACAATAAATTGGGGGTAGTCTCAGAAGGAAGGGAACTGGGAAAGATTTCCTCCCCCCTCCCCCCAAAGCTGGGATGTGGAGTTGAGGATACAGCAATCCAGATATATGAGGGAAAGTCAGTAAGAATACCCAGAGTATTTTCAAATACAGATAAGATAGTGTCTCGTTCAAGTAACAACAAAGTAGGGCACTGTCACTGGATCACAGAGTACATGAAGGGGGCAAGAGAGGGGAGTTGGGAGTAAGGTAGGAAGGGGACAGCTTATGTAGGGCTTTAAAAGCCCAACAGAGGATTTTATATTTTTGATCCTGGAGGTATAATAGGGAGCCTTGGAGGCAGTTTGAAGAAGAGTTCTGAAATGTTTGTAGAAGAAAGATTTTTTTGGAAAAAGTTTATTGCCTTTCAGGCTAACTACTTTGAGGGAGCAATACTTCTTTTGAATATATATTTAGAATATTGATTTAAAAGCAGCCACCTTACTTGATAATCATCCCCTCAGTGTGGAACTTTGCCAAATATTAGGGTTTGTGTCTATGCATCTGTTTGTGTATGTATATACATGCATAACAGCATAATAACACTTCTGTGGCATCCACCTGTTTCCAAGAATTGGTTCTGATTTCAAAGATGCCCCATCCAAACAAACAAAAAACCAAATACCTTCTTTAGCTACTTAAAGCTGTAATGGGCAAACTGTTTCAGTAAACAATTTTAGGTAGATAATTTTGTAGATGATTTTGGGAAATACTTCAGCCTTGAATTTTCTTAAACTTCAGAGTTACTTGGAAAAACACATTAGTTAGGAAACATTTGTGATGACTCAAGTCTACAGCTTGAAACACTACCCTCAGGCTTTCTGTTGGTGGTAGAGGGGGAAATTGTATTTATAATTCTAAAGGACTCTGGATTGAGAAAGCTAAAAGAAACAGCTCTTTTGAAGAAATGGCATGAAATAGCTTGAATTTTGATTGGACTGGTCTGTTCTGAGTTGGTCTGAGGTGTTGCAAACATTTTCCTTCTGGAGGTTTGAAGCTGAGTCTTGGAAGCATTTTTAGACTTCTCTTTATGAATAGAATCATTGTTGGGGGGGAGTAATATGTGGAGAAAATTACTGGTTGTAGCCAAAACATTACTGAGATATATAGTAGGATTTGCATTTGGACTGTCATATATTCATATAAAGGAGGAAAGAACTATTAAGTACCTACAGTGTGTTAGGCACTGAGCTAAGCATTTAAAAATATCTCATTTTGTCCTCATAACAACTGTAGGTCCTATTATTAACCCTGTTTTAGAATTGATAAAACTGAGGTAAACAAAGGTTAAGTGACTTGCCCAGGGTCACACAACCACATTGGATTTGAACTCAAGTCTTCCTAACTCCAGGCCCAGCGCTCTATTGACTGCTTAACCTAGCTACTTCATAACCAGACTTGTATCGTCAATATTCTTGTAGTACAGCATATGTAGGATGCTTTTTTGAATTTGTTATCCTCATAAATTTGGGAATGTACTAATTACAAATGATTTTTAACCCTTGTTATTTTGTTGATAATTGATAATTGCACAAGAAAAATTCCTTTGTTTCAGCTATAAAAAGCAGAGTGTAACGATTGGAATAACGCCACCTGCTGGATACTTACTGTAGAAGAGTTCTGCCCATGAAGGGAAGGTCTTTGAGGGCAAGACCAGGAGTCAGGAAGTGACGCGGACTAGTGGGAGGAGGAAGGAAGAGACTGGCGCTCAGTCTCGGGGGCTCTTTCCTGAGGACGCTGGCGGAGAAGGGAGCTAGAAATGTGCTCTCCCTTTAATAGATAGGAATCTAGGCCTTTCTCTCTCTCTTTACCAAATTCTTATTCTCCTTAATAAATGCTTAAAAGTCTAACTCTTGCTAAAGCTTGTAATTGATTGGCGACCACTCATTAGATATTTTAGACAGTTTAGCTAGAATTTTAGCCCTTAACAAGAGTTAATAGTTGATGCTTCCTGTCTCAGTATTGTTTGGGTGATTGGTTGGGGCCAGTGTAATTCATGGAAAGAATGCTGGATTTGGGGTCACAATACCTAGTTTTGAATCCTAGTGAGGCTACTTAAACTTTTTAACTTTTGGCCAGTCACTTGACTTCTTTGGGCTTTGGTTTTCTCTTCTGAAAAATGAAAAGGGTTCTGGACTAGAAAGGACCATTAAAACTTTTATTGTCATTCTTTTATATTATTCCATGATTTTACCTATTTTTTGGCTACTTTGTTGTGTTTAGGGAGTAAATACTTTAGATCAGCCGTTCAAATTAGTCTTAGCCCTTAATTCTACTAGCACCAATGTTGTTTTTAGTTTCATTCCATGCTGTTTATTATGTACAAAAATCATATTGAAGTTTTTAGATAAATTCTGCAGTTCTCTCTCTAGCTTTTGTGATTAAACTTAAGGGAGAAAAAACCAAAGTCTTTGCTTATAGGATGTTTTTAAAATTGTGATTTGAAACTACAAAACTCCTTAATTTGCACCATTCTAACCAAATAATGTAATCATAAAAGAAAGTGGGAAAAGCTTCTCTTCCTTTTGTTTGCTTTGGAAATCTCATCTACTACCATTGTTTTCATTGTTATCACTCTGCAAACAAAAAATCAAATTTAGCTATCAGTCCCTTATTTCTCCTCTGAGCTGCAGTCCTGCTTTTCTAGTACTTGGTATCCCCATTTTCCTAGTCGCCAGCACTTGAAATCTCAGAATACTTTTTGACTTTTCCCTTTTTAAATAGTTGTCAAGGCCTGTCTATAATGCTTTCAACCACAATAGCTCATCTCTTATCTCTCTCCTCCCTGTTCACATTACCATTACCTTAATTCAGGCCCCATCACTTCAAATTAGAACTATAGTAATAGCTTTGTAGCTAGTCATGTCATTAGTCTCTATCCTATCCAATTCATCCTTCATAGCTGCCAGATTTTTCTTAATTCATAAATCTGATTGTGCTATTTACTGCTCAGAAACCTTCAATAACTTCCCATTCCATTTAAGAAATATTTATTAAGTACCTAAAGAGAGGCAGCTAATGTCACAGTGGATAGAGTGTTGGACCTAGAGTTAGGAAGACCTGTTCAAACCCAGCTTTAGACACTTAATAGCTGTGTGACTCTGGGCAAGTCACTTAACCTCTGTTTGTCTTGATTTCTTCAATGGTAAAATGGAGGTAATACCTAATAATAGGGTGGTAATAAAGATCAAATAAGATAATGTTTGTAAAAGTGCTTTGTACAGTAACTGGCACAAAGTAGGAGCTATATAAATGTTTATCCCTGGTTCTGTTGTCTCCTCCACTATGTGCAAGATGCTGTGTTAGGTCCTAGAGACAAAAAGAAAGATAGTCCTTGATCTCAAGGAGTTTGTATTCTGCTGGGCTGGGGACAGGGATACAACAGTTACAAAGTAATTTTAACTAACTTCAAGGGAGTGCTAGTTCACTGGGATGTCACCTAAGCCTTGGTTAGAAAAATAGTAGGAATACTGTCAAGAAGGAGTGCAGTTCAGGTATCAAAGATTCCTTTTGTAAAGAGAGTGAGGTGGGAGATGACAGTTTGTATTTAAGGAACAGTTGTCAGACCCTTTGAATTAGAATGGAAGGTGCATGAAGGGTTGTAATAGAAAGTAAGAGTGGGAAAGGTAGTTAAGTGGTAGACAGGGTGAGAATTCTTATACTTTATCCCAGAAGAAATACAGAGCCATTGAAGACTTTTTTTCTCTTTAGTTTTTAATAACCACCTAGTGATATAAACACACAAATAATCTCTGCTCTCAAGGAAGTTACATTTTATTGGGAGGGGGAAAAAGTGTATACAAATAAGTAAACAAATACAAAATAACTGAGGCTAGGAAAGAAGAGGTTTTAGACCTTGTTTAGGATATAGCACTTAAGCTGAGGCTTGAAGGAAATTAGAGATTCCTAGAGGCAGGGTTGATGAGGGATTGAGTTCCAGGCATTGTGTGCCTCTTGTTTGTGTACAGGAATGGAGATACAGTATTGTATTATAGGGAACAGTTAATAGGCTAGCTTGGAACATAGTGTGCACAAAGGAGAAGAATGTACATAACCCTGGGAAGGTAGGCTGCAACCAGGTCGAGAAGGGCTTTAGCAGCTAAACAAGGGGATTGGGATTTTGGTGTTGCTTGAGTCAGAGGAATGACATGGGCAAACTTATGCTTTAGGAATATTAATTAGAGGCTGGAAGCAGAGATTAATTAGGAGGCTATGATTGGGGAAGTGAGAAACTGGTGGCAGTAAGTTTGATAATGATATTCAAAAAACAAGGACTGCACTTGATGCTGGGAATACAAAGACAAAAATGACAATCCTGGTCTACAAGGAGCCTAGGTGGGATTTAATGTGTATAGTTGAAGCTATGCAAAATAAAAAACAAAATAACTTGGGGAAGGGGAAGTTACTGTTAGTTAAATCAAGAGCTCAGGAAGGGCTTCATGTAGAAAGTGGCACTTGAACTGAATTTTGAAAGAAACTGGAATCTTGAGGGAGATAAGGAGGATGTTTCATGCATTGGGAGATGCATGGAGATGAGAGATACAGCATTACGTGTGATAGTAAGAAAGGCAGTCTGACAACATTGTAGAGTGTAGGGTAAGGGAGTAATATAGAACAAAGATGCAGGTTAAGAACAGTTAGGTTGTGAAAGGTTTTCAAAGCCAAAAAAAGGAATTACCACTGATCCTGGATATAATGGGGGAGCACCTGGAATTTAGGTAAGGGAGTAATGTGGTCATTTTGGCATTGAAGAAAAATTGCCAGCAACTATGCGGAGGATACATTGAAGTAGAGCAACTTGAGAGAGGTAGTCCACATAGAAGGTTATTTGCAATAGTTCAAGTGAGAGAAGATGAGTTTCAATCAGGGTTTTGGCCATGTGAATAGAGAAAAGGAGACATTACTGGATTAGTGGTACAGAAGAAAACAGATGTTTTCAGGGGCACAGTTAGTACGTAATGGGAAATGTAAAAATAAAAGAAAGAAATGATTTAGTAAACATTTTTTAAAAATACATTTTCGGGCAGCTAGGTGGCGCAGTGGATAGAGCACCGGCCCTGGAATCAGGTGTACTTGAGTTCAAATCCGGCCTCAGACACTTAACACTTACTAGCTGTGTGACCCTGGGCAAGGCACTTAACCCCAATTGCCTCACCAAAAAAAAAAATAAAATAAAATTAAAATGCATTTTCCTAAAAAGAATTTTTTTTATGTTATTTTGTATAATAGGATTAGTGACACAAACATTTTTGAAAGATGCTGTAACTATTACTATTATATTTACTATGTTGTACTGACCTCACTTTGTTGTCTTGCTGGTTTGCAAGAATTCGTTTATATCAGTACTTTATTTCAGTCAGACCTAGGAAATTGGGATAGAACCAACTATGTTAATATGTCTTGAAATTGTCATAAACTTATATGTGTGTGTGTATATATATATATCACAAAAAAATGTGGAAAATAAGGAATAAGGTTAACATAAAACCCTCAATCTATTAAAATGAGCATTTTAAAAAGTAGATAAAAAATTCCAAAAAACTATCAAACCAGAAATATTTGTTGTGTCCCCATCTTGGTCTGAATGAAGTTCTGTTATCTTTTGTTGTGAGTTAGTTATTGAGCATTGAGTCATTTGTGGCATATTTGCATATTTCCTTAAATCTATTGTAATGAAAATGCCATACATTAAGATATAATAAGTCCTCCTATCTCTGATGACTTAACATTTAGGTTGTATCTCATTTTTTTAATGGAAGGGGTGTGAGTAGGAATTCAGAGCTCTTACAAGTAAAGCAGCTACACATATTTCTGTAAAAACCCTTTTCCCCCAATGTCCTAGAAATGGAATTTTGCTAAGTCAAAGACAATGATGAGTTTTATGACTCTTAGTCTTTATTATCCTTCAAAAATTCAGTATTTGTGTGTGTGTGTGTGTGTGTGTGTGTGTGTGTATGTGTGGCAATTGGGGTTAAGTGACTTGCCGAGAGTCACACAGCTAGTAAGTGTTGTGTCTGAGGTCAAATTTGAACTCAGGTCCTTCTGAATCCAGAGCCAGTGCTCTATCCACTGCACCACCTAACTGCCCCATAGTATTCTTTTACCATTCTTTTGCTTACTGGGTTTTAAAATTTTTTTTTTTTTTGGTGGGGCAATGAAGGTTAAGTGACTTGCCCAGGGTCACACAGCTAGTAAGTGTCAAGTGGCCGGAACTGAACTCAGGTCCTCCTGAATCCAGGGCCGGTGCTTTGTTCATTGCGCCACCTAGCTGCCCCCAAAGGACTCCTTCCTTCCTTCCTTCCTTCCTTCCTGCCTGCCTTAAGTGACTTGCCGAGGGTCACACAGCTAGCAAGTGTCAAATGTCTGAAGCCAGATTTGAACCCAGGTCCTCCTGAATCCAGGGCCAGTGCTTTATCCATTGCACCACCTAGCTGCCCCCTTGGTTTTAGTTTTATGGGAGTTTAATCATTATATATATATATATTTAAAAATAAATTAAAAAAACCCTTTTGTTTGACTTTTTATTCCTTTCTGCTTCATTTTGAGGAATTGTTAGGATGAATTGAATTGTTAAAATCCTTGGGTTTCAGTTTTCTCATTTGTAAAATGAGGCTAAATTGTAAGATTAGTTGGCCTCTGAAGCCAACTTTAGGTCTCTGCTTCTGTGTATGCTTTCTATTTCTCTTAGAATGTGGTATCTCTTCAGGTGTATTTTATTTAGTTATATGAACTTCATGAATTATTGAGTTTTCATGCAAGAGTAATGGCCTGGATGATATGATGGCCTGGTCAAAATAGAGTATTTAAATTGTGGTTTCTCAAATGATTGTGTGATATTCTATAAGGGAATCTATTTAAAATCTAATGTAATGAAGATAGCTCTTATAATGAGTAGAAATCCTTAGGGCTAACTAAAGGAACTGACCAAAAAAAAAAAATCCAAGTATGTAAGACCTTGAAATCAAGGAAGAACAGGAATAAATAGATTTTTATAATCAGACTCACCTATGAAGCTAGCTTTATTTCATATGATTCCCTTTGGGTGGGTTATTTTATCCCAAAGTGGATTACTTTTCATCCTGTTTTTGTTATGCTTTTCCTCATTTCAGTGGTAGAGTTGAAAGAACACTGGATTTGGAGGACTAGTGATCAAATCCCAACTTTGCTATTTACTTGCCACCTTGCACAAGTTCTTTTTGACTATTGTCTCTAAAATGGGGAAGTTGAACTAGATTATCTCTAAAGTTTCTTATTACTCTAACTCAGATCCTGTAATTCTTTGCTTACTCTGTCTGCAACATACCCAGAATGAACCACCTCTCTTCTCCCCATTTCTGTTCCATTTATATCCCTCCTTCACTTCAGGTATTATTTCCTAATGAAATTTTCCCTATCATCTCTCTATCCTTCTGTCTTCTTCCCATTACACCCCCTATCCTCACAAATGTCTCATAGAATTTTGCCTAGATTGCCTTTGGACTTAATTCATTCTTCCTTGCATCATAGTATTTATGTACTTGTGCTATTCTTCCATCCTAAGCTTCTTGAGAATAGAATTTGTTGTTTTTGTTAACGTAATCCCAATATTTCATACAGTACATAGATAATTAATATTTATTAGTTGAAATTGAAGTAGGTGTAGAGAACCTGTCCAGTCACAGATCAGATGTGTTTAATCTTTCTAGTAATGCAGAGATAGCAACCTTCAAAGAATCTTGAAAAGCAAAATATGCTTTAGATGACTGCTTCTGTGCATGGTTCCACTATTATTACTGTTATTATTACCATCAGCACCACCACTACCACTAATAAAGTGTTTGGGGAGAATTGTATTAGCAAATAAAAGAGAAAGCATGAAGACTATCCCTGTGGCTGCAAAAGTGATTGGTAACAAGGGAAGCCCCTCTCCTATCCATGTACTTCATAAGAGGGATCCATGTTGAAGGCCTGACTCAGGTGCTTGAGGCACTTTAGACTTTTTATGTATAGTTTAACATTTTTAAAGATATTGCCCCACATATGGTTTAATATGATTTGCTTTTAATTAGCTTGAGTTTCTCTATTGGGCCCAAGAATGTTCATTACTTAACTGAACCTTTCACTGCTTATTTAATATTGAGTGCCTTTTCAGTACCAGGTATAGTACTAAGACACAAACCCTATGATATCATAGAAATTCGTTTGAATACTGTTTTTATATTTCAGATTTAATCCAGTGCACAAATGAGATGAATGTGAACATCCCCCAATTGGCAGACAGCTTGTTTGAAAGAACTACTAACAGTAGTTGGGTGGTGGTCTTCAAGTCTCTCATCACAACTCACCATTTGATGGTATATGGAAATGAGGTAAGCTGTGTTTCTGGCAATGGCCAATTCTCTGTGTATTACCTGATCACTCAGTTTGTTCTCCTAATTAGATATTTAGCTTCTAGGAACTATAGGAGAAAAGGGTAAGAGAGAACAAGTTATAACTGTCTTCTCTTTGACAAGGCAAAAATAAGCAGGAATATGAGGGTGATGATTGTTGGAAGGATGAGAGCAGTAAGGGTAAAAAAACTGAAGTGGATTCCATTGCAGTGAGTTAACTTGGAAATGGGTCATATACTTTCTTCTAGTCAATTCTTTACCAATCCTAGTAAGATATTTGTGACCTAGTGGGATTGCCAGGAATTTGTAGTTCTTCCACTGAACTCTATAGTGCAAGACTATAGTGGGGATAAGTAAACAATACGGAGCTTGAATTTGCTTTAGCAACCCTTCCCCTCCCCCTCCCCCTTGCTCCTTCCCTTTTGTCATGGCCATTTGGAAAATAGTGGAGTTAAAGGGCATTCTGCTGAAAGGGACTTTCTGACTGTATCTAACTATAGAGGTCTTTTTGATGATTGATGGTAGTTTAATTCAACAAGCAATAATATTGAGCAGCTACTGTCTATAAGACACTGCACTAGAAGTTCATTAAAGTTCTGGCTTTCAAAATAGTTTATAGTATAGTATATATTAGTGTAGCTTTTATTGTAATAAAAGATTGAAAACATAAGAAGAATGGGCTTTTTTAATTCCCTAATTTTTTTTAGCCAAAGAAAGTGTTTCCTTTTATCAGACATAATATCTGATTTTTTTGAACCTTTGCTACAAAGATTGATACCACCTAAAATGCATGGTTATAGGTTTTTATTTACAAGGACTTTCCATGAACTTTTGAATGTGTTAGTTAAAAAAAGATTTGCTTTTAAAAAATAGATATATGTCCTGGTGGGGCAGCTAGGTGGATAAGGCACTGGCCCTGGATTTAGGAGGACCTGAGTTCAAATCCAGCCTCAGATACTTGACACTTACTAGCTGTGTGACCCTGGGCAAGTTACTTAACCCTCATTGCCCTACAAAAGAAAGAAAGAAAGAAATATGTCTTGGTTCCAGGTTGTTTTTGAGCATTTCATATAGTTGGTAGATGCTTCAGATCTTTCCTCATGGCACAGTTGTAAGCATGCATAGGGTTAGAATTACCTGTATACCATTACCCTAGCTTTGAGGAGGAGGGAGGGAGGGAGAAGGTAGTTGCTATTACCTTCATCCTGGAATCCCTAGAATTTTCAAGTAGGAATAATTTCAGAGATATCAGGGCGACTCACTTTTCCTTGTCTCAGACTTTGTTAGGCTAATTTGCTGAGACATGGCTTCTTGGTTATTCTCAATATGAGTGATTAGAAGTATAACTTTTCTCTTTTCTCCTTTAGGAGCATCTATTTAGCTAGCATAAAAGGAAGAAAATATTTGGAATATTTTACATAATTTTCTTTTTCTGTCACTCATATTGGAAATAATGCTCTTTCAGATATGGTGCTTAGCTTTATTATCCTGATTAGTGTTGTTGGCAGTAACTATTTTGTGCATTTAACTTTATTTCATATTCTCCATTAAGCTTTTGCTTTTATGGCTCTCTAAAACTACCTAAGCACCGGGTTTTTATAATTATTATTGCTTTTGCATTTTAACAACTCATGTCCAAGAACCACTCTTTGGGATACAGACCTAGTGGTGGGATTACTGGGGGTTGATGTTATTTTTGTTTGTTTGCTTTTGGGGTATTTTTTTTTTTGAGGGGCAGTGAGGGTTAAGTGACTTGCCCAGGGTCACACAAATAGTATCAAGTGGCTGAGGCCGGATTTGAACTCAGGTCCTTCTGAATCCAGAATCCAGGGCTTTATCCACTGTTCCACCTAGCTGCACCTGGTTGATATTATTTTTACTTGATTTCCTTGTGAAGAGGTCTAGTATGGGTCAGTATACTTTGGTAGAATTCCTGGGCTACTAAGTATATGTTGATTGTTTCAAATAGCTTTTTTTTTTAAATTAGCTTTTTTCTTTTAAAAAAATGGTGCTTTAAAAATTTAGCTTTTTAGCTAGGTGATTGGTGACAACTTTTTAAAACAGGTTTAACTAATTCTATTTTAATAAACTTATTAACTGGCATAGAATTCCTCATTTCCTTTAAAATCTTCATTGTTTTATGTTCTCTGCCATTTCTGTAGTCATGATGCTTTGATAAACATCCTAATGATAGTGAAACTGCTTCATATCTTTATAGTTGGTAAATTTTGATCTGAAACAAGCATATTAGCTGTAAAACTTAAGCTTGTAAAACTTAATGAAATGCTTTAACCATAAGTTTTCTGATTCTCAAATTATAATTGAAATAATATGCCAGTAGGCTGAATTGAGATAATGCATATTTCTTTTCCTTTCTAGCGCTTTATCCAGTACTTGGCTTCAAGAAACACATTGTTTAATTTAAGCAATTTTTTGGACAAAAGTGGATTGCAAGGTAAGAAGAACTCGGAAACAATTTCAAGAACATGTAGCAGTGTCATGTTCATATGTCTGTGTTGTGCCATCTAGGGAATGAGGTATGTCCGGGGAAATGACTTGAGTGATTAACTGGGATTTTAATTTAAGTAGTAAAGTAAATATAAGTAACATTTTCACATTTTTTACTTATTAAAGCATTGGCAGGTACATATATGAGGGGGCAGTATGCAAACCACATACTGAAATTCTAATATAATTTTAGCACTATCATAAAATACCTCTCCTCCTTAAATACATATTAAATAAAAGCAATATAACATTACACATTTGTTAGTTGATTTTTTTCCAATAAAAGTTTTTTTGTTTGTTTTTGGAGGGGCAATGAGGGTTAAGTGACTTACCCAGGGTCACACAGCTAGTAACTGTCAAGTGGCTGAGGCTGGATTCGAACTCAGGTACTCCTGAATCCAAGGCCAGTGCTTTATCCACTGGGCCACCTAGTTGCCCCCCAATAAAGGTTTTAATGGGTTTTATAGGATATTTTAATTTAATTTGTATGCAATATTGATTAGTTAGGCAAAGTTGCTGGTTATATAACTTATTTACTAAAATGCTGAAACTTTTTCTCCTTTTTTTCAGGATATGATATGTCTACATTTATTAGACGATATAGTAGGTATCTAAATGAAAAGGCAGTTTCTTACAGACAAGTTGCATTTGACTTCACAAAAGTAAAAAGAGGGTAAGTTAAACTTCCTCTTGTATAATTAATATTCCTGCTTTCTACCTATTGGTCAGAGGAGTCTTGAACCTCATCATGAAATTGGAGAGTGGATGAATATGAATCAGGAGAGATGGAAGAAGGATCCCTAAATAGTTGGAGCTAAGAAATGGGGCTTTTCCTGAAGAACAGGGTGTAGAGTGCATATATGCTGTCAAGTGAGAGATCATTGTTAGTTAGTAGTCATTGGTAGCTCCCTGCTCAGGGTTACTGAAACAGCAGTTGACATAGTGAGATAAAGAGAGAGATTTGCCATTTTCCCAGGGCATATAAAGAAACCAAGAAAACTTGTCCAACTGGGTAACTACTGCCCATTTGGATGATTGGTATGGACACAATTAATTATGCCAATTAGAACTTAGAAATATTGCTAAAGATTATGAAGTATTTCCTAAATAACCTCAAAACCTTAGGGTAGTAGGTGGTTTTTTTTTTAATTTGTTTGATTTTTTTGCTTCTACCCATTGAAATCAGGGAATTCACGGAAGAAATGCTTTAGGAGCTATTAAAATGCCGTTTAAGTAGTTGGTGTCTGAAATTGGGATTTGGATTTCTACATGATGCCTTAAAATATAGGAATGACAGACTCCTGGCCAGGGATAGAGTGTACTTAGCAAAGGCTGATAGGAATGTATCTGAAAGACTTAGAAATCTAATCAAAAGGGCTTGTGTGCTTCTTGGACCAGATTAAAATGTGTTAAGGGCTAAAATTCTAGCTAAAGTGTCTAAAATATCTAGTGAGTGGTCGCCAATAAATTATAAGCTTTAGCAAGAGTTAGACTTTTAAGCATTTATTAAGGAGAATAAGAATTTGGTAAAGAGAGAGAAAGGCCTACATTCATCTATCTATTAAAGGGAGATCAGGTTTCTAGCTCCCTTCTCTGCCAGAGTCCCCAGGAAAGAGAGTGAGACCGAGCGCCAGTCTCTTCCTTCCTCCTCCCACTAGCCCGTGTCACTTCCTGACGCCAAAGAAAAGACTCCTGGTCTTGCCCTCAAAGACCTTCGCTTCATGGGCGGAACTCTTCTACAGTAAGTCTCCAGCAGGTGGAATCACTCCAATCGTTACAAATGTAATGGGGAAGTATTTAACAAAATAAATAAAAATACAATAGAACATAGATAATGTTAATATGCAGTTTTGTAAATAAATATGTAGCTCACAGGGATTCTTATGTATGGTTTAATGGAGCCAAATTGCTATTTGAGTTTGACACCACTGGTTAGGTAACTATTAGTTGGCATTGTAGTAGAGGATATTCTTGTTGGGGTAAAGATTAGACTGGATGGCCTCAGAGGTCCTTCCACCTTAGAGACTTGTCTTCTTTTGTGGTATCCATTACCTGGATTGAATACTTAATATATTTGCAAATTTCTTATAGTGTGTGACTTCAAATAAGTGCTAAGATACAGAGTTGTCACATTTTAAAATCTATAAGAATTATTTTCTTTAAAAGGCATTATCAGATAGCTAATTTTTATGTAATGCTGGTTGAACTCTTTTGCCTTAGTTCTTTAATAGGTGTAAGTTGTTTTTATTTATTTAGAAAGTTAGAGATCTTGAATACATTTCTCACCATCCTCCAAATGTGAGTTTCTTGGCACATGAGCTATTTTTTATGTAAGTCTTATTTTAGAATGATCTTTGCGTTAGATTCCTGGACCTTAAGTAGCTGCCTTAGATAATGTGATACACTTAGGAGAAGCCATTAATATTGCTGAGTTTGCAAAGAATAAGAGGGCAATAGTTTGTAAGTAGGCTTGGCCTATGGGCAATCTGGCCCATGACAAATCAACCTGAACCCCAAGTGTTCTGTTGTCCTGATATAAACCATGAGTAGGAACTTCACGATTGCTGTCTTCTCAGACAACTAATGAAGTAACTTTGGGAAATGAATGTGTAACATGTGGCTCTAGGTTACTGCCATAGTCACAGTTGCTGGGAGTTAGAAACTTCCAAGAGAAATTGTGGAAACTAGATCTGTCTAATGATAATGTATCAAGCATAGTTATTCCTTGTATTAAAGACTGACCTGTTTATGGTTAAGGGAAGGTTCTGGGAAAGTCAGATTTATAGAGTGTTGCTAATATACAAGTAAACTTTACTAACAGAATTGACTAATCAAAAAAGAAATTTTCAGCATTCTTTTAAACTTCTAATGGAATTTATCATAGCCATAAATTGTGGAAAGAGTTGGGGAGGATTGAATTATCCAATTAGGAAGGCCTGTCACATTTTTTTCCGAGGTGTAATTTTGTTGTTATTTCTGTGTGGCTCAAGTGTTTGAGGAAAACAGGCATCACTAATAAATTCTCATCCAAAGTATTTAAATTATTTAACACCCTTTTGCTAATAAAAATTGATCACTCGACTGCAACACCTGACTGAGGTAGATAATGGTTTGTCATTTTTTTATTTAGTCTAGACTAGTGATTCTTAACTTTTTTTGTGTCATGGACTCCTTTGGCCGACTGGTGAAACCTATGGACCCACTAGCAGAATAATATTTTTAAATGATTGAAAGAAATGCCAAGTATCAGAGATTAGTAAGAATAAAGTTGTATTTTTTTTCTTATCTAAGTTCATGAAACTCTTGAAATCTTTTTTTTTTTTTTTTTTTGGTGTGTGTGAGGCAATTGGGGTTAAGTGACTTACCCAGGGTCACATAGCTAGTAAGTGTCAAGTGTTTGAGGCCGGATTTGAACTCAGGTCCTCCTGAATCCAGGGCCACTGCTCTATCCACTGCACCACCTAGCTGCCCCAAAATCTTTTTATGAACAACTCTCAGGTAGTCCATGGACCCCTGCTTAAAGACCCTTGGTCTAAAATTACATTTTCTCAGGTGGAAGAAATTCCTTCTAACAGGAAACACCAGCAACTCTTCTACAAGGGAATTTTTAGAGAATTGCCAGAGACAATGAGAGATTAAATCACTAGTATAGAATCACAAAGTCAGTATTCCAGAGATGGCATTTGTATTTGGATGTTCCTGACTGTCAGGCAGTTAACATTTATTAAGCACATACTACATGCCAGACACTGTGCTATGCTGGGGATATAAAAAGAAGCAAAAGACAGTTTCTACCCTTAAGGAGCTTACACTCTTAATAGGAGAGACAAGATGTAAAAAGCTGTGAACGAACAAGGAGACAGACAGACAGACACAGGATGAATTAGAAAAAAATTAAAAGAAGAGGGATTGGAAAGACTTCTTGTAGAATAAGGAGAAGACTGAAGACTGATTCTGTCCTGTATGCCCGCAGTGTCTTATCCACTTTGATAGTTGAGGAAAGAGAGGCACAGAAAACTTAAATGATAATGTCCATGGCCAAACAGCTAATAAGTAGGGACTCAAGCCCAGGTTTCCATGTTTAAGTACTTATTTTTTTGTGCCATATAGTATTTTAATACACTAATTTTCAGGAAGATATACTGAAGCCTAAAGACTTGCCACAATACGCATATGAACTTTTAAAAATACCAGTCATCAGTATTGAAGTCGTATGCCTCACTTTAATACTTACTGTCGGGCACATCTTTGTGAATAGGTGGAAAACCATGAAGTCAAGCATTGATTAATTAAGCACTTACTATGTGTCAGGGTTGAGGACTGGCATTGCAAAGAAAGGCAAAATCATGGTGCCAGCCTTCAAGGAACTCCTTTTCTAATGAAAGAGACAACATGTACGTAACTAGATACACCGTAGATATTTTTAAATTTTATGAAGATAATTTGAAAGAAGACATAAGCAGCTAGGAAACTGGGAAAACCCTCCTTCAGAAGATGAAATTTGTGCTGAGCCTTCGGAAGCCAGGGATACTAAGATAGAGGTAAGGGAGCAGAACATTACAGGCATGTAATGAAAAGGCACAGATGGAAGAGGGAGTAAAGTGTTCAGGAAACTGCAAGTAAACTAGTATAGCTAGATTGAAATGTGCGTGTAGGGGAGAAAGGTGTAAGCTGACTGGAAATGTAGGAAAGGGTCAGGTTATGCAGAGCAAATGCCCCAAACAGTACTTTATACTTAATCTTTCAGATGATAGGGAGTCATTGAAACTTACGGGGAGGAAAAGTAGACGGGGTCAGACCTACAATTTAGAAAAATCACCTTGACTACAGAGTAGAAGATGGATTAGATTAGAGAGAGACTTGAGGCATGGACACCAGTTTTGAGTCTGTTGCATTAGTGCAGGCAAAAAATTATGAAGAGCCTGAACTCAGGTTGTGGCTATAAGAGTGGAGAGAAGATGTCTGCTATTGATGTCATGAAGATAGAAATGACGATTTATTATAGGACTGGATATATGAAAGACACCAAGGTTGCTGGCCTAGGTAACAGAGGATAGTGATTCCCCTGACAGTAACAGCAAAATTGGAGAACTAGGGAGCAAGATAACAAATTCCATTTTGGATATACTGAGTTTTTGATGGCTAAATAATATGTAGTAGTCTAAGAAGCAGTTGGAGATGCATGACTGTAGCTCAGTAGAGATACTTGAGCTGAACATACTTTTTTGGGAATCATCTGTATGTAGATGATGATTAAATCTGATATCATTAAGTGAGATAGTATAGTGAAAAGAAGCCATGGGGCATGTCCTTTCACTTCCCAAGGGAGCGGCATGAAAGAACCTGTAATGAAGACTTAGGAAGACAGATAAGAGGACAAGTGAGAGAAGAGTAGCGTCATGAAAACCTAGAGAGGAGAAAGTATTCAGAAGGAGATGGTGATGGACAATTTCAAAGGCTGCAGAGAGGTCAAAGAAGACCCATTTTGGGGGGAAAAAACCAAAATAACTATGATGTTGTGGTCATTGTGTAAATTGTTCTCATCCGCTTAATTTGCTCTGCATTGGTTGATTTAAATCTTGCCATATGTTTCTGATTTCTTTATATTCATCATTGTTCATGGTGCAGTAATGTTTCATTACATTGATACATAATATATCCCCATACAGTGATATTTAGTCATTTTGCATTTGATGGACAATTCAATTTGCATCTGGTTTATTGCTATTACAAAAAATGTTTGTATATTTTGGTATATTATTGGATTTTTCTGTCTTTGACTTATATACCTAGCTGTGGTATCCCTGGATGAAAGAATATGTATATTTAAGTGACTTCTTTTAGTATTACTTTAACTTATTTTCAAGATTGGTTCAATTAGTTTATAGCTATTTATTGCATTTCCCCTTATGCCTGTCTTCATACAAGCCATCCATCATTCATCATTTTTTCTTTTGTCATTTTCATTCTGTTGTGTGTAGTGAAACCTAAGAATTCTAATGTTTTATTTCTCTTAATTAAGATTTAGAACATTCTTTTATATAGTAGTTCTTAGGGTGATTTCCTCTTTTAAAAGTTGCATTTCTGTATCCTTTGACCCCTGGGAAATGACTCTTGTTCTTATTTATGTATTTGTATCATTCCCCCTTCTTAGATGTCAGACCATTTATCAGAGGTACTTGCTACAGATTTTTTCTTCATTTATTGCTTTTCTGCTCCTTCGTGAGCTTTTCTAGACATAAATTTTTCTTTTTCAGGAAAAGGGCAAGGACTGTCTTATACTTATTTGTATCCACATAGTACCTTGTACATGGTAGGTCCTTAATATTTGTTGAAACTTTGCAAATATATTCAGTTTTTCTTTCTCGATGAGCTAAGCTATAAAGTATCAGAATTACAGGTTATTCAGTTCATTTCTTGTAACATCTTTGACTATGTACTTGGAGTCATCTTCAGAAAAACAGCCAGACATTTGGTATTCTGAATAATATGGGGATCATTTTGACAAACCTAGGTGGTGGATTTAAATCCAGCAGAGAATGTTAGGCATGCAAATACTTAGCAAAATAATTAGGTAATTCTTTAATGCAGATGCTGGGCAATAAATCAAAAGTGTAGTTTTCATACTGATAATTTAGAATGTATGTGAACTGTTGGGCTTCATGATCTCTGTGGTTCCCTTAAACTTTTAGATTCTGTGCTTCTGGAATTTGTAGAATTGGTGATGTTATGGTGCTGTGTCTATGTGGTAAACTTTTTGCATGAGTATTTTGGAATCGTTTTTAGTTGTTCCTATTATCTAATAGTTATTTTGTTATTTTCATCCTGTATGATTTCTGATGTTTCATATTTAGTATTAACTGGAGGCAGTTAGGTAGTAGCACAGTGCATAGAAAGTTAGTACAGCAGTCATCCAGACCTAAGTTCAAATATGATCTCATGTTTATTAGCTGTGTGACCCTGGGCAAGTTACTTAACTATTGCCTGCCTCAGTTTCCTCATCTGTAAAATGGGAATGTTGACACACCTTTCTCTCAGGGTTGGTGTGAGGATAAAATGAGGTAATATTTGTAAACCTTAAAGCACTACATGTAGATACTGTTGTTGTTATTAACTGGGAGAAAGAAATTACAAGCTTTCTTGTTAACATTTCCATTAGAATTTCTAGGCTATGTGGCAATTTTTTTAAAGATTTAGTAGCAAACTCTTTTTCCCCCTTGTTTGTTTAATAGGGCTGATGGAGTCATGAGAACAATGAACACAGAAAAACTCCTAAAAACTGTACCAATTATTCAGAATCAGATGGATGCACTTCTTGATTTTAATGTAAGTTCAATTGTACTTTTAGTTTATTTATAATTGATATGAATTATTAATAAATTTAATTGTTTTAAAATTTAACACTTGCTGTTCCTGCATGGGTTACCTAAGTAGAAACCTAATATTTCAATTCATATTCTCACTGTGAAATGTTTTATAGATTCTAGATTTTAATGGTGATATTGTGCTATTTTGGCAAAACCAATAAGTGTTCCAAATTATATTATTTTCTTTTAGTGTTTACAGATTTTCCGTTTGATTTGTTTTTCTTTCCTTGAGCTCCAGTTTTCTATTGAAATTTGTTGATGGTTAGTTAACCCTTGCACAAGTACCTCATTTCCAGACACCAAGCATAAATAAAATATTAAGACTATTAAAGAGGAGTACTGAGTAATATAAAATTGTGTGTGTGTTTTTTATGGCTATTTAGATTGTTCTATTTTTAGGTCTCTTAAGAAAATTTCAACTTAGTGTGACACTCCTATTAGCTGCATAGGGATCAAAGCAAAGTAGTTTTTAGAAGTAATACAATGTTCTTTTAAAAAAAAAACAGAAAACATAGTAATAAATTGAGCCTTTCTTAAAATGACAAATAGTGTCTGTCTAAAACTGAGAGTAGGTATTAATGATAGTGTGGGTAAACTAGAAGCCTTTTCAGTAAGATCAGGGGTGAAGCAAGGATGTCCATTATCACCAGTCTTATTCAGTATTGTACTAGAAATGTTATTGCTACAGCAATAACACAACAAAAAAATTGAAGAAATAAGAATAGGCAACTAGTATACAAAACCCATTCTTTACAGGCAGTATGATGATATACTTAGAGAATCAACTAAAAAGTAGTTGAAATGATTAACAACTTTAGCAAAGTTGCAGGATATGCAATAAACCTATATGTCATCAACCTTTCTACATATTACCAACAAAACCCAGGAGTAAGAGAAAGAGAAACCCCATTTAAATAAATGAAGACAATATAAAACACTTGGGAATCTACCTGCTAGGACAAACCCAGAAATTATATGAACATAATTACAAAACACTTCATAAAAATAAAGACAGATATAAATAGAGAAGTATTAATTGCTCATGGGTTGGCTGAGCCATTATAACAAAAATTACAATTCTAACCATGTTAACTTACTTATTCAGAACCATACCAATTAAACAACTAAAGAATTATTTTATAGCGTTAGAAAAAATAATAATAAAAATTGATCTGGAAAAACAAAAGGTTAAGAATATGTAGGAAATTAAATGAAAAAATGTGAAGGAAACTTAGAAGTACCAGATTTTAAACTATATTGCAAAGTAGTAATCATCAAAACAGTCTGGTACTAGCTAAGAAATAGAGTAGAGGATTAGTGGAATAGATTCAGTTTGCAATACATAGGAATAAATAACCATAGTAGTCTAGTGTTTGATAAACCTAAAGATCCAAGCTTTGGGGGCAAGAACCCACTATTTCATAAAAATTTCTGTGAAAACTAGAAAACAGTTTAGCAAAAACTGGGGATAGACCAACATGTCACACAGTATACCAAGATAAGGTCAAAATAGGTACATGATTTTGACATAAACAGTAAGCAGTTTGGGAGAGCATGGAAAATTTTACCCATCAGATCAGAGTTTATGACCAAACAGACAGGGTCATTAGAAGTATAATGGATAATTTTGATTACATCAAATTAGAAAGGCTTTGCACAAACAAAATTAATGTAGCCAAAATTAGAAGGGAAGCAGAAAACTGTGGGAAAAAATTCATAGCACATTTCTCTGATAATGACCTCATTTCTCAAATATATAGGGAACTGAATCAAATTTATAAAAATGAGAGCCATCTCCCAATTTATAAATGATCAAAGGATGTGAACAGGTAGTTTTCAGAAGAAGAAATCAAAGATAGGAACAGTCATGAAAAAATGCTTTAAATCACTAATAATTAGAGCAATGGGAAATTAAAACAACTTTTGAGGTACCACCTCACACCTATCAGATTGGCTAACATGACAGAAAAGAAAAATGGCAAATGTTGGAGGGGATGTGGGAAAATTGGGACATTCACACACTGTTATTAGAGCTGTGAACTGATCAACCATTTCTGTCTTGCAATTTGGAACTATGCCCAAAGGGCTGTAAAACTGTGCATATCCTTTGACCCAGCAATACCACTAGTAGGTCTGTTCCCAGAGAGATCAAAGAAAAAAGAAAAAGACCTATGTGTACAAAAATATAGCAGCTGTTTTTGTGGTGGCTAAGAATTTGAAATTGAGGGGATGCCCTTTAATTGGGAAATAGCTGAACAAGTTGTGGGATATAATTGTGATGAAATACTATTGTGCTATAAGAAATGACTCACAGTATGGGTTCAGAAAAACCTGGTAAGATTTACACAAACTGATATTGAAGGAAGCATCACCAGGAGAACATTGTAAATAGCAATATTGTAATGATGATCAGTTCTGAAATACTTAGCTACTCTAATCAAACCAATGATCCAAGACAGCTCTAAAGGACTCAGGAATAAAAAATTCTGTCTGTATATCCAGAGAGAGAATTGATGAACTCTGAGTGCAGATTGAAACATACTTTTCTCATTTACTATTTTTCTTGCCCTTTTTTTGGGGGGGGGGCTAATATGGCTAATATGAATATGTTTTGCATGACTTAACATTATGTATAATTGATAGATTGCTTGCCTTTTCTGTGGTTGGGGAGGGATTAGAGGGAAGGAGAGAACTGAGAACTCAAAACTTTAAAAATTACTGTTAAAATAAAGTATATAGGGGCAGCTAGGTGGTGCAGTGGATAAAGCACCGGCCCTGGATTCAGGAGGACCTGAGTTAAAATCTGGCCTCAGACACTTGACACTTACTAGCTATGTGACCCTGGGCAAGTCACTTAACCCCCATTGCCCCACCAAAACAAAAAAATTAAAATTAAAAAATAAAGTGTGTATACACACACACACACACACACACATTTTAAAACAATAATAAAATGTTCAAATAATTGTGTATTTGTCATCCAGTTCAGAAATGCACAGGGCAAAGTACTATGACTGATTTCCAAAAGAAAAATAGTTTAAAAGAGTAACCATTAGGGACAGCTAGGCACCGCAGTGGATAAAGCACCAGCCCTGGATTCAGAAGGACCTGAATTCAAATGTGGCCTCAGACACTTGACACTAGCTGTGTGACCCTGGGCAAGTCACTTGACCCTCATTCCCCCCCCCCCATCCCCCAATAATAATAATCATTGTCCTCCCATTACCATTTACATTATTTGAATTCTTTGGTACCAATTTTTTTTTGAGAGGATGTTAATTTACATTGTGCAATATTTTACCTCACTAGTCTAAATGTTTGGTGATTAATTAATTGAAGCTTGAAAATCTTAGAGTTGCTTTTGCTTGTCAGTAGAACCTTCAAACCCTGAGATGGTTCCATATTTGCCTGGGTAGGAAAAGACTAGGGTTGCTACCAATATAGGTAATGAAATATATATATGACTGGCTTTTAGTTCTAAAGTTACACAGGATCCTAAATTGCAAGAGAAATATAGGCAGAATTGACTTTGGTCTATCTATAAGTGCTCATAAAAGTGGAATTGAGAGAAGGTATGCCTGAAACTGATCTTTTTCAGGAGTCTTTCAGAGTAAAGTAAAACAAAAAACTCACTGGTGATATTTAGATTCCTTGGCAACACCACATCGAGCCTGTCTAAAGACCATTTGGATTGATTTCAGGCTGGACTGTATGAGTATAGTTAAATTCTGCTAAAATTTGTACCATGTACAAATACTTACACATGTACCATACTTCCAGAGACCAGGCATACATTTTAAGGGAAATAAAGGAAAGCAAACAGTGGAAATGCTAGTGCCAGACAATTGATAGCTTGAATTTTGGAATGATATTGCTGCCATAGGAGAAGAAGACATCCTGATTAAGGAATATGATTAGCCTATATTATTACCTATGTTAATCACTTTATATCCCAAATGATCCACTCTAATATCAGAGTAATATTTGGAGTAGTAATTCCAAATTCATATTTGAAAGGGATGGGGTGAGGAGATGCTCTGGGAAGGTATGGTGCTCCTGCATCCATAGATTTACCAACCTGTAAGGCACCTATAAGATACAGTCTCTGAAATGTACAGATGTTAAACATTGCATCCCTCTTTGGTACAATGAAGTAAGAAATAGTATTCTCTCTGTATTCATAGCATAGTGCAATGTAGGGTAATTCTTTACTACTGTAGGCCTGATTTATTACTGTCCTCAAGTAGCTGAAGACTGTTCCCATATTCTCCCGGGGTCATACCATCTTAAGTTTTCAGAACTCACTTTCTCAGTAATTCTGTGGGAGTTAAAGGCTATAGTGAATGTGAAGATTTCTAGATTCCAAGTAATATAAGAGGAAGATTTCCTTAGTGTCCTACCTAGAAGATATATAGTAATATTATACCATTAGTCATATGTTTGAGCTTCCTCTTACCACTAGGGACTAAGTTTATTTTAAAATGAATGAACACTTGGCTACATCCTAAGGTTTTTTCTTTTTTTTTTTTTTTTGTACTTGGCTATGGGGGCAACTAGATGGTGCTGTAGATAAAGTACTAGCCCTGGAGTCAGGAGGACCCAAGTTCAAATCTAATCTCAGATATTTAGGAGCTGCATGACCCTGAACAAGTCACTTTGCCTCCAAAAATAAAAAAAAGAATGTATTTGACAATGGTTTTGACCTTCTAAAAGATTTTGTGTGTATGTGTGTATCAATTTGTATTAGCATTTTTGCATCACTTCATTTCTCAATATATCTCTTCTCTATCTCCCTACTCTGAGAGCCATCTTTTTTTTTTTGGCGGGGCAGTGGGGGTTAAGTGACTTGCCCAGGGTCACACAGCTAGTAAGTGTCAAGTGTCTGAGGCCGGATTTGAACTCAGGTACTCATGAATCCAGGGCCGGTGCTTTATCCACTGCGCCACCTAGCCACCCAAGAGCCATCTTTTAAAACAAAGAATTAAAAAAAATAATAAAGGCAGTTTAGCAAAATCAACATACCAGTTAAGTAACATTATTTGTAATTTCCATACCCATAGTTATCCCTTACCATTGCAGATCAATAAACAAGTATTTAGAAAAGAAGGAAGGAAACAAGCATTTATTGTCTACTATGTTCCAGACTTGGTGCTAAGCACTTTATCTTTTTTTTTTTATTTTTAAAAACATTTTTTTCCCACCCTCCCTTCCCTCCCCCCTCCTGAGGCCAGCAAGCAGTTTGATATAGGTTATACATTACTATCATGCTAAACATATTTCCACATTAATCAGAACAAAAGGGAAAAAAATACAGGAAAGAATAAACAAGACCAATAACAAAAAAGCAACAACCAAAGTGAAAATAGTATGCGTCAGTCTGCATTCAGACTCCATGGTTCTTTTTCTGAATGTGCAGAGCATTTTCCACCATAAGTCTTCTGGCATTGTCTTCGATCATTGTATTGCTGAGAAGAGTAAAGTCTGTCACAGTTGATCATCACACAGTGTTGATACTGTTGTGTACAGTGTTCGCTTGGTTCTACTTATTTCAGCATCAATTCATGTAAGTCGTAACAAGTTTTTCTGAAATCCATCTACTCAACGTTTCTTACAGCACAATAGCATTCCATTACATTCATATACCACAACTTGTTTAGCCATTCCCCAGTTGATGCCCACATCCCCTCCATTTCCAATTCCTTGCTATCACAAAAAGTACAGGCTAAGCATCTTATCAAAACAACCCTGGGAAGTAGGTGCTATTATTTCCCCCATTTTATAGTTGAACAGACTGAGGCAACAACTTGCAAGGGGCACACGGCTACTAAGTTTCTGAGACTGAATTTGAACTCAGGTCTTCCTGACTCCAGACCCAGTGCTCCATCTACTGCACTACTGTTGTTTTATTAAGCACCTCTATGTGCTAGGCACCAGGGGAATTCAAAGAACAAAACAATCTACTCTCAAAGAGCTTATTGTCTAATGAGCAGGATAATTACATATGTAACTATATACAGAATAAATAAATACAAATAAATACAAGCTAGTTACTGAGGACCCCTAGCATTTGGGTAGGGAGTGGGAAGTCAGGAAATGCTTCGTGTGCAAGTTGGTGCTTGAGCTGTCTTAAAGGAGGAGAAGGATTCTATGAGACAGACAAGAAACAGACTTTTGTGTGTGAGGAGCAGAGAGAAAGTCAGGCTGGAACTCTAGATTGGGTCCAGATTGTGAAGGACTGTATATACTCAACAAGAAGTATGAATTTTATCCAAGTAACAGTAGGGAGCCACTGGAGTTTATTGAGTATGAGAGTGACATGATCAACTTTATGGTTAAAGAAAATCTTTTTGGCAGTGTGAAGGGTAGACCTGGAGTGTGGGGAGACTTGTGACAAGAGAGACCAATTGGAAGGCTATTGAAGCAAGACCTGGTGTGGGCCTGAGCTAAGGACATGGCTATTAAGGCCATGGGCGAAGAAGTTCTTTTCCACTGGCTTCAGTTTTTGCAAAGGCAAGATCTTCAGCTGAAAGCGAGAGGACAGAAAGATGTAAGAAGCTTGAAGAGAAAAGAAGAGATCTGGAAAATCCCTTGTGAGGAGATAGATAACAATTAGGGAAAAAAGGACAGCCTTACTTCAGGAGGGTCCAGTTGAGTTTGGTAACATGAATTCGTAATAAACTTATTAAACACTGATATGAAATTTCCTCCAGTTACGTTCAGAGACCCAGGAGTAGGAACGGAGAAAAGGTAATATTAATCCAGGGCTGAGGTTTGGTAAGAGATGAGTAATGATAGGAATAAAATGGGGTAAGGAATTCAAGGCAAAGGGCAGTATGAAAGCAATAGGACAAAGAATTGGAAAACAAGTGAATGACAGTAGAGAGTTGAAATGGCTAACTATTATATTGATATTGGAGAGGGAGGAAAGTCAGATCAGAGTATGGATAATTGCCTGAGAAAGTCGTGAAGGGTGGGTTGAAGGATTGGAAGCCTTAGAGGTTATAGAAGAGGTTAAGATATAATTAAAGGTAAAATGATAGGTTTTGTTCTGATATGGAAATATCTGAGTTCCTAATTAAGGAAATGGAACACTTGTAAACAATGGTGAGACTGTGTGACCATTCCTAAATGTAGCTCAGATGGAGTGTATAATTCCTTCATTATATGCTGGGAGGTTAGAGCGTTTGAGGGAACTTAAAGATGGTTGTTGAATTCTTATAGTATACAGGAAGAAGGCAGAGGAAAGAGAAAGTCAACCAGAAGCTGTACTCTGAGAATGACCTGGAGCTTGGTAGGAAAAGAAGAGAAGGAACATTTTCATCTCTCTCCCTAAGATCTTCTGAATTGTCTTGAACTATTATATTGATCAGAATAGCTAAATCATTCACAGTTGATTGTCATTACAGTATTGCTATTACTGTGTATACTATACTCCTGGTTCTGCTCACTTTACTTTGTATCAGTTCATGTATATCTTTCCAGGTTTTTCTGAACCCATCATGCAAATCATTTCTTTCAGCACAATAATATTCCATTACAATCATATACCACAACTTGTTCAGTCATTCCCCAATTGATGGGCATCCCCTTGGTTGCACTAGTAGTGCATTAGTGTCTCTGCTTTTCTCAGTCCTTTCCCAACATTTGCCATTTTCATTATGTTATCCAAAACGACAGGTGTGAGGTAGTACCTCAGAGTTGTTCACATTATTTCGTATGATAACAGTAATATTCCATTACGTTTGTGTATCACATGCTGTTTTAGCTATTTCACAGTGGACATCTACTTTATTCCTAGTTCCTTGCTACTACAAAAGTGCTACCACAAATATTCTGGTGTATATGAGTTTGATATCTTTAATCTTGGAATGAATATACACATTATATATTTATACATATATATATATATATATATATATATACACACACATAAACCACACATATTTGTATTTTAAAAATTTACCCTTTCTGACTACTTAGATGTATAATGTAGCTCAAAAACATGTAATGAAGCCATGCTTTTTATTTGAGAAATCTTTTTATCTGATGTTTTCTTGTTTTTTCCCAGGTTAATAGCAATGAGCTTACAAATGGAGTAATAAATGCTGCCTTCATGCTTCTTTTCAAAGATGCCATTAGACTCTTTGCAGCATATAATGAAGGAATTATTAATCTCTTGGGTAAATATTTCTCTAACATTTCTTACCCTTTCTTGAAAGATAGTGCGAATAATGTTAACTGAAGTGGATCATTCGAAAATGTTCTTTAGGGGCAGCTAGATGGCGCAGTGGATAAACACTGGCCCTGGAGTCAGGAGTACCTGAGTTCAAATCCAGACTCAGACACTTAACACTTACTAGCTGTGTGGCCCTGGGCAAGTCACTTAACCCCAATTGCCTCACCAAAAAAAAAAAAAAGAAAGAAAGAAAATGTTCTTTAGATACAGTTCAAATGTTTACATGACCGATTTGTGGAAGAATGATTTATATATGCCTTCAGTCTCCTAATTAACTAGCTAATTTACCAAATCAGTGTGGAAGGTGGTCTTTGTGTTTTTGTAAATGTGTTTATTCTTATGAATCTCTTTGCTTAATAAGTATTGTTTTACAAATTTTTTAAAAGTATTTCTTTTTGTAAAATCCAAGAATTTTAGGTATATTTGGTATATTTTTCTTTCTGCACCTTACGTATTTATAGATTTTGACTGCATAATTAATGTTTGTTAAAAGTAAAAGCCACAAATAGGTCCCTATTAGTGCAGATACTAAATTTATCCTCTGAAGTAATGGTATTATTAGAATTCACTCTCCATATTTCCACTAGGCTGGAACCAATGACCACATTTTACATAATTATAACTTCAAAAATTGTGAATTAAGATTGAATTGAGGGGCAGCTAGGTGGTGCAGTGGATAGAGCCCCGGCCCTGGAGTCAGGAGGACCTGAGTTCAAATCCGGCCTCAGACACTTAGCACTTACTAGTTATGTGACCCTGGGCAAGTCACTTAACCCCAGTTGCCTCACCAAAAAAAAAAAAAAAAGATTGAATTGACCAATTAAGGGGATTCATTATTTGCACTAATTGGTATCTAGCTATATAAAATAAAATATCTGTTTCCCATCATGTCAACTTAAAGATTTTTTTTTTAGTTCTTTAGATGTT